>NC_084652.1:12727599-13975724 GCF_019802595.1 Syngnathoides biaculeatus
AAACGACAATGATTTCAGTCATGCAGGTTGAGGGCCACCAGCCCACTTCCTGCATGAGCTTCCTTTTCCCAGAGGTCGTGAAGCCACCAGAGCACCAAACCCACCCATGACACAACATCTCCAGCGGTTATTGCCATTTAATTGCATCACATGTCTGCGCACTTTGAAGCACTCATGCGCGCAGACATCTACACTTAACAAAAGTGCACACAGACGAACATTGGATTTGAGTCATCGATCAGTCATAGAGGAGCGTCTCAGCTCTGTTAAAAGCATGCCGTTTAACTCCTTGGACAATTTGTTTTCTGCTAAGTCACTGCAAATTGAATAGCAGTCAACGTGGGTTCCTAGGCACTCCCTCCATTAGCGCTGGATAAAGATGTCAAGTCAACAGAAATGAACGACAACTTAATGTGGTTTGGTAAAACAATGAACATGAATAAATCCTACTGGCCACAGTCAGGACGTCAATTGAAGTCATTCACGACGAGAGGCCTCAGCACCTTTGCCCTACAAACAGTGAGTGCACACAAACCTGCTCACTGGCTCCCTGTTTTAATATAGAACCCAGCCAGGGAAGTGAAACTCTAAAGAAATATAGTTGGTCCTCTCTTTAGAGCTAAAACTAGTATGACATTTTTTCAAGATGTGATGTATGTGTCTTAGGGAGTATTTGTCCATTCATTCGGAATATGGGACATTTCAATGAAAAAAACCCAAATGTTTTACGATTTAACGTGCCTTTACACATGTTTCAAATTTCCTGACCATAGTTAAGGAACATAGATCGATCGATAAATGCAGAGTTTCGCTTTTCAGCTTCGCTCCTTCTTTACCACAACGGACTGAAATAAGGTCCTTATCACTGCAGACGCTGCACCGACCCCCGTGTCGATCTCTCATTGCCTTCTGCCCTCACTCTTGAACAAAACTCCAAGATACTTGTACTCCTTCACTTGGGGCAGGATCTCATTCCCGACCTGGAGAGGATATGCCACCCTTTTTTGACTGAGGACCATGATCTCAGATTTGGAGATGGTGAGGTGTCTCACCAGAAACAAGTCCAACTTAATGCTGGAAATGCAGGACCAAACTCTGACACCGATTGTACAGGGACCAAACAGTTCCTATCAGTGGGTTCGCTTCCCTATACTCCCGAAGCAACCCCAACAGGACTCACCAAGAGACACGGATGAATGCTGTCTCCAAGTCCACAAAATACATGTAGACTGGTTGGGCGAACTCCCATGAACCCTTGAGGACCGTACCAAGTGTGGAGAGTTGGTCCACTGTTCCACAGCTAGGACAAAAACCACACTGCTCCTCTTCAAAGCGAGATTCGACTTCTTGATGGACCCTGTACCCCGCACCCATGAATAGACTTTATCGGGAAGACTGAGGAGTGTGATCCTTCTTTAGTTCGAACAGACCCTCGGTCCCCCCACCAGCACAGTCAGCCAATCCAGAGGCACTGTCCTCCATGTCCATGTGATGTTGGAGAGGCGTGTCAACCAGGACAGCCCCACAACGTCCAGAGCTTTTAGGAACTCCGGGCCAATCTCATCCACCCCCGCTCTTCTTCTTCATCTTCTCTAAGTCACTCTGAAAATTGCTTCAATATTAGTCATTTTTCATCGAGGATAAAGCACACAATGGAAACTCAAAAAAACGGAGCCCGATATAAGAGATATTGGATAAAACGGACCACCGGCACTGAACAATATGTCCACAGATAGTTTCCATTTGTCACTTAAACTGCCATTGACAGTCTGTTACTCCCAGAATTGGCTATTGTTGTTTACTGGCACTGTGGGGCATTAGAGGGAGACAAAGGGGCATACATATTCCTGGATCACAGATACTGTAGACAATATGACTAGATCAAACAATCAGGCTTTCTAACCATGTCGGCCATATTGAATCTGGCACATTTCCAGGCTCTGCATTTGACATGTTGGCCATTGTGATGATAAGATCTATTTTGTACTGCGCATAGGGCATTGCTCAGAGAACAAGAGTGGCATGGTGGCAGTTTAACACTGAGGAATACGAAACAAGTCTCTGGAGTCTGGACCACGCTACTTTAGGATTAGAAAGAGATTTGTTTTTTGTGGAGATGCTTAAAAGTTTTGTAAAACTCTACCTACCGATGGTAAGTGTTACCATGTCATTGTTATGTGTCATAACAGTATATTAGCATTAAGCTAGCGAGGACCATTCTTAGAGCAACATTGATTTTGGTTTAAATAAATAGTGTGTAACTCATGTTGTTTAAATTTGGTTGGACTAAATTTAAACTGGGATTGGCATTAAACAGTTTGAAGCCTCTTTTTTGAAAAAATGTTTACTGTTTGCCAAACGTCTTCTTATTCTGGACTAAGTTGAACTTTGAAGTTTACCACCACTATAGAGCGATCATATCAAGTTTGTGTTTCCAAGTCAAAGCAAAGCAAAAAAATAAAATAAAAAAATCAGCTATCTGGTCATATCCCCACAAAGTCAGAAGTCACACCTACCTCAAGGCAACAATAATTCCTTTTTATTTGTTTACTATAAACTTCAAATTGAAGTGACAAACAGCTTCAAGTCATTTGTTTATCTGTGCAACTGAAATTGAGAATAAGCCTAAAGAACACTTTTTCGAAAAAAAATGTTTTTTGATAAGTTTAGGTTTTAATGAGTTGTTGGGGAGGGGGGGGGCAAAAGTGAAAAAAAAATATTGTCTCTATCACAGATTAAATCTGTAACGGGTCCCTTGTGACATCCATTGTTCCACAAATTCCAGTAATTTTAAGCACAAAAAAAATTTGGGCTAAATTATCATCGCTAAATAAGAGCAACCAAGTAAAGCTTCAAACATGGTCCACCCTTCAGTGAGCATCTCCATCTTCTCAGCTGGACCCTTCTGGAAATTGCCTTCTGATTTTCTGCCTCATAGCATATTCACACTTAAGGGACCCCGTGGGGTCTGGGGACACGTGTGTGCACGCGCACGAGTTAATCCGCGGTACAATAGGGGGCCCTGTTGTCACCCTAGATAGAGAATTAGGGCTGTGTGTGCACGTGAGCATACACTGCCTTCTGCCAACACGCGTCAAACACAAAGCCATCCAACTGTCCGCATGGCCCAGGGGAGATATGGAGACGTGCGGGGGGCTGGGGGGGGGGGGGGGGGGTGCAGGGAGATGGATGGTTAGAGGGCGTCAAAGGGGCAAAGAGGGGTGCAGAAGAAAGGAAACGGCAGTGTTAAATGTGCAGCCTGGGGTGAAGGGTGAGGATAGAGTGTTAGAAGGGAACCCAGGAGGACATAAACATAAGATGGTAGAATTATCCTGTACAGATGGTTGAAAAAAAAAATATCGACATGAGCCAAATTGGAGCTAACAGTCAAAGAGGGTTGATAAAGGTTACAGTGCATTTCCGTACTTATTAAGCATTTCTTGTCATTCATACAATTTACAATGTACAATTTCCAGGACTTACAATAACTACCGTCGATCTACCTTACGCTGACATTAAAGTCATATTCAGGTCCATGTTGTGAATTTAATGAGATAAAAACCCATTTGGAGTTTTATGGCCAATAAGTAAGAGAATAAAATCAAATGTCAGAGGACGCCGCGTGGCTCCGTTTCGATACATATGAAAGATGTGTTTTAGTAGCAATAAAAAGTAATTTAGTGCATCACTTATAAAACCGTGTTCGAATCAGTATATATTTTTAATAATTATACATTAAAAATGTATAATTTTTAATGGCACAACATAGGGGCCATTGCAGTTGTTTGTCTAATATTGGTGGACTCGCTAGGACACCGCCTATGTTGAGCCAGCACTAGGGCTGAGTGCAGTACTAGTACTGATCTTTTCTATATATATATTTCTATATTTTATGAACTGTATCGCTATGGTTGATTGAAATAATTAATTAAGTGTTCGTAGTATTAACTGATTGTTGATTATTTGATTTTTGAGACAGGATGGAGTGCACTATTTACAGTATTTGCAGTCAGAGGTACAAACGCTCACCTAGTTTGCACGCTAAAGAAAAAAAACATGACATAAGCGAAAAGAGCGTTCAGAGACCGATTCTATTTGAATATTATTTTTACAATATTAAACTTCAAAAAGATTTATTACAATCTTATGCTTCAGCTGGAACTGAGGCCAGAAGTCAAGAAGGAGTGAATTATGGACAGTTCAAAATTGTAGTCAGTGTTAGCACATAACTTTCTGACTTCTGATAGAAAAATTACAGACAAAGAACAAAAGGAGTGATCATTTAGTCGATCAAAACAATGTATCAAATGACATTACAGCTGATTTGTATTTACAACAACAAAGTGAATTAAATAGTTAATTATTTAGATCTGTGGAGGGATACTTGGAGCAAATGGTAGCAATTTCCAGAACATGCCTTTATGTCGGGGTCCTCCTTGCTCGGGCGTCATGTCATACTGTATGAAAATAAAGTAAGAGCTTATTGACAGACACGCCAAGAAACAGTCTGCCTCTTATTCGCACATCGATACACATGCTGGCCATCTGAGTACAGCCGTTGGGAGGCTGGTAAATGGAGGCAGCAGGAGGTGATCTGCTGCTTCCACTCCTCATTCTCACTCACTCACTCCATTTAAAACACAAGCTTTCCACATCTCCTTACAGGAAAGCATTAGGGCTGAGTCACGGTCTTACATGTCCCTCAAACACACTTTTGTTTAGGCTCTTTAGGCTAATTGTGCCATCACTAGGAGTATCCCCAACTCTGGCATGTACAACTTGGCTTTAGATGCTATTGGAAGCAGTGAAACTTGCCAACACCTCTTTTCCATCTTTATGACCATATTAGACAAGAATACGTCAATAACTCAGCAGGGTCTTAAACATTCAAGTTACCTGAGCTCTGTGGGCAGTCAATAAATAAACATTAGTCTGTTGAAAACAACAAAAAGCATTTCCACTCCTATTTTTAGTACTGTATAGAGAGTTGGAAATTTGCATTTTAAAAAAAAAAAGTCTATTACCTATTAAAAAAAACAACAGGTGAACCAAAGCCAACCACCAAAAGAACTTTTTGACCTGGCCATAATACCCTAATTCACCTTCCCTGTTCAAAGCATAAGTCAAAGTCTATATGTGGCACTGCGACGCAGTCACAATGACACACATGTAAAAAAAAAAAAATTGATTCTATGGACTGCTGCGACCATACCACATGTTTGTCACATCAACCTGAAGGAGGGGGCAGAACAAGAGAAAGTGTACAAAATCTTGTAGGTATAAATAATCACGTGAAAAGAGTACGGTGTTAACCAAACAAGTGAGCAAGTCTTCTTTGGGCGCATGACGACGAATTCTTATGCCGCTAAGCAAACTAGGTCATCATGCGCCGTTTGTAACCTTGAATATTGTTGACTGCCATAAGCCAGGACCCCTGCCCTGTACGCGATTTAAGAATTCCATGTATGACTTTGGTGGGGAAATGTTCTAATTCAGGCTCGCAGAAAAATCTCATGATACATTATTCTTATAAATATCAACTTTGTTTAATTATACCTGCCTTTGTGTTTTTATTATGGGGAAGAAAATGAGAAAATTATCTTTTCCCAACTTAAGCCAAGCACACCTTCGCCAAGTCTCTGGCAGCTAACCTCTCTCGTCTTTTCTCATCCCACCTCGTCCATCTTTGTTCATCTCTCCATCAGATCAGCCCCTCACTCCCCAGCAGGCCTTCCCCCACCATCTTTTCCAATCTAATGCCAAGCCTGTACTTTCCGAACCTTCCTTTATTCTCACCTCTCCTTCCCTCCTCCATTTTCACCAACAGCTGCTGCACAGCGCCTGTCACTCTTGACCTCTCCACGCCACGTGCCGCGTCCTTTTTGCAGTGTTCCCCAGAGACCATCAGTCATTAACATGCATAGAGAGACTGACGCACACGCACACGCACACACACGATCCGTGGATGTATCCCTCACAGGTCAAACCATGATCACATGATACTCATTTGTCAATTAAATAGCCCACAGATGGCAAATCCTTCAATTTAATGGGCCTGGAGGTGTGCAGAAAAACTGTAATTAAACATAGTCACTTTAAAGAAATGATGATGTTAACAAATGCAAACGGATCGCGAGTTATCCTGCGATGGCAAAATGTTATCTTTGAATTGAAGAGCACCCAGTCAAAGCTGCAATAATGGCATTGAAACTCTTCATGCTTAGTCTGACTCAAGATGAAAAATTCCATTAATGAGGCCCTTCAGTGGGGACTTAACTGGGCTCAAGCCACTGCTTCATACCACCACTGTCATGTAGCAATTATAGGAACAATATTCATTCATTCATTCATCCTCTGCTCCACTTATCCTCTAGGTTATCCACCACTCGGGTCGCAGGCGTGCTGGAATAAATCCCAGCTGACTCTGGGCGAGAGGCGGAGTAAACCCTGAACAGGTCGCCGGCCAATCGCGGAGCACATATAAACAAACAACCATTTGCACTCACATTCGCAACAACAGGCAATTTAGAGTTTTCTATTAACCCACCATGCATTTTTTGGGGATGTGTGAATAATATTTTTCAAAAATTGTATAGTTTTACTAATCATATTCTACTGTACAGTACACTATATGCACAATGGTCTTGAAGGTTTTCCAATTCTCAAGACACCCAATAATTAATAAATGATGATAATAAATAAATCAGGAGTCGGGTCAGACTTGTTTGGACAAGATTATGCTTCCAGACATTTAGGAAAGGATGTTTTCTGTTTCAACATGATTGCGCCCCACTACACGAAGCAAGGTCGTCAATGGTATTAAGAGAATCAATGACTGTAAACACTGGTATGATCCAGCGATCAATTTGACAAGAACAATTACTGAATATGAAGCCACCAGGGACGAGCATGGCCTCCACACGAAAGTCGAGCGGACATAGACATGAAGTGTGAACTCTGGACTGGTTCATGACACTACGCTACTACTACTGCTGCAACACGAGTCTGGATAAATCACAAACACGTGCACACTGTTTGTTTTAAAAAACGATAATAGGCAGTGATACATTATCTCAAGACATGTTGGAACATGTTACTAAGCAAGACCAATAAGATAATATGGGCCTAATTTACGAAAGAATACTTGATTATGCATACAAGCAGATGTGGAAGCTGATCTACAAAGTGGGTTCAACCAGGAGTTCATCTGCCAAACATGCTCATTAGCACCAAAGTTCATTTTGCGCATTGTGGGAGGATTTGAGTAGAGTATATACAAATTGACTTATTCAGCGTAAGCAATGTCATTTATCAAGTTGTGGTACTGGTTTTGCATTTTTAAAGTGGTGCAAAGTGGTGCCAGCATTTATGCAGAAAAAAATAAGAGGTGCCGGGAAGAACTTTGCAACCGCTCATGTCAACATTTATGAAATGCCAACAAAAATTTTCCCGACCTCTATTCAGCAATGCGATTTAGAGCTTCCAGATGATCCAAGGAGTCATGCCATATCACCTATGACAAATTGTGCATTTCTGTGTCTGCTTCAATTCAGCCGACTACAACAACGATTTTTCTGCATTTCCATATTTTGCAATGGTGTGCAGGATTGTCAAATACATCCAATTACCACCCACTTGAGGTGAGGGCTGGCTTCCCCCAAATTATTAGCGCACTTTATTTATTTGTCTGTAATTACTCAGTATGTTTCCTTCTTTCACAAACACTTCCAATGTCATCACTTCAAACATTTTGTTGTTGCGGCGCTCCCTCCAATTTTCCATGGTGAAAACCAGCAGCTACCTCAAGCACAAAACCCTCTTTTAAACGCAGATGTCTCCACCACTTCTACACATGGTGCTGAATGTGCAATACGCCTAGGCTGTTACGGGAAAAATAAAAATACATTGTTATCTTGACTGATAAGGAAATTCCTAAATATATATTATTTACTGATTTAAAAATTCAATATTTATTCAAATACCAAAACTTTAATTTAAAAAAATAATCTGGCAAAATAACGAGAAAATAGATTCATGACAAATAATTATGTATTAAAATAAAGGCAAATGAAAAAAACAATAAATATAAATAAATGACTGATGTGCATGCCTTGACCTCTTAGGGGCTGTGTGGTCCATGCATGGACATACACATACATGAGAATAAAAATAGATTAATGTGGGATTATTAATATAATTTGTATATTTACAGATTAGGAAGACTATATTTCCATTATTATTGTAATATTACCAGCATGTGCGAGTTCTAAACAACATATGTATGGGAATATTAATTATATGCAGGCAAATCCCCACCCCCACCTTGATGTTTAATGCTAATTATTGCTAGCCGGTTGATAGTTTTTTACATTTACAGTGAACTCCAAGTGGGGTGTCAATAAACAGTTTAAAGGAAGGCAGAATAACATACAGTGTAAGTCACAGGTGATTTCAGAAACTCGCATATGTTCTTTGTCTTATTATCCCGAAATGTCAAAAATGGAAGTCACACTTTAATTTGCCATCAATCACCTGGCCCTGACATTTAGCATCTGCTATTTGGATTGTTTGAAAAGATGACAACCTTGGGTAAAAAATAAAAAATAAAAATCATACGCAACATTAGCACCAACAGTGCGCATAATCTGTTGAAGCAAACACACAATTTGGGAATTTTACTAAATCATGACATACGCCTTGGAATCACTGAGTAGATTCATCTTAATATTATAAATACAAAAAAAAAATGTACAAACAAGCTGAAGTGAATTAATAATCCATATGCTACTAGGATCATTTCATTTATACAGAATACATGAAAATGACTTCAGGTTTCAGTGATGACCTAGTGTACTCTACTTTGAACTTCATAAAATAGTGATGATACTCGGGATGGAGGTCTACGTCATTGTTTTTTTCCGTTTCAAGTCTGCACTCGAGACCAAAGGTGAAAGGTCAGTCAGATAGAAGATGTGGAGACGAGAACAATTGATAACAATCATCAATAAGATGATTGAATGTTTGTCACCTCCAAAATCAGTAAGCAAACATTTCTGGACCGAGTTTGAAAAAAAATAAATCTTAATTAGATGGAAATCCCCAGCTCATTAAATCCATTCTGAATGGAATGCATTTTGGCAATATACTGTATAGACACAAATTTGTTTTGCAGTGTAGACTCCTTTTCTCTCGTATCCTAGAAGTCTAGAACTTCCCTGCTGTTCCTGACTGATCAATATTCCTTTCTGTAGTTACGTGCATAAGTGGCTGCTCCCCCACTGGGCAGAGCTACAGTAAACCTAGTATCCATTTTATTTACTTGGCTTGAGCAATACAGGACTGTATAACTGTACTTTGAATCTCAGTTCTGTCTGTTTTGTTTCTCTTTTTTTAATGTACATTACTCTCACCCAGGTTATGGAATTTGCATTGCCTCTACAAAAGTCTGCTATCAGTCGGCCAGGTCATTGCAAAAATAAATGGAAAATAATGATTTGGTACATGTAGTTTACACTGGGCATATATTTTGGGCATTTTGTTCTGTATCTGTTACAGCTGTGGATATATAACATACAAAAAGACATTTGTTTGATGGCACGTATGAAAAGTCTTGGATTTTGAGGCTCTCATTTTGGAACTTTGGACGGCCAAAGGTGTTTTTGAAAAGAGTGAGATTTGAAGAGTGCCAGATGGTACATATACTAAATTTCATGTTTGTATCAGCATTTGAACAATTCACTGTGACTTATGTGCTCCACTATGTACCACATGTAACCTGTGACTGGAAAAAAAAATGTTTGGAGGGTGGGTGGGGGGTTGTGAATAAGTTCTATGTTTGCCATCAATACTGTTGAACTTCTGACTCTGGTGGGAAAAAAAAAGTGAAAAGTTCTAATTTGCTACCAATACTCTTGAATTTCAGTCGAGTAGGAGGCGGTAAAGTGCATTTGGAAAATTTGCAAACAAAAACAGAAAACTATATCCATGAATGTGCAACTTGATCCAAATCCCGATCAGTATCCATGTCTTAGCTCCACAAATTTTCAGGGAAATCAGCTGAGCACAATCCTGTGCAGGGATAATACCACGCTCATGAAAATATTACCGTCTTGTGCTTGACAGAGGTAAGAAATCATACACAGGTACTGACATACATGCAAACAAACATTTGTCAGTGGCATTTGAACAACTCTCCCTCTTCAAGTCGAGCAACAGCAGGTCATAAAATGTGGGTCAGCATTTATAGCCCCCATCAACTGGGAGTTTGGCATGTCTCCCATTTCCTGTATGTCACATTGCAAAGACACCCATTTAGCCCTTTCACACCGGCTCACGCGCACTCTTCTGTTGTCAC
The DNA here is from genome assembly GCF_019802595.1 of Syngnathoides biaculeatus. Classification (NCBI taxonomy): domain Eukaryota; kingdom Metazoa; phylum Chordata; class Actinopteri; order Syngnathiformes; family Syngnathidae; genus Syngnathoides; species Syngnathoides biaculeatus. The sequence goes on from NC_084652.1 coordinate 12,737,954, forward strand.
GCTATGTGGCCATGCCAACATCCTCACCTCCCTTCAACACCAAAACCAATCAATATGTGACAGCTTCATCATTTTCTTATTTGACCGCTTGACATTTTTGGTTGATTGAGTGTTACTTGTCCCCATGCAAACAAAGTCACACATACAGGGACCATCTGAGTGATCCTCAGGGAACTGTTGTGCAACTACATCAAATGGTTAGCCAATCTTGGATGATGACCATGCTGAGTGCCGAGAGCTAACAACGGGCCTCATTCACTCACACTTAGTCACACATTCCTTGCTTAAATCCTTATGCACAAAATTGTCATGGACCAAGGACTCCTCATGTTAAATCAGCATACAAATACTAAACAGCATACTTAGGGAAGATTCGCACTGGATGGTTGAAGTTACAATACATTGGCTTACAAGTGGCACTATTTTGATACTTGTCATGGTAGCGCAGACAGCCAAAGGCGCATTGAATCAGACATCCTCTGATTGGAATCAGGAGTCTTTCAAGAAAGTCGACTTTTGGAATTATGTGCAACTTGTGTGACTGAACTCTACATGTGGATTGTTCATGCATTTTGGGCCATGTAAACAAAGCCATACTGGATTTGTCTAGCTTGAAATGCATATAAACACATTTTTGTTTTGTTTTTTTTCAATTACTGTGTTGAACCACAATTCAAAAGCAATCCCCGATTTTCATTGGTAAATTTGGAAATTTTAATTCACGGTTTTTTTTTTTACTTCTTTTGACAGATTCAAGGTTTTTCTGTGACCATTGTGGGTTTTTCTTTCATTAACAGACGGGTACTAACAATTTTGAACACACGACTTATGTATGTTAAAATGACGACTGTTGCAGATCTCGTCAAATTACACCTTTGAATGAGTTTGAGAACAAATGAAGTTTTGGCACTTCAACACCCATCGTCACTTTGTGACTGTATGAATGTTTGTCTGTTCCTAAGGGGAAATAACACAAACTGAAGTCCCCTTTTGTGTGGTTTGTTAGTTCATCAAACGAAATGTTTGAGTTTTAAAAAGAAATCACTTCTTAAAAAATATCACTAAGTTGGTAATCATTATTTTATACTGTATAATGTTTCGCTTCATTTCAAATGTGTCATATACAGCTGTGTTAGTGAATGAACAAATACAATAATGACACAAACACAGACTTCATGGCAAAATAAAGAATTGAGGACAGTTTTAAGTTTTGTAAACAACAGTTTTTGGAAATATAAGTAAAACCATCATGTGTATTGTAATGGAGTGACTGCAGCCACACAGACTGGAGGATGTAGTGAAGTGGGCTTTGGAGGAGGTGACGAATTGGGACAAGAGCTAAGTGAGGCTAAACAATGCAGGCAGCTGATCCTCAGCATCTTACAGCAGATCCACTTCCCCAGACACACTTGAGTAGGGGGTACCAGCCTGCAAACTAATCTACTTTACTTTGGGATTACACGCTATGGGCAAGTGTCGGCCTCCCTGTGTCTGTCTTCCCCGCCTCGCTGACTTCTCCATGTTGGGCTGCTCTTGTGTTATTTATAATCATGTGACAACAAAGGCATTTGGGAAATGTAACAAGCTAGAGTTCCTTTGTATGTTAGTAAGTGAGATTGAATACGATACAAGAACAAAAGAGCGTTATTATATAAATGTGCTGTATCTTTTTAAATTTAGATCACCTGATGTCGGTGGAGCAAATTAAAAGGTATATTTATCTTAAAGGGCCACTGTCATGAAATGCATGATTTTTAGTATGTTATTAATGTAAAAAACGACAGCCGACATGGACCCATGCGTTTTTTTCCACCACAAAACATGATTTTGACGTATACAGGGTTTTGTAACTCCCGCCATGAAAATCCTATCGAGGGATTTGTTTTCGAGAAGAAGCAGGAAGTGACGTACATGGCAGGACAGCCCTCAAGTGGACTCGTTTGTTTGTATTAGTTTTACCTCCGGGAAGGTAGCTCGTTGTTCTTTCGTGTTAGCCAAAGTGCCGGCTCGTTACATTGCTGGACGTTGCTTGAACACTCGGGAGGATGGATTTACCCTTCATAAGTTTGCAGACCCGGTTCGTCCTGAAAAATGGATTGCACGGGTGCAAAGGGCGAGAGCTTCGTGGGTTCCAAATGACAGGTAGGTGACAGGTGGTAGCGTCATCCATAAATCAGGGTTGCTGAATGTGTCGATGTGCACATCGGAAGGCTTCCATGCAGCAGCCGCTGATGGACGGCCTCCGCAGGCCTTGCGGATCGCTACTGGCCTTGTCGACAAGGCTGAGCCTGTCGCTGGCCTTGTCGGCTGGGGTGGCTCGTCGCCGCGGTGGCTCATGTCTGCCGCGGAAGTGGTTACCAGCCAATCGCAGGGCACATGGGGACAGACAACAGTCACACTCACAGTCACACCTTAATTGTATTTTTTTAAGTGGTATTTTTAATTTGTGGTAGCTGTTTTATATTGGTCTTGTTGGGGGTCTTGCTTCTGAGTCCCAGAGCTCTATAGGCCCGCTACATTCCATCAACCCGTCACGTTCTGGTGGGGTCTCTTTGGTTTGCTACATTCTGTCAAGGCTTTCAAAGGATGTTACGTCAGGTAGAGTTTTAGCTGGAAAATTTATATCATACTTCCTCTTGAAACCCAAAAATTACGTGTGTGAACCTGACGCTATACCAGATCTCCTCGTCGAAAAAACTTGCTATGCTGAATTGCTTCTTAAAACAAAAGGTCCCACCCAAATACCTCGAAACATACAGTATAATGCTGCCATGACAACTAAAGACATACAAAATAAGCAAACACGCACACACACGCAGACAGACATGCTTGTGGATCTAAGTACGATGTACGGTAGGCCTACGTGGCTGATGTCTCCATTGTAAGCATAAGAAAGAGAGTGAGAATATTGAGCCAAAAATAGGACGGGAACAATGAGCGTCTTATCTCCTGCTTGGTTTCCATATCTCCTCTGCAGCTCCTCCCCCTTAACAGAAGGAAATACTTCCCTGGGGCCATATAAAATTTATCACACCCAGGAAGTAATACTATTTGCTGGCTCACTGACGTTGCATGTGTATTCTTGCTACTTTTCCTTTGAGTTCACACACGCACACGCACACACACACGCACACCCACTTGACTCTCCGGTTACACCCTCACCTCCGGTGTCTCTGACTTATTCAGGGCGATCATTAAGATCTGTTACAGGCACAAAAAACAACTTGGGCCCAGTGATGCTTTTCTTACGCCATCATTCAACGCACTGCGACAACATCTGCCATTTACATAAAACGCCACTTCTTTCCCAGCCAAGACATTGAGGGGGGGAAGAATGTCGACCCCCACCTTCTGCCCTACATCCTCACCAAGTGTCGAAGTAAAAGAAATTAATAAGTCATAAGGAATGCCGAAAGCGCTCTGCGATGTGAACCTGATGACCTTGATATCCTTCCGAGTTCTTTCCCTATCATAAATGCAAATATTCCTCTCAAAATCTACTTCCCATTCAGACACATTTACCTATCTAAGAGCTAAACTTGTGTCAACCGTGTCAAGCGGTATGATTTGTCTCTCTCTCTCGCGACAGCCCGCACACATGCAGAGCAAAACGTTTTGACTGGATGACAAAACACAGTAGCAAGCTCATTTTCAATGCGGGTCTGTCAACACCGATCTGTAAACAGATGACGAATCGAGAAATTATATGAGCAATAAAATGTAAAATTGCAACATTATAACATCTAATGAATGCAAACTAAACGGGAGGCTGCATGGAATAGCCCACACATCAAAATCAAGACAATACACTATATTGATAGGCTACGGCATGAGCATGGTATGATACACCGTTGTCAAGGTGTACCATGCTTTAAAAAAAACTCGGAGTCAAATCTTCTAAAACCTTTCATCAGTGGAATGAGCTTGGGGAGGGGGGGTTCTCCTCATTAAGTCATCAGTACAAGCAAAGTTATACAACCCCACAGTCAGTGAGCCCTACAACTTTTACCCTTGTTGAAAAAGTCGGCTCTTTTTCGGGTACCACAGCTTGGAAGAAGAAAGATATGCAAAATGTACTTATGAGGAGTGGCTGATAAGAATGTTTACTGCATTTTATCATTTGTTCATTAAAGCGAGTTAAATTATGTAAGCACCTGTTTGGGATTAGAATTAATACTAACTAGTTGTGGTAGACTATAATAAATTAGCTAGTGGTGTTTAGCTCCAGGCGGCATGGTGGCTCAGTTGGAAAGCGTTAGGCTCACAGTTCTGAGGACCCAGCCCCACATGTGAGGAGTTTGCATTTTCTCTGTGTGCCTGTATGGGTTTCCTCCAGGCACTTCGGTTTCCTCCCACATCCCAAAAACATGCAACATTAATGGGACACTCTAAATTGCCCCTAGGTGTGATTGTGAGTGTGGCTGTTTGTCTCTATGTGCCCTATCATTGGCTGGCAACCAGTACAGGGTGTACCCTGCCTCCTGCCTGTTGACAGCTTGGATAGGCTCCAACACTCCCCGTGACACCCTTGTGAGGATAAGCGGCCAAGAAAATGGATGGATGTGCGATGGATGGATGAAATTAAGCCAATTGTGCAAACTCCAATTCCAATGAAGTTGGAACATTGTGTGAAGTATAAATAACAGAATACTGTACAATGATTTGCAAATTATTTTTAACCTATATATTAATTGAATACACAAGACAATATATCTGATGTCCAAACTGATGTTTGAAAAATGTTGTTTCTGCACAAATATTCTCTGATTTTGAATTTGATGCCTGCAACACATACCAAAAGCTGGGACCGGGCAACAAAAAAACAAAAACAAACAAAAAAAAAAACATGTGATTGTTGTGATTAGATATAAAAGGTGGATCCCCAAAAAGCTCAGTTGTTCACAAGCAAGGATGGAGTTAGCAAACAGTCCAACAGTATAAGAGCATTTCATCATCTGCAGTCCAAAAAAAATCTTCAAAAGACAATCTCACAAGAGCTCTGCACGTGAGCGGCAAGGCCGAAAGCCAACAACGAGTGCCTATGACCTCAGACAGTACTGGATTAAAAAAAACGGCATCACTGTGTGAAGGATTTTGCCACATAGTCTCGGGAACACTTCAGAAACCCAATGTCAGTTAACTGTTCATCGCTACATTGACAATTGCCAAATTCTGCCATGTGAAGTGAACACTATGTACTGTATAAACAACATACATAAATGCCACAAGCTTCTCCCAAGCTCATCTGAAATTGACTGATGCAAAGTGGAAAAGTGTGCTGTGGTCTGACAAGTCCACATCCCCCCCCCCCCCCCAAAAAAAAAAAAAAAAAAAAAAATCAAGGACATCAGCTCCTCTTAGTCAAAGAGGAAAAGAACCATCGAGATGGTTTTCAGCGCCAGCAGTCCAGACCTGTCTCCCATTGAATGTGTGTGGCATATTATGAAACAAAATATGACAACATAGACCTCAGACTGTTGAGCAACTGAAGATGTACATAAAGCAGGAATGAGAAAGCATTCACCCAACAAAGCTTCTCCAATTAGTGTCCTCAGTTCCCAAACTCTTATTGGGAGTGGTAAAAAGAAAAGGTGATGTAACACAATGGTAAACTTGCCCTGATGCCAGTGTTTTTGGAACATGTTGTAGGAAACCCAATATATTAAGGGAATGACTATTAAAAAAAAAAAAAAAGGAATTTAATCACATGGGGCATGTGACCCTTGGGCCCTTAAGGACTGACTATATTTAAAAAAAAAAAAATTAAAAAGCATAAGGAGTGTAAAACTCACTGTACCGCTGAAATACTTTTGAATAATCCAAATATGGCTGTATTTTGTATATTTGCATGGATTAATGATTAATGCTTTTTTTTTTTTATAAGAAAACAACACAGAAGGACTGAGTTTGGGCTCTACTCCTCTGAGACTGATGACACACCCTGTCAAACTGTGGGCTGTTACGCTTTAGTGTGCCTTTAAATTTTAGACTGCTCCTAATCGTAGCCATGTGTCGGGATATCCAAAATCGGGGCCTCACATGGCGCGGCGGAGCTCTGGCTTCCGCTATGAGGCTCTGAAGTGGCCTGATGAAAGCCTGTACATGGTGGCGGTGAGACAAGCCTGATGTTGTGACCACAGGCTCTCAGACAGCGGGACCACAGAACCCCTCAGCCTTTTTAAACACAGTCATCGCACAGTCATGAAAACTAACTTATCTTTGCTGGAATATCAACTGTGGGCTTGGATGTGGTGGGGTGAGGGGTGGGGGGCATAAAGCATACTGCACAGTCAGAAAAGAAACAGTGCCTTGACTGTGAGTACTTGAATGTCAAATATTTTCTCTGAACTGAACTAGGTTCAGGATTTAGTTCGCCTTTGGGCAGAATTTGCCTGGGATAGAATCCAGCACTCCTGCAACCCTTGTGAGGATAAGGAGGTCGGAAAATGGATGGATGAACAAACTGGTGTGTGATCATGAAAGTCATTCACATTACAGAGAGGACGTCACCTGAGCTTGGGTAGTAACATGCTATATTGACTGTTGAATTTATGTAAGTACATTTTTGGTTAAAGTGAATTTTCAGGGTAATTTCAAAGCAATACACTTTTTACCTTACTTGAGTATTTTTGTCAAAAAGAAACTTCTGCGCTCAATTCCACATGCTACTTGTATTTTTATCTATTTAATAATGCTGGTGCGATCCATTTGTTTTGGTTTCTCGGATGGACTACTATCATATGACTCTGTTCTGTGAGTCCAACGTAACCACTCGTGATGTTTGACTTTATTTGACCAGTCACATCGAGCCATGTTACAGGTATTGCTATACTTAAATGACGAACAAAAAGCTGCTGCTTGTGTAGCTAAATAAAAAATATAGTCAGCCACATTAAAATTACATATCTGCACATCTAGCTGTTGACTATGCTTTGATCTCTCAGAAAAAAAAGGCGAATGGGAATTAGCCTCAAGCTTCATTTCAATGTCTTTATCACAGTTCAATAATTTATCAAGTATACACAGTAAACCACCACCATCAATGATGTATTATCGTATTTCTATTTAGATTGTGTGACCTGACACGCTGACATTTGGATTTCTGACCTTTTCATCAGACCTGTGCAGAGACGTTTCTATTTGCAGCTTCCTGTCACTTTCTTTATCGTTCTCATGTTGCTCTTTGGGCTTTGCCGCCTTCTCCCACATCTCCCAACTTGTGTCCTGTGATTAGTCACCTCCATCCTTTCCTGTCTGAAATGACTCACTCTAGCACCAGCCTCCTTCCCGCTGATGTTCTCTTGTTCACCAGTCTTTCTTTCCTCCTTCTCTCTCTCTGCCCACACTCACCAACACAAGCAGCTTCCCCTTCTTTTGGCTCTACACCTTATCTTGCATCCCTCTGGCCAAACCTTCTCTCTTCTTCCCGTTACTCCTTCTCCTTCTTACCTCCATCTCTCTTTGTGAACATCGTCTTTCCCCCAAAACCCCCCTACCCATCGTCAACAGTGCCCGTCAACATGAATCACACTTCTATTCATCACTGTCAGATTTCTTTTCCTGCCAGGACCACAGAACATGTGCAATTCTGACTCATCTGCCAAACTTGTGCCCATCATTTAGCTCTTTATTAGGCAATAACCAAAGACACAGCTGGAAGCACCAGCTGCACTATTACCAATTCCCTGCTGGGGGCGTGTGTGTCTGTATGCATCGGATCCTTTTCAGACTGATTTGTTTAAGGCTTAGTAAGTGTTATCTAATTGGAATTGTGCATGTGTGGTCTTCTGTGAAAGCCCAGCTAAATAATTAGGGAAGGCCAGCCACACATGGGTCTCCCCTGACACTTCCCCTCTAAGATGTAAATATTCATGAGACTTTAAGTGCTTTCATGAGCTTCATAATTGTGGCCCCCAAAAAGGCAGAAGGAAAGAGACAAAGACAAAATGAGGAGAATGAGTGGGAGGCTGATAGACAAATGCCCTCACACTTTTTAGACACAGGATGCCCCTGCAGCATTGGCTGATTCTAACACCACAGTCGGGCCGATTGTTGAATATTTCGCTAAGCTGCTGTCACTGAAGAACAAAAGTATTGCTTCAGGTCACATGCTGTGAGAGTTTTCGCAATCAAAATGATGTGAACTCACATTAAACGTGATGATGGAGGGCTTGCTGTAACATATGGAGGATGCATTGCACCATACAAAACTGTTTAAAGGGTTCTGACCCGGAGCTGCAGTGCTCTACTAAGTCAATACAGCTTTTAGTGAGGGATTGAAAAACATTTGAACTTTGTCCGGCTTCAGCTGAAAATGCAATGTCCATTGTTGTGAATGGTTGGTTGTCTGTATGTGCGTTCCAATAGATGCAGACCACCTAAGGGTGTATTCTGCCTCTCGCTCAAAGTCAGCTGGGATAGCCTTCAGCTTGCCCATGAAGCTAATGAGGGCAAGTGGTATTTAAAAAAAAATAAATAATCAAATGGATTAGACATGGTTGCAGATCTATTCAACAATTGCCTCTAAAAAAATACTCAAAAATGAATCACGTGTTTGTGGCATTTGTCTTCTAATCGAACAATTTACAGAGGACTTTCAACTCGCCCATCAGCTGCTGGCGCCAGACAGTAACGCTCTGTGAGGGAAAGTCTTCATAAGTCTCTGCGGGTCCAATAGTACTGAAGATAAGATGGTTCTGGATGAGCATAGCGGCAATCATATGGTCACTGGTTTTGTTTAGTCCAATCGCCGCTAGTCTTTCATATCAAAGGGACGAGGGGACTGTCGAAATGAAGCATGCAGAAGAAAATGAAGCCTTGTTTGTTATCTCTTGCAATGCGCAGACAAATGTGGCTGAAAAAAATATCAGTGACATCAACAACTAATCGACTTTCATTATATTACAGTCAACAACAAAAGCTCTTTTGTTGTTTATCCCGATCTGTCAGGCTACGTGTGTTGTACCCTTTCAGATTACAGTGGTATAAAATGAACGACTCTCCATTGTGATTACTTCCGCAATAAGCTTGCAATTGTGTAAGGTGTCATGACGCAACAAGAAGCAAGGAGTAAAGCGACAGATTTTTTTTTTCTTTTTTAAAATTCAATTTTTCCCCCTAAGATGCACCAATTGCCTTTTACTGGGCTCACTCTACCATATTTCCTTTAAAGCCTACAAAAAGGGCTATTAGTTTTAACATGGGCAGGAGTGCATTCTGTTCTATTTCTGGGTATAGGAAGAAACGGGCAACGAGTCCTGTGAAGAAACCTTGAAATATGAGATGCGCGAACTCCTAGATTCGGATGTAAAATCCCGCTGTATCTCTTTCTGATGTGACAGTGCATAAGAACAGAAAAAGACAGAAGATGTTTTTCTTCAAAATATCTTAAAATGGCAAGTCTGGTCTCAAGATGAAATGAAAATGCCGTCCATATAGTGCCATGAAAATCATGGGAATCAAAGGCAAAGTAAAGCAGATTCAATATTGAGGAATGCACACACAAACACACACAAAATGGAAAAATAAGCAAGATATCCCCAACTTAGAGGCTGCTATAATTTATATGTAAATGAGCTCACATTCCAGTAACAACAAAAGCTCTTTCACACCTCCGTTTCGATCCGAAGGGACATCAGAAGGGATGATTGGGAACGTCCGGGAATCAAAAAACATGTGACAAGAAGGGGCATGAAATCTGCATTGAGGCAAGAAGACCTGGACGTTGGCATGGACCACTGTGATTCGCCAGAGACTGCGACAACCTGTCCTGAAATGACTGGCAAACATCACACATTCTGAGAGGATTTAGCAGTGACACCCCAGTCGCCAAAATACAGATGAGATGACTTAGCAGAAACACAGCGTCTTACAAAAAGACGCAGATTTGCCAGTACCACACACTATTACCATTTGCATTCAATCGACAAATTGCATCGTGTCAAACTTAAAACAACATCGCTGACTCATTTGGAAAGTTATCCATACGACAGTTGAAAAAGAATGTTTTTTTTTTTAATGGCGTAGGACCTTTAAAGTGTTGTCACTGGAGTGAGTCTGTTGCTTTACCAGACGCAAACTTGCCACCCTACATCCCATTCTTGACTGATGATATGAGAAAATGTGTTCATATTACCATGAATGACACGATTACTGAAGTTGTGTCATTCTGGTGAGTCCACTTGCTTGAGTACTCACGCAAATACATCAAAGTTTGCTCTGAGCCACAGTGAAGAAAACGCAGAACACATCACTCACTGACAAAAACAGAATAAAATCCACTCTGATTCCATTTGAATGTATAAAAAGCTATACAATATACACATTAAAGTACTGTATTTGGCTATTACTTTAAGTACAACCTCGTGTTCCAGGATGCTGGTCGCTGTAAATTTTCTTTGCATTGAGAATCAATTTATCCTAAAGGAAATATTGAATTCATCTATTGGTCTTATTATAGCTTTATTAACATGATTAGACTGAATGAGAAGATGTAGAGAGAGGATTATTGCTTGTGATGTGGAGGTGAGTCAATGCAATACATGTACGAGTGCACATTCCATTTTTCTTCTATTCAATTTAATTTCTGGAAATGGCAACGGGTAGGAGGGTGGATTTTTCAGGCTGCATTTACACTATGTTTCTACGGCCACAGCAAAAGAGGATGGTCGTGACAGGCTGTGGCTGTAGATGGCCGGTGAGAGCTTTAAATTGTCAGAACATTTGCCACGTAAGTCAGTGAAGATGACAAACGTAGGGGTGCATCAACTAAACCCAACAGGAAGTTCTAGTGCATAACACAACTTTGAAGTTGTCCATACTATGACGGGAAGCCTTGCATTGCCCGGGATCGTACACTCACCACCTACAAATCTTCTAAAGCTAAATCATGCGTTTAATTTACCCACAATGCCCACTGTGACAGTAATGTTGAGGGAAAGAGAAAGAAAATTTACTGTGCATTGTATACGTATGTGACTAATGGGCTCTTTTGTTAAGAAACTCTAGATTAGCGAATTTGTTACTCACCGAAAACTAATATTGTCAAACATTTATTGAGCAGGAGTAATATTATACATGCCCTCTGCTGTTGCTAGAGCCAGGCCCAGCAGGGGAGCTTCATGCAATTCTGCCGGGGCCACAAAGGTGCTCTAATGGTGCCTGGTGTTCACGTTTCATCCATAAAAAGGCTTGCCACATTGTGAAAAACGTGAGGGACCCCATCAGAATGTGACGCCTAAGGAAGAAACAGACATGCATCGGCCTCCCGTACGCAGCAGCCCATCATGAAATCAGATCAATAACTGTTTTTTGTTTAGGTGATATATCAACTGCATTTCTGTTTAGGAATATATTGTGCAAACAATTTAAGCAAGTTTTTCATACCCTAACCCTAACCAAAAAAAAGTAAGTGATCAGTGTTTCAGTAAGAAATTAGATGAAAAAAAATAAAAGACTGTGGCACGGTGGAACAGCTGGTAAAGCGTTGGTCTCACAGTTCTGAGGTCCCGGGTTCAATCCCGGACCTGCCTGTGTGGAGTTTCCATTTTCTCCCTGTGCCTGCAGGCGGCACGGTGGATCATTTGGAAAGCGTTCGGCTCACAGTTCTGAGGACCCGGCCCCACATGTGTGGACTTTGCATTTTCTCCGTGTGCCTGTATGGGTTTTCTCCGGGCACTCCTGTTTCCTCCCGCATCCCAAAAACAAGCAACATTAATTGGACACTGAAAATTGTCCCCAGGTGTGATTGTGAGTGCGACTGTTTGTCTCTATGTGGCTTGCGATTAGCTGGCAACCAGTTCAGGGTGTACACCCTGCCTCCTACCCTATGACAGCTAGGATTGGCTCCAACAATCCCCGCAACCCTGTGAGGATAAGCGGCTAAGAAAATGGATGGATGGAAAATAAAGACTTTCCTTATCAGACCATGAATCAGACACAAAACACGCTGATCATTTGCACTTCGATGGAGTTTAATTCTAGGGCTTTGGCGGATCTGATCTTTGAGCCCGCTTACTGCGTCATACAACATAACACAGTAGGGGAAGTGGAAGAAATTAAGTCCTGAAAAATAACAACACCAAAAGGACCCACAGGCATCAGAGAGCAAGTGGGTAGAAATAGACAAAGTTAAATGCAATTCAGCAGTCTCATTTAGGTAAGGGGGAGGAAAAAAAAAAATGTTCACATTAGAGTGAAGCCCCATTTATCACGGGGTATATGTTCCAGACCCACTTGCAATAGATGAACATAGTACGGGTAAATTTGAACACCAAACTGTTCAACCAAGCCATATAATTTCATCTAAGGAAAGTCCACGAGCTTAATGATAACATACAATACACCATCGACCAGCTAACAGAAATTGGCATGGATCGTACGGTAAATTATCAAACATCAAAAAACTGCTGCTTTAACACACATGGAGCTTAAGCACATATAAACAGAGCATGCAACAATACACAAGGCTTTTTACAGTGTTCACACACTATCTGTGACAGGGACGGTGAATAGCCACAAATTGCGAAGATAAAGCCAAGATGACATTGTTAGAGAGACAAACTTCAGCTGCACACAAGTTCTATCATTACAGACTGCTCTGTTGAGGGGTGAGATAAGGATTTGAAAATGTAAAAGTTGAATAATTAACTGGGAGTTTTGAAGGGTTTAAATGAGTTCAGGAGAGGGGCACTCTGCAAAGGTCAAGGGAGAATGAGGATGGAAGGACGAGTTAGAACATGTAGCTAAACTTTGTGGCATTGTGAAATAATTGGGGTTTTTCCCTTTTTTTTGTTTTGTGTTTTTTATAACAATGAAGACAAGTGATGCGATATTCAAATGAGGTGGGGGGTGCAGAGCAAGGAAAGAAGGGAGGTCCTGGCGAGCAGCTGATCTCCTGTAGTGACCGGCTGGTCTGATTGTGTAGACAGACAAATGACTCTTTGTCACAATTTCAACACTCCTCCTCCATCTTTCAGTCCCCATCCCCCACATCGTGACGGCCCATCCATCAAGCAAACGACACACACACACACACAAACACACGTACACACACACACACACTTTCAGGGTGTGGTTCAGTCCCAGTCTCCTGATTCTGCTTTCATTTTAATCTCATTCTGACCCCACATGTTCTGAATCTCATCCCTCATTCAGGACTCAAAGGGTCCATCCAGTCGTCTCTTCTCCCCCTTACTGCCTTCGCTCCTTTACAAGTTCTTCTCGCCCTCCCCACCTCATACAGAATGCGGAGTAAATGTCAAGGTAGCTCCAGAGAGACCTGAGCAGTCGTAGCAGTGCAAGGGCGGATTCCGCCATTGAAAAGTGCACCATGCACAGGATGCAAATCTGTTGACAAATCTGAGGGCTCAGATTACATATTCATTATGCACTGATATGAACTCGGAAAGTGTGTAAAACACTCAACTCCAGGCAACCCCCACTGTACTATATTAATGGCAGATGGTTGAAAAAAAGATGAAAGATAGTCATTTAAGAAGCAAAATAAAAGTGTTCAGGCAAGGTACTACTGTTATGGTCAGTAAAAACCAAGTGATCTTCATAATCCACTGTCAAAAGCCCTTAATTAAACCTCTGATCTAAACAAACACAATGTTGGTCAATATTTACACATAGCTTTGACAGATATTCAAACTAGTGATGCAGTTATTGAATATTTTAGAGTTGAGTCTTTTGCCAATTATTCCATTGATTATTCAAGTAATCAAATATGTATATGAGATGCCTTTTTTCCCTCTTAATTGGTGTCGCTATCCTCCCATTGTACACAGTGTAGTATCTGTGGATTTGAACGTATGTGCCCTCAAAAGGCCTGGCCTCATGAGTGATGTGTGGATGAAAGTGTAGCTGGGTGCTGCTAGCTTGGGTTATCCATTTGCGCATTGAGTCTCTGGGCGTGAGCTGTGACCATAGCAGCACATGTACAAATGTATGACGCAACCACGTTTTTTACGGGGTCTCGGAGTACACTTTCACGCCTTCGGTGTTGTGATGCAACATGTCTGGAACAAATGTCGCCTAAATAATGCTAAAAAGGGGAATTCCAGTAATTATAAGATGATGTTCCTACAGACTATTGAACACATGTGGATGGCTGTGAGTTGTTGTGTATGTGTACATTTGGCTGCTCCATGCAATAAACAATTTGGTGTTTAAATATACATTGTTTAATTACCTTTTAGAGTCAACTTTAACTGGGAGTGACAAACAAGCGTGCATTGCCTCTTATTTGGAGCGCTATGCAAGTGAGAACAGGCCTTAAGGAATACTTGGAAACATGTTTTAATCAATTTAAGTGTTTAACAAAAGTTTAGATGGGTTTAAAGCGCTTGGAAGCAATACACCTAGAGAACTCATGTTTTGCTGGTGCTCTTTAACCTATTGCAGGTGGTTCTGGAACATGTCTCGTGCGATAAGCAGGGGTTACTTTTTCCTACCACATGGACAGCCACAAAATTAAGACCCTGCACAGTCATTGTCACAAAATGTGACTTTATTGAACAACAGAGTGGAAAAATGTTAACTCCACCTCTCAGTTCAGTTCCAACTACAAAATATTAAAATCAACACCTCCGGAGTAATATGGGTGAGGAGAACAGTGTACTGTGTGGCTTTTCTCTTATTTGAACAGGTGGCTACAGGCACCACAATAAAAAATACAGCAGATGTTTGCTTATCGGCTGGTGATTCACAAACACCAATGATTGGGGGTCCCCTTAGGGCTCTAGTGTAGTGTGAAAATGTTTCCCAGTTAAGCTCCATTAAACTTTCTCGCTTAAAACAGTCTCACACAAAGGGCAGTTAAGCGTGGCATGAGAAGAGAATAGAAAGCTTTCTGTAGTAAAAATAATAGCACACACTACAACTGCATGTAATAAAAATCAACAAAGAAAGGCAGTCAACTACACTAAATAACCAGCGGCGCTCAACCAATGTAAACACAAACACTCACCGCACGGAAGAAACTCAACTTGTCTCAAAACGTCACTTTTTGCGGGGGGGTGTTTGTCAAATGAAAAGTAATAATAAAAAAACGAGGCTTCTCCTCTTCGCCGTTAAGGGCACGATGCTACTCCAGCGGTGTTCCGAACAAGCGATTGTCAGTCGTGCTTCTTTGTTGCTGTTAAATGGGAGCTCGAGGAAACCGAGCAGCCAAACCCCGACGCCGTGTGGCCATTGATTCAGCAACTTGCGCGCTGATTGGCGGCGTCCATCTATTCAGGTCTCACGCCATTGGCTGAGACTCTGGTGGTATGTTTAAGGGCTGTGTGTAAAGTCCGCCAAATCAAAACTTATAGCGTTTGTCCGTTTATTAGTTGCAATGTAATATAATGTCACGTGAATGTAAGTTTAAAAACTGTATTCTCGGAAAAAATTGCTTTGTTAATCACTATTAGAATAATGTACAAATCAACATCAAGTATAATTTCATATGTGTTTACACTGCTGGTACACTAGATTTTTATAAATTACTTTACTCTACTTTTTATACATAACACATTAAAAAGACTTTGAATTAATTACTTAAAGTATTGAGGGGGTGATACACCAGTATGGAATCACTTCTGTGGCTCAATCGTAGAACACGAACATGCTTTACTGTATGTCAAATACAGAAATTAACACGAGTATGTGTTATTGTTTTTGGTTTCTTATTTTTCACATCACTACGTAAAACATTAAAATTGCACAGTCATCGGCTTCACACCAACAAGTAACGGATAAAAATGTTAAAAACTAAAAGTATCTCTGGCACGGTGGAACAGCTGGTAAAACGTTGGTCTCACAGTTCTGAGGTCCCGGGTTCATTCCCGGACCCGCCTGTGTGGAGTTTGCATGAGTGGGTTTTCTCCGGGAACTCCGGTTTCCTCCCACATCCCAAAAACATACAGCTTTTAATTGGACGCTCTAAATTGCCCCTAGGTGTGAATGTGTGTTTGTCTCTTTGTACCCTGCGATTGGATGGCGACCAGTTCAGGGTGTACTCCTGCCCGTTGATAGCTGGGACACCCCCGCGATCTTCGTGATGAATAAGCTGCGAAGAAAATGGATGTATGGAAGACAATGGCATGTTGCTGACACTGCAAGGCCAGTGAATTCATCGGAATTGCCATTTGTTGTGTTGTCCATTAGAAGAAATCTGCTTCCCCTTACTGGCCATACTTGGCAACTACAAACTTTCCACGACCTTAACAGTTCACAAAAATGCGGTTGCTTTCAGAATAATTTTTCCCCCAGGAATGCATTCCATCGATTGTCATTTACTGTAGTTGTTTTTTTTTTTTTGCCCGAAAGGCTTGTGAATGGTCCATATTTTAGATTTTTTTAAAAGTTAAATTTATTAGAATTCAACCATAGTAGGCTAAAAAAAAAGAAAAAGAAAAACTTCACAGAAAAAAATCAGAAGCCGAGATATATTATATATATATATATTTATTTTTTTTAACTTCAGCGAATGAGTGTTCAATAATACAACCAATTTCATTTCTCATAACCATTTTATTTTCCTGTTTTAGTAACAAATACAAAAAAAAAAACAGTAATTGTGCTGTCAAACCCAAACCCTGATACAAACTTTGCATTCTGTCAACACACACAAGGTAAAATCACTCATTTGCAAACCTTCAAATGAGGGCTGATTTAAAAAAAAAAATGAAAAATCTGCATCTGCCCAATATATGTGACTCACATTTTGCTAACTGACCTTTTATATTACTACAACGGAATAAACGACATAAAAGCTATTAGTGGACCTAATGGCGGGGTTGAAGGGGGGGTCGGGGACATTAAAAAAAATCAATTTTGTGATTTGAAACCTGGCAAACAAAAGTCAGAAACATGTCAATGGAGACAAAAAATTAATAAATCCCAGTAATGTTGCAAAGCCTTGGTATGCACCTGTAACAATACTGCAATAAATGGAAATTAGTTTTCATGAACATGCATAAATAATTAATAATTTTCTGCATTTTTTTTTTTTGTTCACTCAAGTGCTGTGGTTTTCAAACTGGTGATGGGATCCCGATTGTTCCACCCCCTGTTTTAAATTGTCACCAGTAACACTCCCTTACTTTTTTACAATTTTCAATGTCAGCACCTCCAGCCCCAAGAGAAAATTTCAATTGGGGGGAGGCGGAAAAAGTTAAGTCTCCCAAAAAGCGGGGCGCGCCTCAACAAGTTTGAAAACCACTGCGTTAGGGTAATGGATAAAACCTGCATGTGGACTGAGAATGCGTTAAAACCATTGGGGGAGAGTGGAGATGGCCATATTATCTATATAACATGATGTGCCTACTTTCTATTCCACAGGGGGTAAACTGTCAGGTTAGTTAAAAACAATCGTCTTGAAGAATAGGTTTTCACATTTCCACAACTTGGTGAAATATTTAATATAATAGGATTATACCTTCTTTTTTTTTTAACTCACATTATATTAACACTTCGAAGTAAGCATATTGTATGGAGACTCGAACATGAAAACGAGTACTCCTATGTAAACAAAACAAATAACATTCTAACTTGACTAAGAAACACCCACAACTGTCACGGAAAAGAAAATCCACTCAAGCGCACAGTAAAAAGTGTGAAAGTAATTGCCCTACAGCATGAAATATATTAATCCTTGCTGATTTTTTTTTTGGGGGGGGGGGCAAACACGATGAATGTCATGTCAGAACAAGGTTCAATTGCACAAAAATGGTGGGGGAAAAAAACAACATATCCAGACGGGGAAAAAAAAAGATATGCATATACAGTATTGTCATTATATACACACAGGGAAAGATTCACATCTACTGAGTACACAACACTGTACAATAAATTTGCTATAAGAACAGTAGCGCAAAATACCATTTTCATATATATTTTTTTCTTTTTTTTTCCCTCTAAACAATGTACACAACTCAAAAGTCCACACAATGAAATGCAAAGCACAAGCCATCATAAGAGGCGACAAAAGTGCATGTTATCAGCTCGGCACGGAAGCCAAAGGAAGGAAGAAGTGGCACAGGAGTGGGGAATTGCACCTGCTCATTCTACGCAGGAGCTTTTCCATACTCCCAGCTGCACTGTCTTGTGATATTAAAAATTAGTGTCAGGGGTGGGTAATCTTTAGTACGTATTCATTACACATACAGACACATTGCTGTAGATGCGCATCTGCATCTTCACTGTGGTCGACACAAATACATCTACACATATAAATACAGGTTCTGGGGGCTAAGTAAGGTACGAACCTGCAGTCAGTTTTACACTGAAAGATACGTAATTTTGGTACTTTTGACAGTCACACAAATCACAAAAATCAGAGCTTGTCCTTACAAGGTGTTTGAGTGATAGGTTAGTTCAAGTAGTATTAGCATTTCAGTGGGGATCCATTGCTTCAAGGGGAATGCTTGAAGTCAGGGTTAATCTAATAATCTAAAGATAATGGGAGTTGGGGACTTGATAAAGGTAATATTCCTGAAAAAATGAGACATTTCTCTGACGTAATACTTTGGAGAAGCAGTTATCAACACAAAAAACTCAAAATGGTCCGCATGTGAATGTTCTCTTTTCAAATTAGAAATACAGTGAAGCCCTGCTCAAAAGTCACGATGGAACTGACTTTGCACCAATAAGGTTTATACTGTACTGTCATTTTCAATAGATGTCACAAGATTGCAGCAAATAACTACTGTTATCTAATTTAAGATCCTTACCTCATTTAAATATTTCAAAGCACCAAGATGGTGCCAAACCAATACAGTGGTGCGTTGAGATGAATTATCTAAAAAAAAAAAACATTTTAATACATCAGCAGTCGTTCAGCGAATTGTTTTCTTGACTTGCAAACAAAACTTTGAGATAATAATAGCCCTGTATGGTGGGAGTAAACAACTATACTCACTAAATAACAAGCATCGGTTTCGCAAATATCCAACAATTCTTCAAAAATTAGTCTTCAGATTATTTATTGCCACTTCCAGGTAACGTAAACTGTCAAATTAAAGACAAAACAAAGAGAATTACATGCTGTGTATTCAAAAACGTGGCCTTGCCTAAGCAACGTCCACTTAACTCAAATGTTAACAATGCAAAATGCCATAGACAGGCTAATCATTAGCCAACAGGTATTTGAACAGAAACGGTGATGCAATGCACTGAAATACCATAACAATACTCTGGCATATGTTTTCTATCCTCGGCAAAGTGCTAATAATACTGAGGCTCACTGAGGAGCAATGACTGTCTCCCGTCTGTATCTGTTTTGTACCAGTGCCAAGTGACCACTGACAGTGTCCATTGTATTAAAAGACGTGTCAAAAAGTAATTCTTTATATGCCATTACTGTGTGTTGTTACCAAGTAATATAGTGTGGTAATTTTCTTGGAAAAAAAAATTTGGGGGTGCTGAAACAATGAATGGTGAACTGAATGGTATTTCAATTCATTTAAATGTGTAAAGATGATTAGAGATGCGTTTTGAGTTACAAGAGTGGTCGCTGAACAAATTATAATAGGATCTAAAGACACAACCAATAACAGTTGTTTTATGTAATTTGACTGGAGCAAAAATGTCAGATAGGTTCCAAAAATATCTTTGACTAGGCAAATTCCATACCCTGAATATGTGAGGCTTCACTGTACTGTTATTATGTTATTCTCACCCTTCCTGCCAAATAGTCATCTTCAAGCATTCCCCCTTCCAAAATGTTCTCTATAGGAATGAAAAGCAGCGATTCACTCATCCCTTGTAGAAACAATACTTAAGGCCACTGAATTGTGCTCCTCATCGACCCCCCAGAGGCTCCTTCTGTTAGGCAACTTTCTTTCCGTCAGCTCATCTCTTATCCATGGCAAAGTTCAGCAATCTATCTCTTCAGAAAAACTAAGGACGGGAACTAGCAGTCAAGAGGTTGAAATGGTACCAAAGGCCTTCCTCCTTTCATATTTCACATATTACTTTTTTGTATTCTGCTTGTCCATTTCAGCTTGTTGGGTTTTGCTTTGGTCTTCATTTTCTTCTCACCAAAAGGCTTACATTTTCCAGTCTGTACAGAGTCGGGGAAAAAACGGGCGACAGGGTCTAATGTCCAAACAGGTACACCACCACTTCGTAGGTGCACATCATGATGGCCGTGTTGGGAATCTGTCTGACAAGGTGCGTGGTGAGGCCACGGTATAGCGCCCAGTATCCCTCCTCTCTGGGTACGGTCAGTAGAGTTTGGAAGAAGGAGCGGTACTTGCTTCCCTCTTCTCGTAGCCTTGTGCGGATAACTTCTGGAGTAGGACAGTGGAGGAACGTTTTTATCAGTACATGAGGACAGATTTAGTCACATATTAAGAGTGAAGACATCTCAATATTTGATTGAAAGAAAACACTTTAGCTCTCGAAAACATTACAGACATGAGCTTTCTTGAGTGTTGTAATATGAGTACATTTGTGGTCTCAAGCTTATACACATCAGGTCAGAATTAGTAAAAGGTGACCCACTTTCATCTTTAAGATCTTTTAGATGCCATATCTTTAATATTATGGAACTTCAATGTAACAAAATAATTGGGGTGGGTTATCCCTTCGTTACATTTTATACACCCTTATGACTGTACAGAAAGAAATGATTGATTTGGGGGGTTTTTTCGTGGCCTTAAACACTCAGTGGAGAACAAAGCTATTGTATACTGGTATGTTTGAAAGTTTCACATTTTATCCAAACTTACCATGCTAGTGCACTTGTCATGGTGACATTGTTGTCATACAGTACTCGACATACAGTACTCAACATAGGCAAGTCGCATATTAGATAAGCAATGTAATAATTAATTACATGGCATCTACATCAATGCGCCACATTCAACATGGCCACCACGTATTTTGGAATTGTGACCCTGAAATACATCAGTTTCATTCAATGCCGGTATTGCGCCAAAGTGACCATAAACAACAGCTACCAATTCTGGAAATAATGCATTTTTTGAACAGCATTTTAAAGGACAAATGGAATTACTTTTGGACACATAGTTCAGTCCCAACAGTCCATTTTTCTGATATGTTATAATAGAGTGTTTTATTCAGGTGCCACTGCAATTGTTTTTCACACGGTTGCTTTGCTTCTTATTCTCTTTTCATTGTGGAGATATTTGAACAAGGAATTCCCCTTGTGCATGAATTACTGTATGTATCCATCTGTCCATAACTGTACAATTTTACTTAATCTTCAACCATTGCAAATCAATAAAGTGAGGGCAATATATTCATTACCGTGGGGGTATGCAATGGTGGTGGCACAGGTCTTGGAAGTTGCGGCAGCGAGCATCATGCCAATGAAGTCAGAGGCATCTTTGACAGACTCCTCCTCGCCCTCCATGCTGGCTTGGGCCCTCGACTGCAGGAGCTTACGTTTGATGCTTTCGTAGATGACAAAATGGATGACCGTCTCAGAGATGCCCGCGTACGACGCCGACATGCCCTTGTAAAAACCTCGCAAGCCATCCATCTGATACACCCGCCGAACACAGTCGAAAGCATTCATGCGGCGTTCACCCCTGTTCCTGTGATCACAACAAAATTAACCATTTAATTAATTACGCTGGCACTGTTGGTTTTTACATTCATTCATTCATTTTCCGAGCTGTTTATCCTCACAAGGGTCACGGGAGGGCTGGAGGCCTATCCCAGCTATCAACCCTAAACTGGTTGCCAGGCAATCGCAGGGCACATCGAGACAAACAACCGCACTCACAATCACAGCTAGGGGCAATTTAGAGTCCCCAATTAATGCATGTTTTTGGGATGTGTGAGTAAACCAGAGTGCCCGGAGAAAACGCAGGCAGGCACGAGGAGAACATGCAAACTCCAAACAGGCAGGACTGGGATTTGAACCCGGTCTTCCGAATTGTCACGCCAACACTCTCACGGGTTGTGCCACCATTCCCACTGTTGGTTTTTATATTGCATTAATAGAAATAACTTTCAAAATTCACTCACCTGGAATCCAACTGCATGCGGGTTTTTATCAGCCATATGGGGTTAGTGGCTGTAATGGCAGTGAACCCTGAAAAAGAGCAATTAATTTCAGACAGACATAGAATCAGTTGGAAATAGTACATTATATCACCCACACTGTATATTCTACACTTTAAAAAAAAAAAACAGAACAGTGCAAAAGCACAGTGTCAACTGACCATTTTGTGAGCTATTACTATAATATTAAAGGAATTCTTTTAAAAGTTGACTCAAGGATATGAATGAATTGTTTAACTTTACTCCACATGCACAGTATACTGTATATCCATTTCTTGTCAAATATTTCTTGGTAAATGACAGCAAGAAGGCAGCAGATGTGTACATCTTAATTTATGATCTTCAATTAATATGTAATGTGTGAAACGACAAGCTGAAACTTAACATAGTTCCATTTGTAATGAGCTTGTAAAGTTGTAAAGAGTTGTTTTTACTCTTTTCGTACATCAGTCCACATCTAAAGGACGCCGCACACCAAGCAACATGGCCCAAACTGACTGAACGATGTGACTTCTGGCCACTAGTTTTGCTGCGATTGAAAATTTGAATTGCTGGAAAATGTTGCAAAAGTTGCAGCAGCCAGAAAGTGGTTATTATGAGCTTTATTTTATTTTTTAATCTATGAGTATATTTTTTGGTCATGATGAGCAACTGGCTATCATATTTGCCTCACAGTTCTGAGGACCTGGGCTTAAATCCTGGCCTCACCTATGTAGCGTTCATATGTTCTCCCCATGCTTGCATGGGCTTCCTCTGAGCACTCTGATTTCCTCACACATCCCAAAAAGATGTGTAGGAGGACGATTAAAGACTCTAAATTGCCCGTAGTTGTGAATGTGAGTGCCAATGGTTGTTGTTTTTTTTCTATGAGCCCTGCGATCATGGTGTACGCCGCGTCACACCCGAAGATAGCTGTGATAGGCTCCAGCACACTTGTGACCCGAGTAGGGACAGAAAATTAATGAATGAACAAATTCTAATTTCATATCTACCTGTGCCTAGAGAGCAAAGTGCAGAAAGTCTCTGTCACGAAAATACACGTGAGCAATTACAGCATTGGGGTGACCGATCATGCCAACAGCCTCTCAAAATATCCATAATCCCTCCTTTATTTTCACCTTTTTCCTGTCTTTGTAGCAATCCCCTTCTTCCTTGACAATCACGCATTGTTTTGTAGTTAAATAGAAAAATTATACTGTCCAGTACATTGTACATATGGATCCTCAATAACCAATATCGGCTCTGTGTTTCTTTGTTTTATCACAACGGTAGATGTAAGGTGCTCAATCAGTTGTTGTGCAGCAATTTGTTTCTATTGCTAACTATTTTTTTCACTATGGTCCAAGCCAATCGCATTTGGCCATATCATTTGGTGTGTGGCATTGCTCCTTTTATTTAGCAGTTAGTTGGTTAGGTGTGTGCAGAGACACTTGTGGCAGTCACCATTTAAATTAATCTAGTAAAACCTGGTAGAGCAACAAATTAAAGTGTGGAGGAGATACCTCCATTATTCAGTAGGACTAATGTGAGTTTATATTTCCGAAAAGTGGGAGGCACCTTTTCCTATTTCTCATCTGCCTTTCTTTCCAGTTATCTTATCTTAAACATAAAGGTATAGATCCAAAATGAAGTTGAAGAAAATGCATAAACAAGCAGTGGTGAGTGTGTGCATTTTCTTTACTGTAAACTATAGCCAGTGCTGGATGGTGCATAACGTGTTGATACTTTGGGCTATTCAAAAATAACACAAATCGAATGAAAACAACCACTATTAGAAGAGCTAAGGACAGAACAATTGGGACCTCAATCACATCTTGTGGTACAAACGCAGCCCTATCTTGACGCAGGTCGGTTGGAGAGAAGAACATAAAGAAGAGGAGGAGGAGGAGGAGGCAGAAGACAAAAAGAGGGAAGAAATAGAAGGTAGCGTCTATGGCATGTACTCACGGGGGAGGGGCAAAGCTCCTCCAGCTCCTCCCCGCTGCAGCTAGTAGCCTGCAGATATGGGGGGCTCAGATGGCGGGGATGTCCCACCCAATCACGCAGGGGTGAAAGCTTTACAGTAAAGCCCTAAAATAGACACAGGCTTTTCTGTACCACAGTCACACACAAGCAGCAGTCACATCTACCCACTTGACCCAAAAACCTGTTCAGAGATGGATTCCATCTTTCCCCAACTCTAAACCCCTTCCCTTCTTACTTGCATGTTTACATTTACAATATTGTATTCCCAATTTGTGTCTAATTCATCCCACCCTTTTATTCCTCATCAGAGACAGCAGACGCAAGAGAGGCGAACCGGATCAAAATTCCAGTTCGAGGCCAAGAACAACACGTGTGCAAAAGCAGGAGGGGAATTCTTAGCCTTCCTGCTATTCCTGTGTGTAACATACTGTGGTAAATAACACAGGAAGAAAAGGCTGCATTAAATGGCTTGGTAAGAACGGAAATGCTAACCTTGTCCATTTGTCAAAAAGGAAAAGACATTTGGTAGGATGTTACATGAGGATGAACTCAAATCCAACCCCCCCCGGTCCTTCTACCTATTTTGTGTACAGTGGTACTTTGACTTATGAGTGACCCACATTGCAGTTTTTCAAGCTGTGAGTGGTTGCCTGTCAATTTTTTTTTAACATATTTTGTCTTGTGAGCCAAAATTTGAGATATGAGTGAGCTTCTGATATGCTACCACTCAAATGAGTAATTAAGGTACTGTAATACTTTCACGTGGGCAAATAGTTAAACTCGTCAATGCACTTTTGGCCATTTATTGAATCCGACAGAAATTTAAAAAAAAAAAAAAAAAAACTCGACTTTACCACCACATCTTGTTTTTTATGATCATTGGGCTTTATCTTGCCAACTTAAATGGAACCAGATACACTGGCTACCGGATGACAACACGAGTGGACCGCCCGACATTATTATAAGAAGAAAATGGGGGAGGGGGGTGTAACCGGTGCTCAGACAGCGGAGGACATTCGTGTAAGGTTTACTTGCAGTGTGTTCATATACTTTTAATACGATACGGCTTGCAAGCCATCAACAAAACGTTACGCGGCCTAGGAACCTAGTGCTAGTGGTTGTGTGTAAACGTGCTGAAGTACAATTCGATACGTGATCTGACTAGACCAGTCATTTCCACCCTTTATGGAGCCAAGGCACAAACTTTGAAAATGAAATAACTCAAGGCACAACAACAGACAAAAATGTTATCAAATGTAAATACAATAATTGCTGCATGTACTTACTACTATCTAATCGAAGATCATACATTTTTTTACAATAGGATAAATTGATTTATGGTAAATATTTGAGCAATTAAGTACACAAGTGCATATGGTAAATGAAAAGGTCATCTAAATAGAGTCATTGCTTCATCTTTGGATCGGATTATTGATCAGTTATTGTTTTTTTAACTCACTGATTGGGTGAAGCTGAATGAAAAGAACATTTGGAAGGAGCATGGAAGAGACACTAAAACTGAAGTGAATACATGGGGAACTGCCGACACGAGTGACTCCAGGCTCTTAATGCGCCTTACTTGACCACGCCTCTTAAAGGCACCCCTTAATACACAAATGTACTACAATGTGTGTCTGTGGAGGGGGGACAGGGTATTTGTGCACGCGCACAAATGTGTGACTTTTGGCTTAATTACACGTTGTAAAAACAAATGTTTTTTTAAATTCTCATGTTTTTATATTACATTACAATGCAGTACCATTTTTACTTAGATTTTAAAAAATGTTTGGTTCTTGGAGGGTCTGGAATGGTTTAATGGCATGTAGGTCATTTCAATGGACAAACTGTCTTTTGTTAAATGAGTAAATTAAGCCCCGAGCTTGATCACGCAATGAAAAACTTGTAAGCCAAGGTACCACTGTAGTTTTCTTTTAAGACATAGAAGTGAAAGTGAAAATTAAGTTTAAAACATTTTTTTTAATTTAGTTTCAACTATTGAAGTAATGTATTTTACAGTAGACATGCAGTCACATCTTATGCAATAATGATCTTTTTAAAGGCACGTGACAACCCCCACTATGGTTTGACCTACTTTAAGACATACAATATGTTTTTAATTACAGGAAAGAAAAAAGTCCGTGTGTAAAACTGGGACTATAAACAAGACCACAGCCTTACCGCAGGGGGGTGCTATTGTTTATCAATAATACTTTGCAGAACTAGTAAACATAACCAAGTTGATGTATGGAATTCAAATGAAACATGTTTTTACAATACATCATTAGTTTTTTAGTGGATTTCAGGTCAAATTGTTGACTATTATGTACTTAAAACATTGGCAACAGCCTGGCCAAAATATTTTGAGGAACACAAAAGAGGATGTAAAAAACAGTCAAATGCTGCCAACTACACATAACACGATGATTGTCACATTCAAGTGTGCATTTGTGTATTAAAAATAGCACTGTTGTTGTCTTGAAACTAATCTGAAATGACACGACAGCCTCTTGGCAATAATACCAATTGTAACTCCTCAACGACAAACGACGTGGTGATGGTTGACAAGAAAATAGAGCAAATACTTCTCTATATTGTTGACAAGGTTAGCATTTCTTTAACGACAACAACAAAAATATACAGAGGTGTCTTTACTTATCTATTACTGCAGAGGTAATAGAATGCTTAGGCAAAGCAACAGAAGAAAATACAGACCAGAGGCTAACACATTGCCAGAAGCAATGCTATCATCATTACAATTAAAAGCCACATCTTACTAATACTAGTTGAAATCACTGTCATACCAGTGTAATGAAATGAGGTGCTACCTGACGTGTCCGCCCGAGTGCCAGGGGCCCCTGTTGACCACTGGGGGCCGTGCTCTCTCCTCTATACAGACAGAGCAAAGAAGGGGGCCCAGACCACATTGTTTAAGTAACAACTGCGATGTTAAAATATGTCAAAATAAAAAGTAAATGAAATAAAAAGGGGAGGATGATGATTGAAAATAAAATGTAGGAAATGGTGTTGCAATTGATTTATAAGAATCTTTAAAAAGCACAACCTAAACTTTGAGGACCTTGTGATGTTTTTTTTTTTTTAACAGCTCCAAAACTCACGGTGCATATTAGTGTAGATGTTAGTGGTAGCAGAAGGCAGGAATGGAGCCAGCAAGTAATCTACAGTGGGCCAGAAAACTCATCAATCACTGATTTACTATTGTGGTCTCGGGATAAATCAAGCAAAAATAACTGACAATGGTATAGTGGAACCTCAAATTTCAAACATTTGGAAATTGATCTTGGGTTTTCTGGAAATATATGCCTTTGAGATTGAGGTCAAACATGAGGTAGAGCAAGACATCAGAAAATCCAGTCTGCCTTCAATTCAGTGATTCTCAAAGTGCAGTATGAGTACAGTACCACTTGCACTACGCTGGCCCCCTCTAGTAATACGTTAAGAACCATCAACTTTGCATAATGCTTCAGTGGCTCAGACTACTGTATTTGTAATCCAATACAGTATATTAATTAACTCTTTTTCCGTTGTATTTAACTATTAGGTACAATTCAACTGCATTTAACCTTTTCAAACTATTTTTTAACATTTACATTTTTCATTGAACAAGTCATTTCATGAGTGATGATGTTACAGTACAACATCAATGTGACTTTTGAATTAACATGTCATTCCAATACACAGGTCTTTTAATTTCTCATTTGGTCTAAAACAGCAGTCGGCAACCCGCGGCTCCGGAGCCTCATGCGGCTCTTTCATCCTTATAATGCGGCTCTGATTGGCTTGGGAAAATAAATTACTAAAAATTTTTTTTTTGTATTTAATTGAAGTGCGTTTTATTTGTGTTAGTTTTTATATTATTTTAGTTCTAAATTTGAAGATTGTGATCTTGAAATATTAAAATATTAATTAAATTATTTGATATTATTTTTTCGTCGCTCAAAATAGACGTCACACTGCGGAAGCGGGTATACCCGCTGAAACGCCGTCTATTTTGAGTGACTTTCAAGCCCGGCAAAGCCAATGGAGAAACATGCTGCGGTAAAGTAGTAGAAGTTTTTTTTTTTCTTCATTTTAGATGTGCGGCTCCCAGTGTTTTCTTTTCCGTGGAAACCGGGTTCAAATGGCTCTTTCGGTGTCAAAGGTTGCCGACCGCTGGTCTAAAACAATCAATGATTATCAAACATAGCTGTATATTGCAAAGCTGTATTTATAGAAATAACATTTATATAATACAATATATGTATAAATGTTTGTCAAAGGCAAGGAAACAGAAGAAACCCAGAGATGTTACTGCAAACCTCCCGATCTGCTAATGTGATTAAATGCCACATGAATGACAGCTCAAGTGTACCAACAGGAGTGAAAACTCGGCCAACATTGTAATGCACCTAATAAGTACACAATCCTCTTGTTGAGTGGCTTGATTTTGCATTTCCGGGCTACTTTGAGTAAAGTTTGCTCATTGTGGATCACCCACTAAATGACGGAATAGCGTGATGCGAATTGGCACGAAGTGGACAAAGAGTTCAAATCTTTCTATCAGTGTAAACAAGCTTCGTTTCATTACATTCTTTGTCAATGTTGACGCGAGAAAACGCAAAATGCCCAATTCTGTGGCTCACGCTACAATTCGTGGAACTATTTTTGTTGGTGAAGCAGAATAAATTACTTTATTTTTTTAAACCAACTGACAACTGTTAACTAATGAACAGTGCTTGTAGACCTGTTGTATTAAAGCAAAAATTTGATGTTTAAGGTTCCACTATACTTTTTTTTTTTTTAAACATGCTTTTTAAAGACCCATTTTCTTTAGTTATAAAATGATCAAAGAAAGTAAGAACACACTTTTGTATGATCCTGAGAGTCTTAAATTGTGCTTTCTGGAATACCCCTTTTCTATATATGTGTTAAAGTAATAACAACATGTATCTATTATTAGCTTTAGCATTCTCCAAATATTAATGGTGTACAGATGTACCCACAGATGTAAAAAATTGAAGGGTGGGGTGGGGGGCGGGGGAATAATTCAATGTGAAGAAAAATAATGCATCTGTTGAATATTGAGGGAGTAATTCTGTCATACTTTGGACTTTCTACCTATAAACCCATCACTGAGAGACACTGTCCAGGCAGTGACTGACAGACAGACAGCAAGCTATCCAGACAGACAAACAGACATAAGGGAGGGGGGGGACCTCGGTTACCTGCCATCCCAGCAGACACCATGTGCACCTGGGTTGAGTCGGCCTCCAGCACGCCATTCAGCTTCTCCTTGGCTGTTGAATAGGCAGCAAAGTAGATTGCCCTGTGGTAAATAAGGATATTAACATTTTTAGAAGCGGGTTGTGGAATCAGGTTTGAAATCGATGATGATGATGGCAATATTACCAATTATTGGACATGAAAGACAGCAAGTATGACATCTTCTGACAATTATTTGATGATCGCTTCAGTACAAGAGCTCCCCCCATGTTTGTGAACCAGCCTGGACTCTTCTCATATTGTGTTATCCTTGACATCAATGCTAACGTTAATCTTCAGTTATGGAGAGTACTTGTGCAAATGGCACACTGCAGGCTAAGATAATCAGATGTTCTTTTCGAGGCAAAAGCAGTAGTTGTGTTAATGACAACACGTTTAATGGGCTTTGTATATTAGGTTAATGTATTACTCTTCCCAACTGTGGGATGAGCCAAAAGCTACAACTTCCCTGTGACCATGAACAGTATTACTGTGGGCAAGAAAATGTTGTCAGCTACCAATTGCGTAGGTTTTCCTACTTAAAAAGATGAGAGAGTCCTGTAATTTTTATCATAGCTACAAATTACATGTGAGAGACTAAATGAGAAATGAAATCCAGAAAATGTCATTTATTTAACAAGAACTTACAAAGCAATTATGGTGAAAAATAAATATTTAGTCACCTACAAACGAGCAAGATTTCTGGCTCTCACAGACCTCTAAGTTGTTCTTTAAGAGGTACCTCTGTCCTCCGCTTGTTACCTGCAGTAATGGTACCTGTATGAATTTATCAATATAAAAGACACCTGTCCATAACTTCAAACAGTCACACTTCAAATTCCAATTAAGGCCAAACCAAAAGAGCTGTCCAAGGAACAGTAACACACTGCACCGCAGGGGACTGAAATCCTATAGTGAGAGACGTGGCCCCTTTCTTAAGACAGTACATGTCCAGGCTTGTCTGAAGTTTGCTAGAAAGCATTTAGATGATCCAGAAGAGGATTGGGACAATATCATCTCATCAGATGAAACCCAAATAGAAGTTTTGGGTAAAAACTGAACTTATAGTGCTTGGAGGAGAAGGAATGCTGAGTTGCATCCAAAGAGCACGATACCTACTGTGAAGCATGGGCATGGAATCATCATGCTCTGGAGTTGTTTTTCTGCAATGGAACCAGGACAACGTATACGTGTAAAGGAAAGCATTGACGGGGCCATGTATAATGACATTTTGAGGGAAAACCTCCCACAATCAGCAAGGGCATTGATGATGAAACGTGAGTGGGTCTTTCAGCACGACAATGATCCCAAACACACCACCCAGGCAATGAAGGAGTGGCTTTGTAAATGGC
Source organism: Syngnathoides biaculeatus (assembly GCF_019802595.1). Classification (NCBI taxonomy): domain Eukaryota; kingdom Metazoa; phylum Chordata; class Actinopteri; order Syngnathiformes; family Syngnathidae; genus Syngnathoides; species Syngnathoides biaculeatus. Next base: position 12,768,553 of record NC_084652.1, read on the forward strand.
ATTTCAAGGTCGTGGAGTGGCCTAGCCAGTCTCCAGCTCTTTACCTCATAGGAAATCTTTGGAGGGAGTTTAAAGTCTGTGTTGCCCAGTGACAGCCCGAAAACATCATTGCTCTAGAGGACATGTACTTGGGGGAATGGGCCAAAATACCAGCAACAGTGTGTGAAAACCTTGTGATGACGTACAGAAAATGTCTGTCACTGCCAACTAAGGGTCTATAACAAAGTATGGATGTGAACTTTTGTTATTGATCAAATACTTATTGTCCACCATCATTTGTTAATAAAGTCTGTAAAAATCAGCCAATGTGATTTTCTGGATTTTTTTTCTCTTTTTGTCTCTTGTATGTGAGGTATACCTATGATGAAAATGACAACCCTCGCTCATCTTTGTAATTGGAAAAACTTGCACAATTGGTGGCTGGCGAAATACTTTTTTGCCCCACTGTAGCTGTATAGTTCTGTATTGGAAATGACTTGTGAAAATGTACACAAGATTCAGTGATTAACGTTTTGTCTCTAGCTTGTGAAATGCATAATCAGCTTAAGAGGGCATTATAACTCTTGAAATAGGCTATGCACATTAAAAAAATAAATTCTGAGGATTTAATCAACATTTCAACTAGATGGAATTAAACCCAGCAACCTCTCCTCACCGTCGTTGTTTTGAAACATGAGTATATATACCAACTTGATCATGCTGACCTGAAACTTTATCTCTCATACTTAATAAGTGATGTATAACACAAGCTGATCTATATGCAGGAGACAAAAGGAATTGCAACCTGATTACTTGGTGCCTTTAACCGGTCCACTGACCCCCACCACAAGTTAGCATAGGGGAGTAGTTTTCCAACTGGGGAGCGCAGATTGTTTCAGCCTGTCCAGCTTGACAAGCTTTCAATACCCCCCAACCCCAAGTTCACAATTTTCGGTACTTAAAAAAAGAGGCTAAGTGGTTGATTCTAGCTGGGTTTTATTGCCGGTCCAAGTTGAAATTTATTATCCAACTAAACATAAAATAAAGAGAATTAAGAGTATTGTATTCAAAACAACTACACAACCTTTACTTAGAACATTTTGCCAGGTTAATGCTAACAATCCAACCCACCACAGCCAGGCCAACTTAACTCGCATTGGCATTCCAGTGTTATGAACAGGGCTTGAAATTCCTTTTTTTGCTAACCAGCCACTGTGGTTTGTGGCTTCCTAGTGTTACAACCCACTCACATTTGTAATGGTGGAATGCTGCGTGGTAGTCTTAAATTAATGGTAGACATGGTGTTATGAGAGAGACATGACTGTTTAGGAATTACTCTGGTCATACCAGTCATAAAATGAGTTGTTACAGCATTATTGTTTGTTCACAGACACCACACATACTGTTCTCTATTTTTACTAGATTTCATGTTCCCTTATCTAATACTGAAGACATGGACTTGTAAGTGAACATTTATCACAAATTTTCTTGTACGTTTCTTGAATGTAAATGATAAAATTTGAAAGACAAAGCACAGGCAACATGAAGTGATAGTGCCAGACACATATTTTAACAGTTGGATATATCTTTATTTAGTTTGCAATTCCAATCTGTCATTATTGAGGCATTTAACAGAATTAAATAATTTTGTCTGTTTTACTAGCAGCTACGCCAGCAATGAGGCATCTAAGGCGATCTAGTTTTAGAGTTCGGCCTTGGCATAAATATGCTAGCGGCTGAATGCTCTGACAATGAAAACTACAATTTAAAAAAATGTTTAAACACCCCCTTGTCAAAAAAAGTTTCAGAGAATTTCAAAAACTGAATTTTTTTGGGGAACAACCACTATTCTTTTCAACTTACAGTAACTCATGTGGTTTGATGGATTTTGCCTTTCCCTCTTCGGGCATGAATAGCGTGCAAAACCAAGTGTGTGCAAATGTAGTACTGGAAAACATACATTTTTAACTTATATCACACAATGGACTATTAGGGACTTAGAACTAAGGAATGAAGCAACAAGACCTAATTAAACAACAACACTACTGCCTCATTACGGCAACTGCCCTCTGTGACAACTTGCCAGCACCTTCTGCTGCAGTTTTTCAACAGGGTCTTATTGGCTGACCTCAGGCTATTATGCAACCCCAACTGATCAGGCACAGAGAGAGGAAACATCTTGCTTTGTACAATTTGTAAGTAGAAATTTCAAATCACTGAGCGGTCCGCAACCAACTGCATTCCAACCGACTAGGCAGCGTTTCATATACGTTGCCAATTTTGTTTTTGGGAGCTAGGAGCTTAGAAAAGAAAATTATGAAGGATTCAAGCAACTTGCTCAAAAATAGTCTAGAATAACGACAGTTGCTTTTTGCAGAATTGGTAATAATCTGCTCAAACGCTGCTAGTTGTGATGTGAGTTGAGGTCATTGGCACCATACAGCGCTCTTATCTCAAATGTTTGCTTGCAAGTCAAAGCAAAACCTCGGCCGAACGACAGTTCATAACTTGAAAAACATCGGAAGTCAAGTGATTAATATTTCTACACTGAGAGACTAAGATCTTTAGAGTTGTGTGAGGAGCCAAGTTTAGCCTGGGTTGTAAGCGGAAAAGATAGTCTTCACCACGACTACGTTTTTGCTCCGCTAAACATGGTGGTGTTTTTATTCAAAAGCATTTGTAAACCATTTACCTTTAAGGACACAGTTGTAAGACTAAAGTCTTTGGGAATCACTCTTCGTGGCATATTATTAAACTCCAGTATTAATACATGAAAATGTAAAGATTTTGGGGTCAGAAGGTTCTATACCTTAGTCACCCTGCAGGAATACCTCGGGTTTACCACAATTACAATTTGACATTGGATAACTGAAAAGTAATTACTTACTTTTAGCTCTTATGAGTGCTGCTAAAGACATAAAAAAAAAAAAAAAAGCCAGAGAAAGCGCTTGGCTGTCAGGGGCATGGACAAGCACCGACTATGGCATTGGCTTGGCCATGGCCCTGACACATGGCATTGATAGAGCCAAATGGTGGTAAATAGGTAACATACCTCGAAGGTGCCACGCCCACAAGGTTGGGTCCCAATCCCCTGAAGAGTGAGCGCAGGCCCTCTCTCTCAAAGATTAACCTGTAAAGAGAAAACAATTGACTTTATATATACTGTACACAAGTATACAGCCATGTTTTATGTTCAAGTGCACGTGACTGACTGAAGCCAAATGTTAAACCAAAAAAAAATATATGCACTTGTTTTTCAAGCCACACGGGACTTTTCAAGTTTCAAAATAAACCTAAACACTATTACATATGGAAAAGCAGCTGTTTCCTGGTAAATGTAGATACAATGTCATTCCTTCAAGACAAATGTACTACAAAATCACCACTAGTAGGGTGACCCGCCATGGCCTGCCACTCTCTTTAAAAGATGACATTTACAAGGCCACTATCAACATACTGAGACACCAAAAATAAAAAGTGGCAGTTGCCTTTGGTCTGGTGATCTTTACAGTAGTATAAATGATAATAACTACTTGTGCATTCATTTGAGTTCAAAGACTGAAAATTCCATTCTATTAAAGATTGGTATTTTTTTCCCGCTCCTTTGAAAAAAAATGAAAATTATTTATTACAGGTGCCAAATGACAAAAACAGAGTGTGATTTAGCCTCCCAGTGTGAGAGCTTCTAGTAAAATGAAACTTTCACACATAGTTGCACAACCAAAATCATGAAATAACATGACAAGGGTTCCTCTCAGAGCATGCCAACCTTCTGTACTTCAGTCTGAGAACACTTTTCCTATTCCCTTCCTTCCCATGCCACTCTATTCTCATCTGGAACAGTGGTGTGAGGTTTCTGCTTGTCGCGGCACAAGTCACCGATTTGTTTTGGTTAAAAGAAACAAACATTAAAAAAAAAGTGAAGCCACAAAGAAATGCCTTTGCGCAGCAAATTTTTTAAATTCCAGTTATTTTCTAGTACTTATCCTGTATCAGTCATTTGCAGTCGCAGGTCACAATCACACCAATTAGTAATTTAAAGCCTGTTGTTATTGTTGACTGTCTGTTGCTGCTGAATAAAATAAAAACGCCGTGTAAAAGACACATTGCTCTTTACATTAAGAATTGGTACATCTGTGTTATCTTCTTGCAAAAATCTGCGACAAAAAAACAAAAATAGTAACTTCAGATCCGATCACTCAGTTTTCAACACCCCTTATCCTGGTTAGGGTCGCGGGGTGCCTGGAGGCTATCCCAGACGATTTCAGGCAAAAGACAAACTACACAGTGAACTGGTCGCCAGTCAGTCGCAGGACACATGTAGACGCCATCACTGTGTGGGAACTGCGCCGACGCTGCCCACACCAAAGTCAGACAAGTGTAACATTACAAGCTTGATATCCGTTTGAAAATAATTAATCAAGATAAAGAAAGCTTGCACAGACACATGATCACATGGATTACGTAATGTGCTAAGCATAACACTTGTGGAATTTGGCTGCCAGGTAATGTATCAAAAGTGAATGTTTACTTGATAGGTTAATGACTGTTATTACACCTGCAACCGCAAATATCCCCGTGTGATAATTTAAGCCATATAAAATGTAATAAATGACAATATGATGTGACTTTTCAAAGCTTTTAAACTATAAATTATAGATAACACTACAATTAGACACACAAGTCATTGTATTAATTAAATAATATATCAGCTGTTATTTGTTAAAGACTTATAACTTTTGTGCTCTGAACACCTCAAATGACAATTATAAACCCCAGTGTGTGAACAGGGAAAGTTAGTGCAGCAATGTTTATTACAGTATTGCGATTTATCTTATTGCAGTGATTGTTAATGTGTGGTACAAATAATTTAATTTAATTTGACATTATTTTCCTTACTTGAGACAGTGCAGAGGCCCCGGCGGAGCTACACGAGCGACGCTGGCTCCGTTTACGGTGCTGAGCTGGACTTCAGAGATGTAAAGCGTGACTGAGGAGGACTGGAGTCTGGTCTTCACCACTTCCAGAGGACAAGTCAAAATGGCCCCCACTGTACCCCCACATCTGGACAGAAACCAGAGAAGAAAGTTGAGGTGGGGAGAGCCATAGAAATTTGGAGTGGGACAATGGGACAGGAACAAAGTGAAAATTGTAATTAGCATTCAATTATAGGTGCAACTGAGAAATGGAAGACGTGAAAAGTTCAAATAGCTAAAGAACATGAGTCCAAAATAAAAACGTTACTTACAGTTGCGTGCAAAGACACCACTGCTTGTGATAATTTAGTCTGTATGTTAGATGCACTTGATGTTAAAAGCGGAATGAATTTGATAAATCTGTGATCAGGTTGCTTTGACCTTCACTGAAGCCCAAAGTAAGAACTAAACAAAGTACTGTGTCAAAAACTTCAAACATGGAGCTCAGTTTACTCGTTTCCATTCCAGCAAATGCCTGTGAATTTTTCCACGTCGATCTATTTTTAAAAAAAAAACTGTAACTGTAAAAAACAAAGTTCGATTCCTGGAATGCTAAGAATAGGTTACACTGATACTAAATAACAGTATCGTTTGCGGATATCTATGCAGTTGGGAGAAAAGGTGCACTCTCTCTCTTCATAGTAGCACCAGCTATATTTACTTTTCATGAGGCCGACCCACATTCGTGCTCAGGCTGCGGTGTGACCCTTAGCCTAGTTTTCAGGGCTGTGCGAAGTGCTGCTGCATGTGCAGGGAGCGTGAGCTCACTTCTTCCGCAAGAAACCTACTCTTTCCGCGACCTACATGTCCCTTGGAGGTGTTGCTTTGTCATCAGATTAGTATCTGTCAATTCCAGTGGGGTTTGTGTGCAGATGAAAGCAAAATAGCCACAATGGACATTGCTTTTGTCATTGTCTTTAATGCGGGGCCGTAAGACCAGTCTGCAGAAGAGTAAACTGAAGAATATTTAATACCCTCCGTTTATTTTCTCTTCTAATGTTACCGTCAGATAGATAGATAGATAGATAGATAGATAGATAGATAGATAGATAGATAGATAGATAGATAGATAGATAGATAGATAGATAGATAGATAGATAGATAGATAGATAGATAGATAGATAGATAATTTTGTGATTCCAGCCTTCCTAACAGCTCACAAAAACACAGGTACGCGACATTATCCCCATTCAAACGAACCACAGCACGCCTTTCAGAGTAAAAGCCGATTACTGCAATATTTTGTCCCGTTAAACGGGAAACAGTCAGTGCACACAGTATTTATATCTTAGTATATATTTTTTTCCATATTGGACAACTTTGACATTATGAGAGTTCCGACACATTGCCGAAGTCATCTCAATAAATGAGCGACGTTTGTGCAACGACGTCATTTATTATTTATTGAATAACGTCAAGAGATGTTATGGAACTCACCCTCCGGCGAACAAATGAACCAGTGTGTCCCTTTGGCTCATTATTTAGCATACTCTGCCGAGCAGCAGACCTCCGGGCTGCGGCAGAGGAGCAAAACAAAACCGCTTGCTGCTGTCCCGTATGTCTTCTCGTGGATGTTTCTTCGCCTTGGTGAGGAATACACACGTAGAATGGACACAACGACGACGGCGGTGATGATGGGCGGCGAGAGGACTTCGAACGCCAATCGGGGCCCTCTGTCTGCGCTTCGATGTCTGTTTTTCAACGCTAGCTGCTAGCTTCTATTCCCGAATTAGAGCACAGCGGACGGTGCGAGCCACCACGCGGTATCTTCGTTTGAGCTGCAACAAACGATTAGATGGAACATCACTCGTTCCTCCTGATTTTGTCCTTTGCCTTAGGTCGCTGCGGCAAGAGGGCAGAGCTCATAGTGTTAACTGTACTTTCATAGGCTGGGAAACACGGCCGGTGATTGGTCAATCGGTCACCGACGTCGTGTCTGTTACGCCCTGATCACGCACCGTTCACATGCTCACCAACTCAATTATTAAACCAATGGGATCCCTTTTGTTTACATTTTAAGGCCTTGAAACAGTTCTAATTGACGTTTATTAAGATTTTTTTTTAAAAAAAAAATAATTCAGACACATAGGTTCTCAGACAAAGTAAACGACTGTGGAAGTTCGGGAACAGTCCTTTCACTTCATCGGTCAGGACGACTGCATTATTGTATACCAAGCCAGTAGTATCCAAACTGCGGTGGACTGCTGGAGCTGTTGGTATGCGTTAGAAAAATAAAATCCATCCATCCATTTTCTTTTGCCGCTTATCCTCACGAGGGTCGCGGGGAGTACTGGCAGGAGGCGGGGGACACCCTGAACTGGTTGCCAGGCAATCACAGGGCACATGAAGACAGGCAACAGTCGCATTCACAATCACACCTCGGGGCAATTTAGAGTGTCCAATTAATGTTGCATGTTTTGGGGATGTGGGAGGAAACCGGAGTGCCAGGAGAAACCCCACACTGGCACGGGGAGAACATGCAAACTCCACACAGGCAGGGCCGTGATTGAACCTGGGTCCTCAGAACTGTAAGGCCAACGCTTAACCATCTCCTCCACCGTGCCGCCAGATAAATAAAATGTTCTTTTTTTTTCAAGAGCAAAGGGTGTTTTTTTTTTTTTTTTTTGGAGAATGTCCTATTTTCTGGTGAATAAGGGCATCTTTCCCGGGATTTGCACAACAGGAGTAATTTTATGCAAAGTTGCATTCACTTTTGTATTTGTATTTCACTTCTTAAACATCCTCTCTTAACTAAACGTTGACATTAATATTAGAAATCTTGAAAAAATAAAAAATTATCCTAAAAAAAGAAAAAAAAACTTTTCCTATGGCATTTAGGATTACACATGGCAGTTCTGTTGAATTATTGCTAGGATTATGAGAGGATCTTTGAAAAATGTCCCCACTGTAATGTGTCTTTGGACCCAAAAAGCCTGTTTTAATTATGTGATTTATAATCTGTAAATCTAGTTCACAAACTTCCTTTTGGCTTGTTGTGACAGGTGCTTTTGGACTCCATTTAGTCACTTTTACCGTGCAAAATGTTATTTCCAAGGAAATGCATTGTCATTGTCACAACTCCGTTAGCTTTCGTGAACATTCGGTTAAATATCAACTTTGTTAATAGATCTGTAACAGAAAAAGCCATTTCTTCTTTTTCTTCTTCTTTTCCTTTCGGCTTGTCCCGATTAGGGGTCGCCACAGCATGTCATCTTTTTACATCTAAGCCTATCTCGTGCATCCTTCTCTCTAACACCCACAATCTTCATGTCCTCCCTACAACATCCATCAACCTTTTCTTTGGTTTTCCTCTCACTCTTTTGCCTGGCAGCTCCATCCTCAGCACCCTTCCACCAATATACTCACTCTCTCCCCTCTGGACATGTCCAAACCATCGAAGTCTGCTCTCTCTAACCTTGTCTCCAAAACATCCAACTTTGGCTGTCCCTCTAATGAGCTAATTTCTAATCCTATCCAACCTGCTCACACCAAGCGAGAACCTCAACATCTTCATTTTTGCCACCTCCAGTTCTGCTTCCTGTTGTTTCTTCGGTGCCACCGTCTCTAATCCATACATCATGGCCGGCTTCTACACTGTTTTATAAATTTTGCCCTTCATCTTAGCGGAGACTCTTTTGTCACATAGAACACCAGACACCTTCCGCCAACTGTTCCAACCTGCTTGGACACGTTTCTTCACTTCTGTACCACACTCTCCATTGCTCTGTACTGTTGACCCCAAGTATTTGAAGTCGTCCACCCTTGCTATCTCTTCTCCCTGAGACGTCACTCTTCCCCCACCGCCCCCCTCATTCATGCACATATACTCTGTTTTACTTCGGCTAATCTTCATTCCTCTCCTTTCCAGTGCGTGCCTCCATCTTTCTAATTGTTCCATCACCTGCTCCCTGCCTTCACTGCAGATCACAATATCATCTGCGAACATCATGGTCCAAGGGGAATCCAGTCTAACCTCATCTGTCAGCCTATCCATGACTACCGCAAACAGGAAGGGGCTCAGAGCGGATCCCTAATGCAGTCCCTCCTCCACCTTAAATTCTTCTGACACACCTACGGCACATCTCATCGCTGTTCTGCTGTCCTCATACATGTCCTATACTATTCTAACATATTTCTCCGCCACACGGGACTTGCACTGTCATAGGCTTTCTCTAGGTCTGCAAAGACACAATGTAGCTCCTTCTGACCTTCTCTGTACTTTTCCACGAGCATCCTCAAGGCAAATAATGCATCTGTGGTCCTCTTTCTAGGCATGAACCTTTTCTTTTGCTCGCATATACTTACTTGTGACCTGAGTCTAGCCTACCCTACTCTTTCCCATAACTTCATTGTGTGGCTCATCATCTTTATTCCTCTGTAGTTTCCACAATTCTGAACATCGTCTTTGTTCTTAAAAATGGGAACTAGTACATTTTTCCTCCATTCTTCTGGCATCTTCTCTCCCACTAGTATTCTATTGAATAAGTTGGTCAAAAACTCCACAGCCACCTCTCCAAATTCCTTCCATACCTCCACTGGTATGTCATCAGGACCAACTGTCTTTCCATTTTCATCCTGTTCAGTACCTTTCTAACTTCCCCCTTGCTAACTAACTAACTAACTTACTTACTTAGCGGAAAAATCCATTTGCATCCCCCTAAACCTGTTCTATTCAAAATAACTGAAGACAAGGGATCACAACCATTTTATCAATATCTTAGACTGACTTTTCTTTCTTTGTAAAAGTATCTCATAACGACGACTCTGAGGACCTGATAACAGGGCAATTTTAAAACATATTCCCAATTTTCATTGAATCGAGTTAACATACATAATATAGACTGTTTAAACTGAACTGACCAGTTAACCAGTCACATCAGCTGATAGACTCGCGCTCAGAATAGGCAGTTGCTGATTCAATAATGCCACTGAATGGATCCACACAGTCTTGTAATTGAGAGCATAGTATCACAAGTTGGAGTCATGTGCACGTTTTCATCGTTCACATTCTATCGTATCATGTCTTAAATTAGAAATGTAATGTTTGCCTCATGATGGAAAACTCTTGATTCAATCCCGAAGGAACTAAGCGATGTTCAGTGAAGATGGATTACCTACAGTTGACGTGCCTCAGATGCAAATATAATGCAAATATAAAACTCGACCACTTCCTTTGTTTGGTTGATTGGTTGATTAATAGCTTAAACATGTTTACGATGTTAATTATGACCAGCATTCATTGTAATCATGTATGCTGTCTTGTAGAGGGAGAAAATAACTGGAATTATTACATTCAGTTCTTTTGATCATTTTATTTCTTTTTATCATTAATAAACCATATTTAAACAAATACCAAATTTGTTGCTTTATTTTTATCTATTCCATATTAAAACATTTTGTCATTGTCATATTTGTCTTTTGCTGCATTAGTAATGTTACTGTATGTTTACCCAAGTGCAATAGGAAATGAGTTTATTAATACAAAATTAATTGTGTCAAATAAACAAGCTGTGAAAAATGAACGGAAAATGAATCTACAATAAATCACCCTGCATTAGTGACTGTTGCCATAACCAATTGGCAGTGTCTGGTATGTCCAATATGTGCAGCTCCACAGGGTGCATTTCTTGGGGGTAGCAATGTACTACCCCAAAAAATGCTACATAACTGTTATTATTATTATTATTATTATTATTATTATTATTATTGGCATCATGACATGAAAGCCATTTCCATCATATGGCGAATTTGTGCTCCCTTTTGGAGATGTTATTTGGTGTGTTCGAGGATTTTACTAACAAACGTTGGAGTGAGAGGTTAACAATATCAAGAAGTTTGACGTCATTGTTGATTCAAGACCTCTGTATTTAGGGGAGGAGCTAAGATTACCTCGTTATTGTTAGCAAATAAAGTGACTGATCGTGTAATGGCTGCATTTGTATGTCCTGTTTTTTTGCTGAGAGGCTAGCTAAAAACGTAATTTAACCAGATCTTATTATTACTTCGTAACCAATGGTTCAAAGTTTCTTTGGTTCAAATGCACAGACATGAAATAGAATTAAGATTAATTAATATTCTTTGTGTAGTAAACTCAGTAGTACTCTGTCTAAAAAATGCACAACCTGCCACAAACCAGGGGTGGTGCGGCTGATTACATCTGCCTCACAGTTCTGAAGACTCTGGTGCAAATTCAGCCTCGTTTGTGTGGGGGTATGTTTTTATGTTTTTTCTTAGGGCACTCCGGTTTCCTTCCACATTCTAATTACACGGATGGTAGGTTTATTAAAGACTCTAAACTCCCCAGAGATGTGTATGTAAGTATGTGTACCCTGCGATTGCCTGGCGACCAGTTCAAGGTATATCCCACTTCTCGCTAAGAGTCAGCTGAGCACTCCTCACCTATGACCCCAGTGAGGAAAAGCCATATGGAAAATTAATGGATCGATGGACTTTAAAACACTGTGTCACCAACCCTACTCAAACCTGTTAGCCTAGCATATACAGGAAGTCAGGTATCCCATATTCCTGAATTGGTCACATAGCGTTCTATACTGTATACAGCAGATTGTGAGTGTTAAACTGTTTTTCACCATTTCAGGTATCCCTATTTTGGGCTGTGTGTGCAATGATGCCGTTGGGTGTTGGGGGGGACTCATACATTTCATCATTTAAGCCACCACTGCCTGTAACAGTTGAGGGATAATGTATAGCAAATAGAATAGAATCTTCTCTAATGTTATGACCATACATGTGAGCAGCATTAAGACTGAGTCTCCATCTGCAATTTCAATAAAGTATGGCATAATGTGTCTACAATGTAAATGAACATGAAGTATGCTTTTTTTACTGTAAAGCTGTAATCTAATTTGCTGTTCATTGAAAAGTGGCACACGAGCAGATGTAGCGTGAACTCGTCATGTCAGGGCATCCGGAATCGATTAACTACCTTCCTTTGCTTCTCATGAGAACTCTTTTAAAGATCACAAGACTGAACTGCAGGAAGTGAATTATACAGTTATTGAAAACCCAACGCTGGGAATAAATTATGCAATGAGTCTATCTTTTTCCAACTGTCCAAAGCTGTAACTGACTCACGTTCTTCCTGTTACTCTCTGCAATATTTCTGCAAAATTAAATTAGCCAAGCTTCAAAATGAAATCTATCTGAGAAAAAAAGGTGGATCCATGTATGTCATGCATTTCACTTAGTGTATATCTGTGATAAAACAGAAGCACCTTGTCTCTGAACAAAAGAAAAGTATTGATAATTACATGGAAAGTGAAAATAAATTTCCTGTAAGTTTGAGACACCGCAGAGGAGAGCATTAACAACCCTGGCCAATTTTAATGATTTAAAACACCCCCATGTTGATAAAACAAGGCTTGAAAATTGAGAAATATCAAGCCCTTGTCAATGCTCTACGTTGCAACCGTGCGCTACTCAACTGTCAATTAAAGACCACTTCTGAGACCTGAAAAAATGGATGCTACTTATTAGGATCTTTCTAATGCCTTCATTTCGTTACAAGTTTGAGCCACAAAGACATTTTCACGTTAAGCCTGTGGTGGCTGTAATACAACCCACCGGCTCGTCCTGGGGCTTTTCCATGCAATGAAAATGAGTTACTATAGACCACGGTGCTGAGACGTCGTAATTTTGAATTTATTTTTATTTTTTTAACCTCACTCTTTCTACTCATGGTCGACAATGAGACGGTATAAAACTCCCACACCAGCCCGAGGTCCCGGTTTACATTCAGGAAAAATTTAATTTTGAAAAAGTTCTTAATCATTGCATATTTTCAGCAATTAGCGTCAAAGGGGGACTTTGTTGAAAAAAATAAGAATGGGAGCACACAATAAAAGTTAGTAGATGAGGGTTCAGTGTTTCTCTTAATGCAAAAATTATCCACAGAGTTCACCTAGAAACATCTCTAAATTGGAAAAGTATTATCAAAATTCCTCTCTCGCTCAGACATTCCAATGACCACAGCTGGAAAACTGACAGCCAATCAGCACTTGCCATATCTGCAGTACTTCCTGTTCTGAACCCCCATTGCTAGTGGATACGTTTCACCAAACACAGAACGTCCACTATCTGGCATTTTGTGGACGATTTTTGTGAAAAATAATTTCAAACAAACAAAACAAAATATAACATAATGTACAATGTACAAGCCTATGCGTTTGAGCCAGAATACACACAGGTGGATGTTGACGTGTTTGAGAGGGTATGTGACGCTGACGAAGGAGCACAACAATCATATAACATGGACCTCGGAGATCTTCCAGACAGGCCGTTTCGATAGACTGGTGTTCGTGTTCTCTTTGTGACTTAATGTCAACTTTGGCGGAATGCCAGTGTTGTTGTGAGTTTGAAAAGTTCGGACAAAAAATGGAGCGGATCAGAATGAACTTGGATCACGATCAAGATGTCTGAATAACTTTGTCAGAGAGAGATGAAGTTGTACCACTAGTACATAAAATGCAAAAAAAAAAAAAAAGAAATTGGGATTTCCCTAAAGTAATTACACGTATATATCCATCCATCCATTTGCTTAGCAGGTTATCTGCACAAGGGTCAGGGGTGTGCTGGAGCCTATCCCAGCTGTCAATGGGCAGGAAGCAGGGTACACCCACGCAGACATGGGGAGAATATGCAAACTCCACACAGGGAGGTCTAGGATTGAACCAAGATCCTCATACCTGTGAGGCCAACACTTTACAGCTGAGTCACCGTGCCGCCTCATAAAATATGTTGCTGCTTATACAGTACCGGCACGAGGCTAATAACCAGTAATGATTACATGCATGCAAATTTCCACGGCTGATGAACAAGCCTCAACTGTGACAGCCACAGCTTTACCTTGTCAGGTTGACCCCACGGGGGGTTAAAGAACGACAAATTTGGGTGCGTTTTCTGAGTTTCGTTGCAATTTGGTGCCTAACACCTCGCCATCTTGGCCAAGCTAGAACGAATGGTCTGTAATGCTAAGCACCGGCAACGTCACGGGGTGGGGTCAAGGACGTTTCTTCGGTGTCTGGCTGTGAAGGGTGGCACATATCCAGATAATGCGTGGATCTAAAAAAAAATGTTCTTTCTTTTCTTTCTTTTTTTTTAAATAAATGTCCAAAATATATGTAATAATTATATTACTTCAGATTGGAGGTTTTATTGTACATATGAATTTTGGACAAAGTCCTCCTTCAAATATATAAAGTATTTAGAAAGAAATCTCTGTACTGTATTCGTTTTAAAGGACATTGAGTTATTTATGCACACTGTGATGCACAGAAATTCCTGCAGTAGTAAGCAGAGAGCAAGAAATGGATAAACACTGATGAACAGTTTGAAAATGGTTGATTATGTTGAATTTTTGTCAAACAAAAAAAAAAGGGTGGGGGTTTGATCATTTCAAATTCAAAGGCTGCATCATGAAATCTATAGTATATTTTATGAAGTTATCCTAAACATTAGATGTGAAAATCCCTCGCGTGTACATATGCCCTTCACTCCATGTTAAAGTCCACTAACAGATCTCGCATGCTATTCTTTTAGCGAGGTGGTATCTCATGATTCTCGTTGAACTTTGACCAAACAGTAGAGTGCAGCAGCTCATGACAAACACGCATCCACGCTTGCATGTGGATGTGTTTGTCTGTGCATGTGCATACTTACCACTGTTGTGCAGGTTGACTGTACTTTTATCAGTGTTTGGGTACAAAGGGAAAAAGGGGGTAGGCACACATTGAGGTTAAGGCAGTTCTGACTAAAATAGATATTGTTTAACTAATGCATGGTGCTCAACTGTAGCCCCTTGTTCCTAAAATACCTTACAGGTTTAATTTAGAAAAGGCTGTCCCAGTTTTCAAACACTACCACTTCTATATGCAAATTCAATCTGAATTGAATAATCAAGAATTGGCATCATGGGGTCAGCTAAATTAGTTCATTTACATTGCAGTGATTTTCAAAATCTGCCACTTGTACTGATGTTGTCATGTGGACTCTCTCTAGTAACATTATGCAAAAGTATTGTTGCTCAAGTACAGTTGCATTGTATTTAACTTTTTAGCACACAACAATAATGCTACATTGTCTTACAATATTATTAAATATGTTTTTTTTTAAATCCCCTCTGTCTTGTTTTGATTAACCCTTGTGCCTGGTCATGATGATGGTGGTACTTCGAGAGTATTTTTTTCCAGGTGGTAATTGGTGCATGAGGTTTAAGAGCCACTGATCTACAGGACCAGTTTTGGTTGATAATGGTTGGACCCTGTATTCAATAGTCCACAGGTTCCAAACTGAAGGGCGAAGAGCTAAATACAACCAGCCACATAACCTGATATGGCTGACTAAATAAAGTGTCTCTTGCGAATTTAGTTTCTTCTTCTTAATTTCTTCAGGTGAAGCAACTTTGCTGCTTATCACAAGGCAGAGAAGTGGAATTAACTATATATTCATCATATTTTCCATGACTTGATTTCAAATTCAAATTATTGTTAAAATAATATATAGCAATCGATTTCAGGGGGAATTTTGTATATGCATTAACATGAGGAGGAGCTTCTACATCTATATATTCATAGTGAGAACATCCATCTGGGTGAAAACCCTAACTATATGTGAGCCATGGAAAAATTGAGTTTGGCAATCATCCTTGTTGTAGTCTTCCATCAAATATCATAAAAGGTCGATAAAGCAGCACTTTTTATTTTTGGTTTTAAATTTCTGGGCATTCATTTACATCATCTGGCATCATCAGGGAAAAAATGATATCATTGAGATGTGCTCGATGACATGATTCTTTCATCTTCTGCCCTCACAGGGTGACTAATGTGTATTTTACTCAACTTAAAAAGGCGGGGAATGAAGCTGCAAACATCGTCCTCGAAGGGTACCAGTCTAATTTGAAGATAAGCAAAATAATCTATTTTTTACCGAGACCGCGAAGGCAGCATCGTGTCACGTGATCCTCTAGCACAGCTGAGGATGCTGAAGCTTGCTAAATGCTAGCCGTCAGCTACGTTAGCTTTGTCTGGTAATCCTAGGAGACACGAACGCTTTCCGTCACAGGTTTTAAACGAAAACCCACCAGGGGAAAACACTCGAAGAACGATGGCGGGGTCACAGGGCATGTTGGCTTCTCTTATGTTGCCACCAAATCAGCGCTTTTGGTTCGATGTCAATGTCATATTTTGCAGCTAGGGCTGACCAGTTAGCTTCCTGTCGTCTGCTGTTTTGCTTTCACACTCAAGCCAAGGCCGAGCAACAAAGGGGAGGCTGTCGGGTGAGTGAATTGAGGCTTGCGGTTTGTTTGGCAACATGTCTGTTTTGCCTTTTTATTGCTAACAACAATATATTCTTAGCGTGTCGTTGGGCTGGTCGGTGTACTTTTCGTGGACTTAAATGGTGCTAGCCTTTGTCAGTTGGTGATTGACACTGACGTGCGTGTTTTGCCAAATCTTTTGGCTGTCACCCAGCGTCCACCCTTCAAAATATTTCGTTTTTGACAGCTAACGTGATGTTATCCGGTACATATGGGTAATTTTTACATTATTTGAGTAATAACGATAAAGACACTTATGAGACATTTTATCTATTTATGCTGCCTTTTTTTTTTGTCTCCTGTGCCAAGACTGTCATGCTTGACATCCTATTTTCAAAAAGTGATATTAGATGTCATTGTGAGTCCCAATGGTTGTTTGTTTCTGCGTGCCCTACGATTGGCTGGCAACCAGCTCAGGATTTACCCTGCCTCCTGCTCGATGATAGTTCGAATAGGCTCCAGCACTCCCGCGACCTTTGTGAGGATAAGCGGCTCAACAAAATAGATGAATAAGCCCATAATTTTAAAGAAAATCAAGATGTAGATACATTAATTTAATGGTAGTCCAATGCAAATCACAAGACTTATGGGGGAATATCCTATACAATATACATTTTACCACATGTTTGAGAAAACCCATTGACAGAGCAAATCAAACATACTTTATGCATAACAGGAAAGTCAAAGTTCATCACGGTAAAGATGAAAAAGGCAACAGAGCAGCTAAATAAATGTCTTGCACTATTTACATGTTGTCCTAAAGCTCTGCAGATACATGTGCATAAATGATCATAAGTAATCATTGAACCCATGACACTCATCTTTAAACATTCATAATAATAGTAAAGGCTATGGCTGAATGATAGGGACTAAATTTTCTATTTTTATGTTCACAGATATCTCTAAGACTTGGTTTTGATGAAAACTAAGCATTTCTTCAAATAATCCAAATATCATAATACAAAAGGATGTGGCAAGCGCAGTTTTATTGATCAGAAGTCGCTGTCGGTCATCAACAATATAAAATCCCCAAGAACTGAAGTAGAAATCAGAAAGAGTTTTACTGTAGCGCTCCTCTAACAATTAATAATCTGTTATGCTGCAACAGGTGGAACTTGAATCAACAGTGCAGTAACTTAACATTTTCAATAGAGAACATAACAGTATATGCAAAACGTAATGAACCATGGTAAGTGTGTGTATCTGTGCGCTTTATCAATGTTTGTGTTCAACCATGTGTCGCCTGAGTGCAGCGGTCAGACGTACAAAATATCTGAGAACACTAGCTTGTTCATAATATCTGGCTTCAGGCAGGGTCGATGACAACATAAGTTGCATTTTAAATCCAAAATATTTGGATAAAGTTCAAATGAAAGAGAGTTACTAATTTTTACCATTAAATCAGTGGAGTTCTGTTGCATGGAAGCGTATTGCTGCCACACCAGGAAAAAGAAAGGTCGCGTTTCACATTATAATGTGGTTAATTACACGTTATAATGTGAATCGTTTTCACATTATAATGTGCAATGGGTAAAGAGGGGTGAAATTTATTATTTTCTACGTTATGTGAAACGAATCTAAGTTATAACGTGAAACGATTCACATTATAATGTGTAATTAGCCACATTATAATGTGAAACGATTCACATTTTAATGTGTAATGGGTAAAGAGGGGTCAAATGTATTTATTTAATATTTTCCATGTTATGTGAAACAAATCTACATTATGTGAAACGAATCTACGTTATGTGAACTGATTCACATTATAACATGTAATTAATCACATTATAATTTGAAACGATTCACATAATGTGTAATTAACCACATTATAATGTGAAACAATTGACATTATAATAAGAAATGTGACCTTTTTTTTATTTTTTGGTGTGGCAGTGATACGCGTACTGTTGATACCTTCCGCTCTCTTTATAAATTCCCCACTCTATGTAGGAAGTACAGTACATGCTTGTCTGCCTTGTTACTCCTGAAAATTCATACATACACTTTATCTCTGAAAGAATATCATGTACTCGGGTGTCTGGTACTGTGTGAATGCAATTGCTTGGTATGCCAAGTGTTCATGGTAAAGACATCTTAAATGAGACTGAAAGAACATTTGTTAAAGAACCATACAAAGAAACTCTTAATGAGACTAAGATACATTTGTGTTAGTTTTTTTGGGTTAGGCAGATTAAGCAAATGGAGAAAATAGGGTTAGTTTCTTCAACAAATCTGATGCAAACGATGAAATTTCATTTGGGACACAACAGGAAAAACATTTTTGCTTTGAGAGTATAGAAAAAAACATTTAAAACTTGTTTTTCTGAGAATTTTTACCGTATAAACGATTTTAAAATGCCAATACTTCAAATACATCAATGAAAACACATTGATTTAAAAAAAAATCAATGTGGGACTTATTTTATGGTACTGATCATATAAAATGAAAATGACACTCATACATAACAGAGAATGGCAGTCTCGAAAATCAAAACAAAGATTGGACTTTTTGACTGTGATTCCAAAAGTTAGGTTTGGTCACAATGTTGACCAAATTTTGCTCATCTTCCAAAGCACACCATACTTACAGTGAGGTATAGTGGTGGTAGCATATTGCTTTTTTTTTTTTTTAAATCAGATGGACCTGAGGCCTCTGACAAGGTAGAGGTAATTATGAACAGTTTACAATAGCAGCCAGTGTTCGTGCACAACCTTCTTGGCTATGCGAGCAAAGAAAAAAAAAAAAGCAATGACAAGCTCGTTAAAGCATCTGAAATGTATTTGGGGTTAATCTGAGGCATTTTACGTGGTAGCCAGTGTGTGCCAAATCCCATTTAGCATGCGTTTTATTGAATGGTTATGAAGTCACATTCCAGTCAGAGGAGGGTGTGCAGACTTGCACAACATTATTATTTTTACTTCCTCTCTGAAAAACATTAAAAAGAAACTTAGTTGTATAGGTTATGTCACATCACTTGTAAAAAATAAAAAAATAAATGAAAATTTAGACGATCAGCTGATCAAAGCTTTTCTTCAGTCAGATTTAGGCATCCAGTTGTTAATATGTTCCAGAAAAGTTTTAACTGAACAGTTCTGTAATTGGTGTTTTCCAAACTTTTTTTTGAGCCAAGGCACAACACCACCCCCAAAAAAGTCACAAAGCTATTCCATGAATAGCGACAGATGAATATATGCTAATTTAGGGGTGTCATACTCATTTATATAGCGGGCTACATTGTAGTTATAGTTTCCCTCAGAGGGCCAGTGACTCTGAAACCATAAAAACCTTAAATCGCCTCACCATAAATTATACATGACATTGATGTGCTAGTTTTTAATCAGAAATCAATGGTAATGGGTTTTTCAACTATTGTTGATGTTTGGTAGCACAAAAATGGTTGCAATATCTCTATGTTATCATTTACGATATGACAATTTGACGTTTTGGTACAGAATTTGACGAAAATCATGGACGTTGAAGAACATGATATGCCTTTGCCGGCCACATAAAATGCTGTAGTGGGTTGACATGGCCTTGTTTTTGACACCTGTGGGTTAATTGTGCCACCTGCCATTTAGTGGAAGATCTTTTGATTGTTGTTTGTCGATGGCATATGTGGTGCAACTGTTTGGCACATTTTTACCTACCAATCATTCCTCCCACATGCTTATTAGGTCAGTTTAGAACTCGTATTTGCCAGTAGGTGTGAATATTAAAGGTTGTCTCTATGTGAATGGTAGGTGGTTGACTGGAGACCAATACAGGCCATCTTTATTTATAGACTGCTTTAAGAACAGCACATCTGACCAAAGTGGTGAACTGCGTAAATTAATCAGAAACTCAGCAAAGTTGTAGATACCGGTAGATAAAATATCAATAATATCCTGTATGACAAATGTAAAGCAGACTTTTCAAAGTTAAAACAAAGTGGGGGAAAAAGCACCAATTCAAGAATAACAGTTATATATATTAAAAAAAAAAAAAGAAAAAAACCTTTTAAACAGCCCGGAATAAAGGTTTTTCCTTTTGGGTTCAAAGCAAAATACACTGTTTTCGTTTCGATCTTGCCCAAACTGCAGTCTGCCGAGATGCTGAAGTCTCACCCGATTTGTGTGTCACATGATGTGCTGATGTCACGCATGATGACAGTTCAAAGGTTATGTGTGAGTTTTTGGTAGAGCTACACACTGTAAGACTGTAGTGACATTCAACATGAGGAGTCGTCTGGTGTATCCATATTTTGTCAGTTAATTTGGTGATTGTCATCTGTATCATTGATCTGCAGGTGGACAAAGGCAGAGAATCTCATTTTGAAACTTCAAAGCCTTCTTGAGAAGTTGCTGCTGCTGCCGTCTTCTTCCCTGTAATCCCCAGCGGAGCCATGTCATCATCAGGATGTTGCCATCTACCCGGGTCCCTATGTGATTACTCAGGGAACGCAGAATGTGACTCCTCTAAGGATTCCGAAGAGTCTGATTCCACCGCACAGGCCCAGTACATTGCCAAGGTTACGGCTAAAGATGGCCGCCCACTCTCCACCATTGTTAAAGCTGTGAGCATGCAAAGGTAAGAGCAGGAACATGGAAACCTCATGACTATATTACTATATTCATGCATGTGGGAGCAAACTGGAGCGCCCAAAGAAAACCCACAGAACATGGAAACACCACATGGGGGGAGGGGGATTCGTATGCCGGTCCTCAAAACTGTGAGGCCAACGCTCTACTAGCTTTTCCACCATGCCGCCTCCTGATCATCATATCTTCTCAAAATTAGTTTTTTCATCTTCTGAAAATTTGCCCCTTTATTGGCACAAGGAAAGGCCATTTTTTTCTCCTGCCAGTAGGATTATCGGATAAACCAAATTTTTCAGAAGACTATTGAGACCTTCAAGATGTTACAATACAAAGTTTTTTTTCAACAAACATGCTGTCGTGATATGCTGTTCGCCAAGAAACCAATGGTGTTTTGAGTATCTAAACGTGGATGTAAAGTCATTAGTTCTAATTATTCTTGTGGTTACTTTGATCGTTTCCCCAGTGATGTAGGCATGTGTCGGATTTGCCATGAAGGTGGTGCAGGGGAGACGTTGCTTTCGCCATGTGAATGCACTGGCACGCTAGGGAAAGTGCACAAGAGCTGCTTGGAGAAGTGGCTGTCGTCTTCTAACACCAGCTACTGTGAACTCTGCCACACCGAATTCACCATTGAGCGGAGGCCACAACCCCTCACGCAGGTCAGTAAGATTTTAAATACAGTGGTATATTGATGAACAAGTGCCCATATCCATCCATCCATTTTTTTGTATCGCTTATCTTCACTCGGGATGATGGCATGCTGGAGCCTATCCCAGCTATTTTTGGGCAGGGTGCACTGTGAACTGGTCGCTAGGGAATCGCAGGGCACATAAAAAAAACATTTGCACTCACATTTTAACCACAAGTGCTCACTGGAGTAGCTTTACCAAAATGCACCATTTGAACATCTGTTGTTGACCAATCCTAGAACCTTGTGCCTGAGTAGCATCTGCACCACTTGCACAATTGACTGAGGAGGCTCTGCAACATTTGAAAAATTGACATTGCCCCAGATTAGCACACTACAAATCATTTTAAACGTTCCTTGAAGTCTCAGTGCTCTATGCACAATAGTCATTCCACTGGACTATTGCTCTGTTAGGCATTCTATCTGCTGTAATTGCTCGAGAGCCTTGCATCCTTTTGCACAATTTTCCCAAAAATATGTACTGTCATTGACACATTACTAGCAACCTTTATTGCTCTGTGACTGTTCCTGTCTTTGTCTCAAAAGTGCTCTGTCAATTGACTGTCTGTTGTCGTACTAGAATAGCTCCTACTATTGACGACATCCCTTGTTTTTGACATACTTGGCCAAATAAAGATGATTATGATTTATGCTGGGCCCAGGTACAAAGTTATTGAAAGTGAATGTAGGCTACAAGTATGTACATGAAAACTCAATGATGCTTGGCTTTTGGCATATTAACAGCTGCTGCATGTTTAAAGGAATGTACTGTACCAGCACAACGTGTCAGTACCGACACGGGAAAAAGAAAAAAGATTTTGACATATTTGGCATCCACGTAAGGATTACCCTGACAAGTTTATGGAAAAAAAAAATCACTATTAAGCTGCAACAGGCTGAAATTCTGTCATGTTCTCCAAGCTGACACCCCCAAAAATTACTGTGACCTTTTGGTGCCATTACTTACCCTAAAAAATGCAACTTTAAGCACACAAATTTAACATTTATCAGAAGAGCAGTTTGGGCAGGTGAAAAAGTTATGTGCTTTTGAATTTATTTATTATGGAGGAATTTATTGAAGTTCTCGTTCCATGGTTTTTAGAAAATTCCACTAAGACTTGTGGCCGCTTTTCAATTTATTACTTACATATTGGATTAGAATATAGTAAAGTATTAAGCAAATATCAAATTGTTATATACATACCAGATGTAATTATAGTTGAGGTTTTGCCTACAGCTGATGAATCAGTGACTTTGGACAATGACCTCCATGTTGTGCATGTATTTCAGTGGCTGAGGGACCCAGGCCCCCGCAGCGAGAAGCGAACGCTGTTGTGCGACATGGCTTGCTTTCTGCTCATCACGCCACTGGCAGCCATCAGTGGTTGGCTGTGTCTGAGGGGCGCCCAGGACCACTTGCAGCTCAAGAGCAGACTGGAGGCTGTCGGCCTCATCGCCCTCACCATCGCCCTCTTTACCATCTACATCCTCTGGACACTGGTAATAATCTGCCACAGAAGTGAGAGGAATCATTGGACACTCTTAAAATGTTTACACTTTCCAAAGTCCTTGAATGGCAAAATGTTCTTAATCTAATTTGATGCCTGAAATGTATTTTAATGTAAGTAATATAAACACTAAAAGAATTCATTTCCACTTGACAGCTGTCACAATTGTTACACACGTCTAAAATACCTTTTTAGTTTATTAAAATGTGGCACATACAGATAGTTTTAAATTACCAATTAGACCCTTTCAGAGCTGGAAAAATGTACATGTGCTGTATTTTGAGTAAAAGTACAGATACTGGTGTAAAACAAAAAAAAAAGACTCTAGAAGTGATAATTCGACTTTGGAATTTTGAGCACCAGAACTTGGTGGTTTTTTAGGATGGCACAAGACAGCATGTTTACCACAAATCATTTTTGTAGCTGACAACATCAAACAATTCACTTCAATGAGGCCATAGATGGGGAAGATCTGTTGTCATTCATTGATTCCTGCTAATGCTTCCACTGCTGTCCATTGTTCAGCCTTTCAACTCCACTTTGTCCTCGTGAACGTGCAAAATTGAGGGGTAAAGGCTGCAACAAGGACTAAGGAGGTCCAACTGGGATTGGCCCTTTACCTCTTTTTTTAATATCATCCATAGAGGTTAAAAAATAACAGACCAATTTTGACAAAAATGGAGTAGCAAGTACAGATGTTTTCAAATATAGGGAATAAAAGTTGTCAGAAAAATACAATACTGAACGACAAATACCTGATAAATGTACAGTGCCGTGAAAAAGTAGTGCCCCCCATCAAATTGTCATATTTTTACTTAGTATCCTCACTATAGTGGTCAAAAAGCTGCGACCAAGATGCCGCGGTACAAAGAAAATCAAGAACAAACAAGAAATAGACATCGAACACCGTCTGGAAAGGGTTACAGCATCACAATTTATCAAATTTTAATCGCAATAACAATTTTGGTTGCCACGTTTAACTGAGCGTGCTGCATTTGCAGCAGTGCCCACATCATAAATACCCATCCACCAGGGGGCGAATGCATGGTTAAGGCTTAATTAGCCTCCAGTACTGTGGTCCTACGGTCTTCGTAGCAGCTGCCATGAATTTTATCTTTTGGGTGTGACCACATTGAGAAAACCCTTGGCGTAAATTCAAGGGGAAATGGTAGCTGTCTGTCTTTTTGCAGTTTCTGACCATGCACAACTGATCAAAGGTCAAGCAGACCAACGGACACACAATGTCCTTGACAACTAACCATATCGACCACGGGAGTTTTCAAATGAAAAGTTGTGCTTGTTGCCTAATGTTATTACCTTCTATATATTAACTGTATTTGCTTCCATTAAGTTGAAATTCACGATTACATTTTGTAAGAGTACATTTTTTCATTTAGCCCTCACGAAAGCTAACCAAAGCAAATTTATTTGTATAATACATTTCATACACAATGTAACTCAATTGATTCAAACATTAAAAATGGGGGAAAAAATAAAGCAATATAAATAACAACAAAATATATACAGTATATTAAAAACACAAACCGTTCAGTGGAAGAAATAATTCAAATTGTAAAAAAGCATGATGAAAGTTTTTTTCAACCTGGATTTAAAAAAACATTCCCACTTGGGGCTGTCGTCTCCTCTGTTGGCAACTTATTCCATTTGTGTGCAGCATAAGAGCATGAAGTAACATTTGTGAAAGTTGATTTTTCTTAAAATTTCATTTACTCCTTTTTAAAGATGCATTTTAAACTCAACACTGTCCCACATTGTTGGTTAGAAAGTAGTGTAATAAAAATATTTTTCCCTAAGGAGGAATAATCGTGATTACAATATTGATACATTTATTATTTATCGATTATTATTTTGGCCATAATTGTGTGGGCCTAACACTATACTATTTTCCTCATTTGGGTGGGTCTGGAGTGGTTTAGTGTCATTGTCTAAATGAGGGAAATATAATTCAAGATGTTTTGATTTTTGAGGATAGTCACTGAACAAATTATCTTTGCCCCTGTATTTAAACTTTGTTACCTCCCACCGCTGTTTTTTACTGATGTCCTTCGCTCTGTGAATCTTGTTCCAGGTCTCATTTCGATACCATTGTCAGCTGTACTCGGAATGGAGGAGGACCAATCAGAAAGTACGCCTGCTCATGCCCGACATGAAAGGCGCACTCACCACCCAAAGTTCTGTGCCAACCAAGTTGACAAAGAAAATGACTGATGAGACCATCGTATGAGTGTGGCTCGGCGGCGAGGGGCAATATTTAAAATAAGCCAGCCGAAGCGCTCACAAAACAACAACAGCAAAACCACACACACGAATCATATTAATGAACCTTTGCACTTCATATGGACCATTCTAAGGAGGGCAGGACTACTTTCTCCCACTTTTGTCTTTGTATTGAAGCACTTGATGTAAATTATGACAGTATTGGCCAGCCACAAATGTGGTTTTAGGATGAACTTGTGCAAAAGTCACATTCGATTTGGATAGCGTCTTGTCTGGACCGCTGGTGCTGAGACGTCAACATTTGAAAAATACTTAAAAGATGGACTAACCAGCCCGGCCTTAAGTCTGACAAAGGTATGAAATACTAAGACACAAGCTATTGTAGCAGGATATAACTGACAGCATGCTACGACAGTATAATATGAAACATATTCACTACCTATAATTCCCCACACGCACCTTCACAATGTATTTAGCCGTTTTAAAAACGAGGGGCTGACCTTTACCCTGGCAACGTATGCTACAACTCTGACTCTTCCTTTGTGATATTAACTTACAGTATTCTGAGTTTTTAACTGTCAATAATCATTGCCCTCTATTATACACATTTACAGAACAGTTGGTGGGGTCACCTCTCGAATTTGTATTTTTTATTCCCTAATTGAACCTTTTATGTTCCAGTATGTGTTGATTCTTGCTATGTATTGAGAGAGAGAGAAAAAAAATGTGGGACGGTAAAGCCTTTAACATATGAATGTTGCCAATTTGTAAGAGGAGAGGACTGAAGAAACGAAATAATTTCCTGTTCTTGCAGGTGAGATTTAAGACGTGAAACAAGACGTCTGCAAACGTTAAATGCATTTTGAGACAAATGGTGTCACATTTGGCACTGGTTGCAGTCCAGCACAGTTTGCAGTCATAGGTTTTGTAAAGTCCCTTTAACATTTCTGTATCTCCCCTATTAAGAATATTGGAACTATTTAAGTAATTTTCATTTGTGTGGTGATCCTCACTCTAAATGTTTTGTACCAAATTGTGGTCACAATCTTTTACATTTTTTTGTTTTCATTTTGTAATCGCATTACTTGTTTTAAAGCTCCAATCACGACATTTTATTTTTTTTGCACATTACAATCCTTTATGGCCAGACTACATGTTGTCTGTCATGACAATTTAAAAATAGCTTTTTATGGTTTTACTCTTTACTGTCCAATTATCTGATTTGGGGATTGAAATGATTTTTTAATATTCCTGTCAAATAGGGCAAGAGTCTTACACCCACTAGTCAACCATAGTATTAAACACTAACTGCTCACATTGAATAACTGCAGTAAGTGTTTGTACTTTGGTACACTTGAAGCTATCATCTAAGAACAATGACTGTTTTTTTCTTCGAAAGCAGACTTCATTAAGTGACTTGTAGAAATGTCCTTTTTCAAATGAAACCAGTTACAAATGTAAGAAATACAGAAAATAATGTATCAATGCCTGCAGGTATTCTGTAAGGGCGCCACGGTAATTTGTCAGGTTTTTAGAGCAGCAGTACTAAAACCAAGGTTTTTGTGTCACCCTAATTTTCCTGCTGCATCCCTGGAAAGTTGGTTTATTGTGCAATAAAGCTTAAGGGACTCCCGGACTCCTTTCAATCTGAATTGTTTTTACCCACTCAACGCTCACGTGTTCCAAAATAAGGTTGTCGCCACCTAGTGTTCAATAATGCAGTGGTTACTGTCCTGTAAGTAGTTTACATGCAATAACAATGCATGGATTCAACAATGTTGATTCAAATGTTTGACGGAAGTCCAAAATTGCCTCTTATCATGCCTCCAAATGATGGCTGATTATTCCACCAAAGGGCTATCTTTTACAAATAATGTGTTAGCTGGGCAGCTAATAGGTAAAGACTGGCATGCAATTACTATGAGGACTATGACAGCACATTAAGGAAAATATGTACCAACTTTACTCTTACTACCGCCTGAAACTTGCACTGAACTAAGATATGAATGCAGCACTTGTGTCATTCCATTTTCCCTTGAAAGATGTAATTATTGGCCTATTCCAAATATTCACAAATCTGTCAGTAAACACTTCCTTTGCCGAGATTAGCCATCCATCTCACAATTGTTGCATATCAATGTGCTTTGTGGGTTAGACATGATTGCTGCACAGTGAATGGCCAGTATAAAATGCACAATTTTACAGTAATTTAGATATGCCGCACCTGTGAAGTGGATGGATTATCATGGCAAACAAGTGCCTACTATCATTATGAACAATATTTGAGAGGCATTACGTGAAAGTCTACCTTGAGTTCAGCTCATGAAAAAGGGAAGCAGAAATGTTTATATTTTTGTTCAGTATGTTTTTTATAATTATACTAATTTGAAGTAAGCAAAAACTGCCACATCAGCATTGTCGCATTTACTAAATAGGGTGACTCATTTTTTTTTAAATCATATTTTTAATAGTGTGTAGGTCCAGCTTCTAATGCTATGGTTTACCTGTATTACATCTCGAAGAACAGCCTCAGTCACATAATAGTGTAAAATTTATTTTCATGGCATTATTATAACGTATGTGAGCAGACACGCTATCAAAATAACAAAAACAATATTTTACAGGAAGTAAGCATCAGCAGCATCACAACCACTTTTGAGATGACTGAACAAGGAGAAGTGGAATGCAAAAAGGAAGTGCTGGTACTACTCAAACATCCGCCAGAGACAGACTCCAATCACGGAGAAGTCAACGTTTGTGTGGTACCAGCAGTCCATCTTTTGCACTCGAATGTACTGTAGCAGGCTGAAACTGGGTCATATTACACCTTTTAATCAATTCCTTCTGTGGCGTCATGAAGCCATTCCCTGCATCGAAATAACGCCCATCTCAGACTATATTGCAGCCCAGGAAGACAGAAGCACTGGATCCCAATTCATAATCCACCCTAAGAGTGAGAGAGGGGCACTTGCCCCGGGTTACAGGTTCTGGCAGCACTGCAGCTTGCTCCCCCTTTGACCGTCCGTGGTCGGGGGCACGCTGATGTCAACCACGTTATTCCCGGGGGACTCGTCGTGGGCCGACCGCTCGGCGATCTGTTTCTGCGATACGATGCGGTAGATTTCTGTTGAGGGGCAAAAATAAGACCATTAAAACTAATGATGAGTGAACCGTTTTACCGTGTCAACTTGAAATTGACACTAGCTGCAAACCAAAAATATGACCTTGAAGAAATGAGCCTTCATTCCATTGTGAAGTAGTCACTTGTATCCCCTCAATAGCTCAATGGCCATTATTGGATAAACCTCTGGCAACAAAAATGAGTATAACCCTACGTGAAAATGTTCAAGTTAGGCCCAATTAGCAGTTTTTCATCTTCTGTGTCATGTATTAAGTTTACAAGTTCTTAGGTCAGAATGGGGAGTAAATTTTGCATTATTCCTCTTAGACTACTGGTCAGTGAAAGTTCAACAAACCGACTTTTTTTTTCTGAAATTTTCACCACAATGGAAAAACTTGGAAATAATTTTGGTTTTGGAAGTGGTTGAACTGCTTAAAATGGGATGAGACATAACTAGTGAATAATTTTCAGCATAATTGGGGGAAAAGATGACCAGATGGATGTAAAGATGTAAAGTCGGTGTCTGACTGAATTATATGTGAAAACGTTTTTTTTAAAGGAAGTGTGACTTTTGGGAAACTCTTTAATCTGCAGTCATACCTGTGAGGATATTCTTGAATGCCTCTTCAACATTTGTCGAGTCCAAGGCTGATGTTTCTATGAATGACAGGTTGTTTTTCTCTATATGTGAAAACAAAACGCACACAATAAGTCTCCTGAAAACGTTGAAAAGAATGAAAACCGCAACTGTGTTACACCCTTTAAGGTGTGTCATGCTACACTATTTGTGTGGGAGAGCCGGTGTTACGCCAACTTGCGACTATTTTGACAATAGATCACCTCAAGGAGTTTCAATACATATATTTTCACTTTTACAATTTGGAAGCATAATTGCCCTTTAAATGACCCCAGAAGAGATGTGTGCCTTGC
The DNA here is from genome assembly GCF_019802595.1 of Syngnathoides biaculeatus. Classification (NCBI taxonomy): domain Eukaryota; kingdom Metazoa; phylum Chordata; class Actinopteri; order Syngnathiformes; family Syngnathidae; genus Syngnathoides; species Syngnathoides biaculeatus. Next base: position 12,797,903 of record NC_084652.1, read on the forward strand.
AGTCTAGTAAATCATTGATTCCCAACCTCTGAGCTGGAATGAGTGATCATCAGGTGTGCCACTCCAAATTATCCAGTTTAGCATAATTGGTCTGTAAAGTATTTTTCATCTATCTATGGCTGTGATACATACACGTTATGACAAGTACAACAGTTAAATGCTTATCCTCTAAATGGCAGAAACTGAGTAAATTGAAACTATTATGTCAGTACAGTACTTAACATGACATTTTTTGTTGTGTGGTTGGTTGTTCATGTAAATTGTATGCATTGGCTCAATAATGGCTGGGGAACACTGTTTAAAAATAGCCCCTGAGATACACAGTAAAAGTGTATAATTCCATAAAAGATGGAATTTGACTCCAAATGTTATCCTATTTCTTCTGACATTCCCCAATGATTTGCTGTCCACTATTTCTTATTTTGCTGCCAAACCTGCAGCTCCATTTCTTGTGTGCGCAGCTAAAATGGATACTTGCTGAACCGGACAATGGCAAGCAGCTTGACCGTGTTTTCCAAGCGAGCTGCTGTTCTCACCCAGACTCATAGAAACGTGTGATTGCGTTTCATCTCGACACAGATTGCGCTCTGGTTTCCAATGGCTCTGAGAAGATGAAGTCTGCCCTGATACATTTTTGTCTCTTTCTTGGGTTTGTGTACCTGCGAAGGCGCGGGCTTCGTCTGTGGGCACGGCCCTGAGGTGGCGTAAATCGCTCTTGTTGCCCACCAGCATGATGACGATGTTGTTGTCGGCGTGGTCCCTCAGCTCCTTCAGCCAGCGCTCCACGTTCTCGTAGGTCAGGTGCTTGGCTATGTCGTACACTAGGAGTGCCCCCACGGCACCTCTGTAGTATCTGCGAAAGAGGCAATCGGTGGTAACTAGACCAGCATCATGTCAACAACAAAGATGTACATTATCTCACAAAAGTAAGTAAACCTCTCACATTTGAGTAAAAATGCTTATATCTTTTTTAGGGACAACACTGAACAAGTGTCACTACATTATAGTGTTATTTTTATGTTAAGTTGTATTATATATACAAATGAGTATTTGAACACTGCTTTTTTGCAAGTTCTCCCACTGAGAAATCATGGCGGGGTCTGAAATTTTCATCGTAGGTGCATGTCCACTGTGAGAGAGATAATATAAAAAGAAAAATCCAGAAATCACAATGTATGATTTTTTAACGATTTATTTGTTATACAGCTGCAAATAAGTATTTGAACACCCGTCAACCAGCTAGAATTCAGACCCTCAAAGACCTGTTAGTCCGCCTTTAAAAGTCCACCTCCACTCCATGTATTATCCTGAATCAGATGCACCTGTGTGAGGTCGTTAGCTGCATAAAGACACCTGTCCACCCCGTACAATCAAAAAGACTCAAACCTGTAACATGGCCAAGACCAAAGAGCTGTCCAAAGACACCAGAGACAAAATTGTACAACTCCACATGGCTAGAAAGGACTTCAGAGCTTGCTTAAAAAACGTCCAATGTTGGCGCAATCATTTGAAAATGGAAGAAGCTAAACATGACGGTCAATCTCAATCGGAGTAGAGCCCCATGCATGATATCACCTCATGGGGTTTCAATGATCCTTAGAAAGGTGAGGAATCAGCCTAGCCCAGGACTACACGACAGGACTTGGTCAATGACCTGAAAAGAGCTGGGACCACCGTTTCCAAGGTGACTGTTGGTAATACACGAAGACGTCATGGTTTGAAATCATGCATGTCACGGAAGGGTCCCCTGTTTAAATTTGCACATGTCAAGGCCCGTCTTAAGTTTGCCAATGACCATTTGGATGGTACAGAGGAGTCAAATGAGAAGGGTTTGTGGTCAGATGAGACCAAAATGGAACTTTTTGGTCATAATTCCGCTGACCGTGCTTGGAGGAAGACGATTGATGAGTTCCATCCCAAGAACACCATCCCTACTCTGAAGCATGGGGGTGGTAGCATCATGCTTTGGGATGTTTTTCTGCACATGGGACAGGACGGCTGCACTGTGCTAAGGAGAGGATGATTATGAGATTTTGGGGAACAACCTCTTTCCCTCAGTCAGAGCATTGAAGATGGGTCGTGGCTGTGTCTTTCAACATGACAATGGCCCGAAGTAGACAGCCAGGAAAACCAAGGAGTGGCTCCATAAGAAGCATATGTTCTGCATAGCATAGCATAGGTTCTGGCGTGGCCTAGCCAGTCTCCAGACCGAAACCCAACAGAAAATCTTTGGAGGGAGCTGACACTCCGTGTTTGTCAGCGACAGGCCAGAAACCTGTCTGATCTAGAGAAGATGTGTGGAGGAGTGGGTCAAAATCCCTCCTGCAGTGTGTGCAAACCTGGTGAACAACTGCAGGAAACGTTTGACCTCTGTAATTGCAAACAAAGGCTTCTGTACCAAATATTAACATTGGTTTTCTCAGGTGTTCAAATACTTATTTGCAGCTGTATCACACAAATAAATTGTTAAAAAAAAAAATCATACATTGTGATTTATGGATTTTTCTTTTTAGATTATCTCTGTCGCAGTGGACATGCAACTACGATCCAAATTTCAGACCCCCCCCCCTGATATCTAAGTGGGAGAACTTGCAATATAGCAAGGTGTTCAAATACTTCTTTTGTTCACTGTAACTACAACCTTGAATAAAAATGTCCAAATTGAGTCCATTTTTTAGTGTTACAAGATCTCAGGTATGAATGAGGAACGGGTGTGCTACTTTTGGTGTTATTGCTCTCACGCTGGCTCTAAATGAAAGTTCAATATGGCACCTCATGGAAAAAGACTCTCTGCCCGACTCGAGATGGACTCACGCCGAGGTGATGGCTCTGTAGCGCTCCTGTCCCGCAGTGTCCCAAATCTGAGCCTTTATCGTCTTGCCGTCCACTTGAATGCTGCGCGTCGCAAACTCCACCCCAATGGTGCTTTTGCTCTCCAGGTTGAACTCATTTCGTGTGAATCTGGAGAGCAGGTTGCTCTTACCGACACCCGAGTCTCCAATCAACACAACTGCAGAAAAGGGAAACACCGTGATCAAATACAGTTTTTTTTTTTTGCGATTGTCTCTTATAAATGGGATGTGGCTGTGTTCACATCACATTACAAATTTAACTTCACTTGGAGTCAGCGCACACCTGCCACCATTTTAAAATGCCGCTGATTAACCTTGAATAAATTCCAGTTTAGAAGTAGACTTGTGATTAATATCGAACACATTTCAGATGTTGTAGTTAAATGAGTATTTCACAATGTTCATCATCCTGCCACCTAGTTGCCAGAGGCCCCAGTTCCAGCTGAAGAAAAACAGACGATGCGCCAAACATACTGTAACTTTTAAAATGATGTCCAAAAACTTCAACCTTAGTTTCATCTGACCAAGACAAAATTTCTCAAACTTTGCCATTATTGTGAAATATACTTTGTAATAGGCCTCTAACATCCTGTTATTGATTATATTCAGATAAGCGTTCTAACAATATGCGATGTGGATTTAACTTTTCTGGGTTTTGATGGCTGTTGCAGAGCCTCCGTATGTATACAGTTGAGAGTAAAGAGGCTAGATGTCCTGTGAGGATCAGGGGCAGGCCTGGGAGCTGAGTCAGGATGGGCCTTGGGGTGGGGGTGGGAGGCTCGGATGGAAAGCAGCAGAGGTGGAGCCTTTGTGTTTTCTCTCCTCCTCCACAAAAGGAAACCGAGTCAAACTTTATCCCCGCTGACACCATTCTGGTCCGGGCTGCAGGAAGCCGATAACAGCCTCCACCGAAACCTGAATCGACAGTTTCAGGCTGCCTTGCCCTTCCTGTTTCTGCGGGGCTCGGGATGATGACTCGGCCAGACGGAGAAGGGAGAGAGGGAGCCCTAACCTCCGGCAGATGCCCTATTCATCCCACAGAGGAGACTTTGTTACATCTAAATAGCCTTTTGCTCCTGCACCCCCCAGGATGTAAATGTGCCATGAGAGCTGATATGACCATCAAAGAGGCATTTTGGACCCAGCTGAGCTCAGAAAATAAACAGCATATCCATCAGCCTACAGAATGCATTTAATCATGAGCCCATTTGTGTCAATAACATCTGGCTGAGCACCATCTTCCTCTGAGTTGGGGGCCACCCCAACATATAAGCAAACTAAGCGCCTTGTGCCGTTATACAAGAATGCCACGAGTTGGCCATAAAGCACTACTCCTCAACTCACTTCAACATAGTTCATTGATACCAAGATGCCACGAGACCGTACCAATGCAATAGGTATCTCAAAACGAAGCTCCTCAAATCACTTCAAAGTAGGTACCTGACACAAAAATGCCTTATCGTGCCAACACAGCACTACTTTTAACTAGATGAAACTCCTCAACTCACTTCAACATAGTTCAATGATACCAAGGTGCCATGAGACTGTGCCAACGCAATTGGTTTCTCAAAATGAAGCTCCTTCAATCACTTCAATGTAGGTACCTGGCACAAAAATACCTTAACATGCCAACAAAGCACTAGTTTTGACTAATTGAAACTCATCAACACACTTCTAGAAAGTTTTCTGTGACCAAGATGGCACAAAGTGGCAGCAAAATAATACTACTTTGGCCAGAGAATAAAAACAATGTATATTTTTCAGTGAATGAGGAAAAATCCACAGATGTGTGAATTTGGGATTGCCAAGAATATTTGAAGCTTTACTGTAGTACTGAGAAGGAAAAACATGAATTTAGTCACATCATTATTTTAGTGTTTGCTTGACATTTACCCATTTCAAGTAGTATGCATTTTGTTTTACATTTTGTAGTTGTATATATTTGTGTCAAAGGTGAAATGGTGGGCGACTGGTTAGAGGGACTACCTAACAGGTTCATAGAACCTGGGTTCAAATCCCAGCCCCGCCTGTGTGGAGTTTGCATGTTGTCTCCATACCTGTGTGGGTTTTCTCCAGGTACTCCAGTTTCCTTCCAAATCCCAAAAACATGCATGTCTTCAGTAAATAGAAGACTCTAAATTGCACGTAGGTGTGAATGTGAGTGCAAATGGTTGTTTATGTGTGCCCTGCGATTTGCCGGCAACAGGTTCAGGATTTGCAAAGATAGCTGGGATAGGCTGCGGCACTCGCGCGACCCTTGGGAGCATAAGCGGCTCAGAGATTGGATGGGCCAAAAATCAAGAACATTTCTGAAACTAATAAAAGCTACTTCTTGGCTCCTGTTTAATCTGAGGGGGTAACAGTTTGATACACGCTTCTGAAATAACAGGTTTGCACAATTAAAGGAAATACAGTATACCCTAATTTTTTTTAGCATTATTGATATTCATCTATGTGAAGACACTGATCAGATCATGATAATGATAAGAAAATTTCTAGCAAATATATAAATGTGAGCATCATTTCTATACATCTCTGCAGTTTTTTTTATATTAGACAAAAGACCACTTCTCAAACATTTGTAGGAAATCACAATGTGTATGAAATCAGTCATGAGCCATTTTTAGAGCCAGGAGCTCTGGGGCAATTCATCTGGTGCCTGTTGGCTACCTGGTGACCCTAATCATAATCTAGAGATGTCTATGTGGTGACTCTAGTTAGTTCCCTAAAATGTCCAACTTAATCACCACACAGGGATTTTTATATAGTACAATATAATGTTAATATTATAGTCAATTTACTCTAGGTTTGAAATGATTAATCAAATACCAGCCAATGAAAATGATGTCATTCTTCCTTGCACTTTTTTTTTTTTTTAGGCCTAGATGATATTCAGTATCCCGCTTTTGTAACTTTAAATCAACACAAGTTCGCCTTTGTAATGTAATTCTGTTCAAATGAGAGGGTGCTAAATTCATATTTTTGCTTAGGGCCCCAGTGGAGGCTCGGTGAACTCTGGTCAGTGGTGCATTCTTTTATGTGTATAAACAAAACTTCAACAGGCTCCAAACAGAAAGGGTGTTCCATCCTACCTAGAAACAGCTGCAGCTGTTGTAACTAACGCTGCAAAAACAGCTATTTGCTTTTCAGATGATCATCCCGGCCTTCATCATAAACACAGGCCCCAATTTACGGGCATGTGTCACCTATTCGGCATAACTGAAACAACAAAAGGCGAATAGGCGTTTTTGACGCGATGTCAGTACGAGCCGATCATCCCCCCCATTCCTTCTTCTTTTACCTTTGAACAAGAAATCGTATTCATCGTCTCGGTTCCCCATTCTAGACGAGGCCGCTCCGACGCTTGTCCCACGGCGGATGACGTGTGATGTATGGGACGGAAAGATGGCTTAAAAAGAAGCTGAAAAAAAGATGGCAAAGGTTCGCGGCGGGACTGTTAATGCGCCAATGCTCGCTGTCAGGGCTGCAGAAAGGCACAGCAGCTCCCAACTCTGCAGAGGGAGGAGTCCCTGCACTCTGAATATCTTCCTCCAGGGGGCGCGCCTGTCGTCGACGTGCCGACACTGACCGCCTCACACCGCAGAGAATGACAAACAAGCTTACAAATATGTTCCGCGCACGGAAATGTTTTAAACGTCACCCCCTCCCCAACCCCCCAAAATGCTGTTTTAGGACTCGCAGTAGTTTATCTACGGGTTGGGTTCTGTCATTTGCCGTAAATGATTGGTCATTGTTAATATTATACGTCACATGGTACTCCTATAAGTCACCTTGCTTGCGTCTGATCAACAAGCTGTGATATGTAATTCTGCAAATCGCCAGGTATGGTAAATATTGTTATTGTATAACAAGTGAAGCGAGTGAAAATGAAAAAAAATGGAATAATGGAAAAAATTCCGTCACTTAATTGCACAATGTTGCTGTTTTACATGAACACTTCAGTAACTTGGAGAGAATATATTTTTTCCCTTAATTCAGTTATTCGATTATGCTTGTTTTTCATTGTATTTGATGTTTTTTTTTTATTTCACCGTCGTTTGCTTCTGTGACTAGTCTTATCTTATCAATGATGATGATGATGATGATAATTATCATCGTCATCATCATCATCAATTATTTTTCACCTTATCGCTTCGACTTAAATTATTATTTGTAAATGGTAAATTAAAAAGAATAAAATAAATTATTTTTTTCCTTATGACTGTTACAATAATTAGTATTATAGTAATAATAATAATAAAAATAACAATACAAATAAGAATATTTTGTACCTAATTAGGACTTTTAAAAGCTTTATAAATTAATTTAAATAGCTACGTTAAAATTATTTTAATTTAAATAATAATACCAATAACAGCATTAGTTTTTTCTCACATTAGTCTGACTATAACATAGTATTATTAATAGTAGCAGTAGTAAAATTGATTAATTTTTCATCGAATTATTCTTATGTAAATTACTATAAATTGTGTTGTATTACAATACACATTTAATGAGAATATTTTTATTGAAATAAGAATATTAACAATAATCGTATTCTTTTTCTTTTCCTGATAACAACAACAATAATTATAAGTAATTGTAATGGGGTAAAAAGTATTGTGATGAATATGATGACGTTGAGGATGATCATAAATGATAATAAAAGGGCCGCAGAATAGTTTTTAAGGTGTAAAAGTATTGAAATGGAAAAATCATAAATTCAAATTCAATCATTGCGGATTACCATTGACATGGATGACTGACAATGTACACAGACATAAAGAAAAACACAATTTTAGTTGAAGCAATCACGTGGATATTTTCTTGTTGTTAGTTTTCCAGATTTTGGTGTTTGGAACGCTTGTCCCCTTTAAGTTGATTATGACACAGCTCCGCCCATCTAGCGCCATGCTCTTTTTCTATTGGCTGAGTGGAAGGTCAGCTGCTGTCCAAGGTTGCACGTGCATTTCGACGCATGCCGAAATCAAGATGGCGTCCTCCATGATTCGTCGTTACCAGGTAGGCTCATACAAAATACACGTCCTACATAATCTCTTCGAGCTCCCAGCTAATACGTCATACAAGACAATAAGCGTGAACAGCTCTGCTTTGGGGTTTATTTTCGTAGGCCCAACTCAGTAGTGGAAATCCTCGACGATTGGGATTGGGATTGGCATTGAGTAGATGCCTGATGAAATGCGCCATGGAAGTGGGATTGCCCAAGAGGAAGAAGTTTGCTCAGTTATCTCTTGTCCCTCACTAATTCAAACGCTTCTTTCTCCTGTCTTGTGATGTCAGCCTTCTTAATGAGTGTATCAATCCTTTTTGTATCCCTGGCACTGATGCTGCTCCCCAGGTAGACAGCTGATAAGTAAATGGCACATGCTACCATAGACTAGTAGAATATCGCCAACATGTTGCTGCGCACATTGAAGGACCTGAGCATCCACTGAAAATAGTCTGCTCATTCCTGTAGATTGTCTGCAGAGTGCTTTGTTCATTTTATGCTGTCGTCCCCTGTCTTATATATATATATATATTTTATGAAGTATCTTTCTAGGTTTATAACAATTACTTTAGTTTTATTTGTTTTTATTCAATTGAAAGTTTCAAAAATAAAGAATGTTCTCGTCATTGCAGTTGTTTGGGAAACATGGCTCGGCCTTTTGCTCCCGCCTGCTGTGGTCCTTAAATTGGAGAGGTGATGCCGACACGTTACACACGAGTCGAGCCACAGCACTGCAGGTAAACTATAGCAATCCCCCCTAAATTACACTCATCCACTCACAAATAAAGTAATTTGTATTTTATTGAAAGCAAATAAGTTATCATATTCATAGAGTGGTACCTTCATTTATGAGCGCCTCAGTTTCCCAATTTTTCCAGTTATGAGCAGTCGCTTGGTTGTTTTGTTTTTCTTCACTTTGGTTAAGTTACTGGACTGTGGGGCTCGATAAATTCACTGTAATAATACATTTACATAGTGTCTAATAATAATAATGTATTTCCTGGAAATGGTTGGATGTGTGTATTTAGCGCACTATACCTCTGTTTTATCAGGTGCGTTATGTCTCGGGTCGAAAAGGTTTTTTGGGAGAGTTTGTGGATAACCTTCGTCAGGAGTTTGGTAAGAATCAGGAGATGAAAGAGAACATCAAGAAGTTCAGAGAGGAGGCCAAGAGGCTTGAGGAGTCCGATGCCTTACAACAAGCACGCAGGAAATATGTAAGAGAATGTATTTAATGCTGTGCTACTGTTTATTTTTTTTTATTACAGAATGTTATTGTGATGTTTGTTTCCATTTTCTTTCTTTAGAAATCTATAGAAGCAGAGACTGTGAAGACCTCAGAAATCTTTAAAAAGACACTGGACTCATTGTCGGAAACAATGAAGGAGGTCAGTACCAGAACAGAGCTTGAAAACTTGATAACATCCTGTGTATGCTGTACTATTGATCATAGCTACAGGTTAATGCCATCCATCCATCCATCCATCCATCCATCCATCCATCCATCCATTTTAACCATTTTTTGTTTGTATAACCCACTTTAGCTTGTCCCAAGTATACCAAGTCACTTTTTAGTAAACTGTTTTGAACACAGAGCATTGAGGAAGTGAGTCGCACAGACATCGGGAAAAAAATCAAGGAAGGTGTGGAGGAAGCAGCACGTAACGCCAAACACTCTGCTGAGACGGTTTCCAAAGGAGGTCAACGACTAGGCAAGACCAGCGCCTTCCAGGCTATCTCACAGGTAGGGAGAGCAGAAAAAAATGGAAACTAATAAGGTTTTCTTCGTCTTAATCTGGTAGATTCTTTCCATCCCACTGTGTTATTGTTGGTAGCCAGCTAACTGTGAGACGGGGGGGAAAGTGGGCCGGTCATGATTTATAATTTAGTATTGTAATTAGGGCACTCGCACTCTTGCATTGTAATAGTATTTTCCCACAGAAAGTTGATGTTTAGAACTATATGAGTGATACTTTACTGTCATCTGTGCAGAGTGTAGAGTCCATGAAGAAGGAGATCCATGTTGGCGATGCTGGACCTTACCGAGCTCCCCCTCAGCTGAGGAAGAGGAGTGATTTTTCCTCGAAGGGAGCAGATGGTGACAACAGAGTATTTGAAGCCAATGAGTCAGTAATTAATTCTGCAGTTGTAAAATGCAACAAAATAATCCTACTTTATAATTTAATTTCCAAAACTGTGTGTCTGGTGGTGGATTGTAAAGAAGCTGTATTCATGGACTGTTGATGGTGTTTATTTATGTATTTTTGTGTATTGCAGGGAGGCTTTGGGTGTTGTTCTTCACAAGGACTCAAAGTGGTACCAGCAATGGAAGGACTTCAAAGATAATAACATGGTTTTCAACAGTAAGAAAGATATATTTTGAGACATTTTTCCTGAGTGCACCTTTAGTTTAGTTTATTACACAACAGTGGTCTCCAGTCACTGGGCCAGAGAGACTGAACAAAATATATTTTATTGCTCATCTGAGTCTGAAAGAAGTTTTATTTTGAAACATTTGTGCTGTCTCAGTCACGCGATACAATCCTAATGTATTAAAAAAAGAAGCTAGCAAAAATCTGGAAAAAAACAAAACTGAAAATCATCTTCGAAAAAGGGAAAGGGCTAAATCATGTTCCCTCTTATTACATCAACTGCTTAAAAGATAATGGTGATTTGTATTTTGACAAATGTTTTAATTTGTGTCAATTCAAGTATGTCAAATTATTGCTTGAGACAAAAAAAAGTTTTGATCGCTGCACTACTGTGCACATAAACAGTTCCTTTTCAAAGCAGCAGGTGGCAGTAGACAATGGATTCCGAAATACATTTCAGTCTTGACGGATAAAGTGTGATGGCAGGCTTTGTGCTCTCACAGGTTAATTTTTGATCCTCCTCAGCAAAGTTCTTTCTCTCCTTTCTGCTCCTTGAAGGATTCTTTGAGATGAAGATGAAATATGATGAAAGTGACAATGTCCTCGTCAGAGCATCCAGAGCTGTGACCGACAGAGTCACCAGCGTCCTCAGTATTGAACTTTTCATCCTCCCTGCTGCTTTATTCGGGCACAATCAATTCGTTAAAGCAGCAAATAAATGTTGTGTGTTGTATTCTACAACCCAATATTTTATGTTGATATTTTTATTTTCCCAGGCGGTCTTTTCTCCAAGACGGAGATGTCTGAGGTGCTGACTGAGATTGTGAAGGCGGACCCCAAATTCGACAAGGACTCTTTTCTCAAACAGTGTGAGAAAGACATCATCCCAAACATACTGGAGGTGAAATACTCTCATCTCTTCCACAAAAATGTACCCCACGAAGGAGAGCTGAATCACAAGTTCCTTCATCAATTAATTAATTAATTGGTTGATTGATTAATTAATTAATTAATTAATCAATCCAAATTACGTTGTTGTATCTTGTAGTCCTGCGTGGATCATGAATTTAATTTAATTTAGTCAAATACCGGCACGACAGCCCAACCACAAATGGAGTCAGTCTGTGGATAATTGACGGCTATTAAAATTGCATTGAAAATAAATTCTTTTATCTATCGTCCAAACTCCTAAAATTGTTGAATACGGGGGGATATACTGCCAGTAAGTGTTTTCAGAATTGCTTCACCCCCTTAAAAAATGAATTTTTTAAAAACTGATTTTTTTTTTTATTCTATTTTATTTTTTTTTAAATAAAAAGTATCCACAGGTGCCAAACCCCACATATGCAGGGTCTACTTTGTTTGAAAGTTCACTGAAGTTCTGTTGGGGGGGAAATACAGTTTGTTGGTAATGCAGTTATGCACTTGCAATCACTTTATTACAGACAGTAATTGGATTATAAGGTCTGGAATGAAACCTGGCAGTCAGACTTTCAATTGGTCGCAGGTCATTTTAGCATCATGTCATAATATCTTCACCAATTTGAAATGACCATTGCTGAAACTTAATTTATAAAACTGCAAAACAGCAGTTCTGAACAACACTGTTTGGTGTTCTTTCTGTAGGCTATGATTCGTGGGGAGCTGGATGTACTGAAAAGCTGGTGCTATGAAGCGGTAAGTTCTACCCACGCTAATGTGCCTCATACAGCGTTTAGCTAGCTTAATTTAAGAGTGCGATTTTTGGTGGTTTGAACAGAACCTGGATGAACTTGATGGGATTCTAGCAAGATGGTTCACACATTATGCATATTTCCACATTGCTGATGCATGTTTTTGCTTTGTGTTCTCAGACTTACAGTCAGCTGGCCCACCCCATCCAACAAGCTCGAGCTTTGGGATTGCTGTTCCAGTCCAAAATCCTTGATATTGATAATATTGATGTAAGTACGCACACACCAGCGATCATACATGCACAGATTCACACTGTAGTGTGAATCACCTTCGCCAACTGAAAGTCTGTGAAATGAAATTTTCTCAGTGTGCAGAAGCTGTAATATTTCCCCCACTCAAAACACATCAAGTTCTTTGTATAAGGGTTTATTAAATGAACTACAGATAACATGAACTATAAATGGGGGACAATATAGATAAACTACACAGAATCAGAATGCAGTATATATTGTAATGATACACAAGGTTGGATAACTAGGATAGGCTTCCAGTGAATGAAAGGGGTACAGATCCTGTTAATTTTTAATTTATTCCTTCACAAACACTAATCCATGAACCCATTTACTGATAGTGTGCACAGCCTCACTTTTTCTCACTCATGCACAGTCACTACTTCAAGTAATGCAACGTGTATTTGTTTGAGATTCCGTGTACATTATCATGCTCTTGGTTATAGTTGGCCATGGGAAAGATGATGGAGCAGGGCCCAGTGCTCATCATCACGTTCCAAGCCCAAGTCATCATGGTGCTACGAAGTCCCAAAGGAGACATCGTGGAAGGAGATCCGGTCAGTCCATTTGTTGTTTACTCAATTTGGTGGTGAATCCGATGCAATTCAATTGACGGTTAGCTGACCAGGTCAAAAACATGTCTCATTCACAATCATTTTAAGTACAGTAAAATACCATGTGTCCTGGTTCAATTAGAAATAGTACAGTTTGTCCCCGTTGTCACGTTGTTTATATTTTGATATCACGAGAACGAGGCAACGCTCAACAAATGATTCCAACGGGAAGTTCTTGGACATAAAGTCGCTACTGAGCTTAGAATGTCACAGAGACCAAAAGAATCACAGAAAGGCGTACAAGTGGACATCCTTCTAAATTTGTCATCCAGTCCCATATTTTAGAAGAGCAAGTTATGCAAAAAGTACTGAAACATTGAACATCTTAAAATTGTAATAGATTTTCGGCTCATCCCGAAATTGCACCCAAAAGTAGAGTAGCCCCAACTTTTTGTGAGTAGTGTATCTGTTCACTTTATCGCAGCAAAATTATAACCACTTATTGAGTGTTAAATATGTTTGTGGGACTGAGTGAGCTGCTGACGCCGTCCATCGTGTGCCCTGCTTGGCTGCATCCAAACACACAGACGCTATGTTTGTGCTCTCCACCCTGTAACAGGAAAAGGTATTGAGGACGATGTATGTTTGGGCGCTGTGTCGCGACCAGGAGGAGCTGAACCCCAGCGCGGCGTGGAGACTCCTTGACATCTCCGCCTCCAGCACTGAGCAGGTTCTCTAGGAGGATAAGAAAAAGGGGGTGGGGGATGTCGGGGAAAACACTGGAAACAGGAAATGAAGATGAGCCTGGAATACCCGCATGTGCTCATGCTCACACTGAAAGGGGGACAAATCTGGGTTCAGTTGTGTGGATTGCACACTTTCTCTTTTGCCATCACCATTAAGAGGCTCAGTGTGCACCTTTACAAAGACGCACAACTTAAAGAACATTAACTCCATGGATACTTAGTGAACTCTTACTTGTTTTCCAAGTTTGATCTTAGCCTCTAGGATACATTTTTAAAAAGGATGGCGGCAACTTGCAACGAGCAGGTACTCGACCCACGTGGTCTTATTTCACGACACGGCCCAACCAGGCAGCCACATGGTTTGTACATGCTGTGGACTAAACTGCATGCTTGATCAGGTCCTTCCAGGACCTAAAAAGGAAACTTAATGCTTCCCTGCTCAACTATATTGCTAATTTACATTATTTATTTATTTGCAAATAACTTGCAAATTTCCTTATTTGGGTACAATCAAAGTTAAACTGTAAGCAACCGCACGTTGGGTTCAAAGGTAATTATTGTTATTAATTTTGTTAGTCCATGTTAAGATTGTGAGATATTTGACACTGTGAAGCAGTATTCGTCCTCTTTTTGTGATATTATTATTGTGCGAGTCTGAATGATTGTGTGTCTTTATGTGGCCTGTGATTGGCTTGCCACCAGTTTAGGGTGTACCCCGCCTCTCATCCAAAGTCAACTGTGATAGGCTCCAGCACGCCCGTCACCCTTATGAGGATAAACTTGATAGATTATGGATTATTAATTGCTAATTTTCCACTCTTAAATGTTTCAGATCATCAATGTAATTAGTGTATTACATAACACAAAGACAACCCCAAGTAAATACTCTGTGCAGTTTTTTTTTTTTAAAGATGATTTAGCATGTTATTTATTAATTTTAAAAAAATCTAAATCTCTGTGGCCCTATGTGGAAAAAGTAATGAGCTCTTTTGCCAACCTGTAATACCAGATTTGTTGAATGGCAAAAAATTACTTAAATAGTAAAAAAAAAAAAAAAAAATTAGTCTGTAAAAGATGACAAAGCCATTTCCAAGGTTTTGGGACTCCAGCAAACCACAGTCAGTCTTTATCCTCGTGGAGAAAACTCCTCACAGTGGTAAACTGCAGTGGTTGGCCAACCAAAATCACTTACTAAATTTCAAAGACGTACCTCGAACAACATCTGAAGAATTACATTAACTTTTTCACTTAGCGACACATTTTTTTTTTTTTTTTTAATATCATTTAGAATTTTGTATGTCCTATCGTTGTCTTTATGGCATTTAAATTTGCTTGATCTAATTTTAAATACATCTTTAGTCCTTTGTCCTCATATTGCAGCATTTGAAATTCATCACAATCAAAACTGAGTTTCTGCAACTTGGTATTTTTAATAACATAAATAATATTTAATAAGAATTTTGGCTTGTTCACCAGGTTAATACTATAACTGAGACAATTCCGAATACAGTATATGGCTTGTAGGAAAAAAGACTGTAACATCTCGGAAAATCTTCCCTGTTAATATTAGAATGTTCAGGTTATTTAAACCACATAAATGTCATAATACAGTTCCATACGCCATCATGAATTCAAAAAAAAAAAAAATAATAATTCCTCTCCCAGTTGTTGGATTATACAAAAAAAAAAATCCTTCAACCTATGCCTTTAAATGTAAATATATGGGACCATATACCAATCCATGATGTACTTCCTGTCTTATTGAGATGTTTGTTGTAGACAGTACATTTTGAATGAGTGAGTAGATGACTTTAGCATTCTTTTTTTTTTTAAAGGCTGTTTTTACATTTTATTCATCGCATTTCACTCTGAACCAAAGGGACGCTGATTGTTTTATTCCAGTTTTACCATCTCTCTATTTTAACATCTGAAGACGGTACACATTGGACTTAAAGTGTAACATCCCTTGAATGCCCAAGTTGGTTCATGTATTTGTACGTATTCCCGCACAAAAATTCTATTCATGTACAAATGAAGTAAAGAGATCTATCATGATTTATGCTTTGTGGTTATTTGCTTTTGCATATAAAATCAAATTAGACTGTTGCTAAAGTTTGAGTTTATTTCTGATGTTCAATTTTAAAAGCCAAACTTGTATGATACATTCACTCCACACTGAAATTTTTCAGGATATTTTTTTTTTCTTTTACAGCTCACGAAAACTTGGAATATACAAGGTTAAGACACTAAGAATATTACATGTGAAACCAAACTTTAATATAAAAATTAGGTGATAATAGCTAAAATAGTTTCCTTCTTGACTATATTTGAGTTGAACTACTGAAGTTTTGTGCAATAGTCTAATTCATTGTGATATACGTACCTATAGTTGTTGTTTAATGAAAAACACATTTTCAAATGTTGCTTGTACAAGTGACTTGGATGATTGTCTGCAGGGAAAAAACGTTTGGTACTAAGTGACTTGGTTGATTTTCTGCAGGGGAAAAAAGTTTGGTACCATCAGTGTATGCTTTTCATTTAACAGCAACGACATCTGATGGTCACACGCACCCACCAAGCATCAGTGTTAAGGTAGGATATGTGCTAACTCATTGAAAGTCAAACACTTTGGATTTTATTTCAACTTAGTCTTCAATGTCTTAATGTTTGCAATTGGCAGTTTCGAGATGCTCATAAAAACACTTACGATGTATTCTTGAATCTCAGTAAAAATTGACTCAGTCCACCGAGAAAGTGTAGAGTCAATATTAAACCAAAGTGGTACAAAAAGGTATTTGTTGCAATTGTATGCCATTATGTCTTTCGAGCTCATTTAGGGAGGGCAATGTAAGCATTGTTTTTGTGTCCACCAGAGAAAATTAAACAGGATTCTGTGTGGATTTGAGCACCTCATTCTAGCCCTGACAGGTTTTATGGATCCAGGCACCGAATCAGCTTGATCAACCTATGGATTTTGTAGTACTGTATAAGGATGAAAGATCAGGCTTTAAATAACGCGTGCCAGTAGATTCACACACACGGCCGATATACAGTACTATGCGGGAGCGCATCCCAGAGCTGTCGCCTGTGATGAATGGCCGCATATGTCCTGAGAGCAACCTCTCCTAACAAAGGCTCTCTTTGCCTCCGACTGATTGCGTGCACAGACGAAAGATTTCATATCACGTAACCTTACAATCAGAGCACTACAAGTACAATGAGAGCTTACTGGCCTTGAGGAAATGTTCTGCAAGCCTGAGTACACAAGTGTTGTGACTGAATGAAAGAGGTTGGCTGGTCCAACAAAAACAGCATGGAAGCTGAATAAAAGCTGCACGCAGTGCAGTCTTTACTTATTCCAGCATGTTCTTTGGGCTACAGTATCACTCGTATACATACAGTATATACTGTTAAACCCATCAAGCGCTGTATGCCCCTTAAGGCAAAAACACTGTATAAAATGATAACATCATGTTACATAAGCAGATGTTGGAGACGACTTGAAAAACAAGGGCTCAAGTCTTGTGCTGTGTTGAACACCAAGGAATAAAAACAGGTTTTCAAATTGGGGCATGTCACATGCGCACAAGGAGGTCTTTTCATTGTTTCGAATCAGTGACCTGCCTGAAAGCCTGAAATTCTGCTTGGACTTCTTCTGTACATCCAGGAGCAACTCCAGAGCGCTGAGGCGGGGGGTAAAATCATTTTGAGGTTTGAAAACAAATAGCAGAATCTTAAAATGAACTCCAAAGTGCACAGGCAGCCAGCGGAGGGAGCCCAGAAAAGGAGTTGTACGTATTGCAGTTAAGAGGCGGGCGGCAGCATTTTGAAACAACCGGAGGTGTTGGGGGGGGGGGGGGGACTTGCAAAGCGCCGTGACCTCATGCTTTCTCTGCATGAGTCAACAGCCCAGTTTGACCGCCTGACCGAACCGATGAGCATAGCAGAATTCACTCGACTTTCGTAAGCTTGCAGTCATGATGTGTTTAATAATGTACTCGAGTGGGCAGCCGGCTGGAGAAATGCTAGCTGAGATTTGATCAGAATGCCCTTTAAGACGCTTTTATAATCACATGACAATTAATTAAACCTTAAGGGAGGCCTTCGGTGGGGGCCATGTTGACGTGAACCCACGCGCAATCCGTCCCCGTGTTTTTACAGCGCTAATTGGGCCCATTAATTAGGCCTCACAGTGGAGTTTTGCATAGACCACATCGTTGGCTGGTCCGTGTGTTTTGTTCCATATTCCAACTATGTCATTTCTTGCAATGTAATCAGAGTCAAGCTGCGTCAGTCATGTTAAGCAACCAAGCGATCATGCGCAGTATTCATGATCATTATGTGGTCCAGAATACTCACAGGAGATGCAATTTGTAGGTCAGAGACAATATGCCTTAAAACTCATCTGCACAGATAAAAATAGTCGATATCAAAAAGTCTGCCCACCACTGTTCAAATGAACAAACAACTGCGAGGTTGCACAAGGGTGTGCTGCATCTTACAAGTGAAATTTAGTCCTCCTCAGAATTACCGCATTTTCTGCACTTTAAGCCGCACCTAAAAGCCTTTAATTTTCTCAAAATGGTGTGCCTTATACATGGATCAAAATTGAGCGTTTAGTGCAACTCCATCTAACGGATCTATAACGTAATCACAGCCTCTACTTGGGCGTCTCTTCTATGCGCCTTATATATGAAAAAAAGTTTTAATATAGGCCGTGGATTGAAGGTGCGCCTTATAATGCGGAAAATACGGTAATCAATCACATTCAAAGTTCTATTCAATCGGATTAAGCTGGCACCTACCACCATTGAAAGTGCCTCACATGAACCCTGAATAAAGTTCAGCTGTTCGAGTCCGTTTTCCACAAATTTGCTTAATTTAGTTACTCTAGGTAGCAGATACAATGGCCGAAAAGACTCTCAGATGACTTCCCAGGGTACATTAGGTCATCCTGGGTTGTCGTCTCCCTTGTAGTATTCAGACCTATGGTCTTTTTTTTTCCTAAAGGCAATTGTGACTTGTGATACTGTGATTTTGTTTTTTGATTAACACACTGCACTGAGCAACAATAAAGCCACACTGGTCTTAGAGGATGTGAGTGGTGGACCCCTTCAGTTTTCATGCCCCGTCCCTGCCTTCCTCTTACATAATGCAAAGGCTCCACTCTGCTTTTGGCGTTTTACTCTTTTTAGTAGTTGAGCAATCAAAAGAAAGGAAACTCCCGAGGAGGAGGAGGAGGAGAAGAATGAGGAGGAGGAGGTGAAGGAGGAGGAGATCTGGATGGAGATGGGGCGGAGCCCTCAAAGTGAAGACACTTAAAGCCCCAGACACAGCAGAGGAGGTGAAGGGAGGTTCATGCGTGTGGCGTGAATGAACCGGGAACTGAACGCCGTCGTGATCCCACATCGGCGAATCTCCTCCGTGGTGACACAGGTAAGTTCTCCTCACGAAGAATACTGCATTGTATTGCGCAAGTGCCGTAATTGCTAAAAGTTTTAAAATGGAGTGGGGAAGCGTTCAGCGAGAAACGCCACTGCGGATGAGTTACAGTACACTTTCCATCATTGACATCTCTGTCAATAATATTGTACTTGACACGTTGCATTAATGCTACAAATAATACTGTCATACAGTAATTAGACTATTTTTAACTTCTCAACATCTTTTTATCTGGATTTAAATTTCATTCCTCTTCAACACTGCTATCTATCTATTTATGTATCTATCTATCTATCTCAGAGACTACTGTAAAAAAATCCTTTTTGGGAGGGGAATAAACCAATATATTTATTATGTCAAAACCTTTTTAAATTTCAAAAATATCAACAGAGATTGTGGTTGCACAAGTGTGGACACCCCTGTATGTTTTCTGTTTATTGCTTTCATTTTTTGTGGAGAGTATTTTGTTTCCTATTTAAATATCCTGGGGGGGGGCACAGCCTTCTAGGTCAAATAAGAATGAAGATTTTAGCTGGCTGAGAGTAGATCTCCTTGTAAGCCTGTTTATTAAAACTATGTGTTACAAGTCTTCCCAATGATTTCAACCCATTCTACTAACACCGACTGCTGTTGTATCCTCACCTGACTTTTGTGCAAGCAGTGTTGGGTTTATTTAAGTGTAAATGGCTGTTTGTCTATAAACTGAATAAAATACAATTTAAAAAATGCAAATAAATAAAATGAAATCATTACATCTTATAATTATTCCTTTAGCATCATTTGGCTTTTTTATTTAAGTGTAAATGGCTGTTTGTCTATAAACTGAATAAAATACAATTTAAAAAATGCAAATAAATAAAATGAAATCATTACATCTTATAATTATTCCTTTAGCATCATTTGGCTTTTTTTTTTTTAAATAATCAACAGACCTACATTCAGATACCTGGAAAAAATGTACTTAAAGTACCTCCAAAATGAAAATAAATTTCAAAATTTGACCCTTCACAAGGAAGAGTGTTGTTAACAACCCTGCCAACTTTGAATGATTATAAGTATTATCAAGTATGTAAAACGGGGCTTCATAATCGCGAAAACTCAAAACACTGTCTCCACTCTCCAACGCTTTTGGGCATGACCTGGAAAGGTGAAAGCTATTTTATCAAGCATTTTTCTTATTCCTACTTCTATCTGCTTAAAGGCTTCGCTGGCTCTACCATACAGTATAACACGCCGGGTAATCAGCAAGCTTTTCCACATGGTGACAATGAGGCACTCGAAAGCTGCTTCACGTGCTGTTTGCCATGCTGATTTTTATTTAACCCTTTGACCTTTGATATGCATGCACTCACTGCTGAGAACGAGGCGCTCTAAAGCCGCCACGCCAATTGACTACGTACCACAATTAAAGTTTTTGTGAACTAATCTAATTGATTGATTTTTCACTAGCATCTTTTTTTCCAAGTGCTTATTTATCATTCTTGTGTAAACTTTCTACTTCCGGTTGACTAACGAGACTGCGGTGATCGTTTGGCCTTCTGTTGCATTCGCACACATCTAGTAAACCTGCTCTGACTGTGGTCCATTAGATAATTAATCCTGAAGCAGGCCATTTATTTTCCCAAGATGTCTTCGAGTTTCCTGTTAAAGCTTCGCCCGGCCCGTTAAGTCCCATCATGTGGAGAGCTATCAATGTGTCTTTGCGAGGATCACTGGAGTGTTGGTGATGGAGTGTGTGTGTGTGTGGTGTGTGTGTGTGTGTGTGTGTGCGCGTGTAAAAGCGTAAGACAAAGCCTCCTGGAATAGAATGTGCTGACTGCGAAGTGCACCCTGCATCCCAGGAAATGTCTCTTCACTCCACGGCCCATTGAAGAGTTAACGGAGAGTGTTTCTGCAACTGCAACTCTCTGAGGGTCTCCTGTGCATTTTTTCTCCTCCGTCATCACTGTGTGATTTATTTAGCTCGCGCTTTGCCGGGCTCCACTTCGGGACAGGGACAGACAGCGCGACACTTGCCATTTATTCGAGCGCATGTCGCATCACAAGCACTGACCTGTGTTTGCAACTCAAATTCTATTTGTGATGAGAAATATTTTTAATTTATTCCCAACAGTCTGCTATCTTCATTTCATAGCATTTCTCTTGGCTGCATTGCCTCCAGTACATGTATGTGAGTGTTCAGATTTTTTTTTATTTTTCAGATTTCAGCTTCTATGTGCTGCCATGTCAATTTAATCCAGCCAGGACCTTCAGGATCAATATTGCTGGGCCATGTAATCTTAGACTAAATTAATAATCTGAGATGGCACGGTGGTACAGATGGTATATCGTTGGCCTCACAGTTCTGAGGACCAGGGTTTGATCCTGGCCCCGCCTGTGTGGAGTTTGGATGTTCTCCCCGTGCCTGGGCAGATTAGTTTGGCATGGAAACGAGACTGAAATACGGTTAGATAAAAAAATCTAACGTGCAGTACAGTCAATAGAACTACTACGAAATAGATACCAAAAGTTATTTGTAATAAGGTAATACAATTTAATGAAGGAAATATTATTTCGATCTCTGACCATCCCACACATGAAATGGTGTAAAGTTTTTAACATTGCATTTGAGTTACTGCTTTGTCATC
The DNA here is from genome assembly GCF_019802595.1 of Syngnathoides biaculeatus. NCBI lineage: Eukaryota > Metazoa > Chordata > Actinopteri > Syngnathiformes > Syngnathidae > Syngnathoides > Syngnathoides biaculeatus. Next base: position 12,819,471 of record NC_084652.1, read on the forward strand.
AATATAAAATTCTCATTATCGGAAAGAAAAAAACCCTTTACCATTTGGTGCTTGGGTCTGATGCACATTTGATTTTTTTTTTTTTTATTATTTTCTTTCAGGGATCCAGTGGAGGGACTGTTGAAATGAAGACACTCCGCATCTGTGCAACATAACAAAACAATTCAAGCCACAGAAATATGTGCATTTTTTTGTGTTTTTTTTCACTGCGTATGTATAAAAAGGGAAGCTGTGCAAATTCCACGTAGACCTCTCCCGACCTGCCTCGACTTGCCGATGAGCACAGCAGAAGGCTCGTTAGCTTGTGCTCCTAATTACTCGGTGTCATCCCGACTGGAAGAGTTTTCCCTCTTGTGGGACCAGCCTGAGTTTTGTGGGCCATTTCATGATCTGACTTGGTAGACGCCATGCACAAAACGCCACACAATTTCTGAATACATTTTAGTAGATCACTGGGTTTACCGTTCAAAAACAAGACATTTAAATAATGAGCTACACCAACTACTGGGTCGTGGACTACGACCTCTCCTCTCCGGCGCCGCCCAGCTTGGCCAGGGGTCCCACGGTGCTGCAGCCTGTGGTGGGACACCCCGAGCAGGCCACGGCTTTGTGTTTCGTGGGCCTCCTGGTGCTCCTGCTCCTCTTCCTCCTGGTCCGCTGCGTGCGGATCCTGCTGGACCCCTACAGCAGCATGCCGGCGTCGTCGTGGACCGACCACAAGGAGGGTCTGGACAGGGGACAGTTTGATTACGCGCTGGTGTGAGGACGTCAATCGGTGCAGATGAGACAAATTGCAGCTCTTGTATGTCATCATCATTCGGGAGTCCGTTTTCTTCAGAATAAGAATCTTGATCGGGGTTGTTGAGTGTACAAAGAGAAATTTGTACAAGCCCCCTCACAATCCTCATGCGAGCTGCTTATTTTGGATAGAAAAGTCGAAATGTAACAATACCAAATTCATATTTTAGCCAGAAAAAATGTAGTTTTCCACGTTGCACTATTATGAGATACAAGTCCAAGTTTAATGAGGGAAGTGTCATATTTACCATGTGGATTTCAACTCTCCTGATTTTTGTAGTTTTATTGAGCAAAAAACAACGTTATGTACAGCAGCATTGTAATATTTTGGCTTTCTTTATTTGATTTTTGAACAATGACATGTTTTGTCAGGGTTTGTGATCTTAAAAGAATATATTTTTACAAATGATATTACGATACTAAAGAAATCATTTAACGAGGCAATTTTAAATTCCAAAAATTGTCTTGTATGATGCATTTTATTTTGGAAAAATGTACCTTTATTTTCTATTAAAATGTTAACAATATAATAAAAAATAATCAAAATTTACTTTGCAAAAATAGGATTTTAATCATGTGTACTCATCTTTTTTCTAAATCAATAATAATAGTAATAATTAAAAAAACACTGGTCCTATCAGTCCCTAGGCAATTTAAGCAAGTCAAATGAAAATATGTCCAATTTGCTCTTCTCTACAATGTATAAACTTGTACAGGTGAAGTTTCAACATGAAGTGTTCAGGTGACGCTCAGGTAGAATTCTATTGACCAAAGGCTGCGCCATTCATGGGATGTGTTTCTATCTGTACTTTCTCCAAGTGTTGTTATGAAATGTACAGTTTAGGACGCTTGACAGTTGTCTGTGGTTTTGCTAGTCTCTTTAAGAGTCCTGAAATGTTCAAAATGGGTGCACAATCTAACGAGATCCAATACAGGAGCTGTATGGAAAATTCAACCTTTGCAAAAAACAATAACAAACAAGCAAAACCCCTGAACCAGCTCACTTGGATTTTGTTAGGTTGTGCACATAGACCTCGTGAAATGTTCAGGTAAGCTAGCTTTCAAAGCATGTAAGCCAGTCATCCAATCCTGTTGGTCCTGAGTCCTAAGTGAGTGCACCAGCCAAATATGTTCAACAGTGCCTGTGACCATGTCTTGATGCCACAACTATTTTGTAGCCCTTTTTTTGTGTGTAAAAACTCTTCTGCCCTTGCCTATGCAATGTCATTATAAAAAATGCTTTTTTTAAATGTGTTTTTTTTTTTTGCAATGGTGTTCCGTATATGGTGGATAAACCCAGTTTAGTAAAAACAAATAAATAAAAACAATGACGCTGTTTTTTTTCCCAATTGAAAACACTCCAGCTACAAATGTGACAAGATTTTGACTCACTTTGGCCCTTTAGGTGCCTTAGTTGGTGACTTGCAAGTCCAAAACAAAAGCAAAAGGCGAAACACAACTACAAAAGACGATTAGCACTTTCAGGCCGCCGTTTTCCCATTTCCAGATTTGCAGTGCAGCAAAATGGTGCTGGGCAATATCATAAGGACATTTTGAGAACTACAACAGTGCAGCCATTGATAAACTCATACAGACCAGCACTGTATTATATGCGTTGACTTAAAAAAAATGGCTCATTGGCCACCAAAACTGAAGTTGCCGAAAGCAGATATCCGCCATCTTGATACTAGCAAAACAACCATGGCAACCTCGGCGTTAATCGCCAGTTTCATGACTGTGAGAAAACATTCCACAGGTAAGTTAGAAAGATTTAATTTGACACTGTTAAAGTTTGTTTGTGAAGGTTTTTTTTATTTTCTGATGATCTTAATTCACTTGAACAAAGTTTTGTTTACGCTTGTTGTTGTTGTTCACTGTTCACACTCTGCTTCACCTTTATAGGCCGACATTTTTTTGCGAGAAGGCGATATGAATATTTTCCCAGACTTCATCAGTGGATAAGCAAGAAAACACATTTTCTGTGAAATTTTTGATGAATTTTATAATGCAGAACTCTAAAAATTTAATTTGATTTTCAAATGCAAGAAAACAAGTTAAAATTTTCTGCCTGAAATACGACGTCGCAGAGATAACACATGAACAATGCTTTTAGCATGTATTTTCCTATTGCGAATCCTTATTTCCAAAAATATATCTCACTGGTTGACTTAAAATGTTATGTTTTTATGACAAAAATGCTGACTTTTTTGCTATGTTATGATGATAGTGCTTAACAGCGTATTTTGGAAAAATTAACATGTCACAGAAATCGGACCCTTGGTTATGCAAGGTTTCTTCGTAGTCATGGTTTTATTTCTTTCCTTTGCACTTAGCCGTTTTCGGCTTTCCAAGTCGAATTAGACATCCTTCATATGAACAAAACTGAAAAAATGTCAAACTCCCACGACCAGTTTTAATTCTACATGCCAAACTTTGAGGAAAAACCCCGCCATAATCCGACCTGTAAACCGTGTCCTCCACACGTTTTTGGGAGGACCAAGATGGCGACCGACTGGCTTCAAACAAGTTTTGCACTTCCAGGCCACCGTAGCAAGGATGCAGTGGCGCGCGAGACAGACAGAGGGACAGAGAGAGAGAGAGAGAGAGAGAGAGGCAGGCGACTCTTCTTCTCTGCCTTCTTGGGGAATCTGACCAAAAGTTGATTGGACACTAACGCCACCAACAGGCTGCCAGTGGAACAGCAGGCAATAATTAGAAGAGCCGTTTCGGTTCCACCAACTGGTTTTATGTTTTTCAGGGTCTACCCGGCCTCCTGTCCGATGATGGCTGGGATTGGGTCCAGCAGTCCCGCGAACTTTGTGAGGATAGGCGTATCTGATAACGGATGGATGTTTGATCTTTACTTTTTTTTATTCATAGCACTTAATTTTAGCTGCGTTTGATTTTTTATAATTCGTCTATTAAAAGAAATGTTGAGTTACTGGCAATGTATGATTTGTAGGTATTCACTTTTTTTTAATGATACCACATAATGATTCGTTGGAAAGAAAGTAACCTCATTTTGAGAGCCATGGCTCGATCTGCACATTATTTGGTGGCCACCGATGCTCTGAAGCGGAAAAACGTCAACACTCATTAGTTTAGGAAATGAACAAAAGACATTTGCGCTCCAGTGGCTGCAGACAATTTGCACTTTACAACAAAGACTCCCGCACTTCTCAGATGTGAAAATGACGTAAGTAAAGGCCAAGTCATGTGTAATATCGTCACTTCACAGGAACGCCAGATCTTGCAGATTAATTCATTCCGAGCATTTCAAATCATTGCTGTCATTGAAAAAAAGTACAATTTTTATTAAAATGTGTCAATACATGTATCCATTTTGCAATTTTTTTTTAAAGAGACATAAGGCAGGCGCAGACTTGCAAGTAACTTCCTGAATACTTAAAATCTTATGGTTTTATTTCCTGTTCCCCACACTAATGCAAAACATACGCACACGCGTCCGCGGCCCCATTGAAATCAATGCAAATTATGTTCTGTTTTTTGTGTACTCTCAAATTAGCCAACATACACACAGGATGCTCTAAAAATAACAAAGGTTACCTGGCCGATGTGTTTGACAAAGAAAAGCTCATTTGTAGGGACGTTATCGCCGCCAAGGTCGTCTCCTAGCAACAATACAAATGCTGAGAGAGGAAAAAATTGGTGTCAGCAAGCGAGACAAGAATACTTGTATGCCTCTCTTTTATCTAACCCTGGTTACTTGACAAATAAAGAGAAGCCGAACATTTGGAATGAACGGTACCTTCAGGAACAGAAATGTGAATATTTTCCAGTTGAGCGCTTCCTGGTATTGTTTGTCTTAGTCTCACTTCCTGCCCCACAACAATTCAACTGTACAATACAGGCTGACCTCTGCTTTAGTCATGATTTTACATTCACTTCCTACGGTACATGATGTACCACTAACTGCAATTTAAGACTTATCAGCTAACATTTTCCACTTGCAACCAACCAATGAATCAATCCCATATCCAACCCAAGATCTTTATCTCCATATGTGCCTACCTGTATCTTTTTATCCATCGACTGTACAGTGGGACCAGTTTGTCAATTTTTTTATCTTCGCTATCTAATCAACCAAGTCCAGAAAATTACTTGAATGACAAAGCATACTCACTGCACGTCAGTACAAGTGATCTTTGAGTATTTTATTTTATTTTATTTTGAAATGAAATTAGCAACTCTTTCAACACGGCGGAGTAAGAAATGCATAACCACAACAAGCCGGGAGTAATGTGTGAGAAACACACACAGACTCGCGGCATGCGCGCGTTTTATTTTGAAGATAACGTTTGTCACTTCCCGTTCCACTCCACCGTCGCCCTTCGTGCGCGCGCCCGCCCGCCCGCGGTATTTAGGACTCAGCAGAGAAACAAGCGCCCGACGCCAAAGACGAGAGGAGTTGACGCTCGTGGATTTTCTATTTGTGTCGTCACAAGTGAGCGTCAAATCGACTTATTTAAAAAGTAAGTTGACGCTACCTTTGCGCGGTTTTTTTTTTTTTTTTGTGTGTGATCTTTGGAAATGTGTTGCGTGTAGTGCTCAAATAGAATTTTATAAATCAAGACAATTAAGTACTTCAGGGTCCCTGGGAGTGTTGAGTTATGGTTTGTAACTTCGTGCATTTACATACGTGATGTGCGTAAACCGTGTTTTTAATAGTTTTTCTATTTCAGACCCAACTGTATATGTTACTTTTATGCAGTTTATTCAAGAATGAAACAAATCAAATTTGCATGTTACCAAGTGTTTTTCTCTCCTAACGACCTTAGCAAATAATCAACAATGCCAATTTAAAATAAAAACAATATGTGACAATAGTCACACTTGTATAAATGTGTATTACATTAAACGGAACATCATTAAGCGTGGTTTCAAGTTCCATTGATAGTGAGACATATTTTGTTCAGAGAACAATTTTGAATGTTTATACATTTTTGTGTTGGGGAACTGAAGCTCAGTGGTAATTTGACTGCAAATATTGATTAGAATCATTAAAATAGTAATTAGTGGCCATTTATTAGTCATTGTACCGTGATTGCTAACATATGGCTAATTTGACGCTACAGAAATATCTCATGGCACACAAAAATATCACACGCACTAAAATAATGATGATCTCGTCTGTTTTGACTGACATTAATTAATGCTGGGCGGCAGGGTGGGGCAGCCGGTAAAGCGTTGACCTCACAGTTCTGAGGACCGGGCTTGATCCCGGCCCCGCCTGTGTGGCATTTGCATGTTCTCCCCGTGCCTGCACGGGTTTTCTCTGGGCACTCCGATTTCCGCCCACATCCCAAAAACATGGAACACTAATTGGACACTTTAAATCGTCCGTAGGTATGATTGTGACTGGGACTGTTGTTTGTCTCGATGTGCACTGCGATTGGCTGGCAACCAATTCAGGGTGTACCCTGCCTCCTGCCCGTTGACAGCTGGGATAGGCTCCAGCACTCCCCGCGACCCTTGTGAGGATAAGCGGCAAAGAAAATGGACGGATGGATAAATAACCCTGTGTGAAATCTGGACAGAATGCACGGCAGCAGTTGGAAACAATGGTGGGTTGTACCTTCTGCCATCTAGTGAAGAGGATTGAATTGTTCTGCCCGTCTCAATACGTCAATGCGTCAATGCCACAGAATAGATAGATGATACATTTTTAGGAGTAAATGGATCATTTTTAACAGTTGGAAAGCACTCTTAACTCCCATATAATTTCCACCCCCAGCAAAATGGAGCTGCTGCCTGATGTGTGGAGACGGGACTACTGGCTTCCTCCAGGTGTGACCTGGGAGGACATGGACAAGCTGGCCCCCTGGGAACGCCCGCTGCCCCGAGACCTCCTCGTAGCAGTGCCCCTGGCTTTGAGCTTCGTCGTCCTGCGTTATGTGTTTGAGCGGTACGATGGAAATCCATTTGGGCATGAATATTAGCTCCTTCATTTGCGGCTTTCGGTCCACAATTCAGTGGACTAGGTGAGCAACTGCCCTATTACATAGTACTCCCAAAACTGTTGTGATCCCTCCATCTTCAAATCCCAAAACCCCCCGATTCGGAACTGATTTTAATGTATATTATTGATTATTACTTGCATATTTTCCCACAGTTTTCCCCCAGTTTAGGTCAGACATTTCCATCATATTAGTAAGACATGATACTAATGTGGCAGAACAGTGTACACTACTAGTTGACCACTGCACACTAGTTGTACTACTAGTGAAGTGTAATATTTTAACTAGTAGAATTTTATCATGTCCCTGAAAGAACTAGTGGCACGCATTTGCCAACTAGTGCACAGTTTTGCCTCACTAGACACACCGAATTGCCTTGAGAATTTTGAGCGACTAGTTTGATCTTCTGCTAGATAGCAAGGACGAATGTGTAGTAATGCTACTACACACTACTAGTGCTACTTTTGTCTGACTAGTACACAACTACTAGTAATACCTTACTAAATAATTAATTCGCCGTAGCACTAGTAAGACCTCTTTGTTTTCAATATCCTTGATAACCAGTTTAAGGTCCAAGTACTTCTATTTATTCCCATTAGGACAACTGCTGTACATGCTACTAGGAAGAAAAAACTATGCACTTGCGGATACCTGTGTGCTACTAGTAGTACTTTTGATGTTTAAAAATGCACTAGTTAACGTCTACCACTTCTGTAATAGTACTAGTAGCTCACAAATGTCAAGTAGTGGACAGTTTTGCTTCACTAGTAACATATGGTTATCTTTCTAGTATACCAAACTTGTTCGACTAGTGTGCAGAAATGTCATGCATTAAAGGAAAAAAAAAAAACATTACACGTATAATTGTTGTTCTAGTAGTGCTCTGACTTGTCTTGCTAGTGAGGACAAGGAACGTATACTGTACTTAAACTGCGCACTAGTAGGCTGAAAGCAGTGTCAGTACAGGAAAAAACATTGTTCACCTATCCCTTACATTTGTTTCTCGTATTTGAAAGGAAATCTGGAATACATATAGAACGACATGGGGGCATGAGTTCATCAAGTGTGTCTTACTAGTAAAAAATTTTCCAACACTAGTGCCACTTTTGCCTTACAAATATTTAATTACATTTTACGAGTAAACTACCGGTCCGCAGGAGTAAAAACTACACGGCACATCTCCCTGACGTTCACTGCGTTGCCGTCTTAACAGGTTGGCTCACCAAACGCTTTGACAATGACCGTAAACGCGCTTTCAAATCAGAAAGTAAACCGCTGCTTACATTCCCCTTGCACGAGCTTATCGAGTGACAAATATTTGTCAACGACGCTTACACGCTATTTCCTGATTGGGATCGGGCGTCTGGCGTTAGTCAGGTGGATGAGCTGCAGGTGTGTTTTCAGAACAAGCTTTGTTATCACTAGGGGAGAAAACCTTTGGAGACCAGAACAACAGCAGCTTTGTGCCATCTGAAGGGATTTGCTTGCTTTGACCTGCTTTCATGTCATATAAGAGCAGGGCTAACCGTGTGGTGCGCTGTACATTACAAGTAACTTGACTCATAGTTATTAAATACTGTACATAAGTGTTTTTTTTGGGGGGTTTGTTTGTAAGGTCAAATGCTATGGAAGAACTTGTGCCATTGTGATGAAAGAAAACACATTCCTGTCATTTTGAACCCAATCAAGCAGTTGTTCCCTAGCTTTTTAAACCAAGTACTGAAATTTTTTTTTAGCACAAAGTAACCGTCCGGGGAGTGCTGGAGCCTATCCTAGCTTCCAACAGGCAGGAGGCGGGGTACATCCTGATCAGATTGCCAACCAATCGGAGGGCACATAGAGTCAGACAACAGTCGGACTCACAATCACACTTAGTGGCAATTTAGAGTATCCAATTAATGTTGGATGTTTTTGGGATGTGTGAGGAAACCGGAGTGCCCGGAGAAAACTCACGCAGCCACGTGGAAAACATACAAACTCCACACAGCCGGGTCCGGGATTGAACCCGTGACTTCAGAACTGTGAAGCCAACGCTTTCCAGCTGAGCCACCGAGTCGCCACACAGAGTAATATAGTCAATAATAATGATAGTAAAACAAACTCAAAGGTTGAGGTTTTAGTCCCCAAAGCACTTTTAGTACACAAAAGTTAAATGCAACACCTAACCTACTACAAAAGAGTACTGTACTTGAAAAGCAAAAAGTAATGTACGTGACGAGTAAAAATGTAATGTACTCTACTGGATGGCTCTCTCTCTCTCTCTCTCTATATATATATATATATATACATAGACAATATACTGTATCCCCAGTTATAAGAGGGTGTGCACACTTGTGCAACTACCTTATCTCGGTTGTTTCAAATGTATTCATAGGCTACAGTAATGGTGGAAAACAAATGAAAGGCTTTATCTTGGTCTCTTTTTTTATATATATACCCAAAAAAAACTTGTCATTTGAAGAGGGGTGTCTATAATGACTTAATGGCAGAAAAATGCTCTTATCATCAAAAGCAATCTAAACATTCACCAGCACGCCTTCCTGATCTTGTCAATCAAACATATTGAGTTTGTTGACATTTGCCTGTAAGCACCGTTGTTGTTGTTGTGTTTTTTAATACAACAATGTAACTCTCCCACTTGCTTAAGTCGTGTCATCACATCGAGTGCGCTTTGTTTTCCTTGCCCCCAGGTTCTGCGCCCCGCCCATTGGCAGACGTTTGGGGGTCAGGAATAGGTTGCGGGTGACTGCGACCCCCTCCCCTCAGCTGGAGTCGTTTTACATGAAACAAAGCACGCGGCCAACACAGGTTCGACTCTCTCGACTAACGGGCCCCTCGTACATTTTGGTATTTTTTCTTTTATGTTCCCACTGGAAACACGAGTAACACAACGAGCTGATATTCAGTATTGTTCAAGTACCACCTTGAAAAATACTTGGGTTGCCGAGTTTCACTATTCATCATCACATAAAACAAGTGTTACTCCTAAAATGTACTGGAAATATTATTGTAAGTTACTGGAACATGCTAAGCTTCAACATTGGCATTTGAAAATTGTACTTTAAAAGAATGATTCATTTAAAATTGTGCTGCGAGCCAAAATACGAACTATGAGTGCTTGCCACGGCCACATTACCAAACTACAACAGTCCAAGCATAAACATCATATTGTTATTATTTATCCTCCTTCATTTTGCGACCAACTGTTGTGGAAAATAACATCCTCACTGCTTCGTAATTCCAGAGTGACATAATCGATTTAACGTCGCTGTGCGGCAAAACCCAGAGGCAGATCGAGACCTGGTTCCGACTGCGCCGGCGCCAGGACAAACCGGGTCAAACCAAGAAGTTTGGCGAAGCGGCGTAAGTAAATGACATTTTATGTGTTTATATGGTTCCATTTTTTCGTAAAATCTGCTGTGTTTACTTTCACAGTTGGAGGTTCTTTTTCTACCTAACATCCTTTGTGGGAGGGCTGGCCTGTTTAATCGACGTATGTTGTTACAGTTGAAAAATATATGTATTATTATTATTGTTTTTAGCTAAGTCATTCTTCATTATTACTGGTTTTTCTATAGACCCCCTGGTTCTGGGACCTCAGGGAATGCTGGAGGGAGTATCCAGTTCAGGTGGATAAGATGACAGTCGACTGTTAACATAACTAATGTACATACTGTACTAGAAGCAGGGCAGATATTAATGTAAAAATTGTTGTTTTTTTTGTCGAAATTGCCTGTAACTTTTGCTTTAAATTGGTACTGCTATTCCAAACAGCTGCACCATGTACATCATCTGGAGTAGTTCTGAATCAATGTTTATTTGATGATATCACAAAACAAAGACATCCATCCATTTTCCACACCGCTTATCCTCACAAGGTCATCATGTTCTGTCGTTGAATCCGCCACAGCCCTTGCAAAGACGTCACTACTGGTACTACATGGTGGAGCTGGGTTTTTACGGCTCCCTGCTACTCCGAATCTCTGTGGACATCAAGAGGAAGGTGTGTCACTCAATATTTCCTTATTAGTTATTGAGATATTCTGTGTATTATTTGTGCTTGAAGTGTGTTTTCTTGGTAAGGATTTTAGGGAGCAAGTAATCCACCATTTGGCCACCGTGTTCCTGCTGAGTTTCTCCTATTGTGCCAACTACATTCGCATTGGCACTTTGGTCATGCTCCTCCATGACTCAGCTGATATCCTGCTGGAGGTACACAAACGTTTTTTTTTCTCTAATACACTCCTTCTGTGGACAATGAGTATTATTATTACCATATTTCCACAAAATGTAACTCAAATTGAGAATGGGGAAGCTGTCTATTATTTATAGTGTAACACTCAACAATATTACCAGTATATTCCAATTTATTTCAAGTAATGATCATTGTTTTCCCACAATGTAATACAGCTAACTCTACCAATAAACCTAAAAACTACTATATTTGCCTATATTAATACTTTAAACTGCAAAGCTCATCTGTCAAGCTCATCTTACATACAAGACTTTCCATTACGTCTAAAAATGTAATGCAAAGATCTTAAAACAGTCGAGATATGTCACTTCAACACACATATTGAGGGACAGAATGGACAAAGCTTTGGGGAGCAGCCCCCCCCCCAAAAAAAAAGGTCACTAGGACAAGGTCCCTGGAGTGTGGCCGGCGAGCAGAACTCACTTCTTTAACACCGATTACTATTCTCCTATTAACAAAGGCTTTGGCATCATCTTGTGGCATGTAAAAAAACAAAACAAAAACGAGAAAAAGTAAATAGGTAAATTTTTCAGTGTCTTTTTTCTTGACGCGAAAAGGGAGGCATCGATTTGAGGGAATTGAATTTGTCTTCAGTGCAACTAATTGAGGCACGATGTGAGGAAATACGGTATTTTTTGTTTATTTTGTCCTCGTTTAGGACATAATAACAATCTTGTGCGTTGATGTCTTTTGCAGTCTGCCAAGATGTTTAACTACGGCTCTGGCTGGAGGAAAGTGTGTGACGTACTATTTGTGGTTTTTACTGCGGTATTCTTTTTGACTCGATTGGTGATTTTTCCCAGCAAGTAAGTCACCCTCCCTGCATATTATCTACATCACACATGGAGTATAATTTGCATTTTGTGACGATTTCCCAGGATCATCCACACGACCCTAATACTATCCATGGAGACTTTCCAACCTTTTGCCGGCTACTACTTTTTCAACATCCTCTTAATGGTGCTGCAAGGTCTTCACGTCTTTTGGGCTGTATTAATATTAAGGATGGTCCCGAAATTCTTGACAGGAAAGGTTAGACTCATCTTGGGTATTTCCAATCTTCACACTTTGAATTGGTGAAATACTTTTTTTTAATGGTGAGTTAATAGCAGAATGTGTATTTCTCAACTTGAGCTTCTGTTGTGCAGTGGAATGTTATTGTTAATAATTAACTACAAACAGGCTTTGATTTTTTTTTTACTCATTTCCGTTTCACATAAAAAGTTTGAACAATTGGATCGATTTTGGAATAATTCTGGAAAATATTTCATACACAGTTCTTAAAGGTCAAGTGTCATGCCTATAAACAATCTAAAATAGATATTGTTATAAAAAATACATATAACATTATTCACTTCAATGTCTATGCAAAAAAAAATATGAGCAGAGAGCAGGTCATCCATGCGCCAAGTTGCGGAAGTCTCATTCGACATTCAAGTAGTCGCCATATTGGCTGCATCTTCTGTCCGTGACGTCACCCCGGACATTCGCCATTGAAAACACGCTGTGCCGCCGACTATGGGAGACGAACAACAGAGATATTCGTATTTTTCCGACACCCCTCCTAACACGGAAGCTGTTTTTGCAGAAGGGAACATCTCACAATCGAATGAAGTGACCGTGGGCAATGTTACCCTGTTGTTTTGAGCCATATTTAGATGATATACGGATCACGGCCAAACGGCATGCGGCCAAACCACCTTCCCGTCCGATCCACCTCCGCGGCAGAGATGAGCCCCCACGGCCTGGCGCCACGACGAGCCACCCCAGCGGCACCGCGTCCACCGATCACGGCTTTAGGGTCGCACATCGACACATTTAGCATTCCTGACTTACGGATTACGTCCCCCCCGAGCTATCATTTTTTTTTTAGTAGCGGTATACACACCTATCTGTAATTTGGAACCCACGAAGCTTTGATTCTTTGCACCCGTGCAATCCATTCTTCACGACGAACCTGGTCTTTTGGAAAAGTATGAAGAGCAAATCCATCTTCCCGAGTGTTCAAGCAATGTCCAGCAATGCAATGAGACATTTTTTTTGGCTAACACGAAGGAACAACGAGCTACCTTCCCGCAGGTAAAACTAGTATAAACAGACTAGACTGCTTGAGTGCGCTACTGCCCTGTACGTCACTTCCTGCTTCTTCTCGAAAACAAATCCCTCGAGAGGATTTTCATGGCGGGAGTTAAAAAAGCCATATATGTCAAAATCATGTTTATAATGAGAAAACGGCTGGGTCCCTACCGGCTGCTGTTTTTTTTTTCATTAATAAGATACTAAAAATCATGCTGTGGACCTTTAAACAAAAGTTAATTCTTGGGTCTCTACATTTTGAACAAAAATGAGGACAAAAACTGGGCTTTTCTGAGGAGTCAGAAATCAGTCAAATATGAAAAAATAAAACTGATTTTCATGCGAGTTAAGTTAGATTTGTTAATGAAGACTGCAGAAATTCACATACAGTAATGGCAATATCACTTCTACTAAAGCTCTTTGAGGCAAAGTATGGAAAAAGTATCCGAAATATAATACGCTTTGTCGTCTCATCCCCTCAGATGGAAAAAGATGAGCGCAGCGATGAAGACAGTGAGCTGGAGGAGGATAAAGAAGACGTTCAAGGGGGAGAATATAGTCCAACGCGATGTCAAGACACCCCAAACTTCAAACTTCCCCCACTGAGTAACAACTGTGTCCTTAATAATCTCACCAAGCACAGGGCTTCAATTGCAGATAGAATGCGTAAAGCTCAGTAGAGGTGATAATTGTTATTATTATCATTATATTTTACTTTATTTTATTTACCTAAATCACCTTTGAAACCGTAGCAATCCATAATCCAAAGACAGCAAAGCATGAGATGGTATGCATTTTAAGATAGAATTGCTATTCAATTCATACTGTTGAGTCAAACTGCAAATGCGTAAAGCTCATAGAGATGATAATTGTTATTATTATAATTATATTTTACTTTATTTTATTCACCCAGATCACCTTTGAAACCGTAGCAATCCATAATCCAAAAACAGCAAAGCATGAGATGGTATGCATTTTAAGATAGAATTGCTATTCAATTCATACTGTTGAGTCAAACTGCATGTTTTCAAAAGTACAGTAGATGTGACTAGAATATTTTTTAAGTTTTCAATGTTGGGTGTGTCAGATTTATGTGGAAAAGACACAACATTAAGTACATCTGCAGAGTCTAGTGAGGGGTTATACATGAGCTGTATTAATAATGTTGCCTAAAAACTTTAAATGCAGCTATGAGTGTGTCGCCTGTGATTTTTTTTTTTTATGGAAACAACATAGCTCCCATATGACAACAACAATAAATGGATTTTTGTTCGTGTATCTGTGCCAGCAGCTTTTAGTGCTGGCCAGAACAATTTGATGCTCTTCCGCTAGATGGCACAAAGTGCAATTAAGGTTTATTCGCTTGTTGCATTTTATACAGCGTCATAACATGTTTGTGTTCATCGAACAGGCCCAGCTTTCACACCGAGTAAGTAGATTTGTGAGTTCACAGAGACGAGATCTTCATTATTTCAGTGTACAGTTGGGGCAAAGTCACATTTTTGTTTGTTTGATGGCTTGGCGTGAGTGTTTTACTGTTGTAAATGATGCGCCTTGGCTCAATAAAGGTTGGGAAACACCAAAGTACACTTTTGCATTGTGAGTGAAAATTGTGTTTTTAAGTGATAGTAACTGCTTGCACGACAAGTTGCCTTTTATGCTAAGGCTAAAACATACAGCTGGTCCACCGAGCCAACAACAGGTGCAAAGCCTCGGTAATGATGACTTTTTTTGGGCTTTACCTTTATTATTTTTTTATCCTTTGTTTTTATGTATTATTGTTTATTTTTTAACGTGACGTCAGCAAAAGTATATGACAGGTCAGGTTTTTGTGGTTAAATACAAACATCGGCGCCAGTTCTACCGTAGTCTCTGTGGCGCAATCGGTTAGCGCGTTCGGCTGTTAACCGAAAGGTTGGTGGTTCGAGCCCACCCAGGGACGAGCATTTTTATTTTTTAATATTACGGTTTTTTTTTTCCTCTTCGATCTTTTTTTGTCAAAATGCGGAAACCCCAGTACACTTTATCATGACGACGTTGTTGAAGCCCTCAGCGATCCTATGTCTTGACGGCTGGGGACGATTTATTGACCCAACCGCTTTGAAATCTCAGGAGTGAAATCATAATTTTAAGTTTCGTTTTTGCATATGAAGGGCTACTTGAGGAAATGTGTGTGTTTCATCCGTAGCAATCTTTGAATCTCATCTGTGCTGTAATTTTACACCAATGACGTCAATTTGGAACGAGAACGGTAACTGGAGCAGTTTTTCATGTCGCGCTTACGTCATAAAACCACGTGATTTTTTTTTATTTATTTACGACGCCATACTGCCTGTCAAACAAAGCCTTGTTGAAAGTTAATTCCGTTTAGACGAAATTAAAACACGTCTGATACCACGACGTCCAGTGTTTTGTCCGATATTGTTAAACAATTAGAAGGTAACACAGGTAAATTGGTAACATTTGACCAGTCACGGATGTGAAGAGTTATGCGCCATAAAATCAACCACATTCAACTGTTGGAACTACTGCTATATAGAAGCCCACAAACGACATTTGGAAAATAACACCTGGAAAGAATCCTATATGGCAATTTAGTGTCAAGACTATAATCCCAGCCATTTTTCAAATGAGAACCCCCCCTCAGTACCAGCCATTTTGGGCCATTGTGACCAATTTTTCAAAGCATATAGAATATTGTGTGTGTGTGTCGAAGACAAAGAAGAGGAGGAAACCGGATCCAGCGTCAGAAGAAAAAGAGGAATGCACAGAGCCTACAACTGAGTGTAGGGACTTTGAATGTTGGGACTATGACAGGAAAAGCACAGGAGTTGGTTGACATGATGATTAGGAGAAAGGTTGATATTCTGTGCATCCAAGAGAGCAGGTGGAAAGGTAGTAAGGCTAGAAGTTTGGGAGCAGGGTTTAAATTATTCTACCACGGAGTAGATGGGAAGAGAAATGGAGTAGGGGTTATTTTAAAGGAAGAGCTGGCTAAGAATGTCTTGGAGGTAAAAAGAGTATCAGATCGAGTGATGAGACTAAAATTTGAAATTGAGGGTGTTATGTATAATGTGGTTAGCGGCTATGCACCACAGGTAGGATGTGACCTAGAGTTGAAAGAGAAATTCTGGAAGGAACTAGATGAAGTAGTTCTGAGCATCCCAGACAGGGAGAGAGTTGTGATTGGTGCAGATTGTAATGGACATATTGGTAAAGGAAACAGGGGCGATGA
This sequence comes from Syngnathoides biaculeatus, assembly GCF_019802595.1. NCBI lineage: Eukaryota > Metazoa > Chordata > Actinopteri > Syngnathiformes > Syngnathidae > Syngnathoides > Syngnathoides biaculeatus. The sequence continues at coordinate 12,835,813 of NC_084652.1, forward strand.
AGAAGTGATGGGTAAGTACGGCATCCAGGAAAGGAACTTTGAAGGGCAGATGGTGGTGGACTTTGCAAAAAGGATGGAGATGGCTGTAGTGAACACTTATTTCCAGAAGAGGGAGGAACATATAGTGACCTACAAGAGCGGAGGTAGAACCACGCAGGTAGATTATATTTTGTGCAGACGATGTAATCTGAAGGAGGTTACTGACTGTAAAGTAGTGGTAGGGGAGAGTGTAGCTCGACAGCATAGGATGGTAGTATGTAGGATGATTCTGGTGGTAGGTAGGAAGATTAAGAAGACAAAGGTAGAGCAGAGAACCATGTGGTGGAAGCTGAGAAAGGAAGAATGTTGTGCGACCTTCCGGAAAGAGGTGAGACAGGCTCTCGATGGAGAACCGAAGCTCCCGGAAGACTGGACGACGACAGCCAAGGTGATCAGAGAGATAGGCAGGAGAGTACTTGGTGTGTCATCTGGTAGGAAAGGGGAGAAGGAGACTTGGTGGTGGAACCCCAAAATACAGGGAGTCATACAAGGAAAGAGATTAGCGAAGAAGAAGTGGGATACTGAGAGGACTGAGGAGAGGCGAAAGGAGTACATCGAGATGCGACGTAGGGCAAAGGTAGAGGTGGCAAAGGCTAAACAAGAGGCATATGAAGACATGTACACCAGGTTGGACACGAAAGAAGGAGAAAAGGATCTCTACAGGTTGGCCAGACAGAGGGATAGAGATGGGAAGGATGTGCAGCAGGTCAGGGTGATTAAGGATAGAGATGGAAATGTGTTGACTGGTGCCGGTAGTGTACTAAATAGATGGAAAGAATACTTTGAGAAGTTGATGAATGAAGAAAATGAGAGAGAAGGAAGAGTTGAAGAGGCAAGAGTGAAGGACCAGGAAGTGGAAATGATTACTAAGGGGGAAGTCAGAAAGGCACTACAAAGGATGAAAAATGGGAAGGCAGTTGGTCCTGATGACATACCGGTAGAGGTATGGAAGCAATTTGGAGAGATGGCTGTGGAGTTTTTGACCAACTTATTCAACAGAATACTAGCGGGCGAAAAGATGCCTGAAGAATGGAGGAAAAGTGTTCTAGTTCCCATTTTTAAGAACAAAGGGGATGTTCAGAGCTGTGGGAACTATAGAGGAATAAAGTTGATGAGCCACACAATGAAGTTATGGGAAAGAGTAGTGGAGGCTAGACTCAGGACAGAAGTAAGTATCTGCGAGCAACAGTATGGTTTCATGCCTAGAAAGAGTACCACAGATGCATTATTTGCCTTGAGGATGCTCGTGGAAAAGTACAGAGAAGGTCAGAAGGAGCTACATTGTGTCTTTGTGGATCTAGAGAAAGCCTATGACAGAGTACCAAGAGAGGAACTGTGGTACTGCATGCGTAAGTCTGGTGTGGCAGAGAAGTATGTTAAAATAGTACAGGACATGTATGATGGCAGCAGAACAATGGTGAGGTGTGCCTTAGGTGTGACAGAGGAATTTAAGGTGGAGGTGGGACTGCATCAGGGATCAGCTCTGAGCCCCTTCCTGTTTGCAGTGGTAATGGATAGGCTGACAGATGAGGTTAGACTGGAATCCCCTTGGACCATGATGTTCGCAGATGATATTGTCATATGCAGTGAAAGCAGGGAGCACGCAGAGGAACAATTGGAAAGATGGAGACATGCACTGGAAAGGAGAGGAATGAAGATTAGCCGAAGTAAAACAGAATATATGTGCGTGAATGAGAAAAGTGGAGGGGGAAGAGTGAGGCTACAGGGAGAAGAGATAGCGAGGGTGGACGACTTCAAATACTTGGGGTCAACAATACAGGGCAATGAAGAGTGTGGTCAGGAAGTGAAGAAACGGGTCCAAGCAGGTTGGAACAGCTGGCGAAAGGTGTCTGGTGTGTTATGTGACAGAAGAGTGTCTGCTAGGATGAAGGGCAAAGTTTACAAAACAGTGGTGAGGCCGGCCATGATGTACGGATTAGAGACGGTGGCACTGAAGAAACAACAGGAAGCTGAACTGGAGGTGGCAGAAATGAAGATGTTGAGGTTCTCGCTCGGAGTGACCAGGTTGGATAGGATTAGAAATGAGCTCATTCGAGGGACGGCCAAAGCTGGATGTTTTGGAGACAAGATTCGAGAGAGCAGACTTCGATGGTTTGGACATGTTCAGAGGCGAGAGAGTGAGTATATTGGTAGAAGGATGCTGAGGATGGAGCTCCCAGGCAAAAGAGCGAGAGGAAGACCAAAGAGAAGGTTTATGGATGTGGTGAGGGAAGACATGAGGGCAGTTGGGGTTGGAGAGGAAGATGCAGGAGATAGGCTAAGATGGCAAAAGATGACACGCTGTGGCGACCCCTAACGGGACAAGCCGAAAGGAAAAGAAGAAGATATAGAATATTGTGTTCTATGGCTATATAAACACAAAGATTAGATTTCTATCTTTTACCTACCTTTTTTCATTCTTTATTAATTAGCAGTAGAATTTATACTAAATTATACCAGAATTTAAAAATGTATGATCAAATCAAATCAAAGGGATGACGCACTTCTGCCATCCAGTGTCCATTCTTTTGTGTATTAAAATTGTTTTCAGGCCTAATCCTTTAGTGAGGTCTGACATCAGCCTCCTCTGAAGCCTACCCCTTCCCTACCCCGCCCCTCCCCAAAAACACTGTCTATGTAAAACTACGTTTTTGGGATTAGGTGATCAATTTTTGAAAGATGTAAAACTATGTTTTAGCCATCCATCCATCCATCCATCCATTTTCTTAGCCGCTTATCCTCACAAGGGTCGCGGGGGAGTGCTGGAGCCTATTCCAGCTGTCAAGGGGCAGGAGGCAAGGTACACCCTGAACTGGTTGCCAGCCAATCGCAGGGCACATAGAGACAAACAGCTGCACTCACAATCGTACCTAGGGGCTATTTAGAATGTCCAATTAATGTTGCATGTTGTGGGGATGTGGGAGGCCAGTGAGTGCCCAGAGAAAACCCATGCAGGCTCGGGGAGAACATGAAAACTCCACACAGGCGGGGTCGGGATTGTGAGGCCAACACTTTAGCCATTAAATAGGTTAATAGTCAAATCTTAAAACCCCCGACATTTTGTCAGTGTTTCAATTTAGATAAAATTTTGTCTATTTGCAATGCTTTTATTTGTGGCATTGGCTGGATTATAGAGATCGTGGGCCGTGTTTTTTGTGGGGGTTGGGGGTGGGGTAAAAACAATCAAAAGTAGTGCAACCTAAATTTCATTGTGTCTATGTGATGTTAGGTTATTTATTTATTTTTTGTCTTTTTTTTTTTTTTTTTTGCCCTTCAGAATCAGTAGTGACGGCCAATGCAACGTTTACATAGACTGACCTGACAAGTGTTGCGCTTTGTTTCTGCAGGACAAAATCCTAAATTCGTAGTTCCCGTCGCTTCCAGTAGGCGGCCCTCTCTCGAACACACACATTGACGAGTACAGCTGCGTGCTGCTGCATGGGCAGCTCCAGACTGTCAAACTGAGCAGATCGGCAGGCTCTGAGCATCAGGACGGAGCTTGGAGGGATGATGAGGCTTGTTGTGCACGAAAAGGCTCACCGAGTCCAGGCTTTGACAGTGCGGAGGGCTCACACCACGGCGACAGCGCTGCACCAGTGACCTCCTTTCCTTCTCCCGGCAGAAAGCAAGCATCTTTACTCTCGGACTTGGAAAGTGGAGACTGACAGACAGATTCGTTAGTCAGTATTGCAACATGGGGTGAGTTTGGAAAGAATTTGAAATCAAAATGAGAGAAAAGCTGTTTTAATTTAGCAACCAAACTTAATTTGCTCTCCAGAAAAGAAGCGTCAAGCACTTTGTAAGATGTTTCCTCATCACAGAGAAAGGTAAGATTTGATTTTATTGTTATTTTAATGCTTGTCTGCATATCAGTTGATTTTCTCTTGACGTATATATTATTAAGATCATGAACAATTCCACATGCTACTTTCAGACTGCCGCTATTTAGTTCCGTAAGCTTCATCTTGTTTGTGACACAAGGAGCATTCGCATTATTGGGTATAATAGAAATACAGTATAATAAATACAGCAATGGTGTGCTGTTCACTGACTCGTTATTATTTGATCAGCATGAAGTTTTATGGGCATAAATGTGAGCGCTATCCAACACAACGACAGATCTGGGATAAACAGCATAGCGTTATTTGCTGACGCTAATCTGCCAGTGTTTGTAAAGCTGCAATTCTGAAAGGTTAACAAAGCTGCAGCCCAGACCCCCCTCAGTCACTCTGTGGTTGTGGCTTTGTTCTGGAGAGACCCCCGTTCAGCCCACCACAGGCCGCATCCATCCGCTGAGGGTCAGCAACTGCGAGTCCTGTTTTCTCAAGGACTGCAGTGTAAATATTTCATCCACTTCCCCTCATTGTGTTTCGTGAACAGAGCCGCTGATTTTTGCAGTGTGGTACATTTTGCCTCACTTTTGTGCAGGCGGCGTGGCTTCAGTTGCCGCCCGGTGACGGACGGCGTGAACGGTTGTCTGTGCAACCTTGCCTCTAACAACATATGGCATGGGGGCCTCACACGGCCCATTATTCTGGGCCATAGACCATTTATTTACGTTATTAATATTGCTGTGATATTCTTTTGGATTAATTTAGGGTTTTTTTTGCATCCTGAAATTGCCTAATCAAAATGTATTCATTCATCAGTCTAATAGCTTAATGGACAAAATGGTTTTGCCCATTTTCGGGAAACAAGAGTGCATGTGTGCAGTTGCCTCGATTCAACTTTTAGGAGTTCGAATGACCTGGATCACAAAGAATTGTGACTATAAGTTAAAAATGACTTAGTGAATCATGCTATATGGCTAACATGGGCTCCAATATGCCCAGGACCCTGTGAGGATAAGCGGTATGGGAAATGAATCGTTATAGTTAATCAAAGAAATGTAGTTAAATTCCCATCCTGACTAGATATGCATGTAGTGCAAGTCATCAAGGCTCTTGTGAGTTCTGTCCAAAAGGCAAGAAATGGATGAGGTTGGGCAGTCACATAAAAGAGGTGCAGCGTTGCACCCTGGGAATCGTAGGAACCCCCGTGAGCGTAAACCTGAGCACAGTCGGCAGTAAAAGTCAGGATACTGCTGCTTGTCGTGCCCTTTTTCTAATGGCTTTAAGCGTGATTTCTTCCTTGAGCTTTATGACCAAATTAAATGTCACTGTGCTGTCCTGTTCCCAAAGTTTTTGTTATCATTGATAACATATATTGTAATTTAAGCTCTCACTTCATATTGTTATCATTTAGGGTTGGAGTGGCTAGCCCGCAGAGATACTAAACAAAGTAATCTATAATGTTTAAAGGAACAGTATGAGAACATATTTCTGTTATATTCATGTTTTAGTGTCATATTTGAAAACAAGTAAATCTTAAAGAATGAATGGAAAAGTTCCCGTAATTTCTGGAAATACCATTTGGTCCATACATAAGCCGCACCTGTGTAAAAGCCGGAAGTCCCACATTGAAACTAACATTGAAACAAGATATTTACAAAGAAAGACGGCACACAGAGTTTTCAAAGTTTTAATACCTTATCTTATCTTAACATAGCAACAACACAGTCATACGAACTGGGCTGGTTAAAAAAAAAAACAAAAACAAATACATACTGGTTAAAAAAAAATAGCCACGGCAGCTACACAGTAGCAACGGTGTAGTACAGCACTAACAGGGCCGGCTAAAAAAACAACATACCTAAATCACCGAGAGCCGGCAGTAACACAGCAGTAATGCAGTAGTGCTAACGCTAGTGCGATGTTAACGCTAGCACGGTGCTAACAGGGCCAGTTAAAAAAACATACTGGTAAAAATCACTGAGACACGGCACTAACACAGCAGCAGCAGGTTAGCGCCGCGCTAACAGGGCCGGTTAAAAAAACATACCGGTAAAGGTCACTTCCTTGGCAGATATATTCCACCGATGTCACTCTTACCTTTTCCGCTTGAGTGCCCCCTTGCAGCTGTTAGAATAAAACGCACAAATTAGCCGCATCACCACATAAACCGCAGGATTGAAAGCGTGTGAAAAAAGTCACGGTTTATAGGCCGGAAATTACGGTAAATACAACTGAACTGTACTTAGATCAGTATTTTTGCATGCCACGCATGTGCATTAGTGTTTGACATTTTACGTTTGAAAATCCTCCATCATAGGATATATGCATTTTATCTGTGCCTTTTTTTTCCCTTTGCCTTACAATTGTATTTCCTCTATAATTACCAATTGAAAGAATCAAATTGGATTTGTACAAAGTCAGCCTCCCACCTTCAAAGACACCGTCGTTTGTGTGGCATCATTGCTCCGGACAGACCTCGGAGCAGACCAGAGCAATAACGGGCCAAAAGGCAGCTCCAGTGGGTACAGGGGGAGGATTAGCGTGGGATGAGAAGGAGAATTATAACGTAGGTCATCAGACCGGAGAGGGTCGGCTTTTGAAAAGCGAACGGTCACATTAACAACCTTTATGTGAGGGAGAAAAGCCAGTTAATGCAGTTTCTTTCTTACGTTGTAAGTAGGAGTCGGATTTGTGTGTTACTAATGGGGTCAGATATAAATGTACTATTATGACTGGCAAAAAAAAAAACACTTCTACTGGGACGACCACATCAATTCACAGTCATGTAAGAGGAAGAAGTGGCCTGGTTTTTCATCATTGTCGTACTTTGCCCTCTTTCAGGAAATGTGATGATTTTAATGATGATGAACAAAAAAGGGAAGATTGCGCCGAGACATATTTACTTTTTTGCTAAGATTAAATTTTTGTTCCTACTAACTGCAAAATCTAAAATGTGTTTCTGTACTTTGATGTAAATATCTACACACTTGTCTTCAAATGCCAGGTTTTTGCTATCCATAAAAAACAGACCAGGATCATTTCTACATCTTTCCACCATTAATGTGACCTGTAACATATACAACTCAATTGAAAATACCATGAAATATTTTAAATTGGTGAGGTGAAAATAAATAACTGAGATGATCAAGTTGCGCAAGTGTGCACACCCTCTCATAAGTGGGCATGTTTAGAATGGACAACATTCAAACTAATGGAAAATTTGAGTCATCACATAACTGGCACCATTTCAAGTGAACCCCAGATAAAGTTCCCGTTCACATAAACACCACATACACGTAACATTATTAGTGCGAATGTTGTCAAACAGTTTAACGTCCAGTCGAATCGGACACAATCATGCATCATCACTTCATGTCTAACGTGCATTTGAAATTGTTTCACTAAAAATCTTTTTTTGTCTTCACGATAAAACACACTTACCTGGCCCTCCAATACAACCGTCATCTTTTCTGTGATTTCCTTCTAGAGAGCAGCCAATCTTTAGCACGCGGGCTCATGTCTTCCAGATCGACCCAGCCACCAAGAGGAACTGGATCCCAGCGAGCAAGCATGCGGTCGCCGTGTCATTCTTCTTCGACTCCAATCGCAACGTCTACCGCATCATCAGTGTGGGCGGCACAAAGGTGAGGACGCGTAAGAAATAAGTGATTAGGATTTACAATCGCAAGAAAAAGGATGCGCATACTTACAATCATTTGGATCTCTGCAAAAATGAAAGTGGTGATAGAGTGTCGTCTGTTTGGAAGGAACACACAATGGCTGTGCTTGAAGAAAATAAGTCAAATCATCAGAACTGTATGCTAATTGTGAAGTACGGCGCATGCGGCTTTCATGGTTTGAGGTTGATTTGTTAACGCAGAGCCTGCACGCATTGCTATCAGACAGGAAAATAGTTTATGCAAACATTTCCAGGAGAACTGATGACCATCAGTGTGTCAGTTGAGGTTGAACACAAAATGGGTAAAGTGAAATGGTCCAAAATGATTCCTGATGGTTGTGGGGATCGCATTTGCAACGACAGAAAACATTCGATTGAGCTAATGGCTACCAAAGGCCAGTTTCTTAATCCAAAGGGTCATATACTTTTTCCCCACCCTGGTAAACTGGAAAGGAATTCAGTCAAGTGGTCAAAATCTCCTAATTTGGATCACCAAATAGATATACACCTTAGTTTTCCTGGATTTAAAAACAAAATCTATCCATTTTCTGTACCTTTTGTCATTTGTTACGGTCGTGGGTGAGCTTGACCCTATCCCATCTGATTTTGAGCGACTGTGGGTCAAAACAAATCATTCCATTATCATAAATGCAGAATTTTGGAGACAGCTGTTGTACTGGATATTACATTGCAAATCGTTCGCCTAAATGCACAGTTGCTCAAGTGGAAATGGAAAAAAAAATTCAACAAACAAACATCCATTTGCCTCGAGTCGACCTTTGCAGATTACCCTGACCTACAGTAGATGACTGCAAATCTGAATATATATAAAAATAAAAAAGTGTGTCTTTTTTATTGATATAGTGACAGTAAATCACAATTCACTTGAGCCGTTATGCTGATCGGGTCAGGAAGTGTTTCTTATTTTCAAGACATAGTCATCAATGTCACAATACAGCATGTGGCTTCTATGGCTGATCTCGGGGTTTACTACGGAGGACACAAAGCACTGTGGAGGGGGCAGCAGGGGTTTATCGGATAACTTAGCACCTCCAGTCTGACCCACATTTCTGCCTCCCAGAAGGCCGTGCGTGGCGGGTCGTAGTGCGGTCAGAAGGCATATCTTGCCAGGGCCCGTGGACTGTAATCTTCACTGCCGCCTGCATCCAGCATGTTATGTCAACCATGTCACTGCATCATCCGGCGTGTTACGTCATCCACGGCAAGACGGACGACAGCGTCAGTCCAATTTAATCGTTTTTGGCAAGGAAACAAGGACACAGAGGGAAAATCTTCTTTTAATGCCTGCAATTCCAGGATTTTAAGTCCAAGTGCCATTATTGCGGCACACGGAGAAGACGCCACAAGCTTTGGAAATAGTTTTGTGTTCAGGGACGGATGAATTTGCTTCATCCAATGAAACTGGTGAATATGGCATTGTGGATTTACTGTATAAGGTGACTGAAATTCTCTTCTGGTGAAGTTTTAGTGTAAAAAAAAAACAATAACTATTTCGAGGGAGAGTAGCTGCAGATACACCCTGAACTGGATAATTGTTTTGATATATTATTATGTAGCGTTACAAGTTTACTCACGATACGAATACAACTCCTTAGTCAGTGTACCAAACTGTATCAAACTAATAGAAAATGATGTTTTCACAATATCATGATGGAAATGCTGAGAGAATTAGAGATGGTCCTGGTCTTTGTCGATTCACCAGAGAAGCGCTAATGGGATTGTACAGTATTTTAATTATGTGGCTATTTTTTTCTCCGTAGGCAATTATCAACTGCATTGTTACACCCAGCATGACATTTACAAAGACGTCACAGAAGTTTGGGCAGTGGGCTGACAGCAGGGCCAACACGGTCTACGGTCTGGGTTTTGCTACTGAGCAACAGCTGCACCAGGTAGCCACGAGTCCTTTTCAAAGGGCATTGATGATTAATTGCACGTTTCCCTATGTTGATTTCGGTACAATATATATATATTTTTTCTGTTTGACAAGTTCTCAGAGAAGTTCAAAGAAGTAAAAGATGCAGCACGTCTGGCACGGGAAAAGTCACAAGATAAGGAACTGGCCAACACGGCCCTCAGCATCGCTGCGCCGCAGGTGAGCACAGCAATCAAAATGAAAACTTATACACTGGAATACACAATGACGTTCACTCACTGGCCAAGTACTTGCAGCGTACATGGGATTCAATACAAGAACCACATGAAAAATTGCCCTAATAAAAATGCACTACTCCCCCAAAATGAGGGATATTCGGAAGGAGGAGACACACGGGCCGAGAATAGTTGAAGGCAAGGGTGTCCAGTTATTAGACAGGGCCGCTGAGACAGAATGGAGGTAGGGATGAAGCGAGAGGAAAGAAAGGCAAAAAAGAAAGATGAAGTGGGTCACTTATCTCAGAGGGGAGCGACAGTGAGGAATGTAGGACGATGGTAAAATTATCCCAGCAGCTTCCTCTTCAGCACTCACACATACACACACACACACACACACACACACTGTGCCACTTCACTTCTAATCGATCAATTAGGAATAATTACCAATCAGTCCCACCGACACATTTTAGGGGCGCACCTTCCATCAATTGTGGAGCAGAAAATGTGCATATTTAGAGAGCACCAGAAACACCGTCTGTAGAAATTAACATTTTACATTAGTAGCTATTACAGTACTAAGTTGTACTTTCAAAATCTTGCCCATTGAATTGTTAGTATATGCGGGAAATTATCCATTTTAACTTCATTATTTATTTTTAAAAATGAGTTATCTTTGTACAGTCATGAATTATAACTAGTAGGACAGTTAAATGCTCTTCCACCACCACATATCTTCATTTCAGCATTTACATTCCTGTGACATTTTTGTTTGGGGTAGTACTGTGTCATTTTTTTTTTTTTGTAAAATATGTGCGTTGGCTCGGTAAAGGTTGAGAAATACGGCTCAAGAGCACCTACTTTAGTGTGCCTTAACGCCGGTGGATCAGCAAGCCGAGGACACATCCTAGGCCCTATTTTTTTATGTAAATCTGTGCAGAGGCGGGCTACATTTCTTAATTTCATAGACAACGCAAGCCAGCGTATCTGTCCGCCGGTGCACTGATGAAATTCACCAAATATCGTGTGAGACCAGCCGTCTCCGTAATGGGCCAGACATACATGTGGTCTAAGCACGTGCAAGTTCACACTGACTTTCTGTCACCAAATTGTCATTACACATGTGAAAAGGACACAACCATGTGGGCGGCATGGCGTGCTTCGTGTCGTCATTGTTTCCTTGGTCAAATGCTTACAAATGAATGTGGTTGGATGTTTGCTGGTGGTCGGAGGGGCCGTAGGCACAGAATGGCAGCCGGGCTTCCTTCAGATGGCCGCAGGCCAACTACGGCTACGCAAGTTGCTTACCACCACCAGGGTGTGAGTGAGGAGTGAATGAAAAATGGGTGCACTTCTAAAATATCTATGAGTGCCAGAATTGCACTACTTAAGTGTAAAGTGTAATTTATTGCTGTTGTTATTATCGTTATTATTGTGCCAAAACATCCAGCTTGTCGCAGATGGGTCTGAAAAAAATGAAGATACAGTAATTCCCGGCCTACAGAGCGCACCTGGTTATGAGCCTCACCCAGTATATTTGTAAAGGAAATACCATGTGGTACATACAAACGCCGCAGCTGTGTAAAAGCCGTAAGTACCCACATTGAAACACGAGATATATAGGGTTTGACGCTGGCACCGCTAACCGCTAACGCCAGCGCCTCCGTGCTAACGCTAGTGCCATGCTAACAGGGCCAATTAAATAAAACCCATACCAGTAAAATCACTGAGCCACGGCAGTAACAGTCTAGCGCAGCGCTAACAGGGCCGGACCGGTAAAAGTCACTTCCTCGGCACATATATTCCACCGGTCTCACTCTTACCTTTTCCGCTCGAGTGCCCCTTTGCGGCTGTTAGAAAAAAAAAACACAAAATAGCCGCATCACCGTATAAACCGTAGGGTTGAAAGAGTGTGAAAAAAAAGTCGCAGCTTATAGGCCGGAAATTACGGTACATCAGTTCTTATGTTCTGCCGTATTATTTGTCTATGAAAACCGTGGCAATAATGTTGTGTTATTACTAGGGCACCTCTAACATTTCTGTGTCCATTTTTTCCACGCTACGTGATGGTTTTCCCCCGTAGTTCTCGCAGGTGAGTAGTTGTACTGTTAACTGACTTGTTTTGCATTCCAAATAAATAGAAAACAGGTTTCTGTGTAAGTATGCACATATTGAACACACAATGTACACTATATGGACAGAATTAATGGGACGTCTAGCCATTACAGGATTAAATATCGGTTCTTGTTCATTCCAAAATTGTTTGACGTGCATGAGCTCAAGGTCTTCGTCTTCCACGCCAAACTCATCCAAATATTGAAAGTTGAAAGCATTTGAATTGTTTAATATGGTTTGGCAAGATCAAGATGGGCCAACCTCTTCGTTAAGAGGCGACTCTCAATACATTTGTCCATATATTGTTGCGGGTTTGCTTTTGTTTTTAACCTGGTTTTGACACAAATAAACTAGTAAGAAATCAAGGTAATCCCTTAATTAAAGATATACATGCAAAGAGATGTCTGTAGTTTTTTTTTTTTTTTAGATTAATTACTTTGGTAGCATCCCCGTTGCTCTCCATTCTATTGGACGCAAAGCGGCGCGGGTCTCCTGGCGAGCGCGTTTACTTATGTGTTCCTCAGGACCTCTCCGACGACCTCCAGTCCCCTCCGGTCATGTGCGTGAACGGCCCAGAGGACAAGTTGTTCCGCAGCCAGAGCGCGGACATCACGCTGTCCTCTGAGAAGGAGCGCATCAAGAAGATGCTCTCTGAAGGGTAACTTCAGTCTTCTACGCTCAAAATAATGAACACGTTTCAGTGTCCAATTACTCAGAGGTCATTACCACGATAGGAAACCATTAGAAGAAAGTCTTTTATCAACGAAAAAGTGGATAATTCATTTTTTGGTGCTCGGTCGTTTGCTTTTTAAGGGGGAAAAAAAAGTCTTTTCATGTACTGTTTAACAAGTTTAATTTGTAATATATTTAAAAAGCACTTTCATCCTGACTACTGAAATACCCAGTGTTGACCTTGGATATAAAAAGTGAATTCAAAAAACATACATCAAATAATCTGGGGTAAAGAGTGCGCGCATATTTGTGAAGTCAATGCTAGTTGTGCAAGGATTGTCACACAAAATTATTACACTTGAATATAACTTAAGTATGAAAACATCCCAAACTACAGCAACACTGTATGACGAAGCTATCCATCCATCCATTTTATTTGCCGCTTATCCTCACAAGGGTCGCAGGAGTGCTGGAGCCCATCCCATGTCTCAACGGGCAGGAGGAGGGGTACACCCAGAACTGGTTGCCAGCCAATCGCAGGGCACATGGAGACAAACAGCCGCACTCACGATCACACTTAGGGGAAATTTAGTGTCCAATTAATGTTTTATGTTTTTATGATGTGGGAGGAAACCCGAGTGCGCGGAGAAAACCCCCGCAAGCACGGGGAGAACATGCAAAGCCCACACAGGCGGGTCCGAGATTGAACCCGGGAGCTCGGAATTGTGAGGCCAACGCTTTCTAGCTGCGCCACTGTGCCGCCATGACTAAGCTAATATCAGCTATATGTTGGTTGCGGCATGTAGCCTGTAAACAATCATCGATTAAAACATTTTACAAGCCGTGTTCGCTTAGTGTGAGTATTGACATAATTCTCGTGCCATGTTTTAATTTATCTTCATTGGATTTAACTAACGTGTGCGGTGTTTAATATCAACATCAATAAGTATCCCCCTTATTCGTCTTCCTATGGAAGACAGTTGCCTTGGTGACCATGAATCAGCGCAGGACAAACCCTATCATCTGAATGTTGATGTTATGATTGGTCATATTTATGCAGGCTCTGTGTCCACGTAAAGCCTTTTTTTTTTAATTTTATTTTTTTTTTTTATTTCCGACAGGTCAATCTGCGAGATGAACCTGGAAGCCGAGCTCTTCACGCTGCAAGACAGCAACTCCAAGTTAGTGGCGGCGCTGCACGAGGCCAACGCCAACGTGGAGCAGTGGAAGAAGCAGCTCCTAGCGTACCAAGAAGAGACCGAAAGGCTCAGGGAACAGGTCAGCAGAGTAATATTGTCGTCCTTTTTATGTGCTCCACGACCCTTAATCGATCTTTAGACAAGTTAGCCTTCATCTCCTGTCATTGATATTTTTCGGAACCAATTACCACTTAGGCGGCACGGTGGCTCAGCTGGTAAAGCGTTGGCCTCACAGTTCTGAGGACCCAGGTTCAATCCCGGCCCCACCTGTGTGGAATTTGGATGTTCTCCCCGTGCCTGCGTGGGTTTTCTCCGGCCACTCCGGTTTCCTCCCACATCCCAAAAACATGCTAAATTGATTAGACGCTTTAAATTGCCCCGAGGTGTGATTGTGAGTGGCCCTGCGATTGGCTGGCAACCAGTTCTGGGTGTACCCAGTCTCCTGCGCGTCGACAGCTGGGATAGGCTCCAGCACTCCCCGCGACCGTCTTGAGGATAAGTGGCAAAGAAAATGGATGGACAGAATTAGTACTTATTCATGGTTCACGATTTACAAATTCTCGTACGCAGTTTTCATCTCAGGAGCATATGCACGGATATTTGCTAAAAAAAAAACTGATGTTTTAGTTTTTTGTGCATCCTGAAACGCCAAATTTGTGTCAAGGAGGTAAGTTGAAGTGATACATCCCGTCTGGGAGACAAGCTTTGTGTGTTGGTGAGAACAATAGCATGGGATGTGCTTGTACAGTACTTGCACATTTCGGGTGCATCATATTTAAAAAATAAAGGCTTTTATGTTTAAGGTTTATGGTAGATAAGTGTATAATCAAATTCAAGTTGTTTTGTTGTTTTTATGCTCGCTCGTGTCACATTTGACCACAGGGAGTCCCAGTTGAGTCCTGTAAAATGTAATCACATTTCATGCTCACCCCGGCCGCTAACTCATCAATAACTGCTTTTCCAAAATCTGATCTTTTCATTAAAGCTCAGCAATGCGTTATTGATCCGTTAACATTCATTTCCAGCTCAAATCAAGTCATTTCAGCCCACTTTTAAGATTTTTTCTGTCAAGTGAGATGCTGTTGATGCAATCCCGTTAGGCCGCATTGTGAGGACGAGAGGGCCAGGTGGCTGAAAAATGAAATGTCTCACGTCTCTGTGGTGGTGTGAGAAGAAAGAGGAGTTTGTAGGACGGCCATATCCTACTTTCGCTGGCCCACTTAGGACCAAAAAAGAGAGAGCTCACCGGAGGGAGCTGACATCTGCTCGTTTCCTCCTCCTTACTTCCTTCTGGCAGCTCCTCTCGAGCAAACTTGCCTCGAAAAAACAGGGGTGTCAAACTCGTTTTCTGTTGCGTTTCACAGTGTCGTTACGGTTTCCCTCAGAGGGCCGTTATGACAAAATCGCCTCATCATATTTACACATGAAATTTATAAACTAGTTTTTAACCAGAGATCAAGTGTAGGGGGGTTTTGAAAGATTATTCATATTTGGTAACACAAAACTGCTTATAATAGCGCAACGTTATTTATGATATGATATGATATAATTTTTGACAATTTGAAATTTTTGTACAGATTGTCACAAGAATCATGGAAGTTGATACAAATGATTTGCCTCCGCGGGCCGCATAAAATCATGCGGCGGGCTGGATCTGGAGCCCGGGCCTCGAGTTTGGCACCTGTGCTCTAAAACAATGAATCCGCCTGGAGTCAGGCGGAGTTCAGCAAACTCCTAATTATGTTTTTTATGAATACAAATATTGTTTCAAAGTCTTAATGATTAACTGTGAAAATCGTAGTTCTCTAAATGTGCTTGTGTGCACAGAAACCACCAATCGGTGAGTTTTTCCAGCTCTTAGCTGGGGTTAAGTTTCGACCCCCCCAACCCCCCCCAAAAAAGCTGCAAATGGGATTTATGAATGTTGAACTGTGACTTTCTTTGTTTCTTACTCTATTACTACTACGAGTCAAATAGTTTTGACATGCTTGCTTCAAATACTGTATTGTGGTACTGTGTTGTTAAATGGCACATTATGCATATTCAAAGACCTTATTAACAGAACATCTGTTTGCAATTGAAGCCTTTTTCAATTTTATATACAGTTGGATGTAATATTTAGGGCATTACATTTTTCATGAATAGTGAGACAAATGTTTTGGTTTTTCTTTTTGCGTGCGTTGAGGTGGCTGACCTGGAAGCCCACGGCGGACACGGCCCCAGTGACCTCCTGAAGGACGAGCTGACTCAGTCTCTGGAGGAGTTGGAGGCGCTATTGAAGGCCAAAGACGAGGTAAACTTTCACCTATGCAGATACGACAAATTCATTCCGATACTTTTGCTCCATTTTTTTTTTTTTTTAAAATACACTTTTTGCATTATTGGCAGGAAATTCACATTTTGCAAAGCAAGAAGTCAGACTATCATGAGCTGGAGCGGGACAGAGATCAGGCTATCCACAGATTACGGGTAAGAGTGGAATTACCGTCATTTCTGGCCTACAAACCGCAGCGCTTTTTTACACACTTTCAATCCGTTTTTTAATGCGGTGATGCGGCGCTAGCGTTAAACTCTTTCTGTGTACCAAGGCTTATAACCAGGTGCGCGCTGTAGGCCGCGAATTACGGTAATAGATTCAGATGTAGGTAATCTCTGTATTACACATTGCCGATTATTAGTTCCATCTGTTAAAATGCAGAACAAAATAAAGTTCACAACAAAAAAAATGAAAACCTTACAAAAGATTAGATTGGAGGAAAAAAAAACCAATACACCACAAGTCATATTACGGTGCAGGAGGTGTACCTAATAAAGTGGCCAGCGAGTTCACATTAGTTGGAGTTTGCTTCTCGTCAACAGGAATGTGAGATGCGCAATTCAGACTTGGAGCGGCGTATCCAGAACACGGAGCAGAACCTGAGCAACTCTCTGGAGGATCGAGACCGCTTGGACACCGAGCTCCAGAGGGCCATCGAAATTCTGGACATCAAGATCTTTGACCTCAATGACCTCCGTCAGAGCTTGGTTAAACTCATGGACAAATAAAAAAAAAAAAAAAAAGTCAAAATGCAGAAGCAGACGTTTAAAAAAAATATCCGAGATGGAGCTGGCGGCAGTTGCACGAGCACCATCTTGTCCGCGGGACTCAACGCATTGATGATGGCGCCGGCTGCATTTTACGTGGGTTTTCTTGTCTGATCATCTAGCGCTTTGTGTTGCTTGGCGGGGAAGTAATGCAATAACTTGTAGGTAACTGCACAATATTTATTAAGGACAGCAGGTGCTTATAGTTTCATTTAGTATGGCCATTGGATTACAACATTATAATTGATAAGAGGCCTTGTTTTACTGTACATAAACTGCCTTGTCAACCATTCTGCATACAATACAAGCACAAATTAACCCTTTAACTCACTGCTCGACCAATCGGTAGGAAAGCAAATCCACTTTAAGGACAGCTCAGCTGTTTGGTCGACCATGCTTTTAATGAAACGATTTTACATTAACACATTTTGTTGTTATAAAGCTCAAAAGTGTGCTGTTGCACCTAACATAGATGAGATAGAAATAGTCATCCATACATTTCAGCGCCGCTGAACCTCACAAGGGTCGTGGGAGAAATAGTCATTAAAAGCGTTTTATTTTCAGCAATATTTCCACGCATTAAAAAAACAGCAATTAAATGAAGAGGTGCCTTGAGATACAAGTTTAATTTGATCCGTGACCACTTTTACAACGCAAAAAACACTTTTCAAATCATTTTTCGCCATTGAACTGAATAAGATTCCATTCATCCATTCCAGCCTTATCTCCATTAAAAAATAATAATAAAAAGAGTGTAATGTTACTTTTTAATAAGGTGCAATACAGCACTTAAACATAGTACCAACATAAATAGATAGTCATGAACTATACTGGGTTAGCCAGTTTTGTGTTGCTTCAATAGATATATTCCTTCTGCTGTGTGCACTTTGGCGGCCTGGTGCCAATAAAACAGTAATCCAGTAATATTACTCACTGTTTCCACAGTATAAAACATATACCTGTAAGTATTAGTAAATTGTCTGTCTACAGGTTTTACCCCACTATTTGTGTTGAAATATCAGCTGCGGAAAGTGTTAGAAATTGTCCGTCTAGGGCATTTTGGATAGTAAGCATCAGCAGTGCTGCTTATTGAAGTGAATTGAGTTCCCGACCACCATGCAGTACTTCTCAAAATTTTGCTTGCAAGTCTAAGCAAACTAGTGAGTCAGGTCACAGTGTCTCAAATACAAAATCCATTAATGCAGTGACGCTAATATCCCGAAACATTTATTAAAAATCCCTCATCTCAACCGTTGCTAAGTGCTCATGTTAAAAACTTCTTTTCCTTTCGGCTTGTCCCGTTAGGGGTTGCCACAGCATGTCATTTTTTTCCATCTTCTCATGTTAAAAACTATTGATTGTTAGAACAGTCCTAAGGAAATGTAATTTTTGGTTTTAATGGTAATGTGCACGTCTGCCGATGTCCATGCATTATGTAGCAGGAATAAGACAAGTGGTTTAAGTAGATACTGTAACGTCCTTTAAGATAAAGTAAGGGGGGGGGGGGGGGAGAGAGCGATATAGTATTTAGTACTGCAATTGGTGATGCACACACAAAGACACCAAAGATCAATGTTGTTTAGGAATTTCAGCCTCTTGTCTGCCTCTTATGTGGAAAATAAAAAAAAAAAAACTAGGATTAAATAAGTGCTCTCTAAATTACATGCTATTTGTATTTCTATAGTGCAGTCATAAAATGACATTTTTTGGACTCTGTATATGAAGGATGAATTTAGCTGCAGTAGCATCAGATCATTGGACCACCGCTGTGATGTATTCAAGAACACGATGGACACTTCAGGCTTTGTCATTTTCGGCATGTTGCCTCCATCTGGGAGAAAAAGGGACACAACAGTAATTGGTTGAACGTGGAATGTATTTTTCACAACCCACACAGATTATTTTTGTTCTTTCAAGCCTTACTGTTGGACTCATAAGGGTTGTAGTGGAAAGTAATCGCGACTGTTGCGCACACCAACTGTTGTGATGCAAAATAAAAACAAATACTTAACAGACTGCTGCTAGATGGGCTTGTACGATGTCACATTTCTCGTGTTTTTACTGAAAAGGCAGACACTTCCAAAACTACCAGTACAGCAGTGAAACAAAATACATTTGAATTTTTTTTAGCCGTTATATATTTGTAAGCAGTCATAACAACTAATTGGAGGAAAATACAGTAATGCAAGCAAGCAATCATAAGTGAAACAATCATTCAAGATTGCAGAGGTTCATCTTTCCACAAAAGGACAACAAAAGCGATCATTATTGGATACCTTTAGAAAAGAGAAAAATGCAGGAACAATTCAAATATGAATGTGGTGAAAAGAAAATTATCCCAGGCAACAAGATGGCTATGATTTAAACATGCATTAAATTTAACTCACTGAATGAAACCAAAACCTCTGTCAATTAAGTAATAAGCCATCAGTATGCTGTAGGTCAGTTTTGGATGTTGTAAACACTCAAAAGATGACCAAATTGAACATGCAATCTTCAATACGTAAAATTCAAATTTTGCACTCATTGAGGTTTTTAAATGGGTGTCATGATGTTTGTTCCTCATTTAGTGGCACTAAAGATCCATTTCAAACAAAAATTATCATCAGTTGCAGTCCGAAGTATTTTAAGCTATTTTTAAATCTTAAGTACCATTTTGTACCACTTGTTCCTTTCAGATCTTAATTGATAGCCAAATACACTACAGTGAAACCCCGCATAGTCACGGTTCAAAATTCAGGAATTCTCCAAAGTAACCAAAGTAATACAAATAATGTGTAGTAGAGGTAGTGCTTTGGCCCCATTTAGTGGTATCTTGGTGCCAGGCAACTAGATTGAGCTGAGAGAACGCGTTTCATTTAGTCATGCCTTAGCCTTGTCTAATTGGGGGGGGGGGGTTGTCCCCTACATCTTGTAGCAGCTATGAAAAATAATTACAAACCTTAAATTAGTGGGGCCTTCAGATGCGAGTTACCCGATTTACAGGTCTTTTTAGATATTGATTTTTTTTTTTACTTGCAAGCAACTATTTGAGATACGAGCACAAAAAAAATAAACAAATTGTGTATTGACAGCCAAACAGCTTTGCTTTAAAGTCCACTAACCCTATACGAACACTCACAGGCATATATTCTCTCGCCTCTCTGAAGAAAGACTTGTATTCCTGCAGTTAATTGATGAGCCCAGAGTAGCTCCAAATCCAGTACAGCACCTCTGTAAGTCTAAATCATGCCTCCAGGTGGCCAAGCCACACAAACACCAAAAGGAGACAAACGATGTATGAATTGGAAGCTAAAATGTAGCAAAACCAAGTTAATTTCTTTAGAATCTATTTAATGTCTGCATGTTTTTGTACAGTAAAGTATCACGCTGCTACAGCAGACTATTTTTCGAATTAGAGACAAATTACAAAATGTTTTGGGGGGGGAGGCTGGAATGGATTAATGGCATGACCATTCATTTAGATGGGGAAAGATGATTTGCAAAGTTTTCTCTACTTATGAGCGTGGTCATGGAAAGAATTTTACTCATATCTAAAGGCACCTCTGTACTAGCAAATCTTTGCTGTTAGCAGTAGGACATTGTCCCTATTCTGCATGAATAGGTTTTGATGTACTTTGAAATAAAACTTCCTGCTCAAAGCTGAGGAAATCAAAGTGAATGATAAATTGGCGGCTATGTGATCCCCAAATGTCCAGTGACTGAGTTCACTAGCATAGCCAGAAGTTAAGTTCACACTCTCGACTTGGAGTTTGAAAAAGTTCCGGGCTCGTGTCCCCTTCACTTCCAAGACGTCCTGTCCAGTTAAGCTCGGAGGACGAATGCGCGAGACACGTCTCTTCTCCATCTTCTCCCAACGTTTGAAGCGGACAGCCCGGAGATACCAAGAAGGGTTCAGTCCGATTACGCAATCTGTCTGCATTCAGAACCAAATGGATCTTTCCCTTCCCTCTTTGATCCACAAAGGTCGTCAGCGCTGATCCCAAGAAGCCAGCTTTTCTCCCACGCTTCGTCTTTCCCGGGTGGCGCGCCGGCAGCGGTGGCCTTCACTCCTCCGCCGACCGGCACGGCACGCCCCTGCCTTGCTCTGCTCCCATTTCTTTTTGCACGCTCGCGATTGGTTGCTTTTCTCGGTCCTCGCTCGCCTGCCTCTGCTCTTTTCACACTGTGGTGTCGCGGTGGAAAACGGGTATCGTTGTTCGTTCTGTTAGTCTTCACCCAGATTTTTTTCATTCTGAGGAACTGAGCTCACTCGGGCTGAGCTCCTTTCAGCAAGCTACAAGACAAAAACCAGAGAGAGGTGGATCAAGCAAAAAGTACTGAAATGTTAAACAGTTGGACTTGTGCAATTAAAATTTTAGAGAAGGTGACACACTACGTTCAGATGCAAAGGTTATAGTGCAGATAGCGCTCAAATTTCAACTAAAAGCTACAATTTTTGACGTGAATATGCCGTTCAAGTTTGGGGTCACTAACAAATGTACTGCGTATTTTTTTTTCCACACTTTTATATACAGAGAGAGAGAAACAAAGAGAAAGAAAGAAAGAGAAAGAAAGAAAGGGAGAGAAAAAAATACAATTAATTTACATTCATTAACAGTGGGATAATAATACCTTTATAAATGACAGTAGGAGGGTTTCTCTCATCTCCAATTATCTAATCTAGCAGGTCATCCTCAACCAAGTTCGTATCCGTAAATGAGCAAAAAAAAAAAATATATATGTCTTAAAGGGAAAACACGAATAATTATAGTAGTGAAAAAAAGAAGAAAAGTGATACCACTTCTAAGCACCTTCCAACAAATGTTCCAAAAACAATGTACAATGATTTACATATTCGCTTGAAGTAAAAAAGTTTTTTAGGTTTCAAATTTTCTTGGTATCGAAACCCTTGGGTGATATTTGTTCTGACAATAAGACAAGATGCAATACTTGTAAGTTAGGGAAAAAAAAAACACTGCACAACACATAATAATAATAATGAATGACAACAAAATTAATAAGTAGTGGGAACCAATGGACCAAATTAAGATAAACTTGATTTCACATTATGTACTAACATCTTTTGATGTTATGGCATATTTTGTCGAGTTTTCCCAATGTCTCTCAAACTTGTCTTGTTCTTGCCTCCAGAGTTAGAACTTCTCCATTTTCAAGATATCTTACTTCTAGTTTAAAGAAACAACTTTTTTTTTTTAATTTAAGTCTTTGAGTGCCAGATGTGTTGAAAGCACCCCCCCCAATAGTTCCGTATACTAACGGCCGATCTGGGGCACTTTGAATGATCTTTCAAGACCCGCAGAGTATTGTGCTTTGTTACAACAAGGACAACTCATCTACCATAAGAACGGGTAGACTATTCTTTCCCGAGAAATGTTTTTCTAGCTTTTCTACCGTTCCTTATTAATCAGAAGTAGAACATTGGTTGGTTTCACTGTAAATTTCTGACCAAAAAGTGGATAACACAACCTTTTTCTGCAAAGGAATAAGCAGAACATTGAATCTGACAGTAATATGTATTGCTTTTGTGACACTTCAAAACTGTCACAAAAGAAAAAACATATCACTGACAAAAGTCTTTTCATGGCAAAATAATTATTTATGAGCAACTCACCGCAATGTCAGTGGCTTTTCTCCATCATGCACCCCATGAAACCGAGACACCTTTTCTCATAGTCGCAACACACAATTTCCAGGAACAAACTCTGTTTATGTGCTACATTTACATATCCGTTCAAAGTTGAGGTGGCTATACTTGTCTAACTTCCAATCTGATGGCATTTCTCTCCCTCACACTCGACAAGACTGGCCAAGATTGATCGCCTAATCTTTTACTTCAACTCAAAAGCTGTGCTTATTTTAAATCCAAATCAATGCACCGTCCTACCTACCATGGACCTCTTAGTTATTACGTTGGTTTGTACAGGTGAACACAGACAGCGGAGTGTGACCCCTTTGTCACGCTTTTCTGTTGAAAAACTACTTGATGAAATTATAGAGCTCGTGCACGTGACGTCACCATTTTCACGGCGCCATACTGCCGGTCAAACAGAGCTGCTCGACAATTTGGGAGACATTGAACCGGAGGAGAATATTTACAATACCGAGACCTGTTGTGCTGTTGGTTGTCACAACAGACGAGACAGATATTCAAAGAGATCATTCTATGAAACACCAGCTGAAAAGACTGGAAAAAAAAAAAAATCGATGCATTTCGGCAATTAAACATGATGGATGGTGCCCAACCAAAATACACACACGCCTGTGTAGCGATTGCTTCATTTCAGGCAGGATTTATTCTTCTCTATCTCAAATTACCAAAAAGTATTTATAATGCCAAATTGGCTCATTTGAGAACAATGCGTGTTTATATAAAAAAAAAAAAACATCAGTCACAGAGGTTTACGGAGGTTAAGTGTGACCGCAATCGCTTCCGTGTATGTTCCATGGAGACGACTCGGTCCTCTTATTTTTTTTTTCTCCAATCATAGTTAATGGATGAGAGTTCGTGTAAAACCAGGGGTCATTTATTTAAATATTGGTCTGTGTATTGAATACAAGCTGAAAAGATCGATTGATTCCGGCAAAGTTTCACGTCTGGCCGAACGCTTCTGCGTTCACGAGCCGTCAAAACTGTCACTATGTGGGATTTATTCCTGATGAGAACAGATCCAGCAACAAAGTATTCGTATGCGTCCAGACTTTTATACGCTTTCAAACTTTTCCGTGTAAATCTCAACGACTTACTCAGCAGATCTATGTGTATATTCAGTTGTCCAAGACAAGCGGAAGCGAATTAACAGTCCAATTTCTTATCGGCGAAAACATCGACTTCGGCATTAAATACGGGGCCTCTATGCTGAGTTTATTTAATTTTGCCACGTACCATCCTTTATTTTCACCTTCTAAATGTTTAACGGTATTGGACAAGACTCTTGGCATCGTGCTACAAGACATATTTCCGTGTAGTCTCCAACCGACTTTGCTCGACCGGCAATATGGTGAGGTAAACAAAAGTCATGTGATTTCGATGACGTAGGTGCACGACCTCTATACATCGATGGCAGTCAACGGTTGGATTCCTTTTGACAAATTCAAGCATCTACTTCAGCGAAGGTGTTACTGTGGTAAACAAACAAATAGTCATGCTCTTTCAAACCTAAGGACAATTCTAAGTGACCCGAAACTTTGAAATGGTATCAAACAGCTCTTGTAAAATTGTAAGCTTCTTGCACGTTTTGCTTACAGTCTAGTACTGGGACAGTCCAGTCACACCACCATGCTGGTAGGCTCGCTCCCCCTGGTAGGTGGAGTCCTGAGACAGCGCCACATCAATCTGGGACTTGAACTCATCTCCAAGGTAACTGTCCTATTATTGAACCAACGACAGCAACAAAGATCAGAGGGGATGATTGTGAGATTTACAAGAAAATAACAACTCAAACACACACACACACGCACACACACACGCACGCTGATCCGACCTGGGAAAGCTCCGGCTGAGAGAGCCCAGGCTGGCTCATCTGCGATGGCTGACTTATGTTGTTGTAGCCTTGGGTCAGAGGGCCCTGGGAGAAGGTTTGGGAGACCTGGTCCTGGCTGGCCTGGCTGCCCCCGAGATACCCTCCGCCGTGGTTGCTACACTTTCTCGGGCGACTACCACGCGCCCCGCCCCCTCCTCCAGTACCAGCTTTCCCCTTCATGCCGCCTCCACGACCTGTTGAGTGGGGAGTTCATTTTTCACAAATTGACATTTGTGTTTTTTTTCTGTGGAACCTCGTCTCAGCGAGTAATTGGAAAAAGTCAATTATTTCATGTTTTACGGTCTTTGTCAAGCACCCTAGGATGCAGCGAGATTGTGACAAAACCTTGGGTAGTACCAAAGTAGGAATAGTAGTAAATATTGACGGAGCTCCCGTTGTTCGATTACATGCTAGTTTTGGTTTGTGCACGTACCCTGCTTTACACATCTTGACAGGTTCTCAAATGTTACCTGATTTTGGCCCGTTGACGTGCCCCATGTAGCCAGGAGGAGGTATAGGAGGCATGACCAGACTGAAGGGGATAGGGATGTTCAAAGACGTCAAAGGGTTGGGGCCCGTACCAATCATTCCAATCTGGTCATGGGTCTGGAAGTACATGTTGGATGTGCGCCCTGCAACGGAAACGTGTCTCTGATTGTGTTCAAAAGATTTCATTTCTTCCTGCTTATGAGAGAGCGTGTCTGTCACCCTCCTTGTCAGGGTTTTAAAGTGACTTCTCACCATTGCTGCTGCGATCATAAACAGATCCAGGGATGAGGGCTTCTCTGGCGTCATACATGGCTGTGCTCATAAATCGACCGCCCTATAAAACCACCAAACAGGAAATTTTTATGAGCAGAGGATTAACATTGGCCTTTTTTGTTGAACTCACAGGGTTGATAGTGTTGACCAGCTTGCGAGGTTTGCTGAACTGCATGAGGCTCTCTCTCAGGTTGTTGAGGGGCCCTTCCACCAACACCTTCTGCTCCTTGTAGTAGTTCAGCAGGTGGTTCCATAATGGCTGCTTGGACAAAGCTTTAGGGTTGCCCACAATGATCACACCATACCTACGCGGACACCAGTGGTAGCAAGTAACCAAATATAAATACTTCGTTACCACACTTAAGTAAATTGTTCAGGTACTTGTACATACTCTAAATATTTGTCCGACTTTTTAATTTCACTCACTGGATTTGATATCTGAACTTTCTGCTACTTATTTTGTCAAAATAGGCTGACGACTTCTATAAACATTTGCAGATGAGGACTTGTTAAAAAAAAAAAAAAAAAAAAAAAAAAAAAAAAAGACCTGAATAGATAAAAACTGTGCAAAGTCAGCATTGTCTGTATTTCCTAGTATACCTTAATATTGTATATTACTCGGCAGTTTACAGCATCACCTGTCTCTTGTATTCCGTTCACTTATTGGTACACCCTTCTTCTTCTTCTCCTTTCGGTTTGTCCCATTAGGGGTCGCCACAGCGTGTCAGCTTTTTCCATCTAAGCCTATCTTGTGCATCTTCCTCTCTAACACCCACTGTCCTCATGTCCTCCCTCACAACATCCATCAACCTTTTCTTTGGTCTTCCTCTCACTCTTTTGCCTGGCAGCTCCATCCTCAGTACCCTTCTACCAATATACTCACTCTCTCTCCTCTGGATGTTTCCAAACCATCAATGTCTGCTATCGCTACATTTGTCTCCAAACATCCAACTTTGGCTGTCCCTCTAATGAGCTCATTTCTAATCCTATCCAACCTGCTCACTCCTAGCGAGAACCTCAACATTTCTGCTACCTCAAGTTCTGCTTCCTGTTGTTTCTTCAGTGCCATCTTCTTTAATTCGTACATCATGGCTGGCCTAACCACTGTTTTATAAACTTTGTGCTTCATCTGAGCAGAGACTCTTCTGTCACATAACACACCTGATTGATACCTTCCGCCAGCTGTTCCAATCTGCTTGGACCCGTTTGCCACAATGGTACACCCATACTTTCGTAAAATTTTCAGGTTTCTGTAGTGGACAATTTATTTATGGTCAGCTTTTAACTTTTATTCCCTCCATCTGAAAGCAATTATCGGTCCTTTCTCCTTTTTTCAACTGTCATGGATGACATACATTTCAGAGCCTGTACGTTTCTACTTAAGGACATGTGTTAAATCAATACATCCAATTTTACAAGTCTTTTTTTTTTTACATACGTAAGTAAGCTCACTTAAGTACAGTGTGTGAGTACTTTTACCAGCCATGATGGGCACAGCACTTGCATACTGTAGTATCACCTGGTATAGGGCGAAGTTTTGGAAGGATGCTAAGCACTCACTCAACAATCATGGGCTTTTGTGATTTTTACCTGGCTCTCGTGAGAGCCACATTGAGACGACGAGGGTCGTTTAGGAAGCCAATGCCCTGATGCTCATTGGCCCTCACGCAAGACAAGATGATGAAGTCTTTCTCTCTGCCTTGGAATGCATCTACACTGGCAATCTCAACCTCCTGCAAGAAGAAATAAAGACAATATTTGAGGTGTCCTCTGTTACTTATAATGCAAAGACACTTGTCAACTACCTGGTAAAGCTTGGTATGAAGGGAGCCACTGAACTGCATGTACTGGACCAGATAGGATCTCTGCCCCTCATAGGGGGTGATGATGCCAATCTGATCCGGTTTGGCTCCAGCCTTTAGCAACCTTGTTGTGATTTTCTCCACATTAGCTGCCTCTGTTCTGTGTGAAAAAGATGTGATTACACAACAAAAACAAAAACTGTGGCAAATATGTAAGTGCCTCTCAATATACTTGAGTATTGTAGAAAGGTCATTGTATTTCAGTACCTCAATTCACCACAAGAGAGTAATCATTTTATATTTATTTTTTTGTACTTTTGATTATTATTAACATTCTTTTCAATTTAATCGAGATCCTCAACAGTGCACACCTGTTGAGGTATGATGTTCCAGAGCTGGCAATTTCCTCCTGGCCTTGTGTGACATAAAAGAACATTGGCTTGTCAGGCTGTGGCCACTGGAAGTCAAACCCCTTCTTCACACGGTCGCCTGCACGCAGACGTAGCACAATGACATCACTGGGGGGGTAGAAAACGAGCTTGGACTCGCACTTCTGTCACCTAGTGGACCTGAGTTGCTAGTCGCATATTTATCAAAACTGAATATTTCAACAAAAAGTTGAGAATCTGACCTGCAGTGACTCCATTTTGCAGTGAGCCTTCATAAAAGATGTTTGAGGGGAAGGCACTGAGGGCCGGGTGCATGCGGTACTGAACCTGCAGACGGATCGGACGGATCCCCAGAACCACCAGACGCTCAAAGAGAGACTGGGACAAGCCTGCTTTAGCTGCCTTCTTGCACATCACCACTGGGCCCAGCTGGCAGTGGTCACCCACTAAAATTAACTAAGAAAGAAAGCACATTTCAAATTAATTACATCAGATATTATTCATAATGAAAATTAATGGGGAAAAAGTTTGACTCTGTAAACCAAATGTATTGTTACAAACCTTGCCAAACTTGAATGAAAAAAAAAAAGTATATAAAATAAGGCTTGAAAATTATGAAAAATCAAGATGAAACAAAGGCAAATACAAATCCAATGTCCTAAAAAAAATAATCCTACTGTCAAGATGCCTTTACATAGATTTGAAACCAGATGTTTAATACATTACACATAAAGGTGTTTTGGAGTGGGCTTCGCAAAAGTCGTAATTGAGGTACGATAAGTGTATTTTCTTATTTTGCTCTCAACAGCCCGATTGCAGAATGTCTTTGTAGCAGCTATCCAGCCTAAAATATAATTAAAGCACAAGATTCCTGTTGAGTAGCTACAGCCACAGCCTCTACCTCACCATTTCAAGAAAAGGTGAGCTTCATATGTTTATCCACCTGTCTAGTATGGAAAGGTTCGCGGTCAGAAATTATTTGGTACTATGATGTTTTCCCCCATGTCATAACATGGCCAGTAGCCAGCACATGCGTTTCTGTGGATATATTCACTACACTACTATATTCACTGCAAAGTTGCTGTGATGTATGTAACTCTTGGCTAATGTCTTCGTGTCAATTTTTGTCTTATCCTCAATCATGCAAGTCATGGTAAGCAGCAAAAGTTGAATCCGGGAAAATTGAGTTGTTCTTATCAGTTGAAGATTTTAACCATTAATGCCAAAAGCTTCTTCAGTTCTATTTATTTTTCCAGTGTGGAGTCTCCCTACTTATGCTTTGCTGGGGTGGGTGTGTCCGTAAAACAAGAGTATTTATTAAACAGCTGCAGCTCATTCAGAATGCTGCAGCTCGCGTTCTGACCAAAACAAAGCGGTCAGAGTATACAAGTCCATTCCTAAAGTCCTTGCACTGGCTTCCAGTCAAATTTAGAATAGATTTTAAAGTTCTGCTACTGGTCTACAAATCACTAAATGATTTAGATCCTGAATACATTAAAGAAATTGCTTATGGAATACAAACCCAGGGCTCTGTGATCGACTGACTCAGGTCAAATAGTGGAGTGCAGAGTCCAAAGCAAACATGGTGAAGCAGGATTTAGCTATTATGCTGCGGACAAATGGAATAAGTGCCCAACAGAGGTGAGGTTAGCCCCAAGTGTGAATGTTTTTAAATCCAGGTTGAGAAAACTTCTTTTTTTTCTCATGCTTTTTTGAATATATCCACTTTTTAATCATATTACTTGCACTGTGTGCAGTTTTATTTGTCTTTTTTTAGATATTTGTTCATGTTTATTGTTTTTATCCCATTTTAAATGTTTTATCCCTTTTTCAAATGTCTTTAATCATGTAGAGCACATTGAGTGTATGAAAGGCGCTATACAAATAAATTTGCTTTGCTTTACCGTGGCGATAGTCAACAATAGTGTTGTTGTTACACAGTATAACAATCAGAACAGTGAGTGAACGACCAACTGGTTGGTGGGACATTCATTTCACTAACAACACAGCGCAACACAACACAACACAACGTGCACCCAGAACTGAAATAGGACTCGTACCTGCTTGGCTCCAAGCACCGCAGGCACCATGCACTCCGGCTCGGTGGCCTGTGTGCTCTCGTCAATCAGGATTGATCTGAACTGCATCTTGGCCAGGCGAGGGTCACCTGCCCCGACGCACGTGCAGCAGATTACGTCGGCGTTCTGCAGGGGTTCAAATTAATAGCAATTTAATGGCCGTGGTCAAGAGTTAGGGGTAGAAAACCCCACTTCATTTCATTACCATCAACAGTTCCCTCTCAGCGGTGCGTCGCAAAGCCCTGTAACGTTTCTCATCAGAGGATGACAACTCTCCAGTCTCGTCTTTTAGCTGTTGTAGTTTCTGAAGTTCGGGCATACTGTTAACAAAAGGAAACGCATGAGACCAATGTTCTTCGACATCTAGATACAATACAGCTCTGAGCCGTCTAGCGATACCAAACTACCGGTAGATTTTGAATTCATATCACTGCTCATGTCACCTGTCCATGTTACGGGTCTGGTTGTGTAGAGCCAGGAAGGACACAGGCGAGTCAATGGCTTCCCTGCTCTTGGCAGACAGCCTCACCACTTTGAGCCCGGTCTGGTGGATCTTTTCTGTCAGCTGGTCCACAGCAATATTACTGGGAGCACACACCAGCACTGGTCTGGAGAGAAATAAGTCATTAAGTTTACTCCAGAAGGCCCTTCAAGAATGGAGACCATCATCAAGAGACTGAAAACTAAAAAGGGTATGGGGGAAACGTTCAAACTCCCCACACAAGCTGGAGACAAACTGTCTGGCTACGAGGGAGCAGCAGCAAATAACCACTCTTCTACCATGCCGCTCAAATTTACACATAATAAAAGACAATCCCTTCTACATGTGAAATGGAAAAAACAAAGTCGTACCCGTTTCCCTGTCGGGCCAGGTGGTACACAATTGTGGCAGAAGTCACGGTCTTTCCAGTACCCGGTGGACCTTGAATCAGGCTGAGCGGTCGCTGTAGAACGGTCTTTACTGCATACACCTATGTGGTACAAAACACATTATCATATAATGGGTGGATGGCTGGATGCTGGCGATCTCCAAACTGTCCTTCTGGCTTAGTACTCTATTATGGTGATTATCATCACATACATTAATTGCAATGTCAATAAATATAAAGTACATTGATAGCTTAAGCTAGAATTACAGTACACATCTAAGTGACCACTAATTTATTCCTGGTCCCTACTCGAAAACTCTAAACACTTAAAATCAATTTTAGCCATTGGAAAAAATTGAAATGCAATTAATCTCTTTCAGGCCCACACTACTCCTTCTGGTGTTCACGACTTGGCTACCAGGGGTAGTATAATAAAGACAAACAAAAAGTGGCTGTACCATTTGTGCTCAAATATCTCTTCCTTTGATGATTATAACTATTGCAACATTGATGCTATTTCTGTTAATGTATTTCTGCATTGTGTGTTAGCATCAAGCTAACAGATATCTACACAAGGGAAGGTTAGGTGGTTGTCTTAAATACAATGCATAATACTTTTTGTTTAGTTTGACAGTACATTTCAACTGGGAGTGGCAATAAACAGAATGAAGCAATTCTTTCTTTGAATAATTGTTCACTATCTGCTTTACTGCTCCATTTTTTCAGTGAGTTGAGATCTCTGACACTATCAAATACTCGTTTCTCAATTTTTTACTACAAATTTTTTACTAGCATGGCCAAACAACAGCTAGTAGCCCTAAAAACTCAAGTCAGATCACTCAAAAGTCAAGGCAACTAACTTCTAGCATAGCATATTTAGACCCCATCTATTTTTTTCGTGTAGTTTAGAGTTACAGCTGTTGTCTGTGTGTGTGTGTGTTTTTTTAAATTATGTTTCGTTGTTTCTCCAAAAAAAAAAAAAAAAAAATGCTACTATAAATCTCAGTTTACTTATCACGGTCTTGGAATATTACAGATTTTTTTGTTATCAGAGAAACCATTTTTTTATACTATTTATACAATATTGTTGTTATCAACAGCTCTTTGCTCTCTCTAAATGCAGTATATTCTGGTATGCGTTTAAACGTGTTTTGTTATAAAAGTGTTTAAAAATGAATTGGTGTAAACAATATAAAAGCACAAACGAGAGGCTGGATGGATTGCGTACATCCTTTTTGTATTTCAATGTTGCCAAGCTCGCAATGAGAGGATATTTTCTATATGTCTGTTTAGACGCCATTGACATTTGCAAATATCCAATACATATCACTGTCTTCTTCACATTTAGAATAGGCTTGATTCTAAGCTGAAGGTATCATATGTTCAAGTTTTTTTATAGCTACGGTGGCATGACGTATGATTGTGGTAGTTCAGAGCAAAGCAATTGAAATTATGTCACTTGAAACACGCAATGGCATTCCAGCTTTACTTGGGAGTGATTTAGGTCAGGCAGTCCTTGAGCAGTGAAGCGTTTGGGCAGTTGACACTTGATGACCACGTCTTCCACCTCGTGGCCCAGCAGTTTGTGGTAGATGTAACCTGACACTGACGTCTCATCAACAGCAAATGTTTTCAGGGAACTCTGCATCCTGCAGTGACAACAACCAGAATAACTTAGCCCAACATGACGGGCCTAAAATGGTATTCTTCAGTAGCCATTGCGAGACACCCCAGTCTCAATGTGCTGGTTGACTAAACACTGCTCAATACTGAATCATTATAAGGATCAATAAAATACATAAACTTAGTAGTGAAACGAAGGACACTGCGCCGTACCTGTCAAAGGATGTGGACTTCCACACAAAGTCCACCTGAAAGTTGTGTGGAATCTCCACTGGCGCTCCAGCACTGCTCCTTAGCTCGATGGCGATCTCATCGCCGTAGTCTAGGAGTTAGTCACGGAAGACTCAGTGTGAAATTTTTTTTTGTATTATTTACAATTTAGGCTGCAGTCCAATGTCACGGGAAAATCACTTTCCACCATTTATTGGCATAAAAGCAAAGACAAACAGGTATCATTTTATTTCTAAAATCACTAGGACATAGAAGTATAATTTGATTACTAAATCCACAATGTTTGTTAAAGTGTGCTGACAGAAAGGTTACACCAGTGTTTCCCCCATTTTGGAACACACGTTATAAAGTTGATGAGCCTTTAAAACACTCATAAGGATACTATCAGGAACCTTGATAACATGTCCAATGCCTTTCCAAAGTGGTGCCAGATCCCCTTTGTATCTCAGGCAGATTTCATCTCCTTGCATCAGTCGCATGTCTGGCAGAAATCAGAGAAACAAAAGAAAACTATTTAATTATATAAAAATATATATATATATTGTTTTTCCAAACATTGTTTTACGTTTAGTCCAACCATAAAAATAATCACATACTAGTAAATAAAAACAGCACAGTCAAATGTGTGAACCTGAAATGAAAGACAAACTATTAAATACATACCTGAGTCAGTCTTGGGCAGGGTAAAATAGGCAATTCTCTTTTTATTGAGGCCAAGGTCCCATCTGACTGTGATATTCTCTTGAGTCTGTGAAGTTGTATTTGTTTCATTTAATTAAAAGAGCTACAGATATTCGTATAAAAGCCAAACATACTTGATTTGTCGGTAAAGATGTCGACAAGGTGGTGGTGGGGGTTATTTGTGTGTGGCGATGTGTCCATGCACCACATACACACAGTGTAATAAGGTAGCAAGTGCTGCTTCCACCAGTGAAAAGCCATTTGTCACTCGCTTTGTATGTTTCATAAGTAGCAGCTGCTCTCGTCATAAAGCCTAGACTCTGCTTGGTCTCTCAAGAGTAACAAAAGCCAAAATCGCCTTTGACAAGCAAAATATGGGCGCTGTTAATCGTAGCTGACCAGCCACTAGAAACACGATGATCTGAGGAAGAGGTACAATATGTACGAGGTAATTGTTTATCCTTGTGGTATTTTTTATGAAAGCATGCTACAAACACCTTGGAACTGTTTTGAATTGTGAAAAAAAAATGCACAATGTTTCTTCTTTGGGATCAAATTATTTAGTGTGTTACCCTGATACCTGGGACTCTTTTAGCTTCTTATCATAATCAGCCTCCGATTTGACAAGAGGACCAAAGATGTTCTGGTATTGGTAGGCATCCTCATAGCGCAGCAACACATGTTGGGGCTCCTCATCTACCCCAGGCTTCTCCAGGTCTTCCAATGATGCACTGGGATTCTCCTGTCAAGAAAACAGAGGCCCAGCTGAGACGATGAGCAACCAAACAGACTAGAGAACGGATACAGTCAGTGGGCAGGCCAGCCTTGCTGACAGTACCTTCCACAGCTCCTCCAATTTGTTGATCTGCTGGGCTGTGATCTGTCGGGCCCTAAGCTGCTCTTGCTCTGACGGGATTTTGACCAGCCAGGAGAGGAAGCACCGGTCCTGAATGAGAGGCTGCCATTGGGAGCTGTCCCAGTTGATGTCCTTGAGGCTGCTCTGACTGGCACATGGCTGTCTGGGTGGCAAACAAAACTAACTGCTGTCATGAGATATACAGGTGCATCTAAATAAAATTTGAATAATGTAGATTTACATTTAGTCAACCCCCACTATTCACAGGATATTGGGACCAATAGAGAAAAACAACCCCCAGCCCCCTCCATGTTTTTATTACATGCATTGCCCATTTTCTCAAACTTTTTCCAGCAAGTACCAACTGAGGAAAAACATAGCTTGTAACTCACAATTCAAGCTTTCTGTAGAATGTCAGTCACTCACATTTAAAAAATATACAGGTCTGTTCAGTCATGCTCACAGATAAAGTTCCGGGTGTGATTAGGGATGGAATCTCAAGACCTTAAAATAACTTACTGGATTAATATAACATAACTGTAAATTAAAAATAAAATAAACAAATACATGACTAAAATAGAAAACTAAAATTTCAACCTCAGAAATGATTTCCAATTTCAACTGGTATTGGTAGAACATGATATAAAACAGTATTTAAAAATTTTCATCAATAAAAATTCTTGATCTGACAAACTTTATCTGAAGAAAAGTTCAATGCACTCGCCTGTCAAGGAATAAACACGAACAGTCTGTACCTGCAATGTTTTTAAAATGCTGAAAGTTGAGTTCAACATAATCGGCATTAGTGGCAACAAGCTAGCAATACATTGTAAAAAAAAAAACATTCCTGTCGGTAATCGTGACATAGTGTATCTATTTTTTCTACTCGTAACAAATTTCATGCGCATGATTTTTCATGCTTGATTGCGAACATTTGCAATAAAAAAGTCAATATGAGTGACTGGCATGTATCATCAAACAAAGAATTACACATATTTGACCAAATCACACCAAAAGCAATGCTAACAAACAATGCAAAACATTAAACTAACAAAATCAGCACTAATGCTGCAACGTTATGACCCTTTAAAAATAAATATTTGAAGACTTAACGATGCTGCCGTCAAACTATAAGAAAACTCACAGGCAAATATTCTATTTCCTCTGGAAAAAAAAATAATTACTGCAGCTTACTGAGCCTTTGTGACTGACTTCTGCATATTTAGGCAACTAATGTACTGCCACTAAGTGCGCAACGACAGAAAAAAACCCCAATATATTACAGAATTTAATACTTTACATTCATTCATTTTCCAACCCACTTATCCTCACGGGGTTCACGGAGTGCTGGAGCCTATCCCAGCTATCAAAGGGCAGGACGCGGGGTACACCCTTAACTGGTTGCCACCCAATCGCAGGGCACATAGAAACAAACAACCATTCACACTCACCTACGGGCAATTTAGATCTGGGCATAATGTATACACTCAACACAATATTGACAGGAAGGACACTGTTTAGCTTGATTTCGACTGCAATACTGTAGTTTAAAAAAATCATCCATCCATTCATTCATTTTCTTAGCCCATTATCCTCACAAGGGTTACGGGAGTGATAGACCCTATTACAGCCTAAACTGGTTGGCAGCCAATCGCAGGGTACATAGAGACAAATAGCCACACTCACAATCACACCAAGGGACAATTTAGAGAGTGTCCAATTAATGTTGCATGTTTTTGGGAACAGTTCCACAAATTGGTATTGAAATGCATATATGAAACATATACTAATAATTAGATGTGCGATAAATTAAAGTTTACTGTCGTGAAACAAATCAAGATTTCCACAATATTCAAATTCATTGTGATCTACATGTATACATTTTTAAAATTTTGGATCAGTTACCCACCAGAAGGCCTCACCTGCACAGTAACACCACCACGGAGTCCGCCTTAGCAGGGATGAAGCCAAGCAGAAAGACATTGCGACAACCGCAGTTGTAGCACTCCAGCACCGTTTCTCCCAGAGGACCATCTTTATGCAGGATCACCTCCTTGGACTTCGCCCTCACCAGATGGTTCACAATGTGACTATAAGTGAAAAGGACAATAAATACACAAGGTGGAGGACTTTAAGACAGCGGACATATTGTGGTATCAGCCATATGTCCTGTACTCCTCATGACTTTTACAGGTCAAAATAACTTGCCTGCCCGAGGTGTTTCCACGGCCATTACAGAACCATTTCTTGCTGGTGTTGCAGTAGACCACGCAGGCCGGATCGTGAATTCCACAGTAACTAAAACACGAGTCATTGAACCGGGATTAAATTGACTGAATTACTGACGCTTAATTAATCCTTTTTAATACAATACAGACATGCAGTTTATAAATTATACTCACAACAAAGATATTCCAATAAAAGCTCAAGTATTCAAGTTGGAAATTTGATGCTCATATTCAATGAAAATCTAACAACCAAGTGCTTTAGATCAGTCGACAGATTATGGGTTTGAATCTCTCACTGTAGTTACATGTTTTTCCTTTGCGGGTACTCCACCTTCCTTAATGATGTTGCCGATAAATCGCAAAAAAAAAAATATCTTGAACTATTAATATCAAACACATTAAGAGGTGATATGCCGATATTATTTTTCACTATACTTACATTCAATGACTATGATTTTAGAAAGCGGGACATTTCTTGTGAGGAAAGTGTGTATCAGCATTTTACAGTGGACTTGGCTGAGTGATTTGTGGCATGAGTTGAAGCCATTGGCAAATAGTTTTTGAATATGCTAATGATGCGTTTGCCCTTTTTTTTGGGGGGGGGGTGCTAAAAGGGTTATGTGTGTATATTGTGTCATTTTGGGTATTGTCTTTTTAACCTGCAAGCATGCACGGGGAGGTCCTTGGAGTAGTAGGTGTCCTCCTCTTCCTCCTCAAAGTTCAACTCTGCCAGCAAGTGACTTGCATTCAGCATAGGGTCGTCTCCATTTTGTAACGCACACCCAGGACTGTTAATCTATAAACACACAATCATGATATGAAGCATCTTCGACCCATTTGTGATACATGTAAATCATCTCAATCAATCAATTCATTGATGATTTATGATTACTGTTTGGAAAGGTAATACAATTTCATGTGATGTTTTAAAGCAGTGTTTCTTAAACTGGAGTCTCTGGACCCCATGATTTATTTAAAAAAAAAAACACCTACACATGAAGTTTGTGCCTATGTATACAACCTAGATGTACTTGTTTACTTTTCATGCACAGTATGGCTTTGTTGTTTTCAAGTACATTTCAGTTGTTTTGAACTTTGAGATAGTGTACAATTGCATTTTGTCTTTAATAACTGTTTGGTTATAAACGTAAGTGCGATTTAATTTAAAGGTTATGCACCAATACATTTTAATTTAAAAAAAAAAAAACAGTGCTTCCTTATGAAAACGCAGTGTTAATGTTCACATTTACTCGTGAGCGTTACAGTGGCTTAAAATAACAGGTAGAGGCTCTAAATTGTTTTTAATGAAAACATACTACGTTAGTGAACTTTAACGTGGTAGTTTTACTTGGATACCGAACTTTAATGTGGTGGTGTTACTCGGAAAGTATTTTTTGTGGTGGTAGTTGGGGTGAAAAGTCCGAGAAACACTGTAGAATTCGAAGTGTTGGCGGGCTAGCCAGTTAGCCAAGCTAATGTCATGGCGACAGGCGCGTGATGTCACAACCGGACGTAGCCCGATGTTGTTGTTGTTAGCTTCCATTAGCCACATTGTTGTTCGTTATTCCAACAAAACAGTGCAGTAGACGACGGACGAACATGACGGCTGACCTGGTTGTCTGGCTGACTCTGGGTCTGTCCTTGAGTCTGGCTGGGCAGGGTAAAATCGGTGAAGTCGTACTCGGAGCCCTGGGTGTCTGCTCCGAGGAGCTCGGCTTCCTCGGTGTCCAGAAACGTGAGAGTCTGGGAGCTCGGCCCGTACGCCTCCACGCTCATGATTCCACTTGCCCTGATCGGCACTATATTTGTACAGTTTCCCCACGCAGCCGCTGTCCGAGAGTAAATGAGGAGCAGTGAGGAGGGAGAGAAACAAACAAACAAAAAAAAAAAGAGACAAACAGCGGCGGCGAGCTTGAAATAGATGGGTCTGGTTGAGGCTGCGTTCTATTTGGCTGCTTCAGGCTCCTTGCTCACGACCTCTTGAGCCCCACAGGAAGCCATGGAGCGGAGGCGAGGGAAGCGAAGGAGCTAATCGCAAACACAAGTAGAACTGCCTACGTCAATACGGTCTTCTATTAAAAACTCACACAGGTTTATTCATCAAGGTCAGGTCTTTGAAGTCACACGCGCACTCCGTAAAGTGACGAAAATACAACTCGAGAATTAATTTTTTTGTAGAATTAATTTGAGACACGAGGTTGCAAATGTTTTGAATTGATCAAGAAATGTATAATTATAAACTCTCAAAAACAAGTAGGTGTTATGGTCCGATGAAGGAGTTTAATTTTCTCGTTATCAAAATTTATGTACAGCACAAACACTGGACTTGATGACAAGAACACCGTACCAACACCTAGTTGTAACTGAGGCCTCAGACAAAGTGGAAAGACTCATGAACTGTCCATAATAGCAGCCCAAAACTTTCTGCCTTCTGATCGGAAGCAAAACAAGACATGCCTTTATTTTCTCTACCATTGATCCTGTTCATGGCATCAAGAAATGAGAATCTCTCCCTGTTTATTTCAGGCAAAAGATGGATTACACCCCCGATTGGTCGCCATCCAGTCAGAGCATAGAGGTGACCATTCACACAGTCACTGATTGGGAAACCCACACGGCCTGCATTGAAGTCAGCTATGAGAACATTTGTCCTTTACTTTGGTTTCTTCTGAAGCACTTTAAAATGTGGCAGGTGTTTGCTGACTCCCATTTAATGTGATGTGATTGGTTTCATCCTGAATATAGCAGCCACATCACTGGTTGTAAGAGGGTGTGCACACTTATGCAACCACATGATTTCAGTTTATTGCCCCGCTTGCAACGACAAAATAATAATACTTGTAGAAGGTTCCAGGTCACCTTAATGGTGGAAAACATTTTGAAATTATTTTAAAAAATAAAAAAAATAAAACATATCTCAAAACTCTGGCATTTGAACAGGGGTGTGTGGATTTTTGTTTCCCTACACAGAGGATAATAATTATTTATTTGTGAACTTTTTATAATCTAAGAGCTACCAAAAGCGATTTCTAATAAGGACAAAAAGACAGACAATACTGCAAAATATTTTATTAAAACATAATGCAGCCACTTTCTGCATTAATTACACATATAATCATTAACAATTAATCATTATTGATTGAATGTTCAGTATTCTCCCAGAGATCAGTAAATCAACATTGCAGAGACTTTTTCCTTTTAATGTCAGATGCAACTATAGTGCAAAACAAGTGTATGGAAACGGTGGACGAAAAAAACCCAAACAAGGATGTTTGTCAAAACAAGCCTCTCAACAGGTTTAAAGACAGGGGTCTCAAATGGGTGGCATAGGGGCCATTTTCGGCGAGTGTTGTGTGCGGACCTGACGACCCAACCAATCACAGTGGGGTATGTGGCTCTTGGGGGGTCGACCGGGCTTGATGCAAGCAGAGAAACATTTTTCTATGAGTGAAAATTACAGCAGCGTTGCTATTAAGCGTTTTATTAGTAGTATTGCACACAACTAGAGACCAGTGTTCTTGTTTATTCTAGTTTTTTTTTTTTAAAGGAAAAAGATGTTTGAGAAGACTGGATTTTTCAAGAAAATGGGTGCACGTTCGGGGAGCCTTGCCCGGAAGCTTCCTTCAGCAGCCCCAAAGTAAACCCTGCTTTAAAAGTATCACTTTCATGTTCCCTAAAGCAATATTAATTTTATAAATAATTTTCTAGTACAGTGGTACCTCTACTTACAAACGTCTTTAGTAACGGGAAAATTCAGGTTACGAAAGGCAAAAATAGACTTTGGTGGAATTGAGTTGTGCGCGTGCGTACATTTGTACGCATGTTTTCTCTCAGCTATCAAATGTCCTTCATCCC
This sequence comes from Syngnathoides biaculeatus, assembly GCF_019802595.1. Taxonomy (NCBI): domain Eukaryota; kingdom Metazoa; phylum Chordata; class Actinopteri; order Syngnathiformes; family Syngnathidae; genus Syngnathoides; species Syngnathoides biaculeatus. The sequence continues at coordinate 12,875,443 of NC_084652.1, forward strand.
CCACAATGCCTTTTGCTTGTCACTCACCTTTCTCTTTGCATAGCCGCCCAACGGCAAAGGTAAATAAACATCCATCCATCCATTTTCTTAGCCGCCTATCCTCACAGGGGTCGGGAGGAGTGCTGGAGGGCACGTCGAGACAAACAGCCGCACTCACAATCACACCTAGGGGCAATTTGAGAGTGTCCAATTAATGTTGCATGTTTTTGGGATGTGTAAGGAAACCGGAGTGCCCGGAGGAAACCCACGCAGGCACGGGGAGAACGTGTAAACTCCACACAGGTGGGTCCGGGATTGAACCCGCGACCTCAGAACTGTAGGCCAACGGTTTCCAGCTGCTCCACTGTCCCACGTGAATGAACATAATTTTTATTATTCTTTACATTATGTACTTTGAATGCTTATATTTGGGCGGGGGGGGGGGGGTCTTGGAACAGATTATGCTATTCATATGTAAAAAGTGCTTCTACGTACGAAAAATTCACGTTACAAAATGACTTAATTTCGTAAGTAGAGGTACCACCGTAGTTTAAAAGTGTCACACCATCATCATGTGAGGAATGATACCTACAAGATAATGTTAGTCATCTGAAGTGGCCACCCTGTCATTAATGTGAATGTTCCTCCTCAGCTTTCGCCGCCTCCAGGAGCGTCAGCATCTCCCGGACGACAGCCTGAAGGGCTCGACCCAGCTCCTGGCTGCTGTAGGGTTTCCCCAGCGGAGGCACGTGGATGAAGGCACAGCGCCCGTGACCCAGGAATAGAGATGAGTAGTAGGTGTAGTCGCACAGGTATCTTTCGGAGGGAAAAACAGTTGTTGAAAAGAGGTCAGTGTTATGTATGTGGGGCGTTCCTATAATGGCAGTGTCACATGATTTGAGATCTTGCAGGTCTAATTCCAGTCTTCTTTTAATAAGACAAATAGCAATTTAACATATTGTACTTTATAAACACATACGGTGGTGATGCAACAAAGCGGAATTTACATGAACAGTTTTCCCCATATTTGATGCTTCAATTCAGTGGACATTGTGTTGCTCCTGCTGTGCGTGCCTTGACCACTTGGGGTTTGTGTAATTCAGACGTAAAGATAAACATGATTAAGGTGGCTCCTCAGTGAATTGCAGTCATGTTAGCTATTCTGGTGGCACGGTGGATCAGCTGCTAAAACGTTGGCCTCCCAGTTTTGAGGACCCGCGTTCAATCCCAGCCCCGCCTGTGTGAGTGGTAGGTGTGATTGTGAGTACGACTGTTTGTCTCTATGTGCCTTGCGATTGGCTGGCAACCAGTTCAGGGTGTACCCTGCCTCCTGCTCGTTGACAGCTGGGATAGGCTCCGGCACTCTCCGCGACCCTTGTGAGGATAAGCGACAAGGAAATTGGATGGACGGATTATCTATTCTTCTTGGGTGATAAAGAACACCTGTGTGTATTGTTATATGTCTACATGATGTAAACAAGACACTAGTCCATCATCCATCCCCCATACAAAACCCACAATTGTATATATTAAAAAACACCACGTCAACAGTGCCCATTATTAGCTTTGTAAAGAAATGATTTTGGATACATATTTTGGATTGAAATGGCACGCGTAAAGGTACTTAATGTTGTCAGGTATAAATTGCAAAGTGGGCTGCTTTAGTCACACACCTTCCAGCATCCTTAGAAACGGACACAGCGACCCCTACGTCGGAGTTATTGACCCTCTCGCAGACCGTGTCCATGTCCAGCAGAGAGCTGATACAGTCGGGCCCGTCCTCCATGCAGCACTGCGACGCCGGGCAGAAGCGACAGTTGTCCGGGCGTTTGTAGCCCTTGTTGTGGCCGCACTGTTCCAGAGTGACTGTGGTTGCCAGACCTGACACACCAACATGGACTACTAACTGCATGCAGGACCCCAAAAAACACATGCAGGGAAACTTATTATTGTAAATTTTGAACACATCAACAACATTTCACACAGTTCATCATTTGTATATTTCCAGATTTCTGTCGATTAAAACTGGCTTAACGGTATTGCTTGGCCATCGTTTGGCGCCATCTTGGCATCACGAAAGTATATTGAAGTTAGTTGAGGAAGTTCATTTAGACAACAGTAGCGTTTTGCCGCCACCTGTTGGCATCGACAGGCAATCACAATGACTCACTGATGTTTGCCATTTGCAGCAGGTACGTGCCTTGCCTCAATTAAAAGTTGACATCATGCACAGACTTTTTAAATCACCTGTGGTAGGTGTCGTTCCCACAGCGATGGAAGGAGACTCTGGACTGCCTGGTACTCCACAGGCACCTCACATACATAAAGATCTACAGCCTCACCCAGCCCCAAACGCTCCAATTCCTGCCCGTGAAACAAACGGCACTCAACAATTTACGATTGTGTTTTGAGGTAAGTGGCACAACCATTGTTAAACACAGCCGAAACACACTTCAACTTATTAAATATGAATCAGCAGAGGAGCCCTTACCTGTACTGCCACCCAGCTGGAGTTCACAGCATGTTCTCCAAACGGCTCAAAGCCTGAAGCACAAAGATGTCCTTAATGTCACTTTACTGGGTGACCACACCGCTAAGAACTTTTTGACCTATTTCTGAAAATGTGTCTGTGTGTGAGCCGTTCTAACCCTTTGTATGAATTTACATAATAACCACAATTCATCTGTTCATGACTTTATCAGCTCGGTGGAGCCAAAATCCAGTGCAACTTTCATCTAAAAGTCGGAGTCCATCCACCGGACTACGTGGTATGAAATATGGTTTTAAATGGAATAAGATCCAACAAAAAAGTTGTGTCTCAAATCAGAAACGGAATCATCTTTATTTGCCAAGTATGTCAAAAAACACACAATGAATTTGTCTCCAATAGTTGGAGGCGGCCTAGTATGACAACAGTCAATTGACAGACAATAGAAGCAATAAGAGGCTACCAGTAATGTGGTAATGCCGATATGTATATATTTTTGACAGTTGTGTAAATAGTGCCGAGACCTCTAGCAATTTAGAGCAGTTGAAATGACTAATAGAAACATTGCACGGTGCAGTGGCTTAAAGAAATTATGCGGAGTAACTACCTATGGTAGTCAAAAAAGTTGAAACCTCTCACTAATGGTGCATGGCAGTTCCATGGCACTGCAAACTACGACCATAATGTAATAAACAGACTGCACGGAGCAGTAATCGCCCATGAATAGCGGGGAATATGGACAGAGCCCTGCTGAGAATAATTACAAGCAACTGACAGCAAAATGATTATAACTGCCCATGTTAATAGTTGAAAACATAAATATTGCTCAAACTGTGGTGACCAAAATACTTAGATATATTTTGCAAACATATCTCCATTACCCTTAAAGATATTTGAATTTTATTTTGACAAAATTAACAACATGTGCATGAAGATTCACTTTTTAATTTTTTCCGTTAACGACCCAGGCTAAATTTAGCTCCTCAACATTCTTAGCAGTGTCGTTCTTTCATAAAAGATGGGACTTTACGCCAACTGGTGGCATTTTGGGGCTTTTCAGAAAGAACACAAAACGGGGGAAGCGGGGGAAAAAATATGAAATGATAACTCTCCTATCGTTATAAAAATGTATAAATTGAATATCTCCACCTAAAAACGATCAGTTGATTTGTGTTCAAATACCACTCGTACTAAATGCTCTTTATCCGAAATGACAATCACTATTATTAACAGTTTAATTTTCACAGTTCAATAATCTCACCTGTGACAATCACTTTCTTATTATTTGCCATCCTGGTTGGTTGTTATTGAATGCGGACGAGAGGAACTCCACAACCATCCGAGCGCTGTCATCTGACTGGTGGCGGACCGGATGTGACGCACTTGAATCAACTGACGCCCCCGGACATGCCTGCACTGCCACCAACTGCACTGAAGTGGGTATTACAATCAATTCTAATGAAAGAAGGAGAGCACGACAAACGCAACGCAACACCGTGAAACTTTTGAAAGCATTGTTTGCTCAGAGAGTGATGACCGAAGAAGAAAAAGGGCTGTATCTGTCTCAAACATTGTGAAGGTGTATTTTACCCCTATAATGAAATGTTTTTTTTTTCCCGAGAGTGATGCGCAAAATGAGTCTACAAGTCACAACAATTGTGGAAAACTGTAGCTGCATGTCCCCCCCCCCCCCACCACCACCACATTTTCCAAGTCCTTGGATCAGATGACCTCTGCGTCTGCGTATTTTCAATTTCATATATACCTGCGGCTGATGAAAACGAAGCGTGGGGTGTCTGTCCTAAAATTGCAAACGTGCAGTTAACAAACAGAGGCAACAGTTTCTCAAATATCCAAACATTTTTAATTTACATCCTTTTACTTCGGAGAGCACGGTGGATCAGCTGTAAAGCATTGTCCTCAGAGTTCTGACGTCCTGGGTTCAATCCCGGAGCCGCCTGTGTGGAGTTCACATGTTCTCCCCGTGCCTGCGTGGGTTTTCTCCGGGCACTCCGGTTTCCTCCCGCTTCCCAAAAACATGCAACATTAATTGAACACTCTAAATTGCCCCGAGGTGTGATTGTGAGCGTGGTTGTTTGTCTCGATGTGCCCTGCGATTGACTGGGAACCAGTTCAGGGTGTACCCCGCCTCCTGCCCCTTGACAGCTGGGATAGGGTCCAGCCTATCCCTGCGACCCTTGTGAGGTTAAGCGGCAAAGAAAATGACGGATGTGTGGATACTTCTTTTTCTTTAGTTATTACAGAAATACAGTTTACTTCTTAGTTGCCAGTCACAACATGTTGTTTGGGGTTCAATTAAAAACAACAATACAACTGAACATGTTCAGTATTTAAGACTGTCTGATCCGTTTCAGACCCTAAATGTTGGGCCATATACTGTACATAAATTAAGGTAGGAAGTTATGGTCCCACTGTAAAAAAGGAAATCATTTCAGATTTTATGTGTTACCTGTTTTAGAGGACACGTCCAAACAAATGAGATGCTAAAGTGAGTACAATTGGGGCCATTTTGGGCCCTTTTCCAATCAAAACTGGCTTGCGGGTGCGGCCGCCCGGCGTTCGTTGTAGTGGTGAAGTTGAAGGCGTTGGTGACAAAATGTGCGACGTGTTGACGTCTCCCAAAGGAGTGTATAGAAGTCAAAGGCCACCCTTGAGGCAGCGGGAGGGGAAAGTGTCTCTCACACAAAGCCACATATTCACCATTCTATGCTTAAGAGGACAAATCTGCTCACTTTGTTGTCATTAAAGAAGAGCTAATCTCAGTTTTTTACAGGAAAGACTTTTTCTCCCCCCCCCCCCCCCCTTTCATTGCAATCCACACCCATTTGGTTGCGAAATGACTCACGCTGGACACTATGCGGCTGTTAAGTGGCATTGTGGAGAAAATATGCTCGGCATAGGGTGGAGGACTGTTGTTCCTTTTTCGCAATATATGGGCTGGATGTGTGCCTATTCAAATGCGGCCTCCTGATGTTACAAACGCCAAAGACTGATTCATTCTCATGAATGGCAGCCCTCCCACTCAAGCGCAAGAACACCTCCCATCAGCCGCCTACACCCGCCGCGCTGCAGAACCCATTCACCTTTCTCCGCCGCCTCTGCGTCACTGGCTATGTCAGTGTTGCCGTGGAAACTAATGATGCCCTTTCTGCGCAGAAGTGGTACTGATGCAGACGGTTTGCTGACGTCGGCGCCTTATATGGACAGAATAACAACAAGCTAAACCGCAGGTTCCATCGCGTGGTCCCTGTGCTATTCCTTATAATTTCAAGACTCCTGTTACGTTGTGAGTCAAATTGACCTGATTCGAGAAAAAGAAGAAAAAAAGGAAGTATTCTGCTAGCCTTATTTTATATTAATGTCAGCCTTGACATTTGGGTGACGTTCTTGGTGTTGGTCATGTGATCATTAACTTTCATTCCACTCTTTGTCCCGAGAGATTGTCTGAAATTCCAGATATTCCCTTTTTAGTAAAAGATGTGGATTCCTCTTTTCTGCGGTCTCCTTCCCATTTTGACTTCTTCTATGGTATTTAGCATTTTCCCACCTTATAATTTGTCATGAAAGTGACTTTTGAGTGTACTTGAGATGCAAATTTCCCTGTGGCCTTATTTAAGAAAATGATTTGTGGCAAACGCTTTATGCTAAATCTAAAAACCACAAGCCTCTGGCTATCAAAAATCATCACTCTAATCTGAAAAGATACATACAGTACAACAAAGTACATACAAAATATCCACCCATCCATCATTTTCTTTGCCGCTTAACCTCACAAGGGTCGCGGGGATAGGCTGGACCCTATCCCAGCTGTCAAGGGGCAGGAGGCGGGGTACACCCTGAACTGGTTCCCAGTCAATCGCAGGGCACATCGAGACAAACAACCACACTCACAATCACACCTCGGGGCATTTTAGAGTGTCCAATTAATGTTGCATGTTTTTGGGATGTGGAAGGAAACCCACGCAGGCACGGGGAGAACGTGCTAACTCCACACAGCCGAGTCTGGGATCGAACCTGGAACCTCAGAACTGTGAGGCCAACGATTTACCACCTGATCCACCGTGCCACCACAAAGAAAATATATTTGTTTCAATTATCACTACTCATTGAGCACTTTTGTTACTCAATTTACAACGTTAGCAATGTTATGGTGAGATTTTTTTGGAGCATCCAGTATTTTTTTGTTTTGTTTCCCAATACAAGTACTATGCAAGTGAATGAAAGAGGGAAAACAGTTTGTGTGAAGTTTTTTTCGTTTTAAGTTTTCAAAAAATCTTTACTTTTACATTTCATAATCTGCACATTGTTTTTTTCATTCCTATTGGCACACCATGCAGCGAACTCTGCTTCATTTTCCTCACAACTGAGCTAACAGCTTTTGTTCTTCAAAAATCAAGTCTGGACATACAGTATGTAATAAAAATAGAATACTCCATTGTATTAGAAGGGAGGGACCAGCGGTTGCAATGATTATAACAGATTAAGGATTTTAATGTTTTAAGATTGTTATCCATCCATCCATCCATTTTCATATTTAGGCAGTTTTTGTACTGCCACTTAGTGCGCAACGACAGAAAAAAAAAACACCCCAATATATTACAGCGTTTAATACTTTACATTCATTCATTTTCCAACACGAGAGTCGTGGAGTGCTGGAGCCTATCCCAACTATCAATGGGCAGGAGGCAGGGTACACCCTGAACTGGTTGCCACCCAATTGCAGGGCACATAGAGACAAACAATCATTCACACCTACCAGCTGATCCACTGTGCTGCCTTAAGACCGTAATGAGGGCTAAAACTAAAAACTGCTTTCAAATGTAAGAACACTTTTGTCATCAGTTTTAACGATTTTTTTTTTAAGAGATTTGTTTCTACATGTTCACAGATAATTTCAGAAAACACGAAAAGATTGAAAACTGTGTAGTACTCAATGTTTGCAGAGTTAAATTGTTTTGCACCTTAAACGGGCCCAAGTGACGTATTAGGGGTCCAACATGGACACCCTGCCCCCTCACTACAGTATATAGGAACTTGAGCATCTTTGTTTACATCAGTGGTTACGTGACACCATTGCGATATGGAGTTATATAGCTATCTATCTATCTATCTACAGTATGTATACCACGGAAAAGCTCTCTCCCTTTGGATAGTCTGCCGGCGTAGGTGGTTTAGAGTGCCTTGTTGTCAGCCATGGGGGCCCACGCATGTCGATCCTGTATGTAAAGAGTGACGTACGATGATCGCCGAAGCCTGAGAATTCACAGTTGATTGGGATGTGGTTTCACTTCATTCAGCAAACATAGTCACAGCTTGATTTTTTTTTTTTCACAATTAGATTTTTTTGTTTTGTTTTGGTAACTCTAAGTTGGCCAGGTTGTTGACAACACACTTCTCGATAGTGTGTCGCATTACATTTCACTTTATAGGGACTCTGTATGTAATTCGGCTGAATCCGTGCTTCTTCCCCCCCCCCCATCTCTGGTGAAAAGTGCCAGATAAATAGAATTGGGTAACTTTCAATACTTAAATAGATGCAGATTGCACCATGTAAGCCCCCTTTGCTCGCAAACAGCAAATCTTTTACTCCCAATCTGCTTTATATTAGGCTGTTTTCTAATGGTTGCCTGCGGTCGCCTCTCACACCTTCCCCGCCCGTGCAGACTTTCTCGCTCTCTCTCTGCTGTCTTTTGGCAACCCTGAGCTTTTTTATGCTATGACATCAAACCACAATGCATTGCACTATTTGGAGTTTACCTAGAGTCTCCATGGCAACACGGGCCGAGCCGGCCCCTTATTCAAATGGTACCGGAAACGCACGTCATTTTGGGCCAATCTGCGGGCTCTGGGGTGACATAATGGAATTTTTAGGGCTAGAAAGCGAGCAGTGCATACATAGCAGACGTGCCACAAGGAAGAGACGACGCGCACGATCGGGCCCCCGCGTCTGAGGCTCTCCGCGGAAAGAGGGTGGAGGTTTACAGGAAAGATCGGCCGGTTCCCCCCATGTTTTGGGTAGTTGCATTCGCGAGTGCCCGCCCTCATGTGAGGGCGTAGAACGGACAGGAGCCCCGCCGCCATCTATTCACGCAGCACCATGATGAAGAAGGACGTTCATCTCAACCTGGACACGCAGAGCTCCGAGCTCAAGACCACCCCGCTACGCGACGCCGACGTGCTGCTCAACTCGCAGGACTTGGGGCTTCTCAAGCTGGCCTCCCCCGACCTCGAGCGCCTCATCATCCAGTCCAACGGGCTGGTGGGCGCCGCCAACCCGGCGTCCCAGTTCCTCTACCCGAAGTCGGCCAGCGACGAGCAGGAGTTCGCGGAAGGCTTCGTCAAGGCTCTGGAGGATCTGCACAAGCAGAACCAGCTGAGCGAGGCGGGCTGCGTGTCGGTGGACAGACTGGAGCTCCTCGGCGCCGCCAACGCGGTGGGCTCGGCCGGGCTCCAGACGTCGGATCTGCCCGTGTACACCACGCTAAACGGCTTCGCCGGCAGCCCTCTGCACGGCGGCGCCACGATCAACTACTCGGCCGATGCCATCCCCTTCCCCCCGCCCCAGTCCCACCTCACTCCGCAGCAGCAGGCGGCGGCGGCGGCGCTCTCCCGGCTGCAGTCCGCCGGCGGGGCCGTGAAGGACGAACCGCAGACGGTCCCGGACATGCAGAGCCTCGGGGACAGCCCGCCTCTCTCCCCCATTGACATGGACAACCAGGAGCGCATCAAGGCGGAGAGAAAAAAGCTGCGCAACCGGATAGCTGCGTCCAAGTGCCGCAAGCGGAAACTGGAGCGGATCTCGCGGCTGGAGGACAAAGTGAAGAGCCTGAAGACGCAGAACACCGAGCTGGCGTCCACGGCCAGCGTGCTCCGGGAGCAGGTGGCCCAGCTCAAGCAGAAAGTGATGAACCACGTCAGCAGCGGGTGCCAACTTTTGCCAAACCAGGTCCAAGCTTACTAATTCCACAAATGCCTAACAATGACTTTGCAGACGTGGTTTTGTTTAATGCGGCCTGCAGGGGAACGGGAAGGTTCAAAAGTTCATCGGCACAGGGTGTGAGCTGCAGCCTGCTGCTGGGCGACTAAAACAGAACCGGGTTGTTGGTAAACAGCCACGTAGCACCACGAATGTACACTTAGAGGGCTGTCAAACTCATCTCTGTCGTGGGCCGTATTGGAGTTAAGGTTTCCTCTCACAAGGCTGTTGTTGAGACTGTGAAATCATTTACAGCAAAATGCATAATCGCCTCATTGTATTTCCACAAACTCGTGCATAAGTAATTTTGAAAATACAGTACTTTGACTATTGCTCAATCTACTGTGGCAAAATTTACCAGTTGAATTTGTTCCGTGCAGAAGTTCTTTTTATCTTTTTACTTTGAGAAAATAGCAAAAACCCACAACTGCAATTCCCACCCCTACAAAACATTTTTAGAGAAAAATAACTGCCTTGTTGAAGAAAAACAGGTTTTATGAAGTGTAATGACGGAACGTACTGTACTATAATATTCAGGTGTTGGAGTTATCCCTTTCAGGGGTGTGGCCTAGTAAATGATATCAGCAGTTAGGCTGCGTGAGCATCTGTGCACAAGTTGTGGCTTACAGCAGAGCTCCTTGCGAGTGTTCTTATTTCGAATGTCCATTTGTCCCGGCAACTGTGGCTCTTCTTGCTCACGTGAGGCCATTACAGTAACTTAATCGCCACCCCCTCTCCCCCAACTGCCAGTTTATTTGAATTTGCTTGTACAAGAAATTTTGACAAAGCAAAACAAAGATGGGATAAAATACTTTTACTTCAGAGTTGGGGCACTTGCAAGTCAGCGTACCACAGCCTTTCAAAAAGGGTTTGGTTTGTAATAAATGCTGGCAATATGCGAAAGACAATTTGCAATACCGGTAGATTTTTTTTTTTTTTTTTTAGCAAGAAACATGAAGTAGGTGCACATAATTTGCCTCTTTGGGCCACATCACATAATGTGGTTGGCTGAATCAGGCCCCCAAGCTATGAGTTTGACACCTGTGGTGTACAGAATAGTATTGATCGACAATCTCAGCCAAATGGAAAGGTCTCACCAAGTGCTGCCCTCCAATTGTATGTATCTATGTATGTGTGTGTGAAAGTATATATATAATATACTGCCTTACTTGTTTACAAGCACTTATGACTTTTTTTTTTTTATTTACGTAAGCATTTATTTACTTTTTTTCCCCAAAAATGAACACTGCATGTTTTGTAGCAGTTGTGGGCAGTAAACCATTGTATTCCTTTGTATTTTGCCTCCATGGTGGCTCCTTGGTAGAGTTTAGGTGCCGAACTTCCACGAATGTACGTTTATGACCCATTTTTCTATGTATGGCGGACTCTCAGCTCGCTACCTGACATTTAAGTTCACTACATTACGACAGCGAAATCTGTTTTCGCTTATACTGTAAATAATAAAAAAGCCTTTTCTTACCATTTCTCTTTGTTCTTGTCTTTGGACAGTCCACAATGTGGCCAAACAAGAGATACGTGGGGAACTTACAATCCCGAGGGCAATCTATAACCCTGGGGAGAATTTCATCAAAGCGGGCCTGCAATTCTGAGAAAAAAAAATAAAAATGCTTAAAGACACGCCTCAACTGCTTGTCATAATAATAAACGAGTGTTCAGAAGTTTTTTTTTTTCAATATATGAATGTAATATAGCTCTCGGGAGACTTAATAAAAACTAAAATGGGCTCTGGTAGGAAAAACTTTCCCCTCGCTGCCTCCAATATGAAAATCACAACACGATTATTGCGTTATGACGCCCCCTGTTGGCCACTAGAGGAAGACGCAGCCAACATCACAGTCGGTAATCAATGACAGTCCTGTACTTATTTAGTAGAAACTGTCGCACTTCAAAGTTCAGCTGCTAGGATTTATTTATTGAGCCCTCATTTGAGCAAATCTGGCATCACAACATTACAGCACAATTCACAACTAATACTACATGGGCAGAAAACAGCTATTTACAAGTTATGACTGGGTTCTTGAGTCATGTGCACGTTTACAGCCATAGTAAAACACATCATTAGCCACACAAACTGGTCGGGTGAGAAAAAAAAAAGATTTAGTGTTCTATTCAGTTAACTGGCTTTTTGGAAAGGTCTGCCGCTGGCAGGTATGCCAGCGCAAGATAAACATTCCTCTTTAGAGCTCAGTACAAACTGCTCACATAGAGGCATATAGTGCATGTGTGAAAACCATCAACGCGGTTGCGTTGTTGATATTTGGGAGTGGAGGAGATAACGCGACCTGTTATTGCTCTGTGAGAACAGTCTGCTGTTACACTGGCATGTTTGAAAGAAAGTTACATAACTGATATGGAAAAGACAAATAAGCTGCCCACCAAACCCCTGGAATGTTTTACTCTCCTCTCGAGCTTGTAAACACCAACGTGTACAAAAAAAAAAGACGGAAAGATTAGAAAGGGGATGCAGATTAGAACATCATAACAGAAAAGAATGTGAAAAATAGTAATAAATAATACAAAAAGTATAATAAAAGTGTCACCATATTCTCACATGCACATCAGTGAACGCATGTACAGTACACACACACACGGGCAAACCCACTAAATTAAAGTTGCAACATTGAACATGCTAAAAGATACCGTGTTGCCTTCCCCAAATAAAGCTGATGGTGCTGGCAAGTCATGGTGAAAGAAAAATAAATATATATCTATATATAAATACAGAAAACCTTTAAGTCCTGAAAAGCGTCACCACCAATAACTTCAACCAGCAACACCGACAACATGCACCCTTTAGCACGGGAAGGAATCCATTTTTTACAAATCATTGATGTCTGCATAATCCGACTAATTCTACGTCTGTTTTTATATGCATCTTAAAAGGCATAGCTATCGACTTTCTAAATATTTACACACAATAATACAATACTCACAAAAAGTTAAGGATATTGGGCTTTCGGGGGAAAACTAATTTATTACATGTCCAAGGACGTCCACTACGCCGCGTTTCTGTGACTCCTCCAGTGTCCCTGACAGAATCTGCTGACACTTTCAGCTCAGATTTTGCCACGTTGCCATCAAGCAGTTGCAACACAGAGTTTGGAAGAGTCACAGGCAGGCGTGGAAGTGGGCATCCTTGGAAACTTTCAAACACCTGTTGTGAATTCAACGCCCTGTGAGAAAACAAAGGTGTGTATAAAGTAGTGAAACATTGAACAGTGAGGGGAACCTTTTTTGGATTAAATTTGACTAAAAAAAAAAAAAAAGGTTTTAAAATGGTGAAAAATCACATTGCTGTATCCACTCTCAAATGCTGTGGGTGTGTCCGATGAATGGTGAAACCACGACCCATTCAGATATCAACTTCAAGCCAACACCACTACTAGAGCCAAAACAGAGGAACTTTGTCTAGCATTTAGCCTTTGGGCTAAATCCCACAGGGTCATCCCGAGTCAACGAGGCACTCTAAAACAGCATCAGTGGCTGATACATTTAGCTGGCAAACTGAAAATGGAGAAAATCTATTTGAAGCTCCATTGCCATAATCGAGGACGACAGAGTTCTGTCATTTTCAGAAATTATCTTCAAATATGTATTTGATGAAAACCTCTGAGTACACTAAGGCTATCTAAGTTCACTTACATTTTAGCTTTGTCCTAACACTTCTCCGGAAAGATCAATATCTCCATCTTTTTGTGAGCAATATATTGCTAACATCCCTTCTGTTGTTAAAACTTTGGAAAAAGGTTTAAAAAAAAAAAAAAGACACTAAGTTGATAAACACTGAGGAGGAGCAGCACCAAAAAACAAAGTGATGCTGGCCTCCACTTCAAATCACAAGTACTACTGCTTTTTTTTCAAGTTACAAAACTTGCAAGGCGCGCCAAAATTTTGCATTTTGCCCAACAGGATCCAATCAATGTCTTTTTCCACCCCATTTAAATACGTTTGCTTCATCAAGTTTAATTGTACAAACACTTGAAACAACGAATTCCACTCAACGTGGAAATAAACTGCTCAGTGAGACTCTATAGTAATCTTTAGGACTTGCGGTGTGAATGTAAAGGACTGGACGTGACCAAATTACAAACGACAGTGAGAGCAGGCTCTTCTATTCTCTGCGTGTACTGTATCTACCTTCTACATGTACATGAGGGGCGGGGGGACAATGTGGAAATGTTTGCATGTCAGAGCACACTCAGCCCGTGACTCGATTAGCACTAGGCTATGAGAATGATATAGATTGACAAGAGCTAATCTTTGGGAATCGACTGTTTATGAGGAGGAAGTAGGGTTGATAATCTATGTGTGTGAGTGTAAGAGTGAATCTGGCTCTGCCCGTTTGTGTTCAATCAATCTGTGCAGGCTTACATGACATCAACTGATAAGATAAATTAAAACAGGTACTGAATATTGGTTCCCATGACAGGAGATGTAGCACATATGAGTGTGTGTGTGTATGTGTGTGCGTGATGTGTTTAGCAAGCACAGTCCTGATGGGACCTCTGCGGCTGCTCGGTGAGCTGCGGCCCTTGCTTGGCTCCGGTGACAGTGGGGTCGTTGTTGTCCAGAGTCTCGGACATCCTCTCACAGATGATGTCCACCAGCCTCTCGAAGGTCTGCTTCACGTTGATGTTGTCTTTGGCACTGGCTTCAAAGTGCTCGAAACCTACCGGTCGAGAGGGGGCGACAAAGAGATGCGTTCCATTTGGAGCTATTGACAATCTTTCCATTTCTTGTATAGTTCTGTTGTGGGTCGCCATTATTGGCACCCACTCCTTTTTTGCATAACGTATAATATTTTCAGAAATAAATGGAAATGTACCAAACTTATATCAGGATCTTTTAATTGGAGAACCAAAGTAAAGACAAAAGAATAAAACTATTTTGTTCAAATTAGATACTGTAGTTTTTATAGGGGAAAAAAAGCCCCCCCCCCCCCAAAAAAAAAAATCTCTTGCTAATTTTCTTATTTCATGATACCTGTCATAAATTCAACACCTCCAGTACTAGATATAGTAAAGCGGAATTTTGGATCTCATGTTGGATGTTTTTAGTTTTATATCTGAAATTAATTACTATTTTGCCATCAAAAGCACCACTTTAATCTTTTTTGTTTTTAAAGTTGGAGGTCGCACAAAAGCAAAAGAAAAAAAGTCTCATTCACTGTCACTGTTAAAGCCACTAAAGTCACTGTTGTGCTTGACAAGTTTCTTAACACAAAGAGCTAGTTTTCTCTACTTTTAGTCAGAAATGGGTGTTTTTGGTGAAACCAACATGTTCTACTACTGATTCTTAAAGAACTCTTTTGCTAGTACAATAAGAATATCTTCTTTCTTTTGTTCGGTTCGCTGCTTATGCATATTCTGTTGGTCTCACAATATCAGTCAAAATACTTTAAAATGGCTGGCAATGTGGGGAACTCTGCTTTGAAAACACTTGACTGGTAAATGAGTTATAAAGCTGCTAATATAGGTAAACAAACATTCCACCAAACAGTGGATTCATTTGTAGTACAAGTATGTAGAGTTTGTAAAGGTAGAAGCTTTCACTTACCAAGCTGTTCTGACAGCTGTCGGCCCCTTTCTGTGGCCACGACCCTTTCATCTTCCATATCAACTTTGTTCCCCACCAGGAGCACCTGAGCATTGTCCCACGAGTAAGTCTTGATCTGAGTGGACCTGTGGGGGGGGGGTAATACACACAACATACACTAAACTGGACATATATTAAGGCTTGGGATTTTTAAACGGCAATAGTAGGAAACAATTTCAGTTTTATGCATTTATGCCAAAAAGCAAAACACACAAAAAAAGGTTTATACAATTACAACATAAAGTGGTGGTAATGTGGAGTGCAAAAACGTTTATTCCCCCAATGGGTTTTAAAGATTTTTGAAACACGAGCATTCTTGCTTGTGTTAACACTGAAGTACATGGGATTGTTTTAAAATTATCATCCGTACAGTAAACTTTCACATCATTACATTAATTTCTTTCTGATGGCAAATTCAAGATGATGCTTGATAGATTTGTTTGTACACGTGTACCTAATGATGTAATTACTGAGCGATGTGTCAACAATGCGACCTGACAGGTTTTAAGCAAATTTTCAACTTATTTGGCTAAGAAGTCCGTGAATAATGAATAAAACCAACATAATCTATTCAATTACCTGGCTTTCATGATCATCTAAGTACAGTATTTGCATAACGTTATAAACGCTTTCATAAGTCATGTCACGAGGAAGCAAGTATTACATAAGTAAACATGAAAGCGGTGCTAAGCAACAACAGTACATAAACACGATGCACAAGGGTTTCCACTTAAGCGTCCCCTCACCAGTCTTGCACAGCGTTGAAGGACTCCTCGTTGGTGATGTCATACATGAGGATAAAACCCATGGCTCCTCTGTAATAGGCTGTGGTAATGGTCCTGTAACGCTCCTGGCCGGCCGTGTCCTGCATCAACACACGTGTAAAGAGTCTCACAAACACTTTCTTTAAGTAGGAGGACAAAACAACTCTCATACAATCAAAACTTTGGGAATTTGGATGCTATGTTATTAAAATGGTCATTGTCAGACTCAAGATGATGTTAACCAAGTAAGCTCACAAACCATTGATGCTAATATTAGCAGCCAACTACATAAATAGCTTCCCAAAATAACACCGCTTCTTCATCAGAAATTGAATCAGCGCCAATGTGCTCCTTTATGAGATGCTCGTGTATCACTGTTGTGCTCCCATGAAAGGAAAGTTCTGTTTTGCAGATTTTGCATTGCAGTCCTCTGCAGTATTTTGACTACATTTCTAATACCAGCTAGCTGTAGTTTTTCCTGAGTATGTCACACGGCTAACCACTACAGAGCATGCGCGTCACACATAGGAGCCAGACACCAGATGAGCTAGCGGGAAGAATCTGGCACTTTTGAGAGAAACGTAAAGTTAAAAGAAGAAGAAAAAAAAAACCCAGATGCAGACTATTAAATTCATTAGACAACTTTGTTGGTGTAGCTCTGACTAGTCGAGTCATCTTGGCAGCGCTACTGTACATGGACATTTGACAAAATGAGAAATAATAAGCCTCATATGTCTATGAAATGGCTTGAGAAAATGTTCATCATTGCTGTTTAATTCTACTTAATAATCTTAAATTAAAAAAAAAAAAAGGTCAGGACAACGAGGTAAAAAATAAATATTGATACCGCTTGAACACCTTTACAAACGACAACTGTCATCTCAAAGTGATGATATAGCAGAGATACAGCAGTTGTATCGCTAAATATGATTCAGAATGCAACTTCTGCTTTTTGCATGTAGACCTTCGGGTCTTCGGCTTTAGCCGGCGCTGTGACGCAACACAATGCAAACAATCTGTTCATTTGGCATTTTCTGCTTTTGTTCCATGCCTGTGGTTGTTCCCATCCTTAAATTTTGGTTGTCATATAATGTAGCGATTTCACAATGGTTTATTGTTTGGCATCTGGTCGCACAAAAGGTTCAGACAGTGGCAAGAGTTTCTTTGGCTTTTTGTAAAAGGAATATGTGACCAGGGGAAAGGGAAAGTCAATCGACAGCGGAAGAAACGTGGAAGGCTTCGGGTGCCTTGCAAGCACTCCAAAGTCTGTGATGATCACTTTGAGCCTTTGTGCTTAGAGAAAGACTTAGCAGAAAGCAATGGATACACAAATGTAGTTAGGCAGAGGCTGAAACCAGCTGTGGTGTCAACTATTTTTCCTACGCCCATCGGGACCTCAACCGTCAGGAAGAGAACTAAATCTTGCAGCTGCTAAGATGGTGAGGATTTCCTTGTATACAGTACACCAACAACTATTACGGTTCATATGCACTGGGCAGTGGGGGGGGGGGAAGACCCAGCAGTACTTTTCAGTACTGTCGTCTATACGTTTGGTTATTTGACAAGCCAATAGACATGGCAAAGACTTGGGGCACACAATATATAGGTAAACTGCATACTATATAAAAGCTTGTGCCGTACCATTAAAAAATATGAATATATAATGTGAATAGCTGTGCTGAAAAATATTGGCACCCCATGGCTGCCATTATAACTAGTGGTGACTGTACAAAAAGACGTGCTTTTGCCATGCAGTCACATAGTCACAGTGGGCTCTGTCTTTTTCTGTTGTGTAGCTTGTACTTGACTGCTCTTTGTCATCGCCACTGTTGGGTTCCGACCTCCCGATTGGCTCAAGCTTGTACGGTTTGATGATGACAAGTTCAGTTGGGTGCGCCTCAACATTGAAATCCTCCTCCTCCACCTATTCCAACATGTTGCTTGCTATTGCGTATAGCGTGGTGTTTTAAGTGCTACATCAATTCTGGTAGCCCTTGCGGCGGATAGCGTAACCATACCCCACTTTCACAAGCTTCAGGGATGTTCAGGGATTCAATACAGCCTTCTGTCGTTTTTCACGGGGGTTACGTTCATTACCCCCAACAAATAACCAAAATCCGCAAACTATTGGATGCAGTATTACAATACCTATGTATGGTATGTCCCATATTTTTGTGACCATACGATGCACTTGGAGACAGTGGCACTGAAGAAACAACAGGAAGCAGAACTTGAGGTAGCAGAAATGTTGAGGTTCTCGCTCGGAGTGAGCAGGTTGGATAGGATTAGAAATGAGCTCATTAGAGGGACAGCCAAAGTTGGACGTTTTGGAGACAAGGTTAGAGAGAGCAGACTTCGACGGTATGGACATGTCCAGAGGCGAGAGAGTGAGAATATTGGTAGAAGGGTGCTGAGGTAGGACCTTCCAGGCAAAAGAGCGAGAGGAAGACCAAAGAGAAGGTTGATGAATGTTGTGAGGGAGGACATGAAGAGTGTGGGTGTTAGAGAGGAAGATGCACGAGATAGGCTTAGATGGAAAAAGATGACGCGCTGTGGCGAGCCCCTAATCGGGACAAGCCAAAAGGAAAAGAAGGAGGATGCACTTTAAAGTTTTAAGATTTCTCCAAAATGGACACATATCTTAAGTGTACAACAAGTTCCATAATAGGTAACGTTTGGTGTGTCACTAGACCAATGAAGCACACCTGAGCACACCGATTACATTATTAGCATGCATGCTCGCATGTCTTTTAGCATATCGGGAAGCTACCATATCTGTTTGACCTTAATGCCGCAAAGAATGCTGGGATTGCTAAGAAGCAATGCTGGGCGGATGTAAATAGCATTTAAAGTGCATGTTAGTATTAGTTCTTTAGCATAACTAGCAACTAATGAAGCAAATACAATTATGACTGTTCTGTTTGCTGTGGTGTGATCATTTTAGTTTCGATGGGATATCTGAGCGTGAACAACATCTTGAGTAAGGACTTGCCTACACTGTCAGTGTGTGAGGTAATGGAAGCGTCTTCTGCGTACAAATCCAAAATTGCAATTGTTCCTCACTACCTCACAAGTGCCATCATATGGTATCTTACATACACACTGAGACACACAGTAGCATGTATGCTAACATTGTAACTGGTGTTTTCTGGTGTACTTTATTGGACTAGTCAAAGAACAACAAATAAAGATTTTGGAACTCAACGTGCACATAAGGCGTGCAACATTATAAGGCATCCCGTCTTTTAAGCGAGAATTTAAGACTTAAGTCCACCTTATGATTGTGGAAATATGGTTCATTATGAAAGAAAAAAAAACAACAACCACAAATCCGTGAATATGCACTGCTGCAAACGGTGAACCGAGAATGGGTAAGGGGGGGAACTATGGAAGTAGATTAGTACCACCAGGATTTGAATTTGAAATGTAAAGTGATCACATTTTCAATAGTTGCACACAATGCAAATATGAATGTTAACAGACCACATAACATCTTTGTCCTGTGACCTTTAATGTCACAGAGGGGCCTTGAATTTTTATTTTAGTAGAATATATTGTACGGTTTGAGGGGAAAAAAATGATAAAAATGTCAATAATTCACAGAAAACAGTGTTAGTTTGAGGCAGTGGTCAAAAATGATTAGAATGGTACCACACTGCCACAATTTGAGACATGAAAATGCCTCAAATGACACGTAAAAGGAATTGACCCGCTCACCCAGATCTGCAGCTTTATCCTCTTGTCGTTCCTGTAGATGGTCTTGACCTTAAAGTCGATGCCCACAGTGCTGACGAAGGCTGGCGTGAACGAGTCGTCTGCATAGCGGAAGAGGAAAGATGTCTTGCCGACGCTGCTGTTGCCGATGATGAGGATTTTAAACATGTAGTCAAAGTTCTGGTCCGAGGACTCCTTTTGTCCATATGTGGTATTTGCAGAGGCCATCTAGCCAAGCGGAAAATAAAAAACAACACAGTCATCAGTGAATATTGAGTTGATTGAAATAACATTTTTTATGTACAAAGGGTGGATCACTACAATTTTTTATTTGGTAACAATCCCAATGAAATTATGAATAACATGTAGATCAGTGCAGGTGAATTACAGTTACTTATTTCTTCTGCAAAATTGAGAGGTTAACATGCAATTGTGACATAAGATTGTCATCTGTTGTGTCATTATGAGAGTAGTTGGAAACACATTGAGTGACACACTGTGGCAGTCCAGTGAAGCCCCATGGGTGGCGGGAGAAGTCACATACATGCCACCAGAAACAACCCACATATTGTTTTGAAGGAATACCCCCTTAAGGATCAATTAAAAGTATGATATGAATTGTGTGTGAATAAGCAACAGGGCACTCACACCCACAAACGGTGTTGCCGTGACACCGATGTAGTTTCTAAATCTACAGTGCCCAGGTTTCATGATAATTTAAACATGTTTATAGTACTTACAAAAAGCTAGAAATATTTGGCCTTTGAGTGAAATTTGAGAATGAACTTGAAATACATGAACATTTTTTTCGGGTCATAAAGGAGAATGGGCCCCCCAAAAATCGGAATAGATGAATTTGTGAATATGGAACACGATACTATGTTCTATTTGACAGGGCTTGGCCGCCGCCATGTGGCATCTTAGAGCCAGTGAGCAACACGCCAACATGAACAAATGACACTCAAGAACTCACAGCTGCACACCTGGCAATGGACTTTTCCGACCTGTCAATCACTCGTCAATAATAGCCAATCCGAGAGCCGCATTGTCTTAAACCCTGGCTTGTCACGCCCCTCTCGCCATATCGGCCCACAAGCAATGCTGGTTGTCAGTAGCGTGCGCTTGGAAAAGTTAATGTTACGAAGAAAATGGTCCTCAGATGCGCTCGGGGAACATGCAATTCCGATGAACGATATCGTGCTAGGTTACAAGGGGCCCGATTGATTCATTTTCAAAAGCCTAGAACACAGTTGACGAAGTGTCTATGATGGATAAAGGTTCGCGGAAGACCGCACATACAACTCAATGTGAACAATATCAATAAACACAAGGCTGTATGTTCAAAGGTAAGTGAGGGAGAAATATCTTCTCTGAGTTTGATTTAATTATTATCAGTGCTTTATACATTGTATCATTTGTATCATTTCCATTGTACTATGTTCCATTACAAGCCAAGTCAAATGAATAAACCCACTCAATTATAAAGACTACAATGAAATTACTTGTGATCTTTCCAAGTAAAAAGTACTCACCCTGCTTTACACGCGCAGTACAATTCCACTATTTTATCCTGTTGGATTTCAATATGAAGTTTGTGAGACGTCAAACATTTTTTGCATTGATCGCCAACATTTCGCTCTAACTCTGACATTGCGTCCTGCTCCGTCCAAAATCTTAATTCCGTGTACATATCTTTCCGTGAAATAGTTGAGACCTCTCTGTAGAACTCTCTTTGACAAGTCTGACGGATTTGGCAAAAAACATACCCCAATATTATCTGGAATACGGGATTGAGAATCGACTTCAAACATGTTATGTTCACTCGCCATGTTGAAAGCTTGTGGGACATGGCTAAGGGGGCGGAGCTTAAGGTCACCATCAGAAAGGTCCATTGAGCCTCACACACTTATTAACTTGTTGCAATGGAAAACCTGACCCCTGCTGTTCTTGGAGAAAACATTTTACTGAAAAAACAAACAACTTGGCGCGATTGTCACGGAAGATGCAGATATCCCTGGGTGCTGTACCGATTATACAAAGCGAATAACCGGATGAGAGCAAAGAAGAGAGAGTGGATATTTGAGGCCGTTTACAAAGATTGCCGCATTCGTTGAGTCCCTTTGTCCATTTTGGTTGTTCCATGCTTTCCTTTTAAACCACAAGTATGTATGAAATAAAATACAAATGGGTGAATTTGTGAATTGACGGGGGTTCAAACACTCCTCGTGCTCAACAAAACTGCTCCAGCATTTAAAACACACACACACACACAACACACACACACACACACACACACACACACACACACACACACACACACCACACACACACACACACACACACACACACACACACACACACCACATTGCATGACAAAGCAGCCTAATAAAGTAAAATAGTGGGTTAAAGTGTACGACTCAACAACAGTAGTCAGCTTGAAGCCATTGAAACAAAATTAGCAGCCAGTGCACCACGGCCAAGATTGCAAAATGACACAACGGAAGTAGCAAGGCTTAGCGAGGCTAAGCATCAGATCAGCTGGCTGACAGGACACAAGGGAGCTCCAAGGAAGGCACCCTGGGAAAGCCAAACACATACAGCCATATGCTTCACGAGACCCCTCCTTCATCCATCAGGACGCAGACAGAAAAAAATACATTAAAAAAAAAAAAAATGACCGACGAAACTGAGCAAACATCATGAGCACAATTAAAGACACACTTCACATCGCAGTTTATCCGACGTTAGCACTAACATGCTGGTAAAACGTATTACCATTTCGCGGGAGGAAATATGTTTTGTTAAAAGGCATACATACGGAGGGAGTTGGAGGGGATGACAAAAACAATGCGATTGTGGACAACATCGTCGCTTAATGAAGTGTAATAAAAGTGACACAGCGCACAGCTTGGTTGTCGCTATTTATCAGTGACAGGAGGAGCTAGCTAAGCATCCTTAGCTATGTCAAATGAAGGTTACTCTTCCCTAATTACGGCGACAGGAATCAGTCGAAACCGACACGACGACATTCGACAACCTCGCAAATACGACTGCTGACACACGCAGGGTACGGCCGTGACGTTCATGGTACCTTTTACCGTGAAATGCGTGCTTTCTTCTCGGCTTCGCTGCAGTCGTTGCACCTGCAGTAGCGCGTGCGCCTCTTGATTGACAGGCCGGGCCCCGGTAGGCGTGGTCTACAATATGTAAGGATGACTGACAAGAATATACACCAATCGGAGAGAAGGACTGAAACATTCTCACGGAGCCCCGCCTCACTCTAAATGCACTGTGCATTTGGGAACTCGAAAATGAGAGAATTCCTGTGCAGTCAACATAAAACACCAGATGGTAAATAACGGGGGCATTACATGATATATGAGCCATCTGCACCAAAGGACTCATATCAAATGGATAAATACACCATCAAATTAACTGTAAAACACTTTTGTTTTATTTAGCAAACAGTCTGGCACCTTGATCTGATTGCAAATGTAATAAATAGTCTCAAATATTCTTTCAAATTATTTGGGACACTGTAAAAATGCCTTTATTGCCTGTCCTTCCTTCCTAAAACTACAGCTTACCGGGAAATTAAAGTCTATACAAATGTATTTGTTAACATAAATGTGTTACTCCTTATCCCAGCTATGGTATCATTCATTTTCCTTTGAAGAAAAAAAAAAAATCAAATTACTTATATTTAAATACAAAGTAAAAAAAAAAAGAAAATTCAAAACGCAAAAGGCACCAATTCACTGGAATGGTCCCACACATTGATTTTTTTCCAGTATGTATAACACCGTATTATAGGAACCATTTTGAACTAATTGCACAAACACTATGAGACTGAAAGAACTCTTATCTATAATACTGCCATCAGACTCAACAGCTGACAGCAGTAAGTGGGAGTCTATGCACACATTGGCTATCCTGGTGTATTTTGATACTGCTTCCTCTGAACAAGCTGCAAAAGTTGCACAATCCGCAGCACAATCTAACATTGCTGTAGTTCCGCAATTGCTACAGTATGTACAATAACAAGCCAGTTGTGTACCTTTATTTTGTGCCAAGTGTGAATTGCATTTCCTTTTTGAATTATTCCTGTTTTACCATATCTTGACATCCACGTGCACGGCAAAGTTAGAATATCATTGCAAGGAAAGGTCCATATTTTACCTCTTCCGAATCTTGAACTATTTGCATTAGATGAGGTTGTTTACTTCACCCACCAAAAATTTTCTAAGTAGATTAAGAAAAGCAGAGAATAGAGTGAATTTTTTTTCTTTTTATTGGCAAGGCATACAGTTGTAGTTGGAAGGAGGGCACAAACACCCGCAGTTAAATGAAAGAGAGATTGTCAAAGCTGTGGTAATCATTCCTGAACCATAGATGACAATATCATACCACAATCTTCACTGTGGATGAACACGATTCTGGAAGAGCCTTCATGACAACAGAGGAAGACAGTAAGAGGAGAAAATGTTTCAGAAAACCCTGAGGGAAATCTGCCACTCAACTATTTTCATACCGACAAAACGTGGAAATGTGTAACTTTGCTTATTTACGTTATTTGCAGACACAAACAGTATAGAGGAGGGGAAAAAGAAGAGTAACATTGAAACCGTTCCCCTTAAGTCCTTCTGACAAATCATACAACAAATGAGATCTAAACCTTAGGCCAACAAAGTCTACTTTTCCTATGTCTCATAGGTAGTGTGGAAATAATAAATAAACTGTACACGGAGCAACGTGAGGAAATTGTACAAGATAAAACACACACTTGTGTGTGTTGTGCTGGTTAAGATGCTGTTCGATAGACCTTCGGTTTTCAAGGCATCCTGTTTTGCTTGTGCTGTGAACGGTGACAAAAAGCATTGCACGGTTTCCTCCAGTATCTCGCTGAATATATCTACCCCCCCCCCCCCAAAAAAAGGAAAGAAAATCCCAGGTGTGAAATTACAGCATGAAAAAAAGAAAAAAAACTGAAAGAAACATGACAAATTGACACATTAAAATGGGAGTGATTTGTGCTAAAACACAACTCTAGAGTGGTCTTTACGCTGTTTGTATCTTGTAGTCAAACTTGAGCATCAAATACAGAAAAAAATATGAGACTTCCATCCCAAAGTCCAATCTTTAACAGCTGTCGTGGCACAGCCTGTCAATGCCACTCTACAGCCCACAAAACTGTCACATTATACACATAGTGGAGGAACACAATTGTACTATACAAAGTGCTTTGGCTTTTATTAGCAAAAAAAAAAAAAATTCCATCCGGTCATTCGCTCTTACATAGAAAAAACACGTCATTGCTTTAAGACAATATCAGTTACAGTTTGAATACGAGTTGGGACAGACGCTGGGGTTCGATTGGCACACGAGGTGCTACAATCAACCAACTCTATCCGTTTGGCGCTGGTGGAAAGTCGCCTGTGGCAAAATGGAAACTACAGTATGGGTCGTGTTATGTTGGCGTGGCACTTGTTTTGTCATTGACTTATGTGATGAAGAGCAAAATATTGATTAACAAGAGGGGAAAAGCCTCCATTTTTTTTCTTTTTTAAAAAACAGTTACAAAGAGGCATCCTGCTCATTGTGAAAACACTTTTTCAGTTTATAAATGCACCGTTGCTTTAAACTAATGACAGTGGGCCAATAGAATGTAGCGTTCTTTTTATGCAGGGAGCATTTCAGTCAAAAGCCTCCATCCATGTCTTTGTGGATTGAAGTGAAGCCCTTCTAAATTAAAACAAGGGCTATTAACCGCGAAAAAACAACAAATCTAAAGTGCTCAACTTGAAGGCAAACTGATAAATCTGGGTGTGTACATATCAACCACACAAACAAGTGACTTTAAATAAAAAAAAAAAAAAAAATCAAACAAGTTTAAATAGTAACAAAGAAAAAACTTTGCTGATATTTTTGGACAGAAGAATCGACAGTTGAGCCAACTTTGAATTTCCCATGCAGGCCATGCAAATTTGCTACCAGAGATGAAGGACTACTTCTCAACAGCAGGGGGAAACCTTGCACACAGAGCACAATGTTGCGGCTGTTACTCTTTAGCTATTGAAACAAGTTCATTCTTACAGTAGTTTCAAGATAGCAAGAGCGGGTTTCTCCTGGCTGCACTGCTTACAGTACATGTATTGCATGTTAGATTTTTTTTTTCTCATCCAAACAGATTTCAGCCTCTTTGGGTTGCCATGTTTATCCCAGATCTGACCAGCGCCTTCAGAATAAGTAGTGCTGGTTGTCGTAACCTAAATGATCTTTGTGAGGTACTTTTTTTTTTTCAGATTTCAAATTCATCCTGCGAGGGCCACATGGTTGGTCAGAGCAAAACGTGCTACAGCTAACTTCAACTATCTCAACAAAGTCACATTTAACCAGGATCTCTCCATTTACATTGTAGTTTTTGTCAGTTTTTTCATATTGATTCCGAACCGCTCCAAATAACGTACAGTATGTGGCGCAGGTGTGTGCTGTTACGTTGCATATTTGTATCACCTTGATGGCTTCTATAATTGCGGCGTTATAGTGGTGGATTAAGTGGGAAAAGTCATTGAAGGCCCAGGTACCACATGCACAGTTTGCCGCTGAGAAATACAGAAATGGCGGTAACGAGCCGGAGGCAAGGGACAATGTCAAAAGACTGGGTAATTTTTGACTGTTTTTACTCTTTCATTTGAATCTTCTTACAATGACTGGCTGGTGAGGGCGAGGTATGCACACAAGAAATGACAGGTGTCACTCAAAATGTCTTGTAAATATCAGATTTCCTACACTGTGCATTTTGCTGGCACAGGTTTGACAGTGATTTTCATTAAAAGAAAACATTATAGAGCAAAGACTTCAAAGGCAGGCAAAAGAAATAAGTTGCTAGTTTGGCAAAATGTCTTGCTATAGGTAAACTTCCCTATCGTTTGTCACAATTTAAGAATCAACCTTGAAAGAGAGGCAAAAACTCTTCAAGTATCCTCAGCCAAGTTCAAGTTGGTTTTGCACGCCATTCACCGCTTCCTCACCATGTTTACTTAAAAACTACAACGAGGAAGACAATTCATTAGTGGTGGAACCTAATCTGGCAAGTGTTTCTTTTCACATGGTCTCTGTAGAATAGCCACAGTGTCTGACTGACAGAACAGAAAGAAACAGTCAGAAACCCAAATTCCTGTCCTCTCACGGACTCAGTCTCTCAGTCTGTCTTTAGTGCAAGTGCCTGCTTCAGCTGCAGACCTGGTTCACAGCTGCACCCAAGTGCTCCTCATCCAGAGGCGTGCTGTCACCCTACCTGCGGAAATAAAGGTGAAGTTTGTGCGGACGAGGAGAGGCAGCGTGACGACGGATGAGGCACTGAAATGAAGAAGAAGAACAAAAAACAAAAAAAAAGGCTGAAGGTGAAGCTGAAACTCTGGATGGTTGCTATGTGTCCAGTCTGATGTCTGATCCCGTGTCTGTTGCTCTTTCTACTGCCATGTCTTTATCGGAGTGAGCGGAAAACGTCCTTGTTGCCTCAGCAACAATGGGTTTAGGGAGTAGGTCAGCAGATATGGCATCAAATCCTTTGGCAGGATCAGTTCTAGATGCTTCAGTTCCTTGACTGCCCTCCTCTTCATCTGGCAGGCTGTCCGCATCAGATTCTCCCTCTTCCTCCTCCAAGGTCAGCTCAAACTGGAACTTGTCAGCGGATGCTGTGCCTGCACAAAACCCCGAAGCTTCTCCAGTGGCGCGCCCTCCTTCTGGGCCATCGGGATTTGGTGAAGGACTGCGGGGGATCATGCTCTGGTACCACTCTCTGTTATCCTCCAAGGTGTCCAGGATCTCCTGCGCATCCGGATGAACGAGGTCGGCCCAGGTTTCCCAAAGAGGATGGACGATGTAATCAATGAAACCCACCTGAAACATGAACACCAGATGAGAGGGATCCCTCAGTTTCTTTGCCTTAAAGTCGACCATTTGAGCATGACGTCACATGCATTTTCGACTGCCAATGGCATCATGGGCAAATAAACGCTTTCCATGCTCATTGAGGTAGCGGCTACATGGATTCATGGCACAGACTTGCTCTTTTGACATTGCAATGGCCAGCGTAATACAAAACTAATATTAGCTAAAAGGAAGGCCAGCCATTATGTCTTGGTAAATTACTTCAAGAATACCAAACCAAACATTTTATAAATACCTGTAAAGAAAATATCTTCCGCAGAAATAGTTTCCCGGTCTGTCCCTTTAGAAGTGGCTACTCTGAAACCAGGCAGTTTTGCGATCATTTTTGTACAACTATTCATGACAGCAATTTATCCTCCTAACTCAGAGGGTCTGCTATAATATATATCTGTATTTATATCTCTATATCTGAAATTGAATAAATAACGAAAAAAATAAACATTGCGTATTTGGCAGCATAATCCAAAACACGAATAAAAAAATGATTTATTGCTGCCAAATTACGAGTGTAAGTGAGAGGAAACATTTTACCTGGCTCTTCTCAATGGAGGCATTGTGTTTGTCACACATGGGGCTGATCTCCATGCCCTTGTCCCGCTCCCTGTCCCCTTGGGTGAAGAACTCCACCATGATTCGATCGGTCCACTGCCGGTACAACTCAAGTGGCTTGGTGGGGTTACTCAGGTCGGCACAGTGGACCATGTTCTGAAGGACCTGCAGTGATACGGTTGGCATCAGAGAGCAGCAGTTCTCAATTATTTGAGATTCAGGGGACAAACGGACCCTCACACTATGCTAACACCAATTAAACGGAACTACCAGGTGTACTCCTGAATGCCAAACTAATTGAACAGTTACTTATTTGTTATTTATTTTGATTTTGCTGAAGAATCTTTGAGATATCATGACTACAGAGAAATATCATTTTGTGGTCCAAATCCTACAAAAAGATCTTACCTGAATGCGGTCAGAGTAATTGTCCAGAAGCAAAACACCTAAACTGGTGACTTTCTTGGTCTCCACCATGGTTTTTAGGTCTGCCAGTAGGTTCATATGCTTGGACATATCAGTGGCTAGCACCTGTTATCACAATAATCCCAACAAATATGTCAGGAGTTTTCATTCTAAGGTCATTCGGATGCCAACGGCTGATGTTGCCTCACCATGTCAATGACTAATTTGCGCAGTGAGTGCCTCTGTTTCTTGCTGAGGTTTTGAAAGATGTCACAGTTGTCCTCTTGCAGAAGCTTAAAGCCGACAGCCAGGTGGTGATTCTCCAGCACCGATGAGTCATTGTACATCAACGCCAGCTCAGAATCTGAGAGGGGGAAAGAGTTTGATCATTTAAAAGTAATGTTCAACGCACAAAATCACACAGCTTTTGTAGGACAAACTCACTCGTGTTGATGAGAAACTGATTAGAAACACCAGGGTGATCCACATCATGGATGGCACTGGCAAAGAGAGCGGCGAGGATTTCCAGATCGGTGAACACGGCCTTCACCGACACACACAAGTAGGACAATCATTTTATAAGCACCAGTCGTGTTGTTTCTTCTTTCTCAAGAAATGTGTCCAGCAATTCCGCGCGTACCTCCAGTGCAGGTGTCGAAAGCAGCACGTGAGTAGACTGGACGACGTCGGCAGCGTGGATGTTGTTGTGATACGCCACGTCTGCATGGTAGTGATCCTCCAAAGTCATCATGAAGGTAATGAAAGTGTCAACTGGAATCTTGAAAGACTTGAGCAGGTCCCGCTCCTGAGACAGAAAGCCAAGGTGAAGTCCATTTGTCAAAATTTGTTTCTAAAGCTGTACCTTGATTTACAACCATGGTGCCACTGTACTTTCATTGATATAATCTGTTTTTAGGAAGAGCCACAAGGCATTTGACGTGCATTACCTGGAAGATAGTGTACATGGTGACTGTGAGTGGACGATTCCCAGAGTGCTCAGCGACTTTAAAGACGTCAATTCCCCATCTATTAATGTCCTCCAATTCCTGCACACAGGACAGATGTGAATCGTACAAACAATGCGTACAAACACAAAGTGTGTAGCACTACTACGACGGTCCTTGTACCTTAGCTAGATGACTTTCCTGGGTGGTGTTGACCCCAAAGCGAGGGATGGTGGACGGTGCCAGGCTGGGGCTGTGTGTAGGCTTCTTCACTCCGCTGATTTGGGACATAGGTCGCTTTTTCTTCTCCTCCTTAGTGGGGGGAGCCATGATGTCCATGTCATGTTGTTTCTCTGTCAGATGGACACAGACAAAAATGTCAAGTTTTTCCCATTAGTCTGTAAGTCAGCATTTCTACATGCCTGGCCTGCACGTTTTTCCAGTTACACCGATTTTTACACCAATTTAATGACGTCTGACACACCCCAGGAGGGTAACAGCTTTTTCCTGGGACATATGAAAACCTTTGAAATCCACACGCGGACTGTCACACTTTAGATGTATTTCAACCATGGCAGAGGAAACGAGTTAATGGTCGCCTGTGAGATGTCAGCACTGCTCCTCCAGCAAGCTAAGGGCCACGTGTATTTGTGTTCTATAATCCCTATATTACATTTTGTACAATGCTGTATATGTAATTGAATCATACTACTGTGCGTATGAGTGAACGCATTTGGAAGGCCATCAGGGAGAATGTTAAAGCGCCAGCTGTTGATTAGCGTTGTCCAGAAAGCACAGTTGCGTCACTTAAATAACGATGACATTGGCACGGAGCCACATGCCTTTTCTAAAGCATACGGGAGAATATAGCTCATTGTGAATAAGCAAACATAGTTTTTCATATTCAGATAACAAAATTGTGACGTGTAAAGAGACCCGGCGAATTACCTAGGAAGGTACTTGAGATGAACTCCGAGACTTGGTTCCCTGAGCGGCTGGTCTCGGACAGCTGGGTGAGTTCTCGGTTCAACATCCTCTTGAACTGGACACAGCAGAACAAGTCAAACCATCAGCTTGTTTTTGAACGCAGTATAATGCAGCGTTTCCTTACTGTTCTTGAACCAAGGCACATATTTGACATGAGAAAAACTGCAAGGTGGACCGCCAAGTAAACATGTCACGTACAGTTGACATTGATTTACAGTACTTTGGAAGAAATACGAGTCTGTTTAGTCAAACACAAACAATCTCGTATGAATGGCAACAGGTGGATGCACACCTTAATCATTCTCCCTGTCTACATTGCTGGCATTGAAAGATAAAGAAAAATTGATTAGTTAGCGTAAATAAGTCCTCATCTTCTGACAAATTAAATGAAATTGGATGATTTTCCTCAGCACACCTGATGATCTCTGCCACTGCGAATCACTGGCATAATGATCGATTTAGCCCTCTCTGGAGCAAATAAAATTTTGCAGAGAGAAAAATCTGATACTTTCAGAAAATGATACTCTGGATTTAAGATTTTCGATTATATTAAAACCTGTTGCAAATTTGCAACACATGCCCGGAAAGAGTCAAGTACTAGTAGAGTAAGGATACTCTCTCTACACTTTTGCAATGGTTTTCGGTGGGGAAACCAACTTTTATGAGCAAAGGATCATCACAGACAGTGGCAACACACACACACACACACACACACACACACACACACACACACACACACACACACACACACACACACACACACGTACGTAAAATGTAAAACATTGCTCATATACAGTTAGCTCAGAATGCAATGAAACGTAGCGCTAAAAGAATCTCATGGCAAGTATTTGTTAACATCAGCTTTTCTTTAGTCACAAAACAAGCAACATGTGAGCCTCAGGCAGTCCTCTGCACCCTCCCACAACTCACTTAGCAGTTGAGCTCTCCCTACCTGAATGAACATCCACGAGTCCGAGATGAAAGAATCCACTTCTGGCATTTCAACACAAAATCAAGCATGGGAGCCAGAATAAAATCAAGTGTGAGCGCTGAGCCTGATGGCCATCCCCTGCCACTGCTCGCTGGAGCAGAAGCTACTACAGGCAGGGAGACCCCTGCAAAATCTCGGGAAACCCTCGATTGATACGAGCGGACCACTCTGGACGGCCGAGGAAGGACATGAGAGCTGCAAGCACATCTGTGGGAATGTGGTTGTCCGCCTTCCTCCCTCATTCACTCCATTGCTGCCTTCTCTCGTGTGTGTAAACAGTTGGGGAACGGGGTACTCTACTCCACGCCTCCCTCCCAAAAAAATGTCTAAGAATAGTGGCCAATCTGGCGAGTGCTGCAGCAAGAGGCTGGGAGAGCCGTAGCGCTCTCATTGGTCGAAAGCTACACAAAGTGGGAGGGGCCGAGGGTGTTGTAGCTGGCGGTTGTGAGATGCACCATGTGCACTAAGTTTGAAGATGATATGAAGTAAAATGATGAAAGGGAAGAGGGTAAGGTGGGGTGGGGGGCAGTTCATTCATGAAGCCAAAAATAAAATGATTACATCATGAACCACAATGTTGAGGGGGACAATGACCATCATGAGCGTCTTGTACAGAAACGGGATATGCTGACAAAGCATTCTAAAAATCACATGCTATTTTGTAAAACTGTTTCCTTATCTTTATTGAGCCAGTGTGGGTTTACTTCTCACTCAGTCTGGGGTGGTATGGCCGTTTTAGAGTGCCTCATTGTCGGTCGTGACGACGTGGTGGGATATATTCCAGACCAGGAGGCTTTAAGCGTAAATATTTTTTGGGCTCCAGTGTATAGGGATGTTTAGGCATAACAAAGATGCTAGACAAAGTAGCATTCACTTTTTCAGGTCATAAATGTGGTTTTGGATTGACTGTCGATGGATGAGCAGAACGTGATTTCCATGGACAGCCACAGCGTTTGATTACATGTTAATTTTTAATTATTTTTGAAGCCTCATTCTATTTACTTGGCTATTGATTTAATCATTCAAATTTGCAAGGGTTGTTAACTCTTAACTCTGTTTTTGTGCTGACACACACTCGGAACATACCACATTTTGGCTTGGAGGCACGCTGCTGTCTTCATTGTGGAACTAACACTAACCATGACAACCTGAGAAAGAAAGTTTGATTTACTGTAACTCTCCCCACTCATCAAATGGCAATGGAAAATTGGACTGAAATAAGGATGAAAAATATTTCTTCCACAAATCTAGGGCTCACTCTTCCACAAAACACCTTTTAGGGGTCATTTACAATCCATTCATCCATCCAGCCATCTTCAAAGATGAAATTGTTTGATAAAAAAGTTATCAGTGATACATAAACAATTCAGTCTGCTACGTGTGTGGCCTTTTCTCAATTGTCAGCATAGATATTTCTCCCCCATTGACTGATCTGCAGGACTATAAGGCGGAAAGAGGGGAGGCATCCCTCTCACGGAAGCCAAGACGCTGCCACGTGAGCGCGTGCAGTGGTTCGCTATACCCTATGTATCCGGGCAGAAAATATATAGAACGAGGCAATCTATGGATCAGCGTAGCATGTATGTGCTCGATATTATGAAGAGCATGTGTACACTGAGTGGGTGGTCTAATTGTGGAATCACACGAATGTTGCGCTCGAGTCTGGGTAAAGTGGATGAGATGAAGGGGTGGAGGGAGGAGAGGAAAGCAAGGGGGTTGGGAGAAAGGATGGATGGATGGAGGAGAT
Source organism: Syngnathoides biaculeatus (assembly GCF_019802595.1). NCBI lineage: Eukaryota > Metazoa > Chordata > Actinopteri > Syngnathiformes > Syngnathidae > Syngnathoides > Syngnathoides biaculeatus. The sequence goes on from NC_084652.1 coordinate 12,908,577, forward strand.
ACCGTTTCATCCTCATTCACATTTTTCTGCACTAGTGGGTGGGGGGGAGGTTGTGTCTTGTCTCTATTTGCATGCATGAAAACTCTCATTTATTGAGGAAGCCTCTTCTCAATGGCTGGAAGATTCTATTTCATGGATCATAGATAATAATAATTTTGTTTAGGGCACAGGGAACATCGCAAGCCACGACTGGTCTAGAAGCTACATGCAAACATTAACGTTATCATACACTTTAAAAAAAAAGGGACTTCTTGAAGCAAAGGAAATGTTTCAGAAAGCACAATGGATCACATTGTTACTTGGTATTTGATCCTGTATGGGATAAGACTTTTAAAAGAAGCTAAAATGTGCAAAGCCAGGAATTTAGTTGGAGTTTTGTGAAAGATTTTTCTATCCATTGTTTTACATTCCATTTGATGTATCTATCAGTGAATAACATGTGCATCGGCGGGCAGGAATAGGAGCCAGCTGTGTGAACCACTACGTTAGAAGTGAGCTGTGTCCTGACGTTTTGCTGGTTGAGGTACCTTGTTGGAGGCCATCTCGCTGACCGAGTGTCGGGTTTTCAGGGTCTCCAGTTGCTCCAGACACCAGTCCAGCTCGTCCAGAGTCTCAATGGCCAGCTGCTGGTGAGGCTCCTCTGTAGCCAGGGCAATATAGCGTTCTTATTATGGCATGGATTCAACTATCCCAAAACATTCATATGTGCAGCAGCCATCGTGAACCCACACTTAGTTACGATTCGCTATTCCCAAATTCAACATTTAGCGTTTTTTTCTTTTCTGTGGACTCCATCCTTCATTATTTGCTGAAAAACTCAACAATTTGTATATTTTTGTGCTCTTTCTGTAATGTTGTTAAATACAAGATGGCACCAAAATCTTTTGCACCAAACTCCTTCTGAGAGAAATAGAGCCGGGTGGGGAATTCAGATGTATGCATTTTGTATGCATGGGGGAGCAAAGTTTAGGCTTGAAGTACTCTGCAGTCTATCACAAATGCTGCTGAACTTTCGGCTTGTCCCTTTCGGGGTCGCCACAGCGTGTCATCTCAGATGAACAGACATATATGTTTGGCACAATTTTTACACCGGATGCCCTTCCTGACACAACCCTTCTCAGGGAGTGAGTTACTTGAGTCAATGTAATGGAGTAAATGTACCGCATTACTTGCCACAGCTGTCTATAATCCATTTATTTTCAATGATGTTTTTTTTAGATGAGTTTGAAATTATATTAAAAACTTTTAGGATCATACTTTGTGGTATATTTATAGTTGATTAATTCATATATATATACAGTATATATATATTAATATAAACGAACTTGTTTTTTTCTCCACAGTGATGGGCCAATCAATTAATTTGATATTCACAGCAGAGTTCAGCCCAGAACAATGGTGGTTTACTAATTTATTGAATCCCATGATACAAATATACTCAGTAATGTGTAGGGAGCCATTAATGATTGAGTGAGTTGTGATTTGCAAATGTTTAAATTAAATTTAATGTGGTCCTTATGTATTATTGTTTGTTTCCAACAAGGGTGTAACTTGAAATACAAATAAGAGCACTGACCTGCCAGACTGGTATTGCACATGGACGGTGGGTTGCTGCCAGACGATCGGGTCCTGCAGATACAGACCATCCATTTACCTCATGATAACTACGTTTGATTCTGCTGTCACTTGCAAGTTTGCAGTGCAGACTGCAGAGACCTTCCCCTCCAAAGGACATACTTGCTGGCTGGCCGATCTTGCTGGCCAGTTATGACGGCAAAGTTACTCCGGACCGTCCTCAGGCTGGCAAGGACCTGCCACATGAATGACAAAACTGTTAATCTAACTAAACATAGCATTTATGTTTTTTGGGCTGAATTAATCAAAACACTGTGACATTCATCCATCTCTGCAGACCAAGCACTTCTCTTTGCAATTTTGATGAGATGTCATGCTTGTTATGCCGCCCTGACTCAGCACTTAATTCAGAAAAATTCTGCAGCGTAGTCTGTGCCTATTGTGTTCTTTTTTTGCTTACAAGATAATATAATTGCAGTGTTTTTTAATCATCAGGATGCCAAACCTCTTCTTTCTTCTTTTTTAACTTTCGGTTTGTCCTGTTAGGGATCACCACAGCGCGTCATCTTTTTCCATTTAAGCCGATCTTGTGCATGTCTTCCCTCACAACATCCATTAAAATTCCCCTTTTCCCTGACAGCTCCATCCTCATCATCCTTCTACCAATATACTCATTTTTTCTCCTCTGGATGTTTCCAAACCATCTAAGTCTGCAATCTCTACCTTTGTCTCCAAAACATCCATCTTTAGCTGTCCCTCTAATGAGCTCATTTCTAATCCTATCCAACCTGCTCACTCTGAGTGAGAACCTCAACATCTCGAGTTCTCCAACCTCAAACTCTGCTTCCTGTTGTCTATTCAGTGCCATCATCTCTAATCCGTACATCATGGCTGGCCTCACCACTCTTTTATAAACTTTGCCCTTCATTCTCGCAGAGACCTTTTGTGACATAACACACCAGACACCTTTCGCCGGCTCTTCCAACCTGCTTGGACCAGTTTCTCCACTTTCTTACCACACTCACCATTGCTCAGGTTTAATGACCCAAAGTATTTGAAGTCGTCCACCCTCACTATTTCTTTTTCCTAGAGCAGAGCCTTACTCATTCAAATAACTTTGCTTTACTAACTTCCCCCTTACTAATTATAGCCACTTCCTGGTCATTCACGCTTGCCTCTTCCAACTCTACCTTCTCCCCCATTCTCTTCGTTCATTAACTTCTCAAAGTACTTTTTCCATCTACTTAGCACACTACTGGCACTAGTCAACATATTTCCATCTCTACCCTTAATCACCCTTACCTACTGCACATCCTTCCCATCTCTATCCTTCTGTCTGGCCAACCTGTAGAAATCCTTTTCTCTTTCTTTTGTGTCCAACCTGTTGTACATGTCGTCATATGCCTCTTGTTTAGGCTTTGCCACCTCTACCTTTGCCATACGTCTCATCTCAATGTATTGCTTTCGCCTCTCCTCAGTCCTCTCACTGTCCCACTTCTTCGCTAATCTCTTTCCTTGTATGACTTCGTGTATTTTAGGGTTCCACCACCAGGTCTCCTTATCCCTTTTCCGACTAAAAGGCACACCAAGTACTCTCCTGCCCGTCTATCTGATCAGATTGGCTGGAGTATTCCAGTCTTCTGGGAGCTACTCCTGTCCATCGAGAGCCTGTCTCATCTCTTTCCGAAAGGCCGGACAACATTCTTCCTTTCTCAGCTTCCACTACATGGTTTTCTACTCTACCTTTGTCATCTTAATCTTCCTACACACCACCATCCTATGCTGTCGAGCGACACTCTTCCCTACCACTACCTTTTAGTCAGTAACCTCCTTCAGATTACATCGTCTTCACAAAATGTAATCCACCTCCGTGCTTCTACCTCCACTCTTGTAGTTATCAAGACGGCAAACTCACCTGTGCAAATGGTGTGACAATCATGTCTTCTGTGTGTCTGCATGAGAGGACAGAACAACATGAGAAAAATGAATACAGGAGAAAACAGTATTTTAAAATATACCACATTTATATATATATATATATATATATATATATATATATATATGTACACACACACTGTATAATAATCAACAATAACACTCACACATGGTACACCTGTGCAAAACTAAACAATGTTGGAAACAACTCTCTGTATGACGCAGTGTAGTCCACTAGTACAAACTACAAGCACAAAAATGAAAATTTTTTGATACAGTTGTTGTATTGTTCTCGTTTGATTGTGCAGGTGTACCCAATGTAGTGTCTGGGAAGTCCAAAATAATGAGATGTAAAAAAAAAAAAAAAAAAAAAACTCAGTAACCACGTTGTTAATATTAAACAACAGCGTACTGTTTGACGTCTACATACAAAAGGGCCCTATTTTCATGACCGGCATAAATCCGGCGCAGCAAGCATTGCAACTGTGCACCAGAGGTTCGACCAGTGTTGGCAATTTCAAAGACCAGAGAGGCATAGTGAACCTGAAATTGGGTGGGCTGCACCACTAATGGTGTGTTTACAGCCTACAGCATTCGGCTCCTCCCATTCCCTTTAAAGTGGCGCAATGACCTGATGAACAGATCTCTTAGTAGGAAAGAAGGATGTGTAGTTGCAGTGATCGGTACATGAATGAGTCCGTTATTGAATTCAGAATGAGCTGATGATATCTAACGGCGACATAGATATGTCGGCACACCTCAGTAGTCGTCTACCAGCGGTGCTGGGAGTTAAATGTAGTCAGCACAGGTGTATGTTTAGACCGACTTTCTGTCATTAAATTGTAACGTCGCAGGGTGCACCTCAAAGGACACACCCACACTGCACTGTAGCGTCCTGTCTGCAAAATTGCCAAACATGCAGCGAGCTGTGCGTTTGCACGAAAATCAGAAGCCACTGGCGGTTGTCCACTGACGCAGTTCTGCTTGTGATGAAAATAGAGCCCAAAGTATTAATTTCAGTGTAAATGGCAAAATAAGTTCTGATGACTAACAACATTTCATTAACATTATCATTCTGTAAAATGCAGGGTGTCCCCCAAATGTACTCACTTTTTGACTGGCCAATATTGACATAAATACAAGTCTAATAATTTGAATAAATTAAATCTACAATCTACACAAAAAATATACGAGTAATGGGAAGAGTACATTTTTTTGTGACAGCCTGTAATATCAAGAACAATTTCATGCACAGCTGATGTTTGGTGAGGGGACAAAACAAGGTGGATGGAAGAGGAGGATGGAAGACTAGAATGACAAACAAAATGTGGTTCTTTCTTTTCAGGAAAAAAAATTGCCATGCACACGTATAAAAAATAACTTGGTGTTTAGGGGAACCAAAGGTGAATTAAGTTGTATTCAGTTAAGGTCGCTTTTGGCAGGAGAAAAGTGAGGGGTCGGTCATGAAGCTGTCCAACAGGGAAGACATAAGGGGGCTTCAGGGAACAAAATCAGTCATTTAATCTGATTTTTATCACGTTGGTCTCACCGAGATGACAACCAGTTGACCTCCCAGTGCTTCAAGCTTTCTTCCCTTCAAAACAGACAGCCAATGAAGTGGTGAGGGGGGCCTGTCGTTATTTCGAGAGTTTCGGTTCAATCTGGCACGTTTAATCGGCAATAATAAAAAAAAACATGTAGACAAGAAAGCCCCCTTTTCTTTATGGTCGTAAAATGGATGCAACGCTCGTTCATTCTGACATTTACATACAAGATGAATGTCATGTGCAGCAATATTAGTTGCTGAAAGCTAATTGGATAAATGTAAAAAGCAGCAAATCTTTAGAACATTAAATACAGAACATATGGATATTGATTCATTCCCTGGCAAAACTTAGAAACTCAATTTCCTTGTGCATCAAATCAATTTGGGATTTGTGACTTTAAAGGCGTGGCCTAGTGAAGTCGTTGCTTTTCATTTCGCAATGTGAATGTCACATATGCATCACGCTCGTAACACTCATGCAATACAAAAATGTGGCTACAGTAGACATAATCGTGTTTTCATTAGACAAAAGTAGCTCTTCTGATATTGACACGTCAAGTTACCGAGCAATCTGACATGCAACCAATGGACTTACAGGTCACTCGCAGTGGAGGCGTTTTTCAAAGGACCTTTGGGCGAGAGGTCAAAGTCCGAGTCCGAGCGGTAGAGGAACGACTCCCGCCGCTGGCTGTGAGGAAAGTTGGCCTGCAGGACCAGACCACCGGAGCTCGGGCTGGCCTGAGCGTCCAAGGGACTGCGGCCCACTGACAAGCCATTCTCCACATCAAAGCTGTGGACAAAAAGAAATGAGCTCAAGATAAAAATGTTTTCATTTTTATGAGATGCGTGACAAAACAAGTTCAAAATACTGCAGCGTTTGCCCAGTCCGTGTGTGTGGGCTCAAACTGTGACAAAATAATAAAAAAAAAAAATCCAGTGACAATGGGCCGCAAAAACGAAAAGAAAGCCGCACATTGACCCCCACATCAAAACATCACAAGTTTTCGTCACGCTCAGACTTTAATCTGTAAAACAGGAAAATGCAGAAGGAAGTAAAGCTATTATGAGCAGCACAATAAAATCCCCAAATTACACGTTTTAGAGGGTGTGACATTGTGACGTGGGAAAGTATTGTTGACGCCCTCAAGTAGACTAACATTGGCGTCAAACAACAGCAAAATCGGTCTGTTTGCTCAGTCATTTAATTAAAAACTGGAAATGGAAAAAATTGTGGTCAAAAAGTTGCACGCAAGTTTTTGGAGTAAAATGTGAGGAAATAATTCATAGTCAAAAAATTCAACCACAGCAATCATCAGTCCATCATTGTTGTGTCACAGGACAAGTCATCAAAAGGTGAGAACTCAATTGATAAGTTTTCATGTTTTAATAAAGTTAGCACATTTTTACAATTGTATTACAGATAAGTATGTTAAAAAAAGATATTTTAAAAATACCACCACTATTTACAGGGCAGAGGGAATTGGCTTACCTACAGGTCATTGATGGGCATTACAATTGCATAGAACTTTTTTTTTTAAACCCCAACATTTCTTTATTTTTCTTGAATTAATGGGGATAAAATGTCAATGGGTTTTGGGGCTTGTTAAATAAAATAAAAAGAAAAAAAATTATAAAATTCAAAGAAATTGAAAATCTTTTTTTTACAAATGTGGAAAGAATTTTTAAAAATGTGTGACTAGGTAAATCCCCGATTGCCAAACATTGAGTACGCAGGGGCCCAGTTTTGTTTTGCCGTGGAACACTAGTTTATCATGAAGGACAGATTGTTACAGATGTTTCAGCCCCACTCACACCAGGTGAACGACTATGAAAAGTCAAACAACTTTTAAAACACATTTTGAGCGTACAGTATTTGAACACACAAAAACAAATTGCCAGCATAAAATGCATAGAAAATAATGAATGTAACTTTTGTCTCTGTACATATATGTGCCTTTAAGAGGTGGGGCATGGTGGGATTATGTGTGAAATTAGTGAGCTTGCGTGTCGAGTGTCTGTGCATGAGCTGTGGTCGATCGACATCAGCTCCTTCGTGAATGTGCTCATTGTGATCCGGATCCTTTCTTTCTCCATACTTGGGTTCATCTAGGTCTCGTCAGCCCAGAAAAACCTTCTCATGATAACGTTATTCATTTTTTCATTCATCCGCTTCAAATGAATGTAAACATGTCCGAACATGAACTTTTGCCTCATATTAATCTTTTGATTTGAAACACAAATGTCTGTCATGTACAACAAAGGAATTGACCTTGGTGTTCCAATACTTTTGCAGGGTTGACTGTAGCTGAAATCAACAGTGTAAATATGACAGTAGACAAGAGTCACGTAAAGTGCAAGCAATGTAGAAGGGTGTGAAATTTAATGTCATAGAGGGAAGGCATAAAAATATCCCAACATCATTAGGTCTGCGTGCACAAATGGCGAGTTCAAGTGAGAGTGAGAGTCTAAAAATAGACGGGTGTTGAGGCGAGGGGGACTTCCTCCTAATCCAACACGACGCAGCTACGCTATCTTATTTACAGGCCGGGCACGTTTCTGCATTGATCCATATTTTTTTTTTTTTTAACCAGCAACCACCCTGCTGACATGCCAACCCAGAGCAACCCAGAGACATTGTCACAACACGATTCTTGTCCCCTCAAAAAATAAGAAAAAATAACTGAGCACTAAACTATATACGGCGGCACGGTGGAGCAGATGGAAAACGTCGGCTTCACAGTTCTGATGTCCCGGGTTCAATCCCGAACCCACCTGTATGGCGTTTGCATGTTCTCTTCCATGCCTGCGTGGGTTTCCTCCAGGCACTCCAGTTTCCTCCCACATTCCAAAAACATGCAACATTAATTGGGGACTCTAAATTGCCCCTAGGTGTGACTGTGAGTGCGGTCTCGGTGTGCCCTGCGAATGGCTGGCAACCAGTTCAGGGTGTACCCCGCTTCCTGCCCGTTGACAGCTGGGATAGACTGCAGCCCTCCCCGCAACCCTTTTGGGGATAAGCAGCCAAGAAAATGGATGGATGAATAATCGATACACAGTATAGTTCTTTCCTGTATATCATTGTTCATCATTTGCATTTTTGCTGTGTTGCTGAATTTTAACTTTTTTCTTCCACATTATGCATGCGAACATTTTAGACCTATGAACAGTCCCCCATTAGTTTATTTAAAAAAAAAAAAACATTTGACAAGTCTGAATTGAGAGTGGGCGGCACAATGGATCAACTGGAAAGCGTCGGCCTCACAGTTCTGAGGACCCGGGTTTGATCCCGGACCCGCCTGTGTGGAGTTTGCATGTTCTCTTCGTGCCTGCGTGGGTTTTCTCCGAGCACTCCGATTTCCTCCCACATCCCATAAACATACTACATTAATTGAACACTCTAAATTGCCTCTTCGTGTGATTGTTAGTGCGGCTGTCTGTCTTGATGTGCCCTGCGATTGGCTGGCAACCAGTTCAGGGTGTACCCCGCCTCCTGCCCGTTGACAGCTGGGATAGGCGACCCTTGTGAGGATAAGCGGCTATGAAAGTGGATGGCTGGATAGATAGTTGTCATGTTTTATGTTGTGTATATGTATTGCTGCTCAGTTTGGGTAAAGCAACGCCTGTTTGAAGTTTAAAATGACCGTGAACACAACACACAACAAATGTAATGTTAATAAATGGTGTTTCACAAGTAATGTCAACTCAAACATGTTATCGATCAAAACAAACGTGACAGTTTATGTAGAAATGTATGTGATTTTCATACTCAAGTTCACCCCTAGTAGTTTTAATACTTGGACGCAGTGACTAAAGATACATTCATTTCTACCATTCCCTTTGAATGAAGAAGAGACATAGCAACTGCAGTATGCGAGAAAAAAAAATCTCTCCCCATCTTCCCTTCCCTGTCTCCATTACCCAATGAGGATGCTGCATGAGGACAAGACGCTGGTGTGTTACTGAGTATTACATAACAGCAGCCCTTGCCCCTCCATTCATGTGACGGCTTCAGACACACTGACTGCACTACAGTATATGCGTGGAGCAGAGGAGTCAGAGGGAGGACAGGGAGGAGGGAGCAAGGCAGAAAGTGAAGCCCAGTTTTGCCTTGCGTGATGAGTTCGCGTGCTGCATTCGGACCCAAATGTGAAGGGCTAAGCACTTTGACCGTACCTGCACACCCTTTAAGGGCACATGTCATACAGACAATACGTGATAATTACTTTATAAAACCAGTTTACTGTCTTACATTCCTTATTATTACAATGTTATACAATACTCCATCTGGAATTTCTCTATTAAAAACACATGGCAGTCCCTCAACTCACAGTACACGTGCCTCAATTTACAAGGTGAGAATTTCGTGCTTTGTGCTGCGAGCCGAAATTTGCCCAAGTCACTGGCAGTGAAACGGACAAATGCAAAATGAAAACACTCACAACGAGCACTGAACAGCCGCTAACACGGAACTAAACGCGTGGTAAACTGTCAAGCTGAGTGAGGTTCAGAGCTCAAAATGAAACCTTTTAGGCCACACCCCTTAGTGGCACAAATCACAAACATTGCATTTTAAAACCAGTTTATTTCTTTACATCCTCATGATATTCCGATTTATTGCAAAGTGGTTATGTTTAATTGCACATTTTTGCAGACTGATATCACTATAAGTATTGACAGATACCGAGTACCGATACTGCTTGATAATAAAGACCTCACTTTATTTGAGCGCGCATGGTGATTCGCTGATGTGTCAAACCGCTGCAGCTGCCAGGAAGGAGGTCTTAACACACAGGTGTCAAACTTAAGGCCCGGGGGCCAGATCCGGCCCGCCACATGATTTTATGTGGCCCGTGAAGTCAAATCCAGAGTGTCAATTTCAATTATTCTTGTAAAAATTTGTACACCAATTTCTAATCGTCATGCATCATAAATGATAAAGTTGACATATTACAAGCATTTTTGTGTTATCAAACATGAATAGTTGAAAAACACATTACCCTTGATTTTCTGATTCCAAAAGTAGTTCATAAATTGGTGATGTAGATACGATGAGATGATTAAATATTTGTATTGTTTCACAGTCATAACGGCCCTCTGAGGGAAACCAGAACCACAATGTGGCCCGCAAGAAAAATGAGTTTGACACCCCTATCTTAACCAATGTCAGATTTATTTTCATTTTTTGCTGTAAGTATCTCTGTCAGGTATTGGCAGCTTTCACGAGTACTCAATTGCTTGAAAAAGGCCCTCAATAAATATTTGTATTGTTTCACAGTCATAACGGCCCTGAGGGAAACCAGAACCACAATGTGGCCCGCAAGAAAAATGAGTTTGACACCCCTATCTTAACCAATGTCAGATTTATTTTTATTTTTTTGCCGTAAGTATCTCTGGCTGGTATTGGCAGCTTTCACGAGTACTCAATTGCTTGAAAAAGGCCCTTGATGCCTCGCTCGACTAACTAACTGGAATTGGTACTCGCCCATTTAAAAAAAAAAAAAAAAAGAAACTTTTTTTGCGTGCTGGAACAGATTAATAGCCCATCATTTCAATTAAATTAGGAAAGCTGATTTGATATACAAGGAAACTGAGTTACACTTGAGGTCACAAGTTAAGATACAACTACATTGTCATTTGCAGGCATCATCTCCTTCTCACTCCTTTTCACCTTTCCTATTTTTCTTTACATCGCCTTGTATCTGTCCAAATACATAATTTGATGCCCCGCCCCCCGTCGCTCTTTCTTCGTGTTCCATCTGTAAACTTGTTTCTATTTTTGTCCTGGCATCACGCTTCAAGTGGCTAAATTTAGCCTCCCGTCGCATAGGGGGAAGAGACCGAGAAAGGAATCGTCGAAGCTAAAAATAGGCTTTCAGGTAGAGTACACAGAAGCGCCCCCTCCTCCCTCTGCACCGGCATACATCGTTTGGCCCTCTCCCCACCCATTCATGCATATTTATTGTGAGCTTTCTATTTGAAGCCCATACGGAGCTAAAATTAGATCAAAACATCGCCCACGACATTCCCTTAGTGTCGTTTTTTTTTTTTTTGCTCGTTTGCTTGGAGTTCAACACAGGCGAGCAAGCGAGCGAGCAGATCCAGCCTTGGCACCCAAATTTGTGGTCTATAAGGGATGATTGCGTTAAGATGATTTCTAAATGATAAAAACTGAATGTTGTTGGACTTTCTGTCCAGGCCATCAAATGTATTCCCTGGAAATGATACAAAAAGATCAAAGATCAAAATGTCAAGGGATTTATATCATGCGCCTTAAAATATAATTCCTGTCAGAGACATTTCATTTACAATGCTCGAATGTACTGAGATCCAACATACGAGTTATGTCAAAATGGTAGCATCCAATTTACATTGACACTGTTCCATATTGTGAAGTTAGTTTGCAAGGCACTGCATCACAGGTGTCAAACTCGAGGCCAAGGGCACTTTAGGGTCCAACACAGCCCACTCAAAAGGCAATTAGCGTGTACTTCACATATCGTACTACATGGATTTGCTCTTTGTATTTTGGCAGAAAATCAGTAATACAGTAATGCTTTCTCCCTACAGGCCTTTCCTTCTCTAGCAAATATCAACAAGTTTATTTTTATAACCCTGATTTACAAATTCAATGCATGATTTGCTAGTATCGATACAATCCATGGACTATATTGTACAATGATTTAAATTGATACGTTTACATCCAGAAGGCAAAGTCGCTGTGCACAGATCGATCCATTTGGATTGTAGGAATATAAATCGATGCATTGATTAAAACGAATGAATGACAAATTGATTGGGCAGTTGACTCAAGGAACAGATGTTTGGTTTGAACTAATAATTGAATTAATAGTAGTTGTTCTAACAGATCAGACAGTAAATGTGCCTGCGAGCATTACTGTGTGGTCTGTTTGTATTATTGCTTAAATTAGCTATTTGAATGTTATAATTATCATGAAAACCAAGCAGATTTTTGTTAGTGGGGCACACACTATGTGTTAGCATTAAGCTAGTCGATGTTGATAAAATAAAATTGGTTATATGGCTTGCTTGCTTTGGTGTTTTAATAAAGATTGTACAATTCTTTTTGTGTTTTTTTTTTTTAAAGCTGACTTCCACTCAGAATGCAAAATACAGAATATGAAGCAAACACGCGTTGCCTCTAATACGGAGCATTGTGATACTCGAGTCCCTGAACACTCGTCTCGGTCTGGCCGGACTTGGGATTTTCCAATGACATCAATCGAGACCAGCGCTGATCCGCTAGTCTTCAACTTGATTACAAGATAATAAAGATAAGTACTAGCTAAAACAACAAAGCACTTTAATTCATGTGGTGCTAACCTCTTGGTCTTTTTTCTTTTTCCAAACAGCCATTGTGCTTCAATTTACACACATGAAAGATATATGAACCGGGAGATTTGTTAAAAAAGGCCAGAACGTCAGTGCCCAGTGGTACATTATCTGATAAATAGCTCCCACAGAAACAATGTGTCCAAAATATGACTCCATTGTTTTAGCGTCTTACGCATGCTCACACCCGCCCACCTTTTTCTCTCCCTTCCCCTCACACTCTGAGCCATATTGCCCAAAATACAAACAACTTCGTGCAATTACCTCAAAAATAACCTCACTGAGTAGGGAGGGTCGTTAGGTATTTTCTGGGAAGTGATGCTTGATGTGCAGGGGATGCGGTCTTGAGATTTCTTGGCTACTCAATCAGTATGAGGGGAAGGGCCCTCTAGTGGCTATAAGAGACACTGCATGAGGTAATATGACCGAAATGTAAATAAATAGACACTCGCGCTGAAACATACACATCCCAAAACATGCCGTGGGGATAAAATTGTAATTATGGCCACATCTACTGTCAATAATATGCACTTAAAATGCTAATTTGTGGAATAATGTGGACACAAAATTCAAATGAACATACAAGACCAAAAAAATCCATATTAAACTCACAGATTTTTAACATTTCATGAACATGTTTCATGGCAACTAATTGGCATTTTGTGTGCAGAATTGCCACTTAGCCATGTCTGGGGTTTCGTTTCATAGACACACAACGCGTCCTTGGAAATGTATTGTTACGGTGAATCATTTTTGGGAAATGTTCACAATTACGAATTACGGGCTGCTCTAGCAACCTGCCCCAGGCAAAAAAAAAAAAAAAAAAAAAATGAAAAAGAAAAAGAAAGAAATGGTGTAACGAGAGAGTTGTGCTCCACCATTTGTTACTTAAGCGTCTGACTGGTAAAAAAAAAAAAAATGTGATTGATGGCAACCGGTCTGTGGCCCCGATATCGGACACTCGGCCTGCGTCATCGCCTGTCACGTAAACGCCAGGCCCATCTGGGGTGAGTTGAAACATAGGCTCGAGTGCGCCAGCGCCGGGCGAGGCGCTCGGTCGCCTAAGCGGGGCTGGAACTGTCACCTGAACCTTAATTCATTATTCCCCACCCCTGAGAATTCTTACTTTTACTTTGTGGAGGATCATGACCCCTGTCAACGCGTTCCTTTTTTTTCTTTTTAAAATGTCAAGTCCAGTTTTATGTAGGATAGGCACATCCGCCTCACAGTTCTGACTTCCGGGGTTTGAATCTCGGCTGGGGCTTTTCTCCGGGTACTCTGGCTTCCTCCCACATTGTAAAAACATGCATGTCACGGTTAACTCAAGGCAGGGGTTTGGAAAGTAAATATATAAATGCATGGTCTGTTCTTGAATCTCGACAGTACAGTATCAAGAGTGCATATGTGTTGCAGTCATTTAGCTGTTGTTTCCCCTGGAATTTGTTCATTGAAACAGATAGTGGACCCCCACATATTCTTGGTTCAGTAGCTGCAAACTCAGCAATTTGCAGAATCCCCCCCCCCCTTTTTTTTTAAACACAAACCCCACTTACTCGTTTTTGTTTGTTTGTTTCTATTCCCCACAGGAATTTTAATTATCATATCTTCCCTATCGCAGTTGGGGTAAATCCCTAATCCTCGGCAATAGCGGAAGGGGTGGGGGTGCGGTGTCCACTGTATTTATTAATTATTTGTATTCATTTATCTCAAATATTTTTATGCATAACAAATATTTAAAGAAACAATTCTGAAATAAACCATTTTACATTACACATGCATAAATACATATGCAGTTTTCAACTGAAATTGGTAAATTAGAACAAAATGTAGCTGTATTCTCTGCTCTTTTTCTTTCATTTTATTTCTGAAAATGTCTTTTTTTTTCTTTTATGTAGTGAAAAATATTAAAACAATACCATTAAATTCTAAACTAAATAACATTAAGAGGACATTTATCATTTTATTATTAAAACTACTGTATATGTTTTATATACACATGCATCCAGTGCTTGTTAGCTTCAGTTTCAGTTTCAGGAACTATGAAAGTGTATGACAGTAAAACTGAGATAATCTTTAAATAAGTTAGTTTGTATTTTGTATATATTTACTACTTTGTCTGAATGCCTTTGACATACTTGTGTTGGAATTCGGTTCAAAGTGACTCAGAAAGAACTATTGATCCAACATTAAAATGTGGTCATAGATTCACACAAGTGCTGATTATTTCCTATACGGCTTGGCAAAATAAAAATAACTATGGCAGGCTTAAGAAAGTGAGACTTCCCATTTGTCATGTTAGGTCCAGTCCTTTCCTGACCGGATGACTATTATTCGTACCTTTAAAGCTGCACGGTGGCTAACATATTGCTTATTCTCAGAATAATTATTCACCCGAACAGACTGCGAGAGAGAACATGAGCAAACGGTCTTCATGTTCATGTGCCCTTTTCCGCTTTACTGACTAATTCCCCCCATTGAATAAAACAGGACCGAAACCAAATCCTTCGGACTTACAAAAACAGAGTCAGGGGTAGCAAACGTACTCATGTTTAAAAAAACGACAGCTAGGCAAAGTTACACATTATGCAACAGCTTTTTGACATGGATATCCATTGTTTAGAAAGAGGGTGTAGACCTGGTGGTTTAAATGAATGTGAACTGAGGGAGCGTTAGACAGCCACCTTATTGACCTTTTTCGTGTGATCTCTGCTGATATGCGTGTGAATGTGACAGCTTTGTGAAAGGCCAGAAAGTTCCTTTGTGATTTATCGTATATACAGCATACAGCCAGGTCAGAATTTTAAACAATGTCACCTTTAACCATTACAAGTCGCGGTCAGTTTTTGCCAGAAAGTGTGTGTGTGTTGGGGGTTGAGGAAAAGCTTCCTAGAACAACAGAATTTTATTTGGGGTTAGTTTGAGGAACTGTAAACGATGGCAGTTGTGTGCTGACCTGAATGTGATTGGTTAGTTATGAACACAGTCATCGCACAAGTTATAGGTGGGTGTGCGCAATTGTGCAACCACAATATCTCAAATTGTTTAGTTTTACTTCCTCCTCTCCAAAATGTCTTTTGGGCAATTGTGTTGTACAGCTCATAGGTCACATCAGTGGTGGGGAAACATTTTTTTTTAACCAAAACCTTCGAATAGGGGTGTGTAGACTTTTTATATGTACTGTATATGGTTGTATTGTTGTACGGTGTTTGTATGTTGCTCTTCAAATACTACATTTCTGAGCATTTATAGTCATTACTATGACATCTAGGTCACTGATGGTGTAGTGGTGCACATGCCTGCCTTTGGTGCGGGCAGCATGGGATCGATTCCCACTCAGTGATGGCGTCGATATATGCCCTGCGGAAGACTGGCGACCAGTTCAGGGTGTAGTCCGTCTTTTGCCTGAAGCTAGCTGGGATAGGCTCCAGCTTTCCCACAACCCTTGTGAGGACAAGCGGCTTGGATAATGACATGACATACTATGACATCTATGCTAATTTCTGCTAGCCTAAGACTGTTTCGCTTAATATTTTAGCATGAAGCTAGCAGATTTTTGTTTGACAAAATTAAATGTTTTGGTTCAAGATTTTAAAGACATTTTTTTTTTTTTTATGAGTTAGAACAGACCATGTGCCGAGTGCATACTTTAAAAACTGTTTAAATTTGATTTGTTTTTGTTTGTGTTTAAAATGTTTGGGAGGGGAATTTTATTTTCATGTTTTTTTTATGCTTAGTAAAAAAACAGGAACTTCTAAATTTTAAGAGTCACTCAAAAGGAGAAGACAAAAAAGATAACCTGAGTTGTTTTCATTTCCAAATCTGCGATCCATTAGCATGTTTTTCCCAACAGGTAATCGGATAATGACGCACGCACATAAAATGAGCAGCTGCTCTGTAAACGAAGCAAGTTTGTGTTTGCCCGAGTGTGACGTGACGGGCGCGTTGTGATTAAGGTGGCGCGCCAATGCAACAGTCAAGTCGCTGGCGTGTGTGTTGCCTGTGCGATTATTATTCTATGCGAGCGGCCGTAATCACAGTCAAATCTTTCCTTTTGAAAAACAGCACCATGCCGCTATGACGCCATGGTGGCCATCAGCTCTGATACTGTCTACACTTTACTACGTAAGCACGTGGAGGGATCTTAAATGGGGCCATCATCGTATCAACTTCACATGCGGGTTAGTCAGATCGTATTATTGATTACAAAAAGTTCTCACAACTTATCTACGCTTAAAAAAAAGCTCTGACTAGCTGTCGAAATTCCAGCAGTGTCGGTGCAGTCGGCCAAAGAAAATGATGATCGTTACCTTCTGATTGTTCGTGACAAGGATTATATAAAAGTATTCACGACAGATGTCCACAAAAATGAGGTACACAGCCTTTGGTCCTCGACGAACCCATTAAATTTAGGTAAACATACGCAATTGGTACAGGTGTGTAATGATCAATTAATTCATTGTTAATTCTGGTGAGCAGTGGGTTTCAAACCTTTAACACTAAGTACCACCTAAAACATACTTTGCTTTCCAAGGAAACAAAGTCAAAAGTGTGTCAGTATAAGTTGGTGTGAACACTCCAATTAAATCAAATTTTGAAAAAAAAAAAAGAAGAAAAATCTGTTGCAGGTAAAAAGTTAAACAACATTTGATAAACAGTTAAAGATTGGATTGTACTTACATTTGAAATACAACGGAACTGTTTTTATAAAGATGTGCAGGACTTTGAAAAGAAAAAAATACTTTACTCGATTTAAAAAAAGATGTTAACTAGCTCTATCCATGGCTACAAGATTCATTCTACTGTTTGAGTTTGTCTTAAATGTGTACTTAAAACAAAACAAAACAAAAAAAGTATCACTGTAATGAGCCCACATAACATTAAGAGTGCTCGTACCACAGTTTGAGAATCACTTGCACAGAAATACAAATATTGTACATAAATATGTTTTGTAACTACTTATGTTTAAAATCAGTTCTTAGAGGTTAAATGGATGTTATATTCATGTTGTATTGAAAGTAAATTAACGCTAACCTCAACTTGGGCAGCGATTCACTCGTGGGCCACTAGAGGGACCCCACGTACCCCGGGTGGTACTCATGCCACACTTTGAAAATCTCTGGGCAACAATCTCGGTGAAGTCAAGAGCCATTGATTAGTCCCAACTTCTACTACACGATAAGAGCGGGGGAGGGGGGGGGGTGTAGTTTTCCACATCATGTGTGGGCTGGATCACACAAGATATTCAAAAAAGGCAAAATTCTTCCTTATGCAGATTGTGGATTTGCATCGGGTTGCACATGTTCCTGTTGGTTAATTTGTTCCACACGGACACGAAATGACATTACTAGGGCTTCAAGTCAAGCCGTCTTTTCTGAGTCATCACCCTCGACGTCCAACAAGCTACGGCAGACGGCCGTCCTGTGGAATCGTCTGGCGCGGCGCACAATGTTGTGAGGTAAGTGAGAGGAGAAGACTTGGAAGCTTTGGGGGGGGAAGGAAGTGATGAGGAGAGGTTGTGAAAAGTTCAATGCCTGACGACGGTGTGTCGTAAAAGAGATTATCCCGGTACCTTTGTTCATATATCTATGCCAGCGACGTAGAGTGACGAACAGAACAACTGAACGCTCTTCCCCGAGATGCCAGAAGGTAAAATGAACCTCCGTATTCACCTGTTGCCATGCATACAAAATAAAACCCTTAACTAACCAGACTCAGATTCCTCACAAAGTACATTTGAGAGTACATCGGGACAAGCGGGTCATTATTTTAAGTGTATATACTTTGTGGCATTTTTTGTTTCACGGTGTGCCGAGATTATTCTCATGTCAAATTAAGCGAATTGGCTCAATAAAATTTGGAAATGCTGGCAAAGAGGAAAAGGATCTTTACACTTGCAAGTGTGGCGACTGCGCTGATGTCACGGGGGTCATTTCCTGTAGCAGTTTTTAGTTTATTTTCTGTGACAGGAAATAAAACAACAAAAATGGCGACGGTGGACAGTTTCTGCTTGAACAAATGGACATAAATGATACAGCGGCGTGGTTAGGCTACTGGTTAGAATGTTGGACTCACAGTTCTAAGGACGAGGGTTCAAATGCTAGCCAGTTTGTGTGGCGCTTGCATGTTCTGCCAGTGCCTGTGTGGGTTTTATCCGGGCACTCCGGTTTCCTCCCACATCCCGAAAACATGCAACATTAATTGGACACTCGTGTGACTGAGAGTGCGACTGTTGTCTATCTCTATGTGCCCTGCTATTGGCTGACGACCAGCTCAGGGTGTACTGAACCCTGAAAAATTGTGGCCATTGTGGCTACAACTCTCTACACTTTACTTCATTTTAGTAAAATTTGCAACAAAGCAAGAACAGAGTAACTATGAGATACTACACTGCACTTTGCAAGTCCTAGTCATTCGTCACGAAAGGGGATTATTAGCAACTTCTTCTTTTCCTTTCAGCTTGTCCCGTTAGGGGTCGCCACTGCGTGCCATCTCAAATGAACGCATACTTTTTTGGCACAGTTTTTACGGCGGATGCCCTTCCTGACGCAACCCCTCTGCAATTTAGCCGGGGAGAGAAGTTTACCACACCTGGTATTCCCGGGCGGTCTCCCATCCTCCAAGTATTAACCAGGGTCAAACCCGCATAGTTTCCGAGATCTGACGAGATCGGGCGTTCTCAGTGTAGCAAGGCTGTAAGCCAATGGTTGACTTCTGGATTTCCATAAAATAATGTAACAATGTGACTTCAAGAATCATCTTTAATCATCTTTTTTTTCAGCTTGTCACATTAGGGGGTCGCCACAGTGTGTCATCTTTTTCCATCCAAACCTATCTCGTGCATCTTCCTCTCTAACACCCACTGTCCTCATGTCCTCCCTCACAACATCCATCAACCTTTCCTTTGGTCTTCCTCTCGCTCTTTTGCCTGGCAGCTCCATCCTCAGCACCCTTCTACCAATATACTCACTCTCTTCGCCTGTGAACATGTCCAAACAATCTAAGTCTGCTCTCTCTAACCTTGTCTCCAAAACATCCAACTTTGGCTGTCCCTCTAATGAGCTCATTTCTAATCCTATCCAACCTGTTCACACCAAGCGAGAACTTCAGCATCTTCATTTCTGCTACCTCCAGTTCTGCTTCCAAGAATCATCTTTAATAATAATGCTAATAATTTATGTTGATATAATGCTGTAAAAACAAGATTTGCCCCAACCTCTAATATTTTTTGTCATATTCAGCACACTGAAATGTTTGGGATCGATCCAAATTTAATATCTCACAAAGAATACCCAAGTAAAAACAAAATGCAGTTTCTACATGAAAAACAAAACATCACTATCCATCCTTATGTCAAAAAGTAAACGGGAAAGTGGAAAATACTTGTTTACATAAATGTTCAGCACCTTTCAAGGGACCTGAGATCGAGAATATACTCTAAAAGTGACCTTTTAATGGTATAGTTTCTTTGGATTTATATTGTAATTGTTGTTCAAATATCAAAGTTTATGTAATGGTGTAGTTATTGTTTTATTTGGTGTCCCTGTAAGTAAACTGGTCTGTGATCCAAAGCTGGACTGTGCTGAAAAAAAATGTCCATATGTAACAACAATCGACTTTGATCACATTATAATTGATTACAAAAAAATGTAAGTTGTTCTACCAGCTCAGCCAATGTCTCGAAAGGGTTCCACTGCATTTTGCTGTCACATTTAGGTAAACTGTAACACAACTTGAATGATTCTTAACAAGACAGCTCAAGTAGCTAGATGTTGCAATCCAAAAAATACCGAACACATAAACATCCAGTACGGAAGGTTCGTCACTGGACACAGTAAAAGAACTTAACAGCTGGTATGACCGTTAAAGTCATCTCGGTGTGTTTACAAAGTATTTACAAGAACAAACCGTTCTATCAGAGCATAAAGCCCAAGAACATCAGGACGAGCGCTGTGTCCCGTCCTGGTTGTGAGGCAGATATATGACGGCCCAGCACGGTCCATCTAAGGCTATCTGTTATTCAAAGCCAACGATAATTCAAGAAAGAAAACACCCCAAGACGTATTTATGATGATAAAATGTCCTTTTTGGCAATGACGCCATGCACTGTTGAAGGCATGCGATGACTTCATTATTATTACAAAGAAGAAGATTCATGTAGTGATCAAACCATCCTGGCCACACGCACCTGGAAAGTGGAACTAATAATTTACCCCCCCCCCCCCCACCTACCCCCTGACACATTTTCTTCCAAATGACTCCTGAAAGCCCTTTGGCTTCAGACGTATCAGATCACATCCAACTTTTACACTTGAGGGAGCCTGAAAAATCAAGAAAAGGGGGACGAATGATCTCTCCTCTTCGTCTTTATTCTCTGATGATCTGAGAGAAGAGATTCGAGTTTCGGTGAAATGCGTACGGAAGACGCAACCCCGGTTAAGTCATTCGCAATGGGATGTGCCAAATCTGCCATCTTTACAAAACTTATCATGTACCGGCTAGCTCCAACATTCGTTTGTTGTCAGTGGTTATTGGGTTTTGTTTATTGGGTTTTTCCATGCCGCTCCTGGCCGTGTTGACTTCGTTGCTACTTAGCTCACATCAGAAAGTGTTGACGGAAACTAGATCAATCAATTCAGCTCAGAGGACAAAATGCTGAGCTGCACAAGTGGATGCTTCGGGACGGGAGTGAGACCGACCGAGTCCGCTGTTGAAACAAAGCACCAATATGGAACGTGTTATTATAACATCTTGCGGTGATGCCGCAGCCGTGTTAAATGAGCTAAATCAGCATGATCAGATGTTCACATCCATATCGTTAATCTAACGGGATCATTTCAGACATTTTTAATTTACTCTCACACTAAATAAAACGTCAATAAAAAAATTACGTCCCTCCCACCAAAAGAAAAAGGTTTATGGATGTTGTGAGGTAGGACATGAGGACAGTGGGTGTTGGAGAGGAAGATGCACGAGATATTATGCTATGTAGATTCTCAGGCGTTCCAAATGGGAGTCGTTTGTTGAATTTGTCGTGGTTTTTATGGTTTTCCAAAAATGTTCAACGATGACTTTGGTAAATACTGTCCTACTAAGCTGACAATTTTAAAATATGGAACAAATTCCAGTGGTAGGAAGTAAAAATACTATACTGTACAGAGTAGGTTTTCCAGTTATGTATTTATGTGCATATTTTGTTGCTGAGAAATGTATACATTTACTCTACACTTTCTACTCGTCTGTCAATGTAGGCCTGTTAATTTTTCAACTTCGATGGATGCCAACCTGACATAAAAAGACATCAAGTGATTGATTTGAGATCTTGAGCTTATTGACAAGCTATTGCCCAATTTCTGAAAAGAGTTTTAGATTTTCGGATATAGGAAGCATTCTTCCATCCTAAAATACAACCAGCTTCTACAAAAAAAAAAAAAAAAAAAAAAAAATCCATCTAACCTAAAAACATACAGGTAAGGTGCATTATTTTAGTTTAAGTGTCTTCACCATGGGCCCAAGAAACTAGTGGAATTAATTTGTTTGCATGCGTTCATTGGTACGTTATGTTTTCTCTCAGCTGTCAAACATTTGCCTCCTCCTCCTTCCCCCATGATGGCTTTTGCTTGTCACTCACTCTTCTTTTCGCATAGTTGCCCAATGCCGAAGGTAAATGAACATAATTTTTCTTATTCTTTATTTACTTCTAATGCTTATTTTTGGCAGTGTGGGTATGAGTGGCTTAGAACGAATTAGGCTATCTACATGTAAAAAGCGCTTCACGTGACGAACCGAATCCCGGAACGGATTAATTTCATAATAAGCGGTACCACGGTACTGTATATGACTGTGGCATCCAAAGAGCACCCCAAGCAAACAATCTGAGGCTTGGAAGGTCTCCTTTATTTGTCCTTTACAATATATTCAGTATTTGGGTCAGTTTTTACCAACTTCTGAGAAAATTGCCACCATTGGTATAATTTGACAATAGGTTTCAAATTAGACAAGAAAATAACTAGTTATATTACCATTTGAGGGGGTTAATGACTTCTGATGAGACCAAGGAAAATGTACCCAGACAGATTTTTGCTTATTGACAATCCAGAGTCTGATACTTTTTGTGGCTTGGCTTGTAATTACAAGTGACGCAAGAAGAGACAACTGCTTTGCAAACTCCTACAATTTATGTGTGTATTATATGTGCTAAACAAGCCTTGTGCATGAGACAGCACAGAATACCATAATGTAAACAGGATTTTATCTCCGCGTCCACCGGTCAAGTCTCCCTGGTGGCACACGATCAAGAGAACATCAAGCCACAGACACCGTGTTTGTCTTCATACTGCGATGAGAAAAAGGATGCGCATCATTACAAAGCGCACACTGGCTTTTGTAATCCTTCACCCCGTCCTTATTTCCACAGGAAGTGTAGTGGCATAATAGCGGTAGTGCAGTAAATTTCAAATATACAGTGCAGTGGAAAAGTAGGGGCCTCCTTCTCAAAGTATTATTTTTTTTGGATAGTTTATCCACTTTAAGAGCATTGAACAAATGTAACTACCACACAGATTGCGCAAGTAAACACTATATATATATATATATATATATATATATATATATATGTGGGGGCCATGTAAAATGCCCCCTCTTGTTAAATCATGGATCAACATTGCTGGTTCATTTTCACTGGCCACAGTCAAGCAGGATTACCCCCGGATCTTTTCAATCAATCCGGTGGACAAAATGATCGAGATCAAAAAGCTGTTAGCGAAATGCTACAATCAGCAATTCTTTAAAAAAACAACGTATTTAGGCTGTTTATTGGCTCTCCAAGTTTAACTTTAGTGTTAACGTAAGTAAATAATTATATGTAGTGCATTTAATATAACCACATAAATCCCAAGAAGTAGGAAATTTTATTGATAATTGAACACAAATGGTGCAGCAACAGAGCCCATGACTAATAACGACTAATAATATGGTGGCTTACTGAGGAGCTGGGACCAGCTCCATGAATTGCATATCTGTATATCTGCATTATTTGATATATGTAGTATGACAAAAACTGCTTGTTTGTTTTCACAAGTTTAATATTACACAGTGCTATTTTTCTTATTTAAAAACAGAACAATATTTTTTTGGGGGAGGCTAGAACAGATTAATAATATTTGCAATCATTTCAATTGGGAACGATGCTGAGATTTGAGTGTTTTGAGTTATGAGCATGGAACAAATTAAACATCTCAAGGCACCAATGTACTGTATTTAAATTTGTGATTAACATTCCATCAAATTGACACCCACCCAAAGAGTTCAGCAATTGGCTTTGAGATGACACATGATGGGACCAAAGTGCCACTTTCATCTAAATGAACCTCATCAACTGACTTTAAATTGTTTCCCAAGTGTGAAGTTATTCGGCAAACGGGTTCCAAAAACAATCTGCAAATGAGCTAATTCCGGACCTCGAATTAGTGGGGATTCACAGCGAGTAAAATTTACTTCTATATGAAGTGTATTTGTCAGTGATGAGGCCTAACTGAGAGATGTACCAAAGTGTTTCCAACTTTACGCACTTAATATATACATTAACGTGTTTGTATGTTTGAGACAATGAAAAGCAATACAACAACCGACTAAAGAGAGAAAAGATGAAGGTTCTGAATTACCGCCTGCGTTTCTGTATGATGTCAATGGGCCTGTTGACAGCGCACGGGGAGCCCCACTTGTTCCCACTCCGCACGGTCATGGTCCTCTCTCCGGAGTAGCAGAACCCGCAGTTGCTGGGCACGCTCATGATTCCTCTGACTTCTCCTCAGCTCGGGTAGGCACTCATCCCCGGAACGCTCTGCCCGATCCCCCGTCCTTCTGGCTTGGTCACGCTGTCCGGCTCTCGGCGGCTTCCCGGGAGTTGTCATTCCCCTGTGGTCGGAGCGGACGCCAGTTCTAGGGGCAGTGGTCACCGAGAGATGGCTTGACCGGGGTGATGCAATCCATCTGAGTGTATTCCTGTGAATGACCTGGATTCTCCTTTTGAATGAGCTGAGCAGTTCAGAGCCGATGTCTTCCTGAGCACCTTCCTACTGTCTTGTTTCTGTCCTTAAGATGAAAAAATTTCATCCCCTCTTAGTAGTGCTTCATTAATGGGTCTCCAACGTGGTCTAAATGTGGCGCTGCTTCTGAAGCCCCCCCCCCCTGACTCTCTCTCGCGCTCTCTCTCTGTCTTCAAATGAGTCTACTCTCACCTCGTGCTCTTCTTCTGTTTCACTATTTCTTCGGGATATCGCAGGTTTTATTCACACGGCAAACAAAACCAAGTCCTTCCTCTCCTTTCAACAAAGTTGACTGGCTCGCATTGGCCCTCTCTGATCGTGTCTTTGTCCCTTCAGGTCTGTGAGTCCAAGTGCCCCTGCAGAATGGGCATGTGAGACATGTGTATGGGCTTGTGACCCAACAAGTGCGGATCACACACAAGAGGAATACGTCTGAGGCTGAGGTCAGAGCTAAGAAAGGGGGAGGGATCATAGCCAGCATGGGTTCAGCCTTCCCCAAATGTTTGAGCCGTTTTAACCCCTTCCTGTTGTCTCGCACACGTACTGAATACTTATACAATCACAGGGACGAGGCTCTCCCTTTGGCTTTATGATGCTTTGATTATGTTAGGCACACACTATGTACAGTATGTTCTCGTGCACGAGCACACAGTGTCCCACGTGGCCAAGGGGGCAATGTATTTTTGAAGACCAGAAATGTGTAAAGTAAATATGAAACTGAAGCCGGTCGACCTTCTGTATGTTCCTGCTGAAAACTTAAAACAGGAAATATTTTGACGTAAGACCAGGAAGATGAGGAGACCTGAATCTACAGGCTATGTTCCCACAGTTGGAGTATTCTCTCAACCTCATACTAATAAAATTAATCTTTTTTTTTAATGGGGCCCACAACAGCAATATATGCTATTGTAGAGATAGAAAGGGGAAGGTATTAAAGAATGGATCATCTAATTTGCTTTAATTATACAGCCCCACCAACGCTTACTCCAGGCAAAGTTTTATTTTAATCACAAAGGAACAGCTTAAGTCAAATGGACCCGAGGTGATAAAAATTGGAATTTTCAGCAACATTTGAGAAAAACATTCTGAAAAGCTGAACAAAACAGTTTTCCAACTGCCATCATGCAAGAAGTCAGTGTACAGGATGCCCCAAAAATCATGAAACATCCCTTTTTCAGTTTCGTTCGGGTATTACTTTGGACAGATTTGTGATTGTGGGCAATTGACATTGGAGCTGAAAAATTGCAACCGAGCAAGATTTTTTTTCTTTTCTTTTTTTTTTAAACTTGACTGCAGTTCAGTACCACTTTGAGAAGTAGTAGCAGGCTTTCCGCTGTCAAGACCGGTTCCTGTTTGAAGAAACCATAAACCAAAAAGAAACCATAAAGTGTACAATGTGTTAGAACAGCGTGATGCCAACAAAGTTCATCAAACTGGTGCTGTACTGCAATTCGGTACCTTAAAATGCCTTTTCAACGTCAACTGAAGCATACACTGTAAAAACTCAAAAGCTTACCAAGAATATTTTCTTTATTTCCTGTCAAAACTAATCTGATTGCACTTATTAAGGATAATTTAAAACGGAATATTTTTTTTTTTAAACAATTTACAGTTTTTTTGTTTTGACTTAAAATATGCAGAAAAAAAATCTGTCAAAATCAGTGTCAGTGGAGGTCCCCCCAACCTCGGCAATAATTCTGAAGAGGAAAAACAAGTTTATTTTTAGGTGATGTGTTTTATTTTAAGTGGAATCAGATAAATTTCAACAATAACTAAGAAAAACAATATTCTGAGTAAGACTGAATTTTTACAGTGTATGATTTCACATGCTGATAATTCCCATCTGTCCAAATGATACCTGAAACTGAACAAATTAAAAAAGCAGTGTATAGTGACTTTTCGGACACCATGTGTATCATGGAATATCCTTGCACACCTCTCAAGCATCAGAGGAATGACTTATTTGCTTGTGTATTTTGGCATTTTTAAAATTATTTTCTAGATATTGTATCTGGAACATGCAATAAGCCTCAATAAGTACTTTTAAATGGACACAAAATTGCATGACGAGCTAAAGTTGATGAAAATTCATTCAAAGCAAGGTGACAATAAACAACACAGTCACTTGTCGAAGTTGAGGTATTCGTTTGAGTTTTACATTACTCACCAATAGGGAGGAGTATGTTGGAGTATACGTTAGCAATTTCCTCAACTTTATGACATCATGCGACTTGTTTGGTCGAACAGTAAACCCAATCATCTCATCAGCATAGAATTTTCAAAAGGTATACAAAGAAAAATTGCACGGGATGTAAAATGTTTACATGAACCAGCTGTGAGTGAAAAACTACCTCTGCTTGGAATGAAAGGATTTGTTTTATGGGAATAAAGCAGTTTTCTCTCATTTATGGACCCTCCCACCTCCCCTGAAAAAATGTAGAAAATAAAGTGAAAAGATGGTATGATGAAAAACCAAATATAATTAAATTGTCAGGGCAAATGATTGCCTCCTCCCACTTTCTGTTGAATTTCATTTTCCTTTAACCATTACTAAATGAACCACATTGACGTCACGGTGTTATAATCCTTTAACCAATACTTTTAAATAAAGGGTGAAGCAACACTTGTAGACAGATAATTCACTGTTACTGATATGGAATTTCTCACTCACATTATTGCAGCTTAGTGAGGAGTTGAAATCCTCTCCTTTGTCTCAATGTAACACCATTGGAAAAAAAAATACAACAATCCAAGTTTCTTAAATTTCTCGTTTGTTTTAACCCCTGGTACCACTAAATATATACTGTAGTAGTTGAAGAAAGTGAAGAGGACAAAATGCAGCTAATTCCATAATATTATAGATCGTATATGATTTATAATTTTAATTGTATTCCCAGTAATATTGGTTACGATCGAGAAAACCATGGAAAATGGTTAGATATTGCTGCTGAAATTAAACTCCTATGGGCTATTTTTTGTCAAAATTATATTTGCTCCAAAAAATGCAACTTTAGTTGAATCAACCATTGAGATGGAACAAGAAACTGAAGAAAGGAGCCTAATATTTTTATCACTGAATCTCCAACTATATATAGTACAGTGCCTCGTGTGGCCAAGTTGTGCACAAAAGTAACTGCCCAACATCAATATCATCAAACTTTATTTCTTGACATTATTGAATTATATTAACTCGTGTATTTCTGTAATGTACAATATTGGATAGTACAAATTATTATTAAAAAAGATGACAAAGAAATATTTTTATTGTAAGAAGCTGGAACAGATTATCTGAACTTCCATTCATGTAAATGGGGAAAGGTCATTTGAGATGTGTTTTGAGTTACGAGAATGATCACGGAATTAAAAGCAATTTTTGTGACATTTCCATTTGGTGGTGTGCCGTGAATTTTTTTTTCAGGTAAAATAATGTCTTGGGTCAATAAAGATTACGAGACACTGCTCTCAATGACATGAAAAAAGGGGTTTACACAGCAAGCCTTACAAGTCTTTTAAAATTGATAATGTGGGCAGGCCAGCAACAAACTCAATGATTTCCCAGTTTTTCATGTGCGTGGGTCACCTGTGTGGACGTCTGAAGCGAGACGGATGCCAAATGTTTGCTTCTGCTCACTATCATGTGGTCAAACACTTCAAACAGACGCCGTTGCATCGTCCGTTGCACCGAATGCTTCAGTGCGGGATTATCAAAGCCATCGCGTCTGTTGTTACAACGGGGCATCATGATGTGTTGGCTGCACATGGGCATGGCCGACATTCCTGGAGAGCAAAAGCTCTTTTCAACTGTATCGGAAGCGCTGTGTGTCAGCCTGTCAGTCATCATTTCCAGAGCTGCCAAGCTAGAAAAAAATCACTTCCACAACATCCATCTGTTTTCTGAGCTGCTTATCCTCACAAGGGTCGCGGAAGTGCTGAAGCCTATTCCAGCTGTCATCCGGCAGGAAGCAGGGTACACCCCGAACTGGTTGCCAGCCAATCGCAGGGCACATTCAGACAAGCATTCACACTCTAAATCACACCTTGGGGCAATTTAGTCTCTCCAATTAGTGCATGGTTTTGGGATGTGGGAGGAAACCCGAGTGCCCGGAGAAAAGTCACCCAGGCACGGGGAGAACATGCAAACTCCACAGAGGCAGGGCTGGAATTTGAACCCGGGTCCTCAGAATTGTGGGGCCAACGCTCTACAGGTGCGCCACTGTGCTGCCCACGCATTTTTCATTCATGAGAGAGAGTTCTTGTAACAATCTCAAGTAAATCACCTTCAATTAAGATTAGTTTGGACAATAAAGAAAGTAAAGGAACGTGTGTTTTGTGCTTACCAATTTCTTTGTTGCAATATTTTTTTCCCCCAATTGGGATTTTTTCCTGCCTTGCTCTCTATTAATTACAAATTAAAAACAAGGTATGAGTTTCCCTGCCTCATTTCCTGTGGGAAGACTTTTGACTTGGTCTCAAAACCAACTCACAATCTTCAATGTCTTTCAATCGTGACAATAAAGTCAAATTAACTCTGTATTGAGACTTGGGCATGTATCAAAACTTTGAACAATTAATATTAAAAGTAATTTCCTACTCTTCTGGGAGTTTGGTTAGTGTACTCAACTTCTTTGGGCGTTTGTTGTCTTTTAGGGTTGCCAACATGGCAGCCGGGCTCTGACATCTCTCGTTGGATGGAACTTGGCTTTCACTTTGAAGGTGGTTCTGGTAGCTCTAAAGGCTTGAAAGAAGCACGAACTAAAATGTCCGAATTAGAATACCCCTATCAGAGTACCCAAAAATAAGTAAATAAATCAAAATCCTCCATCGTGCACATGGTGAGCATACGTAGTGACATGCAAACAAAACAGCTCGAGCAGGTGTCAGCATGGAGTTGTTTATGGGAGGTTATATTTGTCTCTGTTACGTGAAACACGTACTGTAGTAAAAGGCTATCGGAGTGTCAGTTCATGATTCATTAGCGGGCCATCTGCTGGTACAACGGGGAGGTTTGGGGGCTCATCCGGCCTGGCCGTTGGCCGGATGACGGACGCGTATTGTATACGACATAGCACACCGTAGATATACTGCTTGCACAAGTATGTCTACTTTTAAAAATGCTACAAATTAATAAAATTAACGACTAAAATAACCGAAGTCGTCTTCTTCTTCTTGTCCTTTCAGCTTGTCCCGTTAGGGGTCACCACAGCATGTCATATTTTTCCATCGCAGCCTAGCTCCTGCATCTTCCCCTCTAACCCCAACCGTCATGATGTCTTCCCTCGCAACATCCATCAACCTTCTCTTTGGTCTTCCTCTCGCTCTTTTGCCTGGCAGCTCCATCCTCAGCACCCTTCTACCAATATACTCACTCTGTCGCCTCTGAACATGTCCAAACCGTCGAAGTCTGCTCTCGCTAACCTTGTCTCCGAAAGATCCAACTTTGGCTGTCCCTCTAATGAGCTCATTTCTAATCCTATCCAACCTGCTCACTCCGAGCGAGAACCTCAACATCTTCATTTCTACTTCCTGTTGTTTCTTCAGTGCCACTGTCTCTAATCCATACATCATGGCTGGCCTCACCACTGTTTTATAGACTTTGCCCTTCATCCTGGCGGATATTCTTCTGTCACATAACACACCAGACACCTTCCGACAGCTGTTCCAACCTGCTTGGACCCGTTTCTTCACTTCCTTACCATACTCACCATTGCTGTTGACCTCCAAGTATTTGAAGTCGTCCACCCTCGCTATCTCTTCTCCCTGTAGCCTCACTCTTCCCCCTCCACCCCTCTCATTCACGCACATATATTCTGTTTTACTTCGGCTAATCTTCATTCCGCTCCTTTCCGGTACGTGTCTCCATCTTTCAAACTGTTCCTTCGCCTGCTCCCGGCTTTCACTGCAAATCACAATATCATCTGCGAACATCATGGTCCAAGGGGATTCCAGTCTAACCTCGTCTGTCAGCCTATCCATTACTACTGCAAACAGGAAGGGGATCAGAGCTGATCCCTGATGCAGTCCCACCTCCACCTTAAATTCTTCTGACACACCAACGGCACACCTCACCATTGTTCACCGAAGTCTAATGAGTTAAATTTAAGAATGTAACAGTGAACATGCAGTGGACATCCACATACTCGCTTTTTGGCTCCCGCGGATTCTTGTAATCCATCCAGCCATCCATCAATTTTCTGAACCACTTATCCTCACGAGGGTTGTGGGGAGTACTGGAGCCTATCCCAGCTGTCAACGAGCCAGGGTACACCAAGAACTGGTTGCCAGCCAATCGCAGCTGCACTCACAATCACACCTAGGGGCAATTTAGAGTGTCCATTTAGTGCATGTTTTTGGGATGTGGGAGGATACCGGAGTGCCCCGATAAAACCCACGCAGTCACGGGAAGGAC
The DNA here is from genome assembly GCF_019802595.1 of Syngnathoides biaculeatus. Lineage (NCBI taxonomy): Eukaryota > Metazoa > Chordata > Actinopteri > Syngnathiformes > Syngnathidae > Syngnathoides > Syngnathoides biaculeatus. Next base: position 12,939,433 of record NC_084652.1, read on the forward strand.
GTGCAAACTCCACACAGGAAGGGGTGGGAATGACCCCTGGACCTCAGAACTGTGAGGCCAATGCTCTACAGTTGCCCCACCGTGTTGCCTTCATCTAATCCTCTGATTTACTTTTTTTTTTCATTATCTTTAGGAGGTATGGGCGAGAAATGGAGGACCAAATCCAAAATGACTTAGTGACTGATCATCTCCACTTATGAAAGAATTTTCCTGGGTTTAAAAAAAAAAAGTGTAATTGAGGGTTAGGATTAGGGTGTGTACCACCCCCCCCACACACACACACACACACTCCATCTCCCAATCTAGTCTACTCATTATTGTGTTCCAAAATAATCATTTAATTTTGGCACTGTGACTTCTTAGTTCACAATAATTGATTGTAAAAATACCAGTGAGACAAGTATACATAAATATATATTTACCTTAGTATTAGCACTACTGCTCAGTGAATTCAATGATTTTTCTAAAAAATGTTTGTAAGGTCTATGATTCACCGTGTCTGTCTAAGGTCTAAGGTTTGACTCTTGGGTCAGACCTTCTCATGAGAAGTTTGCACATTTTCACCATGCTTGCATGTATTTTCTCCATGTACTGTAGCATTCTGATTTCTTACCATATTCCATAACTGCGCATTTTATGTTCATTGAAGACTGTACATTGTCCAAGGGAGTGAATGTGACTGTGAACTGTTGTTTGTCCATGTGTCTTGCTATTGACTGGTGAACAGTCCAGGGTGTTGGGTGAGATATACTCCATTGCTCACTCATGACCCTAATGAGGAAAAGGTGTTTAGAAATTTGATGGAAGGACTCATTTTAACTGGCAACAACTTGAATACAATCATCTATAATTCATCACAAGAATCATACAGGCACCTTTGTGCTGCCACTGTTTAAATGAGCCCAATAGCAGCTAATGACAAAGTATTACGACGACTATTAACCCGTTTAAACATTTTAAATCCCACAAATTACATAATGGAGATTTAACGATTATTCACACCTGTTCTATTTATGAATGAAGATAAAATCTGGAGGGTGGATGGGGGGTGTGACATGTTAAGAGAGAGGCCATTGTTCCTCTGCATCAGCTCAGTGCATAACATAGTCAGCTCCCCCCTCTAGTGGCCACAACCAACAGTCATCTGACACGGTTGTGTCAGGGTGGTGTGTAGCAAGATAAAAGTTTTGGGTTTTTTTTTCCCCCTTGAAAAACGCATTTGTTGTAGAATTGCCACTTTGTTCTTATTACACTATAGAATATTCCATAGGTATTAGCTTGGTGAGTGGACACCATGTCCGGCCCGTAGGAAAGGCCAAGTTGGTGAATTTGGCCTATGTTGGAGCCGTCACGAGCTGCTGCTCGCCTCAAGGGATCGATGAAGCTCCGGAGGCGATTGGGGAAATCAGTCGTGCTGAAACTAATATAGAGTACAGCAGTGACGCACGAAGTAGCCGCACAGGCCGTATTGATGAATGTTTTGGTCAGGGTGTGTAGTGTCAGGCAACCTTTGACATTGACACTATTGCCCTTTAGTTGCGTGCCCTCACTTGACATGTTTCTGTTTTATGCATAAATATTTGCCCCTCGCCTCTTTCTGTCAAACTCGTAAATATATTTTTGCTTCAAAACAGCCACCCTACCAAGTACCACAACAAATTTTACTTTCCAACAACCGATATCTATACGCTAAAAGCCGCACTATCGCATCCACATCCTCTCTATCACCGTTTCTCCACCCTGTCGTCTGTGCATAAACCCGCTTTGTCTAAATTATCTTCCTTTCGCAGTCGGGTAACTTCTTTTTCTGTTTTTGCTCCTGCGCCTCTCTAAGCTGTCACTGACTTGTCATTCTTTAGTGCAGATAGATGGACTCTCCTCAAACTTAATGCACACACCACCGTATTTTCATCATAAATACTTGATGCTATTTAACCCTATCAAGAAGGACTTTACAGAGAATTTGCAGGGTGCGTATGTGTCCATGGGTGCGTGTTGTGTGTCCGTGCGGGTATTTGTGCGACAGAGCAAGACTGAATAGTGCCCTGGTACTCTTGGTACATTTCAGTATAAAGCCAGCCGTGTTGTAATGAGGAGTACAACGCTCCTTTGTGATGTACACAACCGATTTTACAACCAATTTAGGGACACCTGCTAAACAATCCACAACACTGAGAATATAAAAACACAGGGGAAAATTTTTTGTTTTATTGAGTGAAATAAATATTTGATCCCCGCTGACTGTGCCAGAATTCTGGCTGCCACAGATTGGCTGGCGCGCATCTGGCACGCAGGTGTGCACAACCAACCAATAGTCCCGACCGCAACTCATCAACGTGTATCAAGCAAGACCTGCACAAGACTGGAATGGGTTACAAAACAATAATCCAAAGGTTGGATGAGAAGAATATTTACATTGGTATTTAAAAGTCACAAAATAATCCTTGATTTGCTCTTAGTTTTGGGCTCGGATCAAGATCTTGCCTCATGGAGTGAGGATAACCATAAGGAAGGTAACGGGGGTTTTGGCTCAAAGTATACAAGAGGAACTAGATCTGGTCGCCAAGAGAACAGTATGTAACTAATTGTGTTGGAATGGACTGAAATCTCGCTGTTTCTGCAGGGTTACTGAACATCTAATGACGCAGAGAAGGCTTGGGAGGAACGGACATGGTCAAATAAGACCAAAGTTGAGCTACTTGACATCAAGTCGACCGGCCGTGTTTGGAGGATGAAAAAATGTAAGCATGTCCCAAAGAACCGCCATTCCCATAGTCGAGCCCAGAGGCTGAAACACAATGTTTTGAAATTCCTCGACAAATTCAACATATTGAATGAAAATCTTTTCTTCAGAGAAAAAAAAAAAAAAAAAACCCTGAAAAGTGGTAATAGATAGGTCTTTATACTGACCTCAAGCCAACAGAAAACGTGAAGGGAGCAGAAGTTTTAAGATTCCAAGGAAAAGCCCGGAAGCAAAGGATAGAAAGAATTACGTTAAGGAAGAATAAACCAAAATCCCACCTAAGGTGTATGAGAAGAACCTACAAAGGTTTCTCTTCCAAGTGGACAATTTTGACTGACTTTCAGTCTATGACCATAATCTAAAAGAACAAAAAAAAAATAGAGATTGTACATTTCTGTCAGTGAGCAAAGGTTCTGGAGGAGATCAAATAATTACTTCCCCTAGTGTATTAATGCTTAACTGTATATTGCCTTGCAATTACTGGCGGCATGGTGACACAGCTGTAGAGCGTTGGCCTCACAGTTCTGAGGACCCGGGTTTAAATCCCAGCCCCACCTGTGTGGAGTTTGCATGTTCTCCCCATGCCTGCGTGGATTTTCTCCAGGCACTCAGGTTTCCTCCCATATTACAAAAACATGCATCAATCGGCGGCTCTAAATTGCCCCAAGGTGTGATTGTGAGTGCCACTGGTTGTTTGTCTCTATGTGCCCTGCGATTGGCTGGCAACCAGTTCAGGGTGTAACCCACCTCCTGCCCGATAACAGCTGGGATAGGCTCCAGCAACCCTTGTGAGGATAAGCGGCTCAGAAAACTGATACCTTGCAATACCACTTAAGGAGTTTTTGTTGTTGTTGTTGTTGCTACCAGGAAGTTGTCAGAATGTACAAGCAGGTAATAACTAAATAAAAGGCTTGTTGTGCTCCCTTCTTTGCTTCTGTGGTTTACAATCTCATGCTTTGATCTTCTCATATGATCCGAACAGGCTGGAGGAGATTGGATGACACTCTGGAGCATGTGTCTTATGCCCACAGTGCAGAAAGGTTTGCTGCACACTTTCCAGGGAGCACTCTCCAAACAGGTCTTATATGGGCCGTCTTTTTGATGTCTAACCGTAAAAGTGTTATTAATGTGTGCAGTCTCAAGATAAGTGGAGATTCTTATATTCTGTACATTCCCTATGCCTACGTAGTGAGATTTATAACTGTTTATTAAGTATTTTTATGTTTTGAATCGCGTCCGAGATTAAGAGGAAAAAAAAGAACCATTACATCTAAAACTAACTGCCACCACCTTCAATAATATTTAGTTAGTCCTCTAATGAGATCCAGATTGTCCTTGACCACACGTTGATCATCATACCGTGCCCAACAGAAACTTCAGCTTGGCTTTTATCCACAGACCCCCCAAGGAGGAACATCATCAGAGAGAGACATTGATCCACACAGCTTGCCCCGGGCCCTCGTTGCCATCACAGCACCCAGCGTACCCACAGCAACACAGACAACTTTACCACACAATACTAACCAATCGGAGGCAGACATGGCGGTAAAGAAGGGCCGCAATCGCTCAGTTTGATAATTGCGGTACATCAAGTTCACTGTCACTAATAAGAGTTAAAAAGAACCCATTAAGATCCATATAGCAAGATGTTAATATAATACAAAGACATATTATACATGAAAAGGAAATTGCATACATGACATTGTGCTAGCATCACTGTATCATAAAACTGGCAACCAAAAATCCATACATACCCGATGCATGAGTGCCTGCGGGTGGAAAAGTTGCCATGTGTCTTCCGTTGGAAGCGAGAGTCTTTGTTCATCATTTTGTCAAAAAGTTTTAAAAAAATTACGACTTGAACAAAAAATCGTCAAATGTGAAGGAGAAACCCCCCCCAAAAAATTGCTTTACTTTCGGGCTTTGACGGGATTGTGGGAAACATAAGGGCGACGCACAATGATAAACTTTGTTCGTTTCCAACAAGGAGTCGGGCCTTGGGAGTCCTTGTTATTGTCGAGATTTATTGAAAGTGCTTTGCTTCCATCTCCGTGCAGAATCAACAGATCAGAGTGGATCAAGGTGGAAATTCAATTTATAGTCCAGCATTATGTTCACGTCCACTTGTTTTCATGCAAAGGAAGCCAGCCAACATGTTCAGCATGTGCCTAAAAAGGCAAAGAGTGTTTCTGGTAGAGGCCTTGCATCACAGAGCTTTAGCGGCTCATCTCGGAGAAAGTTCAGTGGTCAAACCCAACCAAGTGTGAAACTAAAGAAGGAGTCAGCTGTCAGTATTCAAGCTGACGGTACTAATTCTTGTGCTCACATTTTTTTTCAGCTCATCACATATTTGATTTACATCCTCTTGCTGTCCTTCCAAATCTGAGACCAAGTTTGACAAAATCGCCAGAAAAGCAAAACGACTTTCCTAAATAAAAGGTCCCAGAGGATTCTCGGTCTTTAAAAATGCTTGACAAGAACTTGACACAAAGTTGACCATTCGATGAAAAAGTTGCCTTAACCAACAGGCTGCGCTAAGTTAACCTTTAGTGGTGGGCAAAAAAAAAAAAAAAACAAGCTGGAAAGAGCATTTATACTCCCATCAGATGCTCCCTGAAGTGGCCCGTCCCACGTATTCCTTGTCGGAGGGCCCCCAACAGATGTCTGCTGCCTCTTTTATTCTCTCCTGAGAGTGGTGGGATTCAACTCAAGCTTGAAACAACAAACAATGCTATCTCCCCTGAGTATGAGCGAGAGAGCGAGAGAGAGAGAATGAGATAGACAGCGCGAGCGAGAGAGCGAGAGAGAGAGAATAAGAGAGACAGCGCGAGCGAGAGAGTGGAGTGGGCGAGGGGTGGGGTGCAGACCAGCTGAGAGAGGCTGGGCGAGAAAGTCCAAATGAGAGAGACGCGACAGAGAGGGCAGAGACTTCGACAGGTGTTGCTGGAGAACGTTGAGTGTTAATGCATAATATGACACGAAAAGAAGATCCTGAACAAATGAGCGCGTTACAGTACGCTTTCCCCTTTTCGTGTGAGCAACCTGCCTCCGAGCCAGCAGTAATAACAGCGCGCTAGTCAATCAATACTTCAATATTGCATCTGTGTGGACCTCTCTCTTTTTTTTTTTTGTTTCTAAAGTTGATTCAATTCTCCTCTTTAATATTGAATTCTCCTTACGCAATCGTGTACTCTCATTGGACAGCACAATATCCCCTTCAGTCAAACGCATGAGCATACAACCACAATACTCGTTTTGGACCATGCAAAAGCACGGGACTGGAGTGAGAGCAGCTCAAGTCAGTACAGTCAACAAAACTAGAACAATATCAGGCAAAATACACAAGTTACTAAACATTGAAACCATTGTGGGCAAACTATTCTCAACTGAGTCCAACCCTGCATCCTGCGGAACCTCATGCTCTTCACACTACCTAAAAATAACCCAAGACTCTCGTTTTGTATCTCTGCATTCACTACAGCATTAAGGCACCCTCGAGCTTATTCCTTGAAAATAATTGGCAATTATCTGCCCAAAAAAACTACCCTAAAACCCGAGTTTGGATACACTCTGGTCCAGTGCTAGCATAGCCCAAAAACCCAATTCCAATTAACTTGTTAAACAAATAAAAACAGAAAACAGTGATTTGCTAATTATGTTTAATCTATATTTAATTGAATACACTACAAAAGCAAGATATCTAATATTCAAACTGTTTTTAGCAAATAATCATTAACTTTGAATTGCTGCAATATGTTCACAAAAATATGGGAAGTAGCTTCAGCTGTTCAACGGTCCTTGGTCTCTCCTGTCGTATTTTACACTTAATAATGCACCACACATTTTTAATGGCAGGCAGGCCAGTCTCGTACCCGGACTCCCTTACAATGAAGCCAAACTGTTCTAACACGTGCAGGATGTACTTTGAAATTGTCTTGTTGAAATAAGCAGGTGCATCCATGCTTCGATGGCAGCCAATGTTTCTCCCCCACAAAAACCTGCATGTACCCATCTATTTTCTGAGCCGCTTATCACCACAAGGGTCGTGGGGTGCTTTTAGCCTAACCCAGATATATTCGCGCAGGAGGCAGAGTACACTGAACTGGTTGCGTTTTATCCTTTGACCTTGCTTCACAAAGTTACACAATGAGAGCAGCATAAAAAAGAAATTGATCCCCTTATAGCCCTTACTGCACGGGTGTCAAAAGCAAGGCCCAGGTGCCAGATCTGGCCTGCAATATTTTATCTGGCCCCCGAAAACAGTCATGTGCAACAACTTCCATGATTCTTGGTAAAATCTGTAAAAATGAAAATGGTCATATTTAACAAAACAACATTGAGCTACTGCAAGCATTTTTTCTTACCTAACACCCTCTTTAAAGTAGCTCGAACAAGAGTCGTACAAACTACACATACAGTGAAGAAAATAAGTATTTGAACACCCTGCTATATTGCAAGTTCTCCCACTTGGAAATCATGGAGGGATCTGAAATTTTCAACGTAGGTGAATGCCCACCGTGAGAGATAATCCAAAAAAAAAAAAAAAAAATCCAGAAATCACAATGTATGATTTTTTAACGATTTGTGTGATACAGCTGCAAATAACTATTTGAACACCTGTCTATCTGCTAGAATTCTGACCCTCAAAGACCTGTTACACCACCTTTAAATGTCCACCTCCACTCCATGTATTATACTGAATCAGATGCACCTGTGTGAGGTCGTTAGCTGCATAAAGACACCTGTCCACTCCATACAATCAGTAAGAGCTGTCCAAAGACACCAGAGACAAAATTGTACAACTCCACACGACTGGAAAGGTCTACGAAAAAATTGCCAAGCAGCTTGGTAAAAAAGGTCCACTGTAGGAGCAATCATTAGAAAATGGAAGAAGCTAAACATGACGGTCAATCTCAATCGGAGTGGAGCCCCATGCATGATATCACCTCGTGGGGTCTCAATGATCCTTAGAATGGTGAGGAATCTGCCCAGGACTACACAACAGGACTTGGTCAATGACCTGAAAAGAGCTGGGATCACCGTTTCCAAGGTGACTGTTGGTAATACACTAAGACGTCATGGTTTGAAATCTTGCATGGTACGGAAGGTTCCACTGTTTAAACCAGCACATGTCAAGGTCTATCTTAAGTTTGCCAATGACCATTTGGAAGATACAGAGGAGTAATGGGAGAAAGTGTTGTGGTCAGATGAGACCAAATTGCACTTTTTGGTCATAATTCAACTGACCGTGTTTGGAGGAAGACGAATGATGAGTTCTATTCCAAGAACACCATTCCTACTGTGAAGCATGGTGGTGGTAGCATCATGCTTTGGGGGAGTTTTTCTGCACATGGGACACGACGACTGCACTGTATTAAGGAGAGGATGACCGCAGTCATGTATTGTGAGATTTTGGGGAACAACCTCTTTCCCTCAGTCAGAGCATTGAAGATGGGTTGTGGCTGGGTCTTTCAACATGACAATGACCCGAAGTAGACAGCCAGGAAAACCAAGGAGTCGCTCCATAAGAAGCATATCAAGGTTCTGGCGTGGCCTCGCCAGTCTCCAGACCGAAACCCAACAGAAAATCTTTGGAGAGAGATGAAACTCTATGTTTCTCAGCGACAGCCCAGAAACCTGTCTGATCTAGAGAAGATCTGTGTGGAGAAGTGGGCCAAAATCCCTCCTGCAGTGTGTGCAAACCTGGTGAACAACCACAGGAAACGTTGACCTCTGTAATTGCAAACAAAGGCTATTGTACCAAATATTAACATTGGTTTTCTCAGGTGTTTAAATACTTATTTGCAGCTGCATCACACAAATAAATAGTTAAAAAGTCATACATTGTGATTTCTGGATTTTTCTTTTTAGATTATCTCTCTCACAGTGGAAATGCACCTACGATGAAAATTTCAGACCCCTCCATGATTTCTAAGTGGGAGAACTTGCAATATAGCAGTGTGTTCAAATACTTATTTTCTTCACTGTATCATTGATCTCACATTTCAAATCTACTATATTTAATGGAATACAGAGGAATAAGATGCATCCACTCAGTGTAGCAGTTCCTCCAAACATTAGCCGCACCAAACTATATGCCAGGAATATATACCGTACATACTGGTACGTTGTGATATTAGCTATTTGCAGACTTTGTAAATGTCTATTTACGTACTTTGTTTCCAAGCAGTGACTGTAACACAGAATTAAATGGCTCGCACATCACAGAAAAGTTATTGTTTTTATTGTTCCTCCTGTTCACTGAAACCACTTAAAGTCGTCGTTGAAGAGCCTCAGAAAGTCTTTGTCACACACACACACACCATTTCAGTCTCTCTGTCTTTCTAAATGTCATTTCAAATTCATCTTCTCGAGTTACCGCTGAAGTTTTGCTCTTTTCACTTAGTAATTCAGGCTTTTGAATATCCGTTGGTGATTCTTTCATATTGCTCCACGCTTTTAAGATCCACTCGCAGACCTCAGAAAAGGAAGGCCTTCGGATGTGGCCAATTTTCAAGAAAGATTTTAATTAAATGATGACTTTATACGTTGTGTTCGTACGTATAGTGCTACATTTTGCTTTGAGTACATTAAAAACTAGCGCAGTCTTTTCAACTCGCTCAAGGTAGCTTCGTCTTCTTCTGCGCACACTTGATATAGATTCTTCTTCTACACGCGCTGAAGGTAAAGTCTTCTTTTTCTACACACTGGAGGCATCTGCACCTATATATATATATATACATACAGTATATATGTGTTTATTTTAGCCGCATCATTACACAGGCCGCAGGGTTCACAGGGCCAGGAAAAAGCAGCAGCTTATATTTCAGAAAATACGGTAGCCATCCAATTTATTGTGTTTGTAATTATATGATCAGGCAATTAAATATGATTTACAACGACCCGTGACAAACTACTATTATTTAATTAAAACAAGAGCTCAGATGACTCATTTTCAAAATCAAAGATAAAATGCAGTGAAGAACAGTAATGAATTTTACAAAATGTGGTTATGTAATACTTTGTTTTTAACATGAATTAAATGTACAATAGTACAATTTTCGACTGATATAGTACTATATGAGCAAGGACTACATTTAAAAACGATGATGGTTTTAAATTCACTGAGAGAAAGACAAAGGCTGTCAAAAAATATAGTTTGACGAGGTGAGTGTGGAGTGGAAAGAGGATCTTAACATGAGCTTTGAGTGAAAAATTGGCGGGTGTGTTTAAAAATTGTGCTCTCCGTGACATTCATTTTCCACTGGATCCCAGCTTTGTTTAATTTATCCTCCTTGCCAGCCATCCTGCAATAACTTTTCTTCCTCTCTTCAGTTGTGACATGAAGAGACAACACATCCCCTTTGCAGATAACTTCTTTGCAGATTTAAAGGCTACAGCCTGATGTAGTTTTTCCAGAATGAACCTTGAAATCTTGTTCCACTCAGCCTGTCCCTATAAGTTCCGTGGACACTAAAAATCGAGGAAAGTTTAGCTGTAGATAGAATAAATGTCAAACAAAAGATGGTCTTCCCATTGCACTCGAAGCAAATAATCTCATAGACATATTTTGCGTTTTCTTGGAGGCACTGGTTTCTTCAAGATAATCTATTTCACACAAAATATAGAAGCGTTTTACAGCACTAAATTTTCTCCACAGCTTTTTTTTTTTTTAAGTAATAAAGTTGTGCTGATGTTGGAAAGGGGTTAGTTGTTGACAAAGAGGGAGGAGGCCTTTATATTTTATTAAAGCCTTCCTAAAGGCACCTTTACACACTCAGTGGAAGGACACAGTTTGCCTGAAGAGGAAATGAATGTGTGTTTGTATACAACCTATAGTTTCGTGAAAACACCTTAAAACACCACTGCTGAAGATCAAGAGGTTGGTTTCAATTCGGAACTAATTGACAACATGACTTGCATTATAGTGTTGACTCAGTAAATGCTTAATCTGCATTCAAATACTTAACAGGGGATCATAAAAGCTAAGTTAAGGGATACCAATGGTTGGGAGTTTGTTGGCAGCCAACACAGCTGGGTTCGCAGAGTGTCCATACCAAATAACACCCAAGATAGTTCAAAGACAGGTGGTGCGAAATAATGAAGGACAACTACTTTGTTACTGTACTTGAGCTTTTTCAGTTATCTGTATTTTGCGTGTGTTGACTATTTTTACCTTTAGTATCTGCATTTGAACACATATTAGCAGTAAGCAGGAGTGAACAGGTCTTAAACCCCACTAGATTATGGAATTAAAAAAAGGGGGGAAGACATCCAGATAGTATTTTTGTTATAATTACCTAGTTTAGCTTTTTCTTGCATTAGTCAGTTCACAGCATTAATGAAGCTATGAGAACACGCTATTTTGTTTGCATAAAAGCCTTGCCAACACAAGAAGGCTCTTGGTTTTGTTTTGACAAGTTAGCAAAACAAGTCTTGCATATAAAAATAGAATGTCAAAATTAATACCTAACCCTACAGTACAGTGGTGTGAAAGTTTTCTCCCTTGCTGTGTGTTTTTTTTTTTTTTTTTTTTTTTTTGTCACTTAAATGCTTCTCATCAGAAATTTAAATATTGGTCAAAAGACAGATGGGGGACAAAAACTATTTTTAATATTGAGGGGGAAAAAAAACTAACTTACATGGCCCTGCGTGAAAAAGTGACTGTCCCCTAAAGCTCATAACTGGTTGGGCCATCCTTATCAGCAACCAAGGCAATCAAGCATTTGCGATAACTTGCAATGATTCTCTAACATCACTGTGGAGGAATTATGCCCCTGTCATCTTTGCAGAATTGCTGTAATTCATCCATAATGGAGAGTTTTTCAGCATGAATTGGCTTTTTAAGGTCTTGCGACAGCATCTTTGTATGATTCAGGTTACGACTTTGACTAGCCCACTCCAAAGTCTTAATTTTGTTTTTTCTCCAGCCATTGAGAAGTAGACTTCATGGTGTGTTTTGGATCAATGCCGTGCTGGAGAAACCAAGTTTGTTTCAGCTTAAGGTCACAAACAGAAGGCTGGACATTCTCCAAGATTTTTTTGGTACACAGCAGAATTCATAGTTCCATTTAATGCAGTCTTCCAGGTCCCAAAGCAGCAAGATAGCCCAGATCATCACCACCATATTTTGTCAGAATGTTCTTTTTCTAAAATGTGGTGTTACTTTAACACCAGATGTAAATGGGGCGCACATTTCAAAAAGTTAAATGTTTGTCTCGTCAGACCAGTATTTTCCCAAAAGTCTTGGGCATCATCAAGATGTCTTCTGTCAGAATTGAGACAAGCAGAGTTCTTTTTGCACAGTAATGACTTTCGTCACGGCAGACGGACATTTTTGCTCAAACCCGCTCTCATGGTGCTAGTCATAAACACTGATCTTAACTGAGGCTAGTGAGGCCTGTGGTTCTGGGTCTTTTGTGATACCTCGGATGAGCCGCTGCGTTTTGGGGAAAATTCTGGTCAGCTGGCCGCCCCTTCACCACTGTTCTATATTTTCACCTTTTGTGGATAATTGCTCTCATTGTAGTTCGCTGGAGGCCCAAAGCTTTAGAAATGGTTTACCTTTAACCATTTGATTCGCTGATTGTTCCCAAGTACTCTTTTTTGTTTTTTGGTCTGCTTCACTTTGCCAGGCAAGTCTTGTTGAACCGATTTCTTGAGAACTGGTGTGACAGTTTCTGGCCTGACTGTGGCTAGAGAAATTAAACTCTGGCATGATAAACCACCGTTATGTTTTAACAGTGAAGGCGTGGCAATCACTTTTTCACAAAGGACCAAGTAAGTTTCGTTTATCCTTCTCCATTAGTCATAAAAAACATATAAAAACTCGTGTGTGTTCTTTGATTTAAATTTATTTGATGGAAAACATTTAAGTGTGTCAAACGTGTAAAAAAGCAGGTTTCACACCACTGAAAATTTCAGTCTACTTTCCACTTGAGTGAAATTTGTATTTCTATAGATATACATGTACATACCTTTTTAACAAGTACCTGCAATTCTACCCAAGTACAGAAAGAAGTCCCCACCTCTGATGAAAGCATAAGGAAATACGGCTGTACAGTGGTGTGTTTCTTCAAGCACATGGTTGCTGTGTCTGACATATATAAAGTACCTGCCCAACAAAATACAACAACAAACACAGCTCCAGATCCAGTGATAGCAGGGATGTCATGTGTTTGCAGAGGTGAATCCAGTAAGGTGGATAAAGTTTTGGAAAAACACTCACACCTCTCGGATGTTGAGGACTAAAATTGACAGCCAGGGAAAAGAAAAAAAGTCAAACAGGTCAGCCCAGATATGACAAACGTGCATAAGCAGCATTAACTCTTCTGATTATGCTAAACTGATTGCTCTGTGACAGCGAATTATGTCAACACTCAACAAATGTGTGAATTCCTTAACATGAGCTCTGCGGCACAGTACTTGATAATCCAGTGGCCAAAAATAAATGAACAAGAGCAGCTGAGGAGAGACTCTCAGCAGTACCATCAGCACAATCTAGCACTGCAACAAACACAAGAAGGTAAATACTCTGAACTGTGAGAAAATACTTGGGAACGGTTAACTTAAGACACTTGAGATAAAAGCAACTATGGAGTATAAGACCTATAAGAGGAGAAACTGGCCAATGGTATGCATTTAGATAAGTGGTTAATGCTCACTGCTAAGTAATTTATGTGGAGAAATACAAAAACACTGGACACTTGATACCCAAGCCTCTCTCGGAGTGAACGCTAACCTGGGCGTGTGAGCCAGGGTGAAGCGACGCCTTTGGAGGTTGATGCTTCGGGCCATCATCATCTTTCTGAAGAGCAGGGGGGAATTTCGAGGGGATCCATGTGGAGAGTCTCTGGGAGAGTTCTTTGGGGATCCGCCTGGCGATGCAGTATTTGTCCTTGGTATGAGCTGAATGATTGGCAATCTGTGCCTTCTTTCTCCCCGAGGTTCGACCTGAACTTCAAGTTGCTCCTCTTCAGAGCTTTCATTGCAGAACTCACTCATGATCAGCAGAGAATGGTCACCAATGACACTGTGTCAGTGTGAGTCCCTTGAATCGCACATCAACAAAACGTGTGGTGACTTGACCACATGACAGTTTTGATTACTGGTCGAGCCTCTGGTCACTTGGAATCTTTTCAGAAGAAATCCCAAGTCTTCTCTTCAAGGAGCACTGGTACATCAACGTAGCATTTATGTACTCTTTGTGCCTCCCTCTTGCTCTGAGGCTTTGTTTACATTAGCGGTAAGCCTTCCCCTCTCTCCAACTAAATATGGACGTCTGATTTACAGGGGAGAAGGATCATGACAGATCTCCATGTTCCGTCCCTCGGCCTCCCACTTTCCTTCAATCCTAAAATAGAATCTTGCTCTTGAATTTGAAAACTGCGCTACAGAACAACGTCCTCTACCTAAAGATGCAGCTGGTGCTTGGCTTACCTCGAGTTTGATTCGTAGTCACGTCAGTTGAGGTTGCATACTCAGGAGTTTCTTCTCCAGGTGATACAATTTGTTGGGGAATTGCCCATTTTCACAGAGACTGCCACTTTGCCTTTCACATGCTCTGAGATTACCAAGACAGTCACATGAAGCTCCTCTGACTAGAACAGCTAAAGAGCATGAGTTCTGTCACGATGGCGCTCTCTATCTGTAACCAGAGGCAACATCATCTTCATCCGCCACCCGCCAAACCCACCCATTTGTTTATTGCTGGGGAGCTAGAAAGGGAACCTCATGTGATTAAGGACTCACAGCTAAATGGCATTTCTGTGTAGACAGTGAAATAACCTAAGGAGCTGAAGCATCTGACATGGGGCTCAACTGATGACCAACAACTGGAAGAATGCTCAAACAATGACTTATGGTTTGAGGCTTTTATACTTTTTTTTGATCCTACACAGTAACTCTTCTGGAGTAGAGCTTTGGACGATTGAAGAAAGAGGCAGTCCCAGCCCAAGAAAACCATCATCCGGACGCTCCTCATATCACTTCCATTATATAACTCACTATTTTCAAATACCTAGGCAGTGTTCTCCCAATCTTTATTGAGCCAAGGCACATACCTGTATTTTAAATTTGAAAAAAAAAAAAATACTAAATAAAATAAATAAAAAATAAAAGGAAATACATCAGACAACTGACATATTTGTCAAAAGTGGATACGCAGGTTAACTCATTCACTTCTGATATTTCCATCTGAAGACGCACAGCATAGTGTTTTGTGACTAAATAAACACCAAACCTACTAAAAAAAGGACCTTTTTTCCTCCCAATCAGAAAAGGTTTGTACTTAAGTGTTTTCTGTTCATTAGTAATCAGAAGAACATGGGTTGGTTTCATGAAAAATACATTTCTGACCTAAAAGCAGGATAGTGATTTTGACACTGTTTTGCATTTGTGACACCTCGAACGATATAAAACTAAGAGATAGAGAAAGGGCTTTTGATGGCAACATTTATTTTTATTTACGACTATATGACTTTTAAATGCACCATGAAGAACACTTTATCACCATGATGAGTTGATCATTTTTAAAAGGGTGGTTGTCATCAATCCATGAACAGAATTAACACTCAATGACAATACACATTCCTACTAACTACTACGACACACTGTTCATACCATACATTTACTCTACATATTCTGGTCGAGTCAGGTGCCTAAATGTCTGACTTTCAACATGCTGACATTTCCTTCCTTCACAATGGACGGACGAGATCTACTCCCTCATCTTTATCATCTATGCCTTAGGTGTCAAACTCAAGGCCCGGGGGCCAGATACGGCCCGCCACTTGAATTTACGTGGCCTCCAAAGGCAAATCATGTATGTCAACTTCCATGATTCTTTATTCAAATCTGTACCAAAATTTCAAATTGTCATATCATAAATGATGACATTGAGGTATTGAAAGTATTTTCATGTTCCCAAAGATAGATAGAACAATAGTTGAAATAGCCATTACCGTTGATTTCTGATTCCAAAAGTAATTAATAAATTTCACGCGTCAATATGATGAGGCCATAAAGGATTTCTATGGTTTCACAGTCATAACAGCCCTGAGTGAAACCAGAACTACAACGTGGCCTGCAACAAAGATAAGTTTGACACCCCTGATCTATACAAAAGCAGTGATCACAAATCCCAAGTGATGCAACACCACCGTCTACAAGGATCTGTTCATCATTACACCACTTTACAAACCTGAATCTACAGACAGCCTCTTACATTCCTAGCTGTTAATCTACGTAAAAAAATATAAACTGTAGCAGTAAAGCACTAACGGCTGACTTCCTGTGTCTGCTACACTAACGACCATGACTACAGTTTGATAAAGTTTGAACCGGTTTGCTAAAATTTTGCTTTGCCTTGTGTCTTCTGATAAACTGTTAAAAAAAGTTATTTAGACAGTAGGTTGCCGTATATACACATGTGCACTAGCAAAAGTAGTCAAGTTATATTTGTAGTCAAAAAAATTGGGTGCAATTCTGAGCTTTGCTTTCAGATCATTGGTGTGTCCTACCACAATGCAGCGGGCAAAGTCAGCAACATAATACAGCAATGAGTAAAGACAGCAACTGCCACAAATTCGAATCCCCGGTAAAACAAAGATTTTGATTTGGTTGCACAATGTTACACAACAAACTTGTAAAATGTCATAGGACCCAATAAAGTATGATCAGTAATTACAGTCTCTTATGAAAGAATTACAGATGTTTTTCAGTCTTTTATAACTCATAAAATAAAATGCGTTCTTGCTTTTTCTTTTTTCACAACGATACACACATAAAAGTGATTGTTCTTTAATCAGTGTAGTATGCTCATACCAGGATCCAGAACCAAGGCCACTTCCACAAGCACCACAGGGAAAACATGGTGCTCTACCATTGCTTTGTGAACTAAAGTCAATAGTTCTTATTGTCAGTGGTTTATGTGGACGTGTCACTTGACCTAATACATCTGGATGACCTAAAGGCATCGTTGATGCTGCCAAAAAAACCCCAAAGGAGGATGTAGTTATGACCATGGTGGGATTTTTATATTTAGATACAGCTACAAAGCAACTGACCAAATATAGAGGCAAAGTCACAGTAGTACCTTGAAGTTTAATTTCTATGAGTACTTCCAGGGCTAAATATGAAGGGATCAGAAGAGGGGCCCTCCACTTCTATGTAGATATAATAGATTTGGTATTATATATTGAACAGGTACCAGGCTTCAGTAATAGATTATTCTGTCTAAAAATAAAAAATGGCTCACTAGTGGAGGACATGGTAGGCATGATCATTTGGATTATTTTTAAAACTCTAAATTGCCCATGGGTATGAATGTGAGTGCAAATGGTTGGTTGGTTGCAACCTGCAATTGGTTGGCTACCAGTTTAGGGTGTAGTCCGCCATCTGCCTAAAGTCAGCTCGGACAGGTTCCAGCTCACACGCAACCCAAGTGAGGATAAGCGGAAAGGAGCAGGGACGGAAGTAGTTTGATGGATGATCCCCCCCCAGAAACAAAATGAGAATGTAAAAAATGACTGTAAAATTTTGAAATGCTAAGGCATTACTTTACCTTAATTGCTCCATTTTTCTTTCCACTTCACTTGTCGCCAAGATTCTGAAGTTTGCTTTTAACTCAAATTTTGATTTGCATCACAAAACAAAAAAACGCTTGACAGCTCGTAACTTCAAAGAAAGCCTGCATATCAAAGTATTACAGCTATCACTCCGGTGTTCAAAATCTTTCCCCAGTGTTCCTGTACTGCTGAACATCACATACTGTATTTGCCTTTATGCTTTAGTATATAAAGACAGTTAATGGCCAGCAGGCTTCAAAGAGAAGCTGCTGATGGTTTGATGGCATGAAAATGATGCACAACCTACACACGATTGTGACTTGTGATATGACCGGCATGTTTATCTGACAGGTCTGTCTGCATTCCTTCGATGTAAACAAAGCATTTGAGCACTCATTCAAGATGCTGTTATTTCCCATTGGTGTTAATTGACACAATCACAGGAAACTTTGGATTAAAAAGACAGACAACAGAAGAGCATCACAGACTCACAAGGCTTTGGAGATGCAACTGGTCAGAGTCCAAAGGGCCCCTGGAGATCCGGAAGAGGAATCAGACAACAAGTCCTCACGTCTATCCAGCACGGAAGGTCTGCACGACAGCCTGGGTAGTTGGAGGGTGCCAGAGAAGAGCCTCTTAACGGCATATCTGACATACGACTTTTGGAGGAGTTCGATGCAGGAAGCCTTGCTTGAAGACCCCCACTCTCGCTAAAAGAAACAGACTATAAGTTTAAGACACAGAACAGGGGACCAAGAAAGTA
Source organism: Syngnathoides biaculeatus (assembly GCF_019802595.1). Lineage (NCBI taxonomy): Eukaryota > Metazoa > Chordata > Actinopteri > Syngnathiformes > Syngnathidae > Syngnathoides > Syngnathoides biaculeatus. Next base: position 12,957,506 of record NC_084652.1, read on the forward strand.
AAACTATGATTCAAAATTACATTGGATTAAGTAAACAAAATATTTTGGAATTCCGAATTTCAGGGAACAAAAATGTCTGAAGAACTCTTATTGCTCACACCACTTTTTAGCCCAATGTTTTTCTTTAACATAAAAGGCTTTATCGTCTCAACAATCAAACATTTTGTCATGAAACTACAATAACTGAATACTTGAGTATATTCCCACAATCTGAGATTTAACACAACAGCTGCATCAAGAAATTCTGCATTTACACATAATCCTCAATTTGACTAATTCGCATGGCCAGGACGCTTCAGCAAATTTTTTTTTTTTTTTAATGAATTTGTTAAAGAATTTTGAAGAAAGTCACATTAGAACTTATTAACTCATTTACTGCTGACACGTCAATTTCAATTCTTTCTAAATGAGCGCGATATTACACTATTTTACATTAATAAAGAACATAAGTAATCAAAAATAAATCTCTGGTTATCTCTTTCACATTAACAAAAAGGGGTTAACTTTTTGAGAAGGTGTCCTTCATGACACGGATGGAGAACATCTGAAAATAATGCGACCCTTCAAGAGCTGGTCTTATCTTGAGGGATTTGATCTAATTTTAGGTGATGACATCTAACAAAAGTTGGTTCTCACGGTGGATTTGGCTTCGGGATTGTGTCTTTTTGCGTCAATGTTTTCAAAAAGCAACAACACAAACATCCTTGTTTTGGCTTGGATCTTGTGACCTCATCACTCCATTTGCTACCAGCACAATTCCCCACAAGTTACACAGCATGTAATCATTTGCCACACACACATATATATGTAAATGAAATCTTAGTGTTAAGTTATTGCTTTTTCTTCTTTCACTGATTTCTCTACTTTAAAGAACTTGACAACCACAGTAATGTTCCAAGGATCTTATTCACAACAACAAAAAAATGGCACACAAATACACACAGTACATCATCAAGAAAATTATACAAGGCTACATGAATTACCCATTTAACATGTATTGAGTTTTATTTTGTCTTACCTCTGTGACAAAACATTTTGACGAGTTATTTCTCTTCATAGTGTATCGGGGCAGCAAGACAATAGGGTTAATCCATTTAAGATATGATGATGATTTCCTTGGCTGCCCGGTCTTCCAGCAACTATTTCTTTACCTCCTTACGATTTTCCACTATAAAATGTCCAGTGTCACAAGCTTTTACTTTTCTTCTCCAGTCTGTTAGAGGCTAGTTGGCGGAAAAAAAGGAATCAGGGTAGAAAAGGTATTATGGCAAAAGGCCATCCATAAAGCACAGCTAAAGGCTGGTCGACAAGTTGTGTGCATGATAGTGTAGTGCTAGGAACGTGTCCTTATCTGACTTGGACAATCAAGGGACGTCATGCATCCAGAACTTCTGGTTGGGGCAGAATGTTCTGCCTAAAACCTTATAAAAACAAAGCTTCATATAGCATTGTTAATTTCATACGATCTCAGATTGCTTTTCAAATATGCCCTGCAAAAGTACTACAATCACGAAGAATGTGTGATGTTAGTGTGTTTCTGCAGTATATGCTTGTATCCATTAGTAAATACTGTATTCCATAAGTACACTATCAAGTTGATATCAATGTAACAATGAGTTATGGCATCATCTTAAACCCAAAGAGGTATTACAAAACATTATCCCACAAAGTCAAAGGTCATTTACTAAGTGCAAAACGTTACAAGCAAGGCGAGAAGGACATATTTTCATACAGCTACCCATTTAAATCTTATGTTTCAATGAAGTGCTTTGAAATCCTGCATAGATAAGAATTTCATTTATTCCCGCAGTGTGAATAGAACAGCCTTTTTCCTCGATATCTTAATATTGCGTTGAATTACAATGAAAAACTAGGGCGCTGAATTATGGAAGAAAAACTAGTGTTCAATGAATAATTCCACAAATGTCTTAATATGAAGCCATTTGAGAATTTGATAGCTATGCTTGATACCTAGCTTAAAGGTCAAATGTCATGAAATGCATGATTTTTAGGATGTTATTAATGAAAAAAAGGCAGCCGGAAATGGACCCATCTGTTTTTTCACCACAAAACATGATTTTGATGTATATAGCTTTTTGACACTCCCGCCATGAAAATCCCCTCGAGGGATTTGTTTTTGAGAAAGAGCAGGAAGTGACGTTACAGCAACAGTGCAATCAGGCTGGCTCGTCTGTTCATGCTAGTTTTACTTGCTAGAAGGTAGCAAGGTACCAAAATGCTGGCTCTGTACAGCTGGATATTGTTCGAACACTTGGGAGGATGGATTTACTTTTCATACTTCTAAAAAAAAAAAAAAAAAGACCCAGTTTGTAATGAAAAATGGATTGCACAGTTGCAAAGGACAAGAGCTTTGTGGGTTCCAAATGACAGGTAGCTGTGTATACAGCTACTAAAAAAAAAAAAAAAACAATGGGGTGGGGAGTATAAACCTCTCATAACGTAACATAAGATCCGCATACGTAATTCAGGGGTGCTAAATGTGTCGACGTCCTCGATGGATGTCGACTAGGCAGAGCTGGCCTTGTGGATAACGCAAGGTCGTGCCGGCGTTAGCCCCAACGTGGAGGTGAATCGGGCGGGGAGGTGCTTTGGCCGGGCTCTCCCCAACCTGGCCACCGGTGTCTGGGCACCCCACTTCACGCGTCGGCTCCCCGGTGACGGATTCCGCATCAGCTCGCTCGCCATGGCTCGCCGCCAGTGACTGATTGCTCGCCGTGATGGCTTCTACGCTGGCCCCGAGTAAGAGGTGGTTTGGCAGAGTGCGGGAGGAGAAAGGAGCTCTCCTGCCCGCCCGGCATGGGTCCTACTGAGTACGCTTCATACTGCCGGGGTGTCTGTTGTTATTTAGAAGTGATCTGCATATCATTAAAATATGGCTCAAAATGATGGGGTAATATTGCCCAGGTCATTTCACACGATTGTAAGATGTTCTCTTCGAAAAGAGCTTCCGTGTCCCATAGCAAGTTTCCACTACGTGTTTTCAATGGCGAATGTCCAGCTGTAACATCTGCTGATGACGTTGCAGTGAATATGGCTAACACTTGGCTGTCGAATGAGACTTCCTCAACTTTGCGCACGGATGAGATTGAAGTGAATGAAGTTATATGTATTTTTCATTACAATATCTATTTTAGAACGTTTACAGGCATAACAGTGGAGCTTTAAGGCCCATCTACTAGTATGCTCTTTGAGCAAGGACACCTGTGGCATACTGGTAGGAACGCTACAAGTACTAGTGAAGCAAAACTGTGCAGTAATTGACATCCACACATGGGTAGCCCTTCCAGTGAAGTGCCAGATAACTACTAGAGTTTTATTTCACAAATACCATGAGTAGTGAAGAAATTTCAACTAGTGCAGAATTTTGCCTCACTAGTAAAATATAGTTATCCTCCTTTTATGCCAAAGTTATCCTGGTAGTGATGGGAGAATTGGGGGGGGGGGGGAGAAACACACACGCACACACACGGGTACTTCTGTATAGACCTGTTGGGGGAGACACACACACGCACACGCACGGGTACTTCTGTATAGACCTGTTGGATATAAAGGATATTGAATACTGTAAATGCTCAAAGACTTGTTATAAAGTTGTAACACTAGTTTTCATTCATAATTTGGCACACAACTAGGATCCAATAAATGTTTCCCATAAAGGCACTTGAATGTAGTAAAAACTGCACACTTTAGAGTGTGCTGTTTCATTGTAGTTAGTTGTCTCAGCAAGGGAGAAGTGCCCACCTACACAAATTTTGATTTATGAACAATATTTGAGAGAAATGGGCCTTTTGTGTACACAAAGAGGCTTATTTCTTTGGGGTTAGCTTATGAAAACTGGGCCCAAAAACAAGTGTTGTGTTTACTTTTCTTGTTCAGTGAAGTAGTACATGAACATCAGGAATATCAGCTCGCATTGTGGCCACACCTGAACTATGGACCACTCATTATTGTGAAGATCTGTTAGATCTCTCCGTGTCCGAGGTCGCCACCTCCACAGACCGCAGGCTTGATGCCCTGCAAACACAGTCAAGAGGTCAAAGGGCAAAGTTCCGAGTCAATAAAAGTCCATACCAGAGATACAAAGAGGCAATAAGTCTTTACCTCGTACATGCTGCATATCAGAGGGAAGAGGGAAGTTGTGGCTTTCTTTTGCAGGTCATCTGTGTGCTCCTGTGAGTTTTTGTTTTGAAATTTTAAAAAGGGTTCAACAACTGACAGACTCCCATTGAGAATCACAAGTTGTATAAGCTCATAAAAATGAAGCCTTTCACAAACATTTTAAATTGGTATATTTGGCGTTTGCCACAAGTTAGTGCTTGCCACAAACCGGCCACGCTAAGATGACTAATGAGGCAAGTTGCGACTTCACTTTAGAACGAATGCTTTTGTGCGAGTTACGTTCCAGAACAGGTACAGTAATCGAATATTTAGCTTGGCTACATTTCCCAATCATTTGTTTTAATACATTACCCAGAAGAGTCTTTAGACAATATTATAACGCTCAAAACACTCAATTCGCTGGCGACAATTAGAAATGTATTTTTTGGATTCACAGTTTAACAACGTATTCTCTCTGTTGTTACAATTTTGTCACAGTTATTTATTGGAAAATCGGACTGTCAGTTTATTGGAAGGTTCGACAGAACAAGGTTTCAGAGGGGACAGACGTAAGAGAACATAGCATAAAACAAAGGAAAGAACAATTACAGTGTAAAAAACTCTATACATAACTACTGTAATGGTAAATAGTACTCTGGTTCCATCTGCAGCAGAGGTAGGGGGAAAAAAAATTGTAGGCAATTAATGTTACTTTCAAACATGTAAGAGACCACTTGTCTGTTTTATTGCTATATGGCAGTGTTAAAGAAAAAAAATGAATCCTTTCAAATATAAAATTACTTATATAGACCACAACAATTCATTTTGAAGAGAAAATCTGCACAAACCAATTACGAGCCAAGGGGGGGCCTAGCACACACTTCCATTCAAGCTAGGAGCGCCACTGCACAAACTTTTGTTTCTTTTTAACTACTATAATTTATCAAAAATAATGCACACATTTTTCTTCAAAAAGTCAATTGAGCGCATTATATTTACTTATGGATGAAAAATAAAAAATACAATTGCATTGTTTAGTCGTATACAGGTACATAGAGTTGTAAAAAAGGTATACATATACATTTCAATAAGATATTCAATGTCTTATGTTACATATTTATATATATTACAGCAATGTGCACCACCAACCTGAACGCTGACCTCACGGGACCTTGTCATTTTACGATAATAAGCGTAGCATATTTGTTGCTCCTCCACCAAAGATCAGAAACGACTGCCAGTGCGTTGGTTTTAACTTGAACTAAGACCATAAAAAAAAAAACAGACGACAACGACTAGCTGTGCAGCCGCTTTTAAACGAAATGTGTTGCGTGAGAATGAGTTTTACAGAGATGCACAAAGGTAGCTACAATGGATATTTTTCAGATTGGAGTTGAGTCAGATGCTTCTTTTGAAGGCTTGGCCAAGGATGGGTAATGTAGTGGATAAACTCCACCATACATAAATTTTTAATGCAAAACAATGTTTCCCCATAAAGTTTTACAGTGTTAAATTATTTAAGACTGTAATACGTGTTATCAACAGTATTAATAAAATGTTATGCCATCGCTGAGCATTTATTTGAGTTGGTTGAAGGATTCACTTCTGACAATTGCAGGGTCCAGGAGAGGCGTGTCCTGTGGCCTGTCCCGAGATATACATTACCGCCACATCAGCACATGCACAAAGATTATTATTCATGATTGTTGTACAGACAAATTTTTGAAAAGAATACAAGTACAAATAATAAAAGTACAAACTTAGCAAAATAGAAATAAAGATAATTCCTAATATTTTGAGCATATGGATAGCAGCAAATTGGTGGTGCACATTGTACGTTGGTAGAAGGGTTTCCTAATTTTTTTTTTTAAGTCAACTTTGGGTGTGCGCATTACACTCGAGAAATTACGGTATCTCACTGATTTAGTTTTTTAACTTTATGTCTTGATGACTAGCTTAGCGAGACTGGCTGCGTCTCCTCTTGGTCACAAAGTACCAACACTAATGTACTCGAGAAGAACTTTACTTTATGACGTAGATACAGTGAATGGAAATTTCCGGAGATGTACCCACCTTTGCCATATTGTCTGCATGTTTACAATGTGTGACGCACATTTCGCCACTAGCCATGGTGTCGAAAACAAAGTCGAGATAAAAGGTATGTAACATTACATTGCATTCAATGTTTACGACTGCCAGAGGAAAGGTCGTGTCTGTGAAGGCTACTTTGCTATCGCTGTGACTATAACAGTATCTTAACTACTGAAAAGGTATTTGATGTTGAAATCGTGAAGCTCGAGAGAAATGCAGTTAAACTAGTAGTGTTGGTACTGCTCATCACTACTGTTTTTGTTTTTTTTATCTTCGAATTCCTGACGGATTTTGTATCGATTATGGAGTCTACTCCTGATAGTAACTAACCTTTACAAGCTGATATCCGGTTACATCAGTTTATACTTCCCTAAAATAGGTGCATTTTTGTGTTGACAGCGAATTACATAGCTTTTTTTTGGCAGCCTTTAAGGTAAGGACTGAATTTAAGGCCAGGATTGTTTTATCAAGTCTAAACTAATGCAACAAGTACAGTTCATCCCAAAAGTTAAGTAAATATAACATAAGTAATGGCAACACGTTACCACCCAGCCCTGATATATGTTATGTGGACTGGAACAGTAGCTAAGCTCACCCCGTTAATGGTCACCCAGGGTACAGACTGGTGTGGAGGATCCAGAGCTTCGGTCCTCAAGGCGTTCTCATGAAGCAGCTGGTTTCCCAAATCTCCCGTCACACAGCTCATGAGGCGTTCCCAGCTCAAATCAGGACTGTAGAGATGAACACACTGAGTACAGGGAAAAACGGATGAAGACATTTGAGGGAGAAAGGACAGAAAACGGTCACAAATCAACAGTTTCTTACACTCTTGGCAGCTGCAATGACATCAGTGGAGGCCTCCATACAGAAGATAATGAGGAAGGCATTGTCACTCATGTTCAATACACATGTCTGACAAGACAGAAAATACACTTAACATGGTAGAGTGTCATTATTGCAACAACAAGTTAACTGGCCCTCGAATTGACATTAATGACAGGAGTATTTTTTTTTTTTTTATATGAAACTTTACCTGAACCAGGTTGCCAAGGCACTCCTGTTCTCCATGCTGGCACTTAAATACATACTTGCTCCCACTGGGTGTCTCCTGATAATCCAAAATATCTAGTTTTAAAGTGAATATTAAAGTACAACATTCCCCCCACACACACAAAGTATTGAGTCAGCCACCAGTTGTCCAAGTTCTTCCATTGAAAAGAATTAAGTCTTCCCAGCCTGGTGCAGGTCTAAAATTTTGTTTCTGGTTTGGGCCATCGTGGAGTTTGGAGTGTCATTGTTTAAGGTTGTGGAAAGATGTCTTTTCTTAGTTATGTAAAGGGCATACACTAACAAAAACTGTCCAATTTTAGCAGTGCTGGGATTTAATGTAGGGGTGCTTGAGCCACCTCTCTGTGCCGTAATCATCCTCTTATGATAACATTATTGTGAAAACTAAAACCAGTATACCAGCTCATAGACCCGTGTACCTGAGCATTGCCATAAGGAACCAGTTGGACAGTCAGGATGTCCTGCAGCAGCACCCATGTGGGGTACAGAACCTGCGTGAGATACATTATGCAGTCGGGACACAGCGTCTCATAGTAAACAGCCAATTGGACAGCTTCTGCTGCTTGACGTGTCCTGGTCAAGTTGGCATGGAGACACTGTTTCAATACCTGCAAAAAAAAAAAAAAAAAAGGAAAGGACGTTGGGGTTCACACTCAAAAGATACACCATAGTTTCCAGCCAATGAGTCATGACTTTTTTCCACACGCTTTCAACCCTGCGGTTTATGCGGTGATGCGGCTAATTTGTGCATGTTTTCTAACAGCCGCAAGGGGGCACACTAGCGGAAAAGGCAAGCGTGAGACCGGTGGTATATACGTGCCAAGGAAGTAACTTTTACAGGTCCTGCACTGTTAGCGCTGCGCTAGTGTGTTACTGCCGTGTCTCTGTAATTATTACCAGTATGTTTTTTTTTAAATTGCCCCCGTTAGCGCGCCGCTGGGGTTAGGGTAACTTGTGCAATCCTTTTTACCCGAACATAATTGAGTCCCACACTAGTTCACATCATCTGCTGACAGCACCGATTTCAAACTTTCCATTTCCAGCCAGTCCTTCTTGCAATAAGGGAACACCCGTGAGTCAAATGTTCAAGCCTATCCCATCTGACTTCAGGCAAAAGGCAGACTACACCCTGAAGTGGCCACTTGTCAGTCCCAGGGCAATACGGACAACCATTCACACTCACATAGTCACTGAGTGGGAATTGAGTACACGCTGCCTGCACCAAATTCAGGAGAGTGCATCACTACTCGGGCAGTGACATTAATAAAAACGTATTCCAAGATATGTTTTTTTTTAAAAACTTAGTTATGAAGCCAAAAGTTCAACTCCCATTCAAATACGTAATGCAAACGAAAAAAAGTCAAGCTCCTCCACTCCATGTCCCACTATAGTAATTCCAATGTATTTTTATAGTAATAGTTATATTTCTAAAGTGCACAGGTTGCGCTTCTAGCAGAAGTAGGGAGTGGTTTCAAGGATAATGATCACCACACAAGAATATTTGGAGAAAACCTTGGTAGATTTTTTTTTCAAGTGTAATCTAACGGAAACCTGGACTATTTGGCAAACAGAAGAGGGGGAAGAAAGTAGAGGCGTGGGAGCTGTATTTGTCCATGCATTTTTGTCTAATGTAAATTTTGCACAATTCTGCTTGTAAAAAACTATTTTCATGCAAAAGTACTTTCTCAGTATTGTTTTATGTTCAGAAGTTTGACGTTTTTACAATAGAGGAAAAAATTATGGTGTCAAAGTTGTTTTGCTTAATCTGTCTGTTTTCAAGCACAAAAAAGGCTGTTTTATCAGTTTCCCCCACTCCCCTTCAGAAACAGATCAGGTTAAAACTAACCAATATTTGACTTCTGATTATTAAAGAACAGTATACGCTACAGAAACTTGTTTTCTGACGATAAATTAGTCTGATGTTTCTTGATAGTTCTTTTTGTTAAGATCATCATAGTACACAATATTCTGTGGGGTTTGAAAAATGAGTGAAATTGCTCGAAAATGCCTGGCAATCGGTGGTTGGGGGGGGTCCCTAATCAGGAAAACAGCTGGTAATAAATGAGTTAGCATGACAACAACTCAGTTTTGGAACTTTTCTGACAAACATCGTACATTTGAATTGGGGGGTTACAGTCTCGGGCAGATGTGGCCAATGAGTTACCTTTCAATGAAACCTAGGTTGAACTTTTGGATTTTGCACTTTTCAGTGAGTCTGTAGCCTGCTGTTGTACTTTTAAATGCATAAATCACTAGCCTACTACTTAATACTGACCACCTTTTCCCTTCCTTCACGCAAGTATTTGTACTCCCAGTTAAATACAGAGTGTGACTGCTTCTGCCACCTCTCATTACGCCTGATAAGTGCTCAGGGCGAAGATAAGGTTATTGTTATATGACGCCATTAAGTGGTGAGATATCGCGTAGAAACTTAGTGAAAAAGAGCGTGAAATAATGTTTCATTACCGTCCTACAAAACCCAAGCGTTGCACAGGGTTTCGTTTTTTCGTAAACATCTTATGAAATCCATAGTGACAAAAAGTACAGTTAAAAATGATCTTATTAATGATCTCACCCCGCACTGGAAAGCTGATATTGGAGACGAACACCACTGTGACGGAGGGTAAGGACATGACGAAGAAAAAGCGTTACATCTGGATTTAAAGTATAAGATGAATGTTAATGCAAGGACAAAAGACACCTTCATCTTCCAAAACTATACTGTACACTAATTTAAAGTTGCTGAAAGCACGTCGTAATTTCTACAAGAGCTCGACGAGCGTTTCCTCGTTTTTTGGCCGTGTCATCTTTGATTGGCTCGCCGTGTGAATTTTTGTTATAGACGTCACCTGTAGCCAAGTAAATTACAATCATGCTTGCATGGAAATTATGTCACATAATTTTGCCCCAGACAATTCCGTTCTTTGTAACAATTAATATATTAATAAAAGGAAGAAATCACTTTTTAAAAATAAAAATAGATGGGTAAAAATTTTATTTACGTGAAAGACCAATTCAACTCAAATGGCCAATCGCTTAGCGATCACGATTTCCCTCGAGAAAAAGAATTTCCGGTAAAATTCAAAGTAATAAGTTCCATTCCAAGTGGAATGTTAGAATTGATGAAAAGCTATAACAAGAAAAAAAAAGGAGGGGGGGCAATTAATTATTAACATCCCTTCACGAACGGTTAAAATATTTTAGCAAAAAAATGTAACAACAAACATATCAGAGAATCTTTTTACAGACTTAATCAAATAAAACCACACGGAAAGTTCTTTTGAGATACTCAGTTCTGGAATACTAATTGGAAGAAAGCCTGGCTTGTTCCTTTTAAAATTTTCATTTCAAACAAAATAAGAGAACTACAACTTATACCCAACTAACATCGACATTTCACGTTTTCTTGATATTGATGACAAATATTGTTTTTGTAACTGATTCTGACATATTTTACGTGTCCTTTTAGTGCTAAATTTTGCAAAGAAATTAAAAAATACATTTTATGTAAAACAAAACGTACAATTATTTTGGGAAGCAAAATATTACATTCCGAATCAAAATATTAAAAAAATAGTACAATTATTAACGTTTTTTTGTAAATTTAAAATTCAACCCGTCATCTCCATTATGCAAATTATTCTTAATTGAAGTCAATGACTAAAGTCTCTTAAATTAATTAATATTCAGATATATCTTCATTATCTAATCATTATTGATGTACATTCAGAACTAATTGAAACTGAGCAACAAGATTTTTTCTTTTTAGTTTTTATTTGGACTATTTTGATTACGTTTTTATTGATTTTCCTTAATTGTATTCATATTTATGTCATAAGTGAATTTGATTGTTCGTACATTAAACTGTTCAATATTTTAAAAAAAGATACAATCATGCGTGGGAAAGAACAAGAGCGACATCTAGTGTCAGCATGTGAGGAAACAAATGCCGATGAAAAGAATCTGGAGACAAAAAATACTTTTATTGTTATTAAAAGTTTACCGAGCCGCAGAGATTACACGTGGGGATGATTACCAAATTAAATATTCAAATAAATAACTACGTTTATATTTAATCAAACAGTGTCTATCTGTCTATCTTTATCTTTGTGCACATGTACAACTGAAAAAAATCTTTTAGAGAAGTAAAAAATAATAGCTGAGATAATGCGGTTGCACAAGTGCGCACACCCTTTTACAACAAGTCACATTCGAATTCGTGGTAAATGCGAGCCCCACCTGCCAACATTTAAATTGCCTATAATGAAACCCAAGTCAGGCAGATATAGTGGGCTTTCATATTTATATATTTTATATGACAAAAACCTGGGATTTGGACAAGGATACATATACTTGTGTCCGCTGATTTTGTACTGATGGATAATGATACTTTTGCAATTTGTTGTATCATCGAATGAATTGTGCACTACTACATGAAGGTACAGTATATTGATAGTTGAAACAAGACACCGCCAGCTTTCATTTTATATACTGTATATTTTATTGTCTTTTAAAATCATTGCATCAGGCTAGACAAAAGAACCATACAGATAGAAGAGTGAGTACCTGTGTGAATGAAGACAATTCTGCAGGCTATACATGACAATGGAAAAAAGTCAGATGTGAGATATGACAGAACAACAGACTGAGGGAGAACACATGAGAAAATTTTTAAATTCTTTTTGTGTGTGTGCGCACAGGGGTTATACACAAAACAACCAATAGGCTGAAACAACAGTGCTCCCTCTCCGTTCACTTGTACTTTGGTGTGCAGTAGCTTTTGTGTGATTGCTTTGTTCATTTACACCATGGACAAGCAAAGACAATGAGATTATTATCATCATCATTATTACTTCGTCATTTTTTTTTAATTAGTTGAGCTATTTGATACAATTGGAGCATGACAGGCATCTAATAATTTGTCCAATATGAAGACTTGAATGTTGCAGTTTCAGCAAGTCAATTATTCACTGTTATGAGACAACTACATACATACACACCTAATAGAAACTATTTCACAATATTGTTCTTTGCAACTCAATTGAAGAAATGCTTGAATCTTTTTGAGAGGGCCATAAAACTGAGATGTCATTACACAAGTGTCCACAGTCTTCTGTGATTGGGACATGGCCGTGTTTAGAATTAACTAATCCGATTCAAACTCATGTTAAATGCACATCAGTTCTCACCTGCCACCATGTGAAGTGCTGCTGATTAACCCCAAATAAATTTCAGTTGTTCTAGTTTGCTTTTCCTGACATCGATAGGCTCCACCAGTCCTGTGAACCTTGTGAGGATAAGCGGTTTGGAGATTGACTGCTAATCGGGAAGTGTTCATAATTGCTACCCCCTTAACTAATCTCCCAAATGCATCTTGGAAACGGGACGATGGACGGATGAAACCAAGGTTTCAATTCCAAACAGCTTTATGGCCAATTATGGAATTATTGAACACAGCGCCATGCCCGGATAGGTCTTGTCCACAAGCACATTATCTTAATTTGTTCAAGTCCCCTCTTGAAAAGATTGATTTTTCAGTTCACGATAATGGTGGCAAAAGTATTGTTATTTTAACTGTATCACAACAACTTGGGGTTTGAGCAGGGGTGTGCAGACTTTTGAAGTCCACTCTACGTAAGCGCCAAAAACTAAATGAAAAAGCAACCATAAACGAGCTTTTGGACAGATAATGAAATAGAATCACCTTGCCCTTTGCTTCAAATAGTGCAAAAAGAATGCAACGTCTCCAGGATTTCTTGAGTCCTTGTTAATCCCGTTGGTATCTAATATTTGACATTTATTACTGATATGTTTCAAAGTCGATAGAATAAAAATGTTACCCCAGGAGGTATCTGAGAATCATGATGAAACATTAATCACATATAAACGAGAAAATAATGCAATGTACAAGGCTCAGTGTTGTTGTTTTTTTTTTAAGTTTGTTAGATTCAAAACAAATGTGGCAAAAGAGGGAGCACTGTTTCGACAAGTCAAACAAAAACAAGGAACAATAACAGGGACAAAAGAACAAGCAATATTTTCAAGTTTATAATGACATGAAATAAAGAAATGCAAATCAATCGTGGCCACTTTGAGGGATAGATTGATTCTCAAATGGGTCTTTACTATTTGGTTAATTACATCTTGTAAACATTTGCATTTCTTTCTGTATTGAGCAAAAATAAAAATCAAGCTAGCTTATCTTTTTCTGTATAGGCTCTGTAATGTTATAGTTTGAAAAAATAAAATAAAATCAAAAAATGGACAAACAATTCTATCAGGTTTTTTTTCCAAAAAGCTAAATAAAAAATATATTCAGGCACCATAAAATAACACTTTCTCTAATGCCATCATTGTTTCATTTTTGTGAAGATTTGCAGAAAGAAGTGATTTTGGCCTGGTGTACCTTTTTTCCAATGGTGTCAAACATTCTCATCGGGCGAATGTTTGAATCCAGGCTTCGACAATATTCACTCACCCACGTTGGGCATTTCTTAACACTGTGTCTACTCAAATCTTCCAAATGACAATGACGGACTCTCAGTTCAAGGAAAACAAACAAACAAACACACAAAAAAAAAACCCATCTCAGATTTCAACAATGCAAAGCAGCCAAGATTGCGGCGAACATATAGCCTTGGCTCTGTAAATATCAACACATATACATGAGCTTGCTTCATCGTATGAATGCACCGGATTATCAAGTTTAATATACTGTAGTTATGTAATGTAATGTCATTCTACTGACTGTAACCAGCAAAGTACACGGAAGCTTACTGCAGCTGATTAGTAAGATTGCTTGCATTTTACGAACTGCTTGCCCTGATTTCCAAGCTGCCAAAGAGCCCGAAGATAACCCCCAACGCCTTGTTCCAATTTGTTTTCAAGCACAATCCAAATGATAATTACATCATTCAAAAATATAGATATCTTAACTATATACTTCAAAATAGTTATTCTGTATTACATCTCTCACGTTTCAAACTTGAACAGACACCAAATTGCAATGTTCCTCGTCGTCAGTGAAAAATGTGCTCGGGGCGTGAGGCCTGTTTTTTTTTTTTCTTTTTTTTTTTCCCAAGAAATATCATTTACAGTGTACCAAAGCAGATGAAAAAATATTTCATTCTTTAAATGATCCTTTGCCATATCGAAAACACGTGTTTCAAGATACACGGACACAAAATGCATATCTAATACACAATTGGAAGGAAAAGCGAAGCGTGCGGAGTCTCGAACGTATGCCCACGTCGTGCCTGCCTGCTAATAAAGTTGCGCTGCCTCAGACTGTGAAATATCGCTCACAAAATATGGCAGTTGAAAGCGCTCACCTCGTTGACCTACGTGGACTACAAAAAGCTCGTGAGTGCTGAAAAAGGAAGATGAGCCAAAGTCACCTGAACATCCCTGAAACAAGTTGTGAAAAAAACTGACAAGTCTCATCATCCGTACAAATTCCAATTCAAAAGAGGCTGGCATTCATTTCCAGATCAAAGTCCGATTTGAGACTCTCTAAACAGACCGATGACAATGATAATACGGATTTGATTACTATGCTAAACTGGCCTTTGAATGAAACGGTGGTCAATCAGTTTTGACACAATTTAGCAGTGCGGACCAAAGTGCATAAGAAGACAGCTGTAAAGTATTATTAATGCTCATAGAATTATGACTATAGTGTCTCCATGAACTGTACACTGAATACTGTGTGGAAAGAGCTCCAAACTCGAAGAAAATTGAGCTTCACCGCACAATGCGGGATTTGGTGAGTTGCGTTGACTACTTTACTCCGAAAAGGTTATCGATCTTTGGCTTTCTGTGGAAATTTCCAGGATGAACCAAAAGGCCACAAGACCCTTCACACGTGAACTTAATTCAACCTCTTAAAACCTGTCAGCATGCTCAATGTTTCATTACTTTGTGCACATCTTGATGTTCACCAACAGGGTGGTAGAGGGCAAAATTTTTGATGTATGAAAATGTCCTCGGATGTCCATTCTGTGACTCTTCCAATTTTCCCGTTGAGGACAATGCCATAGTCTGGAACGGCCACTTCCTTTTCAGAACATCCCATCTGAAGCCGTGCTGGCTTCAGACGGGACGTCCTGACAGTGATGCGGCCACTGAGTTTTTCGCGTTATTGAGTGGTTACAACAGACAGCAACTGGGAGAGTCACAGAAAGGTTTGAAGGTCAATGTCCTTGGAAATCTAATATTCACAATTCGGTTCTTCTTTTGGGAGCAGGATTGAACAGTGCGACATGCATGAAACTAATTTTCAGTTCACCTGTCAAGGTTCTAGAACAGGGGTTTCAAACTCAATTTACCTTGGGACGGGGCCGTAGGCGGAGTCTGGCTGAGGCTGGGCCGCAGCCTCAGTGCACATGGACATTGAAATTAGAAATGAAAAACAATCCCATCTTCTCAAACATCTTTTTTTTTTAGATGAAGAAAGACGCTTGTGTATACAACTTTTGTGCAAAACCTCTGGAGGAAAAAACAACTGCTTAGCAACGCTGGTGTTTCTCATTGAAAAGTGTTTCTCTGGTTCCATCAAGCCCGGTCGATGCCAGAATCCCGATAGCCATCTACCCCGTGATTGGTCTGCTCCGCACACGACACTGTAAAAGTGCAATCCATATAAAACTCGAGGGCCGCACTGCCATTATACTTTCATATAAAGGTGGGGGCAACAAAATATCGCGTGCCGCAAATGGCCCACGGACCACCAGTTTGAGACCCCTGTTCTAGAGCATTTCATGTTCATTCCTGGAATTTACCCGAAAAAATAATATCCGCAACTTTGAATTTGTGTGGAACAGACAAAAAGTGCTGTTAAAAGATGCGTTGGTCCAAGGAACAGGATGATGGATGTTAGCGATGGTAAATAACTCGACCAAGTAGTTCGCACGGACTAGTATTTCATAAATCCTGCATGCATTGATTCATCAAGCGACTACACTTGCCCACGGATGTTCACATAGTTGACTGTCTTATTCAAACATACACGAGACAACTAGAAAAATAAGAGCTTGTGTGCAAAATGAGTGTGCACCACATTAGAGAAAGCGCTTGTAACAATTTAACAATACACATCAACAACAAAGAGGCACAACTAAAAATCTAGCAGACATCTAAAACACACGCACGCACACCACACATTTTGCCGAGAATGGTGAAAGGATGACTGGCGCAGCATGTGGCTCCAACAACAGAGAGGAGAGGATATACTCATCACTATTGACGAAAGGCACTTCTAATTTTCCACTCTTTGTTTTTTTATGTAAGCCCTCTGAGCAGAAGCACTAACCTCACCGCCGTGTTCAAATCTGCCAAAGAAGTTTGTGCAACGTACAGTACAACTGAATAGAACTGGCTAAGATGGCGGAAATGGACATTTGAGAAGTTGCTTTCATTTCCACAAAATTGGGCCAGTCCAAGTAAATTAAAATTGAACAATAAAAAAAAAAAACAAGCAGTAAACATAGCTTAAAGCACAAACCAGATCACGTTCGAAAGTCATATTCGCGTTGACTTTGTGGAAAGTTTACCAGTAAACGTGATCAATTCACTTGGCCGAATGTGGACTTTCTTAATTTTACCGGGGAAATAGACACCTTCATAATTAAAAAAAAAAAAAAAATGTTTTGTAGCCCTTCATCACACTCTTCTTATATTCTATAGCTGAGTTTGGCCACTTTTTAAAATCCAAAAATAGCGATTACGTTTGTCTCCTCTGCGCAACTCTTCTACAAAAATACTATTATTCCATTTTTTGGCAAGAGTCATAGTGGACATTATGTAAGAGAGTATTGTGCTTTGAAAGTGAGACCTGAATTCAAAGTAATATGAAAGACGTGAAATCGCGTGTAACTCGAAAGCCAATTCTTCTCCACAAACTGGTGTGTTGTGCATAGTACAACCACACGTCATGCATCAACGAACAGTGCCGCGCAAATTTATTAGACCTCTGGTTCTCAAGACTGACTTTATCTATTGGTTGATCTATTTAACTTTTAACTTCATGAATCAATGCCCAAGTACAGTGCAGTTGTATTGAACTTTTTAAGCCTTTGATCTTTAAGAAATGATTGTTGTAACATTTATTTGGGGTAGATTAACTTTTATGTACATTTTAATCATTTAAGTCCAGCTTTTTTTTCTATGCTCATTTTCAAACTGTGCATAACGTACAGTGGCTTACGATAACCTTAAGTATAAATTTTAGGTATAAATAATGAATACTTAAAACTAAAGAAGTTTGAGGACCACTGTATTAGAACACCACCCAAAGTTATGTTCACACCTCAGCTCCCCTAAATTAACAGCATTATACATACATCTATTTAATTTACCGCTTATCCTCACTAGGGCCGCAGGCTCACCGGAACCTATCACTGTTATCTTCAGGCAGGAAGTGGGGTACACCCTCAATTGGTCACCAGCCAATCGCGTTGAATACATTGAAACAAACAATGATTTGCACTCATGTTCACACCCACAGAAAATTTAGTCTCCAAATAACCTTGCATATATGTTTTGGGGACATGGTGGAGAAACTGGTGAGAGCATTGGCCTCACAGTTGTGAGGACCAGGGTTCAAATTGCGGCCACGGGTGTGTGGAGCATGTTCTCCCTGTGAGGGTTTTCTCTGGCCACTTCGGTTTCCTCCCACATCCCAAAAACATGTATTCATTGGAGACAAAAAAATATATACAATTACTTATTTCTTGATTTGTCAAATTTATCTACTTGCACAACTGAACAGTTGAAAAAAAAAAAATATATATATATATATATATACAAACTATGAGTCAGCACAAATTTAAGTACAGTATTCAAATGTTGAGAGCTCACTGAAAATGAAAGAGTCTGCATTAAAATGTCATGTTACTGAAATGTCTCCTGCTTTTATGACAGAGGCTCTAATACAGAATAGCAATGCCGGCTCCCTCTAGCGGTGGATGAAAGAAACATCATTATTCCAGTTGTATTTAACTTTTATATTCAATACGCTTGCATTTAATCTTCAATGTTTTTTATAAACATTTAACTTAAATTTCTATTAAAGGTTCGTGTGCAATAAATTTTGATCTACCACAATCATTATTTAGGTACTTTATATAGGTAATACGTTTTTTATAATAATATTAAATATACTTTGAGAAACTTGGGTACTCAGTGGGCTACGTTATGTCTTTTTTGTGTAAGAATTTTGAGAACCACTGGTTCAATAAATGTGGTGAGCACTGTTAATGCACAACAAGCAGAAAAAAACATGAAGGATTCTTTAATCTCTTTGACCTAAAAAAAAAAAAAAAAAAAAAAAAAAAAACGACCACCGCAAAAAAACAAAACCATTTAAGTTTCTTATTATTGCTACATGGAAAAATATAACATCCTTCATTTGGCTCACATTAGCTGGATGCAGGAAACTAAATCGAAGCGCAACTTAAAAAACAAACGAGAAAGCACAAGCTCACATACACTGACTGCATGAAAGGCTGATATATACTGTTATATTACTTCTTTTCTTTTCTCTGTACATTAAATTTTTTTTCATCTCTATGAGTTAAGCTTGTGACTAAAATCAACAGTCAAGCGCAAGAAGGGGGGGAAGTACCTGAAGTAAATATTTAAAACAAAAAAAAAAAACAATTAACATCTGCAAGGACCATGGAAACAGTCTAAGTAGAAACAAAGCAAAATACAGTACCGAAGATATAATAATCACATAGATTGATGCTCTGCAAGTGCCTTCTTTAGCATATAGGAAGCCGACACATACAATAAGCACTAACAGTTAAGTCGATGGCTACAGGTGCTACAGTCTTGAAGAGGACCCAAAAAAGAAAGAAAAGCAAGTTGAATGCAGGATTTTCCTGCTATTTCAGTCAGGGGGAAACCTGAATCCTGAGGAACTGCATTCTTCAATATACCTGTCCATCTAGTGTACTGTGACCGAAACGTCTTTCACGAGATGTACCGTGCATTTATTTTATATCTTTTTTTTATCGTGTTGTACCTCGTCGATTTGAACAGAGGCCTGCTGAGATACAGCAACAAGCCAAAGCTGTTGGAAATAGAGAAGATTTGACAGAGGGAAAAAAAAGGTACACTTTAAAGCTGCAGCTTTGTCTACTTTGACAGCCTTTCTCTCCTGCCTCTCTCTACAAGTGACACAGGCTTATGGTCATTCAAAGCTATTACTATGGTACTTACACAAGCGTCAAATTCAATTAGTCTTTTCTACCACCCCCAAAAAATATCCACTCCACAAAGTGAGTACCCCCTCGACTCCATTTCCCTTACCCCAGGCTCCAGTGACTACACCACCTTGGTCCAACGCTTTCTCGGCCGCCTTAAGGTGTGAAGCAAGCAGCCCGGTTTAGCCAAGCCAGTTCTTTTCACAGAGTGACAGCTCAGGCTTTTGTCGACAGAGAGTTTGCAGGCGGTCTGGGGATAACAGTTTGGGCCTTTGTCTATAAACAGCTATCATGTGTTTAAGGCAAAAAAAAAAAAAAAAAAAAGAAGCAAAAGAAAACAAAAAAGTGCCTCCTGTAAAAAAAATTCCCATCATCCCACCATCTCTCCCTCCTCTTCAGAATTTCTCTGCATTTAAAGATGAAGTTACTTTGTGTGTGCTTATCCTTGAACACGTTCTTCTGTATCCAGATGTGTTGTACATTATAACACTAAGTTTGTGTAACTTACACTGTACAGTCACAGCTGGCTAAAGTAGCTCGCCGTGTCGGGCTAACTGTAACAGTGCTGAAGTTCCAAGTCGCTATGCTTTTTGTGAGGCCATGCTGCTTGCGAGAAATACTCTTAGCTGCAATGGGATCAGATGGAAAACACACCCCACCCTCTCACCAGAGAATCATGCTTGTTAAGATGATTTTACTCACTACTAAACACATGAACAACCCCTTCTTTAGTACCCCCCGCCCCACCCCGAATGCATGAGAGTAAAAATTCCCCCACCCTCGTTGTGTCCCTTGTCTGCTGGTGGTGAATTCATCTGGGGTGCTGGTTCTGATTCTGATTCTGAGAGCGGGCCAAGACTGGGTATGCTAGATTTACATTCAGCTTGTCATTGTGTTGGATCAAGGAAACATTTTTGTAGTGAAGCACCAGATCTTTGAGGGACGAGTAGAGATTGTATGGCTCGGCGAATCCATAACCTGTGGCTGTCTTGTTGATGACACAATGCTTCGTGTCACCGTCCACTCTGCGGACAAAAAGAAAAAAAGTTCATGCTGATACTTTGCTCGACTATAAAGACAAGGCCAACTCTCAATAAGGAATGGATATTTATGAGAATTTAGAGAATTTAATATAAAGATACAGGACATATAGTACATGTAAAGTATGCACTCATGATCTGTCAAGCATTGCGAAAAAAACATTTCTACGACTAGAATTACTGGGAATAGGTTGTCCGGTTTTCTCCCTACTTCCTTGCTGTGTTATGGGTGGGATAAGTATGGCCCACAGGCAACATAGGGCCCGCTACATTTATTTAATCCATTCTACAAAGCATTTATACTATCCATTAAATGGCCTGTTAACCCTAACCGTTTCAATTTGGTTATTTGGGGGGAAAAAAAAAAAGAACAACTCACACAACAGAACAGGCATACGAGCCCTTCTGCGATTGGCTCTCACGGATGAGGAAGGTTCCATCACATTTGCCTCTCAGCAATTCCTCGGCCTGGGCACGCTTTATGTCACCCACATACCAGGTGCACTCGTCATGATGGGGTGAGCCTTCGTCTTCCTCCAGCGAATACGAGCTTGTAACACAAGCATCAAATTTAGAACATTTTGTTGGTCTTTTGTCAATAGTGGGTAAATAATGGTTACGCTGCAATGTCCATCACAAGTTCCTGAGCTGAGTGTCATTGTGCACACTTACTCATCAGCATCATTCTTGATGCCGAGCCAGTCATTAATCTTTTTTTGCCTTGTACCCTTCTGTGTCAGCCATCTGAAAACAAGACCATCACATATTCAGCGGAGCCAAGAGGGCAATTTTTGGGAAATTACTCCAAATATGGGTGAACCTTTGTGAGTGCATGTAAATTGAGGGTAATATATGTTCGCTGAAATAATGACTACAGCCAAGAGAAAACAGAGTAGATTGCTTTACATCAAGTATTGGTCTCGAATCTTGCGGAGCTGCATGAGATCTGGCTTGAGGCTGTTCATCTTCTTATCAATTTCTCTGTTATCAGAGACCTGTTCTCTCAGGTCCTGCTCCAGCTTTCGCTTGCTGTCGTGGATCTCTTTTATGCGAGACTTTAAACGCTCCGAGTTGCTCTGGATCCTGATTAGACACAGTAACACAAATTATGTCAGGGACAAAACATGTCATACAGCAGACATCCATCTATTTTCTTAGCCGCTTATCCTCACGAGGGTCGTGTGAGTGGTGGAGCCAATCCCACCTGTCATCGGGCAGGTGGCAGGATACACCCTTAATTCGGTCGCCACCCAATCGCAGGGCACAGGGAG
Organism: Syngnathoides biaculeatus; assembly: GCF_019802595.1. NCBI lineage: Eukaryota > Metazoa > Chordata > Actinopteri > Syngnathiformes > Syngnathidae > Syngnathoides > Syngnathoides biaculeatus. The sequence goes on from NC_084652.1 coordinate 12,979,301, forward strand.
ACAGACAACAGTCACACTCACAATCACACCTAGGGGCAATATAGACTCTCCAATAAATGCATGTTTTTGGGATGCAGGAGAAAACTGGAGTGCCTGGAGAATACCCACACAGGCGGGGCCAGGATTTGAACCCCAGTCCTCAGAACTGTGAGGGCAACGATCTACAGCTGCTCTACTGTGCTGCACAACAGACATTTTTTTTTTTTAATAATAACAACTAATCAACACTGCAAATTACAACTCACTTTTGAATCTCCTTTTCATTGCCCTCCCGCTGGAAGCGCTCCAGAGACTCTTTGCTGTAGCGCTCCTGAGTCTCACATTGCTCCTCAAATATTTTGATGGTCTCGTTGAAGGCCTCAATGGCTGTGCGCTTCATCTGCAGCTCCTGGGGTAAAGGTGATTGACCAATGACCATCGGGGTATTATTTCTTCCATTGTATTGACAGTATTTCTAATCTTAATGTAGTTTGTCAAAAGATACTTCTTATAGAATGACCAAACAAAAATTTTCTTTCTTTTTTTTTGCTGCAATTTGTCATAACCTAACCTCCAAGATCGAAGACTTTCTATGAGTACCAAAGGCCCAAATGTCTCCGAATCTGTGGTTTTCAACACTTCCGCTTTGCTATAGAGTTCAGAGATGTGGCATAGCAAAATGCAAATTAGAGAAAGATTATCGCACATCTGTGCTGAAATGTGCAGTTTTGCTGTATTTGGGGACCCGAGGGGGGGGTCAGAAAACCAGTTAATATCGAGTAGTACCACCATTTAAGTGTGCCACTATGCCTTGGGCTGGTCACAATAAAAGGTTACTCTAAAATGTGCAGTTTTACTGTATTGGGGGTAGGGCAGGGTGTTGTTAGAAACAGTATCTAGTGTGACCACAATTTGCCTCACACTGTGCAATATGCAAGCTTTGCATATTGAAGAGGAGCCAAGTTTAGCCTGGGTTGTCTGTGAAAGTTACAGCAAGTCTTTGCCAAGCATGTGTGTGCATATGCACGTCTGGTGCATTTTCAAAAACAAATCCTCTCGAAGGTTTATTACATTTGTCGTTGACACAGTTACTCCAAGCAATATAAAATGTTTAGTAGGGTCATCAATTCCTATTAATTAGTTAATTATTCATGTATTATTAATAATTTATGAACAATCTAAGGGCACATGACATACAGGCCCTCTACAAGATAGTATTTTCAACTGAACTCATACCTGTGAGGTGCGCGTGTACTCCTCATACAGGGTGTCATACTCGCGACTCTTCTCTTGGTACTGCTCATGATAGACCTTCAGCTGCTCACCAACCTCCTCTATGCTGTTCTCCTTCACCAGCTGAACCATGCATAAAAAAAGTATAATCACTGAGAAACACACTACAACGAGGTTTGCGGAGGATATCCCCACTGAATAATTGAATTTCTATTTTCTATGACTCATTTGCTTCTACATTGCTTGCTTGCCTTTATTGTGGTGAATGTATTGTATATGAAGCCAACAAAATCCGAGAAGAGTAAGATGTATTCATAACATCACCACCAATTTTGACTCTAGTGCACCAACCTGCTGGTATTTTGAAACAGGGTAAAGAAGTTTGGTGTCCAGCTTGGCGTTGTACTGGGCCAAGGACTCGTGTCGGTAGTGATTTATCAGCTCAATCACGGACAGGAAGGTGAGAGGCTCTGAGAACCCGTACCGGCCATCCCTATGGTAGATCTTTATAAGTTTGTTGTTCCCTCCTCTCCTGCAGTAGTTGAAAAAAAGAGAATGAAAGAGAATCAAGTTACGGATACTTTTCTGGTCATTCTTGGTTATGGCCTTGTATCCAGATCCAGATCCAGATTAAAGTGTGTTCCTTTACCTGAGAGTGAGGGTGTACTCGCCCTCAAGTTTGCTTGAGGCATCCCGGACAAGGAAGGTGCCATCCGGAGTGTCTCGCAATTTCTCATTTACCTCCTCCCTACAAAAGAACAAAATTATTGATCATCAATATTTCTGACCACAACTGATAAACTTAAATTCTATAAAATAATAAAATGTCATAACTTCTAAAGTCACTAACCTTGCAATTCATTCAACAATAATGACAATAATTTTGTATTTATAATGCAAATTTTCTCCCCCCTATAATTTGTCAAAAGTTTGGAAAAAAAAAAAAAAGCTCATTACGCATCAGTGTAAAGGAAATATAAACTATTCTTTCACATTGTACAACCGTATAGTGGCACCTTGGGGTTGTGAAAAATTCCTATATTTTTTTCAACAAGATATTTAATGTATTATGTTACAAATGTATATAACATGATAATTTTTCACTGATACAAGAATTGTGACTTCCTCTAGCAATATTGAGACAAATAAACAAGAGAAAGGGACTATAGCTTTCTAAAAGAAGGGTTTTAGTTCAAGTCATTTCAGAAACTAACCACACACTAAAATACAGATACACATCAATGGTGCGCATTATACATAGGCAGAAGGGCTTTCCTGATTTACGGGGTTGGTTTTGCGGCAGCATATTATACTCAAGAGCCCATTATAAATGAGAAATTACATCATATGTGGATTAAAATCAACAGACATATTAAATATAAAGAAGAGAAGAAAAGTCATATTGTATATTAACAATCCCTACCTGGATATTTCTCCCCAGTACCATTCGGCATCACTGAGAAGGGTGCTTGTGTCCATCGCGGTTGATGGTGCCCCTTTTGCCTTTGTTGGCTTTGCTGGAAGAACTCGGATCATACAAAAACACACTAACAAGTAAAGCAAACTGTGAATAGGTAGGGGTTCACTGTAGAGTAAATGGAAATACATTACCTGGTGGTGTGAGGTCTTGTTTGGCAGTTCTCTCAATCAGAAGCCTTTCCACTACAAGAGTGGGCAACTCCTCATCCAATGACAGCCTGTCAAGGCATGGTTTGACAATTGATCAACATAAAATGAAGTTGCCTCATCAACCACAATTCAGTACTACTAGCCACGATTGGGCATCGAGAATCGAGAACCGATTGGAACCGGGAGTTACGTTTCACTTCTTCCGAAATCGTTCAAATTAAAAAAAAATGTTTGGTTTCCAGTTTCCATGGCTCGTCTGGGAACCCCGAAGAAGAATTGGCGAAAATCAAGCAAGTGGCAAAAACCAATGAAAAAGAATACGCAGAAAGACACACCTGTGCCTAGTGGTGCTCTTAACTTTGTTCAAATTAATGACCAGAGGCTTCAGTCGAACACTGGGAAGAAGATTATACTGTGCAAAGTAGGCTTTCATGATGTGAAGCATCTATTGCGAGCCGAGCCCCAGCCTACACTGCATGGAGCTTCAATAAAGTCAACTCTCAGTCACTTGGGTGAGTGAAACAACAATATGTCAACATTGAGACGGCTAACAAGGTAAACAGTTGGTTCCACTTTGCAATTTTTAGCATTTATTTTACTCTTCAACCCAATGTAAGAGCCAATGACAGAAAAAAAAAGCTTGATACTCAGCTAAAACTTCCCCGTAGCAACTTTACATCACAATGAATTGGGACAAAATTCACATGAACACTGTTACACAGTATTAGAGACACGAACCTTGTCCCTCATTGATATGTAAGGAAAGGAATCAATGTTTTATAGCTTTTTGTTGTATCCATTAAAAATAAAATAAAAATTAATCACTGGTACCACATAAAGTTACTTTTTTATGCCAAAATAATGAGTTCCAGTGCATAGTCTTCAAAATTAAAGGCTACGAGCTTAAAACAGGAAGTCAACTTACAACTTTCACCTATAAATTAATGCATACGATGAAAAAGTCCCAAGTAACAATCTCAACAATGCTGTATTTAACTTTTAGCTGAAACATTAATTATTAAATATCAAGTCAAATGGGTTACCTTCTAAACACATTGCTTTTTCGTTCATAGATTTGATATTGACACTGCCTATAAAGAACCCCAGGTCGGATGTTCATTTTAGTCTATGATGCGCTCTGCTCAGAAAATGAATGTGGACAATTTGGAAACCCTTTATCGAAACCATGCAAACATTTTGACCCAGTCCCCTAATAGAATCGGAGTTGAGAATCATTTGGAAGTGGAATCGAAATAAGGAACAGGAATGGGGACCGGAATCGCTTAAATTCAAATGATGCCTCACTATATTACTGATTGCTGTCGAACTTACGATGGAGTGGAAGGACCCATCCTCATCAGCAGCGGTCCAAAGATCTTGCCCAATGTGTGTGTGTCCAAGGCGTTGCTGGCCTGCGCCTGTGTCACCTTGGCCAGGTGCGTGAGGAGGTACTGAAGGGTGAGGCGATGATGAAGAGGGACGGTGGTGGAGCTCTCGAGGACCCGGCTTACCTCTCTGTCATGGCTGCCAGCTACTGCACCGTCTGGAGGAGGGATTCGAAAGTCGATTAAAATGAGCTAACAGGAGTTTGCTTTTAGGATCAAGTAACATTTGCGGTTATTAGCATGCAAAATCATTACTGTGTCATAGTAAATAAAAAATTGGAGTTCCAGTCTGTCTGGTGCGTCCTACCTGCTGACTGCTGTAGGACCTGCTGCTGCTGCTGCATAATAGCAGTTTGTAGATGAGTATAGGTACACGCAGGGATGACAGGTGAGGGGAGGTCTCTCAAGTAGTGCAAGACACACTCTGACAAGATGCCCACATCTGTCTGATTGATATCACTCTCTGCATAATAGAACAGAAAAGCATGTTTATGTACAGTATACTGGATTAAAAATGACAAGGCAGGCTAAGAAGATGCATTGAAGAAAATGCATCAAATTCAGTGAAAAAAAAAAATATCTAATAACTTGAAAAGTGTGATTACAAAAAAGTCAAAGAATTACCTCAAAGCTACGCATTGATCATTTTTATACAGTTGCAGCCAACTCACACACAACTGTGTGTAGAAATCACGTGGAAAGAGTTCCAAACTTTGGGATCATTCAATGAAAACAAAGTGCAATGTCTAATGCGATGGTTCCCAAATTCTTTTTTCAGCGGCCCCCTTTTTTTCGACATGAAATTTTCAGAACCCCCACTCCGCTTGCAACTTATCAGTCCCCCCTTTGCAAACATTATTCCTGAACAACAGCTGGCTGTAATTTAATAATGAAACATGTTCATGGTAGTTCATGGTAGCCCCTGGCATGCCACTCAGTTTGAGAACCACTGGTTTGATGTAAAGCAGAACTGACTCATTTAATATACAGTAGCCTACCACTGCTAGTTAGAACGTGTTATAATGCACCCACAAGTGGTCAAGGATAGAAATACTTTAAACTGTAACAAAATAAACACCTATTAATCACATTTAGAAACAAACCGAACGACAACGCAGGCATTTAACCCAGAGACAGGCTAATGCTTAGTCAGCAGCTAACCTGTGCTCAGAAAAGGCAACTCTACATTCTTATTCACTGACTTCAATACCACTCACAGGATCAAGCCACGCCTTTTAAAGCCACACACACACTCACGTGCACGCAAACAGACACACAAACACACAAAAAGTCACAGATTTTATAGTGTGGAACATTAGCATGTAAAACACCAGTGGATAACATTAGATATTTTAGTTTTATGTAAATCTATTTTCAGCCAATGGTTTTATTCAATGACAGGATAATAGGTAGAATAATTAAGTCTAAAAACATTCAAAAGCTTTAATTTCTCTGTGCAATGAGAAATGGGCCAGGCTGACTCACCAGGACTCAGGCTGCGGAGTGGGTTGTCTGAAACAGAGGAACTAGTAGTCATCCTGTACAGACTTTGGGACTCCAGACCTGAGAAACACAGAAAGGTTAAATCAGAAGGGACAAAACACATGACAACATTTTGGGAATATTTACAGTGCAGCAAATAGCAGAGAGTTTTAGAGAGATGGTCAGTGGTGTAAAATGGGTACTTTATGTAATTATGAAAGGTAATGTGCTGGTTATCAAATGGGTTAATTCATAAATAATATGTTATAAGTACCAACTTGAAGTTTAGAGACCCAAGCACTCATGTACAGCAGCTTGTTCCTCATTTAGCCGATATATGTAAAACGTGGTGGAGGGGTTTGTGTGTCCCAATGATCCTAGGAACTAATCCGTCTGGGGCTTCACGCGTCTGGTAGGGTAACACATGGCAAACTGGTCCTAGGTGAGGGACCAGACAAAGCACGCCTATGATGAAAAATATAAGTGGATCGAGGTTTCCCTTTCCCAGACGCGGGTTACCCGTCTCGAGACAGGCTTGGAGGTGCGGCTCGAAGGTGAGCACTTGATGGCTGGGCCTGCAGCCATGGGAGCTGGCTGGGCACAGCCCGAAAGGGTAACATGTGTCCCCCCTTCCTGTGGGCTCACCACCTGTGGGAGGGAGCACAAGGGTCAGGAGAAATGCGAGCTGCGCAGTGGATGAAGTCAGGGATCTTGGCGATTTGATATATGGTTAAAGAAGTTGACTTTAGGGACGCTGAACGTCACCTATCTGGTATGGAAGGTACCCCGAGCTGGTGTGTGAGGTCAATAAGTTCCGAATAAATGCAGTTGGATTCGCCGCCACACACTGCTTGGGCTCTGGTACCAGTCCCCTCAAGAGGGGTTGGACTCTCTTCCACTCTGAAGTTGCTCATGGTGAGAGGTCCAGGGGAGCAGGTGTGGGTATACTTATTGCCCCCCGACTTAGTGCCTGTACGTTGGTTCACCCTGGTGGACGAGAGGGTAGCCTCTGCCTTTTGGTTGGGGGAGGGGTCCTCACTTGATTTTGCCTATGCACCAAACAGTACTTCAGAGTGTCCACCCTTTTTGGAGTCCTTATGGAGGATAATGAAGAGCGGACCCGCTGAGGACTCCAATATTCTGCTGGGAGACTTCAATGTTCAAGTGGGTAATGACAGTGACACCTGGAAGATTGGTGATTGGGAGCTGTTTTAATACAATGCTTTTTTTCAGTTTTCTTTATAAAAATCATAATGCATGCTTGATCCAATTTAAAGGCATTACGATTCATTTCAAAGTGCCAAACTGATTTTAAATATGAATAAATTTGAGTTACAGCCTTGGACGTGGAACAATCCAGACAGTCCAGATACAACTGTACTTAAAGCCCAAGTGTCATCCCTATAAACATTCTAAAATAGATATCGTAATGAAAAATACATAACATTATTCACTTCAATGTCTATACGGAAAAATAAAATGTGAGCGGAGAGCGCGTCATCCATGCGCAAAGTTGCAGAAGTGTTATTCTACGATATCCAAGCGGTCGCCATATTGGCTGCATCCTCCGTCCGTGACACCACCCGGACATTCGCCAATGAAAACACGTGGTGCACCCTAACTATGGGAGACAAACGCGCCCCTTCTGACCCGGAAGCTCTTTTCGAAAAGGAGAATACCACACAACCGAGTGAAGTTACCGGGGCAATATTACACTATTGTTTCGAGCCCTTGGGGCAATATTACACTATTGTTTCAAGCCATATTCAGATGATATGCGATCATGGCCAAACAGCATCCCCGTCCGATCTATTTCCGCGGCGGAGATGAGCCATCGCGGCTCATCCCAGCCGGCCGGTGTGACAATGACAGAGCCGAGCCGTCCTGCTTCAGGGGGGGGTTCATAGACGCCGCAGTACGTGATGTACAACACAGTCAAGCTGGGGTGCTTTACTGTGCGCACGCGGCTGAGTGAGGCATTCTTGGCTGGGTTCTTCAGAGCCGCCCCCGTCCCCAAAGCCCGATGCGCAGCCTTCGCAGAAGCAGTGACCGTCGAACGCGGCGCCTCAGCCGGTGTGGCTGATTTTCTGCGCTGTGGTGGCATATAATGGAGCCGAGCCGTGCTGCTTTTAGGTGGATGTTCAAAGCCGCCGCAGTACTTGTTGAACACTGTTGATTCGGGTCGCATTACTGCCTACCTGTTATTTGGAATCCACGAAGCTCTCGTCCTCTGCACCCGTGCAATCCATTTTTCACAATGAACCGGGTCTCTTGCAAACTTATGAAGGCTAAATCCATTCTCCCGAGTGTTCAAGCAATGTCTAGCAATGCAATGAGCCAGCATTTTGGCCAACACGAAGGAACAACGAGCTACCTTCCATGAGGTAAAACTAATGGAAACAAACGAGTCCACTTGGGGGCGCCGCTGTCATTTACGTCACTTCCTGCTTCTTCTACAAAACAAATCCCTCGAGAGAATTTTCATGGTGGGAGTTACAAAAAGCTGTATACGTCAAAATCATGTTTTGTGGTGAAAAAACGCATGTGCCCATATTGGCTGATGTTTTTTCATTAATAACACTAAAAATCATCCATTTCATGACAGGAGCCCTTTAAATGAATTAAAAATGACCAAATACTACAATGAGTGCACTGTGCACAAGACAGGAAATGGTATGGGATGTGCTCAGTGTGTAGAAGGTGTCAAAGGAAACTTTGATGGAGAAGGTCTATCATTGAGTTTATACATGTAATGACTCTAGTCAACAAAGGAGGTAATGTCACTTAGCCACATGCAATTCTAAGCGTGACTGGAGCCACTTGTCTCTACGTCTACACTTGTGCAAACGCTGGCAGGAGGGCAAGAGGCAGATGGCGTGAGGGAGACAGTCACACATAGATGGAAAGACAGCAAGGCGGGCAGGCGATTCAGTTGGCTGCCTGACACGGATATGGGTTCTACCTCTCTGCTCTATGGCTTGGATCAGGCTGACGAGGGTGGCGGGAGCCGTCTCTGGTGGTGTGAACTGCTCACTCAGGTTGGGTACTGAAGCAGCTGAAACAACAACACAAATCACTATTACGCATATGCGAAGGAGCCTCCAGAAAGCCATGGGGGTCCTGTGAGATTGACAGCAGCAAAGTAAAGGGGATCATTTCCGTACGACGGCAGACGTATATATTGCTAAAGAACACTTAACTATGCAAAGCCTAGCATATAAAATTAATGTCAGCCTCCGTTTCACAAGAACCACACCTAAACCAGAGCTTCTCAAAATGTTTACATTAAGTCGCACCCAAAAAAAAAAAAAATGGCTTATCCCACTAAGTTACACCGAAGTGTTCATTAAAAACAAGGCAGATGTTTTATCCCGAAAGATATATTTAATATTATTATAAGCCATTGGAACGTTATCCAGTTCAAACATAAGCACTGTGCTAACCTATGGTAAAATAAAATAACTGTACTTAATAATGGCGGCAGGGTGTCACAACTTGTTAGAGCGTTGGCCTCATAGTTCTGAGGACCGGGGTGCAATCCCTGTGTGGAGTTTGCATGTTCTCCCCGTGCCTGTGCGGGTTTTCTCCGGGCACTCCGGTTTCCTCCCACATCCCAAAAAAATGCAACATTAATTGGACACTCTAAATTGCCCCAAGCTGTGATTGTGAGTGCAACTGTTGTTTGTCTCTATGGGCCCTGTGATTGGCTGGCAACCAGTTCAGGGTGTACCCCACCTCCTGCCCAATTACAGCTGGGATAGGTTCCAGCACTCTCGTGACCCTTGTGAGGATAAGTGGCTAAGAAAATGGATGGGTGGATGAACTGTATTCAGGCAGGCTTTCACAGGCCACCAGAGGGAGCTCGGACCATTGAAAATCTTCCACTCACCTAAACTATTGTATATACAGTATTTCCTTTTCAAGCATTTGTTTAATGAAATTCATTTGGAATTTTGAATTGTACCTAAAGATCTTATATCACATCAGTGAAAGATTAGAATGCTTTAAAATGGTATCAAATAGAAAATTGCATTTTCAGAAAATTCAGGGGCTCAGGGGGGGGGAGGGGTGAAATGGATAGATATAATACACAACAGGGCCACTTGAGTAGTACCCCATATAAATCAGCATATGGACATTTAATTACATTTCTCGTACCTCAACCGATTATTTTTTTTCCTATGAAATAAGCACATTTGCATTAACACTGAATGACAGATTGCAGAGGGAAAAACAATTTAAATGTATTTACTTATGTATAAACTTTGCAACAGTCTGGATTAACTCTTGAGTCCAAGTGAAAGATTACAGGAGAAAGTAAAAGGGGGAAAAAAAAAAAAGACAGATCCCATTTCCCTCCGTGCCCTCCCTTTCTCCTTTCCCCCTTTTCTTTTCTCCTCTCGTGCTTTCTCTCCTTTCCTCCACTCTGTCCCGCTTGCTGCTTCGCCTTAGCTCTTTGCGTGAGTGGAGCACAATAAAGGATTTAATCAAAACTCCTGAACAAGCAAAAGCCCTGTGGCAGTTCGCCAAGCGCAGCTCAGCCATGGCACACAGGCACGCATAGCGCCTCCTATTTGGTCCCGGAGCAGAGCTGTTTGCTGGGCTGTTGAGGTGGAGTATGGAGTATGGGGGAGCTGGATTTGTGGGGGGGGGCACCAGTAGCAGGGAGGGCCAGATCTGACCGGGGCTTGGCACTACCCTTCCTTCCCGTTAAATCGCTGCTGATTATTAATTTGCGGAGTTCAGACAAGAAACGCTGCATCAGCACATTCCATTCTTGCTCTCTCGCTCTGGTTCTTGTTCTCACACTCTCCCTGGATGTCTCTTTCTGTCTTTTGCTCCTACATTCCTTCTCCCGCTTCCCTGCAGGAGTCCTTTTTTTTTTTTCATTTTACTCCCTTTTGTTCTCTTAACTTTTTATCCAACTTCTCTTTTTTTTCACCCTCCATTTCCTTCTCTCTCAGTTTCCATGCCTGCCAGTTAAACATGAAAACTTTGCCTGGCAGTGTCTCCAGCGCATACAGAGATGGACCTCCACCTCTTTTTTTTTATCCCTGTCGGCCATCTGGACGTGTAGGCCCCTTCCCCCTCTTCTCCCAACCCAGCATCACTCACTTGGGTATACTTAGGAGCAGTCCTGATATCACCGTTTGCTCCACCTGCATTACTTGATATCATTCTTTACAACATGCCTCTATTACAAATTGCAATTATGTAGAAATTGTGTGGGAATGCTGACAGATGGTGTCACTGAGCCGTAATGCCAAAGAAACAAAATAAATTGGGGAGATTAACGCCTGTACAGAATGTCATTGTGTGAGGAGCAGAGGGACGTCAGCATACTAATCTTATTGGATACTTGCGCAGTTCTTCCATGGTACAATTTCCGATACAATAACTGCATCATTGCGCATGTGTGACATATTAGACACCCCCGCTATTTGGGGTAAAAAGCATGAATAAATGAGGAAAGTAATGCCAATAATTGGTTCTGCCAGTAGTCCAGACTTGTCTTCCAGTGCAAATGTGTGGCACATTATGGGATGCAAAATACAGCAACAGACACCCAGACTGTTGAGCATTTCAAGCAGCATATCAAGCAACAATGGGAAAGAATTTACTCAACAAAGCTTCAACGATGAGTGCCTTGTGTTGCCAAACGTGGATTGAGAGGAAAGGTGATGTAACAGAGTGGTAAACATGCCCCTGTCTCAACTTTTTGGGAAGGTGTTGCAGGGACTAAATTTGATATTTGCAAAAACACAAAATTTTAACATTAAACATCTTGCATTTGTTATCGATTCGATTAAATATAGATTAAAAAGCATTTTCAAGTCATTGTATTCTGTTTTTGTTTTACACAATGTCCCAATATCCTTGGAAGTGTGGTTTGTATCTCATTATTTAAATCATACTCAACCCAAATGTAGAGTATTTATTTTTGTTTTATATTGTATTGTATTGTATCATCTCCTGGCTAAAATTGATGCGCAAAACCCTTCAAGAAATCATCAATCCATCCGTCCATGCATTCTTATCCTGTTCAGGGCTATGGGGCACTGAAACCTAATTCATTTGAATATGGGTGAACAGCAGACTACCATGAACTGGTCGCCCGTCGGTCACAGGGTAGATGGAGACACGGTCAACCATTCACACTCAAATTCGAACCGTCATTGAGTGGAAAATGAACCCAAGTTGCCTGTGCCAAAGTTAGGCAAGTGTCCCACGACACCATCAGTGATTTCTTCAGGTAATCATCTTAATGCTTCTTTACACTTTTAAAATGAATAACTTCCTTGAGTTTAAAGATCCTGGATTATGCCAAACCAAGTTTTTCTTCTATTTAGGGTGTAATATTGTCTCTGTGGTCCCTTGGGAAACATGTGGAAATATGAACGAGAATCATTCACACATTCCTGAGTTCCAGATGGGTTTTTTTCTGGTGAGAGCCCTCTATTTTGGTCATTCGAATTGCTCGAGTTTACAGTATCTACATAACTAGCAAAAGGTCTCGGCCTACCTCTATGGTCCTGAGTCACCGCTGTCAACATAAGTGCGCTATCACAAATGTTTCTTCTACATGCATGAAAGGGGGCGATTGTAGTCAAATATGGACAAAGTGGAGACAAAACTGTGTCAAACAGAAGTTGCTGTCAGATGGGCTTTTTCTGGACACTTGTATGACAAAACCAGTTTTGTTTTGTTTTTTTTTAAGTGAAATTGACACCTTTATACTAAGTAATTGCTAGAGAGTAACTCTATGGAGGTCTCAATAGCTAAAACATGGAATCTTCAAAGGATACTGACAACCGAGAGCATTCTAACGACCTACGCATGTTAAACATTGACTATGAATGGGAGAAAGGGGATGTACTGTATATTTTTAGGACTTTGGACTTTTTGTCAAAATCATGATAACACTTTTTCTCTTCTCATGACACAACATCTTAAAACTTCCATTACGTAAACCATTTTTTTCCAATGCTGTGAACACAGACTCCACTGCAACCATTTAGTGTGACTGGATGTTTGGAATGACTGAGGTTTGAACATGTGTGACAGATATTGGTCTTTGTGCAGTGATAACGTTAAGCTTGTGAAAAGAACTTAAAAGATTCTGACGTCAAGCTTTGGCTTTGCTCCTAGCGCCCGAGTGTTATAATTCACACAGCTGCTTAAGATCGGTGTCATGCAAACAAAGGTTGAATTTAGGACAACCTATCAATGGTGCCGTTTTTCTTGCACAAAAGCTCAACACTTAACTGGAAAGAAAATCTCCAAAACTCAGTTTTAAAATACAGATGCACCAAAATGCAGATATCATTACTGTACTTGTACAGTCAGACAGTGTGCAATGAAGAAGGCAGATGGAAGGGTTAAGTGAAAGATTTACCCTATTCTCCTCTTGAGGAGGAAATGGTCACAGTTAGCATGCAAAACAAACTTCATTACAAAGCTTATTTCTCCATACTACTAAAGGGCAAACGATGCAATAAGTAGAACTTTTTGTCCATCTGCAGCTTTTCCACTGAACCCATGGTGCAGCTCATGTTTCACAAACGCATATTAAGGACATTGTGAGGCAGATAGTTCACAAAAGTTTTTTTTTTGATAAGCTTCAACATGCAAAACGTGACTTCTTCTAACCAGACGTGGGTAGTAATACACAGTTATACCAACAGATTTACTTAAGTAACTCTTAGAATTAATTTTACTAAAGAGTAGTTTGATTGCAACATACCATAATTTATCGCGTATAATGCACGTTATTGCTACATAAATCTTCAAGTAAATAGTGCGTATTATACATAGTTATAGTGAAAGTTGGAAAATTGTTTCACTGTGAAATGAGATACACAAGTAGATACACTATGTTTCAGAACAGCCATAAATTATTTTTAAAGCTGCAGTATTAAAACTAAGAACTAGGGTGCGAAACAATAATAAATACATCATTAAATAACAAGTAAAAGTTGATCAAAATTGATTAGAAAAACAAATTAAAAGTGCTACCACAAATCACATTTAAATATACCAATGGATAGAAAGTCATGGGTAGGCATTATACTGAGGAACAATGTTTTCCATTTTTTTGGAGGGGGGGGCAATTTTGGCAGAGCACATAATACACAAATGTGTATTATACATGGGAAATTACAGTACTTGAGTATAGATGTGACGATGGTACGTTTACTCTGCTACACTGAGCTACATTCAGCTCACTAATTCTATTTTTATCTATTTATTATTGCTTGTGTGATGTACCGCATTTGTTTTGGTTTGTCAGAGACTTGTACCACGTGTGCTGTCACATGGCTATTTCACTAATCCACCGCAACCACGAGTGACGATGACTACAATTAACCAAAAAAGCGGCGATCAAACAGATTCTGCGGGCCCACGCAGACTTTCAAAGTGACAAATTTTTATATGAAGTTTGACAGACATCTATATTTAACTCTTCTTCTTTTCCTTTCGTTCATCTCTTGGTATTCTGTCATTAGCTTTCTCTCGATCTACAAAGACACAATGTAGCTCCTTCTGACCTTCTCTATACTTTTCCACTACTATCCTCAAGGCAAATAATGCATCTGTGGTACTTTTTCTAGGCATGAAAACATACTGTTGCTCGGATATATTTACTTCCGTCCTGAGTCTTGCCTCCACAACTCTTTGCCATAACTTCATTGTGTGGCTCATCAACTTTGTTCCTCTGTAGTTCCCACAGCTCTGCATATCGCCTTTGTTCTTAAAAATGGGAACTAGCACACGTTCCCTCCATTCTTCAGGCATCTTCTCACCTACTAGAATTCTGTTGAATAACCTATATTTAACTAAGACTGCAAAAATACAACAGCTATGTCATGCGCTGTCATATGTGTCTGCCTTAAAATATTGACATTTCATCCGACAAAAACTCTACATGGAACCTGAGAAACACACACAAGGCTGTCTTACTCTGTGTTTGTGTGTAATGCCCTGTGGAATAAGACCAAAGGTTCTACCACAGGTAGTGACTCCAAATTGTCGTTTCTCCAACCTTTTGGAGCTCTGTTCCTCGCTGGAAAAGTATGCAGCATGCAAACTACAGTATGCACAGCATTGAAGATGTAAATTGGGTGAAGTCGTTTTTTTTTTTTCGTAATGACAGATGTCAGCATTGCTGATGAATGTGAGAGAATCCAACCTTCTTTGTTGAGCTGAATTACTATTTACAAAACAATTGTTTATTTTAAAGTGATATTGTTGATCTGAATTTGCACATTCCTTTTGTATATCTGTATTTGATCAAAAAAATAAATCAGACGTTACTCACTGTTACTCTGTACTTAAGTATTCCTTCTTTTACTGAATATTTACTCAAATAACTGTTCGGACAACATTTTCCTTTTCCCCCTTTTGACACATATTTTATTGTAACAGTACTCTTAAGAACAATTTTTATGCAGCTTTACCCACTTCTGCTCCTAATATCCACTACAGATATGGATACTCTTGCAAGATATCTGCTGTCTTTGTGCGTATGCATGATCAGGCAACTGAGAAGGGGCAAAGTAAAGTGGATGAAATGAAACTTGGGTGAGACAAATTCCTGTTTAGGGAATGCTCTCCAAGCTCCTCTGTTCAAGTCAATGGTGCGTAATTTATTGATGATTAATCACATTTTGATGCAAAAATATCAGAGCCATACACAAAATGTAGTAAAAAAATATGATATTGCCTAGTTATATTGAACAATCCAGCTTTGTTTTGCTCAACACAACACCCCCATGGAAACAGGACTTCAGAACATTCAGATAAAATGATCACCAGTAAATGTTAAACCAAAGTGTTGAAAAAAACCCAAGAACCTCTAAAAAGATTTGTCTTTAAACAAAAACATCTACAATCTGTGGAAAATTACATATAAAACCCAAGTATTTTCTGCCATCTAAAGTTTTATTGTCTAACTAGCTTTAATTTTGTATTTTTCTTTGAGGAAACAAAGCTCAATGTGCCAATTTTAGATCACCGCAAGTTTGTATCAGAACAAATGTTAAGAGCTAGAGCAGGCCACCTTTTTGTACTATATACCAAATACAGAAACGCATTTTAAGATAAATTAAAATCATAGATGTCAATAAGGGCAGCACAGTGGACTGACTGTTTAGAGTGTTGGCCTCATAGTTCTGAGGACCGGGGTTCAAATCCCAGCAACGCCTGTGTGGAGTTTGCATGTTCTCCCCGCGCCTGTGTGGGTTTTCTCCGGGCACTCCGGTCTCCTCCCACATCCCCAAAACATGCATTAATTGGAGACTCTAAATTGCTCCTAGGTGAGATTGTGATGGTGACTGTGTATCTCTGTGTGCCCTGCGATTGACTGGAAACCAGTTCAGGGTAGAGCTTGCCTCCTGCCCAATGATAGCTGGGATAAGCTCCGGCACTCCCAGGACCTTTGTGAGGATAAGCTGCTCAGAAAATGAATGGATGGACATAAGAAAGCACATGACTTTGTCTTGTGACAAGATATCATGTGGAGAGTTTCCACTGTCTTTAATTTTACTTTTATTTTTAATCAACCAGAGTCTTCAAAAATTACCAAGAGAAGACAAGGGCGGTTTTCAGCCGTCCTGGTCATTCCAAACCTGTTTGTTATGTTCAGTGGTGACAAGACCAGTTGGTGTCTGGCTCACGGAGGGTGTGTAACAGTATGTAAAGCTGCCGGTCAAGTTTCATGGCTGCATATCTTTGCTGCACCCCCACTAAATAGACATGCAATGTTTCATGGCCAGGCAAGACCATCCATTCCTCTGTCACAACACGCTTCCACATCTCACGTGTTCAAGTTGGCCTCAATGACAAACGCATGTGATCGAAACACAACTCTTGATCTGGTTTCACAGGGCTCAGGGCACTCTTGCAGATATGTTTAACCAAACTTCAACAAGAAAAATAACTGGAAGAGTTTTTCCTTCTCTTGACTTAAAGGGACTCTCTGATGCTGTGCATATTGGCATTCATACCACAGTTCTGCATTTACAAATGATGTCTGAAGAAAAAACAATCCCTCAAAACAGACTCAGGAGAAATTTTAGGCCTGTTTTCCGATAAAACGTTAGATTTTCAGACAGATTTTGGCCTTCCCGCATTTTGCTCAAGTCAGGATGTCACGGCTAGACACATCAGGCACAGGGGGTATAGCCATTTCCTCATCGAACTACTATGAATTCTGTGGAGTACTTTTTGCCTACAATGAAAGTCTGCATGTTTTCTTTTTAAATAATGAGTAAAAATAGTGATAGTGAAACATTTTTATGAGCTTGTTTTGAAAGGATGAAGCTGTACAACTTAATGGATTTTTTTCAAGACTACCTAAAAATAAACTCTTGAAATGAGATTGCATAAGTGTGGACACCCTCATACAAAAGATGAGAGTTGTGTTCATAATTCATCACATTGAAATTTATGTAAAATGGGAGACAGTTCTCACCTGTCGCTATAGTGCCTGTGACAAAAACTAAAAAAAGTTCAGTTGTTCCAGTAGACTTTTCCTGACAAGTACAATTTCACTTTTAGTTTGGGTAAGCTAAGTCCTCAGTCAATTTCCAGGGAATATGTCAGGAAGGGCAACCGGCGTAAAAACTGTAGTAAACAAATGTGAGCATTCATCTGAGATGTTACGCTGTGGCGACAACTAACGGGACAAGTCGAAAGAAACTTATGTTGTTGTGCCCCAACTATACCCGCAATGCGTCATTCACAAATAAACGCCTCCTTCAAATATATCTCCCTTTTCTCATCAGAAATAAATGAGTGGTGCCAAAAAAGCATTTAGATTTATAGATACTAGAGTTAGAAAAAGATGATCTTTTGTTATGTGGCAAAAGTGTCTGACGCTGATATGTGCCTAACTGCTAGTAAAGTCATTAAAGTTGAAGCAACAACATACAGTAATGACATGCTTGAATTACTTTCTCTGGCACTATAGAAAAATGCTCCAAGAAAATGAAAATTGCCCTACCACTGCAACCTAAAAGATCCTACAGTTGCTTACGTTCCTATGCTTGCAGTTGGATGGTGTGGCCTTGGCTTTCACCATTGACCCCCCCCCCCCCTTTCAGGCTGTCCACATCGTTTCCCATTCTCTACTGTCCCAGCCCCTCTCCCAACCCCTTCACGGATTCTTTGAAAGTGTTTTCCAAGTAGGGGGGGGGGGGGGTTTGAGCGAGCGGAGGCCTCTCCTTTCTGAGAACTGGCTGGTTTATGGGCACCAGGAGACAGTATCAGACGTGTATGTGAATCAGGGAGTGAGGTTGCAGAAAGAGGGAGGGAGGTTATATGAGGAGAAGGGAGGAGTTTGCAAACACACCAGGCCATGGTTCACCTCAGGAGGCAATTAAAGTGAGGCCAGGGAGAGAGTGATATAAAAGGAGAAAAAAATGGAATAATTCTTGCTACAGGGTGTAGTCCTTGTACATTTCTTTGGTCACCCTACATGGTTAATGTTTATGAGTTGGCCTTGCAACAATGTTGATAATGGAGATATATGATTAGAAACCAAACAAATAGGATGCTATCTTGAAAATTCTGTCATAGGGTCATTTAGTTTCATCAGAACTGTTAAAATGTTTCAGAAAACTACAACGACTGCTATCACAAAACATATTTTTCAAAACCACACTGCAAACTCTCCCCTTCAGAGTGGGCCAGACAATCAACTATCACGTCTACTTCGTTCAGCGTGCAAGATGTTGTGGCAGGACAACTCCCAGCTGCTCCACCATGACAACGTGCCTGCTCACAATACTGAGTATCTGACACTTGGAACAACCTACTTATCGACCCTCTTCCTCTTTTCCAAGCTCAAGGGAGTCATCAAGGGGACCCATTTTGAAGACGTGGAAAACATCAGGACGGCCGTGATGATGGAGCAACGGAGGATCTCAGATGAATTCCTCCCGGAATGCATGAAAGCTTGATATAGAAGCCTAGGAAATGCTTTAGACTGCAGGGGGATTACTTGGAAGTTGAAACCTTGTAGTTTTTAGGCTTAACACGATCAGGATTTTGGGGGATGATCACCGATCAGCTCGGTTAAAAAAAAACAAAAAACGATCCGATCACAATATGGAGAAGTGATTTAAATGACCCGTTCATTTACTGTATATAAATGTGTACCTAATTTCTCAAACAATATATTTACAATAAATGTA
Organism: Syngnathoides biaculeatus; assembly: GCF_019802595.1. NCBI lineage: Eukaryota > Metazoa > Chordata > Actinopteri > Syngnathiformes > Syngnathidae > Syngnathoides > Syngnathoides biaculeatus. Next base: position 12,998,205 of record NC_084652.1, read on the forward strand.
TGTAATGTATGCAACATTCCGTCTAAATTTTGACGTGTCTGAGCAAACACGCTAAGCCTGTGAGCGCTCCCTTTGACCACTGTGAGCAACATCAGGCCTATGCACTGTGGTCAGATCGGTGTTATCCATTGACGTTACATGACTCATTAAAAGATTCAGATTACAGCATATACATTACCATCAGAAAATGTTAAGAACAATTTTATTTGTGTTTTTGCAAACTTGCAATGAAAATGTCAACAAACAAAAAAAAAATACATTGCTAACCAAACCAGGCCAACTATGACCTGTAAATGTGAAATGTCACCAACTTTGTTTCATTTATTTATTTTTAACCCACAATGATAGCCCCTTCTGTTTTCTTGGTGTAAAATTATTGATTGCAGGATATCTTGAGCAATGCATTTTGAAAGCTGAATGATGCTACCAAACAGTTTTAAGGTTAATGTTAAGAGGTCCCCTATTTCTAAAATACAGATTTAGCTTTTTGTGTACCGTATTGTCTGTGCTTTCATCCTCTATCAGCCTGTGCCAACGGGGAATTTTACACCATCTCATCCTGTACTTTCTCCTTTGGCTTCAGACCAGTTCCTTTTTTACTAAAAAAAAAGAGAAAATCTCACCCAGTTTCACCACTTTTTCTTCATTACTATTATTATTATTCACATACTCAGACATACATTAAAGCAACAACATTTCTTTTTTTTGGTCATTATTATCTAGAGTAAACATAAGCAGCATGTCTAACTCGTCTTTGCTCTACGTTGCCCAGACTTTGTTTCTAACTAAAGCACTGGTGGTGGGCACTGTTTGTAATTATGAGTGTACCCCTTTAAGAGCGGGAGGTGGGCAGTGTTAGGTACACAAGGAAGTAGAGTGTGTGGTACGGTGTGGCCGAGCAGGAGCTTGTTAGAGACTGCGTGCTGCCAAAAAAAAGTCCAGCTGTGGTTCACTGCGCTGGATCGGTTTTCATGTGCGCTGCGTGTACGCTACAAGTGCGCAATTGCGCAGCTTAGAGGCAACATTGAATGTATGTAAATGGAATATATGTAAATGTATCTTTGTTGATCAATTTATGCCAGTGAGGTATAGCAACAGACAGAAGAAACTAATGGCCTTCTATTAGGTGGCAGGAAGTACATACAGCAATTAATGTATTTACTTTTTGTGACATTTTATTTGGTTGGTGTGTTGTGAGATTTTTCAATTAATAAAATATGTTCCTTGGCTCCACAAAGGTTGGAATTTGCTGCTCTGGTCATATAATCTATTAAACACAATAACAGCATGGTTACACATAAGCACAAGCGGTAGCATTAGCCTGCCAGGCTACGTAGCGATTTGTTGCCTACTTGCAAATTACGCAAATATTCCTCAAGCAAGCCTTGCACGAACATCCTGTTCTGAGCACAGGTGAACACCAGCACACATTTTTCTCCCCATTTTCTTCTAACACAGTCGGCGCGATTCAATTGTATTGTCATCACCACGGTAACAAGTTTATTCATAGTTGAGGTGACCAGCGAAAGCCCGCGGATCGTAAAAAAAAAAAAAAACAAAAACAAAAAAAAAACAGGATTTAGTGGTATCGGAATCCTGTACAAGATTTTATTGCTTAAATCTGACAGTGCAATTGTGAAAGAGCTAATTTGTCTCGTCAAGTTTTTTTTTTTTTAATGACTTCGTTGGCCGTCAGTTATTCACAGTACTATAAAAGAAAAACAATGAGTGAAAATGGTGATAGTGAAACATTTGTTGAAGCAATTGATTTTTAAGAATAATCTTCTAAGATTAGCTTCTGTTTTGGGGTCATATTTTGTGGCATACTCACAGTTTAAACATCCATCCATCCATTTTCCAAGCTGCTTATCCTCGCAAGGGTTGCGAGAATGCTACCGCCTATCCCAGCTAACTTCGGCTGACAAGTAATAGGAAATTCTAAAAACCTTTAGGGTGTATTTCAATTGTGTTTTTTGGTATTTGCTGTCACTTAGGAAAAGTCGGGGTTTAGTCTATTCCATCCATCCATCCATCCATTTTCTAAACCTCTTATCCTCACAAGGGTCGCGGGGAGTGCTGGAGCCTATCCCAGCTGTCAACAGGCAGGAGGCAGGGTACAGCCTAAACTGGTTGCCAGCCAATTGCAGGGCAGAATGAGACGAAATGGCCACACTCACTTTCACACCTAGGGGCAATTTAGAGTGTTCAATTAATGATCCATGTTTTTGGGACATGGGAGGAAACCGGAGAAAAACCAAAACAGGCATGGGGAGAACATGCAAACTCCACACAGGCAGGTCCGGGATTGAACCCGGGACCTCAGAACTGTGAGGTCAACGCTTTCCAGCGGAACCACCGTGCTGCCGGTTTAATGTAATGTAAAGTTAAAAGTTTATATGAAGAGTTCAGATGCAACAGTAGATATATCCATTTATGTTAAGAACGAAAAAGGATGTATCTGCTTTTCCGTCTGAACTCTTCATACATGGTATACTGGACCTCAACTCTGACAAGAGCTCTTTTCACAAAATAGTCAAAATGTCCATTACAACAGAAAAATGAAAGTGACATTTGTCAAATTTAGGTATGACCAAAGTTTCCTCCGTTCATTCGAAAATCTCGGGCCCTCCCCAAACTCATTTCTCACTAGTCCTCTCACTAAGAGCTGCAATCTCACCAAATCACCACCAATTTACACCTGCTGCCCAACTGGTTTGTCTCAGTGTTTGTTAATGCGCTAGGATGCTCACTAGAGCACCCGCATTTGCTGGTCAATGTAAATTTAAAGTGCACTATTGCTTCACAGAAATTGAGAGGCACTATGAAAACATTTGTGATGAATTTTCTTGTCACAGCAGCTTTTCAAAAAAGAGCAGATCATTTCCTTTAAAAATCATACATGTGAATTGAGGACACTGTACTTCTGTGTGCAATGAATGGCCAATTGGTTCAAGCTGTGTTTAATGCAAAGTTCACAGGCTACGTGCTCAGAGCCAAACCTGGGCCATCTTTCAAAAAAATCAAGGAGAATTACAGAGGAGTAGGAATGCATGGGGTCATGCAGCAACAATTCTCCTTTAATTCTGCCAAACCGCCAAGTTGAACTAATTGGTTGAAGACAACCACTATATTGCAATTCATAGTATTTCTGATATTAATTATTCTTGTCATTGGGGGATTTTCGTCGACGCAGGTTCTCCACAGATGATTTCGTAGGCAAAAATCCAGACAGCGTGGCCAAGGTGTAAAGGAGCTGGAATTAAATGAACTCTTTATAGTCCCAGTGGAAATATCCATTAGCTCATATTATAATGAAATGCTATACAGGTTTGATCATACAGACACTTTTGAGAATTACAGCGAGTGCATGCTCACTCATTTTAATTAACGCACAACTTACACTTAACACAAGCAATACAATATAAATATATGTTTACATTTTCTATAGAGCCTTTCACGTAATTTGTTGTGTTTGTGTTATGGTTTCAGGATTAATTGTTCAGGTATGAATTGGGGGAAAATAATAAAATAATGGTTCTCAGTATTGATTTAATATCCTTCGATATGAATTCAGTAAGAAGTTGATTTGAACAAATGATCAAGAGTAAATTCTGAGTTTTTAAATATTTATTTTGATGTTATGTGCAAGTATGCTGTCACGTCACATTTTCGAGTAAACATCTGAAAAGAAAAAATTGCACATGACTCATTTGTGCAGATGCCTTGTATGAAAGTAAATGACAGCTATGTATAAACATTGAAAAGGTAAAATGCAGGTTGACTGAAATTAAATTTAAAATGATCAAATATTAAATGTGCACAATGACTGAATAAACTTCAATAATTTGATAAATTGTACATGATTTGGGGAAAAATTAATACGACATGCTAAGTGTATTTAAATTCATAGCAAGGGAGAAAATGCGAAAGGGTTGATACAAGAATGCTCGATTGTTTAATTTGAATAAAACACAAATCTAAATTTTAAACTGATCTGCAGCAAATGTAAAAAAACGACTTGGCTAGGTAATGACGCAGTTAAGAATTACAGCAACTCTGGTGCTTTTTTTTCTTTTTTATACACTGAGCTGTTCCTCAAAAAAGTAAAAAATAAATAAATCCATGCCATGTGCCTTAACAGAATGTTACATCAAAAAAACAAGTGGGGGAGAGAGTAAATTGTGTTTGTGTAAACGTGACGACAGGAACAGCAGGACGGCTTATTCTAGACGCTGACGCTTGTGTCTTATGGACTCACGTAGACATTGTTAAATTCATGGTAGCTAAAAGTAGCATGTGACCATTTTTAAAGCAAACAGTTTCACAAATTCTACTTCAGGAAACCAACAGCAAATGCTAGTGCGAGCCATCTTTTGCTGCAAGACATGATGTAATCGACTAGCAGTTCCAAACGCCTACAACAGATTTATAACAATTACCTAATCCATGATCATTAAGACCAAACTAGAATTAGAATTGGAATTATAACTAGTAATACTGGTCTGTACTGCAAGGGTGTAAAATTCCTTTTCTCCAACGACCACATGGTGGTTATGATTTCCCACAGGTATAAATAAAAATATAACCCTCATCTCATCATATTTTTACATATATACACAAATCTTCCTCCAATTTATTGTCGTTATATATATTCTAAAGAAGAAAAGGAGGCTTTTGGCGGAAAAAGGTTAACCTGTGTTGTCTTTGAAATGGCAGAACCGTGAAATGCCAAACAAACTCTAGCCTTTAATGGCAACACAACCGTAGTTTAAAAACTGAGATGCAAATCATAATTTGGGGCATCATTACATTATTAGTAAAAAGTGACTAAAAATTGTAATTCCAGTCCAAGATTTTCTGCAAAAATGAAAAGAGTGAAGAAAATCCACTAAAAGACTCAGTAAGTACATACGTGCATTTGATTTATTTCAGTGGGCCTCAAAAAAATGATGTCACAGGGCTGACCAATATACATTAGTATATTGTATTATTCCTTTTCTTGTCATTTCTGGTATCTGTATGAGGCAGTATAGATTTAAATTATCTTAAAGAATGGCACTCCAGTGCAAAATTTTCTGATTTTCTCTCATTTTAATGTCATATGAACATGGTTCCAACTCCCTCCCAAATCAAATAAATCAACAAACTAAATCTAGAATGTTGAGTATGAGAAATTCACATCTCCATAAAAGAAAAAGGGAAATTCTGAGTAACATTGGTTGCAGTTTAGTGCTGTTTTGAAGCTTATTATAAAAAATAGGGATGCATTAATACGAATACCGGTATCGAGTATCTATGCTGATTCTTTCGCTCCACACAGTAAATGCTTTACCTAACACACACCATACACAATACAATCATTGATTACTGTAATGATTTAATTTATTTGTTTTGTTACGCCTGCCATCTTCAAGAAACGTTTGTGTTTTGCAACAATATTTGATTGAAGTAAAACATTTTTATGACAATTCCAAGATGTAACGGCATTATCAAGTATCGGTACTTTGCACCGGCGAGTGCTCAAATTGAAGTTCTTTTATTCCGTAAAAAGTGGTATCCGTGCATCTGTAGTAAAAACGCATGTCATGTACGTATAAATTGGAAAAAAGTTTACTTATCCTTAACACGAAAATGTGAGAAATTAAGAAGTATAACCAGAATGTGAATTATATGCATTTCAAATGTAATAAAAACTAATTACTCTCCTTTTCACTGTCTGTCATCCAACGTAAATAATATTACATGACATGATTACTTTGCATTTGCAACAAAAAAATGTAGGTGGCCTTACCTTGACATGACTCTGGAGTGGGAGCAGCAGGTAGAGGTCGCTGAGACCTGGGTTGGCTGGACGGGAGCGCCATCTTGACAGGGCCCACATATTCGACATACGTTCCAGGGAAGTCGCCTCTCTGCTTGGAGCGCTCATTGTAACCGAGAAGCCAGCCGAGGCTCTCGGGCTTCTCCGCGCAGCCCTCGTGGTAGTTTTCGACAGACAGGAGTGAGGCCTTGCTCACAATCAGGAGGTCTCCTGGCTGCAGATCTAAATCTTCTTCCTGGTCCTTGGTGAACTCGTAGAGCACACGGTACTGGAAACCTTCCGTGGCCATCTTGTGAGGGAAGCACAATTCAAAATGGCGGAGTGGAGGATTTTATTTTCAGGCCAAGCCCCCCTGCAATAAATGCGTCCAGCTAAACAAACCCCCCCTAAGAAAACAGCAAATGAAAAATTGGATGATGTGGGGTGCCTTTGGTGGGGGTGAAGGGAGGGGGCCCACAGAGTCACCCAAAGCTTAGAAGCATTTTCACAAGTCCGTAAGGTAGCGTTTCACCTTCGAACGGTTAATTCAGGCCTGACCGGTGTTGGTGAGCTGGTGCACTTTCCTCAGCTTGATACCCCGGTTCAGCCAGATGATGGAGCAGAGGGAGAGCGTCGGCAACATGCTCCTTCAAGCAGCGAACACTTGCTGACGGCTGGATGCTACGGGAGCAGCCAAGTTCAAAATATACCAGTAGAGGGACGTGTCTCGCCGGGCTCCCCACGGTCGAATTAAGCGGTGTAAATTGGGAGTTTCAAAGGTGGACTGGGACAGTCTTTAATCCTCTTCGCTTCTGTAAAGCTCCCATATATTCTGGACAGGGTTTATGACAAACCTGCAGGACATCAAAGCCAAAAAAAGATAAAATTTGAAAAGTGAATTTAAAACAACAAATGCATTTATGACAGAACACAAAACGCAGGAGTCATTAGATAAAGTCTGGCATCAATGCAGCTTATTGTATGCAGATGAAACAAAAGATGTAAACTGCGCATGAAAATGGCGAACGCATTTGTGAAGTCTTTGGAAAGGACACAGATCGGATGATAATGCTGCGTCATAACCAACAGCAGACGCGATCCCTGGACACGAGCCCCCATTCCCCTCGTGCTACATTCACCGACTCACAGGTTTTACTGATGCGTCACACTTTGCTCAGAAACATGAACTTTGCCTGTGAAATCAACATCCCATGCAAATTATTGCGGATTCCAAGAAAAACGTTTTCGTTGAACGAGAGCGCAAAGGAAAACCGGACATCCACGAACACTATTGGATGGAGGGGGTCACTGGAATATTTCGGGGGGTGTGCAAAAGACGTCACAATAATTTGTTTTCTGCAGCCGACAAAAGAAAAGAAAGACTGTGATGCCTCAGAAATATTTTTGACTTCATTCTCTGCCAAGATGACAGATACTGAACGGAGAGCCAAGTGATGCCAAAACTCGAGACATTCAACATCATATAAAAGTAAAAAAAAAAAAAACATAAAATCCCAACTACGTTCATGGACATTTCATGCGGAAAAAAAGCAATTGTATGACGCACAAAAAAAGAACGCGCCAGATCAAATTCCCTGCATTATCGAGTATTAATGGAATCACTGACTGGAAGGGCCAAATTTCTTCCAAATAATTGTTAAACTTGTATTCAAAAACATTGAAAGCACGCAAACGTCCTTTCTTCAAACCATCTGAAACACGAGCGGCCGAACGTTCCCAAGTTGCATTTGAAAAATGGCAAGTGGACCGAGGGAAGAGATGGCGAGCAAGGAAGAAACGGAAGAGATTATGGTTTGCAGATTAAGTACAACATCTGCGGTCTGTAGACCAACCGAGGACGATGATCTTGTTATTGGAGAGGCAGGTAGACATGAGCTAAGACACCTAGAAATGAGTTTTGGCGTTCTGTGGCAAGTTACGAGCTATTTTGAGCGAGGTTAACAAAAACAGAAAAGGAAAAAAAAAAAAAGAAACCGACCGAAACCAAATAACCATAGGCCTGGTTAGCAAGGCCCGAAGTTAAACCAGGAATGCTGGATGAATCGATACTGTTGAGAGTAATGAATAGCAGACACCAAAATAAAGTAGGTGAGCGCACGGCTTAAAAAAAAACACCCAAATTCCTAAATGTACTGGTTAGCTTGGAAAGGGCATGCTTTCGAACCACATGACACTGTGGTCCCCTCGCGACATTTGGAAAGAGAGCGTAAATTCCTTATAAAGCATATGGAGGCGCAATATCTTTTCGTCTATTTGGAAAACGAAAAAAAGAGAGTGGCAGAAGAGTTATCACGTCGAGACGATGCAGTCGAGTGTAACACTCACCCCACTTTTGGTTGAGAGAGAAGCTGGACGGGCTCAGCCAGACTCTCCGTTCAACATCCTTCCCAGTCGAGAAGCAAGAGGTGCCAGGCTAGACACGTGGCACTGGCATACCCAACCACAGCCCGCAATCCTCACACCACCATACCCCCCCCCCCTAGCCCTACCCCCTCCCTTCTCCCTCCACCTGCTCTACACCCTCCTACCCAACACCCACAGTCCTGCCTCTGACTGACACCCCCCACCCCCCTCCCCATCCTCACTCAGCAAAAAAAGTCCAATGGTTTATCCAGTCGCCGTGTCGTTTGTTTGCGGTCCAAAGGCTCCGGCGGGAAACAAGTTGAAGAAAAGTTGAAAAAAATATCACCGCGGCAGAAGCGCCATTGTGTGCAAATCTTAGATCCTCCGCGCGCAAAGTGGCACGACTCGTGCAAGGTGAAACAACAGTCGTCGGAGTCCCAATCGGAGAGTGTTGAAGAAGCAGCCCGCTGTGTGAGGGAGCAGCTGGCCAGCTCAGCATCACGAGATCCATCCTTTCTTTTCTTTTTTTTTTTATTACAACTTTCTATTCAGTCAGGGAAAGAAAGCTGAGGGGGGGGAAAAAAACTGAGCACTTTGCTGTCAGCGGACTCCGAACGGCTGAGGGAGACCACAGGAAAATAATTAATGAATAGGCAGCAAGTAACTCACTGTTGCTAGAGCGAGGGAAAGCTCTTCCTGCCAAGCGATTGGCTGCCGTGCGCACCATGTGCTACCCAGTCACCAGAGAAGCCGGGCAAATCAAGGAAACGTTCTAATATTAGAAAATGTTTCTAGGCAGCCATCATACATCTGACCCAAACAACTACACCTTTTCTCCCCATCATGTAGTGTTTTTTTATATAGATATTTTAGCCGTATATGTGTTTAAGATTAGAGATTATTTAACAGGGGGAAAAATCATAATTTTGCAAACATTACATCCTTTTTATATGGGCTTATGGTGACATCTAACTGCCATATTTGTATCATTACACTTGAGTTGTAGAACATGCACAGCATAAAATAACTGAGTCATTTAACCCGAGGAGATATACGGTATTGTTTAAAAAAAATCTTGCATGTTAAACTGTGTCCCCCTTGATAAAAAATATACTTTGCCGGTTATTTTTTTCACCATTTCTTGAAAATGGGAATTTAGAGTCATTTATAGTAGAATTAAAACTGTAAGATTTTATTGTGGATCACCTCTGCAATTAATAGTTTTGTAAATAAATAAATAGATAATGTACAAATAGTGCATTTTAAGTAACGGTTTGTATAACCTAATGATAATGAACAGCAGCATATATAATGCATAATCTAAATAAAAGCAATGGGAATAAATATATAAATATACTTATAGATATAATAATGTACAAATGAAAATATAAAGGCAGGATGAAATAAACTAAATTTGTTTTAGAGAAAGGCACCCCGCATATTGATCTGATCGCATTTTTCACAAATTAAATTTTAAAGAAATGAAACTATTGGGAACAGCCTTTGTAGTCTCCGCTTCCTAAAATTAGACATTGAATACTAATCCTTTAAATCTTTGAGAAATGTTGCATATTGTACACATTTGCATTACTCCTTGCACAGTACCCTCTCTGAATAATTTGGAATATGGATTCCAAAAGTCCCACGATCCATAGCAAGTTGCGTCATTATTTACTATTAATGATATTTCTATTACAGTATTCTTATTGCTATTGTCTACATACAATATCTTATTTTATTGTGTATATCGTTATCTGGCAGACCACTCATGTCAATATTATCAATTTAATATTTTTGTACAAATCGATAGTATTGGTCTGTCCCCACAACATCCATTTATTTTCACAGATTATTAAACAAATTAAAGCATTGAAAATATCTTGACAACAAATCAGGGTCAGCATGAGCAGACTTTTATGTGAACAGATTTCCCACCATTTTTAAAACAAACAATGACCGATTTTTTTTTTTTTTTTTTTTAGCAAATTAATGTTTGGGAATGATTTTGGAATAGTGCGTTGTTATGGTGCACAAACATTCGCAAAATAAGGTATTTAAACAATGTGGTCTTTAGTAACTAATTAAAGATGGAGTTTTCTTGAAAAAGTAGTTTCTTGAATAATAGAGATCCAAAGAATTTGCTTGGCAAAAATGAAGCACAAAAAGTTAATTTATTGTTTAGTGTTCTACAAACCCCTATGAAATATATTATATTCTATTTTGATATGCAAGTTTGGGAAAAATTATATAACATGTAATGCACATGTAAAAAAAATGTGTATTTCCATATTTGCTGATAGCAAGCAAACTAGAAAAAGAGCAAGTTGAATTCATTTCATGTTTTTTTCATCTTTCATCGACAGTCACTTCTAACTGGGTCAATCGTGTAATTAGGCGAAGCCATATTTGACATATTTTGGTTTTACAGGAATCGGGTGTCAGCAAATGCAATTTAAAAAAAATGGCAGCCTGTCAATGTCACACCCAAGTTGTGTCGAAAAAAATGGGAATATATAATATTTAAAATAAACATGATATGAGAGCACTGAACATAAAAAAAAAGAGGTTGCATAAGGTAACGGATTCGCTGGTGAATGCAAGGAAACAATTAATGCTGTAAAGTTTGTGTTGAGACTTTATGGCCGAGCTGCTGGAGGAGCTGACGACTGAGTCGCACCACGCATGCAGCCTGGCCCTGGGCCATGGAGCCACATGCGAGTGAAAAATCCACTGCGCCACAGTGGAGACTTCAGACAGGCCAACCTTTCAGGAAGACTTTGCTTACTTCGCCTAAAATGGAGGCTCGGTATTGCCTGATTTCACAGTAGTGTCCCCTAAAATCGCCAGGACATTGTCAATGCAAACATCTGCAACGACGTAATATTGTGTGGAATTGAGAGACTGTTCGGAGCCATGAGACTCACTTTCACTCACTTTCTATGTGGACACGAGCTGAAAATTAGCCGTGAGTATAGTGGGACCTCGTGGTTGAGCACAACTCATTGAGGGACGCTGTGGAGGACTTCTTAAGGCTTTACGTCCGTAATATCCATGTTGGCCAATCGTTATGATATTTTCAAAATGATAAATAGAGATGTCCACATACATTTTTGGTGATAATTAATGATAGTTTTCTGACGTTAGGCGGCATTGAGCTTTTTTTTTTATTATTAAATAGTCTTAAACTGTCCTCATGGCGGTGTTGACCATTTTAATTAGTGACACCCTAATAATTTAGCAAATTTTTACCATATTACATTAGTGAGTCAACATAATTTTGGGGTGCTGTGGCTGCTGTTTTCATGTCAAACTGTAAATGTTTTATGACTGACTGTGTTCATGAGCCTTGCAAGGATGTGTGTCACTCACTGTCATCTTTTTATCATTTTAATCATGACACCCTGATACGTTAGTAATTTTTTAGCAAATAAAATTTGTGATTTAACATAATCTTGGGGTTGTAGCTGTTATTCATTTGAGAATGATGCTGTTCAATACAAACTGGAATAAAGCAATGTTCAAAAACTCATGCAAGCTGACAGTTTTTAGAACTTCCTGAACATTTGATATTTTCAAGATGAGGGGAGTCCGCCCGACATTTAAAACATGACTAAATACTGCTACTTTATAGTATAGTACATTCCTTTTTCTACACCGAGTATGCAATAAATTTGGTCAACACTTCAACCACTGACGTCATACCAAGACATGGGGGGGCGTGTCAATTTTGGTCATGAAAAAGGGGCAGTCCAAAGGCAATTAGTTATTTACAAAAGCTCCAAAATGAATTGATATTACAGAAAATGTGTGCCAGTTTCATGTTCTTGGCCAAAAATAATACATCAAGTCAACTTGTTAATGGATTATGGACCACTAAGACCCAATAGATCATTTAACCAGTGTATGTACAGGTGTGGTCAGTCATGCCCGCAGATATAAAAGTTGCGGGTGTGTGTTCGGTTTGTAATTATGAGAGTAATTCTTTAAGAGCGGAGGGGGCGGTGTCAGGTAAAGTAGGAAGTAGAAGTAGGCTGAGCAGCAGCTCATTGTTAGAGACCATGTGCTTCCGTGTTAAAAAAAAAATAAAGACCTCAGGCTGTGGTTCACTGTGCTGGATCGGTTTTCATGTGCGCTGAGAGTGTGCGACAAGTGCGCAATTGCGCAGTGGCCCAGCTTAGAGGGAACATTGGTCAAGACTACACAAAATAAGTTTTGACGTTTTTCAATGTCTATGTATTTCTACTCGTAACAAATTTTATGTGCGTGATTTTTCGTGTTCGACTGTGCAGATTTGCGAGTGCGATGGCGCGCGGCCGCATATGCGCCCGTCAAATTACAGTGACTGCAACAAGATATCTGCTTTGTCTTCAATTAAATAGTCTCACATTACACAATAAATAGATTTGTGAGTAAACTGGGATTAAATTATCATTATTTCAGTATCTTTAACTTTTGTGATATTTTGTTTGTAAAATATCAAGATAGGTTAGGAAACGCTGCTCGAGGTGTTGTGAACATCACAGGCATGATATCAAACCATTTAAATATGGTACTTTATTTTTCGTAAGTGGTAAAGCGTCACATAAAAAGTACACGAGTACCAAAAGGATAGCAGCTCACCTGTCTTGAACCAAGCCACACTTTATGTTCCACGTTGACATAATAAAAGAGTAACGACATCTATTGCGTGTTCCTTTTTTTCCCCTGCACTTAGACCTTTTAGCCTTGACATAAAAAAGGCCTTCATGTGTTTAGATGGCCGCCCTCAAGATATTGTCTGTTGCTATTTTTGATCAAATAGCACCATTTCAGTTTAACTGGCCCTCCCCTGCTGAAGGACGTATAACAACAATAATCCCAGCTGGACTCCATCTGGTGAAATGCGAAGTGAGGGAGCGTACGTTTAATTCCAACTGCTCTGGAAAATCACTCAGAGCATTTAGAGGATTTAGCCACTTTGGAAATAAAACTTTGCGACATTTTTTGCCAGACGCACACCGAGCAACACGGGTGGAGGCAACAGAACTGGACAGTTACGTAAAAAAATAAAGTAGGTCTTTCACACCTGTACTCCTGCCGACTTGGCCCTCGAACAGTTAAGCTAATTCATTGCAAGGGAACACTGCGTACATGTAGGACGTTATTAATTATTATTAAACGACCAATAACATTGCATGATTGCTGAGGAAGAAGTTGATGGCTATTTGATTGGTTCTTGGCTCCATTCATGGATGAAACGTTTGCAAATCAGTGACACACTCTCCGGGCTTCACTTTTTAGCCACGGATAAACGTCAAAGATAGTAAAGTTTTATCGTAAAAAACATCGCGTATGTATGAAATCAGCACTGTTCGGAAACAGCTGGGCCCATCTCGCTTCATACCTGGAAACAGTCATTTTTGTTGTGAAAGCTCGCATGATATGAACTGGAATTTGTGACTGGCCATCACACCCACTACTGAGCTGCATCTAGTGTATATTTAGTGTGAAAGTGTATATTTTGAAATTAGCATATTTCACATAACAAATGCTAAAGTTCAAAGGTCAATATTGTGCAAGTCTGGTGACGTCAGGTTGCAAAATGTTTAACATCAAGAGATTTAGGTGGATTTACTGCATCTTATTAGCCAAGTGGCAGGACTTTCATTAAATCTTAAAGTGCAAGCTTAAGTTATGTACTATGTGGCAATTCCAGCTCTCCCCCCTCTGGTTCTATGCATTTAATGGTAATGAATGTTTGCAATAAATTTCATGGCTGCTAAAGAGTTCCTCCGTCAATTTGAATTTGAGACACTGGAGTTTTTTTAAAACAAAAATTGCTCCAATCCAACAAATATGTATTTTCTTTTACGATTAAAAAAACTTTAGTATATATATATATATATATATATATATATATATATACACACACATTCAGAATGCACAAAAATACCACAAGACCCAACACTGATTTATTTTACCACCAAAATATTTAGTGTAAAAATAATACTTTTTAGGTGGTACATATAATACTATATATTGTAGTGTTTTTGTGCCATTTGGGTTTCAATTTGAATTTAAAATGTTGATTTTAAGACACTGAAATTGTTGGAGAATGTTTTCATGGTAAAAAAGAACGTTAGATATTGTAGCTTTTTTGTATCACCTGAGCTTCAATTTGCATGTCCTTTTTTTTATTTATTAATTTATCAATTTTTACACTGGACAGTTATTCAATGGGGAAAATAAATTTCAAACATAGACGACAAAAACTGTAGGAACACATTTTGATTGGATGAAAATCAAGTAATACTAGATACAAAATGTAACAATTTATTTTATTTCCTAATGTAAGTGCTATATAAGTCCATAAAAGAGGGAAAATATTTTGTGCAGTGATATGTTTTTTGTTGTTGAACCAAGTTATCAAAATATTACTTTTGTACCTATCACAGTCTATACTGTTTTCACTTTGACCCTAGTATAGAAGTTAGGTCAGCACACTGACCAAAACCACTCTTTTTTTTTTTTTTTTTTTCAAACAAGTGTCTGTACTACTTTGCCACCTCAGCGCACTGCAAAGAGTTATTAGTTATGTACCAGTCCCATGAACGGTATGGTAAAGAATCAATGCCAAAGTACAGCTCAGTTGTATTTAACTTTGAAGTTCAATACATTTGCATTTAAACATTCATACGTTTTCGTTTTAAAACATTTATTCAGTACAATTGAAAAAAAAAACATTTATGTGCAGAACATCTTAATTGCATCATGATTTATGTGCAGACATAAACAGCTTCTTACATTTAGGAACAGTGTTAATGTTTAAACTCAGCGTTCATAATATTACAGTGGCTTAGGGCAAAATGAAACATCCTTTTAACAGATAGTCCAATTACGCCACAATTTTATGAAGTGAGATAAAACGTGCCAACAGCTCCAAGGAATTAGTTCGAAAAAGTGACTCAACACGACACCGAGAAAGCAAACTTTTCGCCAAATAAAAAGAACGCAACGTAACTTTGCTACACTTCCCAAAGCCAGGCAGCTCGTAACATTTGAACACGGCTTTTCGTCTGTAAAATACATACATACATTAAAAACAACCCCAACATTTGTTAAAACCAAGACGGGTCGGCAACATTAAGTCTTCCACCATTTTCCAGTAAGTTACAGTGGTTGCCTCGCTGTACTGGAAATGTGCAATAAATTGGGAGAAGGGGGGGGGACGGACTCACCCGTTGATATTTCTTCAGTCTTCTCACTTTATTTTAGTCGCGACGCTCGAAACGCTGCAAGATGGCAGGGGTCGGTCCAGTGTTGGAAAAGTACACAGTGACTTCCAGTGGTGTGCAGAACTTGTGGAAAGCTCTTCTTTTTTTTCACTTCGTCTTGCCTTCCTTTGCCGTTCAGAACTCCCTGCTCCCCTGCACAGCCATTTTCCAGCACGGCAAGGGAGGGCGGGAGGGAAGAAGGAAAGAACAGGAGGAGGGGGGCTGTGCCCGCGTGAGAACAGCCTGGAGGACGGCGGAAAGAGCCGAACGTCTACGGAAAAGAACGAACATTCAAACATGGGCTCAGAATGCACCTGACCTTTAAAAAAAAAAAGGGGGAAAAAATAAGTTCAGAAAAAGTCAAAATTTTGACCTTTGGGAAAAACATGTTTAGAATAATTAATTAAGGGCCACAGGAATTAAAAAGTTGCCTATTTTTTTTGGAAACATTGTCATGGTGCAATTATTGCATATTCAGGACAAAAAGGAATTTTTTTTCCAAGATAAAGAAAAGTCAAAGGTTAATTGGGGAACAGAGACCAATTTTACTAGGAACAATCCATCCATCCATCCATTTTCTGTGCCACTTATCCTCTCGAGGGTCACGAGGGAGTGCTGGAGCCTATCCCAGCTGTCAATGCGTAGGAGGCGGGGTACACCCTGAACTGGTTGCCAGCCAATCACAGGACACATAGAGACAAACAGCCACACTCACAATCACACCTAGCGGCAATTTAGAGTGTCCAAATAATGCTACATGTGTTTCGGATGTGGGAGGAAACATGAGTGCCCGGAGGAAACCCATCCAGGCACGGGGAGAAGTTGCAAACTCCACACAGGCGGGTTCAGGATTGAACCCGGGTCCTCAGAACTGTGAGGGCAACGCTTTACCAGCTGAACCACCGTTCCGCCTGGGGAAATTTTTTTTTATTATAATTAATTAAGGGCCACGGAAATCAAAATGTTGTCTATGTTTGTGGAAACATTGCAATGGTGCAATAAATGCATATTTTTAGAGAATAAAAAGGCATTTTGTTTCTAAGATAAAGTAAAGTCGAAGGTTAACTGGGGAACAAAGACCAATTTTAAAAGGAACAACAATTTTTCAATTAACTGACAACCAACCAATGATCAAATTAACTATTTTTGATAATCGGTTAATAACTTAGAGGCATTATTCAAATTGAAATGTGTCTCGTGTACATATAAATACGGTGTACATACAATACAATTATTCTCTGATTTTGTGTAGCCCTCTGTGTAAAAGAGACGATGGATTTAATTAAAATAAGACATTTACAAACATCTGGTTTTACTTTGGAAACCGACCAACATTTCCCCATTTTCTGACATTAGGAAACAAATAATTTGTAAGAATCGTCATAAATTTATAGAAAAAAAATCCATTTGGAAAATAAGTATTGCTTGCAGCCATGGTAAAATGCAATTGACAAACAGTAGAACCTGAGGAAAACCTCAGAAGTGTATATCAATCTAGTCGCACATTCTCATTAATCAGTACGCAAGAAGTAGCTGTTTCAAAACTAAACTGATACTGCTTAATTGTCTTTTACGACCTCTTTTCTCCTGTCTCGCATTTATAGTAAGTTGTACATTGCCTTGTGAAAGTATTTGGCCCCCTCAAACTTTTCAACCTTTCGCCGCATTTCAGGCTTCAAACATAAAGATATAAAATTGTCATTTTTTTTTGTCAAGAATCAACAACAAGTGGGACGCAATCGTGAAGTGGAACGAAATTGATTGGATATTTTACACTTTTTTTAACAAATAGAAAACTGAAAAGTGGGTTGTGCAATATTATTCGGCCCCTTTACTTTCAGTGCAGCAAACTCATTCCAGAAGTTTAGTGAGATCTCTGAATGATCCAATGTTGACTGATGATGAAGATAAAACGAATCCACTTGTGTGTAATCAAGTCTCCGTATAAATCCACCAGCTCTGTGATAGTCTCAGGGTTCTGTTAAAGGTGAGGAGAGCATCATGAAGACAAAGGAACACACCAAGCACGTCCGAGATACTGTTGTAGAGAAGTTTAAAGCCGGATTTGGATACAAAAAGGTTTCCCAAGCTTTAAACATTTCAAGGAGCATTGTGCAAGCAATCATAGTAAAATGGAATGAGTATCAGACCACTGCAAATCTAGCAAGACGCAGCTGTCCCTCTAAATTTTCACCTCGAACAAGGAGAAGACTGATCAGAAATGTAACCAAGAGGTCCATGATCACTCTGGATGAACTGCAGAGATCTACAGAGGAAGTGGGAGAGTCTGTCCATAAGACAACAATCGGTCGTGCACTGCACAAATCTGGTCTTTATGGAAGAGTGGCAAGAAGAAAACTATTTCTCAAAGATATCCACAAAAACTCTCGTTTAAAGTTTGCCACAAGCAACATGGGAGGCACACCAAACATGTGGAAGAAGGTACTCTGGTTAGATGAAACCAAAATTGAACTTTTTCCCAGAGACTGGGAAGGAGATTTATCTTCCTACAGGACAATGATCCAAAACATAAAGCCAAATCTAAAATGGAATCGTTCACAAATAAACGTATCCAGGTGTTAAAATGCCCAAGTCAAAGTCCAGACTTGAATCCAATCGAGAATCTGTGGGCAGAGCTCAAGACTGATGGTCACAAACGCTCTCCATCCAACCTCGCTGAGCTTGAGCTGTTTTGCAAGGAAGAATGGGCAAAAATTTCAGTCTCTCCATGTGCAAAACTGATAAGAGACACACCGCAAGCAACTTGCAGCTGTAATTGGAGCAAAATGTGGCACTATAAAGTATTCAGGCAAGGGGACCCAATAATATTGCACGCCCCACTTTTAAGGTTTTTATTTGTTAAAAAAAAGTTTAAAATATCCAATAAATTTCATTACACTTCACGATTATATCACACTTGTTGTTGATTTTTGCCAAAAACATTTAATTTTACATCTTTATGTTTGAACCCTGAAATGTGGCGAATGTTTGAAAAGTTCAAGGGGGCCCAACACTTTCACAAGGCACTGTATGTCCACCACAAAACACCACAACATAGCAAAAACAAAACAAAGCTACAATATAAATTTAAATATGTGCACTTCAAAAACATGCAATACAGTGAGCCCGCAAAAAGTCAACGGCGATATGGCAAGTGACTGTTGGATTTATGCGGGTTTGTCAGATTTATTTGACAAGTCACTGCAAAATTGGTTTTATTGGCCGGTCCCCATACTAGTATGTTGCAGTGACTTTGGCATGTCCTAATAAGAACCGCTTTATGAGTCCCATCCATAACTGCGATTGAGAGTAACCTGCCTCTTGTCCATGTTAGCTGGGATAGGCTCCAGCTGAAGTTAGAATATGTATTAACCTAAATTGCTCAAAATAGCTCCTTCATATTTTAGTGAATCATATCACCTCTCCCTGCCAATCAGAGCCACTGGAATACATCAGCAAAAAAATTGAAAATCATCCATCCTGCTTATCATGACTGTGACACTGACGGAAAGTGTAAATGCATTTGCATATATTTCATTTTAGTTATTCATTATACATATACTCTCATTCACATCGCAGCAACCGGACTTGTCTGTGTTACAGTTGACAAATATTCAACACAAAATTTTGGATTCCTTTTTTTGTGGATATTTTATTTCAAGCACTGTTAAGACAATAATAATAAAAAGACATCGGCACCTCAGTCTGAACAGGATCCTCACGTAGCAGGAACTCGAGGTCCATTTGTCATAGAGACAGGGGGGCGGGGGGCGGTGCGGGAACTATACCATAAACACTAGTGAGGAAGTTGAACAGCTCACATGGAGTGTAATGCAACAATTATTTTATTTTTTTTAAATAAAGCTGCATTTAGATGTGTTGATACGCTAACTTGTGCTGTGGATTCTGTTGTCGTCCTTAGTTTTGTTATCTGACAAATGTCAATTTAAAACAAGGAGATTAAAAAAAAAGGATTATACAGTTAAGGGAATTTACAGGTACAAAATAAGATAAAATCCTGAAAACACAGCAATAGTATCAAACACACCACCTCTGCATGTTCTCATAGTCCATAAGACACATTTGCTTCTGCGTTTAATAGCTTCCATGAGCAAAATAAAGTACTGTACTACCAAAAAAAAAAAAAGGTGGAAATAATATGGCGGAATGTAAAGCATGCAGTCTTTTGAGTTTGATCTAGACAGGAGATTAGGAACCTGCCACTTTAGTCGCACTTTGCAGGCCAACGATCCTTACAAGGTCACTTTCAAAAAAACACCACCGACAGCTGTTTTAAGGTCCACTGTTGTTTATACAACAATACTACTGCAACAAGACTTCTTCCTAATGAGCAATAAAAGGGGGGAAAAAGCCACTCCTATCCTTTACAAGTCCTGGTTTAACGATGTGATTTTTTTTTAATAATAACCTACACACTTTTGCAATAAAATGTAAACATTCATCCATATTACACACCAAAGAAAATTTGCTTGGAGTATTTGGGAGTCACTGTACAGTTTGCTTCCCTCAATCTAGGCAGAAATGGGCTTGAAACGTGTCACACCAAGCAAGCACACCAAATGACTCATTTATAAACTGACAGGTACGTAGTTTAAGGTGTGTTGAGGACAGCAACAGGAGGATGGAGTGAAACAAACACACAAGGTGGATACACAATCTTTGCTGGGAGATGTGTGCTGCTGACACATGCGTTATGTACAATAGAACTACAGAAAGCAGTATGAGCATTTATTCTATATCCTTATTGTCCATCCTATGGTCCATGTACCAGTATGCTCGTCATCCTAATTTATTGGACAATTCAGCACACAAGTAGAATGAGTCTTTTAGTTGGGTTTTTTTTCTCCCACTACTAGTGTCACTTTTGGACTATTTCTAAGCTATAATAACATAATAACAACTACCCAATTTGTAGAATTGTTACGCACAAGCAGCCTACTCAGCCCTATTAGTAACACCAAAAAGTCTACCTAGTAAAATGCAGTTGTCCAATTAGTGCACAGAAATGTCATGCAGTACAAGAAGGCAGTAGTCGGCAAAAGATTACCAGTAAGACTGTAGTCCTACTAGTGCTGGCAAAGAGCTGTACTAGAACATCGACTTTAAGCTTGATATTGATAATCTTGAATGAACGCTCAAACAACCTGCTTAAGCATGTGTGCTATTAGTATTTTAAAAAGATCTTCGAGTTAATATGTAGCACTTCAAAAATAGTCAACTAGTGCACAGTTATTCTTCAATAGTAACGTACTGAGCTCTCCCGCTTGTATGCCAAAGTTGTCCTATTAGTGAGGACAGTGTACTAGTGCATGGACCAGAAGACCTATATTAATACAGGATAAATGCTCAAACACCTTTCTATACACAAGTCTGGTTTTTATGGCTAACCTTGCTTTGGCACCAATGTTTGGCTTTCAAGTGTGGTCCTCTTATCAAGTCATGATGGGATCCAATAATGAGAAACTTCCTTCCTCGTGAGGTGCAGCACAAAATTGATTTCAAAGTTGCATCGAGGACAGGGATTTATGAAACTCAAAGCCTCAAAATGTTGAAAACTGAATAAAAAATAAAATCACGCTTTTGTGTATTAACACTTTTAGACAGTTGCAAACAAGCACTAAAGCATCCCAGAAACCAAAAACAAGATGAGTAAACAAAGTTATAAATACGCGTCTTCATTTAAAATACAAATACATTTACAAAATTATTGTCATAGATAACGTGGAGTTTTCGAAACAGACAAACCAAGCAACAATGGGGTAAACATAGATGGGCAGTCATATTTGTATTAACAGTATTAAAGGATGCGTATGTTACCAAGAAATATCCATTTTCAAGCTTGTGATGATCCAGGGACTTGATCGCAGATGTCTGGCAACATGTGGTTGTCTGGGCATGAAGATACAACTGTGCTCACAAAACGTTCAGGGATATTATTTGACATTTCAGGATGGACCTAAAATGTGATTTTGACCTTTAAATTTGAACTTAATTTGACCTGCTCTAAACTCTTGAATGCACAAGTCCCACTTTCTTTCTTCTTCATGTTTTTTTAGCCCTGAAGAGCAACATTCACAACACTCCCAAGAACATCCACTTCTGTAAAGTTCTTAGAACATCCAGTTTCTCAGTTTTAAGCTGCTGTGGATGCTGTAAGCATAATGGATGCTTTCTCTGAGGACATCATGTCTGAAGACTCGCAAGGATTTTCTCAGAAGGATGTGACCAACGAGCTTAAGTGTGGCACATTAAAGGTTGCTGCCATGACACGGGTAAAACATTATAAAATTGTGGTCACAATTTAGATATTCACAGAAAATACTCACTTGGGGCCACAAAATGCTCATTTGCTCCCACAATATAGGGTACGAATGTACACACAAAAACCAAAATTTTTCCTGGACAAACAAATCAACCGCAAATCTTCTACAACACAAAACTTTCCAAGTGAAGGTGTGCTCCATTTGTGTACGTAGAAGTCTAAATGGCTCATGGAAATTGTTAAACTCACAAATTAGAATTTAGTTTGGACATAACATTTTATGTTAACTATTATGTGACCAGAGTTTTAATAGATTGTAGCCACAAAATAGAATTTTTGTACATGTTGTGGTGGAATTACTCCAATTGCGTCGCCAGATGTCCAAGTTGGTCAGAGGAATGATAAGTCACCCTTAAATTAGTAGGGATGTCCCGATCCAATTTTTTTTAGCACCTGAGTCAGTCCTTAATTTGAACAACAAGGCATTAAAAAAAAAAAAGAGCGGGCCTCCAAATATTCTCAAATTAGTGTATATACTTTTGTGTGTGTGTACACATACATACAAACACACACACACACACACACACACACACACACAATCAAGATGGACTACGATTTTACGTGGTTGGTTACAAATGAGTATTTAATTTGCACACTATAGCTATATTGTGGTCATAATTTGTTATTTCGTAGCCACAATTTAGCATTTTGTCTGCACGTTATACCGACAATGTGTTGTAGCTATAATTAATCTCACCTGGGATCACTTGAAAGGTAAAAACATGGACATCCTTTTAAAGCATTTGTCAAATCATGGATGAGGTATCTGTTGGGAACTTTGCTGTTCAAGTCCCTGTTAGACAACAGCTAGTTGTAGAACAATTGGACACACACATTCAAAAGTTAAAAGGTGAAATTAATGGTGAATTTTAGGATCATCCTGAAACTTAACAGGAAATCCCCCAAAATAACTTTTTGTGAGCAGTGTATGGTGGCAACGCAGACACCCCCAGGAGAAACCGGTTGTTAATCTTGACCTATCATAAGGTGGTCTGAATCTAAGACCATTCTTTATCTCTCGACTTGGCTTTTTGCTGTGTTGGCGTATCCTGTGTTGCCTTTCCTCCCACATTCAATTTGGAGTCTGACTGAGCCGAGACCCAGGAGGCCGTGCACGTCTTGGGCGGACTGCCGGGAAGTGTGGCTTCTCTCTCGTCCAAATCATCGAAACTCACTTCCTGCACCGCCTCCTGCTTTTTGAAGGAGTCCCGGCGCTCAGACAAAGCCAACTTCCTCATCACCACCACCTCCGCAGAGTGGTGGTTACCGCCCCGGTGTTGTGGCACAGCATTGTAGCGGTGGTGCTCGTTGCCTCCTCCGATAATGTCTTGGTGACTTCTTTGGCTCCCGACGTACAACCCTTGGCGACCATGTTCGCCCACGCAAACAAACCCAGTGGCTCCCTCTTCCTCCACATCTTCACCCTCAGAGAGAGGCACCTCCATCGTATGCCGCCTGGCGCTGTAGGCTTTCCTCTCGCAATGATACCCGCCTGTTGTTTTGTCACCAGTCAGTTTCTCTGCTGACTGGACCCGCTTGAGGAGCGGCGAACGTGGCGGCTCAGCACTGCGGGGACGCACAGAATGGCGAGCAATCGTGGGAGGGGACAACGTTTTACCGTGAAAACCGTGCAGTGACTTTGGGTGGCTGGGAAGGCAGGAGGGAGAGCACTGAGGCGATAGAGGCTGGGGAGGTGGGATGCAGGCCAGCGGGGAAGGCGGGATACTGCTCGTGGACTTGCAGCGACCGGCCTTGGCGTAGCGGCCCAAGACGTGAAGGGAGCTGGGACGAGTCTGAGGTACAGGCGAGTTAGGGGAACTGGAGCAGGGTGATGAACTTGAATCTGTGTGAAGAGAAAGGACAGAGGAAGGCATAACCCTTTAAATTTACGATATGGACCAAGGCCTCCTGTGGGTTGTGGAAAAAAAATACATTTAATTGACGCCTGTTTAAAAATGGTTAGCTTTGTCTATACAGTGTTCCCGTGCAGTATATAGAATTTTTAGCAATCATTTGTTTTGGGGGTTTTTTGGCTTTTTTTTTTTTTTTTTTTTTAATACAGTAGCCTATATAAGCTAGCACGCCTTCACTGTAGTATCACAACGTGCCACATGGTGGGCAGCACTAAGGGTAACTGAAAGAGATCCAGCACAATTAATATGAAGAGGCAGACCAGGTTCCAAACTCCGCTCTAGTAATAAACATCGTGGCCATGGAGAACGGAGACTACATGCCTGTGAATGTTGTATGTTTTCTGCAGTGATCTCAAAAATCTTACATTTTGAGTAACGAGCGAAGTGACATTAATTTTCCCAGAAAAGTATATAGACTAGTTACTTTTTCAATCCAACAATAGTTATTTTTCATCATTAATGTCTCTCACCAAACTAATCTGTAGCTGGTGATGCAACCTAAGAGCTGTCCAAATGGACAGAAGCATTTAAACGAGAATGTCCTTTTTTTCCAACAAGTACAAAAAAGTGATTGTGAAGTGATCACTTATTACACAATCCACTGTGACGGTGCAGTACCATGAAAGTGCAAAGAAACACACTCACCTCCAGAGTGGTCAGGAGCAGGGGAACGGCAGGGGGTGGACGGACCAGGCGAGAGAGACTGGGTGGGAGACCCAGACAGGCTGTCGCTGGATGACTGGTGGAACCCGGAAGAGAAACTGCGACTGCCCTGCATTGGTGGAGGGGGCGTATGTTTGGACAGCTTCTTCAATATGTTACGCCGCCGGCTGCAAAGCAAAACAGTAAATGTCAATAGGATTGTTGCTTTATCAATCATGGAGCCAAAATCAAACTGAAGAGAACTACTAAATTATAAACGTGAAGTCGATTTGCAATAAAAATGACCCTGTACCTGTCCTGCCCATCTCTCCTTTTGCTTCTTTTGCTGCGTCTGGCCATTTTAGCCTTGTAGCTCGTCTTTCTGGCGGGACCCACTTTAATAGAAGTGTTTTCCAAAGCAGTGGTTTGCAGGGTCACCTTGTTTCCACTCTGTGGAAGACATAAATTTTTATTTTGTTGCATATTACAAAGCTGATACGGAGCTAAACAGAAAAAAAACAACAAGTAATGAAGATTTTCAGATCCATACCTTAAGCAGAAGCTCTACCACCTCGGTATGGACAAGTCCCTGTACAGATTCCCCATTGACATGTGTGATGAGATCACCTGCTCTTAAACCTGCCTCATGTGCTGGGCTGCCCTCCTCCACACACTGGACACACATAGAAAAGCTCATATAATGTATGATGTAAGTCATGCTGCCATTTTTAAAACAATGTTGATGACGCTTATTTATCACACACACACACACACACACACACACACACACACACACACACACACACACACACACACACACTGTTAACCCAAGTTTGACACTCGTATAATTATTGTTTCCCAAGTCTATGTGTCAGTTTGACCACGGTGCCTGTGAGAAAGACACATACCCAGACCATATGGTGAACTGTGTAGACATCACTGTCTCCCATGTAGACTCTGATTGCTCGCAAAGCGAAGCCAAACCTCTTCCCAGAGCTGTGGATGACCACTGGAGGCCTGAGGCAGCTGATGTTGATGGAAAGATCCCGGCTGGGGGACGAGTCTCTGGACGAAGGGTTGGATGACAGAGATAAAGACGACTTGGGGCTGGAAGGAGGACCCGCTGAGTCATCTGAAATGGAAGTGTGATCAAAACCCATGAGCATTCTGTTCCTCATGGGAGACCTTAAAGATAAATGCACTTGCACTATTATGGTTACATGTTTAATGGCAAAAACAGTAAAAGTAATTCAGATGATATGCCTATGGCATTATTCTTAAAGACACCATAAGATGAAGCAACAATGCATAGTCTCATAATGAGCCATGTTTTGATTATATGTCACGGGCATGATTTTAAAAACACAACACTCACTGAATGGAAGTAAGAAAACATATAAATGCAGTGAACCTCTATGTCAGTGATTCAAAAACGTGTGCCAACATTGTCAAACCAAATTTAATTGGCCTGAAAATTATTTAAAACAAATAATGTCTCTTTCTTGTCTCGCAAGGGCACCCAAGTAAAGTGGAAGAAAAAACAATTACCACTATATGCCAAAAGGTACAATTAACCCGGGTCTGTCAATATTTACATGTATGTATATATATATGCTGTAATTTTTGTTATATTTCTATTCATGTGGTGTACTCAGATTTTTTTCATGTAAAATATGTATCTTGGCTCAATAAAGATTAAGAAATACCGCTCTAGATCTATCAGGGATTAAACTTTTTTCCATAAAGTGTGCATTACCCCCACATATTGGACATGTTTTCAGTCTTATTGACGCTTGGCATTCTAGTAATTATATAAATTGCCTAAGAACGATCTGTAGAGGGCACTGTAAACATTAACTGTAAAAGCAAATACAGTATAGCACTAAAGTATTGTATATCTGTTTTATTATTTCATTTCATAGCTCATTAGAATTGCTCAAATTGTGGAGAAGTAATTGTTATTTGTGCACCTGGTGTAATGACAAGGGAAAGTCCAGAGACTGAGGCAGACTTGGGGACTTTTCCAGTTGGAGGCCTGGGTTTTTCTGGAGTCTCCAGTTGGTGGGCGATGCGTCTGGATGCACCCCTGCGGAATGATGGTCTAGTGCCTGTGCTGTTACTGCGTAGACGAATGCGCCTCAGATTGGAGACCATGCCATCTTAAAAAAAAAAAAAGGAGTAAAGTCGGGACTACGGTCCTTCTGGAGTTCAAAATAACTGTACACGTGAATAATTTCCAGCCTTACCCTCCTCCTCAGTAGAGATGGCAAAGCGAGGCATCATGTCAAGGCTCTGAGTACTATTTAATACCAGCGGGCTTGCACTGCGCTCAGACTGGGAGGAACTGGATGAGGCACGAGGACGCAAACTGAGAGAGGAATACACAAAAAATGTATTTTAATCTGGGTTAAGAAAGAATCTGGTTCACTGGTGTATTGGAAGATTAGTGAAAATTGTAACTGAGGAAAACAAAAATAACTATTGGTGATAACTGCAAAAAAAATTAATGCAATTTGTCATTTATTTCCATACGACCATGTATGGCTTGTTGTTTCATCCTTCTTGGTCGTGTTTGGTCATGGTCATTTTCAAAACATGGCCCTGTGGTCATGAATCATCATTTCAATTTTAAAAAGTCAAAACCTTCACAGAAAGTGGAGTCAGTTATTCTAGAACTCTGAATAGTTTGTGACCACATTAAAATATAGAAAAAAAACATATAATCACTGGGACATCACCCACTGGTATGTGGACTCCTTTTTTAAAGGCTAAAATTTGGCATTTAAGCTGTCGCCATCCTGATTTTTTGCAGCTGGAGGTGGGTGTATTTGAAAGTGAGGGTGGAGTCCAGACTTGGCGCTGTGCCATTGACTTGTCCATCACAATGGAGGCATACGTTACAGCATATCAAGATTATTCTTATACATATTGAATCGGTCAAGAATGAAAGTATAACATTATTTATTGTTCATTTCATCTTTTTGAACACTCACCTTCCCCTGAGTCCATCGGGTCTGTCTCCAGTCGCCAAGTGCTTGTGTCCGTCAACAGGGGAAAAGGCACCTCTGCTCTCCCATCGCTCCTCTTTCTCTTCGCTATGGCTCCGCTCTGAAGACGACAAGCTCTGGTTGGATGGTGTAGAGGTGGACAGGTGCTCTGAGCTGCTGTACACCTGAAATATTGGGAGAGATGGTGAGTTAATTTTAATCACAAAAAGTAATTTAGTCTTAAGTAACACTATGTAAAGGAAAACAAACCTTGCTGAAGCGGTGGGCCACAGAGGAGAACTGTCGCAGTTCAAGAGAGGATTCATCGTCATTCGTTTCATCATCATCGTCAGAACCTAGGTGACAGTAGCGCTCGGATCGGGCTGTAGGTAACAAGGTATCATATCAGTCATCAGGTTTCAAACAAAGTGCTTTAAAAAAGATGCTAGCATTGTTTTAATTAGGACTATAATGAACTGTGTAAAGCCTAATACATAGTCATAGTTTAAACCCTCGAGAAATTTGCTATGTGACCTGAAATCTTAAACATAATTATTGATGTGCAGATATTTACACTTTGTTTATATCTATAAAAATCTACCTACAGTCAAAATAACTGGTGTCCTCGTCAGTCTCCAATTGTGGTATGAACTCTGCTTTTTGCCTAAGGAGACCATTCCAGTCTAAACCCAAGAAGAACACGTGCACCTTCACCTCAGTAGTTCCACCTAAGGAGCATAAACAGAAATCGAATTGACCGTGTGGTGTTCATGCAAAGAAGCTTTACCTTAAATGATGAAATGACTCATTTCATCCCTCAAGATCACTCCCACCTACCAGTTCCGATGCGCTCAAGCGGACTTTGACGAAGTAGTCTGGTGATAAGGTTTTGGGCATCAGCTGGAAGTGCATCTTCCCCCTCAGGCCAGATGATGTCATCTTGACACAAGAAAAAAAATAGTGTTTCACTGAATAGATTATAATGAAGTAAAGACTGCAGTTGGATTGGTATGGCGCACAAACAAATAAAACATTTGTGACACAAAAGTTGTCAGTGATGACACCACAATTAAATAAAGTTAAGAATTTACATACCATTGACCACCTGACCAAAGAGCTGTTCGGGTGTATCTCCAAAGAAAGGCACACAGCCCACAAGGAACTCATAGAGGATAATGCCCATTGCCCACCAGTCCACAGGCTTCCCATAGCCCTGCCGCAGGATCACCTCTGGAGCAATGTACTCTGGGGTACCACAAACCTGAGGAGGAGTGAAAAGGTAAGCCAATCGTGATAGCTAATTTAATTACCCAAGAAAGAAAAAAAGAAAGATGACAGACCTGCTTATCAATGAACTCTCTCGTATCCTTCTCAATGTGACCTTCATACAAATTGGTTGTCATATTCATCAGGCCAATCTTTGACAGTCCAAAGTCTGTAAGTTTTATGTGTCCCATGGAGGTGATTAACAAACTAGAAAGGAAGTGAAAAAAACATTACATACAATACATTATACACATAAATAGCTTTTTTTCAACATGCATTGCCATTGGACAACTTTAGAAGACAAATATCCATGTTCACTGGGAAGGCTGGCAGTGTTTAATTAGTCACTGTTGGGACAGGCAGCAGTTCAGGGGCTCACTTGTCAGGTTTGAGGTCTCTGTGTACAATTCCATAGTTGTGAAGGTACTCTAAAGCCAGGACGGTCTCTGCAAAATACATGCGTGCCATGTCCACGGGCAATGGACCAATATTCTTCAATAGATTGGCACAATCCCCACCTTCAAATAACAAGAGGGCAGGAAGACATTTCAAAGGCAGTGTGATGTATGAGGAAAAAGTTTAATATCAAACTTTAAAACTGATGCTGGATATGGTCTCTACCTTCTACATACTCCATGACCATGCAGAGGTGCCGCCGTGTTTCGAAAGAGCAAAACATGGAAACCACGAATGGGTTTTCAGCAAAAGTGAGGATGTCTCGTTCCACGAACACCTGCTGGATCTGGTTCCTCAAAATCAGGTTCTGCCGGTTGATCTTTTTCATGGCAAAGCGTTGTCGGGTTTCCCTGTGACGGACTAGAAATACAGCTCTGCAAGGGTGAAAAAAGGGGGGTATGTGGAGGCGTGGTGAAAGAGAAAAATATTATGAAAACAAAAAGGGAATGGAGGAAGACCAACTAAGATTTTATGATTAAAAAAAAGTTGACGATCTATCATTTTATCTAGAAAGTATCTTCCAATCTGTTCTTTCTGCTTATATTCACAAAAGACAGTCAGGCTAGTAAATGCAAACGAAATACTTAGTCTCTCTCACCCATATGCGCCATTGCTAATTAACTTGATCGTTTCAAAGTCACTCTCCAGTGGTTTCCTACGCGGGGGAGTGCAAACTGCACGGCTCTGAATCACATTTGCCACACAACACACATAACAGGAAACAGAATCTGTGTCACTTCTGATAAGCAAAAGCACTGTGATTATGTTAGATGTTTGTGGTCTGTATGACTTGTTTTTCTCCTGGTGTGTGTTATTTATTTGTTCACATTATGTTTTAGTTTCTACCTGTGTAGGTGTTGCCTCGCCAGACTCAGACTCTCTACTGGCAGATCTGTGACTTGGACTTGTTTGTTCCAGTTGGACCATTTCTGTAATCACAAAATTAGGAACATATAAGACTTAGATATGTTCAGGAGGAAAAAAAAGACATTTGGATTAGTTAAATAAATCAACAAATTTGTAATTCAGAAACATATACATCTTTGTTTAGGTGAACAAAGCTATTCTCTGGAGGTTCTCATGGTGAAGGGTCACAGTGGGACTGAGCAAGACAGGAAGTAATAGCCAGGGAAATAATAGCAATATTTAACATAGGTAGGACTATAATTTTGTCCCTTTTCCAAGTCATAAAATGTCAGGAATTTCTCAAACATATGTAGGTTAAGGTAGCATCTCATTCACATGCAAACCATGTCCCCAGTGAGACACCTCCCAAGAAATTTTTATGTATATAACCCAGTCTCTCTGTCTCTCTATGGAGGTTAAGACGAGAAGAAAAAAACAACAACTAAGAATTACACATTGTCTCGTCTGCAGATCAGTTTATCTAAAATATAATAATCAGTGTGGCACCTTCAAGAGGATCCCTGGTAAGGCCAAGCTGGCTGACGATGTATCTGGGAATATCGGTCTTGATCCCCTGGCTGACCTTGGCTTGACCTTCAACAGTCTCCAAACGCTGGTAAAACTCCTCCGGGTCAAACTCCTGGAGAAGACAACACTCTGTTTTTGTTATCATCTGTTTGACACAGATACTCAGTAGCTTTTTATTTTCAAGCAGAAATGTAAAAGAAATCACTTCAGCAAAAAGCAGCGGTGACAGGTCCTACAAACAACATGAGATAGCACAGCTCATTTGAACAATTATCAGCTTGACACTGTTGCTACAGAACTGCCAACTACCAAGAACAAAACATCATAATACTTTCTTTCAGCCAACTGTCATTTTTATTATTACTTGAACATATCAACACAGTGTGTTGTGACATCTGTATTTCAAGTATTTAGTTCAAGCCTTATGAGCTGAACCAGCCTTACCAGACATTCCAGGAGCCTGGCAGGCCTAGAGATGATGATGAGAATCTTTTTCACCAGTTTTGTAATGGTCGTCACTTCCTCACTCTCTGAACGCTCATATGCCTGATGGGGAAACCACAAATGAGCTTCTTACATTATCTGTTCAACTGATAGTGGCTGGTACTTAAATGTTTTGCATTAATCAGTAAATATGCTTTGCCTTTTCCTGGTTAAGACTAAGAGAAAAGGCTTGTAAATGCACTTTCATTAAAGCAGAATGTCTTTGAACAATGGTCATTGTACTGGACTATCGCTCAAATGGGCATTCTAACTGCTGTAAACGCTACAGGACTGCATAATGTGCACAACTGAGTTAAAAAAATAAACATCTGTTAATTGATTGTTTGTTTGCTGTTATAAACATGTAGGGCGGCTCCAACTACCGGAGACAAATTCCTTGTGTCTTGTTTACAAATTTGGTCAATGCAGCCGATTGTGAGTCTAAAATATTTGTGATTTTTTTTTTAGCAAACCCACAACTCTGAAAGCAAAAAGGGACCATTGGAAAAATTCAATCATTTTGCAAGGTCAGCATCTCTCCCCATGAATTTTTGCTTCTAGTTCAAAGTGATCCTTTGTCCACTAATCAACAGTCCAGTGTCTCTAACTCATGTATTATAGTAAAATCATGTAAAGTCTTGTCATAGACATGTGAAAGAGTTACTTCAAATGGCTACAAATGAATTAAGCGAAACCTGAAACTGATGAGAAAACCTGAGTGTCCTACTGTGTGGACCGAGCTAAGAAACTAAGCTGATTTTTTTTTTTTCTAGATGAAGTGTTTGGGGCAGTGCTACTTTAGATGCTCACAGAACTGATGTCTTGAGTGATGTCGCATATGATGATGACTTGTGCTTCAAGTTTACTTTGACTTTGTGGAAGCTGACCCGGATTTGACTTTTTGATTGTTACACTTGCGCTTCTCCTCTCCTTTGCTAATGCTCAGAGAGTGGGCGAGGTGGCCTTGTGCTAAGTGAGGATGTTGCTGTAATGACCAACCAGGACAGATCCAAAGGAGAACCACTTGCACCGAGACATCCACCTGTGATGAATGCTCCTGCTGTTTAAACTATCATTGTAGAGAATCATATGTGATAAATGTTGCGCACTCAGCATCCATTGCAACCTCGTTATCCCAGAGGGTCGATTGCTCCATTTGTTTTTCCTTCTTAAGATTTCTTCCTTCCCCACAACTCACCCCCAATTGATTTCTGTTGATTTTTGTGAACTGAGGGACTGTGAAGCTTTTTGAGTCTAGTGGTGAATGTCTTTATTCATAAACATAACTTTAGAGGCATTTTTTTTATATAAATTCTTGTTTGACTCTAAATTGCACCATTTTAGAGGGTTAAGCTTTCAGTGTGTCTAAGGCTCGGTTCTTTCTCTTTTCATTCTGAATAAGAGTCAGAGGAGCAGATGCTTAGGAAGAGAAAACTGTTTATCTATTCCTTCCAGAGCATGTGTTGAACTAAAGGTCTGCTGGAAACATTTTGCAATGATTCATTGTAGAACTGAAATTGTGTACTTTATTATTTCGTAACAGCAAATGACAGCTCAACCAACCAGTTCCAATTCAATGTTCTGAGGGAGGCTCCATAAAAGTACTCAATGTCAGACAGAGCAGTGTGCGCTGGCATCACAAATTCACTGGCTGTTCTAGAAGGAACATTTGAATGATAATAAAACTAAAAGAGCACAGATGCATGCATTCTAAGGCTAACAACGGAGGAATCCTTACCTCATGCAGAAGCTTCTCCAGCTTCTCCTGAAGCTCCACAAAGTAGCGAGAAGTGACCAAGCCTTTCTGGGACTTATCCAAGCAGTCTCGGACCAGTTCCACCAGCTGATGATGGATGAACCCAAGGACACCATCGGCCAGAGGAAGGGCAGTTCCAGGCGAACACTCTTCGATGATGTCCAGAAGTCGGCCTTCCATTTGCGCCGTTGCCTGAAAAGCGACCAAGATGGAAAACCTTCATTAAACATTGTGTTGGAAGAACCAAAAGTGAACACTAATTAAAATGGGTACTGAAATATGGCAAATCAAGATGGCTTCCATGTTTCACTATACCTTGGGAAAGCGTTCTTTGTAGACATGATTCATCATTACAACCTCATTGTCAAATATTCCACAGGTTCGTCCAGGGCTGGATGAGAAACGGGCAAATGTCGGAATAATAAAAACAATTAAATCAATTACAACATAATCTATTTAAAAGAGCAACAATAGAATAATAACAAAAACAAATCTCAAACTGATGGGACATTTCATTTTTCATCATTTTATTGCTGGAAATTCACCTAAAATCCAAAAGCATTTTTCTTCCAAAAAATATCTCGGAAGACTTGATTAAAAATGTTCCAGTCCAAGTGTTGACAGCCATGACGTACAACAAACGGAGTCTGTTTGAAAATGCCGCTAATGTCAGATTCGCATCTGCAGAAGCCATGAGCACATCTGTTGTGTGTGAAAGGGTTCAATTACATGAGGGAATGTTTGAAACAAGCCAGAGAACTCAACGCACTGTCAACAACAATACAGTAAATGGAAAATGCCAAACTACTATACAACCCAAGCAGTACAAACACGAACATCTAATGTGCATTGGTAATGGTTAACTGCTTAGGGACAGGCTCTCTGGAGATATTTTTAAAGCCGCCACTGATCCTTGCCAGTAACCTTTTAAATTTGAACCATTACCAGTACTGCAAAGTTATCTCATCCCCCCGAACCCCCACACACACACACACACACACACACACACACACACACACACACACGCAATGGATTATGACTAAACATTAATGAATGTGCAAGCATGAAGTTTGACTGCTGCTCACTCACACCAATTTCTCAGGACAGGTCAAGTGAAAAGGTAATCCCCACCAGAAAAATGTAAGCCTCACCAAACCAAGTGTTGCATTAATATAGACATTTTTAAAATTATTTAAGAATTTGACAGATGTGTCAATTCCTTTTTCTCATGCACTGTATTGCCAAAAGTATTACCTCACACACCTTGACTGATGAATTTAAGTAATATCTCATTCTAAATCCATAATTTAATGTTGATGTACCCTTTGAACGACAAAAAAACTTTATTGGTTTATTTTTTAAATTAAATGGTTTTATAAAGTGTAATTACCTAATGTGCTAATGTTTTTGTGTGTTCACTGTGTCCGTCTTATGGGATGTGGACAAGTGAATGATTTCAGGAGTTGGAGGAGGTGTCACTCCTCGCTTGTGTTCTCATTTTGTACTTGTGTTTGACTGCTTGTCCCATTCTCTTGACTGGCTAAAAGTTCATTGGTGACTGTGGCTCTTCTTGCCCATACGTGAAGGCATGACAGTACCTTAATTATTTTACTTCACTGGAACAGCAGTGTACCTGGAGCTTGCTTGCAACAACAATTTACCCTTGTGATACAAACCAAAGGAATTATTAAGCAAGGGTTTATAACATGAAAAGTCCGTAAATTGGGGCACTCAAAAGTCAAGAGTACCGCTGTATGTTATGGCAGAGGCTAAGAAAGAAACCTTACATGCTGGTGCCACACTATGTTTATTCAGATTCTGATTTTTTTATTTCTGTTATCTCCATGAGAAGAGGATTTTCTAGGACTCCTTCAAACATCTAATTGTGAACAAGTGATGCTGGATGACAAAAATCACAGAAACATAAATCCTGACATCGACAAAGCAGACAAAAGCATAGGTAGGATTGTAAATTACCTGAGACTGCGCGAACGCAGCCTGACAGGCGGTGAAGCATGTGGTCCTTCTTCATCCGCCACACTTTCCGTGCTCCGGAAATGTTTAAACAGGAAATGGAGATCATCTTGAGTTGGCTGGAGAGGCAGCTGATGCAAGAGCTCCTGGGAAGAGGAGGACTATGGAAGAAAAGAAGGGAAGGATAAGGAGGATAAAGCCTGTACAAAACTGAAATAAGACTAATAACAATGGAATCCTCAGAGCATTTACTTTTGCCTCATGTGGAAATGTGTATGTGGATAAGATACAAACCAAGGGAGGGTGCGCAAAAGACAATATTTATTTTATCTCTATTGGTCAGGAGTCTGTGAGTGCAAGTATTCTGTTGTGTAAAAGAAAGATTTTTATTTGGCAGTACAGTACATCCCAAGGCAGGCAGCACGGCTGTTGTGTTGGCCATGTGTGCTTTCTTTTTCTCACTCCACGCCAAAATGTGTGACGTGTGGCCTGGAATTTATGAAAACTTCCATCTGGCTGGAGTCTTAAGTGTAAGAGGAAACACAGGAAAATTTGGTATGGAATTGAAAAATGAAGGTGGTGGAGTAAAAACAAAGTGAAAAGTTAAGACTGAAAAATAGGTGATAGAAAGCGGCGGCTAAAGCTCGAGGAGGAAACCAGTGATGTTTCAGGCCAGCGCAGCATAAAGAGCTCACTGAGAGGATCCCTGAAAGGGGCTTTGTATGGGGAAGGCTGACCTCACCGTCTCTGAGCCATGTGGCCAACCATCCAAAATTACAGCCGTGACAGAGGAGCCGGCTATTGTTTTACAGCCAAGTGCAGTTTCAGTACCAAGTTTCAAGACAAGAGTATCAAGAAAGTCACTCCAGAGACCATAAACAGAAAAACTTGATGGGTGTAACTCGAAAATGCAAAATGATATCTTATTTCGACTTTTCCCAAAAGGATAATAAATTGAGTGTGGAAATGTAAAATCCTTTACTGCCCTGACTAATGTGCCAGAAAAATCAGTAGTGAGGGCTTATTTGATTTTTTTTTTTTTTAACTTTCCATTACAATAAACAGCTACGCATCGTGGATCATTTTTGTCATCCAAATACTTGAATTTAATCTGAAAAACAGCTCAAATTGCATTGGAAAAAGCTCTCTTGGACGCAATCTCCATTACTCTTGGATGATTCATCCCTTCCCTCTGTGCAGCATGATAAAGTGCTGTGATTCAAGTATTTATCATCAGACATCCTGTTATCATGACTAACTAATGAAAACAAGGTCCCATCGCTTTTTCTTGTGCCACGGATACTGCAACTCAATCTAATGTGGAATTTTTGGTTAAACCGCATGTGCTTTTAAAGTCAGTTGTGAGGGTCTCATGTGACCTCCGACGATACATTTCTACGTCACACGTGGGACGTCAACAATGCTGACACACTGCCACGTGAGCACGAAATGATAATCCTGACAGTATGCAGACGCCAACGGCTTTTGCCCTTGTGCCAAAACACAGACATGCAATGAATGAATGTTTTGGTTACACACTGCGGGGCAGAGTAAAACCAACAAGGTTCACAAAGCCAGATTCCAGTATGCGAACAGGTGAGACTTTTACACTTTGAACATTTATTTTGGGGCGTAAGTGGGGGGGTGACGTATTAGCTCTATTAAAGAGTTGGCATAGACAGGGAAAAGGTGACTGCAGGGGTCTTGAAATAATACTGAGGGATACAAATACATAATTTTAAATAGAGGCTTACAGATACTGATGAACTTGGTGCATTGGTACAGTATCCAGAGGAGGGGACTGATGCCACTGACCATCTTCTGCCATCTCCTTTGCTGCAAACAAAATTGTAAATTATTGTGAGTAAAGAACAGCTTAAAAGTTCTGCATTTGCATTCACTATGTTATCTTGGCACCGTTGCATTATGGTCTCAAATGCAGTGTTACGGTACCTAGAGAACAATCCCTATCTGGGCTCTAGTGGCTTGGAATACCCTACATGTAGAAATTTGACCCGGTACCTCTTTGGAAGTGTTTAAATCTTGACTCGAGACTATTTGAACAATCTTGCAATTGGTTAAATCACACCCAGTCTGCGACCAACACATCCCTCTGGCTCACATCTTGATTTTGGCCTGTTTTACTGCTGCCTCTCCTTTTTCCCCAATGAAAAATTGAAATGTCGTTCACTTCACTCAAACAACATCATGATCTGAATCTCTAATGTAGGTTACATTTTAACTTGCAAAACGCACGAAAAAATAGCTGACCAAGTGACAGCGAGTAACTTGTATGTTTTGGGACTCCTAGGACGACACTACTGCAAACTTAAAATTCTTTCTTTCTCACATTGTTACCTTTACCAAAAATAAGAAGCGCAAGATGAGACAATTTGTTTTT
Organism: Syngnathoides biaculeatus; assembly: GCF_019802595.1. Classification (NCBI taxonomy): domain Eukaryota; kingdom Metazoa; phylum Chordata; class Actinopteri; order Syngnathiformes; family Syngnathidae; genus Syngnathoides; species Syngnathoides biaculeatus. Next base: position 13,035,277 of record NC_084652.1, read on the forward strand.
AATTCTTCAATTGAATTAGTTGCCTAGTTAATTGCCAGGATAATGCTAACAGCACTTTTGTTTTTTTATTACAAATGGAAGGTTGGCCGGTGTTGTAAAAAATTTTAAGCTAAAGACTGTCGTTACGATCTTTGTGCGTAGCATATCAATGCTAATCAAATGAAAAATTGAGTGCCATGCTTTGTCCTGTTAAGCTTTAGTGGAGGTCGGCACTTGACACTTTACTCAACACCATTGAATTTGATCATTTACTGTCCCAACCGACTTATTAATGCAATACATTGTGGTGTACTGCTACTTGCATAGGTGGCACATATTGCCATACTACCTCCAAACTGCAATGAAAATGCAAATGATATCAGCATTTATCACTAAACCATACTGTAGCAAGATGAACTGAACCACTTCTTCTTCTTTTCCTTAAGGCTTGTCCCGTTCGAGGTCGCCACAGCATGTCATCTTTTTCCATCCAAGCCTATCTCGTGTATTTTCCTCTCAAACACCCACTGTCCTCATGTCTTCCCTCACAACATCCATTCACCTTCTATTTGGTCTTCCTCTCGCTCTTTTGCCTGGCACCTCCATCCTCAGCACCCTTTTACCAATATACTCACTCTCTCACCTCTGGACATGTCCAGACCATCGAAGTCTGCTCTCTCGAACCTTGTCTCCAAAACATCCAACTTTGACTGTCCCTCTAATGAGCTCATTTCTAATCCTATCCAACCAATCCAATGAATTGAACGCTTGATAGTCTAAATTTCTTTGAGGTCAATCTCTAACAACTTTCCAACTCCCATTAACCTCCCAGTATCGAAAATCAAAACGTCAAATAAAAATGACCAACTGCAAGAAACAGATTTGAAAAAAATAATTTCTGATTGTTTCTTACCTTTCAGTACGGGCCAGATGGCTTCACAGAAGCGGGACAAGGAAGGCACAAATGAAGCAGAAGATTGGCGGGGGGGGACAGGGAGAGAAGTGTGAGCAACAAAGTAAACACTGCTTAATGAGAATGACAGAACAAGTCTGTCACGCTCCTTTGTGCCTGTCCCACTTTGCAGCTGAACACCTGCCAGACTGCTCTCTGTTATAATGCAGCAATGACATTAATGTAATTCAAAAATAAAATACACTCACACAAACACCAGTCCTACAACAAACATTTGAGTCCAAAGTAACACACTCATGACGCTTCTTCCCCAATCTGTCCAGCATGGTTCTCTGAGGACATGTCCTACTTTCTTTCAGTTTCAATCCACAATGACAAGGATGGTCAAAGGCTTCCTCACACAAATAAGATTTTGGGTACATGTTGCTAAATGAGGACTGACAAGAGGAACTTTGATGAGTGAACAAGGCCTGCGGATTATTTTGTGTTTTACTACTGGGCTCACCCATGCAATATATGCCTTCTTTCTGCATTGTGACACTGTGTATTGCATTGTGGTTGCTGCAACTTTAGGGTGATCTAATACCAATGGATAGATCTATACCAGGGGTGTCAAATGAAGTGATGGGTAGAATCACCGCAGGCCAGATTAGACGCCTTGATGGGTTGGGTTTTAGCCTGCAGGTCGTAAATTTGACCTCCCTGATCAATACAGTATTATACACCCATCCATTTTCGGAGCCTCCTATCATCACAAGGATCATGCAAGTGCTGGAGTCTACCGTAAAAAAAAAAAAATCCAGGCACGGGGAAAACATGTAAACTCCACACAGTCAGTCCCCAGGATTTGAACCCCGGTCTTCAGAACTGTGAGGCAGACGCTCTCACTAGTTGGTTACGTCCTGCACTATACATTATTATCCATCCATTTTCTTCGCTGCTTATCCTCACGAGGGTCGCAGGGAGTGCTGGAGCCTATCCCAGCTGTCAATGGGCAGGAGGCGGGGTACAGCCTGAATTGGTTTCTAGCCAATCGCAGGGCACATAGAGACAAACAGCCACACTCACAATCACACCTAGGGGCATTTTAGAGTGTCAGATGAATGTTGCATGTTTTTGGAATGTGGGAGGAAACCGAAGTGCCCGGAGGAAACCCACACAGGCACGTGGAGAACATGCAAACTCCACACAGGCGGGTCCGGGATTGAACCCAGGACCTCAGAACTGTGACGCCAACGCTTTAACAGCTGCACCGCCGTGCCGCCCTATACATTATTATATTCCCTTTCATTTTATTGAAGCTATGCCTAAACCTACTTTACATTGAGCAAAGCGGCCCAAGTAGACACAACTATCAGTTGTGCACTGTGTGGGGTTCTGCAAATAGTTTAATTAGTGATCAGAGGCGAGCATCATCACAGTGTTGCAGTTGGAACAACCATTCAAAAATTTGTTGTGTAACAGGCTATACAACAATTATGTACACACTCAAATTCGAATGAAGTTAGGCAGCTGTGTAAAATGTAAAAAACAGAATACAATGATTTGAAAATCCTTTTCAACCTATAATCAATTGAATGCACTACATAGAGAGGATATTTATTTAAACAGAATTTTCTTTTGTGTGTGTGCAGATATTCACTTATTTACTTTTGTCTGAAAAGTGGAATGTGGAGAGTGTGTCTCATCAAAATGCACATGAGCTGACACAATAAACATTACGCCATGCCGCCGACAAGCCACAGTGTTTTACAACAATACTGTACTGGTATTTTACGATATTTATCATTTGAATATGTGCCTGTGTATGAAACAGTGACTGAGAGTTTCGAGCCAACAACCTTTTTAATAGCCACACTCGCTTTTATTTCTTTTCCATTAACTCTTTGGAATATTCTAATGCAGCTAGAACAGTCAGGGCAATCCACTTTTTCCTTGAAAATCGCTCTATGTTTTTGTTGTTAAAATCAGATTTAATAGAATAACATAATAATAATCATCTATTCCTGTACTGCATATGTGGCACCTCATAACGCACAGTTATCACATTGCAAACAGTTGGTACGTGGTGATGATGAGGGAGGGTCAATCGCCTGGAGTGCGGGTCTGAGTGAGCGATTTTATTTTTTCCACAATTGTCTGGTTCAGTCATGTTCAGCGGCTTCGCTCGTTGCGTGGCAGGCCTTAGTCCAGCGATTACATGTTGCTGCTGTTCCGGGTTTGTGTAATGAAATTATTGGACACTCATGACTGAACCCAATGAACCTACCCAGACTGCAGTGCACTCTCTGTCTCCACATTGGCAGTCCATCAAGTCTTAATTTAGATAAATCATGCAGACTCATCCAAAGTACCACAATCCATCCTCCAGCATATGCTACAATGTGCTGTATTGCAGTGCACCATCTAATGCGCATAACCCACAAAGAAATTACACACAATATTAGGGGACTTGTGTTGCATCTTGGATTGACTGAATCAAATGGACAACAGTGGAAAGCCAGGGTTTGAAGATAACTTTGCAAACCTGGCCATTTAGTCCATGTCTACAGAAATGTGGACACTGTGGCAGCCAGGCAGCCTCTGAGCCCTGGCGTAATGACCGACAGCCACACATGAGCAATTTGCCCTTCTTTGCCTGCAATGAACTTGAGCGGGGTGTGCATCATGCTGCTGTAGCCCCCAAAAGTAGCCACAACAGCAGGATGGACCGTACTCCCCCTTGGTGATTTCCGGTTCTCCACTCTCTTGCTCACCACAGCAGAAAAACTGTACCTCAAATCACACGAAGCACATCAGAATTCAGGGGAAGATGCATTTCTTTGAGTTGTAGAAATAATTTGATGGCTAACTACATGCTGGAGTGGTAGACGTGAGCCAAATTATTTTGAATATGGAAGTGACAATTACGCTCAATGACCAGTGCATGGAATAAGGATGCTTGGCAATCATATTTTGGGAGACAAGCAACTCATGCTATTCCCTGCTTGCATCAGCATGCATCAGGATGTTATATCTAAAAAATTCAGTAATGCATTTTTCTCAGTTTTGCACATGTTTTCAGTTCTTACTGCATTTAATCCATCCATGTTGTACACCACTTATTCTCAATAGGGTCATGGGTAGGCTGGAGCCTATCCCACTAACCACGGGCAGGAGGCGGGATACACTCTGAACTGGTTGCCTGCCAATCGCAGGGCACACAAACAACCATTCACATTCACACATGCGGACAATTTAGGGATGTGGGAGGAAAGTGGAGTACCCGAAGAAACCCCACGCAGGCACAGGGAGAGCATACAAACGCCACATGGGCAAGGCCGGATTTGAACCCAGGCCCCCAGAATTGCTAGGCGGATGTGCTAACCCATTGGTCAAAGTGTCCCTGCTCGATTTAAAGTATTTAGAAAACAAACAGTAAAACACAAAGACAAACATGTGACTTACAACACAAAATTGTACTGTATGTATTTTAAACACAACGTATGCATAAATATGACTTTAGAATGTGTGCCCAGATCTTCTGGCTTCTGACTGATGAAGAGAGCCGATGAATGTGCTGTCATGTGGAAAGGGGTTTTTGTTTTACTGTTGTTCTTTTAGGTAGGAAACTATATGTTTTGGGTTTTTTTTTTTAATCTATTGCATGTGTGAACTCAGCATATAGAGTAACTACGGTAATGAATAAAACCCCCACATTTTGGGTGCATAGATATACATGATAGACTCTTTTTCTGTGCTGCCGACCATTACGGCACATGCTCTTCTAGATCCCTGTGTGATGTATAAGTGTTTTGAGAGGTCATGCTCTGCAATTTCACCCATAATCACATCAGCACCAGTTTGCAGCCCAACCCAAAACCCGTGAGGAGTAACTGGCCCAAGGGATTTTCAGCTGCCTTGGCTGGTTCTGTGTGGGCTTGTTTCCACTACGAGGGTAAATTGAACAGGTCAGAGCATGTCATTATTACCCCGTTAAGTTTTCTTTAAAAAATAACATAAAATATAGGCAGTATTTTTGATGACTGGAGCCTGAAAGAAAAACAATGGTAGTTTTCATATTGTGGTTTTTATTTGTCCTGATCTTAACTTGCTGGAACAGAGTCATTAATGGAAATACCGACTCAACTTTCTGCTAGTCTCTTTTCTCATTATCTTTTGAACGCAGAGTTTACACAATTTGAGAGAGACAACAGACCTGCATTCGATCGGTTGGCCTCCATTTAATCATATTTACTAAATTACGTAAACGTCTGAACCTGTGTTAGCAGTAAGCAGATGAGAAGGTGAGCATGATGTCACGTGTAAAAACTGAAATCATTTCAAGTCAACTCTTACCTGCGGGTAAACTGGAAGTTAGCAGAGCTGTTAGCAGACACGTTTCTGGGGCTTTCTGACGGGCTGCTGCTAGCTAAAGAAACACACTGGGTTACAAACTAAGACTCAGAAACCGCTAACGAGATTAATCATGTTTAGAATTGTCTTATGAAGTGCTGTAGAATTTCAGTGCTTCATAATGAGAAAGCGTTACAGGATTTCATTTTTGTACCCTTGTATAGGCTATCCTATTTTGAGATATCTTTATCATGAGAGTACAATGAAGCAAATACAATATAACTATATTCATTCTCTAACAGTATCATACAAACAAAGATCTTTGTAAAGTCAAAATTTCTGGTATACCTCAAAGAATGTGGATTTCACTGTAACTATGCTATTGAGAGGCGATTCTACTGCTGTCATGTATCTAAATAAAGTTCCCAAAGCTATTAGAAAGTGATATCAAGACTTGGTGTTGAACCAACTAGTCGACCTTATGACTGCTCAATGATAATCTGAGCATGAAATTGATTAATTGCTAATCACATTTCAGCATTAACATAAGCAACTCGAGGAAATCAAAATCAGTGAGTGAGCTCGTGATTGGAGGCAAATGTGCACACCGTAAATTGACAATTAAAAAAAAAAACAATGACTTCATCAATTAATCGACATCGATGTAACGAAGATCACCTTAGTGGTGACTTCAAAAAATCTAGGCAAAGCTATAAATGTTTGATACTAAGGAGGACTTTGAATCCTTTATGTAAGTCCTATTACAGTAAATTGAGAGTCCCTGGCAGGAAATCAACAAAATAAGACTGCAGGGAAAATACCGACAATCTGGTGATATTCCCCATTAAAACAAGAGCACTGCTGTATGGGTACCTTGCCATTGTAGACCCCCTTCATCATCATGCACACAGAAGAGCCAATGACTGCCAAGCAATAATTACACACAGATCTCAGCTAGCATACAACTGTACACACAAAAGCACGCAAAGTACCTGTGGCAAGCGGGAGAGGTGAAAGCGGTCGTGAGAGCGTGGGCGAAGGAGTACCAACAGCCAAACTCCTTCTCTTGTTGTTACGGGCACTGTGAGTGGAGAAAAATAAATTTAACAGTAAAAAGTCAAAAACATTTCCCTATGAAATGTGCTCCCACAAAAACTATCTGCCTGTTTATACAAATATGACAAAAACATCATGTGTATATATAAGCAAATTATCAACAATGAACAATGTCACACACGCACATATTGATTCAATTTGATAACGTCTGGAAGCGTTCCTGTGAATGGGTTGAACCCAGAGCAGCTCATCCCACAAAAAAAGCCTTGTCTGACAGTTATAGAAGGAAGCCAGATGCACCCGCTGATGGGACTCCTATCAGATAACATGTCCAGTCTCTCCATGCCATTACACATCCATCACCAGTGAGCACAACATTTCTCCACAGTGGCTGAGCTCAACGACCAGCTTGAGTTTTGCTTTACGTTAGCATTAACGCAGTACGAAAACATCATTCTATATAGTTTTTTATTGTTGAATCCTTTTGGATTTAAAGAGAAATGTCTTCAACAATTTAAATGTTGTTCCTTGGATTCCTCTTGCCAGTACATTTTAGCTGCCAGGGTTGACGTTTCCTAATTTATTGTATTGTCTATTACGGTGCATCTCCATGTCCTTCCATTCCCATGTGAAAACACACTATATTTTGGTCAAAACAGTGATGGTGCCTTCAGGGATGTGAACACCTTGGACTCACATCTTACCATAATACAGTGGCGTGTCTAACATCAAATGGAATCTGTTCTGGGATCCTGCCCTGCCTTTGACTAACTGACAACCTCTGATTTCTATGACGCTTTCCCCATCGTGAAAAATACATTGAATTAATCTCGTTTACCACCCAAATGTCACAAACCGACTAACTCTACAAGTAATGGTACGCATAACACTTTAACATTATTAAAGATTAAAAAGTGTAAAGAGAGATCCACCAATTTAATGTTGTGTTCAAACTAGGGATGTCCCAATCACTAATTTTTTTCACCCCAGGTCTGTATCATTTTATTTTGAATATCTGCCAATTCAGAGTCCTGAAACAGTACCCCGGCATATGAGAGCGCATCCCAAACTGTCTCAACTGTCTTTTTTTACTCTGATAATTCAACATAATACCCTTTATATGGCTATAGGTCTAGTGCAACACTGGTTCAAACCAAGATACCAACTAATCTTTATAGCATAATAGCGATTGGCCCTGATTTCCAATCCTGCGATTGGACCAGGTCAACTTTAATTAATGGTCTACTAAACTACTTGGTCATGTCTTTAAATTGCCCTGCAAAATCAGGGTTATGTAACCTGGACAATTCTAAAAAGGACTTTTAAGGTATATTTTTCTTTCAATATTTTGCTCAGATTCTTAACTATACAAATTTTGTGGCATTTCACCCCAAAAATGCTTGGTGTCACATTTACTTGGTTTCATCCTGAAGATAATGATGACATTTCTCTGGCCTTTTCCAACGCGTGACATATCATAATTAAGAATATTGATAGACGTTGACATTTCTGGGTCACCACAAAGGCAGATTCACGTACTTGTTTGTTTATGCCACCAACTGAGAAGACCTAAAAACTAGCAAAGGCAGTATAGCGGCACAAAAAAGAAAAGACAAATGTCAGACTTGAAAACAACTGCAGCGCAATGTACAAACATTCTTGTATGACTTCCATTTAATTCTGAAGCGGAAACAAAGTCAAACTGTAACAATGGAATGAAAGAGTCTAATGGGCTTCATCTACATTTTGTAGAGCAACAATCCATGCTGGACATGACAGCATAATGAATAATATTATAGCTCAATGTTGTTGTGATCGGCCAGGTGATTTTTTTTTTCCAACTAGCTGATCGGCCTCAAAAAAACAGATCGTGTAAAGCCTAATACACACTCGCTCATCCAATCACAAATCTAACTGTAGCAAGAGGATGCCCACCTTTGTGGAATTTTCTACAAAAAACACATAAAATGAACACCTCTAAAAATCTCCACTACAGATAAATTGAGGAACAAAACAAACTCATTAGTAAGGTAGAGGGGCTATTTTACTACCAACATCCCTCTTCTCACACATGTTCCATTTGCGCTGTTTAAGTCGAGCATTTAAAAAAAGTCAAACGTCACAGTAGTTCTGACGTGTCAACTTGGAGAACCCCTAGGAATTTCAGCCCGTCCGAGCTTATTGGTGGATATCTTTAACTTAAACTTGTCAGCTGATCTGAGATGGGATTCCCCTAGTAGCACAAAGAAACATTGGGGTCAAAGAGTTACATTGTTCAGAAATAGGTTATCCTGTTTTCTATCTTTTTTTTTCTTCTATTGGCAATATAACTCAAAAACAACACACAAAAAGGCATTTTTTTCAGACAGCAAAACATTAAGCTGAATTCCTCCAGATTCCTCATTGCGTTGTACTCAGGTCAAAATGGGCATTCAATCTCGATTCAAGATTTTGATTGACTGTCAATTTAAGGAAAGAAATCACGTCGCAAATAACAGGCGTGTTATATTTGTGTTACTGGAAGAGACAACCCACTGTAATGCCATGCCTGCCTCGGCTCACAATAGTTTCCCCAAACTAGGACTAAACACGATAACAAAATCTGTAAAAACCTGCTACAAAAACTCAGAGAAACGTTGCTGTATCTATCTCTGACCTCCAGTTCGAGTTGTCACTGCATGGAATCCCCCGAATTTGGGCCAGCAAAGACCAAAGCTACATCAGACAACCATGTAGTTAGTAATTACACTTAATAAATACGTCTTTACTTTCTCTTTGATTATCCATACATCCATTCTCTGTAGCTATTATCGTCACTCGGCATAGACGGCATTAAATATTGCAGGTGTATCCAATAAAATGGCCGATGAGGATATCATTCACTTCTAAAGAATGACCCTGATCAGCAACGACATTTACAAAACAAATGCATGCACCGACGCTATTCTACTATGAGAGCCTCTATATTAGCCAAGAGAGATAAGGCTGCCATAAAATTATGATAGCCTCGAAATGAACGCTACAAGGTTTTTTTTTTTTTTTTTTGCCAGTGCAGCATGGGACATACGTGGTTTGCTGTCAGGCCGGATCCAATTAAATCTATCTCCCGGAGAAAAGACAAACATCATGATCGTCACATCGGAAAATTGATCAACGGTGGAACTTTGTGGCGTTTTATGCGACAGATCGGAGCAGCTTGTGCAGTCCAAACACACGCACACACTTCCCCGTTGGAAACAACAACTAGGGCGAATGGAATAGTCATTTGGTATACACAATGCGATTATCATCAGCCTGAGCACTGAAGGAATCACGGTGGGGAAAATGCAATATTTTTTGTCTACATTATAGATATTATTTTACCCTTTAGTTCTTTTCATCATTGCCCCGGTAACAAAACTTGTTTTGTAGCTCGGTAGCACCGTCCAGTAATGGTTTTGGTCAGCCATGGTAATGACCGATAAAGGGACTCCAAATACGGGACTTGTCCTCTACAGCCAGGGGCTCATGTCAGAGAGTCTTTTCCAGCGGAGCCTCACTGGTGTCGGTTAGCTTAGCTCGGTTCGTCGGCGGGGTCCGATGGCAGAAAATCCGTCGTTGAGCTTCGGTAAAAATTGAGCCGAGACCCGCGCCTCGCCAGCTCGGTGATGACGAGCAGCTTCTACGGCCATGTCCCGTCCTTCAACGTCTCCCGTCACCCGTTACGCTTCAGGAAAAATCTGTCCGCATCAGCATGCGACATTATCGAGAGATGACTGCTCCCCTAAAAAATAAAGACTGATTAAAAAAAAAAAAAAAAAAAAAAAAAGCACAAAAAAAAACTTTCCAGTCACGGCAGCGACAAACAGCGCATGCGCGCAAATCGATGCTGAGGGTGGAGGGAATTGTGATGCCTTCAGGTACCCTCGGATTACATTTGAAAAACAACCAAAATTGGTAACCACCCACTATAAACAAAAAGATGTAACTGGGTCACGACTGGGGGCATAAATAATGTCAGTACAATCCCTGTGACGTTTAAAAGCTAGGTTTACGGTATTCCAATGCTTGAATATGGAAACTTGAATGTGATATAGATGCGGGTTGCGGAGGTTCATGGAAATTTCATCTCCAAAAAGAGGGGCACTGCAAAAAAAGTTTGGAAAACACTGGCTTAATGAGTTATAGCGCAGGAACACATATGTTATACGTTAATAGTAGCATTTAACATTGCCAAACTGCAGCTTGTTGTGAAGTGAGAAGAGTTCACTGCCACTATTCAGCGCTTGTATCTCATATCTTTGCTTGCAAGTCAAAGCAAAAGATCAAAATGAGGGATCTTCAAAAACTGGTAAATCATGTCACTCATATCTCACCGTGTCACTCTAAGGTGTGTTGATACAGTATATTAAAGCGCACATTTAAAAAAAAAACTGCTGCTGAATTAAGGTAAGTAAGTTTCTTTCAGCTTGTCCCGTAAGGGGTTGCACAGCGTGACATCTCAGATGAACGCTCGTATTTGTTTGGGATTTGTTTGTTTGTTTTTACGCCGGATGCCCTTCCTGATGCAACCCCTCTTGGGGAGTGCCACGCGTAATTAAAACTGGGCATAAAATAATAACAAATAACAATAGATGAATACAATTTTCTTGTTAATACGAATATAATTTTTAAGAAGCATTTTTTAGCCATATTTTACCCTCAGATTGGCAAACAGGATGTTAGGAGGTTTTTTTTCCCTCTCATTTCAGACATGTTGTGAAATGACAAAAACACAACCGACCTGCCTGAGGTCGGCAGTATGTTGAAATTGTAATCTCAAGATCACAGTGACGTCATTCCTGGCTGCAGCTAAAGCTTGAATGTAAACAAACAACTGCATATCAATTCATCCATCCATCTCGCCCTCCATGGTGGCTGGTGAAACAAAACACATTAGACATGGAGTATGTAGTACGTAAAACATTCACAACATTATATACTGCATATCTTCACAGTCTATTGAGAACCAAACCGAACTATGGTTGAATGTGGTTGTGATTTTATTTGTCTTCCTGCCAGTGTGGGTGGTAAATTCTGACTAATCTGGAGCACAACAGGAACAACCAAAAATTATACACACCAATTTATTTCCTGTTGCTTACGCTATTGTTAACATCCTGGACCAATTTCCAGGCAATCACAAGGCAATTGTGAATGAAGCATTTGGTTACGTGTACTAGATTTCATGGCCTATTATATGATTTTGCCTCGTAGTCACAGATAAAGATAACCTTAACCTCTCTTCTAAAAGCAGTCCAGGTGTTCCGGAACAGGTTAAAGATTCTCAAGAAACGGTTTCCTGGTTTAAAGGTTTAACCCAAGGGCCTCACATATTCAAATACAACACCTAATGAACTCCCAGCAACCACAAGTTAAAAAATAAAAATATTCAAACCGTGCCCAACTGAAATGATTCTCCTTTGTTCTTTAAGTTGACAAAACCAGTCTGAGCGGTGAGACCACTTTGACTGCATAAAGCCCTGATTTACAGCTTCAATTGTTGCCTCCAAGGAGGCTGGTCCGGGTCAATGTATACACCCGTGAAATACCGGTAGTACTGGCAGACCCTAATAAACTGACAGCTGACAAGCACCTAGAGGATCTGGTTGCAAGAGACTTTGTATCACTTACACATTTCCTCTTCGGGGAAGACTCAGCTCTTTCTGGAATAAAGAAATGGGGGGGGGGGGATAAATTAGGAGTACAACAACAGAAACATTACTTTGGAGTGAACAAGAAGTATAATTGTATTGAATGTGTGCAGTTACGTGTAACTACCGTACCATGGAAAAGTATAATTTTATTATCCCCACTTTAATGTTTAAGTTAATGAAAAAAAATGTAAATATTAGACTAAGATCACCCGAGTAATGATGCAGTTTAATCTGTTTTTAAATGGTGATTGTTTTTAATAAGGACAAAAAATATACATATTCAAAGGTACCTGTGGCCCTGTGTGAATACGTCACAGGCCACTAAACCTAAGAACTTGGTGGGACATCCTCAAGAGCAACAACTGAAAACCAGGCGTCTTCCATAACAGGCAATGAGTCTTTCACTTCTGTGTGAAGAAATTTTGGCCCAGTTTTCTTCCTCGCAGATTTGTATTAGTTCAGCAAGAGTGGAGCAGCCTTTTTAAGGTTACGCTGTTGCCTTTCAATGGGATTCAAGTCCGAACTTTGACTAGGCTATTCCAAAACATTTTTTTTTAAAGCAATTCAGAAGTTGTTTTGCTGCTGTGTTTTGGATCATTATCTTGCTGCAGAACCCAAGGCTGCTTGTGCTTCAGCATTAAGTTAAATGGGCTTATCCAAAGCAAAGCTTTGTGGTTGTTTTACATCAACAAACTTTAACTGGGAGATGCAATAAATAGGTTAAAGCCTTCTTTTAAAAATAATTGTTCAGTATCTGCCAAACTGTTGCTTGTTGTGAGGTGTGCATAATGACCATGCTACTATGAAAGTCAAAGCAAAATACAAAGTCAATACAAAGTCAGAACAAAAAAAAAAAATTAAAAAATGACGACTCATATCTCAAAAAACTCCGACTTGGGTCATTTGTATTGCAAGGCAGTTCTGTATTGAACATTATGATAAGCCACTGTAAAATTCTGCCTAGTTGGAACATTAATACTGTGCTGAAATATGGGAGCCTTTTTTTTTCAAGTGTGCTTGAATGATGATTTAATTCAAATGTATTGCACAAAAAGTTAAATACAAATTTTTACATACATACATATATTTTTTATCAGCTCTAAAAAAATTAAGGGAAATGTATTGTACCGTAATTTCCGGCCTATAAGCCACGACTTTTTTCACACGCTTTCAACCCTTTGGTTTATGCAGTGATGCAGCTAATTTGTGTATTTTTTGTCACGGGCGGAAGGGGGCACTCGAGCGGAAAAGATAAGAATGACACCAGTGGAATATATCTGCCGAGGAAGTGACTTTTACCAGTCCGATCCTGTTAGTGCTACACTAGTGTGGTACTGCCGTTTCTCAGTGATTTTTACAGGCATGTTTTTTTAACCAGCCCTATGAGCGCAGCACTAGCGTTAGCGTTAGTGCGGTGGCGCTAGCGTTAAACTCTCTGTGTACCGTCTTTCTTTGTAAATATCTCAGGTTTCAATGTGGGTTTCAATGTGGGCACTTGCGGCTTTTGCACAGCTGCGGCCTATGTATGTAGCAAATGGTATTTCCTTTACAAATGTACAGGGTGAGGGTTATGACCAGTAGGCCGGGAATTACAGTACCAAAGAGTTCATTAAGAGCCATACATTCCTATGTAATAACATTGCCACAACCATCTTCGACACAAAATGTGATATGCTTGTTATCATGAGCTGTTTCTTTTCTTCTTCATTCTTTTTCTTTTCCCAGTATGTTCAAATAATCTAATTCTAGAAAAATGCGTGTGTTTTTTTTTTTAGATGATTTTTTTTTTTTTTTATCTTTCTGGGAAGGTCTAATTTGTCTTTCCTTTCCTGTCCTTGTTACCATCGCTCACATTTCGATTCTGACAGTGATCTGTGCCTTAAGTTCTTCAATCACATCTACATTGTTTCATTTTAAATGTGTCGTGGTGGAGTATGAAGCTGAAATGCTAATAACTAATGGACTCATCAAAATGTTTTCTAGACCTAACTGGAGATGGTTGAGTGAACATGTTCTCAACAGTCGTTTGATGTATAACGAGGTACTGCCTAAGAAGTTCTTGTGATGGATCATCTTTTTTCAATTGTCCTGATTTCCCTCTTTGTGCACGTAAATGTCATGAGCTTCAGTGTGCCCTACTTTCCTGCGTCACAAATGGGTTCTGAGTCACTGAGACTGGGAGTGGGAGTCTTCACCGGGTCATGCCATGCCATGTGTCTGGTCGAATTGAGGTGAATTTGTTGTCTGGATTTGTTGACAAGAATTTTTGAAATACTTTAATTATCTAATTTCACCAGTACAGTACGGTACTGACAAAATCTTGGGGCTATTCAGCGATAGGGTGAAATATCAGGATGAAACTAATGGGCACTAAAGGTGAACTTAATTTGGTCTTCGCTGCCATTTTGAATGTCCAGCTCAATAGTCTTTGACCAATGTACTGTTCTGTAGCTATAAACTGAGTGGCAAAATTCACAGAATTTTTTTATTTTGTAGAAATTCCACTGACATGCCTTTCTGTGACCTTTCCTATCTTGTCTGTTCCTAACCTCCTGATGACAGCTTGTGATACTTTCAGCTCAGTGGCCACGTCTGTCTTTGCACTGGTATCCCTTTTTTGTGAATAGTGTAGTTGGTCTGAAAATTATTATTTGTTGATGACATAATTTGTCTTTTCTCATCTATATATGCAGTACTGTATAGTGACCGACAGAAGCAATTAAATGCTGTTCCACTAGTAACCTTTCATACAACAGAATAATAGCTTTGACCCAGATTTCAGATAACTGTCGGGAAATATTACATTTCATTGGACTCAATCAAATAATTAAATATTCAGCATTTTACTTTTACATCAAAAATAAAGTATTACACTCCTAGATCTACATAGGCCCCCTGGTTCCATATGGCACCATATTACATCACTGGGGTTATTCAGGGTTCATGTCTGCATCTGATGGTTGTATGTCGTACCCATGATTTTACAACACCATAAAGTTCTTGTGATAATACATTAGGATTCATATCGAAGAGACACTTGGTTTTTATTTTGTGCTACACAGATCCAATAAATAATGGTTGTTTCTAAAGAGTACCACTAACAATGGATATTAGATAGTATCCAAAAGTGGTTCCTCTACATCAGGGGTGTCTAACTCGTTTTTATCACGGGCCACATTGTAGTTACGGTTTTTCTCAGAGGGCCATTAAGACTGAAATCATGTAACTCTTGAATTGACCCACCATATTTACACATTAAATTTATCACCTAGTTTTGGAATCAGAAATCAAGGGTAATGTTTATTTTTCAACTATTGTTGATGTTTGGTAACACAAAAATGCTTGCAATATCTCAATGTCATTATTTATGATATGAGAATTTGTAATTTTGGTACAGATTTGAACAAAAATCTTGAAAGTTGATACATGTGATTTGCCTTCGAGGGCCACAAAAATCATGTGGCGGGCCGCATATGGCCCCCGGGCCTTGAGTTTGACACCTGTGCTCTACATGTTCAAACTAAAGAATTGCTTTTGGGTACATAGGTACAACCTTTATCTTTTTGAGTATAAACTCAAATATTCTGCATTAGATTTAGATTACACTCGAACTACTACCCTAACACTGCAGTTTGGATCTTTCATGTTAATTATTAATATCATTAATATTCTCCTCCTAAACCATAGACACCAAGATTACAGTATGTCTTATTGACTGCCTAAAATGTACACAGCTCTGATGAATGGCACTTCATTATTGCCACTATAGAAAAACAAACATGGCATTCAGGAGAAGATAAAGGAGGTGTTCCTGTCTGGATCATGTGTGCTCCTCTTGTCACCAAGGCAACCAGATTTACCAAAGCCTGATAAATGGGATGCTCCAAAAGAAACACAAACCCGTGGTCACTTCACAACGCTGCCACCGACTGTACAAATGATCAACGCATTATGTATATTTACAGTTAAAGGGGTGGTGGGTGTGGGTAACACCCCGATGTAAATCCTCACAAAATATTGTTATCTCATCCTCACGCTCGGTGTAATTTGCCTAGAAACAAGCGCGGTGTCGTGACAGCGTCCGTGTATTTATTTACCTGCAGCCCACGTCGTCTCAGGATATTCGGCTCGTCCATGATTAAAGACGATAAAAGAACGTCAACGCTCCAAAGCGTCTCGTTGCTCAGTCAAGCCATTTTGCGATGTGGTGTGCCCGGGAGCGAGTGCTCCTCCTCACGGCTGCGCCACCAAAATCCCACCCCCTGCCGCTTCTTCCGCTTCTATTCGGCTCATCTCCTTTGCTTGGTGTCGCCCCTTCCACACACCCCTGAAAGGTGAAGAGGGTGGTGTGTGTGTGTGTGTGTGTGTGTGTGTGTGTGTGTGTGTGTGTGTGTGTGTGTGTGTAGTGTGTGTGTGTTTGGGGGGGGGGGGGGTCGTTGGGTAGCCAGAGCTGGAAAAAGTAGTCATGAAGTACAGAAAAGTAGTTTTTTTTTTTGTTTTTTTTAAATACATTGTCAACTATGTACAAAGCAAATCCAGTTTTGGTAACTTGTCACAACAGGGAAAAAAATTCTGCAAATAAAAATGTAATGTTATGAAAGGATAATTTTAAAGTCTCCCCCCCATCCCCTATTATCCCTTTCTGTCATATTTGTTAAAATTATGAGTATGACCTGTACACGTACAAGGGTAAAATAATGTGACCAACAAAAAAAAATCCTCTTTGGTCCAATTTTTGGCTAATTTTATTTGCAATAAATTAATAAACTATTGCAGCTGAGCAAAAACAAACAATCAGAGACAGAAGATGTGAATCAGAAGTTATCAGTCGATTAATTCTCGTACCCCTCCAGTCACATGCTTACCTGGTACCTTGGGCTAAAGGAGCTATGTTGAATCCACTTCCAGAAATGTAAAAAAAAAAGGCCATCCCTTGCTTGCATATCATAACTGAGAGAATTCTGAAGCAATGCAGAATACGCAACATTTCTGCTCAACCGGTAATTTTGTCACATCTGGGTTAGTATATTACTGTGGCCAGACAGATCTTGCCCTGGGCCTTGAGTTTGAAACCCGCCAACTAAGCGCAAAACCATTCAATTGTTTTGCCTTTCACTATTGTCATTGACATGGTGAGACCAAAAAAAATCTGCATTATTTTTAGTAAATAACAATCATTTTTGTGAAAACAAAGTGGTTAGTGCCATAGTCCATGCTTTGTATGCTTATTCTCGAAACGTCACATCTGGAGGCCATGCTTGATATTTCACCATCAATCGGCCCCCTCAATGTATTTAATGAGTGTGACAATGACCGTGTCCAACAACTGCACTTTGAAGCGGTCCGCTTCTGTTGTCACCCAGTAGTACAAGAGCAACCCATTCTTTGTTTGGATGTTGTGTTTGTTTAGTTTGCAACAATGGGTTGTCTCTTACAATGAGTTGTCACATGACCATTTCTAAAAGCCGTCTTTGTTTTTCATTGAGAAATTCTCTATTCATGGCATACAGGTAGACTTGGAAACACTTAGACCAACCCTTTGAATTGATTAAATTGTTTAATTGTATGTTTTGGGCAATACGAAGAATGCATTTTTTTAAAGATTCAGAGAAAGAAAACAATGGGATTGCTTTAGACTCATTAAAAAAAACGTTGTTTTTTTTTCTTTCTTTGATTCTACAATATGACAGTATGGTACTTTTTGAAAAGGGTCTATTGTATTTATATCACAGAAATTGCACAGTTGTACCTTTTGTTGATTTTTTTATTTCTGGAGGTTATCATTCTGAAAGCTTAAGTTTAATTTTCATAATGCTGATCTGTTATTTACATCCAGCACAATGAAAGTGCAGAAGGTGTTTGGGTTTTTGGGGATTTTTAAGTGGGGTATACTGATAATCGTCACGAATTTGAACATTTTGCCACTTTGCCATTCCACTTTTCATTATTAAGATTCACCCAGCAGATGGAGCTAGTTTGCCTACCGGGCACACAAGCCCACACCAGCCTCTGAAATGTCTGCAGGGATGCAAGACGTTCAGTTTTAACCGGAAAAATAAGTTTCGATTTTTGTTTATTCTTGGCGACTTGATAAACTCGCCAATGTAATTTTTTAGACTGTAAAAGTGATCAATGCAGTGACAATTGATTATTGCAAGCTAAGCCTATGCGCATTTATGGATAGACTGTGTTTGTGTGTGTCGGGGGGACTGAAAATAATTTCATTTCCGAAAGGGGACGCTGCAAAAAATGTTTGGGAACCATATTATTAAATAAGGGTTGGACATGATTTGGAAATCATTGTATTCTTAAGCAATTTTGAATTTCTGAACAAAAACAATTGCAATTTATACAGTAAACAGATTTTTTTTTCTCCATTTACACGAGTCGAACTTAATGATCACAGGCATCAATCTAGATCTACAGTACATACTTTTTTATAAAACAACTTTTTAAAATTAAAAAAATCTATATACTGTAAATGTACATACATTTTCCAGGGTGGCACGGGGGATCAGCTGGAAAGCGTTGGCCTCACAGTTCTTAGGATCTGGGTTAAATCCCAGGCCTCCCTGTGTGGAGTTTAGATGTTCTCCCCGTGCCTGCGTGGGTTTTCTCCGGGCAACATTAATTGGACACTCTAAATTACCCTTAGGTGTGATTGTGAGTGCGGCTGTTTGTATTGATGTGCCCTGTGATTGGCTGGCAACCAGTTCAGGGTGTACCCCATTTCCTGCCCGTTGACAGCTGGTATAGGCTCCAACAGCTCCAACACTCCCTGCGACCCTTGTGAGGTGAAGAGGCTAAAAAACTGGATGGATGGGTGGGTGGATAACTTTTTGAATCTGGGAATCTTGACAACTTCAACTGACTCATCACACCATACAAACTAAAGTCTGAACTATTCAGACAGAAGGTGCAGTTTGCTGCCTATCTTGTGAATGTATGCAGAATAATATGTTTTATGTAATAGACAAGCTGCAAGATTGCAAACTTGTGTGACTAACAAAAGCCTTTCACACACTTCTAATTTACAAGGTCGGATTGCCTGGCGTGGTGCATGATTGCTTCATTACCTCAGTGAGTCACTGCTCAGAAATCCACGCACACGCATGTGCACGCACGTGAAAGGAACTATAACATCTTCCTTCACCTAAACAGCAACTCTGTCGACATCCTTCTGTCTCCCGCACATGCTGTAACTTGGCTCGCAGCACTGAAAGCTTCAAACACATTGCCTGTCTTTAAATACAGTATTTAGTACATGCCCTGAGATAACCGTTACCGTTGTTATTTGTTGTGAACAAATAAAAACCATTAACATCACAGGTAGGGTTGCAGGCTGGGTTGCCAAAATGCCCTGACACGTAATATTTTCCCACATATGCTTGGGAGATTTTGTGATGCTCCAAAAAAAAAAAACAAGTTTGGACTTTTTGGCAGTAATCCTAAAAGGTAGGTTACACTGTTCATCAGGAAAAGAACACCATGCCTACAGTGAAGTATGTCGGTGGCAGCATCATGCTTTGGACTGTTTTTCTTCGGCTGAAACATTTGGTCTTGAAGATCGTAGAGGGGAATTGTAAAAAAAAGTTCCAAACAATAGTCAGCGTTAGCACAAAACCATCAGCCTTTTGTTGACAGCGAAAAGAGTTAGAAAAAGCCTACTAAAATATGTAGCATTTATCTGGTGTCGTTCAGAGGCATTTTAAGTAGTGGGAGGTGTGTGCGGACTCCCACTTCAAATTAGTGTGCTACATCCCATTCAACAGACGGTGTGCATACTTGTGCGACTACATTATCCTGTGTTCATCCATCCATCCATCCATCCATCCATTTTCTTAGCCGCTTAACCTCACAAGGGTTGCGGGGAGCATTGGAGCCTATCCCAGCTTTCAACGGGCAGGAGGCAGGTGGGGTACATCCTGAACTGGTTGCCAGCCAATCACAGGGCAGGTAGAGACAGACAACAATCACACTCACAATCACACCTACGGGCAATTTAGAGTGTCCAATTAATGTTGCATGTTTTTGGGATGTGGGAGGAAACCGGAGTACCCGGTAAAAACCCACACAGGCACGGGGAGAACATCCAAACTCCACACAGGGAGGGCTGGGATTGAACCCAGTTCTCAGAACTGTGAGGCCAAGCCAGCTGCGCCACCGTGCTGCTCATCTTGTATTTATTTATTTATTATTTATCCTCTCAAAGGATCTGTAATTTTTTATTTATTTTTTTACTTGTACAGCTTAAAAAGTCTCGAGAGGCTTAAGTGGGTACATCTTACTCCTCCATGACTTTTTACAACAAGGGTTCACAGTGCATTACGTACTTTAGTTATATAATACTACGGTTACGAGTTTTGGTTAAGACACTACTGGAAAATAATGGTACTGGCAGCCACTATTGACACTGGAGATTATCACTTAGTGGTGTACTGTATTCACTTTTATTGACGGCTGTTTTAACATCAATGCCTCTGTGTTGAGTTACCTTGACGGCACAGTAAACTTAATAAAGATTACATTGTTCCAAAGTGACGTTTCTTGGCTCTTGTCCCATGAAAAGATTTGAAAGAGGATAACAACATTAAGAAACTATTTTTCAGCACCAGGAAGTTATAGGAGTCTGGAAGTGGTTGAACTGAAATGGTTCATATGAAGAGATTTGGGAGTGAGAGTGCAAAGCAGTTGCTGCATATGTGAATAAATGATCCACATATCGTGGCTTTTCTTTCACAAGTGTTATAACTGTTATCCATGAACTTTACTCATTGAGAAATTATTGATAATTCATCCAACCTGGAAGGAATTGCTTCCAACATGAGGCTGGTCATCCTGAGGCCTAATGCCCTTTTGTGGATGTGGATGTGACTGTGCCGGGCAGACTGTGAAAAAGGACAAATATGGTGCCTTTATAGTTATCAGTAACCAATCACATGATAATTACTAACCTTAGTAAAGCTAGTTCAGTTTCATGTCTTATTTAAAGTCCATGTAAAGAAAAAAAAACCAATTGCACTGAAGTTGGACATTGCGTAAAACTTATATGGAAACAGCCGACAAAATGTGGTAAGTCAGTCGCAAAAAAAAAACCTTTTACTTTTTGGTTTTACAACCAGTAGTTTGGTAACTGGCCTAAACTCATTCAAGAATGATTCATCACAAGTGGGTTTAAAAACTTTCCGGCAGGTTGTTAAACACATTACTGTACTGGAAAATACCATGAACGTTGTCTAAGCTCATCAAAGGTCACCTGACTGAGCAAAGGGGGTGGCAACACAGAAGCTGTATAAATGAAAGCATCCCAAGAATTTCATCAACAGTGTATACAGAGCTCATCCAGGCAAGAGTGGCACTCCTAGACCAAATCCGCCATGCTCAGATCATGCACGCTGCTCTTCTCCACGTTGATCCTGATCTCTGGCCTCAGCTCAGGGGAGTGTAACTCCCAACAAGATGGGGAGCCAACACTCGATGTGGACAATGAGAAGGTACAACTAGTGGAGGCGGTCAAGATGGGAATCCTAAACTCGCTTGGAATGGACAAAGAGCCAGACATCACCCGAAAGGCCTCCGAGCGAGAGTTGAGGAGGATGTATCGGCTGTACTGGGAAAAACTGAGGGAGATGAGAGGAAATTCCAGCCAGTCGATGGGGGTGACCATGTCTACGGTGCTTTTTCCAGCTACAGGTGAGCGCCGTGTAGTAGGAGCTTGTGACTGACACACCTGAGTGAAAGAAACGTGTGAGTGGGAGTAGAAAGGAATGTTTGATGTAAAGTTCATTCATGAAATCTTATCGGGTGAGTTTACCCGTAAAGAGACTAAGAAAGCAAACATATCGCCTGCTGTTATTCACTTCATACCCTGGTGTCTCTATGGTTTTATAGTGCATTTAGTATCATGTCAGATATATTATGTGAGGGCAACTGGTTTGAGCGTTGGCCTCACAGTTCAGAGGACCAGGGTTCAAATCCAGATCCCACTTGAATGGAGTTTACATGTTCTCCCCGTGCCTGCGTGGGTTTTCTCCAAGCACTCCAGTTTCCTCCACACCCGAA
This sequence comes from Syngnathoides biaculeatus, assembly GCF_019802595.1. Taxonomy (NCBI): domain Eukaryota; kingdom Metazoa; phylum Chordata; class Actinopteri; order Syngnathiformes; family Syngnathidae; genus Syngnathoides; species Syngnathoides biaculeatus. Next base: position 13,057,297 of record NC_084652.1, read on the forward strand.
AAACATGCATTAATTGGAGACTCTAAATTGCCCCTAGGTGTGTTTATGAGTGTGACTGTTGTCTGTCTCCATGTGGCCTGCAATTGGCTGGGAACCAGTTCAGTGTGTTCCCCGTCTCCTTCCCGTTGACAGCTGGGATAGGCTTCAGCACTCCTGCAACCCTTGAGTGGATATGTGGCTAATAAAATGGATGGATGGATGGATGGATGGATGAATGGATGGATGGATGGATATCATATATTTGGAATTGTTTTGGGAAAGCAGCGAAAATGAAAACTTTACACTTTCCTCTGCTTTCTCTCTATTGTAGGGTCAATGAAAGGACCTCAAGGGGAGGAACTGCCACCATTGCTCCCTGGTCAGCAAAAGCAGTGGTACAGAGCTGTGTTCCATAAGAACCCAAATATCCAAACAGAGTCCATTCTAACCCGAGCTAAGCTCAAGGTTTCCAGGCATAGTCTATTACAACCAACACATTCTGATCCAAGGCAAGAGATTAAAGTTCAAGTCAAACGCCTTGAGGTGGGGAACGTAACTGGATGGACATCTACGGACCATCATGCTGATGTTTCACTCATGCATAATGTGACGATGGACATCAGCACTAAGGTGACAAAGTGGATGAGAACAGATGATACGTCATTGGTTGTGAACGTTAGGATGCCAACGGGAGAAGGCGACCCGACTATATCTTTGGAATTGGACTTAATTCAGCCCAAAGCAACTCAGAATCGAAGGCTGCCTCGCTCCAACAGGGAGGACGAGTGCAACGAACAAGGCTGGTGCTGCCGCAAATCCGTCAACGTGTCATTCAAAGACATTGGCTGGACCGACTGGATCGTGGCCCCCACGGAGTACACTATGCACTTGTGCGACGGCACGTGCCCGCACAATTACAAGCCGGCCACCATGCATACGCAGGTCAAGTCTCGCCTGCATCAGATCCTGAAGGGCGGCTCGCCTCGGCCTTGCTGTGTGCCAGCATCCTACGAGCCCATGGTCCTCATGTACTACGACAGTAGGGGGAAATTGAAACTGAAACCTTTTGATGACCTGATTGTCACTAAATGTCACTGTGCCTAAGGCAGACAAAGTTAATGACTATTGGAGCTACTTTTTTTTATGGCTGTTGTTTTATGTTTTCTCTGAATGTTTTATTTATTGAAAGTTCTATTTATTGTCCTAAATCATATGAATGTATCAAGTGTGCCATTGCCATTGTTACATCATTTTATAAAGCAGTGTTTCCCAACCTTGAATGAACCAAAATGAATCATAATATGCAAATATGGTGATTAATAAATATCCTGTTGGCTTGAGATATGAGTTCAATTTATTCTGTGACTACACTCATAACTCTCAAATCCTCCATTGAAAGAAATGGAAATGCCATTAATTGGTTCCAGCTTCCCCAAAAACATTTGTAGAGTGTTTTTTTTTTTTAAAGGAAAACAGCACTCTTTAATATTGTACTTTATAAAAGGAGACTTAAATTATGTAATTTAACATAAGGTAATGAAATGTAAGATTTGACACAAGTTTTTGTTTTTGTTACTATTCACTGGATATTGTGCTGCTCCGTTAGTACATGCAGGTTGGCCTCTGGGTGCAGTATAACGCAGGCATATGGAAATAAATGACGATGGTCACAACCAAGCTCAGTAAGCTGAAGTAATATTTATTGTCTTTCACAGATGATTGTATTTCTTTCACCTTGTCCCATTAGGGGTCGCCACACCGTGTCATCTCAGATGAACACTCATATTTGTTTGGCACAGTTGTTTTTTTTTTTTTTTTTAACAGCGGATGCCCTTCCTGACGCAACCCCTCTGCATTTATCCGGGGAGAGAGCTGGAGCCTATCCTAGCTAACTTCGGGCGAAAGGCAGACTATACCCCGAACTGGTTGCCAGCCAGTAGCAGGGCAGATATCTACACCATCACTGAGCGGGAATCGATCCCACGCTGGATGCACCAAAGCAGGCGTGTGTACCACTACACCATCATTGACTCCTTATTCAATATTATTGTAATCAACTTTAAACAGTTTGAACATCCATCCATCCATCCATCCATCCATTTTCTTAGCCACTTACAGTATGTGAATATTGACGGATGGGGCATTCATATCTCAAGGAAGCTCTGTCATGTGATATTGGGGCCTGTTTATTGAACATAAAGCTGCACTTCTGTTGTAATTATGGGAGCAGGTGTATTCACAAGTTAATACATATAGGTGTCAAACTCAAGGCCCGTAGCCCAGATGCAGCCCGTCACTTCATTTTATGTGGCCCACAAATGCAAGCCATGTTTGTCAACTTTTGCGATTCTTGCTAAAATATGTAGACCCAAATTCCAGATAATAATCATAATGATAAACTGTGATGAGATATTTCAACTTACTGTTTGCCAACCCCCTTTTCCACAGTAACTTAAACAATACTTACTTACTGAGGATAAAATACCTATATACCTATTATCCTTGTCTTCTGATTTTAAAACTAGTTATCACCCAATTTGTTGCGTGATGGTAATGTAATTTGGTGATGAAACACGTATATGTGATTACACTGTTGTAATGACCCTCTGAGGGAAATCATAACTGCAACGCGGCCTGAGAAAAAAATGAGTTTGACACCCTTGAGTTCTTTGTACCTTCTGGCATCTAGGGGAAGAACATTTAATTCTTCTGCCTGTCACTATATGTCACTGGCATAGACAGATGAATTATTATTGAATGAATTATTTATAATGAATACATCATTTCCTGCACGGTGGTTGGGAATCACTGCTATAAAATATGTTTTTATTTTATTATCATTTTTGTTGTAGGTATTGTAATACAACAAACCCATTTTAAATGTTCATTTCAATGTAATTTTTATTTAACAATACTGACCTGTTGCACTTGAATTTACAGTATAAACAAGGACATTTCATAATAAACATACGGGAAATGAAAGGCTCTTGTTGGCTATGCCGTTATCAAATGAGTTCAGGAGTTTATGAAGGCCAGGGTGCGTCTGCACGGGAAATCAGTTTATTGATAACATCTACGCTATCTTCTATAAATGACCCTGACATGGCTTTGGCGGTAGCCTTGACCTTGGAAAGGGACATAGATGATAGTAATATATATATATATAGATGAAAGTAAAGAGAAAAATTCAAGGGGTTGAAGTTAGTAGAAAATTGCACAGAAAGTCAAACACTTACATAAAAAATGACATTCTGTTACATCAACAACAACAAGAGGCAATAAATAGACTGCAATTTTTTTTCACTGCTTTTGTTGAATTTAATTTATATTCAGACAAGTTCAAAGTTAATTTTACTATGTATATAACGTAGAGAACATTACCTTTAATAATTCATACTATTTTATTTTATTCTGATGATTTAATTGTAACTGACAATTTCATATCATTTAAAAAATGTCTATTTTTTTATTTTCATCTATTATTTCCAATAAATCAGTTGAAAAATTATAAGATATATACTTACAAATGAATAAAAATCAACACTTTTTAGAAAATAATCAGGGTGGGTGAAAAGTAACCAGGCAATACAAATGCTTTTGGAATGTTTAATGTTAATTTATAAAAGCATTTTAGAAAACACTAATGGAGTGGACTAATTTCTTGTCAATATCCGACGTCGTAGACATCATTCAAAGGTACTTATTTCTCTGACTACGTGAGGATACTAGTTGATGCTAACTGCTTTATTTTCATTCTCCTATGTAAGAAAGAACATGTGAAGAGTTTGTTTTCAAAACGCGACATAGGCATTTTTTTCAGATTTACGAAACTCGCGCCAAAATTATCCAGCTCCGAATGGTAGTTATCGGGACACTCTGATTTTTGTTGAAAGTGCGACATATCGTTCTATATCAGCCAAGGAAGATCGCGTTTTATTTCAAAATGCGACATATCGAGATCTTATTTAGAGCAAAATGCGACATAATTTCGTTCAATCAGCGTGCGCTGCTGAAGCAAGCAGCATCCAATCAGAATTCATCTAGAGGGAAGTTCCGGTATCTTCCACATCATCATCCAAAATGGCTGCGCCCGCGTTTGAGAGAGATGCTAATGCCGAGTTTGATTTTATGTACGAGACACTGGAGAGAATGAAGCTGGGAAGGAAAAGAAACCCAGCGGAAACGGGGTCAGAAAAGAAGAAGCGCTTGCTATGATAGTAGACCCTATTTTTTCTCTTTGTGAAGTTGACCTGTTGTTTCCTTTTTTTTTTTTATCACATTTGGATTTTCTTTTACATGAATTCTATTTTTAATAGAATCTACTGATGTGTGAATCAGTAATGTTTCTTTTCTACTTATCAATTGAAAGAAAATAAAGACTTTTGATCTTTGTAGATTGTTTTTGTTTACACTGAAAAATATCCAGTACAGTCAGTAGCAAACCTTTTCATTGTTTTGATACATTTTACCATGTTTTTTTATTTGGATCCTTGGCATGCATTTTTGTCGATTTTATCTTTACAGTTTTTCTTGCTTTCAAGCTGAACTAAGTCTTGTATTTTGTTTATCAATGTTTAATAATATCGAATAAATGAATCAGTGATTGTGCTGGTTTACTCACAGGCTGTCCCATTGTGAGAGTGCTTTTCCTATTTAATTTTAATTCTTTATGAAATTTTTGCAATTTAATACTTCAGTTCTCATCCAAGTACCATTGTATCTGAATGTAATAAACATACTGTTTTGTCTATGATTGTGTAATGCTTGAATTGTAATTTTGTTGTTCAAAATATTTCACCAACGATCATTAATGAATGAATACATTTTTATAATTCTATGCAATCTTTTTTTTGCCATTTTTTATAAGGAAAGTTATCGGCTATGACTTAAGAAAAGTTGACATTAAAAGGAAATCAACACCCTTGGAGTAGACTCAATTTCTGTCTATGAGCATTATGAATACTGTTATTATTACTACAGACTTATGTCCTATTCTGCAGTGTTCTTTCCCCTGACAGCGACAGCTATAAATAAAATCAAAAGAAAGCAGACTCAATGAGTCAGATTTCAAACAGTGAATTTGTGAGTTGGAAAGTGATTTCATTTTGGAGATGTGTGTATGAGATCGACTACCTATTTTTTTTCTGCTGCTATCCCTCCCAACCCATATTAACCTTGGTAGACTGGTTTGAAGCAGATTACTTTCTTAATGATCTGACATCAACTTATAAACAAAATTAATCAACTGAGTGACACAATGCCTGCAGATGTCGGATTGCAGAATCGCATACAGATACACAAAATTACAATGATGTAAACTCAGCCTTTCCAAGACCTCATACTGAACAAACAGTTTCTAAATAACTGAAAAACACCTTTTTAAAAGAAATTCCCATTTTTTCATCTCCTTTTTCAACATCTGACATTAGTGAGCTAATTGTGAAAATTGAGACTGGTGACTGACCCTTATTTCTGATACCTAACTCTCTAAATGTGGTGGTCATGGTCTTAAATATTATTTTAAAATGCTTGAAATGTTGAAAGGCAAATAGTTTTCATTATTGCCTATCAAAAGCAACTGATTTTTAAAAAAAAATAAAGCTGCTCCTGAAGGTTTAAGTCGAAATTTGGATATGTCTCACTTTGCCAAGAATAAAATGTTTGGATATGTCTCATTTTGGAGAAAAAATGAAATTTGTCATCATGGTACTTTCACTTTGGCATGAATTCCTTCAAACAGAAGTAGCAGCAAGTCACATATCAAGTGAATCTTGTTCTTACATAAGGTTTGTTTAGAAAGCTATTCATGTCCATGTAGAGAAAGATTCTATTAAAAAAAATGGTAATGTCATGTCTCGACTTATTATTGTGGAACAATATAGATGTCGTCATCTCGGGAGTCCGGGAGAATGGAGAGGTTACACGCAGGATCGTTGCTGTATATTGCATCATCGGCTAAAACGCACTGCAAGTACAAATCCTCGGCGGGTTCACAAGGTGGCCTGTGGACAAACAATGAGCAGTGATGTAAACTTCAAAAGTACCAACAAAACCATTCGGGGAAATATTGGGTCACTTGCAGTGGCGGGAAATGCAAATAATTTGCCCATCCAATCATTTTCCGTACCACTTATACTCACAAAGGTCACGGCTGGCCGAGCGGCGCAGTACACCATGAACTGCTCACCAGCAAATCGCAGCACACGTAGTAACAAACATGCACTCGTGCTCGCATTCACACCAATGAGCAATTTAGTGTCTTCAGTTAACCCGCCACGCAGGTTTTTGGAACGTGGGAAGTCACCAGAGTACTCAGAGAAAAGCCACACAGGTACGGGGAGCGCCTACAAACTCAACACAGGCGAGGCCAGATTTGAACCCGGGAACTCACAACAGTGCTATGCAGTTGGTCATCGTGCCGGCCAAATACTTTGTTACGCTACTAAAAAAGCAGATTTTACAGGTATCTGTACTTATCTTGGATTTATTTTTCTTTATTTAACTTTCTATTCCATCATCAAAAGCATTGTGAGGTATGTCCCTTTTTCTGTTGTTCGTTTCCCAACCTCCGCGGATAATGAGAACATTAAAAACCACCTAATGGGACAAGTCTAAAGAAACTTACTATGTGGGCATTGCCACATAACCTTTGGTAACCTTTTTGTTTTTTGCTCAGTGACTGTTTTTTCTCAATGTCTTACGTCTCAAAAGTATTCTCCGTCAATTTTTGTGGTCCTTGAGCAGCTCCAACCACCACAGGGATACAAATCCCTCGCGTGCGTTTGACATACTTGGCAAATCAAGATTCAGAATATGCCTTCTTAATATGACACACCACAGAGAAGAGAGTTGCTAACAACCCTGACAAATTTGTATTACTTCAACTACAATTTCGAGTAGACTCTTTCTTATCCTTACACGTAGCTACACATTTCAAGCATAAAAATAGATCTGCTTTAAACCACAGATGATTGGAAAATATTACAGTATGTATTTATAAACAAAATCTCTGAATTCACTTTACATGGTTTAAATATTTAAGTACATTTAAATCAGTTTTTTGGGTGGGGAGTTACAGTAAGTAAAGAGGTTGAATCAATACGTCTTTTCCCACACAAGTATCTGTACTTCTATTTCAGTACAGTGTATGAGTACTTCAATGGTTTCCCTTTCCCTACTCATGTTCTTAAACCGCCAGCAATGAGTCATCAGCCGCTTTGATGAATTAAAAGACTAAGCTCACATCCAGTCCAAACGGTGATTTTTTTTCTCTCTCGAACACAAGGCAAATGGGGAAGTCACACAACACCCAAGTTTTCTTTATCTTTTTCTGTTCCATTCTGGAGGCTGTACTTCACTTTCTTTTGTCACACTTTCTGGGTGTACATAATTGAGTAAGAAGGGAATAAAACACCTGCTCTGAGGGCCGGCGCAGCTTTTCTGACTCCTCAAGTTTTCATAGATGGGGGCATTCTTGGTTGACTTTGTTGTGACCATGCTGGTATACTGATGGTCCCACTGGGGAGTCGCCGGAGAGTCCTTCTTTTGGCTTTTTCTTTGACCAGATAGTGTCTGACTCCATTTCTTCTTCCAGAGTTTGACCATGACCGTAACAGCGATGGCAACCAGCATCAGAAACAAGAGCGTCAGGCCCACCGCGAGACCTACGGGAGAATTAGGGGCAACACATGCGGTGCCGTTTACAGGGACACAAGTGTTGTTCACCATCATGACCTGCAAAGAAGAAAAACAAAAAAGTAGTAGGTCAGCATTTACTCTTGGGCCAACAAAAACACAAAACTCGGCACCATGGCATTTCAATTGATGTTGCATCTGTGACATCACAATGCCATGATTTCAAATTTGGAATTGCGGCAAAACTAGTGGCTGACAGCCTGCCACTCGTGAAAACTAGTTGTTTAAAACATTGCCCAGTGCGTGACAGTTCAGTTTCGTTCAGTCGCTCGGCATGTGGCTGGCATTAGGGTTCCCGGACTGAACATACGAACTTGGGAAAGGTACGAAAGCCAGGACACCTCATGTTCCGCAAACCACTGGCAGCATAATAGGGGAAACTCACAACATCGCACAGTCACGTGGACAGCAAAACAGAAACAAGGAAGGCCCAAGGCAGAACACATAGTCCGCCACTGAAGGCTGAGATGATAACCAGAAAAACAATGAGGCAGGAAGGTCAAAAGCAAGCAGAGTCAACAAAGGGATATCACTCCAAAGTGGAGTGCTGGAGAGTCTCGCATGAGAGGGAAAGTATTTGGCAAAAAGTCAGTGCAAAGGAGAGGCTTAGAAAGCTCCTGCGTGCCCAGTTGAGCGAGGTGCAGGCTAATAAGATGGCCATCGAGAGTACTCAGCTACTGGAAAACAATGGAACGAGGAATGGAACTAGGTCAGGCCTAATAAGTATGTAAAAGTAATCAGGCTGTTTTTGTCCCAATTTTGGCCGTGCACGATGAAACATGACCAACACCAGTATATCTTGATTTATATGATCATCCTGTAAGATTATCCTGTGATTTGAAGTGTGCCTGCAATGAAACTGGTCAGGGTTGACAATTTTATACGTTAAACAAGTTCAATATTTATGACTCAAACGTTTCAGAATCTACGTCTCCCAAAACGACCTGACTGAGGAACAAGGAAGTAGAAGGTGTAAATAAAAATCCATCCATCCATTTTCTTAGCCGCTTATCCTCACAAGGGTCACCGAGACTGCTGTAGCCTATCCCAGCTGTCAACGGGCAGGAGGCAGGTTACACCCTGAACTGGGCGCCAGCCAATCGCAGGGCATGTAAATAATAATAATAATTTAAAAAATCGTGCCCTATCCAAAGTCGAATTTTGCATTTGTGGGTTCAGTAGATGGCAAGAAGTATTTTTCATTCTTGACTGAAAACCCCCACCCCTGGTCCCCTTGGCACCACTCAAGAAACGTCGGTGTCGCGCAACATATTCAGAAGTATTTCTTCTTCATTTTTCTTAGATCTTAATTGATCACATCCAAATTCAGTCTTGGAAGATTGCTTTCTAGATCGGTGGTAGGTGGAACAGAATATCTCTGTGCAAGGTGTTCTATGCTGACATTATCAAATTACAACACATACAATACGATCAAGACTCGTATAGTCTCATAGTCTTCATGTCCAGAGTCTGTATCACATAATCAATCTGTGGGATATGGACTGAGCCGAGCCCTGCTGCAAATGGTCAAAAGCTGTACTACTAGGCAGTGTTGCACTCCATAAAAAGGTCTATAATTGCTCATAGAAGATACAAGATGGCCAACAATTCAACTGCTTTGGTATGAGCACAAAGACAACTAAAAACAGAAGATAGATTCCCCAAAATATTTCACGAAAAGACAAATTTGCAAATGCCAATCCACGGATGTGTACTGGGATTTGGAGTTTTTATAGCATAATAATTTACAATGTTTAAACCATTGCTGTTGCACTTGTATACATCATGTTACGGTTTCTTTAAAAGGAAACATTGAAGCTGTTTGTTTAAATGTCATGACATTAATTCTTGCTTACATAAAAGCCCTTCATTGTGTATTCTCTTCCCTTTAGTGTCCTAATATTCAGTTTTTATAGGATGACATTCATCTTGAATTCATTGAGAAAATGACAACCAATTTAAATGATAACAATCTTATTGGGCCAATTATTAATTCAATTTCTGTTCTTTCAAAGCCACTCCTTCTCATCGGTATTCACACTACCACACATAAAACATTCACTTTCTGAAAAGGCCTTTAATGCTCAATTAAAGAGATGAATACATTCTGTGATTGTTATATTGGCAGAACATCAAGAACAGCGAAAGTAAGAATTTTTTTCTCAGATAGTGAGTCAAAATAAAGAGCCGCCTTACCGCTCGAGACGCCAAAGTCGAGAATCGTGAGCAAAGTTGTGCGTTTGTCTTAAACTCACATTTGCAACAGACTGGTTCCTCTTTTCTGATATGAAAGTGGGGGTTGAAGAAGAAGACGCTATATTCAGATTTCCTGTAAAAGCTCTTAACCATATTATCATATCATGCATCATAACGTTTGGTGTGACTGTATGGCGCACTGGATGTTCATATTTTATGAATTATAATCGCTTGAGGGCAAATGATTGAATGGATATAAAGTGAGCCTTTTTCAGGAAAAGATGAAGTGAGTAGTGAAGGGGATGATCGCTTGAACGGGAAAATGAAAAATCTGCAACCTTGAATTTGCTTCACTAATCCACAGCATGAGCAGGGTGTGTACCTCCCCCTGCTGCCAGTCTCTCTCCAAACAAGCAGTCAAGCAATTTCATCCATCAGCTTATGAACATATCCAGAAATGTAGATAAATGCACTTGCGTGTTGTTCAAGTGGACAAATGTCAAACTCAAGGCCCCGGGTGCCCCCGGATCCGGCCCATTTTATGCAGCCCGTAGGAGAAAATCATGTGCATCAAGTTCAGTGATCCTTGCTAAAATCTGTACTGAAATGTTTATTTCATACTTAATAAATAATGTTAAACCGTTGCAAGCGTTTTTTTTCTTGTTGTTGTTAGAAATGACCTTGTTTTGCTTTTTACAATAAATGAATCCTGGAACGGCGGCACAGCGGCGCAGATGTAAAACATTGGCCTCACAGTTTGGAAGTCTAGGGTGACAGTCTGAGCGATCCCCCGTGCTGAAAGGTCTCCTTGTGATGAATCCACATACGCTACTAACAGCGGAACTTTGGGTATGTAGCAGACACTTACTGGGAAATTCCCCCGGTCTCATAGTTCCTCTTCTTCTACATAAAGGGAGCTAACATACGTTATATGCTAACCCTAACCTAATCTTAAAACAAAAGATGATAAAAAGATATACACATATATGTACATTCGCTGCGTTCGTTTTTCTGAGACGTACATAGCGAACATGAACATTTGGCGACAAATTGTCGAATGGCACATCTTGAAGGATGGATGGGGATGTTTCAGACTGGCCGGAAGTTTAAAAAATATACGCGCATTAATCACAAGGGGACTTTTCAGCTCCGGGAGCGCTCAGACCGTCACACCGGCCACACCTGTGAGGAGTTTGCATGTTCTCCACGTGCCTGTGCCGGGTTTTCTCTGGGTACTCCAGTTTCCTCCCACATCCCCAAAAACATGCAACATTAATTGGACACTCTAAATTGCCCCTCGGTGTGTTTGTGAGTGTGACTGAGGTCTGTCTCCATGTGTCCTGCGATTGGCTGGCATCCAGTTCAGGATGTACCCCGCCTCCTCCCCGATGACTACTGGGATAGGCTTCAGCACTCCCGCGACCCTTGTGAGGATAAGCGACTAAGAAAAAGGATGGATCGATGGATGGATGGATCATGGACTTCTGATTTTAGAATTGGTTATGCACCTACAGTATTTGTTGGGTATGTGGAATAACATGAGGTGATTAACCATTTGACATGAACATGATTTGCCTTCGCGGGTCATAAAATCATGTGGAGGGTTAGGGTTAGGATCCCGGGCCTTGAGTGTGACACCTGTGTGTTTTGTTTAGTCATCGAAGATGGAATTCTTCCTATATTGGAATAGTGATACTTCTCGTCACATGAAATTCACAAATTCTTTGTGTATTTTAACATACTTGGATGATAAAGACGATAATAGTCCAAATGCCATCGCCATGTGTGGACAGACACTGCACAGAACATTTGATTGTTTGCCGCAAACACATTAACGGGAAAATATAGCAGTAACCTGGAATGCCAGTCACTTGTTTTGCGTCTTGCAAGCCCACGAATATTTTTGCAGCAATAGACGAAAGAACAAAAATGAAATAAAACAAAATACTAGACCGCCGGGAACAGCAACATTACTCCATGACTATTACCAAAAAAAAAATAAAAATAAAAGGTTACATACTCCAAAATAATCTTGTGAACAATTTGCATTGCTACGCTCTGCCCTTGAAACACATTTTTCAATGTTGCCATGGTTACTTCAGAACCAATTCCCACTACTGAAGTTAAGAGACAAGTACGGCCAAGTACAAACTGAGAGGGGCGACTTGAAAAGACATTAGCAATGAAAAACAGACCAAAAACACTCAATGCAAAACGAATAAAAGAATGATCAATATTCCATTTTTTTCAAGCTAAGTCGAGATTTTCCTTTGTGTTGTGAGCCAGTTTGAGTTACAAATGAGCCTCTACTACATCGCTGCTCAAAAGAAGTGAAAAAAAATCCTACTGTAAATCTCTCGCTTGTCACTAAAGAGAGCCATAATTTGCTGATGCACTTTTAGCTATTTATCAAACAGGAAAAACTGTCAAACACTGAAGTACTGAACGAAAGCAATTACAATTAAGGAGCAGCAGCTTGCCACGACTCAGGCTCAGATGCTCACATGCAGACACACAAGGTCACTTCCATTAAAGACGCACATCAGAAGAATTTAAGGTGGAAGTGGGAGTGCATCAGGGATCCGTGCTCAGCCCCTCCCTGTTTGTAGTAGTAATGGATAGGCTGACAAACGAGGTTAGACTGGAATCCCCTCTGACCATTATGTTCGCAGATGATATTGGGATCTGGAGTGAAAGCAGGTAGCACGAGGAGAAACAATTAGAAAAATGGAGGCACGCACTGGAAAGGAGAGGAATGAAGATTAGTCGAAGTAAAACAGAGTATATGTGCGTGAATGAGAGGGGCGGAGGAGGAAGAGTGAAGCTCCAGGGAGAAGAGACAGCGAGGGTGGATAACTTCAAATACTTGGGGTCAACAATACAGAGCAATGGTGAGTGTGGTAAGGAAGTGAAGAAACAGGCCCATGCGGGATGGAAAAGTTAGCGGAAGGTGTCTGGTGTGTTATGTGACAGAAGAGTCTCTGCTAGGATGAAGGGCAAAGTTGATAAAACAGTGATGAGGCTGGCCATGATGTACGGATTAGAGACGGTGGCACTGAAGAAATAACAGGAAGCAGAACTGGAGGTAACAGAAATGAAGATGTTGAGGTTCTTGCCCGGAGTGAGCAGGTTGGATAGGATTAGAAATGAGGGACAGCCAAAGTTGGATCTTTCGGAGACAAGGTTAGCGAGAGCAGACTTCGACGGTTTGGACATGTTCAGAGGCGACAGAGTGAGTATATTGGTGGAAGGGTGCTGAGAATGGAGCTGCCAGGCAAAAGAGCGAGAGGAAGACCAAAGAGAAGGTTTATGGATGTGGCGAGGGAGGACGTGAGGACAGTGGGTGTTGGAGAGGAAGATGCACAAGATAGGCTTGGATGGAAAAAGATGACACGTTGTGGCAACCCCTAACAGGACAAGCCAAAAGAAAACGAAGAATACTACAAAATACAACAAAATGTACAATAATTACAAATATTTTGAAAGCAGTTCATTTCCATGCAATCTTATTTTTCTAATCTAATCTTATTATTGTATTTTATACAGTATTGTGCTGTTTCTAAATATTTAAAATATGTCATATGTTGTTGGTTGTTGGGGAATGGATTTGTTGCATTTCAATTCATTCCATTGGGGACAAGTGGCAATTGGGAAAATCCTGTTCTCCTGAGAACCCCATAAAAGCTCGCAGCTCAAAGTACCTCCTATTTTTGCCAACACTCAACAACAGCAATAGTGAACAACTATTGTGCTGGAGTGACGTGAGGTTCAGACGAAGTATTTTACAAGTGGGTGGTGCTGCAATAAACCGTGAGTTTTTAGTTTTGTTGCGCAGTCCAGATGTGTGTTGCGCCTCCACCCCACCGCCCCCCCAGCGACCTGATACAACAGACTCACCATCCGAGCGTTAAGTCACCCGTTGCTAGACGGAATCATACCGGAAAGACCCGTACTTTGACTAAAAAAATATATTATATATATATTCATTGAGTTGTGTCTACAAATCCGTTCACCAATTCAACAGTGGTCAAGAAGATTTGTTTGTTTTGATTTGTCACATAAGATTTAACCCTGAGATATTTTTAATTTTCTGTAGACAAGAGTAAGATTATCCTCATAATAATTCAAATGATGAACTTAAAATAATTTCAAAAATGTATTAATAGCCCGTGTCATGGGTGATTATTTCTTGTTCCATTTGTGTGTGTCTACACTACATGTTTTTAGATATAAATGTGCATTTTTCTTTCTTTCAGTGTTTAGGATAACCCCTATGATCCTTCTGAGAAGGTGCATGTTTCTGCTGGAAACTTTTAAAATCTGTTTTGTTTCTTCAGTGTACACAAAATTTCAAGCACCTGTACAAAATACAGCTTCGTTGAGGCAAAGTCATCACATTTCATGACAAAACAATGACGCTTGACACAGATGTTTTTATTTCTGTCAAAAAATATCACAGGCGGCATGGTGGAGCAGCTGGTAAAAGCATTGGCCTCACAGTTCTGAGGACCCTGGTTCGATCCCGGCCCGTCCTGTGTGGAGTTTGCATGTTCTCCCCGTGCCTGTGTGGGTTTTCTCCGGGCACTCCGGTTTCCTCCCACATCCTAAAAACATGCAACAATAATTGGACACTTTAAATTTCCCCTGGGTGTGATTGTGAGTGCGACTGTTTGTCTCTATGTGCCCTGCGATTGACTGGCAACCAGTTCAGGGTGTACCCCGCCTCCTGCCTGTTGACAGCCGGGATAGGCTCCAGCACTCCCCGTGACCCTTGTGAGGATAAGCGGCCAAGAAGATGGATGGATGGAAAAATATCACATTTGAGCAAAACGTACATCAAGTTTGCAGTTGCTGCAAAAAAAAACAACAACAGCGCTTTATGCGGGTTTTATTTTGGCGTGGTCCTCCAACCGGAAGTGCAGAGGTAACCCTCTCGTTGACGGCAAGTCGAGCGCAGCAGAGCAGCGCAACATGGCGACTCCGAACAATCCGCGCAAATTCAGCGAGAAGATCGCTTTACATAACCAGAAGCAGGCACAAGACACGGCGGCGTTCGAGGAAGTCATGAAAGACCTCAGCATTACTCGGGCTGCCAGGGTAAGGGCGCCTTCCGCCTCCTCGCTTGTTTGTGTTCGTTTGCTGTCCTCGAGCTGTCAAATGTGCGCGGAGAGCGAAAACAACAACAAACGAGCAAACCTGACAGATGGAGACATTTTACCTCGCTCCTAGTTTTAATGTACAGGGGTGGCAGTGTTGACTCTCTTTCTATTCCGCCGCCACCTCCCAAAAAATATGAAATAAAAAAATAAAAGTTGATTGGATTTTGTCCCACGCAAAGTGGCAGCAAAAGGGGCGTGCGAGTGGGAAGTGGTGCTTTGACTGGCGAGTTTAATTCGCTCCGTCATTTTAGTCGTATAACCAGCGCGCCTCATGCAAAAGCTTCATATAAGGCTCTCTCTGAAATGTATTTGTCAAAGAGAATAGAAAGAGATTATTTTGAGAATTATCAGAAAACGTGTATTTAAGACTATGACTTCAGAGCTGCCAACCCATACAAATTCACTCGAGAACAATTAGTCTTAATGGCCATAATTTTTTTTAGAATTATGTCAAGAACACTACCGCAGGATACAAATAATTCTGCACAATTGCACAACATAATCATTTCACTATAGTTGTATTTGGTAATTAACTATGGCCTTAATATTGTTTATTTATTGCCTCAACCTAGTCATGGCGGACACATTTGCAGCCAAATGTGTTCTTTTGCATGCTATTTTTGAATATCCTGTACCCACCGTTGTGGTTGAAAGAATGCAAATTTACCCATTGGTGACAGATAAAGGTTATCTAATATGATAATCATTTTGTATATCAAAATACATTCAAAGTTGTAGTTGTTGATCTTAATGAAGCCTTAAGCATGCGTTTGCCCCCTGGTGGCTGGCTGACCGGGTTGCGGGCACTGCTGCAAATGAAACGCTTTTCACGTGTAGCAGAATATTTAAAAAAAATCACTGATCATCATTTGATCGTGGCAACCAATATCGCGATCGTGATTCAAATGTGATTAATTGTGCAGCCACACTCAATGGTTGTCAACGTTAATTACATTGCATTGGCCACTCATCCCATTATTGAGCCTCGTTTTGCTCTGATTAATGTATTCAATCACTACATTTCGTCATAATTTATTTTTTTTATTGTAAAGAGACGGTGGCTGCAAGGGTTGTACAGTGTGGTTATGTTTATTTCTCCTGTGGTTTTGTGAATTTGTTTGACATATCCAGTGGCTTGTGCCCGCTGCTTGATTGACAGCCGCACACCAAAGATGAAATTTGGCAGATTATGTGGATTTTGAGCCACATAAAGCATACGGGCATCCATAATAAATCCTTTCAATGTTTGCCTGACAGTGGAGGGGAGACATTATGTGCGCTATTTATAATTATGTTTTCATCTATAGTAGCTCATGTGATTAAAAAATAAAAATTGTCCCATTTTATGAAAAGGAATGTATACTATTTTGAATCAATGGATTGGGATTTTTACGCTAACATGCCAACTGCACACAGGGAGGGTTGATTTGAACCCAGGTCCTCAGAACTGTGAGGCGGATATGCTAAGCAGACATAAGTGTGCCACCCACAGTGCAACTCAATTAGAAAACAAAAGAAATCTTTTAAAAAAGGGACATTAAAACAAACAAGTGAGATGTGCAATAATAATGTGGTCACAGTGAACGTAATCGAAGGGTAATCCTAGGAGGCATTTCAATGATCGCTTTTTTTTTTCATCTTTTAAAGCACACGTCCTACTTGAGTGGGTGACGTCATCGCCTTCTTTACTTGATGTGGTAGTCTGTGACTGATGATTCGTCAAAATGTTGGCGGGTCAAATTCTGAAAATCAAATACTGTATTTCATCAAAAAATTACCCTAAAGGACCACTTTTTAAAAGTTTAAAAGTTGAGATGTTCTGGCAGGCTTTTCCTGGCAATTTTTCTTCTTGCTTTTTAGCACAGATACCGTTTTGTGCTAACATTAGCTGTTATTTAAAAGTTAGAACTGTTCATCGTTCAAAATTTTCTTGATTAAAAACGGGTGTGCGTAGACGTTTATATGCAAATTATGTCATGCAATCAAATGATTTTTAGGGTTTCCAGAACAGACTGGGTAAGGAACAAAGTTTAACGTGGGGATGTCTGGATCCAACTTTTTCACCTCAGATGCCATACGATATTCCAGGTTTAAATTGTGGCCGCTACCGACATCGATCGAATCCGACATTAGCAACAATCACAGATACTTTAGTTATTTTGCAGTGTGGGACGTTAGAAAAGACTTGATCAAGTGTTATTACTCAAAGAAAGAACGATAATTAGCAGCAGTAAAATTGTGGTGCGAGCGTTTCTAGTGATATGTGAAGGAATCACTGAGTAGATTTTTCAAACTGTTACAATGACCTTTTGGTTCTTTGCTTCTTTCTCTCTTTTGACGTGTTGGAGTTGAAAAGGTTTGAAGTGGCCTCTTTCTGAGCCAGAGGTCTTTGAATATGTAATCTTTTGTCAACATCGGAGTGGATGAATGTATTTAAAGACAGCGTTAGCGTTAGACAGTGATCCAAGCAAAGTCATTATTATTGGATGTTTTACGCTGTCAACAGTGAGCTTGCATGAGAACATTTAATTGAGCCGTTAGATTTGCCCTCGATGAGAAAGAGAACCGCATTCCATTTGGAAATAAATATGGGGGCGACCGCGTGCCTTCACAATCAGCAACGTATGTTTCATTGCCCGTTATTAAATTGAGTTGTTCAGTGGGTATATTTATTCTGTTTTGCTTCCAGTTACAGTTGCGGACTAATCAGTATTTGCAGTTGGGACCAAACCGGGGGCAGCACTATGGAGGATCTTTACCGAACGTCAATCAGATTGCAAACACCGCCGTTGATTTTCCTTTTCAGGTCAGCTACTTTTAATTTTTATGCTTTTCTTTGACGACTCACATGAAATCTCACCATCCACAACAAACCTGCATACTCTTAATGAATACAAAAATCATTAGAAGAAACAGACCCTTTGCAAAGACACTAATATTCCCCTGTTACTTGCTATTTTGTATCCTGTAATGCAGTCACTCACATTTGAAAAATGTACGGGTGTGGTCAGTCATGCCTGCAGATATAAAGTTGCGAGCGTGTGTTCTGTTTGTAATTATGAGTCTACCCCTTTAAGAGGGGAGGGGTCGGTGTCAGGTAAACTAAGAAGTATAAGTAGGCTGAGCAGCGCTGGATTGGTTTTCATATGCGCTGTGAGTGTGCAATGTGAGAGTTTGGCGCAGTTTCGAGGGAACATTCGTCAAGACTACACAAAATAAGCAATGTGTTCCAATATCTATGTATTTCTACTCGTAACAAATTTTACGCACGTGGTTTTTCGTGCTCGACTGTGCAAATTTGAGAGTGCGATGGCGCGCGGGGGCAAACGCACCCGTCAAATCACAGTGTGGGGTGTCTTTCGGCTTGTTCCTTTCGGGTCGCCACAGCGTGGCATCTCTGATGAACGCACATATATGTTTGGCACAATTTTTACGCCGGATGCCCTTCCTGACGGAACCCTTCTCAGGGAATGGAGGCCCCAGTGGGATACGAACCCACAACCCCTGGTTTACCAAACCAGTGCTCTAACCACTGAGCTACGGGGCCTCCACCCATCAAATCACAGTGATTTCCATAATGTGCTTTCTAAAAGAAATACAACATGATGTCTTTAAAAAGTTGAACTACATCCATACAGACCTCCACTGTGACAACTCTGGGCAGAATTATTAATCTCCCCAACAACAACACTGGGATGGTAGTTTCAAACAATTTGAGAGCAATTCTGCAATTACTTCAAAATTCAATTAAAGGTAACAATGAATTGATTAATTGAGCATTCGTTTTCAGTATCGTTGATCAAGATAATTTAGTAAAATGCTCTTCTATCGACCGTATGACTCCAGCTCCTGTTATTCACGTTACAGTGGATTTGTTGTACCTAGTTTTTATCACTTTGTAGTTAAAAATAAAGACAGTACAATATATAAATCAATGAAAACTGACTTTATTTGTGAGCAATATCGGTTTGCTCAGAAATCAACAGACAATGGCTAAATGTTTTTTAAACAAAAAACCCAAATCCTAACACGATCACCAGCGAGCTCATTTACAGATAGCGACACGAACAATAATTTTTATACGTCTTCAAAATGTAAGTCTCTGTTTACCTTGAAGGAGTTACTCCATTAGCCATATCGGCTCCCGTTTGTGCCTCTTACTTATCAACAACAGAACCAAACCAAACTCTTTTAAAAAGGACATCATTCTTATGTTTAGCTGTTACTTTCTTCTTTTTTTTAATGTTTATTTAAAGACTCAAAATTGCCCAAAGGTGTGAATGTGTATGCGAATGGCAATTGAGAGACTCCTGCCTGAAGACAGCTGGGATGGGCTCCAGCACTCCCGCGACCCTTGTGAGGATAAGCTGCTTGGAAAATGGATGAATGGATATGATTAGAACAGAATTAAGCCGTGGTAACATCAATGACACTCAGTAGAGTGCATAGCTCGGCTAAGGCGAACAATCCTGAGAGGCATTTGAGATCTTGGCTGTCAAATGATTTTAATTAGCACACACCATCATGGCGCATGTTTGTCCTTGTTGGGTTCCCGTATCACAGGATTTTTGAACAAGCTAAAACACTGCAGACAAAGGACAATAATAACTTGCCCATTAGATGAGCTTGAATTATTTGCGCCTTAAAATGAATTTAAAAAAATCAAAATTACACTTTCTGCTTGTTTTGTGAATGTTGTCCCAATTTTTGGTGTCATCAGAAGTCACGGATGGACGTGAGCAGGTCATCGCGACACCACGGGTTGGTGGATAGAGTGTACCGCAACCGAATGTCGTCACCACATCAGAACCCGCTCACTGTGGACAAACACGGACGCCAAATATCCTTTGCGTCGTGTGTGGACCGTAGCCACAGTACTTGGATCACTGGAGTTCATTTACAGTTTGAAAAAGACTGAGCTTTGTCTTCAGTGATTGCAACGGTATTTTCTTAACCTTCAGTGTCACGTTGACAGCTGTCCATATGGCTCGGTATATCTGTCGCCGCAACCTGATACCAGTTGGAGGAGGTAAGCGGCTCCGCGTGATTCGGTGTCCTTTTGTGTGCTCTTTGTACAGTCATCATTGTCAATCCCTCACATTGCTTCTCGAGGAATTCCAGCTGCCTTTGCATAAGTTCCCATACTGCAAACACCGTTACATTGTGTACACTTTGAACATCAACATTGTGCTTACATCCATCCATTTTATAGACGCTTATCCTCACGAGGGTCGCGGGAGTGCTGGAGCCTATCCCAGCTGTCAATGGGCAGGAGGCGGGGAACACCCTGAACTTGTTGCCAGCCAATCGCAGGGCATCTCGAGACAAACAGCCGCACTCACAATCACACCTAGGGGAAATTTAGTGTCCGATTAATGTCGCATGTTTTTGCAATGTGGGAGAAAACCCACGCTGGCACAGGGAGAACATCCAAACTCCACACTGATTGAACCCAAGACCTCAGAACTGTGAGGCCAACGCTTTCCAGCTGAGCCTCCGTGCTGCCTGCTTACATACAGTGCCTTGTGAAAGTATTCAGCCCCCTTGAACTTTTCAACCTTTCGCCACATTTCAGGCTTTAAACATAAAGATCCATCCATCCATCCATTTTCTTAGCCGCTTATCCTCACAATGGTCGCGAGAGTGCTGGAGCCTACCCCAGCTGTCAACGGGCAGGAGGCAGGGTACACCCTGAACTGGTTGCCAGCCAATCGCAGGGCACATAGAGATAGACAACAGGCGGACTCACGATCACACTTGGGGGCAATTTAGAGTGTCCAGTTAATGTTGCATGTTTTTATGATGTGGGAGGAAACTGGAGTGCTGGAGAAAAGCCACACAGGTACGGAAAGAACATGCAAACGCCACAGAAGGGGGCCGGGATCGAGCCCGCGACTGTGAGGCCAAAGCTTTACAGCTATACCACCGTGCCGCCTTTGTGCTTCCACATACAGTAGTTAAATTAAGAAAATAATAATAATAACAATTCAATTCAAATGTATTGCACACAAATTTTACCTAAATATTTTTTCCAAACACTTCTTCAAGATGAAATGCAAACATATTGTAGCAATAGTTAAATAATTGTACATAACAAGCAGACTGTATTGAATTTTTCAGAAAAAAAGCAAAATGACTCAATTGAACTACAGTCATCTGGAGTCTCGTTATCTTATCACTCGAAATGTAAAATGTGAGTCATTAGACCAGGCGAAGCATATTGGCCAGCCTCTGATTTGGTTTTGTCTGCCTATGCTCCAGGACAAATTCTGACTCAGCACTTCACCAGAGTACATTAGCTCCTGGCCAGCAGGCATCCTTCATGTGTGGATCGCAGGAGCTTCAGCCCAAGAGAGGTACAACATTGGTTTTTGTTTGTCTCCAGAAACACACACACACACACACTTGGCTATACAGCTTTAATGGGTGGCTCTAACACTCTCGGTTTTAACATTTATCAAAAAAAACTTGTACATCTGGGAAAACACTAGCATCCCACAGCAAATGTTATGTTATCACTATGCTCCATTCTTTGATTTCCTGATGTTAACGTGTCAGACGGGGGGCACGTTTTTAAAAAATGTATTTGCTCAAAGATAATGTTGGGATTTAGTGGATTATCTGGATGTGTTGAGTGAAATGTGGCAGAGATTTTATGCTGTCATCCTTACTGCTCACAACCTTTTATGTAATCCCGAGCGCTCTTTTCATTTCTCCCCTTTTCTGTAGTTCTGCTGCTAACAGTGCCAGGGTCTCAAATTGTCAAAAGGGAAGTTGAAGAAGACGGGCAAAAACAGAGCTGGGATTGCAAAAAGGTGTAATGTCTATGCATATAGATCTTTTATTTCATTGTCAGTTTTAAGGCACTCTTCAGAACAACTCAAGTGGTACATGATAACTTCTCCTTTCAGGACGTTTCTAGATCGAAATCTTACGAAGTCCCTGGAATCCAGTGAGTTCTATGGCATTTTCCACCTTTTCTAAACTGTCTAATTTATGTGAAGAAATTCCCATTAAAACTCGTAAATTGGGTCACTTGTATCTCAAAGCACCTCTATATTGTTTTCCATATTATTGTAGTATTGTCTCTTTAAATCAAAGTTAAATTAATAAACCATCAAGTTAAAAAAAATACGATTTACTATATTCAATTTTTAAATGGATGGTGGCTCAGGATTTCAATGCAGCAGTCTGTTTTTCCGCCAGCATATTCCCATCACCGGAGCAGCATCTCAAACCGGTCGCTCACAGCACTGGCGGTTCTCTGCCTGACCTGTCAAACGTCCACTTCCCTCCTCTGCTGTCCACCCCACTGGACTCAGACAAAGCAGCAACCCTCTCATTCAGTTCTCCCAACAATACCGCACAAATGCTGGATAAAACACAAGGTAGTGCAACAATTGACACTCTGCTCATTATTGAACACATGCAGTGCGTTCATCTGTCTGTAACGCTTTTTTTCTTTTCTTTTTTTGGTGCTAATTTCACCGTGTGCGTGCTGTTGAACACTACATTTTGATGCCTTTGTCTTTTTATGCTGGGTAGGAGTGAATGCCTGTCAACCCGCAGTAACCATGGAAATCCAGTCTGGGCAGGACATCATGGAGCCTCTCATTCCGAACATGGGAGAACCACACTGGCAACCTAATTTACAGCACTCATCAACATCGGCGCCTCTCCCTCTCTCTCAGGTACATCTGACACC
Organism: Syngnathoides biaculeatus; assembly: GCF_019802595.1. Classification (NCBI taxonomy): domain Eukaryota; kingdom Metazoa; phylum Chordata; class Actinopteri; order Syngnathiformes; family Syngnathidae; genus Syngnathoides; species Syngnathoides biaculeatus. Next base: position 13,080,031 of record NC_084652.1, read on the forward strand.
CCTTTTGGTGTTCTATGAGATTTTATACAGGATGTGCCTCGGCTCGGTAAGTGGTGTGGAACCCTGCTTCAAACATTGAAAGCAACTGCATTGGCCGTGGGTGTTTCCAGGCTGCGATCAATGCCATGAACCTGGAGCAGCAGTTGTCCCAGTATGCCTTCTTCAACCAGCAGCCGTCATCCCAGACGTACCAGAACCAGCCCGTGAGTTTCTGCTTTAGGTTTTTACATGCAATCACCAGTGTTCATTTTGATGGTTGTCAAATTATTAATAACAAGGCAGGGTGCATAAACTTGGGCATAAATTGAGTAGCATATTTTCCGCACCATACAGCGCACTAGATTGTAAAATGCAATATCAATTACAGGGTCTACAGTAATCCCTCTCTACTTCGTGGATCACCTATCACAGATTCAGTGCATTGCGGATTTCGCCCCCCCCAAAGATAAAAAAAACCCCATATCACTACATACTAATGCGTGACGACATGGACCAATGAAGCAAAAAAAAAAAAAACGCCAGCATACATTAGTACAGAATTGTCGCGGGAAGCTGCATTGATAGGGTATAATGCAGCATCCCCAGCAAGACAACACGGACCTATGAAGCAAAAAATAAAATAAAAAAAATAAAAGCCATTTACCCCTACTCTGGTCTGGTCTGGTACCAATTAACCATGAAAAACGATTGATTAGTGTATTTCTGTACTTAACGCATACATAAGCAGTCACTCACATGACGAGTGCATTCACGGCTGCGCGCCATCGCACTCGCAAATCTGCAAACATGAAAAATCACGCGCGGGAAATTTGTTACGAGTAGAAAAAATAGAATATGAATATTAATAAGTTTATATAGACGTCGATTATTTTGTGTCGTCTTGACATTAATTTACGTGCTTATTTCTATAAACGTTAACAAACGGGCCTGCTCCTAAACGATCAGGATTCACGCGGAGACAGGAAATGCAAGTTAACCGTACTGAGCACGTACGGAAGTGATGCCAAAAGCACATGTTCTGAGCTGCTTCACTTACTGCGAGCCCATTTACGTCGAAAGTCATCAACATCATGAGCAATGTCTAAGGAAATACAGTTAAACCTACTCAATGCGTCGATCGCGAGACAGTTTTGGTTGATCGCGTGACGGCGTGTCCGAAAAAAAAAGACGTTTGACTATCATCCACCTTGTCGCTTGATTCAAGTGTGGTCAATAGTTCGAGGGCACGCACATAAAGACACGTTCTAGTAAGCTGGCCTCCTATTTACGGTAGTTGCGGTGATGCGCACGTGCACCCCCCTCTACATGCTTTTGGAAGATATAGAGTTCATTAATGTATTGACAATAGATACGCCGTAAATTACGCTAGATTATAACAATACATCTCGATTGCCGACAGGAATGTTTTTTTTACAATGTATTGCTAGCTTGTTGCCACTAATGCCGATTATGTTGAACTAAACTTTCAGCATCTTCAAAACATTACGTATAGACCGTTCGTGTTTATTCCTTGACAGGCCAGTGCATTGAACTTTTCTTCAGATAAAGTTTGTCAGATCAAGAATTTTTATTGATGAAAAAACTTAAATACTGTTTTATATCATGTTCTACTAATATCAATTGAAATTGGAAATGATCATTTCTGAGTTTGAAATTTTAGTTTTCTATTTTAGTTATGTATTTGTTTATTTTATGTTTAATTTGCCGTTATGATAATTCAGTAAGTTATTTTAAGATCTTGAGATTCCATCCCTAATCACACCCAACTTTATCTGCGAGCATGACTGACCACACGCGTACATTTTTCAAATGTGAGTGACTGCATAAGGCGCACTGTATTAAAAGGGACACGCTAAAACATACAGTCTACAAAAAAGGGTAATTGAGTTTAATTCATCTTTATTCCTCTATTTAACAATACACTTACAATATTTTATAATCAATCTTGTTTTTGTAAACCGCCGGCAGTTGCAGCATCGCAGTAGTCCTTGGATGGATGGAGACATGACGGTGACTGCACAGATTTTTCCCGGCTGTTCTTTTTTCAATAATCCATTGTTCAAGTACATCTTCTAACTGTGGCCACCACGCGGGATCTCTTTCATCTTCTTAACTTGGCACAGTTCCTTTTCTTCCTCCACTTCCGAACCATAGTTCACTGATGTCTAATTATTTTGCAACTCCTAAATTACCATTTGTAACCGTGTAAATGATAGCACTGTAGTTTGAATTGTGCCTTGTCTCTTCATTGATGCCATTTTCGGGAGTCTTGGACAAAAAAATTTGTTTTCCATCATACCGGTAGTATACATTCCGGAGGCATTCCGGACGTCAGGGTATGTAGTGTATACATTTCATTCCTGTGTCAGCAGAATATGGCCCAACAGTCAATTAAGCAGACCACTTAAAGTCGGACAGTGACATTTTTACAGATTTTGAACTCAATGCACACATGAGGTGAATCTGATTAAAAGGTTCACTGTTCCTTTTTGAGAAAATGAAAGATTTTTAAGTGCACCTTCTAGTGCAGAAAATACAGGATTTTCTTCCATAGCAATCCAAGTCAGAAAAGGCTTGGTTGTTGGATGCCTCTAAATGATTTTCCTGTTTGATTATCCTGTGGTTTGGGGTGTGTTATGAGTGATTTATGTATTTATTTTCCTGATCTGCCAGTTATCATTACTGTTGAACCTGTTTGGTATTTACAATTGCTAATCTTTGGGCCGATCCACAAAATTGGGGATCGTGATGGGAAACACAGCAACAACCACTTGGGAAGCGACATGAAGCTCAAAACTGTTGTTGATTTTCCCAGCAAACAGGTGCGGTCCAGATGCCATCCTCCGTGATCTCCTGTAGCATGTCGGACAGTCAGATGTCGTCACGATGCAACATGAGCATGGACATGAACACGGTGAGGTGTGAATAGGTGCCACTCCTTTCCCTCCCTGTTCTTCCAAAGTTTGCTTTCGGAAATGCATCTGCCGAAATTTTAACCCTAAATCCCCAGACCGGTGAGATACTTACCAAAAGGTTGCCGTGTTGCCCACTGACATGCATCCTTGCTAGAGCCTTGAGATGCACAACGGATAACTTAGCTGCTGTGAATCGTGAAAATTAACAATTGACCCCTTTCTGTAAAAAGGGTTACCCCTGAGCACCCCCCCCCCACCCCCCAAAAAAAAACTAAAATAACATAACACGCACAGCGTAACCAGTGCACTTTTGTTATTCTGTATAGCGCAGCCTCTGTACACAGACGTGTCCCGGTAGTGACTGTTGTTTTTCTTCTTATCGAGGACTACCGTATTAACCCCCAATCATGGCTCCAAACAAAAAAAGTTGCTTGTTTAAAGTTATTCTGCACTTTTGTTAATAAAAAAAAGTTTACAAGGCTGGGGGCCAAGTGGCTACAGATACGGCAATGCACTCCCAGCCTAGCGTACGCTACTACTAAAGCACATATTTTAAGCAAAAAATAAATATATTTCTTAAATTATTTTATTAGATCAAGTATTTAAACTATACATGTATTTCTACTATGCAGTTTATTATCAGGAAAAGCTAAAAAAATGCTTCAGCAAGCCCAATTCTTTAGGCTTGGAACGCATTATTTCTTTTTCCATTCATTGTAATGGGAAACATCAATTCGGTTTTCAAACAATTCACTTCTCGAACCGTTTTCTGGAACGGATTGTGGTCGAGAGCCGAGGCATCACTGTACTTTAAAGCAACACAAATGTTATATTTCTTCTAATTCCAAAAGTAATTCATAAATTTTGTGTGTACATATGATGAAGTGATTAATAATTTTTGCGGTTTCATAATGGCTCATTTCTAGAAATGTATCACACTCTACAATTTGATATCTGTCTACATCTATGTTTATGGTGTCATTTTAAAGGCACCACTGAAAATGTTTTACAAGACTCCGTGTAACTTCCACATCTTACTGAGACATGAAGGGAAGTTCTGGAATGACTTAAAGCATATCCTCTTGTATCAGCCCCAACCACTCCAACAATACCGCAGCCGGGTCGGATCCTCTGCCAATCAGTCTCCAACCTCGCCCATCTCCAACCAAGGCTTCTCACCCGGAGGTTCGCCTCAAGTAAGGAAGAGCATGTGAACGAACAGGCTGGGGCCTGGCTCTGAGTCAAACGCTCCCCGTCCCTGGCATTGTGGTTCTTGTTGCGGTCTTCTCCATGGTTACAGCAGATCTGGGCAAAGGAATGTTCAGTTGTACAGGAAGTCCTCCATCTACAAACATAATCTGTTCCTCCGCTAGTGACATAACTCGATTGCGTTGTAACTCGAGGACTTCCTGTATTACATAAGTTCTACGAGACATAGCTTGGGGTCTGCAAAATAATAATAATCTGCAATAAATTATTATGTTGTATCTTTTTTAAAATGGGATATGGAGACTGGGACACTAATAAAACTCTGCCCTACTTCAGCTTTGGTCCATTGAAAAGCTCTGATAAGATTGTGAGATACAGTAGGAGATTAGAGCCTGGGCCCGATTGTGAATAAAAAAAATCTGCAAATAATTAACGTCCAATATGATTTCCATGGAAAAAAATGCAATTAAAGATGGGGATCGTCTAATAAGTTCCACCAAAACTCCAACAATAAGTTCAGTTTTCGAATGCCAAACCCCAAATATGCAGAGATCCGCACCATATTATGAAATAAATCTGACATTCTTATATTTCATTTACTTAATGAACTAAATACCAGAGCATTTTACGTCTCCATTTTAAAGCGAAATTACTTTATGCGTTGCCCAGATCTGTCTATTTGTGAAAAAATGATGAGTGACATCATGTAGCTCATTTTGCCAAACTCTGCTTCCCTGCTGCTTTATGTTTCCTGCATCACATCCTCTGTATTCCCTCCCCTCATATCCAACGGAATATGAAAATGGTTTTACACAAGCTAAGGGGATTTTAGGCAGTCCAACAGGAAATGGTAATCCCTGTGGAAATGTGTGTTTGTGTGTGAGTGTTTTAGGCGCGTTAATCATTCTCAAGGATGGATCTTAAATTGAACTTAGCTTTGGTTGGTGCTGCATTTAAATAAATGGAGCGCACACGCGGTAAACACGGCTCAGGGTTGTTAATCTGTAACTCGCTTTATGTTTGTAAAACTGATTTCATGGGGATTGCATTGTTATAAATATTTTGCCATTTTTCCATCCAAGCTTTTCAGGAAAAAAAATAATGAATAAATAAGCCTTGAAAGCTACAGCGGGTATAGAATTAAAGTCTGAATGAACATATTGAAAGACAAAGTGAAAAGATTCCTTTTAAAAAATAGCAATCATAATAATATGCCTTTGCTGTGAAGTGCTGGTTCGGCAGTGTGGATTAGAACATCCTTTCCTCCTGTGATGCTTTGACCACGGGCTAAACCAAAATTGTCACGCTGGTTCCATGTTATGTGGCCGAGCCGAGTGGGGACATCTGCTGCACACGCACGCATGCACACAATAGGAGGAGCTCCAATTGAGCAAATGATCAAAGAGGCTCCACCAGGACCAAAAAAACCACCCCAAAAAAAAAATCATACATTTAAAAATGTGAATTTTTATCGAGAGAGATGAGTCTATTTTAAGTATATGGGTTATTGAGAATTATTTTGAGAAAATACACATGATTGAAGTCCTAATATTAGGAGAAAAAAGTGACTTTTAAGCCTAAATTTGAAAAAAAAAAAAGTAAGTATATCCATCCATAAGTTTATATTTACTTGAATTTTACCAAGTGAATTTCAGAATTGCCCCCCCCAACCACCCACAACTGTTCCTCTGCTATTATTCTTTTCCACACCTTGTAAAAGTGCAAGTTTGTTCTCTAAATTGTTTGACTTTAATTCCCAGATCATACGTTATCTATCTCAAATATACAGTACAACTTTATTCTTACACTATTACAACTTCAGTCTTTCAAGTTGTCTAAAGTATATACAACAAAAATATACAACAAATACACTTTATTCATCATATATTTTTACTGTGGCCCTTATATTAGTTTCTTTTAATCATAAGCCCAAAAATGTATGCCACAACTGTAATTTATTCTTACAATGTTGGATCTTTTGCTGTCTTTGTATCACATCACACAGATTACAGATTCGTGCAAATCCTGGAGTGAATTGTCAAAATGTACATACATTGTTTTCTTCTGTGATGCTTCTTTGTGTGCCCCGACTACTTGATGCAGACATTTTGATTCCTGAACTTTGCAGATTTGACTTCTTTTTTTTTGTCTCTGTTTTTTGTTGTTGTTGTTTTTTATTGTAATAACGAATCTGCAGTTTGAAAGAAAAATGTTTACCTTCTCGTGTTTTTTTTAATTTATTGTTGCAGCATAACTCCGTACTGGGTAGTGTCTTCGCTGACTTCTATGACCAGCGGGTTCCGTCTATTCAGAACAATGTGCTCTCTCAACAGGTAGGCTGCCTCAAAAACACAAAGTCCAAATATCTTTACTTGTGGACAATCATGTGTAGCAGCTATTCCACTATAACCGTGGCTTTCAAGCTAATTGCCCTTGGATCATTTTAAAAAGGTTTTTTACATTAAATGGGGAGTCATAATTGTTAACACGGTCATTATGACTTGGCAGTCATACATAATGAATGTCATCTGTGGAAAAAAAAGAAACCAGCCATCTTGGTAAAAAGCATGTTTATGATTCAGTGTTACTATAGCACTAAGAGTTCTATTTTTGTCGATGCACGTTTGCCAATTTGGCAGGCCAGTCTGCGACAAGCTGAGCGTTCTGGCGCAGTGATGGTGTGTCCTTTGACACGTGGCCAGCAGGGTGAAAATTTGGTTGCAGAAAAATAAATTAACTAAATGTAAGCCTACTCAGACCGCGTTGAAGTCCAGCTGCAGTAGGTAGAAAACTGATCTAATGCGATTTTATTTAATTTGGTCAGGTTGCAGGGGGACAGGATAAGGAGCTCCTCAGACATTTTTTAAAGTACCTACAGGAGCTAATCTTGTGAGCCCTGACATTCATTCATAGTTCTAGACTCAACAAATGAAGTCTGCAGGACCCAAAAAAATATATATATATACACTCAGCAGTAATTATAAGCTCTTTTTGTAAGGAAGTATTTAATTTTCACCCAGATTGTGACATACCCACATTTTGGTCTAACATGTAACAAGCAGGAGATGATAACATCTCCTCATTGAAGTACTATGTAGGGCGGCTCGGTGAGAAGTCTGGTAAAGCGTTGGCCTCACAGGCCTGGGTTCAATCTCGGACACGCCTGTGTGGAGTTTGCATGTTATCCCCATGCCTGTGTGGGTTTTCTCTGGGCACTCCGGTGTCCTCCCACATCACAAAGGCATGCAACATTAATTGGAGACTCTAAATTGCCCCTACGTGTGATTGTAAGTGCGACTGTTGTCTGTCTCCGTGTGCCCTGCGATTGGCTAGCAACCAGTTCAGGGTGTACCCCGCCTCCTGCCCGTTGACAACTGGGATAGGCTCCAGCACTCCTTGTGACCCTCGTGAGGATAAGCAGCAAAGAAAGTGGATGGATGGATGTAATGAAGTATTTAACTCATGGCATAGTATTTAAGTCCACCCAACCTTGGATCCACTGGCTTTCGCTCATCTAAGAAACTACAAACAACCGTCAAAGTTCTTGCCAGCGGCACTGGATTTTCGCCGTTCACAAAAATAGTGTCCTAAATGTTCTCACTTTGAAGCTTTATTTTATTGTTGAGGAAACGGCCCTGCGCCTGTGATGAGTGTGACCGTGAGTGCGCAACAAAAGACTGACCCTTCAAAAGTCACACCATCTGTCTCTGATCTTATCAGTGCTGGGATAATAATAGCGGTTTCTTGCAAAATTCTGTTTTGCGTTTGAGAGCTCCTGCACGATTGTAATTTTTCTTCCTCCTTGTGATTGCCAGCTGGAGCAGTTCAACATGACAGAAACATCCAACTGCCATGACAGCTTCAACAACCAGACATCCACCCTCAACTACTCGCAGATGATGGGCTTGTCTGGTGGCCACTGTAACATCCAGGGCTCTCAGCAGCTGGGCTACAGTAGCCATGGAAACATCCCGAACATCATTCTTACAGGTGCTTTTCTGTCATACTCATAAAAAAACAAGACATACAATTACGTTTTAGAACCACTTTTAGTCTTAATAGGGAGAACTCTTAGAGATTGAGGAACACTGTTTTTGACATAAATCGAAATCAGAAATTGTGTGAAATGTTAAACACTGCAGTAATCGTTATATTGCGGTTGTATTTTAAAGACAAAACATGCTCTGTTTTGTGATTCGGGTGATTCGGGTGATTCGGGTTACACATATATAAAAGATATTTCAAGTGAGAGCAATGATAGCCCCATAGCTCAGTGGTTAGAGCATTGGTTTGGTAAACCAGGGGCTGTGAGTTCGTATCTCACTGGGGCCTCTACTCCCCAAGAGGGGTTGCGTCAGGAAGGGCATCTTGTCTAGCGTTCATCTGAGATGTCACGCTGTGGCGACCCCAAACGGGACAAGCCGAAAGAAACATACTTACTTTCACAAGTCAAAGCAATCATACAGTATATTTAATTTTTCACTTACTCCATTACATTACTTTCATACATTTTCCAAGCCGCATGTCCTCACAGGGTTCATTCATCCAATTTCTATAGGGTTAACCTAACCTAACCTAACCTAACCCTAACCCTTGAAAATCATCTTTCCCTATTGAAATGAATGGAAATGCCATCAATCTGTTTTAAGTGTTTTAATCAGAAAAAAGAACAAACAGTGTACTTTGTAAAAAACATACAGCAATGACATTGTTAAAATGTAAAGAATTATTAGTGTTTTTGCTTTAATGGACATTGTGCTGCTCCTTCTAGTGTGTGCACATTGTCCACCAAGGGGCAGTAAAATGCAGACATAAGGGTATACCGAGATGGTCACAACTTCTCAGTGAGCTGTATTTATAATAATAATATTTTTTGCAAAGGGTAAAGAATATATGCTGGTGAGTATTTTTATCGTTTATTATGTGTTGCTCTACTGTTTGAGTTCAAATAGCCATTCCTTAAAGTAGTGGTTCCCAAACGTTTTTTTTGCTGTGCCCCCGTTTTTGGAGATTAAATTATTTGCAAGGGCCAACCCCCCACCCCAGCCCCCCTACACACACACACGTACACACACAGTTGTTCAAATAATGCACATACGCTTGGCTTGCAAACATTACTTGAAAATCAATAAAAACAAGAACAACAAATATCGCTCCAATAATCATTGCAGTAGCCACTTTTACAGTTGACAAATTACACCGGCAAGTTTACCAAGCCACCCAAAATTAACAAAAACTTTTTTTTCTGCTAAAATATAATGTCTTGAATTCCTGCAGTCATTTCAGTGACCGGTGTGGGCTTGTATCCTCGGGAGTAAAACTAGGTCCATCTGCTAAGTGTAACTTAAGAATGAAAAGTGTTCATGTTAGCTCTGCAACTCCCTTGCCACAACACCCCGCAGCCCCTCCCCAGGGAGTGGGCCCTACAGTATGAAAACTACTGTCTGAAAGGGTTATAAAGCCACATAACCAGTGCTGTTTGCCAGCCATCTACGGCTTTTTTGTATTATTTGTTAGCATTAAGCTCAACATTGTCAAATGAATACCAAGTCAAAGTCAGTCCTCCACTTGCTGTAAATAGCTTTTTGTGGTCTCTCAATGCCAAAGAGACAAAAGAAGCCATTTATCTTCCTCACATTTTGTGTTTGGCTCCTATGCAGCGAGTGGAGAGTCTCCTCCCAGTCTGCCGAAGGACCAGGCTGACCCCCTGTCAACAGATATCAGCTTTGACGTTGATGCGCACTTCCCACTGGACGACCTAAATATCGACCTACTGACACTTGATGGCCTGCACATGCTCAACGACCCGGACATGGTGCTCACTGACCCAGCCACAGAGGATGCCTTTCGAATGGATCGCCTCTGATTTTGGGGTGCAATGGTCTGTTTTGGCTTGTTTCACCAGCTTGCCAGCTTCACTCCCATAAAAAAGCTTTTTTTTTTAAAGAGAATGACCAGCTTCCCTGCTTCTGAACTGGAAAAGTGGCAGCATCCTAAAAGCATCAAGGTACAAACTCTGTTTGTGGTTCTACCAACGACACAAGTACTTAAGTTGCGATTCTTTGGTAAAAGAGGACATGGTTTAAAGGAATAGTGTGGTATAGTCAAACTGATTAAACATTGTAAAGCAAAAGGCAGTGGTGTAGTATGGGGCCATGAAATGGCCGACACCCCCAGGCTCAAAACTTTCATGCATCCATTTTCCAGAGTGCTTATTCTCATTAGGGGAGGGGTAAGCTGCAGCTTGTCCCAGCTGACTTTGGGCGATAGGCAGGGTCCACCCTGAACTGGTTGCCAGCCGCTGTTATTTAGCTAACAAGACGAGAAATTTCAGAAATGAATCAAATCAGCCCCAATTCCAATGAATTCGGGGCGTTTTGATTAACGTAGATAAAAACAGAATGCAATGATTGGATCCTATATTCAATTGAATACACTTCAAAGACAAAATAATTTAAAGTTCGAACGGATGAACATTATTTATTTTTGTAAATATAATCCCATTTTGAATTTCATGCCTGTAATGTGTTCCAAAAACTGAGACGGAGGCTACAAAAGACTGGGAAAGCTGAGGAATGATCAAAGTCGGTTGTTTGTAACATCCCATGGATGTACAGGTTAACTGGAAACGGGTGACTCTCATGATTGGGTTTTAAAGGAATGTGTCACCATGATAAAAGAAACTATAAAGAAGATAGAAAGATGAGAAAGCTAAAGGGCTAATTAGAAACCATCTGAACTCAGCCGCAATATAACTACTTCTGATACCAAGTAAAGATCCCACTCACCCAGGTAATTACTGACCACTGTCACTAATTATTATGGACATCAAAATCATTTATAAGGCTTTAGCCAGGAGACTAGAAAAAAAAAATCTTCCCTCAATAATACCTGGAGACCAAACGGGTTTCATTAAAAGTCAGACATCCACCAACGTCAGGTGATGATATATATAATAAGTATGTCCCAGTGTAATAATTTAAAAGCAATGATGTTGTCTCTCGATGCAGAATGAGATTTTGATAACGTTAACTGGTCTTTTCTTTTTTTCTGTACGTACGTCACAAATTGGGTTTCTGTGACCCACGTGTTCGTTAGATCGCAAAGTTATGAAACTCCCCCAAAGCAACCGTCACCACAAAAGCAGTCACATCACTAAGTTTCACTTTAAAAAAAGGAACTAGACAAGGATTCCAACACTCACCCATCCTATTCACACTATTCATCGAAGTACTGGTAATAGCGATACAGCAGAACATTAATACTAAGGGTATTGTGTACCTCTACTGTCCACATCTGAGATGGACTAGTGCAAAGTTGAAAAGTGTGCTGTGGTTTGATGAGTTCACATTTTAAACATATGTTTTTTATAAATCATGGACATTTCCTGTCAGCCTAAAAGGGAAAGGACCATCCAGATTGTTATCTGGTTAAAGTTAAAAAGCGATCTGTGATGGTTTGAGGGTGTGTTAGCGCCCATGGCATGGGTAACATCTGTTAAGGCAGCATTAATGCTGAAAGCACATACAGGTTTTGGAGCAACGTGTGCTATAATCCAAGCAATTTCCTTTTCAGGGACATTCTTTATTTCAGCAAGATCTAAGCCACATTGTACATGTGTTACAACATTGTGGCTTTGTAGTAAAAAGGTATTATACTGGTCTGCCAGCTGTCCATTATGAAGTACAAAAGATGATAATGAAGACCCCAGAATGTTGAGCAACTGAAGTTATACATCAGGCAAGAATCGGAAAGAATTTCACCTAAAAAGTCACAACAATTTTGTCCTCAGTTCCCAAAAAGCTTATTGGGTGTTGTTAAAAGGGAAGGTGATGCTTTTTTGGATAGGAGCTATTTGTGGGCATCAAATTCAAAATTGGTAAATATTTGAAAAATATAATCCTTTCTTTGTTGTGCATTTTATTGAATATAGATTAAAAATTATTTGAAAATCATAGCATACGGTTTTTATTTCTGTTTTATACATTTTAATTGGAATTGGGCTTTGGAGGTAAAATACATCATACTCCCCAAAGATTCTGATTATTAATGTGATATGTTACACACACAAACACACACACATCTGTAAATAAAATATATATATATAATAATATAATATGTAATATATATAGGCTGCACGGTGGTTCAGCTGGAAAGCGTTGGCCTCACAGTTATGAGGTCCCGGGTTCAATCCCGGACCCAACTGTGTGTAGTTTGCATGTTCTCCCTGTGCCTACGTGGGTTTTCTTCAGGCACTCTGGTTTCCTCTCACATCCCAAAAACATGCAACATAAATTGGACACTAAATTTCCCCGAGGTGTGATTGTGAGTGCGGCTTTTTGTCTCGAGCTGCCCTGCAATTGGCTGGCAACCAGTTCAGGGTGTACTCGGCTTCCTGCCTGATGGCAGCTGGGATAGACTCCAGCACTCCCGCGACAATTGAGAGGATAAGCGGCGAAGAAAATGGATGTTGGGAACAACCCAAACTCCCCTTGTTAACCCTTATCAGTGCAAGTGAATAGTAGCTTGTTCAGTCCTAATTGGTGGCCTACAAAAAGGTTTCATTCCCAAGGTGTGACTCAAGACACATCTCATGATGGGTAAGAGCAAAGAGCTGTCTCAAGACCGTCGCAAACTAATTTTTGCAAAACATAACAGTGACAGTGGTTACAGGTGCATAACTAAGCTTCCAGTAAGTTCCTGTGTGCACATTTGTTGCTGTATTATCCAAGTGGAAAGACAATCATAATTTCTTAATTTCTGACAGAGGATTGCAAAGAATAATCAGAAGAGTTGCTCAAGAGCCCTGTTGAGAGCTTCATAAAGATCTGGAATTAGCATATGCTGTTGTCACATGGGAAAACCGTGAGTAATGCACTCCGGTCAGACGAGAGCAAAATTAAACTGTTTGGATGACACAGTGCAGAGCACTTCTGGTAAAAATTATATTTTTGAAGGAAGGATGAATGGGCAAATGTACCAGAACCTTCAAAATTTCAAGACTGCTTGTGTGAAGGAAAGGGTCAAAATCATAAAAGAGCAATGTGTGCGACTCCTTTTTATATATAATAAGTCTTGCGAACGTTCAGATAAAAATTATCCCACGCTGAATTGGTAGGAAAAAGGGAGCAGGTTAGCAGTGTCACTAATAGTTGACTGGTCCTAGGTTCTTGTAACCCATGCTATGCCGCTGAGAGCAGCTTTAGACCTCCCTTTACTGGGTTTGCAATGTTTTCATGCTACACGGGAAATGCTGGAGTTTGATTGGACAATCATCTGTTCTGCATAAACTAATCACTGTGCATCCTTGTTATGCCTTAAGTGCTCCCGCGTTTCGATTTTAACAGAAAGATGGCTAAAATGGGAACGACATTGTATTTCAATCATCTTGAGTATAATTTTCCGTTGGGTCACTGTACTTGTGAGGTGTATTGATGTTATTTTTGTGACTTGTCACAAACATCCTTTTTGTATTTTACCTCCAAGTACAGTATAACAATGTTTTTGTTGTTGTTGTTGTGGGACATCTGTTTTCATAGTACAGCATGTACATTTCATCGTCAATGTACATAATGTGAGCAGATTGATGAAGTCGACCTATGCAAAACACGGATTTTATTTTGAACTGCAGTCAGTGAAACTGAATTGAACCTTTTAGAGCCTTGCGTGGAGGAAGTTTAAACTATGTACACAATTCTTATACCAACCACAAAAATGCTGCCATGTTTATATAGTATGTATTTTGATATATATATCAAAAGAAATTCGCAGAGACAAATCGAAGTCTCTTGAATGCTCCCAAAGATGACCTCAGTATAACAGAAATATAAATGTATTTTCCCCAGACATTTGAACAGCCTATATTCTAGAACAGCATTGTTGATGTAATGAGAATGTATTGAGCTCGATGAAACGTCGTTCGGCCTTCAGTATTTATATGGTAACCTTTCGTATTTACTGTAGATTCTATTATTTGGTCTTCATAAGCCGATTTGGGATATTGTTTCAAATAATCTTTGTTTTCTATACATTATGGTAATACAGACTACTGTCATTGTTTTTATTGTATTTATGGTGTCGATCTGTCTAATTTATTCTCCGTTCGTCCCTCTGGTGTCTGGGTTCACATTTCAATTACTCATTATGTTTACTTAAAACTTCTACACTACAACTGCACTACTCTTTAAAGATATATGTAACTATTACGTGGACTGGACTCATGAAACATAACATCCGTATGAGTAAATTAATAATTGTTATACAACTCAAATACACGGAGAATTTTGAGATATTTTGCCGTGATCAGCAAATACACACAGATGACCTTTCATTTGGGATTTTTATCATGCCACTGATACTGACTGGCGACCATGGTTATTCATTTTGAAGTATCAAATAAATATGACCAAATATTCCTAAAATTGCATCATGGAAATAGTTACAAAAATTCTCGGTAAATCTAATTTTACGACTTTGAAGTTGCTCGTCATTGTAGGAAAGAAAAAGAAAAAACAAAGATGGCCATGAAAGTTACGAATGCATGTTGCATGCTCAAATATGTCATGATGATTATTTGTGGTGTCCGTCTATTTAAACCTTTTTTTCATGTTATTTAATGGAAATGAAACATTTGATTTACCAACTTATATGTGATGGACCTCGGGCATATCATGTTTCAAAATTAAGTTGCGGTATTTTGCATTACTTTTATTGATTGTAATAATTTTGTGATCGCATGACTGTCTTGAGTCTGATTCCCTTTCATGTCCCGATTTTTGTATTTTACATGTTGGTTCATTAGTCTCATCGATTCATCTTGTGCGGATAAGTTTAAAAAAAAAAAAGTATCATCATGACAAGTTATCTGTTAGCTGCTTGTTTCAAATTATTATACTGCACTGTACGGTACCATATGTTTGGTTTGGTTTCTTATAACTTGTCATGGTAAATCAGACTTGCTTTGTATATTGCTTTGTGCTTTATGTAATATTCTGGCACAGATAGAAAATGCACCATAACATTCTGCAATATAGCATTATGATTATTTGTGTTGGGACAGACACCGTTGGGCCATTTTCTTTGAGCTCGGACAGCGCCCCCGTTTTTCATTATTGTGAAGTGACAGTGGACATAAAAAGTCTACACACCCCTGTTCAAATGCCTTTTTTTTATATATATATATATACATATAACAACGACACGAAGATGAATCATGACACTCTTTTCCACCATTATCGTGTGTGTTCGTGTGAGTACTTTTTTGTCATCAGGCTTTTTCCCCAATAGGAAAAAAAAAACATTTATAATTTGTTTTGTCTAATACAGTACTAGATAATGCTCACATTATGTTAATTGCATTATTTTGCTTACCAGTCCACTGCTTGTTTAAATGCACTTTGATATGCAACATGAAAAGTACAATAACAATTTCAGGACTATGAACATAGATGGTCACTCATTGCAGTCCTTTTATGTGCATTTTGAGGACAGCCGTCCTGGTCCGAACCTCATCCAATGGCAGCTAAATTATGATATGGTATTTTGTTTACAAGTAAACAATTCCTAAAGTTTAACTTTTTTTTCTGCCAAAAAAGGGCTTCATTGTGTTGTTACCTGCATCATACTGCAAAGGTCACCCTTTAAAATGACAAAGGTTTTGTTGTCTTTTTGTCTTCTCATATAAATGACCTGTCAAATTGGAGCAAATCCATCTTAATTGTTGCTTCTTTTTAAACTTACCTGATGTGTTTGTATATGTATTTTGTTCGTGACAGCTACTGCTTTTGTGTTCATATTTGTACATGGAATTTACAAGAGGAAAACATCAAGATGAACTGTTGTAGGCCTATTTTTTATGGCGGCAAAGGATGGATGGATGGATGGATGGATGGATGGATGGAGCATAGCATCCACATTTAAATGTCTTTTGTCATACTACATACTGTACACAAGTATGCAAGTTTGCATTTTTTAAAAACAATCTAAATTATTTGCATTTTTTTTTAAATGAAATAAGAAAATAATAGAATAGGTGGACTCCCCCACAAAAAGGTCCATCAAAGAGAATGTGTGCCAGCCACACGGGACACAAAGAAAGAAATGCACGTACAGTACGACGTGAGACTGTCATCATATAAACTTGAAAGAAACGAGTCATAAAACAAAAGAGTGCAGCTACTGAGCATGCAAAATTCGGTTTCCACGCCAGCTATAAAACGGAGATGGACTGTCGTAGACGACGCCTCAACCATGAAAAGAGTTCATTTTACCTGTACTGTGATGTGGAGTGTCCAGAATACAAGCCACACTCGTCTTGGCGCCCTCTGCAGGAATACAGCTGTCATATCAATTTATAGTTAACGCAATAATACATTTTCACAGATTTTGGAACAGTAGGTAAATGCCTTTTTCTCCAGTGGTTGGAGTAAGTTCCCCCCTATCACTCAAACAAATATAAAATAAAACAAATGTATAACAAAATATACAATTAGTACAGCAACAATAATGTTAAATTAATTAATGTTACTCAAAATCAAAAGTAGTAGCAGCTGGTGAACGTAAGCAGTCATTTCAAGTAATAGGGCACAAATACGTCTTTTAACGTCCTGAAATACATTTCTCAAGTAGTTGACTTTTTTTTTTAATATTTTACCTGTATATTTTAATACGTGAACCTCTATTGTCTAATTTTAATTCTGTTGAGCCAAATTATAATCACGTGTGTATATAATTGACAGGAAGTAAATTTCATGCTGCACTTTTTTTTGTACTTTTACATAAGTAGCTGAATCAGTATGTCTGCTTTTTCTAGTCTTTTTTTTTTACACAAGTATCTGTACTTCTACTTATATGCAGTGTGAATACTCTTGCCACCTGCGAAGGAGTCAAATAACTACTTTCATTTTTACTAAGTTCTTTCGTTTTTTCTCCACAAATAACTTTATTGCTGCACAAAACACTTTGTGAGTACTTTTGCCACATCTGAAGGAGACAAGTTAGTTCTTTGACTCGTCTCTTTTTATACAAGTATGTTTTCCTGCTTATGTACAGAATGTGTGTAGAGTACTTTTTTTCTCACCACAAAAGGAGTCAAATCAGTACTTCAAATTTTACTATTCTCTGTATACACAAATAGTTGTTCTTCTACTTAAACCATTCATGGGCAGCATGGCAATTTTTTGCCTTATTGAGATAAAAGTCTCCTAACAGGCCACAATCAAGGAAATAACTTATTTTTTGTTTATGGTGAAGTTATATGATAACTTTACTAATTTATAATCTCGTCCCAAAAATCTAACTGTGAACTTTGACCGAGCGAGTTATTAAAACACTTAACTATTTTGATATACTGAACGATAATAATGCGTGAAAATCATGATGTCCCAAAAATGGGACGCTACCCACGAATGGGTTAAGTACAAAATCTGTTTACTCTTGCCACCTCTATAGGAGTTCAATTTGTACTTTTTTTTTTTTTTTTACACAAGTATCTCAATTCCACTAATTTTTATTCATCAAGCATTTTAAAAACAACTGCACCTAAAACAAAGTGCTGTGCATGCATAGAAATCAATCACAAGACAAGTGAAAATAAGAATTTAAAAACAAAAAGTTGAAAACTGTAAAAAAAAAACATTTAAAAAGACTTAAATAATATCTGAAGTTGCATGTTGCATAGAGCGCCAAGAGGGTTTTAAAAATGTAAAGTTCACAGTCAGCTAGTTGAGGGCAAACTTTTGCCACATCCTTGCTGTGTGTGAAAAGGCTTCAGCTTCGCCAGCCACCTGGGGTGACAATTATTATTTCAAGTACTGCACCAATGAGCCAGTCATATTTAAAGTCACTGCCCAATGTAAAACCCAAATTTAAGTTGAGGTTTGCTTCACAAAGTGTACCAAAGGGCTGAAGTCAATAGGAGAGATCCACAATGGTTATTGGGACCAAACAACAACACTTCAGTTTTCTTTTTCTTTAAAGTCGAGTATTTAAAGTCCATCCAGGTTTTGTCTTCAAGATGTCATCAAAATACACCTTCCTTATTCCAGAGTACATAAATGTGACAATCTTATGTTAATACTAGTTAGAAAATGATTTAAAAATCATTGTTTCTGTTTTATTTGTTTACATACTGCCCCGACTTCATAAGAACTGGGGATTGTAATTTAATTTCTGCAGGACTTCAATTTAAGTACAGCGTGTAAGTAATCCTGCTCCCTTTGATTGAGTTGAATCAGTATATTTAGAACTTTTTTGAATGATCATTTCTCCTTAAATATCTGCTCAATTAACGTCACAACAATAAACAACATCCTTTTTATTTTACCAAGTATGTAAAAAAAAAAAATGGCGGCACAGTGGAAGAACTGTAAAGTGTTGGCCTCACAGTTCTGAAGTCCAGGGTTCAATCCCCCGGCCCTGCCTGTGTGGAGTTTGCATGTTCTCCCCGTGCCTGTGTGGGTACTCCAGTTTCTTCCCACATCCCCAAAACATGCAACAATAACTGGACACTCTAAATTGTCCCTAGGTGTGATTGGGAGTGCGATGTCACGACCCATCAAAACGGAGGTAGCACCCAAATGAAGGAGTCGGGAGACAAAGAGGTAATTCGGGAAAAACGTTTATTATTCCAAGGTCGGGGATCGGGCAGGCAGTCAAGTGCGGCAGCGGTAGTCAGAACGTCGGGCGCAGAGAGCAGGTCAGCGGGCAGGCAGGAGTCGGTCCACTTAAGATCGTCAAAACAGGCAGGAGTATCAAAGGAGTCAGGCTTACAAGGTCGGTCGGAGAACAGGCGGAGGTCGGTACACACGGGTTGACGATCAGGGATACGGGGGTGCTGGAACAGGGCATGATTTGCAACGATCTGGCGCCGGACCAGTTGTCCCCATGGTCCTATATACACCGGGGCCAATCAGCCAGCATGAGGCGCAGGTGTGCGCCTACCAATCAGCGCGGGCGCGCGGGAACCCGCACAACCAGGGCTGGACCGGCAAGACCATGACAGAGGAAACCGGAGTGGCCAGAGAAAACCAACGCAGGCACGGGGAGAACATGCAAACTCCACACAGGCGAGGCCGGGATTGAACCCGGGACCTCAGAACTGTGAGGTCAACGCTTTCCAGCTGCACCACCGTGCCGCCACCAAAGAATACTTTTGACACATAAAGACATGTCACTGAGCAATCAAAGTTTGCTAGTAATCTGTTGATGATGGTATAATTTTTTTGGAGGAGCGGGGGTGATAATTGTGCAAAACCATCCTCTAGCAATTAAAGCAGTTTGAATGACTAAAAGAGCAATACTCCAGCGCAATGACCATTGTGTAAAGGGCTTCAAGAAATGTGTGCGTGACTACATTGTGTCGAATGTGCAAATGTTGCAGATACTCCTCAGTCAATTGTGCAAGTGGTGCCGATGCTATTCTGTCACGTATGACCAGTCATGGTCAACAACAGATATGCAAATAGTGCAGCATGGTGAGACTACTACAGTAAGGGAACAAGTAATGTATAATTGGCCCGATGGAAATGTGACAAAGTCAGGACAACAAAAATGGCGGCATGTTGCAACGGAATTGTAAGTTACTGCATTGTCCGGCAGCAGCCTACCCAAGGGAAGGCGCTGGAAGAGCTGGTGACCAGGATGTGGAGGGTCCCAGAGGATTTTGCATGTTCTTCTCTGAGTTCTCACAGCATGCAAGTCCTCAAGGGTGCGTAGGGGGGCTACTAACAGTCTTTTCTGCAGTTGTGATTGTCCGCTGGAGTTGGAATGTCTTTTTTTTTTTTTTTTTTTTTGTAGCAGCACCAAACCAGACTGTGATGGCAGAACACAAGACTTCAGGTCCTAAGAGACTGTAATTCTCAGGAACTAGAGGGTCTCAACAGTAGGCACAAGGGAGTTGGAGAGCATGAGGGGCAAATGTGGCGAAGGATGTCTGCTGAAGATAGCCGTCATTTATACGGTCTTTGGTGTGGAAAGCTCTTGGAATGCTGACACTTTCAGAGTTCCTTTCACTGGAACTAGGGAGCCCATTTTTTAGACAATGCCTTGCTCCCAACTTTGTGGGAACAGTTCTTCCATTTCTAACGTGGCTGTGCACCAGTGTACAGCGTAATCAAGACATGGATGAGAGAGTTGCTGTGAATGAACTTCACTGCCCTCCAGAATCCTGACCTCAACCCAATGGGTTTGATTAGAGCAGAGGCTGAGACCTAATGCCTTCTCGTCCACCATCAGTGTGACATCACAAATGCGCTTTTGAAAACACGGTAAAGAATTCTCATGAGCACACTCCTAAACAATCTTCCCCGAAGAGTTGAAGCTGTTATAGTTGCAAAGGTTGGACCAGAAATTCATGTTTTGTTTTGTTTTTTCAAAAGATCATTTTAATAATATTCTACTGTCTGGTCAGACAGTTTTAATATATCCATCCAGTTTCCGTACTGCTTATCCTTACTAGGGTCACGGTTATGCTGGAGCCCATCTCATTATAGGTGAGAAGCAGGGTACTCCGTGAACTGGTCGCCTGCCAATCACAAGGCACATATAAGCATACATTGACACTTACATTCACACCTTTGGACAATTTGTAGTCTTCAATTAACCTACCTTTCATGTTTTTGGGACATGGGAGGAACACTGCACAGGCAAGGCTAGATTTGAACCCCAGTCTTCTTAGGCAGATGTGCTAACCAGTCGGCCACCATACTGCCTAGTTTTAACATATCCATCCATCCATTTTCTTAGCCGCTTATCCTCACAAGAGTCGTGGGGATAGCTGCAGCCTATCCCAGTTGTCAATGGGCAGGAGGCGGGGTACACCCTGAACTGGTTGCCAGCCAATCGCAGGGCACATGGAAACAGACAACAGCTGCCCTCACAATCACACTTATGGGCAATTTAGAGTATCTAATTAATGTTGTATGTTTTTGGAATGTGGAAGGAAACCGGAGTTCCCGGAGAAAACCCACGCAGGCACGGGGAGAACATACAAACTCCACACAGGTGGGTCCAGGATTGAACCTCAGAACTGTGAGGCCAACGCTTTACCAGCTGATCCACTGTGCCACCCAGTTTTAACATATATGAAAATGTTTGGTTTTTTTTCCATTATATTATCAACTACAAACTCCATCTTTAGGTAGAGAATGTGAGTAGCCCACTTCTACCACATTTGAATTTCCCACTTTTACTTCAGCCTTGAGCGTGTGTACTACACGACTTGTGCTTCAGCATAGATCGTGAGTACTTTTGCCACCTTTGAATTCATTTCTACACGAGTACGACTACTTCAGCCGCATAGGGGGTAGGGACAGAGGCAGCGGGTCCCGGGGTGTACAAAAGAGGCAGGCCGGGTAGGGAGGGTGCACGCGCGGCGTGGATGTTTACTCGGCGTCGGCGGCGCGGACGTCAGAGCGAGCGATCCCAGCGTGCACCGCGAGGCCGTTGAGAGCTCCGGCAGCTGCTAGTGAGTCTCGCCAGTCGCTACAGCGCCGAGCAAGGCAGGCAGCAATCCTCCTGTGCTCCACACAACACAGCCCATACATTTTCCCACTGGGGGTGGGAGGGGAGGGGGGGGAAACTCCATGTGAGCAGGAGGGGGAAAAGACTGACTTGTCTACCTTCCAGGCGACAGAGAAATATGCTGCGCGGACGCCTGGCGAGACACCGCGGCAGCGTTTGAGTCACGATTGTCTGTCGGTTTCCATTTTGGAGGATTCCTTTCTCCATCCTCCGGGCAATGACAACGGTCTCGGCAACCCCGCAGCAGATGAGGGACCGGCTGCTGCAGGCCATCGACAGTCAGAGCAATGTGAGTAAAGCTAAAGAGGCTATCAGGGGGCTGTGGGGCTGCAAGTCCGGCAAACTCTCAACTTAACGCGCCCGAGTAAAGCGTTTCCATTTGGTGGCCATAAAGCCGTGTGGCCCGCGTTTGTCGGCTGTCACTGACAATGGCGAATGTGTCCAAAAAAAGGGAGGAGAAGTTCTCCTGGGGTAGTGGAGTTGACAGCTTGGAAGCTAATTTAGCAACAGTAGCTGGTATCGCCCCCCCACCTCCACCCACCCCCTTGCTTGGACGTAGTCCGTTAGCTTGCTAGCCCCAACACCAAAGCAGGGAAGTAGCATTTTGAACTTTACAACGGAATAACACCAACAAACGCACGCTCGATTAACTTAAATGCTTCGGAAACACCACCCACGTAGGTCATAAGGCATAGACCTTGGCTGCCGACCGCTAAACGCTCACATTTTCCCCGTTAAACAAGTGTCGGATGCGGCTAGCGATAGCTCGAGTAAGCTAAGCGAGCGAGCCTTCCGACTCTCTCTCTAACATTAGCACGGTAGGCTAACGTGAACGCAGGTAAATGTTCGCAACCCCCGGGTGACTTTGGCGTCTTGAAAAAATGAATTGCCCCCTTTCGTTTTGATAAACGGCGTGCAGGATAGTTGTTTTACACGCTCTCGTGACCCAG
Organism: Syngnathoides biaculeatus; assembly: GCF_019802595.1. NCBI lineage: Eukaryota > Metazoa > Chordata > Actinopteri > Syngnathiformes > Syngnathidae > Syngnathoides > Syngnathoides biaculeatus. Next base: position 13,102,625 of record NC_084652.1, read on the forward strand.
GTTTGCCGTTACGTTTGCCACGGTTATGTCTTGAGGAGAGTTGACACATTGCTAAGTACTTTCAACGACCCTCTCTTTACTTTGAAGCTAATGCCCCGTTACTCTCACCTTCCATTTCAAGTCCGTTTGTTTGCATAGAACTGTCTACCTACATACCTACTCATCATGTCAACTGGTATTCTATTCACCATCAACCATGGCCCTAAAGATAATTAGGGCCATTTTATAAGTACTTCGCAATCATCTATCATTTACCTATTTCTGTTTACCAGTATGTAATCAATCCATCATGTCATGTAGTTTAACTCACAATATACTTTTGAACCGTATGACTGTGATATTTGTTTGTTTCTGTTACAGATATGCAATATGGTGGTTGTACTTGAGGTCATTACCTGTCTTGAGAAGTATCCTATCACCAAAGAAGCACTCGAGGTGAGATCAATGTCACAATTTCTTGTTCGATAGACTTTTGCCCATTTTCCACTGTGTAGTACTTAATCGTCTTGTCACGGCTTTACTCACTATTACCAGTTTTGTGTTGGCAAAATTTCATTGGGTTCAAGTACCCGATAAACCAGGATTCCAAGCTGGGCCGGTACCATTCGGGTTGTCTCGAACCGGTGGTAGTTGCTCACTTGTGCTGTATATTTGAACATACAATGCTCAAATTGAAAAAAATAAACATGTATAGGAACAGCTTACCCTGTTGCTGTGCCTTAGCTCTGGATACTGCACTCTGCTACCATTTTCTTTCTGGCAGCTCTCAAAAATCCATCTTCTCATTATAACCAAAATCGTGTTGATTATAGCACTACAAATGTTTATAATGCCTTTTTTTAGCTCATTCACTGCCAGACATTTTCAAGTAGAGTTGGCCATTATCAGCTGTTTTAGAGATAGAGTTTTGACTGATCTTTTAAGACCCACAAGAATATTTTGTTTAACAATACAAGCACTGAATCTACCAAAAGAGATTACTCTTATTTTGCAAGAAAACTGTAGCTTTTTCTGTTCTTTGTTTCACCATAAGCGTGTGTTTCTCAAGACAGTGGAAAAACTTTTATGAAAAGAAAGTCAAGCAAAATGTTAACTTTGCCGAACAAAAACAAGACTACGGAAGGTCTTTTGATGACACAATTATTTATTTAGAGATACGCGGCTATGAAATGCAACACTCAACTCACCACATGCTCCAAGTTGAATGTCAGTGGCCTTTTTTGGTGTCTAAGACCTGGACAATCAATCAAATTTGATTGTGACTTTGGATGCCCGATTAATTGAACCCAATCATAGTGATTAGTTTATTTACTTTTAAATGTGGGCTCTGCTGCTTAGGAAAAGCGCTTAATTTGTAGCACTCCCTGCAATATAGTCAGCCAGCCATCAGGGGGCAACTGTATGGTAAAGCGTTGATAAAGGGTGGCACCGGCAAGCCGGTGGCAACTTCAAAATAAAAGCCAAAAATGGTATTTATGTCCAATGGAATAATGTATGAAGCTTTTATTTTGAAGATTGCCTTTTCGGCATGTTGGCAGGGAGGCAGTTATCAAGGTAAGACCTTATTGATTCTTGTAGTGGCTGCATTGACTTCAACTTTTCTGCTGGCCTGACTGCAATGGAAAAAAAAACTGTGGAAATAACTAGAGATGTAAATTAGTTTGACTGTGCGCAGCTAACCAATGGTCAAGCAAAATAACAGAGGTACTGTCTTTGACAGTTCACTATAATGATGGGATTTTCTCATGAAAAGTTGGTCCTTACAGGCTAATGCTATTTTTGTATGCATTAACTGCGGTCACATATTCAAAAGAGGATTTGGATGTCTTGGGTTCTCTAGGGTTAAGTTGCAATTCGTGATTGCAGTTTTAAATACCAGATTTATTCAGTTAGCTGGGGGCTAGGGCATTTGATTATCATTATTTTCAGAATCATTCTGAACTGAGTACTTGAGATTTTTCTCTAAAATGAGAAATAGCCATGATTAATAAGGGTTATGTATCGATCAAAATATTTGTGACTTTTATTTTGGCCGTAATTGTGCATGCAGCCTTAGTGTTTGTCATTCACTCTCTGAAAAGCCTCTGCTTTTCTCACAATTATAACACACGCTACCATGACACATACTCTTTACACATTACACAATACATCCATAGTCTGTCCCAATGTGAGATGCCAAAACTTTTGACTTTAAAATGTTGCTTTTTCTCTAAAAATGTTGCCATTTCTCTCACTCATAGTTGACAGGAAAAGCTCAGTCACCCCTTTCTCTACAAAACCTTTGCTGATTTCTAATCTAAAACACTGTACTGCACTGCTGCTATCTCCAGGAATCTGTTCATTTTTACGGTTTTTAACAACTTTTATATCCACAGATAAGATGGAGCTTAATCTACTTTAAGCATCCAATTTGAAAAAGAATGTACTTAATGTCGGTAAACATCGATAACAGTGAACAGATAAACTCTGAATTAGGGCTCTCGCTATCTTTTTTTTTTTTTTGATTTGATTTTTCCATCAATTATTCCATTGAGGAATCAAATAAATGTGCTCCAAATGCACATCCCCTCCAGTGACAAATATCTTCTGGAAAATATGTTTTTATTAAGTTTCAAGGCAGAAATTTTTGCATTGACCAATTTTTGTGGTTGACTTAGTTATTTTTTTCAGCCCTACTATAAATTTACTACAAACTATGATTTAAAACACTATCATATTTCAATATATTATTATTTAAAGGTCCCATAGTTTGGGTTTTTAAGCCTCCATAGAGAGACTCTGTATAAAAGTGTCATCCATTTTCCAAGCGGCTTATCCTCACAAGGGTCGAGCGAGTGCTGGAGCCTATCCCAGCTAACTTAGGGCGAAAGGCAAACTACCCAAACTGGTCACCAGTCAGTTGCAGGGCACAAAGTGTCAATTTCCTTTAAAAAAATAAAATAAAATGTGAGCGTCTACGAAAGAAAACTGACAGCTACTGCTGTTTGACCCAGCTTTGTATCCACTTTGTCCATATTTGGCTAAGACCCCCGTTTGATTGGTTGCATTTGTGTAGAAGAACCATGGAGACAATATTAAATCCAAATACTGGTGGGAAAAAGATCTGGCAAATGCATCCCCTTTAAGATAGATTAATAATAGATTGTATTTTAAAACTGTCAAAGGAACTGTGCATGCTGACTTGACCAAGACTTCAACTAACAATCAAAGCTAAACTCAAGCACCTCCCCAACATACAAAGTATCCGAGTCGAGATGTATCACTTGAACGTACTTAAGATAAAGTTCTATCCAGACAGGATGTCATTTTGTGGCATGCTAGGACATTTCAGAAAGAGCACAACAACTGTGTGGGAAAATGTTTTTCAGAGAATATCTGGACATATGTTTAAAAGGAAAAGCACACAGGTGAAATTTTAAAGAGTGATCTGCTCATATGCAGGAAATTGGTCTGTTTTTGTTTTGTAGTCTGCCTCGTTCCAACTGCTATGACAATCAAACCTCTCCAGTCGAAATGTGTTTTTGCATTTGATTCCTCCCTAATGGTCACATGTTTGCATTAGGAAACCCGACTTGGAAAGCTGATCAACGATGTACGGAAGAAGACCAAGGATGAAGACCTTGCCAAGCGGGCCAAGAAACTCTTGCGAAACTGGCAAAAGCTGATCGAACCTGGGCCTGTGGTCGCCGTGAGCGCTCCCAGTTCCACCAATGGTAGCTCTCACCCATGCAGGACGGAGGCCTCGCTGCCCGACGTCACTTTATCGGCGAAGGGAGTCCCTGAAGTCAAAGTCAGAAATGACGTTCACAACACGTATTCGCCAAAGGCTGAAAAATCAAGCAGCCGGAAGCGCCGGGCAGAGCACAGAGATAGTGGAGTGCACTTACCAGAAAAAATCTCAAAGTTGACTGCTTACGATAACTCTGTTTCACCGCCACCCACCAACGGAATAGCCGGCAGCCCTGACACTCTGCTCGACCAAGACATCGTCCCGTCTCCCGATCGATCTCGGATAGAGCACCTTGACAATGATAAAATCAACAGAATTCCCGTAAATGCTGTCAAACCTCGGCCCAGCTCCCCTGGAGTGGCCAAATTCCCCAGCACTTCATCTTTAATCAAGGTTGCTGTTATGCAGCAGCAGGCTAGAATGGATGATGGGGGCGGAGGTGGGCTAGGAGGAGGAGGAGGAGGAGGGCATTATCAGGCCAGAAGTCCCCGTGGCCTTTCCACCAGTCCAAGGAGCACCAAACAAGACTCCGTGACCAAGCGCTCTGCGGCATATGCACAAATGCTATCGTCTGTCCCCAGTCCAACGTCCAGGGATTCACCTTTGCCCCAGCCTGCGTCCCCCCCGGCTCAAAGCTCTCACTCTTCCTATAGATCCTCAATGCACTGGGACACCTCACCAGAGGTCCCCTCTCATTGTCCTCCACAAGACTTATCCGCAACACTGGAATCCCCCTCTGTCTCACCCACGCCGCTTCATCGCCCGCAACACAACTCGGAACTCCACAGACCCGCGTCCGAAGCGGCCACGACCGTGTGGGACGACACGGACAGCTCACTGACTTCCACCTCGGAGTATAAGAGGAGGAAGTACCGCTCTAGAGACTACTCTGTCAACTTAGATGGCCAGAAAATAGAGGACACCACTAAGCCAGTACGATTAAAAGAACGGAGGCTAACGTTTGACCCCGTCACACGTCAAATTAAGCCCCTAATCCACAAAGAACCACAGTCCGAGGAACCCCCCACTCCTGAGCCTGTTGAGCCCAGGCAGAGAACTGAAGTCGCTGTAGTGCAGGACACTGTCGCTGGAACCAACCCTAATCCTTTTCACCAGACAAACTGGAAGGAGCTGTCCAGAAATGAAATTATCCAGTCCTACTTGAACCTTCAGAGTAATGTGCTGACCTCATCTGGGGTACAGGCCCCGAGCGCACACTTTTTCATGTCCCAGTATCTGAAAAGGGAAGAAAAGGAAGTGAAAGAGGTGAGGCAAATGCACGTTTTGCAGGTGGACAACCCGGCGGCAGATCTACCAGGCGTGAGTCGGGACATCAGTGACGAGGACCTGAACAGGATACACAACCAGCACTGGCCCGGAGTCAACGGGTGTTTGGACACTAACAACACCTGGTATGACTGGACAGAGTGCATATCGTTGGACCCTCACGGGGATGAAAGCAAGTTGAATATCCTGCCGTACGTTTGCTTAGACTGAGGGCTCTTTTTCCACTCCTGTTTTTGTTTTTTTCTTTTTCTTTTTTTGTTTTTTTTTGTTTTTTTTGTCCCCCATACAAACAAGATCATTTTGGATTTTGTTTGGCAAAAGACAGGCCTGCTAAACTCCGTAATCCCTCCTGTGCCTCCTCCTCTTTCTGTGATTTGAGATTTTGGTACAAAAAAAAATTGAGAAATTAAAAATATTTGAGTTTGTGATACCAAGGGCTGCTTTTGTTTTCATTTTTCAAGCTGAAAGCCACAGGAAGGATGGAGGCCTCCCCAGTTGCAGTGTGCTGCTACAAGCTCACAAGAAAAGAGGGCAGAATGAGCCCTGCTAGCAGGAAATGTCACCGATATTGTAGGCTTACAGGGTTAATATTGCTCTTTTTTCTCATCTTTTTGATTTCAATGATCTGTGGTTCAATATGAGGGTGGGCTGGGGTTTAGCTGTCCTGTACAGGCCGCCGTACTCATGTTCATCTACAAGTATATGAACATATCTCTAGTCTGAAATACTGGTGGTTACGAGAAGCTTTATGTGAATTATAAAAAGAGTAAATTATAAATTTCATGTCATGTACACTATTTATTTTGGCTAATACATTTTACAGGACTTCAATTGTGAGGTTTATAAACATCCCGCTTTTTCTTCAATACCTTGTTGCATCACAGTGTTTTCAATATTTTGTTTTTCTTTTTCTTTTCCATCACATTCGCCATCAGTTTATTTGGGCTTTACATTCCATAGTCCCTTTGCATTAGTGGGCTGTTTTTAACTCGGAAAATAAACATGTTCTGGAATCTTTGCTTCCAAGGTTTAAAATTGTGCCTAAATGTTTCAAAAACTAAATATATAGTCTAAATTGGAAGGTAAACCTTAAATTGCACACAGTACTGTTTGCTGCAGGTTAGATTATCGCTCCAAGTTTAGGTACACTGGTGCCTTGAGATACGGGTTACTTGACTGTCGTGTTGGCTTCAAGTTGTTTATTGCCGCTGTTGAAGTTTACTGTCTTGCTAAGCAAAATGAAGACAATTGCATATTGATCGTAAAGTGTAACATTTAAGTCTGCTATTTTAATGCTAACACAAGAAATGCCATAAAAGTGCTCATCAATCGTCTATAGTGGTTGTGCTGTAACCCTTTAAGCAGCTAATACGAAATACATACAGAGCAACTCATGGATAGATATTGCAATATTCAAATGCATTCTATATCCTCTGAAAAATTTACCGTTACTGCTATGGAGTATTGACATCTGTTTCCATGTGTCTATTCTGCCCCAGGTGGCCAAGTTGTGCACAGCAGGAGCAGTAAAACGATTGAAGCAAAAAGTGTAACAAAGCCGGTTTAATTCATTTGTTATTGAATGTTAAGTACAATATAATTTTTTTTTTTCCTCATTAAAATAAATTGCATTTTGTTGGAGAAGGCTGTAACAGATTAATGGGATTTTATTTCAATGGGGAAAGATGATTTAAGATGCTCGTGAGTCGCCCAACGGATTAAACTCGTATCTTAAGGCACCGTTGTTTGCTTGTATGGATATAAGTCTGCTGCCCACCCCCGCCCCCCACCCCCCAACACACACTGAAATCAATACATAGCAGTTGCTGGTTTAGGTTTTGCGATTCTAGCGTTAGCTCAGTATCATTTTGTTCACGACAGATGTCAAGCCAAGCAAAATGGAGACTAGAGAGAGAGCCCAGTGTCGCATCATCTTTGTGTGAATACTTCATTTTGCGTTCCCTTTTGCACTCATCCTTCAACATCCTACTTAGATGTCAAAATTGGCTAGTGCACTCGCTCATTCTTCCCTACCAACGTGCCTTTGGTAAAACTGTAAATCTGGATTTGCTTCCGCATGTGAGGTACTGTCCTCGTACCCGGAGAGTTTGTCAAGAGCTCCAAAATCCATGATCCGTATGAAGCTGGCAAATTCAATTTCCTTTTTTTTTTTTTGTTGTACACAAAGAAATTTGTGAGGTGTGCAAGTACAGATGGCAGAAGAAGTGTGCAACACAGCTGGCAATAAAAGTGCTACAACTGGTTGCTGAGAATGTTTTCTGGAGTTTTGACAGGGGCGTTTATGTTCAGTGTTTAACATCTCTCAATTGTTTGACAAATAAAATGATCCAATTCTTCATCTCGGCTGTTTACTTGTGTGTACATCAAGTTATGTGAAGTTGGGATTTCTGACTTGGAACATCTCTCAATGGTAGAGGTTGCATAACATTTGCCAACTGAAATGTGTTGCTTCTCGGTTAGAGTAGTAGCTCGTCCACAAGGGGGTGCATTCGGTCCGGACTGCACCCTGAGCTCAAAGATTGAGAAGACATTTGATGAGTCCTGTACCTGTAGGACTAGTGCAGAACAACAGGTTACAAGATTTAATTGCATAAGAGTGCGCTAATAGTGGTAGTCTGGGTGAAATGACACTGGTCTGACGGAATTGTGTGTACTTGTCGTTCTTTTAGTGCTTTAAATTGTCTTACTGGTGAGGAGAAAACAGTACTAGTACACAAATCCTTAGTCGGAGCTGCACAGCTTTACAGTTTTATTTTATCAGTACAGTATACATATTTTTTTAAAAATCACAGGAGTAGGGAATGTTTTGCAATCAATCTTAACAATTGACGGCTAATAGCGCAAATTTGGACATTACAGTACTTGGAAAATATATCGACCTGGGCTGAGTGAAATGTTTCCTGCTTTTGTGATGCATTTTCCAGCAAGTGACACTTTTTTTTTTGTTAACTCTTGCAGAGTTTGGGAAAACAAAAACCAGTTCTGGGCCCACCACAGCAGTGGCATCAGTAAGGTGGGCATTTAAAGTGTTAGCAAATAATAACGAACCTTATCGTGTGTGGAGGGCTACTTCCCTGCTGTCTTACAACTTCGATAGTTTGGGCTGAAAACTCACTCAATTTTTGTTTTCTCCCTTACTGCTACTCCCTCAGTCATTAAAGCATTCAGAAATAGAAGAAAAGACATCTTAAGTACATTATGATGACAGACTAATTTCATTCAAGCAGCTGTGCCTCGCCCTCAAGCCAAAATCACGACTGGCAAGTGGTCGACATCACATTGTAAATGTCCTTGCTGAATAGTAAAGTCCACGAGTGTATACACCCAGAGAAAACAGTTGAGGACATCACTGCCCACCTTTACAGGGCAAGGGTGAAGGTGTCACAATCCACCATCCTGAAAAAAAATTCAAAATAAATCATAAACAGGCCATACCACAAGATGCATACCACCCATCAGTAAAAAGAGAAGGAAGGCCAAGATTGGATTTTGCAAAGATTTACAGAGGTGAGCTAGTTTTGGGACACAGTTTTATTGGCATGATGATACTGACATTATATTCTATGAAAGTGAGGGAAAGTATCGAGAAAGAATGAATCTGCTTATGATCTAAAACACACAAGCTCATATGTGAAGTATGGTTCCAGGTAAATGTTATGGCTCGGGGTTGCATGGCTGCTTCAGGAACAGGCTCACTAGTCTTTTACTATCTTGAATACAATCTATAATGTAATCTTTAATAAATAATTTGTTATCTTTTGTTGATGATGTAACTCGTATCAGATTGAATTCTCGAGTCTACAAAAACATGTTGTCTGGAAATTTACAGAAAAATGCATCCAAACTAATCAGGTTAAGCTTCATCATGCACCAAAACAATGACTCAAAAACACTCTGCCAAAACAACCAAGAGTTTCATCTTTGAAAACACAAACCAAAAAAATGGAAGATCACTGGACTTAAACCCAATTGAGAATGTGATTTACCTTCTTCTTCTTTGGGGGGGTACAAACACACAAGAACTAAAATAAGCTACAGTAAAAGTCTGGAAAAGCATTTAAAACGGCCACGAAATGTACGGTAACCCTAACCCACCCGGGACAAGCCGAAAGAAAGAAGAAGATTTAATTCAAGTTAACTTAAGAATCTCTATTCCAATGTTTGTTCAATTGAATAGTGGGTGGCTCCAAACAAATGGAGCTCCGTCCTGCGTTAGCACATGGAGAGACAAATGGCACAAAGTGAAAGCTGGAATTCAGAACTTTTGTCTCATATTCATCTTGTGATCTGAAACCCAAATGTCATCAGTGAACAACAAAAAAGAAGGAATTTAAATTGCCACTTTGGAGGGGCCCATATGAGTGCAGAACTGATAATCAGAGGTGAGTGACATTTTCAATTAATTCAACTCTTAATTGACTCCTCCGTACAGGGCACTTAACCACGCCTCCTGAAGTGACGTCACGCCACGTGCGCTGACGTAAGACAAACAGTAAAAATGCCAAATACAATACAATACATTCTGAACTGAGACAGACTCCATGCTTCTGATTTCATTCAATCATTCACACGTAGCTGTGTTATGCTAGCGGAGAACGTCTCATTCATTTATACGAGACGTGTATTAAAAATCAAATTTAGGGCATATCTTCGTGCAAACACAGTCTGGTTAAGCTTCGGCCGCGAGCCAGCAAGAAAGCGACACGTTTGTGCAGTCCGATCATCGCTAAATATCGCTCAACAAAGAATAATTGTGTCAATCGATCACATGTAGCGGTGTTATGTTAGTGAAGAACGTCTCATTCATTTATACGAGACGTGTATTAAAAATCCAATTTAGGGCATATCTTCGTGCAAACACAGTCTGGTTAAGCTTCGGCCGCGAGCCAGCAAGAAATCAATACATTTGTGCAGTCCGATCATCGCTAAATATCGCTCAACAAAGAATAAATGTGTCAATCGTTCACACGTAGCTGTGTTATGCTAGCGGAGAACGTCTCATTCATTTATACGAGACGTGTATTAAAAATCAAATTTAGGGCATATCTTCGTGCAAACACAGTCTGGTTAAGCTTCGGCCGCGAGCCAGCAAGAAAGCGACACGTTTGTGCAGTCCGATCATCGCTAAATATCGCTCAACAAAGAATAAGTGTGTCAATCGTTCACACACAGCAGTGTTATGCTAGCGAAGAACTTCGAATTCATTTATACGAGACATGTATTGAAAATCAAATATAGGGCATACCTTCGTGCAAACATATCTGTTCCGGTTGATATTAGATGGATTTAGTTGATGATGCGGTCTTCCACAAAGTTTGATCCATCGGAGGCATTTTTCGTACTGGGTCTTCGGTTTTGGAAAGGGTACGAATCGAACTCCACCAACTAGCCTTTCAGGATACCTGTTGTCACTATTACAAAGTCCGTGACTACACCTCTTAACCATATTTTTTGTTAAATAACCCAAATACGCGATAAAACGCTAACTAAACCTATACTGGACCGTGCAATGTTGTCTGAGAAAATGGCGGACGCAAAAACGGGCTTTGGTTTATGCAGATCTCTGGCCTCTGATTGGTCAGTGACGCGGATTGCGCAATATCCACGGAGGGGTCAATTGGCGCTATGGCCAATGACAGTTGAATTTCTTTCATTGTACTGTTTTTTACATCATATTATTGTACATAAAAGTTTATTGTACAAAAATAAAATACAAATACATATTACAACAATCTTGGTGTTGTTTTGAAGAAATGCTGGAAGGGATTCACATTGGCCTTTCTGGATCTGTGACCCCCAGTTTTTTGTGTTTTTTTTTTTTTACACAAGTATCCCTAATGCTACTTAAATACAGAGTGCGACTACTTTAGCCATCTCCAAAACGACACCTGTACAAAGACAAAGTTGCTTGCGTGTGTCACTCCCTGCTATTAGTCAATAGATTGACGTGGCCTCACAGACACCGAGCAGGATGAGTCGTGATTTTCGCCCCTCAGGCGTTGACTGAATCAGGCCTGCGCGCACCTGGATGACGTCACCATGCGGCTGCCTGGCGTGCAGCTGTTGGTGCGGCCCCACTCAAGCCTCGCTTGTTTTTTTTCAACGTGTAAGATTGTGCAAGGCGCTGATTAATTGACTGAGAAGAAGACGGCGTATTCCGTTTCGTCATCTGGAGCATTGTTTCCCAAGCCTTATTGAGTCAAGGCACATATTTCACATCAGAAAAAAATCTCACGGCACACCTCCGAATAAAAGTGGACACACAGGTTGTCGAGTTGCAGAGTGCAAATAGGTCGTTGCTTCACTTAAGTAGAAATATTGTGTACATGTGTGAAAATAGATATCATTTTGACACCCTGTTTGTTGGTTTTCTTCAAACTGTAAAATGTCCTTGGCAGAGAAGTTCAACCAAAACGTCCAACCGTGTAGGAGATTGATAGCCAGAACCCCCTCACTCCCCCCCCCACGCATATCCCTGGCCATGACTCCAAGAACTTTTTTCGAAACGGTTGAATGCCTAAAAAGCTCATTTCAAATGCGCTGCAAACTCAGCAAACCCAAGTACTGGTAGTGAATGGCTTTCAAAAACTTGTTTAATTTGAAAAACCATAGAGAAAAGATGACCCTTGCTATTAACAAAAGGGTAAAGAAACTGTGGAGATTTTATAATCAACTTTAGTCAATTGTTATGAGTTAAGATTGTTGCTATGTGCAACAGTTCCCGTGGTTGGGGGGGTCGTGCTTGGTAAATGATTGACGCTTTCGGTCACGCCGTTAGTCTCATATAGGTTGTTCTTCCTCAGGTGTGGTAGTTTAAAAAAAAAATTGAGAAACTGGATAATTTTAGATTATTTATTTTTAACCCATTTGCAAAAATGTCATCAAAACAGGTAAACAATCTCTCATTTCATGATGTTAGTTGCCAAGACACGCCTGGGAAACAGAAACAGTGTTTGGGATCGAGTTGCCAGGTATACTTCACCACCACCCCCACTCTGGTTTTCTTTAAATAAACAGCTCGACAACTTTTCTTAAATAAAAAATAAATAATAAGGTGGAACTTCTGTGTGAGGACTACAGGATAAACCGAGAAGATGAGGACAACAACGCGTGACGTGACGTCATGGCTAACGATGGATTTTGTTTAGTTTATTTACTTTTAGCTAACTACAGCAGTTGAATTAGTACTGGTCCTTTTACCATTATCTTTTTAAACAAACCGTGTACTTCTAGTTAAGTACAGCGCGTGAGAACTTTGTGCACCTCCCCTCGTGTATAAGTAGTAATTTGGTAGTTTGGGATGCGGCGCCGACATTACGTCAGCTCAGTAGCTCGCCTCGCTTGGTTTCTTGCAGCGGTGAGTCAAGTTCGTGCGACAAAAAGAGTGTCGACTGACTGCACGTCTGGTATGCGGGGAGGGACCCCCATAAAGCACTCCCACCCTTCAGGAATTCGGGAAGTTTCCTTCCATATATGGACTTTTTCATATCAATCGGCACCGAAAGAATAAAAATGGAGAGGAGGAGCCTAGGATCGATTGACAAAGAGAATGTACCGAAGCGAGATTTTACCTTTTTCTTTTTGTTTTTACGGTTGTGAGGCACAAACTACATGACGTGAAAAATACGTAGAATACTGTAAATCCATCCATCCATTTTCTTAGCTGCCTAACCTGACTGGTTAGTTTGGGGTTAAACGGTTTACGGGAACCAAGTTGTTACCAAGCATCTCTATTCTCCCCTGACTTTGCCCAGTTTTTGCCAATTTTTGTCCACTGATAATCCAGCGCAAGGCGTTCGGTTTGATCGTTTCCCGAGAATCTCAGAAAAACCATGTATTCATTGAAAAAAAATAAGGTAAAATGACTAATTTGTTTTTGAAATGCGCAGCTAATTGTTCATTTAAAATCACTTGTTGATAGTCACTGTCAAATGTCCCAATTTTAAGTCAGTTAATAAGTAACTCATATTGCTAACAGTCAATGGTTTTCGTTTGGTAATAATTAACTCCAACTGGATGTACTTCCGTGCTGGCTGTGGTGATGGGTCGATAAAGTTTATTCTAACCAAGTACAGGACAGGAAAACTATAAGGCATGTATTACATTGATAGTTTCATATCGGTTTAACCCCAAATAACATGTTGCATTCGTAAGGTGGAAGCTGATCCTGGGTTTAATGTTCAAGTGTCATGAAATGGATGAGTTTTAGTACGTTATTAATGAAAAAACGTCAGCCGGTATGCACCCAGGTGTTTTTTTTTCCCACCACAAAACGTAATTTCAACATAAATGGCTTTTTGTAACTCCCCCCATGAAAATCCTCTCGTGGGATTTGTTTTCAAGAAGAAGCAGGAAGTGAAGTACAGGGCAGTAGCGTACTCAAGCAGACTCATTTGTTTCTATTAGTTTTACCTGCTGGAAGGTAGCTCGTTGTTCCTTCGTGTTAGCCAAAATGCCGGCTTGTTGTATTGCTGGATATTGCTTGAACACTTGGGAGGATGGATTCAGTCTTCATATTTTTCCAAAAGATCCGGTTCATCGTGAAAAATGGATTGCATGGGTGCAAAGGACGGGAGCTACGTGGGTTCCAAATGACAGGTAGGTGTGTCTACAGCTATTAAAAAAAATATAGTGGGGGGGGGGGGTGGCGTAATCCGTAAATCAGGGGTGCTAAATGCGTCGATGTGTGCATCGGAAGGCTTCTGTGCAGCAGCCGCTGAAGGACGGCCTCCCCCAGGCCTTGTGGATTTCCGCCGGCCTTGTCGACTAGGCCGAGCCGGCCGCTGGCTTTGTCACCACGGCTTCGGCCGGGGTGGCTCGTCACAGCGCCAGGCCACGGTGGCTCATCTCTGCCACGGAAGTGACGGGGAGACAGTTTGGCCGCGGCGTCGTCGTCGCTCATGAGCGGCATTGTTTGTTATCGCCGCTGTGCGGAGGTGGATCGGGGGGAGAGATGGTTTGGCCGTGATCCACATATCATCTAAATATGGCTTGAAACGATAGGCTAATATTGGCCCGGTCACTTCTCTCGGTTGAGAGATGTTGTCTTCTTTGAGAAAAAGGGGAGCGTTCATCTCCCATAGCAGGGGACAGAGCGTGTTTTCAATGGCGAATGTCCGAGGTCACGTCACGGCCAGTAGATGCAGCCAATATGGCGACCACTTGGATGTCAAATGACACTTCCGCAACTTTGCCCATGGATGCTCTCCGCTCATATTTATTCTTTTGTATGAACATTGAAGTGAATAATGTTATATGTATTTTTCATTACAATATCTATTTTATAGGGATGACGCATGGACTTTAAAGTGTCCAACAATATGGTGGCCACGCATGTACACTGTAGCTGGCAGGACTTTCTCGACATTGGAGGGTATTCTCTTGTGTGTACCAGCCTTCCTCTTTGGATGGGAACGTCAGCGCTTTCTAATAGGCGGCAGTCAAAAGAAAGGAAGTATTTAGACCAACCTCCGCGGCCACGGGCAACTTATTTTCCGTACTTTCCCCACCCCCTCAAACTCTGAACAACTCACTTTTTGCCTCAGTTTGACACATCTAAACTCTCACAATGAGCTTCAACAGAGGTCCCGCTTACGGTTTCAGCGCGGAAGTTAGAAACAAGGTATGTAAATGTTGGTTTTTGTTTTATGATATTTTTTATATTGAAAAAAAAACCCACGGTAATTTTTCCAGTACGTTTTTGCGCATCTTTTAGTCTCTTGCGTTTTTGTCTGAAGCAAATGTGCTGGTCCTCCATTTTGGTACGCCTCTTAAGTCGAGGTGGATGCCGTTAGAAAAGTTTTGGGAAAATAAAAATGCAACTGGCTTAGATGCATGCGAGACGATGTAGCATAAAACCCGTTGATCAGTTTAATATTGCCGCAATCATAAAAGTAGTATTCGTTAAAAAAAAAAAAAAACACGTTTTAAGAAAAAGTATCGCAGGCGTGTGTGTACAAAGGATACTCTGGGCGTTGTCCTTTTGGCAAAGAAGTGTCGTTGTGACAGATTTAAAATCACTTTGGAGCATTTATTTATCCTCTCTGCAAGTTTGCACGTCCGCATTGTGACCCACATTCGCGCATAATGCGATTCGGCCTTTAGATCATTGTACGCATCCAAAATTACCTTTTATTAATGCAAATGTCTACCGCTTTCTTCGGCAAAGTCGCGGTCTGAACTTTTGCTACCGAAGTCTATCTTTTCCAACTTATTATTATTATTATTATCGCTTGTTCCATGCATTTTAGTGTGGGCTTCTTGTGGAATGTTGTCTCCTAAGTGACCTTGTTTGTTGGAAACTTCTGGAGCGAAGTGGTATGGCGAAAGTGTGCAAAAGTCTCCCCCTGAGCATCCGGATCCACTTAACATACCAAAGCATATGGAAGAGATAACGTTTCTTGACTGGAATAAGTTCTTACTGCACAGTTCTGTTTGTTACTGTATTATACAGGATTGTAATATTAATAGTATAACTTTACTTCACATTATAAATTGAAAGATGCACACATACAGTCCAGTAGAATACAGTAGTAGTTAGCAGATGATACAATTGATGAAGTAGACAATAACTGATACAGTAAGTAAGTTTCTTTCGGCTTGTCCCTTTCGGGGTCGCCACAGCGTGTCATCTCAGATGAACGCACATATGTTTTGGCACAATTTTTACGCCGGATGCCCTTCCTGACGCAACCCTTCTCAGGGAGTGGAGGCCCCACAACCCCTGGTTTATCAAACCAGTGCTCTAACCACTGAGCTACAGGGCCTCTTGACAATAACTGATACAGTAGGTATCACAATTTGTTCTGGAAAATACAATAGATACAAAAGATGGATAAACTCATAGCTAGATAGATTATCATTTTTTTAACACTGTAAATGAGCACAAAAAACAAGCATCGAAGATATAGAAGCTACTTTATATAGTTTATTGGTAGTATGTCAGATATGTGCCTTTAAGAGGTGGTGACATCTGCATGTGAGTCTCCTGGTGTAAGATGTGGCTGGCAGCAGCTGCCGCGTGCGCATTACATTTGCGTTTTTTTTTATTTTTACTACATTCCTTGAACTCACTATCAACTGCTTATTGATGGATCGATAGACGAGGGATAGATGGTAGATCGTTTATTCGACCATAATGGAAATTCCCTTGTACCAACTACTTTGTGCCTTGTTTATATATGAGAAATTGAAAGTTGTCTCCTCCCCAAATATGCACAGACACAAAGACATTTTAAAACTAAACGCAACCTGAAGGGATGAGGTCTGTAGATGGTGACGTTTGTATTTCCTGCCATCAATGATGTCGGAGTTATGCTGTAAAATGACAGGAATTCAACTCCTCTGTACTCCCTTTCTGGTTTTATTTTCTTTTTTGTTGTTGTTTTGCTTTGTCAAAGCCACTCGTGACAAGTTTCCAATTGCATCAAAATGCTACTAGGATACACACAGCAGCGGGTCGCATTCCTCGCATTCAACATGTCTCTGGGAATCACGTCGGTGAGGCTCCTTGAGGGCAATTACAATTTCTTTCATGGGGATTACTGAATGAATAGAATGTAATTCCAGGCATACCTGAACCGTGGCCTCTGGAAACTGGCAAAATTTGTGCGTTTGTGGTCATTTTATGTCTCGCGCTCTCATTTCCTTTTGGACTCTGGTGGGAATCGACAGCTTGTTTTTATCCTTCACTATAGATGTGGGGGTGGGGAGAAGAGAAGGATACCTGTTGTACGTTTACAATGGCTCCCTTCAGAGTTGACGCAACCCGTTCGTGAAGCCTGAAATGCTTTTAAGTCGCTAGAACAACATAACCTTGTGCACCCTCCCCTCCTTCCTTTACTTTGGGGGAGAGTTTAGCTGTTTAGTAAACAGGATATCCTTTCTTGTCAGTGTTCAGTCATCACCTTTTATTTGCGTGTAAAAAGAGACAAAAAGCACTACGTCAACATACTGTAGTTGAAGAAATTAGAAATGGAGGTGGTGACTGGAACACAATATACAGCCAGAATAAACAGAACAAATAAAAGATGCTGTTATCACACGTTTTTGTTAGCCAAATACATCTTTATGACTTGGCCTTGTCGTTGTGATTCAACTTGGGGACGACGACTATTTTTAAATTGGGGGGGATGTGGGGGAGAAATCACTTCCCAAGGAATTCCAATGACCTCCTGACCCCATCTTCCTGAACAGATTGCCCAGAAATATGACCTCCAGAAGGAGGAGGAGCTGAGGATCTGGATCGAGGACCTGACTGGCGCCTCCATTGGCCCTGACTTCCACAATGGCCTGAAAAATGGAGTCATCCTGTGCCAGTAAGCAGAGATGACGAAGCCTCCCTTGTCGTCGTTCTTTGAGATGCTTCAAATATTTTTTCTCTTTCTCAGGCTAATCAACAAACTCCAGCCAGGTTCTGTGAAAACAATCAACCGCTCATCACTCAACTGGCACCAGGTGAGTGTGCCGGTGACGCATTGCCACATTAATGAGGGTGTGTTGATGTTAATTGTGTAACTACATTAATTGCGTCTTCCTGTGATACTGCAACAAATGCGCAAGTGTGGAAAACCATGGCCCTCACATATTTATTACGTGGTGTAAAAATGTTAGGGTCGGTCGGGAAATCAGAACCACAAGCTTTTTTTTTTTTTTTTAAAGCCTAACGTCTATTATGAAATGCAATATGTACCTGGATCTATGCTAATGGCTATTAGCTTTGATCTGGGATACTGAAATACAAATCTTAGACCATATTAATCTCAGAGTCAAAGGTCAGTTAGTTGAGGTTGGTTACACCACTATCATTTGAAACAACAGCAAAAATATGAACTAGAACATAATGTTATTTTCATTTTGATATAAATTCGTAAGCCTAAGCTCGAATACTCAATGGCTCATTTTGATTTTAGCTGGAAAACTTGACCAACTTCATCCGAGCGATCAAAGAGTATGGCCTGAAGCCCCATGACACCTTTGAGGCCAACGACGTGTTTGAGAACGGCAACAAGACGCAGCTCCAGACCACGCTGCTGGCGCTGGCGAGCATGGTAAGCGTTTTGCTGTTGTCTGCTGACATTGTGAAATGCTGTGTCACTGTCATGTTGTAGGGGGTGTATAAATGTTCTGTCATGCTGAACACCGCCGTGAAATACAGAAGCAGTGTTTGGAATCGTTCATTCACTCCCTATCTTCTAATCTGGGCATTTTCAAGGCTAGCAGGGCACATCTGACTCTTTGGGCGTTCCCGTCCGCCCCGCCTCATGTCACGCAAAATAAATTCAAACAAGTACTTAATCTGTGGATGCCATACAAATTTCTCGTCTTTTATTTAAAAAAAACCCGGATGTGTCCGCTCACATTTGCTCACTGCAGACGGCAACAAGGGAGACAGCTACGACTTGTATGCAAGCTATCACATTAAAAATGGCAACTCGCGTTAAAAACTTTTTCTAGAAGACATGGACTACTTATTTGTTGACTGAAGTCCAAGGTAAACCTGTGTGATTAGTTTGTGGCACATGGAATTCTGTTCAAGGACTATAGTCTGTATTGTCACTCTGTCACCAACCACAAGAATTGGACTTAAAAGAGTGTGAGCAAAGGAGTCAAAGGCTTTGCCAGCAAAGTGCAAATAAGGCAGGCACTTAAAAGAAAAATCCATCCAGTATGGTAGTTGTCAAGAAATTTGCTGGTACGTCATATCTCACAGAATCACCCCCAAAAATGTATTGCACTGTAAGGAGGTGGGTTGAACACATTGAAGGAAGCATTGAGCGTAGTTATTCAGACAGATTTTAGTTTTGAATTAGAAATCCAGGGTAATGGGGGTTTCAACAATTGTTCATGATTGGGAACAAAAATACTTATAATACCTCAATGTTATCATTTATGATAGATGATAATTGGAAATTTTGGTACAGATTTTCACAAGAATCATGGAAGTTGACACAGATGATTTGCCTCCGTGGGCCACATAAAATCATGTGGCGGGCCGAATCTGGCCCCTGGGCCTTGAGTTTGACTCCAGTGTAGCAGTGTATACAGATCAATAAAAATCCTTACACGGTGATTAGGGTGGAGAAAATGCTTCAAACGCCTTCCATACACCCTAATCACAACAGTATATAGGGATTTTTATACAGTGTGCTTAAACATTACTCAAGCACCCTGCAAATTACATCATTGCTGTCGCATGATTACCATTTACTGGATCAACATCGGCTGGTGGACTGTTTCTAATAAATATTGACAAAATAAAAAAATGATCATATGACAAACCCCTGGGATATGTTCCAGATGCAACCGCAATGGGGGAAAACCCACAGTATAGACTTTTTATAGTTTCTTCTTTTTTATGTAAATTATCCCATCAGGCACACAAGTAATGAAGGAAAAATGTATTAAAACACTTTTTGTTCTCACGCTGTCACTCTGTTATCCAAATAAGAGGCACTCTTATTTGCTTCAAGCTGTTTTTTACTAAATCAAAGTTCACAGTAAAACTAACTCATAAAAAAAGAGGATTGAGGAAGGAAACATTGTACAACCCCCAGGACCAGTGAAGTTGGAATCTTGTGTAAAAAGTAAATAAAAACAGAAAACAATGATTTGCAAATCCGATTCAGTTGAATGCACTACAAAGATAAGATATTGAATATTCCAGCTTTTTTTGTGTGTATGTGTGTAAATTCCCATTTTGACAACAGATTCTACAGGGGCACGTTCCCCACTGTGTTACATCACCTTTGCTTTAAACAAAGTAAGTATTAGGGAACTGTTGAAGCTTTGTAGGTGGACTTCCGGTCCATTCGTGCTTGATCATAGCGCTCCCTGCACCCTTTGTCAGTCTGCTTTTTCTTTATTGATTTTTCTCTATTTGCACAATGACTCATTGGATATATTGGTTGTTCACTACTTTTCAAGATGTATTGTGGGATACATTAAGGGTACTATTTAGTGGATAACCCACGTATACACACTGCACATTGAAACGGCAATACAAAATGGCAAGTGACTGCAAAAAAAAAAAAAAAAAAAAAAAAAAACCTTTGTACTCTTTGTGCAGGCCAAGACCCATGGCAGCCAGTCAAGGTTTGACATTGGTGTAAAATATGCAGACAAGCAGAAGAGGACCTTTGATGAGGAGAAGATGAAGGCTGGGCAGTGTGTTATTGGCCTCCAGGTACACATCTCTCAGTAACTCATATTGTCTGTTTTTATTCTGTCTTCAGGTGACAAAGATTACCCAAATATATCTGTTTTTAAATTTGGGAAACAAAACGACAATGGTACTGGTCCTGTGTGACAAAGTAAACCCCTCCCCGAAAATCATCCATTTACTGTGGCGTCATGACATTGACATCAGTCGAGAAACAGTGAACACAGTGAGACAAATCCTAAAATGGAGAAAATCTGGAAAAGTGGGGAACCTTGGCTGGAGTGGAGGGCTTAAATTTTGTTTTTTTTTTATCACAATAGCACAGTGGAAACTCATCCAAGGAGGTCACAAAGTAACCCAGAATACAGAAAAGAAATGCTGGTCTCCCTTGCCTCATGTAACGTCTGTCGTCATGACCCAACAATAAGGAAGTGAATGGGCAAAATTGGCATACATGATAGAGTTGCCAGGCAAAAACAATTATGGACCTAAAAACACCTATATAATTCTCAAGAGTAATTATACCTGTATTCTATGGACTGAGACAAAACTCAGAACTTTTTTGAAGATGTCTTGTTACATCTGGTGCAAATGTAACGCAGCATTTGTGATAAACCTAGTTAAACGTGATTGTAGTGTGATTGGTTTTTGGGTGCTCTGCTTCTGCAGGACCTGGAAGAATGGCTGTGATTGATAGGAACCATGAAATCTGCTCTTTACCAAAAAATCGCAAAAGAAAGGGTTTGGCTAGTCGTTTGTGACCTGCTCTAGTGCCCTATTTAAAGTTGGGACTTTAATCTGATTGAAATGCTGTGGCATTGACCATGGAAAGGCTGTTCATGTTTGAAAACCCTCCAACGTTACTGAATTGAAACAATTCCAAGAGTAGGTCAAATTATCTCCACAGTGATGTGAATACTCATTGCCAGCTATAGAAAATCCTTGATTTCAATTTTTGCTGCTGAGGGTGGCTCGACCAGTTATTAGGTTTAGGGGGAAATTAGACAGACACCCAGGTGAGGAAACTCATTTCAGCTGTTTGGATCTGGTAACCTTTTTCTTTCGGTCATGACCCATAGTTCATGAGGGTAGGAACGTAGATCGACCGGTAAATTGAGAGGTTTGACTTTAGACTTAGCTCCTCCTTCCCACAACAGACCGATACACAGTCTGCATCACTGCAGATGACGTACCGATTGAATCTCCCATCTGTTTTTCTCTCACTCGTGAGCAAGACCCCAAGATACTTGAACTTCTCCACCTGGGGCAGGATCTCATCCTCAACCCAGAAAGAGCACTTATCCATTTTCTGAATGAGGACTGTGGTCTTAGACTTGGAGATGCTGATTTTCATCCCAACCGCTTCACACTCTTCTCTGAACCGCTCCAGTGACAGTTTGACATCACGGCTTGATGAAGCCAACAGAATCACATCATCTGGAAAAAGAAAAGATGTAATGCTGAGGTCATCAAATTGGACCCCCTCTATGCCTGGGCTGGGCCTAGAAATTCTGTCCATAAAAGTTCTGAAGAGAATCGGTGACAAAAGCCAGCCTTGGCGGAGTCCAACTCTCACTACAAACGAATCTGATTTACTGCAAGCAATGCTAACCAAACTCTGGACTCGGTCGTGCAAGGACCAGCTGTCCACATCAGTGGATTTGGTACCCATCCTCCTCTCTAGCACCTCTGAATGGACCTTACCAGGGAATAATAATTCATGTATCATTTATTGTGAATTTAAGTGAAAGTCCTTATGTTATAGTCACTGAGATGGGAGGAAAAAAGTCATATTGTCACATGTTTTGATAAAAATAACAACAACACTATGACAAGGCTGTAAAATGTTACGGAATACTGTTTAATATGGTGTATGTGTGACTCCTTGGATGTAAGTGTTGTGAAAGCACAGTTTGTCATGATCTCATGTCACCACACACTTGTCTGTCAAAGCTGCTCATTGTTCTGCTTCTTAAGTCGCCATTGCTGGTGTTGGTGCTTTAGTCACAAAGAAACATGCGAGTAAAAGGGGGGGGTGGGGTGGGCTCCGTGCATCTGACATGTTGTGACCCCCGATATACATTTTTACAGGGGAAACAATTCCTTACAGAGGGTGTTGATACGCAATTTGTTTCAAGACTTACTGGGTCAAGGCATATATTTTACACAAGAAAAATCTTAACGGCATACCAATCAATTGTCACAAAAAGTACATTCGGTAATGTACTTTGTATTGAACTAATGATGATGTGAGGTTGTTGTGTAGGAGCATTTGTTCTTCCTGTCACTACATGTCACTCCCCTGGACAGATGAATAAAGATAATTTTGTAGTACGTTTATAATATTTTCATTATCTCTTCTTGAAGACTGACATGACCTGAGAGTTTGTTTTTGTGTTTTTCCCTTTTTTAGATGGGGACCAACAAGTGTGCCAGCCAGGCAGGTATGAACGCGTATGGCACCAGGAGGCATTTGTATGACCACAAAAGTCAAATGCTGGCACCCATGGACAACTCCACCATCAGTCTGCAAATGGGTACCAACAAGGGGGCCAGCCAGGTACATGAAGATATGGAGAGGTGGATGTGCATTTTATACTTGGGCCTCAGTTGGGACTTTGCCCTCTTAATACCACCACTATCACCTTGTAATTATGGAAAACAAAAGTATACCAAAAAACCCAACACTGCAGTATAACAGATCACAGCTGAGCCACATACTTCTAGAGCAGTTCACAATAATTATTCCAAACAATTAATGTGACAACTCTTATGATGCAATTACAAAAAAAAAAATTGCAAGCACGTGCTCTGCCTTGACGCTTGGCAATGATCAGTTTTTTCCACACTGATTAATGACTGCAGGCTTGCGCACCACTGAGAAGAACTCAGTTGGGGCTCTGGCAGCAAACCAGGAGGAAAGAGTCCATTAAAGACAGAGAATGTCCAATGTTGGGATTATTTCACACTAGACCAGGGAGGAAAAGTGGAATCTGGTTACTTCAAAGAAGAATTACCGTAATTTCTGGTCTACAAGCTCTGACTTTTTTTCCACACGGTTTCAACTTTGCAGTCTATGCGGTGATGTGGCTAATTTGTGCATTTTTTTCTATCGGCCGCAAGGGGGCACTCGAGCAGAAAAGTAAGAGTGAGACCGGTGGAATATATGTGCCGAGGAAGTGACTTTTAGCGGCCTGTTAGCGCTGCGCTATCATGTTACTGGCTTGTCTCAGTTATTTTTACCGGTATGTTTTTTTTTTTTTTTTAATGGCCCTGTTAGCGCGGCGCCAGCATTAGCACAGTGGTGCTAGCATTAAACTCTGTGTACCGTCAGTAAATATTTCGTGTCTCATTGTGGGCACTTGCGGCTTTTACACAGCTGTGGAGTATGTATGGACCACATGATATTTCCTTTACAAATGTACTGGGTGAGGCTTATAACCAGGTGCGCTCTGTTGGCCGGGAATTACGGTAGCTAACATACCACAACAGCATATCTACTATCGCAAACACAAGGTATTGAGTTTTCCTCATTTAAAATAGCTTAAGACCGTTACTTAGTCCATATTGTAATGCCCTCACAAATTTCTGCAGCGAAAGCTTCAAAAGGGCGGAAAAACCAGTACTGGGAAGATATTTCCAATTTGTCATAAAATCAGGATTATAGGGCTGCAAGTGGAATCCTCCTCAGGGCTGTCATTCCTCTGTCATGAGCTAACTTGTTGACTCTTGTATAAGGGGATGTGCAGATAACCCCCCCCCCGCTCCCCAGCCGATGAAGCGCACACTTGTCATCGGGGAGCAACACACGGAAAAAGGGGGAAAAAAGGACGCTGTTGTTCTTGACAACACTTACCAGTGCGTTTCTTTTCAGGCTGGAATGACTGCGCCAGGGACAAGACGCATGATTTACGACTATAAGCTGGGAACGGATAAGTGCGACAACAGCACCATGTCCCTCCAGATGGGCTACAGCCAGGGAGCCAATCAGAGCGGCCAGAACTTCGGCCTGGGCCGGCAGATCTACGACGCCAAGTACTGTTCCAAGGGCGGTGAAGTCATGGATGAAACCAACGGTGCAAGCGGAGCCTACATCCCAGACTACCAAGATGAGGGTTACCAGGGTTACCAAGAGGAGGAGCAGGTGTACAGAGAGGACGGGACTGATTATTAGAGGGAAGAAAAAGAAGTTTGGCAAAGGGGGAAGAGGGAAAGATTGTGTAAATCGAGGCATGCCCTGTAAAATGGAAAAAGAAAGAAAAAAAAAAAAAACAACTTAAGGCAGATGTTTTAGTTTTATATCCAAAGGATGTCACACTGTCTGTGGTTTGTCCTTATAGTATTTGATGAAATGTACTTTTACCCCCATGTTTGTTACACACCAGAATGAACTGTGTTTGTGTAATTTTAGTTTTAGTTTTGTTGTTGTTGTTGTTGCTATCTGGAAAGTGACTACAAAAGCCAAGTCCCTTGACTCCTCGTATGTAGTTTTGTATCCCAGGGAGCTTTTTTTTTTCCCAATGTGCCAAATTTCCTTTTCCCAGTGTATCATTAACATCTTAGTGACATTAGGGAGATTTTGAAGGGCACCATATTTTTCTTGGAAATGTGTACTTAAGATAAAAACAGCCATTCCTCTATCAGAACTAAATTACAGGTGTCTTTTTAGACAGCAGTTTGGATTTTACAGGCAAATGAGGGCTTTTGATCAGTTTGGTTTCCTACAGCCGAGTATACATTTCCATTGAGTGCATATCCAGTCCAACTAGTTTGACAAATGAAGTGGGTGGGGATTGAACA
The DNA here is from genome assembly GCF_019802595.1 of Syngnathoides biaculeatus. Classification (NCBI taxonomy): domain Eukaryota; kingdom Metazoa; phylum Chordata; class Actinopteri; order Syngnathiformes; family Syngnathidae; genus Syngnathoides; species Syngnathoides biaculeatus. The sequence goes on from NC_084652.1 coordinate 13,127,623, forward strand.
TTACTCAATCAATTTTTTTAACATTCCAAGTATGAATACTGGATATATTTTTTTATATCAAATGAATCATTCCTTCCATGTATTGATGTGAAAACCAATCACTCAATTGTTTTTATTTATATGTAGTCGTGAATTAAATGGAGGGGCCTATTTTTTTTGTAATTGTTTTACCATGACTTTTGAATAACATATACCTGTAGTACTGTGCTTGTTTTGTTTCCCCTCTGGAGTTATCTTTACTGATAGCAAAATAATTTGATCCATAAACGTACCTGCTAATTTATCATGTACACATAGGAAAAAAAAAAAAGGTCTTAAATTGAAGTTTGTATTGGTTTGTCTGAAAGAATGAGCAGAATAATCCTTGAGTTACTATGATGCTTTAGTTGTATCGACGTGTACAGAATAAATTGGCTAGTGTAGTTTTTGTTGATACAGTGTAATAAATGTGTATTCATTAACTGGTGTAAGTTGGTGCATTTAATGAATATAGTTTTTGGTGTACAATAGTTATAAAGTCTTGACTTGTAAAACTAATACATGTAATAGGGGAATTTAACATATTTGTCAGAGGTGGCCTCAGTCACTTTTGTTTCTTGATTTTTGCACACACTACAGTACAGCTACTGTATACTGTCTGACAAGAGTGCACATTAGACTTCACCACCATGCTAATACTGAAATGTTCACCATATATAACATCCATCCATTTTCTTTGCTGCTTATCCTCACAAGGGTCACAGGGAGTGCTGGAGCCTATCCCAGCTGTCAACGGGCAGGAGACGGGGTACACCCTGAACTGGGTGCCAGCCATTTGCAGGGCACATCGAGACAAACAGACACACTCACAATCACACTTCGGGGCAATTTAGAGTGTTCAATTAATGTTGGATGTTTGTGGAATGTGTCAGAACTGTGAGCTTAACGCTTTTACCAACTGAGCCACTGTGCCGCCCCATATATAATATGTCATTGTTTTAAGGTCTTTAGATTTGGAAACGGGGTCATAAATCTCTGGCTTTGGACCTCAGCACATTGTTAAAAAAAAGTATCGACTATCATTGAAATATATACCAGGCAATTTGAATATGACTTAAATACAGGTGTGACGCCATTGGATTGTCACAAAAGTGGTATTATAACATACACACTTATTAATATACAATGAACCAACAAAGTACAAACACACAAAGCACACCACTGCCGACGGAATATTTATTTTTACCTAAAGAAAAAAAAAAGACTAAAATGTTACGTGCTGGTATGTGCATAGTAATATATATAGCCTACTTATGTGAATAATATTTGTACAATTAGTAAAAAGTGGCAAGTATATTGAAGGTTAAATCGAAAACGCTTGTCCGCTCACTGCACTTTTTTCATATAGTTACAGTAGTTCAGAGTGACGAAACGTCAGCAGTGTTTGTAGATATTTGTCGCCATCTACAGTTTACTGGCGGAAATTACCATCGGAAAAGACAGCCGGATGGTACTGAAATCGCGCGATATGAGGACAAGCGAGATTTGAAGTCTCCCTTTCCTCCCGGAACTCTCGGCAAGATGGTAGGGGCTAACACATCGCTAAGCGTTTAAAAATACATCGAATTGCATCTGCCCTGCTCAAAAAATATTGGGGATAAACGAATGTACCATTCGATTATTTGACTCGATAAACAACTCCTCAGTCCTAAATGTCTACTACAAAAGCAGTTAATTGTGTTTACTGGCTGTGTCGTTTCGTGATCGGCTATGCTAGGCTAACTGCAAGCCGCGGTCGCTATTAATACCGTCTCAAGAGTCTTCATTATATTTTTAATTGTGTCTTTCCATAGTTATATCATCCGTTACATTCATCTTAATACTCACCAACTAATTGGAACTGAATACGTACCATGTAAATATTTTTTTCCAGGCGGATGCAGACCTCAAGAAGAAGCGTACCTTCAGGAAGTTCACCTACAGGGGTGTTGATCTGGACCAGCTTCTGGACATGTCCTAGTAAGTTGGACACAGCAGGAACTCAAAAGCAACATGTTCTGGTTGTTGTTCTGTAAACCATTCAGTGGATAAACTGTCAGCAGAATTTACGCCCCTTTCTGTGTGGTGCAACCATGCAAAGGGGCCGACTGGGATAGCAAAAATAATGTAAAGCCTCACTATAACACATTTTGATCATGTCAAACTTGTCTTACTTGTCACGATATAACACTTGACAGAAGGTGAAAAAAACAAAAATCCAATGTTGAAGTGAAATTGTTCAACTAAAGTGAAGAAAAACAAAATTTTGGGCCATTTTATGACATTTCTGGGCTGCACGTTAACTTGCACTGGTGTGACAAACTGAGAAAGTTGGTTGCATCAATTGTTTTGGGGATGGTACATAATCACCTTGGCTTACAAAGGAAAATTAGTGACTCCAGATATATTTTGCAAAATAGGGTACTGTGAAAAAGGATTTTCTGCAGCAAGCAGCAAAAAACAAAGGTGTATTAAAAATGAAAGCTTTACTTTATAATTTTGACTGAGGGTATCGTGAGGGCTCTGTACCCTCTTGCCCTCAGAAAACCACTTAATTTTGAGCATGATTACAACCGTGTTATTGACATAAATTGAAATATGATTACATGTGTACCACCACCATATAAATGTCATTTATGATTATTCACCCTATTTAGTAAACTTACCAACAAAACAAACCCTTTTCCAGATTTTAAAATCATTATCCCAAATATAAAATGAATAAATCATGACAATGGCACTCAGTGTGCTGTATTTTAAGATTTATTTTTTTCCCCTTCTATTTAATCCTCTTGAAAGTAGTCTTTGCTTTTTAACTTTGCACATACAATTCCTTGATATGTCTCCTATAAACACGTAACTAGACAGATTTTTTCACTTTCAAGCCATTTGGACTTTTGCAAATGAATGTTTGAGTGAATGTAAATGACACATTAAGCCGGCATTCTTTGCATTTTCTGCACTGTCAATTTGAATGAGTCCTGTTTTTGAATTTGTTTTCATTTCAATCTGTCTCTCATTTTGTCGCTCTCTGCCCCCCTACCTGCCATCTCCCCCTGTATAGTGAGCAGCTCATGCAGCTGTACTGTGCTCGCCAGAGGAGGAGGCTGAACCGCGGCCTGCGGCGTAAGCAGCAGTCCCTGCTGAAGCGTCTGCGCAAGGCCAAGAAAGAAGCTCCACCCATGGAAAAGCCCGAGGTGGTGAAGACCCATCTGAGGGACATGGTCATCCTGCCCGAGATGGTCGGGTCCATGGTTGGCGTCTACAACGGGAAGACTTTCAACCAGGTTGAAATCAAGGTGAGTTGTTGGCAAAAAAAAAAAAAAATTAACGATGGCTATATGTGTATTGTTGATTGTGTGGTCATTACGTTTAGATTTATGTAAATGTGTTTTGTGCAAAGAAGCCATTGTGCGTACACTTGCATCTTCAAACTTTGAATTACCCAGTCACTAAACAATAGTCATAACGTTCGTTTACATGCGTGTGCTGAAAGTTGCACGCTGTCACTAATGACTTTGTTGTAGTTCTGTCGTTGTACAATCTGCTCTGGAAAAATCAACATAATTGTTTGACTTTTATATAAGGAATTTGTCATGTTACTAATAAAGATCTTTGTCCTCCTCAGCCTGAGATGTGTGGTCACTACTTGGGTGAGTTCTCAATCACCTACAAGCCGGTCAAGCACGGTCGCCCTGGTATCGGAGCCACACACTCTTCCCGTTTCATCCCTCTGAAGTAAAATGGCTGTACACTTTGTATAAATAAAATAAAAAATGGGTGCTCCATGAAACTTGTCTTAATTTTTTTTTTATATATATCTTTACCGAGTTCTAGACTTGGATTGCCTACCTTTTGAATCTGTTGAGAAATATTTCCCTTTTAAAAAATGGGGGCACAAAACGTACGTTTTGTATCCTGGTGTAAATGTTCAACATGAACAAGTACTGCACCGTATTGTAAAGCAACAATTTGGATAATGTGAGAAATATGAATACAGTGTACACAGTTGGAGTTGAGTGGTCGATTTGCAAAAAACAGCACTTGATATGCACCACAGGAGGTTCTTTGTTATTCTGGGAGCAATCGTTCCAAGGTGTAAACAGACTCCTAAACATTTTTGCGCCACGGAAAAAGATGCAGAATGAAGAGTCACGCGGGGATTAGTGACGCCAACACTGATGACCCCATCGGGAGTGGCACCGTGCGTTCCCGAAACTATTCCGGGAGTGTACACGACCCACCCGAGCAAGCGTTACTCCGCCTTTCCGTTCTGTAAGCAAGCTACATTTTTGTGTGGCCACTCTGGGCAATGGCTACAACCTTTAGCTGTTTAAAAATATTGACAACAAGCTAGTAAAGCCTCCTACTCGGTTAAAAAACAACGGGTAGTTTGGTAAGTGAGTCATTTTTTTACAGCTTGTTTCGTACGGACGGTGTACCTATTTTTTTTCTCTCCAATAGCATTAGCAAGCCGCCAGCTAGCTCGGAGCTAAATTAACGGTAGCAATCGTTAGCCTGATAGCCTCGGAGCGCAGATGACAGAAGAGAACGCTCATGTCAAATTGAAGGAAATAATTTATTCACCGTTAGCCTAATTTGATAGGTATTCGTTACACGATTTCGGCTTTTACCGCCTGATGCCAGATTAATCGTATCGCGTATGTGTGCGCCAAATCAAATGTGAAAACATTGCCTTGCCACTGAATGGTGCTCCCGATGTGTCAGTAAATAAAACGGAAAGAACAAAGATCTATTGTTGAATATCTTCTTCCGAATATGAGCGATATTGCTACAGTTCATTTGTATGCCACTCCTAAAGCAATCGATATATTCTGTCAGATAACACATTTATGAGTCATCGCGTGTTTTTCCCGTTTTCCATTATACAAATTACTCACTACTGCCTAAATATCACATCACTTGGAAAGTCAGTGATTTTATCCGAAGGTGTGAATGAACATTACTCTTGTACAATGTGTCAGTACCACAAGATAAGCAGATAGTTCTGTAATGGTCATTCATAAATTCCTTCTAATCCACCCCACTTCGGACACCATTTGACTGTGCAAACTAACATGTCATTTCCTTGCGGACTGGTTTTATTGTCATTGAATGTTAAAGTATATCCAGTATTTAAATAACAGCATCAAAATCAGTGGATCTGAGATAACCTGCCTTCACAGATGTTTTCAACATTTTAACTATTACTACCCCAAAATAATACTAAGCTTTCCAAGTACCGTCAGAATGACTGCTACAGAAATACAAGTGGAGTAGACCCTCTTTTTCATCAAAAACAAGGCAAAGGTTTTTCTCCAAGAAAGTGGGTCTTGATCAGTGGTTCTCAACTGTTGTCGCCCGAGGAGCTGCATTTAAGCAATAAAATTCAAGAACAATAAACAGAATGTTTTGTCAAAAAATAGCCTCTATTTCCAATTAATTTGATGTTCTGCCAAATGTATTGCAAGCTACGATGCCTGCATGGCAGAGGCTCAGCTGTACTGTTATTTCTTTACGGCGTATACTAGTGGCTGTAGAGCTAGGCAGTCACAGTCCCTTTTACTTACTGAGGTTTTGTTTTGCGAACTTGGTATGTTCCTGTACTGCACAGGAAACATAATACATGTAATTTTTTACTTGTTGTCTGCAACCTGCTTTTGGTTCCTCACCCACCAGTTGACAGTCACTGGCTTAGACCTAGGGATGTTGTTGAATGAAAAGAACTTTGTCTGTGTGAGCTGTGGTTGTTGGGATGCTGATTTTAATACTAATGTTATTTGGATGTTTTGCTACATTGTTATTAGACAGTACATGTATGCACAGGTTATTTGTCGGGCACCTTATTTTCACAGTTGTGAGATTTTTGTATAAGTTATGGTGACATATTTGTTATTTAGGACAATAAAATTGAATGGAAAAATAAGCCACTGGAACAATATCTCCAGTTTGAACGTCAATACTCTGCTTAAATTTCAGGGGAAAAAAAAACACCCCAACAAACGGCATATAACTGTTTTAATCAAAATGTATTGCACATTGAACTTATGTTAGATGAAAAAATGTACTCAAACAAGTACTTCAAAATACACATTTGTTAGATATTAAATTTGCTGCATTTAAAAAACAATTGCAATTTAAACGTATTTAACAAATCTACAGTTCTGGTTTATAAAAGGTTTAGGCCCCACTGTAACATTATGCACAGCCTTGTTGAACATTTATTTCTGACTGACTCATGTACCACACTTTGAACCACTGTCCTGGGATAATCATAAACGCACCACTTTTCCAGGGTGTACAGTACATTTTTCCTTCATCCTTTTGCCTCACACTAATCCCTCACTTAACTCCGATTATAAAGGAAGGAATTTGGAGAATTGCATGAACACTGTACTTTGCTTCTACCAGAAGTAAAGACTAATATTTTCATTTTACCCAACAGATAATCAAATAGGAAGACTACTCTCAACCAGAGTTTAAACAATAGTTTCTGCTTCTGAGCCACTGTGCTGCATAACATCTTTGTGAAAGGTTAACTTTGTGAAATTGATTTTTGCTAAGGGCATGCTTTTTGGGCCGATCCGGCAGAAATTGAACAAGGGGGAAAAACAAGCTATTTTGAAAGCTTGACTTATCTTCTTGGAGAATGTCTACAATTGTGTGATTGTGAAGGAATTTCACTGGTGTACCTGCTACTCACATGTTGCAGGCTTTGAGAGGCTTTTGACCGGTGAATGCATAGAGTCAAGAAGGTCAAGCTTTGCGAGACAAAAGAGGGTATTTGGAAAAGGTACAATGTCTCCTTTCACTGATGCTTATGAAGATAAACATATTTATATTCATAATATACATAACTAGTCTTCTTGAAGTAGTTACAGTGGAACCTCCAAATAAACTCCAAAAGTTGAATCTTTTGAAGTTCAACTATAACTATGTATCGAAAATCCAATAAAATTTGGGGATTAAGTGTGACATCTTTTTCAATGAGCACCTAAAGAATTAACTCGACAAGTGTGCATTGCTTTTTCTCTGGCTTTTTTGGGTGATGCCACCGCAGAAGTGTGCCATTGATGGCAAAGAGGAAACTTATGAGATTTTTTTTGTTGTCGGCTGTAATGTGATAATGGCAAATTCCAAATTGATTAATCAAACCCATCATTGAAATTTTTTATCACAATTTTTTTGGGCGCCACAGACAGGTTTCATGTAAATGTACACAATATTGCCAAAAGTATTTCCTCACCTGCCTCGACTCCGATGTCAATTTAAGTTACATCCCATTCTTAAGCCATAGGGTTTAATAAAACATCACGCCACACTCTGCAGTTACATTTTAAACTTTTCTGGGCAGGTTTTCCACAAGGTTTAGGAGATTGTTTATGGGAATTTATGACAATTTTTTCAGAAGCATATATGTTAGATTATACACTGTTGTTGAACGAGAAGACCTGGCTCTCAGTGTCTGCTATCATTTCATTTTACCAAGCAGATGCCAACGTCATGCATGTAAACCATAATGTCAAATGAGCAGCGTGAAAAAGGAGAAACTCCTCAAAAAATGTAAAAAAATTGTTTTGAAAATGTGTGCCGTAATATTTTTCTATTGCACAACCACTGATGTTGGCTCTAAATAAGGTAAATGGCACATACTGTTGAAGCAACCCAAGGGCTCACTGTGTCTGTCAGATATCTTTGTCGGTTTTACTTTAGTTTTGTTTTTATTTTCCAGGAACTAATTAGCAATTATTATAATTAAAGGTTTTATGGTGGTGTAAGTTTGACCTTGGAACAAAGTCATTCACTTCACATAAATATAAGAAAAATGTCAAGTCAGCCACAAACACAGGATAGCTTGTGTTCAACTTTGGAGGTTCCACAGTGATTAAAAAAAGAGGAAGCCAGTGTGAAGTCGTTTCAGTAATACTAATCTGTATGTAACGTTCAACGTTCAGCTGTGTTACAGTTAGGATGACGGCTGTGGACGGCCTATCGGACAGCACAGAGGTGGTGGAGATGGAGGACGTCCCCTCTCAGTTTTTTGTGGAGAAACACTCGTGGGAAGGACTCCGGGACATCATCCACTGTAGCAGAAAATACTCGGGCATGATTGCCAACAAGGCTCCCCACGACTTCCAGTTTGTGCAGAAGAAGGATGAAAATGCTCCCCATTCCAACCGGTTATATTACCTCGGTAGGGTTCATAAAGTTTCTGATTTGTGCTTTCTTTCAATTACTCCTTTGTGCTTTTTTTTACTCATGACCCCAGGTCATATTCTCTATCTACCCTTATGATCATGAAAACAATCGCATCATTACATTTCTCATGGTCTCTGGTTTTAGTTGAAGATGTCAAAGTCTCTTCTCTGTGCATTGATCAGGGATGCCTTATGGAAGCAGAGAGAACTCCTTGCTCTATTCAGAAATCCCAAAGAAGATCCGCAAAGAGGCTCTCTTGGTCTTGTCATGGAAACAAATGCTTGATCACTTCCAGGTGAGTTTCCACTTTTACGTGCTATCAGTAGTTTTACTGATATTTGCTGTTTGTGTGTGTTTATATATATATATATATATATAATATATATATATATATATATATATATATATATATATGTGTGTGTGTGTGTTGTATGTATGTATGTACAACTTGTTTGCACTTCTGCCTCACAGTTCCGGCTTTCTGTGTGGAGTTTGCATGTTCTTCCTGTGGTTGTGTGACTTTTCTGTGGGTGGCCCAGCTTCCTCCCACATTCTAAAGACATGCAAACCGCATCTTGCCCATGACCCTTGTGTCACCCATATAGGGACTATATTAATACATTTTTGAAAATTTCAGGAAAATCCCACTAAAACAGCAGATATTTTTGGGAGGGGGTGGGGTTAATCAGATCAGATCAATCAAAGCTTTAAATGGTGCCAAGTGTTGTGTGGCACACTTTTAACAGTTTAAATTTGATTGGTTAATTCCGAACACGGCTAGATCCCCAATTATAGGCGGTTTACACTTTTGGAAGCACATAATCGCAGTTGCTTATTTTCTTGACAATATTTATTTCAAAAAATTATTTTATACATCTTATACGTCACAGTAATGATGGAAAAAGTTTAGAAATTATCTGTCTTGGTCTATTTTTTTTTTTTTTTTTTTCGTCACAAAAACCTGGCTTTTTGTGTGGTTTTGTAAGGCGACGCCACACCAAGGGGCCTACTCACGAGAAGAAGAACTGCTGAGGGAGCGTAAACGTCTTGGAGCATTTGGAATCACCTCTTATGACTACCACACACAAACGGGCCTGTTCCTCTTCCAGGCTAGCAATAGCCTGTTTTACTGTCGGGACGGAGGCAACAATGGCTTCATTGTGAGTACAATGCTGTTTTGCATCTTCTTTAATCAATTATCCTGTATGTTATTCAGGCTTAGATTGATGGATGTGAGAAGCACACGGTCTGGACACATAATTATTTATTTCCACTTGGGGAAATCTTGTCTTCTCAGTCCAACTGAACATCACAACGTTCAGAATCTTTGTCCATTTAAGTTCATGCTTTAATCATTTTGGAATTTAGTTTTTCCTCCACATTCAAATATCTATCTTCTCTTCTGGTTTTAGCAGTCCGCTCCGGTAAAGCCTGTGGAGATCAAGACCCAGTGCTCGGGCACCCGAATGGACCCAAAAATCTGCCCGGGAAACCCCGACTTCATAGCCTTCGTCAACAATAATGACCTGTGGATAGCTAACATTAAGACTGGAGAGGAAAAGAGACTAACCTATTGTCACAAAGGTGTGAAAATGTCCAATTTAATTACATTTTGTATATTTGTGAGGGTACAGGTTTACACACTTCGCCATTTTTCTGACGGCTACCTTCACACATTTTCCTACGTGTTGTTTAAAGGATCACAAAACCCTGGAGTTTGAACAGGGGTGTGTTGTATACATTTTATATCCAAATTAGATATATATGGATGGAACAGTGGTTCAGCTAGTAAACATTGGCCTCACAGTTCTCAGTACCCAGGTTCGATCCTGGCCCCGCCTGTGTGGAGTTTGCATGTTCTCCCCATGCTTGCGTGGGTTTTCTCCGGGCACTCCGGTTTCCTCCCACATCCCAAAAACTTGCAACATTAATTGGACACTCTAAATTGCCCCTAGGTGTGATTGTGAGTGCAGCTGTTGTCTGTCTCCATGTGCCCTGCGATTGGCTGGCAACCAGTTCAGGGTGTACCCCGCCTCCTGCCCGTTGACAGCTGGGATAGGCTCCAGCACTCCCCGCAACTCTCGTGAGGATAAGTGGCAAAGAAGATGGATGGATAGATATACATGTGACTGTAGGTTTGCCTTACAGTTATATAATCTGTTTTTGAATTCATGTTGAAACATCTGAACATTCTGGTGTCTTTCTAGTCCCCCAAAATATACTTCTTTGATTAATTACAAACTTTTGATTGCCAATCAGCTCGAATTGGTGTTTGTGTCTATTTTCCCCGGTACGGTTCTTCATTTATCTTTCTCACTTCTCATCAGATCAGGATTTCCATCTTGTCTCTCGGGATTTTCAAGGGCATTATTACATTTTTTGTTTTAATGCAGAAGCATGAACATTTAGCTTGAAAGACTTGTACATGCTTGGTTCAATGGTTTCCTCAGTAAATGGTATACCGAAAGTGCAAACATATCTTTCATCAAATATTACACTTTTAGCAAAGATCTCCTAGAAATTTTAGATATCCATTAACCACCATCAGGGTGGCAGCTTCATTTCCCTCTTTTCTAACCTTTTTCTTTTTTTAACAGGTGTGGATAATGTTAAAGAAGACCCCAAGTCTGCAGGTGTAGCAACATTTGTCATCCAAGAAGAGTTTGATCGTTTTACTGGCTACTGGTGGAATCCCTCAGCAGAAGAAGGTCAGCACCTACAAGCTCAGACAGCAAAATTTTTTATGATGACATTTTGACAACACACGTGAAAAATGTTACTGAAATTACAGTAACTGCTCTCTTGACCGTTTAAATATTGTTGACTGTCTTTAACAAAGCATATTCCAAATTATGTGCAGTGCATCATGTGTTTTTCCACTCATAGACTCAAGTGGGGGGAAAACAGTATATCTGCTTTATGAGGAGGTAGATGAGACAGAAGTAGAAATTATTCATGTTCCATCTCCAGCACTGGAAGAGCGCAAAGCAGATGCATACAGATACCCCCGCACAGGTTACTGTACACACAACTTTGGAGTACAATACTACAATGGGTTTAGTGCTACTTCATTTAACCTTTTATTGTTGGATTTTCAGGTAGCAAAAATCCACAGGCAACACTTAAATTAGCAGAGATCAAGACAGATCATCAAGGAAGAGTGAGTCACTTTTTCCTTGCTGTGCTTTTCTCTTCAATGCCATCATCGCCCGCGCGTCCAAAAACTGTATCTGTGTGTGTCGACAGATTGTGAGCATGCAAGATAAAGAACTGGTAGTCCCCTTCATGTCTTTATTTCCTGGGACAGAATACATCGCTAGAGTAGGATGGACAAGTGACGGCAAATAGTAGGTGTTGATTCAATTATGCCAATGTTGTACTGTAGGGGGGGAGACTCCCTAAGTCCTATTCAGTTGGATTTTACTTTTAACAGTTGCATTTACATTTAATGCTTAAGAGCTGTTTGTTTTAAACCTTTATTGAGGTACACCTCTTATTTAACTTTTATGTGCACTGCAGCTTTAATTTAATCACTGAAAAGTCCTGTTTTGTTTTGTGCTAATGGTACTTGAAATTAAAAGTTCAAGAACGAGCTTGTTATACCATTTTACCTTTCCAAAGGTTAATGAATTAGAATATCGTGAAAAATGTAGTTGCCATTCATCTTAAAAAGTAAAACTCACAGTAGCTTATATATATTCACTACACGTAGAGAGAAATCGTTTTTTTTCCCTCATAATTTTGATGATTGTAGTTTACAGGTAACAACAATCCTTTAATCTCAAGAAATGTGAATATTGCATAAAAAGTCAAAATAACTTTTAAAATGATCTATGAATTGGCCTTGTGAAAAATAATTTAAAATATGTTTAAGGATAGGATAAGGATCTGTATATTCTTTGTCTAACTTTTTGAAGAGAATTATACTATTTTAATTTGAATAATATTGAGGCTCTCTATTAGTTTGTAACAGCAATGACATATTATGACGACGTTAAAATAGAATAAACCCATTATAAAGAAGTCTGGAAACACTGTCTGCTCCTTGCTCCCAGTGGCTGGGCAGTTTTGCTGGACCGCAGTCAGAGGAAATTGCAGCTGGTCTTGCTACCTCCCGCTCTCTTCATTCCGGTCACAGATGATCCGGTTCAGAGGCAGACCAATCTGGAGGAAGTCCCCATCAACACACAACCATATATTGTCTATGAAGAGACCACCGACGTCTGGATTAATGTACGTCCTTACTTTTGGATTGATATATTTTGAATATTTACCTTTCCTGTGTGCGTTTTGTAAAAGAATGATAAAAATTGCATCATCCAATTGAAAGTTATGGCACTTGATTGTAATTTAAATATTAAGGTGTCTGACGATGAACCTTCTGTGCTTCTCTGTACAGGTCCATGATATATTTTATCCATTTATTCAAACGTCAGAAGAAGAGTTTATTTTCATTTGGATCAATGAGTCCAAAACAGGTTTTAGTCATCTGTATAAAATCACGTCCCTCTTACAACCTAGCTGCTACAATTGGACAGATGATTACCAACACATAGAAGGTAAGGATGGTCTTACTGCTTCGTTATTTGCCACTTTAAAGTAATTTCTTTATGAGAATGTGTTATTCATTTTTATGGGGAGGGAGGGGGATACCAGTGAACATATTGATTCATTTATAATTTTTCAACAGGGCAATTTAAATGTGCAATCAAAGAGGAAGTTGCATTGACGAGTGGGGAATGGGAGGTGCTTGCTCGGCATGGGTCAAAGGTAAGACAAACATACTTCTTGGTCTGATACACACTACAAATACTACAAATAACATGTATATCATTCTGAACTTGGACAGGGGCATTTTTTCAGTTTACTTAGAAACACTAGCCCATCAGTGATGATGCTTAAGAAGTCCAAAGCGGATCGCCGATATTATTTTTATTTTTTCGAATATTGTAATTTGATGTTGGTGAGTTAATGTTTTATTTTATGGCACATAACCCACCCCAGCATGCAGAACAGCAGATAAATCTCTACAACCTGTTATGCAGAACCTCAATATCGGATTTTCTCCAAAGAAAAAATCTACTATAAGCATACAAAACATTACTGCAATTGTCTTGCCCTTGTCATTTTAATCCTGACCATATTCCCCCCACTTTTTTCACCCTTGTTAGATCTGGGTGAATGAGATTACAAAATTGGTGTATTTCCAAGGCACCAGAGACACTCCACTGGAGCATCATCTTTATGTGGTCAGCTATGACTCACCGGGAGATGTGGTCAGACTAACCAAGCCTGGCTTCTCTCATAGCTGCTCCGTTAGTCAAGTAAGCTTATTGTTATTGTTATTATTGTTGGGCTTGTTCTTTACTCTTCATTTGTAAATGATCTTTGTTTTGTTGTTATGTGTGACATTCGCTGCTTTATCTCCTCTCTCACTCGGCAGAACTTTGACTTTTTTGTCAGTCACTACAGTAATGTGAGCACTCCTCCTTGTGTTCATGTCTACAAACTGAGCAGCTCAGAAGGTGACCTGTTACAAATAGCACCTGAAGTCTGGGCCAGCATGATGGAGTCACCAGGTAAATATGATCCTTTCTTCCACTTTTGTCAACCTTTTTAAGTATTGAGTGGTACTATAAACATTTCCAATGACTTTATGATTAACCTCCAGTAAATAGTAAACCTCTAATAAATTTCACAATATTATTTATTTATTGGGTATGGCTTATATGCAGCGGGTTCAGTGGAATTTTACAGTAAATACACGCAGTCTGTGGATGACGTTTTCTTCTATAGCTTTCTGGTCAAGTGTGAACTGTGAAGGTTGCCTACCAATTTCTGACTTTAGTTTTAAAAACAAACAATGCGACAAAGCCTGTGGGACAAAGTACGGTTGAGAACTTGATAAGATCAAGAACTAAGATACTGTAATTTTAGTCTCATATGCGTCCTTCAGACAAGTCTGATAATCTATCTTTGTGGCAAAGTGGATGTTTATGATGATGTAATTCACTGACACAGGAGGGCTACTCAGCTACTGTTAATGTAGTTAAGATAACACTACATGACATGCGGTGGCAGGCTGTGGAATTGGTACCTGGGCCTTTAGTGGAGATATACATCCCCGACTTAACCCGCTTTTTAGCACCACCACTATCATGATGCAATTATAGAAACTGTCAATACTATATAAAAATGCAATTTAACTGCTTTCAATTTGGAACAGTTCACAATATGTACTTTCAGAAGCAAACAGTTAACGTTGATGTGTCTGCCAGGTTGCCCGGGAGATTACAATCCGCCTGAGATTTTCGACTTTCCCGGCAAGTCTGGCTTCCAGCTTTACGGGATGGTTTACAAGCCTCACAACCTGCAACCCGGCAGGAAGCATCCAACTGTTCTGTTTGTGTATGGAGGCCCACAGGTTTGTGCCTACAAGCGGTCTTTGTTGGCCCGGGCTGTGTAGTTTGTTAAGTGGTTTCATGAGTCTAGCAGAGGTACTTACTGTAAGGCTGTTGTTGATGTTATTTTCTCAGGTACAGTTGGTAAACAACTCCTTCAAGGGGATGAAGTACCTCCGTCTGAACACGCTGGCCTCGCTGGGCTATGCGGTGGTCGTCATTGATGGGAGGGGATCTTGTCAGAGGGGCCTTGAATTTGAAGGCGCACTTAAAAACAAAATGGTAACTTGAATGAAATGTTCTATTCAAAATACTATATAACACTTTATGACTCTGGCCATGTGCTTTTGATTCCAAGTTTATTGGCGTGAATTTCCATTTAAGGACCACAGTGAATTGGTTTCCTCAGGGTCAGGTGGAGATTGAAGACCAGGTGGAGGGTCTTCAGTATGTAGCGGAGAAGTTTAACTTTGTGGATCTAAGCCGTGTGGCTATCCATGGGTGGTCCTACGGCGGCTTCCTCTCGCTCATGGGGCTCATCCAGCGTCCGAATGTATTTAAGGTGAGGAGGCCTGGAAATGTTGCCCGACACTTTCTACAACTTTGACTAAATAAAAAAAAATAAAACAAAACAAAAGACAAACACCTACTTCACTTTTATCAGAATTAGAAGTGTATGTTGTGTACAAAGTAGGGCCAAATGTACAAGAAAAGTAAAACTTGGGCTTGAAAGTGTAACCTTTGTAAATGAAATTGCCAATTTTGGAGAAAAAAAGTTTTCTATTTTCCAGACTAAAGTCACAATCTCGTGAGAATAAACTCATATTTTAGTATAGAGACACTTTCTCATTTTGTTAAATGGGAAACTGTGTCCAAACTTTTTACTGGTAGTATATTTTGTAGAAGAAAGCTTGTTTTTGAGAATTTTCAATGTAATTTTGCAAGAATGAAGTTGTATTTTTATTTGTTTTAAAAAGTATGATATTTAGATTAAAGCTGTAGTCTCCCAGGAGTAAAGTTCATTTTCAGTGTGAAAAAAGGTTTTATGTTTTTTTATGGTTTTGAGATTGCCTTTTGAGAATAAGTCATAACGTTATTTTAAATATATATTTTTCTAAAGACAAATGAAGGAATGATATCAGAGGAGCAATTTGCTGGCAATCAGTGCTCTCTTAATTTCATAGTTGGGCTCTTTGAACAGCTAGCGAGTGCAATTACACAATTACACTCAAAAACGCTTTTGGGTGGAATTTCACGACGAAACCTAAAATGTATGATAACCTCGACAAGTTCACTTCAACCTCTTGTCAATTTTTTCAGTTCACCTGTAAAGTTTACAGTATATTTTAGGTTCACTCTGAAATTTCACCCAAAATCTGTACATCCCAACCTTTTTGGGAGTATTGAAAGTTGAAACAGTTGTAGTTGCAGTTGCTGTCCACATGGCATCAGTGTTTGACAAGGCTACAAAAGGCCTTGTTGAAAATCCCTTGGAGTGGAGGAGTTTGTTAAGCTGAGCCCCATCAAATGTTCAACTTTATCGTTCCATAAAATCATGCTCTACTTTTATTTAATATAGCAGAGCACCACATGACCACATTGCGCCTCTGCCAGTTGGCCATTGCAGGTGCCCCGGTGACCGTATGGATGGCGTACGACACGGGCTACACGGAACGCTACATGGATGTGCCTGAGAACAACCAGCAGGGCTACGAGGAAGGCTCTGTGGCTTTGCACGTGGACAAGCTGCCCAGCGAGTGCGTTGATTTGCATCTGTAGCGTCTATGTCCTCAGATATTTGTTTGCCCTTTTTAAATAAGCATGCGATGCGTTGGAATGCATAACTGTACTGTTGTGTTATTATGGGTTGGAAGATTTACATGGCTTTGAATATTACTGACATGATGGTGTTGATTGTTGCTGTCATTCCAGGCCAAACCGTTTGCTGATTCTACATGGATTTCTAGATGAAAATGTGCACTTTTTCCACACCAATTTTTTGGTGTCACAGATAATCCGTGCTGGGAAGCCTTATCAACTTCAGGTTACTGTCACGCACACCTAAGACATTTACAGAAGTGTTAATTACTGTGGTACCTTGACATATAAATGACCAGATTTATATTCTTCATCCTCTGTGGAAAATGACTGGAATTACTGCAGCTTAGTGAATCACGTAGTCGTTTGCTAACGCTTCTTCATTTTATTTCATATTCATGTCATGCATAATTAGCCATATTGCAGGAGTTTGAGTGTACAGTATACAGATTTTTTTAGGGGGGCGGGGGGGGGGGGGGTAAGATAAACGCTTCCTAGGCCAAAACATTAAAACATCCAAAGCAAAAAGCAAAACGACGTATTCCAATGAATAACTTGTATATAGTGTACAGCACTAGGAGGGAGAAGGTTCATACTGCTTTAAAATATGTATATATATATTTTTTTTTAATGTTTTGCTACATGCTTATTTCACCTATTGCGGCTGTAGTCTGGAATGTAAACCTCATGATAAATGAGGGATTTAATGTGCAATATTGTAGTGTCCCATATTCCTTATTCCTGTAATGACATTTCGATTTATTTCAATGGGAAAAGAGGATTTGAGGTAAAGGTGTTTTGAGTCATTAGTCATTAAACAAACTGAACACGTATCGCAAGGTACCAAAGAAAATAAAAAAAAACCTTGGATGATTATACAATGGAATGAGATCCAGTACAAAAGCTACATCAACATTTTTGTTGGATTTACAATTGTTCTGGATCATACCCTATGTAAACTTTTTCCCCATGTCCTCTCATTAAATAAGATGCAAAAGGGAAAAAAAAAAACAAGTATCTATTATTGTATTTTATAAGGGAAGCCCGAGTATGCATTGAACTCATAGTTTTCTGTGGATGGCACAAATATTAATTTTTTTTGTTTTTGTTTTTTTGCATGCAGACAGGTCAGTTTTATTTGGGGCATGTTGAGTATTTGTAGTAACCCTAACCCTTGCAATGGGCATTTCAGTCTTGCTAAGTTTCTGTCAAACTTTCTAACGTTCAGTCAGGTTTGGTTACGTTGATATCATTTTACTTCAGGCGACTAGGGTTTTCATCCGCACTAACTACCGTGATAATTTTTTTTTTTGTTTTGGTAGAAAAGTTAAAAATCTTGTCCGGCAATCATGGCAGTCACAGAAAGGCATGGAAAGTGAAGTATCTGTGTTTTGCTTCCATTATAGTTTTGTTCTGTATCAATTTGCAGGTCTACCCCAACGAGCGACACAGTATCCGCTGCCCCGAGTCCGGAGAACATTATGAAATAATGCTGCTGCACTTTCTACAACAATACCTCTGAAACAATACAAAATGTCCTCCCTCCATCTCAGCGCCTGACCTGACGCGAGGTGTCCGCCTCCTCGGTTCACACACTAAAATCAAGTATCCCCCTCATCGGTCCATTGCTCTTTCACTCTTTTCCTCACCTCTGTGTGCAGTGGGTGCTGTGCGTCACCAACACAAATGTGGTGAACAAAGACAAGGACATATGGAATAGTATGTGCGGACTGTGTCACACTGAGTTCTAATATTCCCCCTCTTCTTCTTTCTCCTTAGCCTTGACAATATTACCCCCCCCCCCCCCATTCTCCCTTCGAAATCACGTGTGTCAGTAGTAGGAACGAGGTTACAGTTCATGGATATGAAAATGGAAATCTACATACATCGTTGCACACATTCTAAATAATATATGTGTTAAAATACAGTTTATTACAGAACAGAAACAGAACTCGCCATGCATAATGTGAGCCTGTACGTTTTCGGTGTATGTAACAATGAAGAAATGGAAGGAAGGCTTTTCCCGTGTCCACTTGTTTTAAGTGTGTTTAAAATAAAATATTTTTATGAATTTTTATTATAATTTTTAATGAGAGATGACAGAGGCCAGCCCAATGCTCCTTTCTGTCCCGTTACATCACATTTGAAATATCTGCTTGCCTTCTAAACATAATTTATATTTGCCAAAATACCTCTTGACTATTGATCATACCGGTATTTGCTTTTTATTTTTTTTTTTTTTTTAGCTTTTTTTTTTTTTTTTTTACACTGCAATACAGCCGACAGAAGGTCGAGCACTGGAGGCTTACAACAGCTTTGTACCACCAGAATAAAAATTTGTACTAGATGATGAATAAATGGATGAATCAATTCTATTCTTTTTTCTGTCCATTTTGAAGTTGTGTTGGCACCCGACCTAAGATCTGTTCAGAAAATGCAGTGCTCAATTTGTCAGCTTTGTCACATGTTTGTTCTTTTCTGCCCTTCTCTATTGTAGAGATGGCAGTTGCCATGGCAACATGTTAATAATAGTGGTACTAAATAAGACTGTGGGGACGTGATTGCAGACAATCTGCTCCCCTTTTAACATGTCGCCTGCATTTGTCTCTCCTTTCAGAAAGAACCAGAGTGAGTGTGACAGTTATGTGCTTTTACATTCAACCTGAAACTTTCCCGTTTCCTTGGCGAGATCCAGTTACTACGCGGCGACGCGTGACGGGCTGGACGTGAACGTGCGGCGCCAAGTGCCCTGTAAGGTCAGCCAAGAGTGAGCTGCCTTTGGATCAGCTGCTGCAGAGCTTGATCCTCAAGCACGTTAACGGTACACCTGATGAGGACGTGAAGGTGATCAGGAAAATTCAACTTGACACAGCTGAAATGTTGATTACTTCAAAGTTAATTAGTTGCAGTGGTGAGAGTAACCAAGGACAAATACTTGAAAAAAAAAAAAGTATATTTTCAAGTGTCTGTTTAAGTCAAACATTTCGCATAGCTCTAAAACATCTACACACCAGGGCAGAGTCTGGGTCGAGTACTTTGGGTGGACTGAGCCCATGACTGAATATTTAAAAGTACCCTTCTGAAATTTGATTGACCTTTTTATTACTGTATAGCTATTTATGTATATTTAATACTTTATAAAAGTCTGGTATATTGTCAGAGAAGCATAGAGCTTTTCTATTATTGGGAATACTATATACATCTATGTAATTTTCAAGGAAGATATAAATCACAACAGCATAGGTTTAAACCCATTTTATTGGCTCCTCCTGAAGGCCAAAAAAGTCTCTTAAAAACACATCGAACATGAAAATATAAATTACAGATATATGATAGTTTCTTTTGACACCATTTAAATAAGAAAAGCGAACAACATGAAAATAAAGACACAAGTAACAGTCCCAGAAGACAAACTCCTTGTCACACTAGTACAATAACGTCGGTAAGGAAGTCAATATGACTTAAAATTGTGCAAATCTCCCTCTCAAAAGTAGTGAAGAATAGACATACGTGGGAATGCTTTTCAATGTCGTTTGGTGAAGTTCAGAGAAGGGAGCCGACATTCGTCTCAACAGTTTTAAGCCTCGTCAGTGTACAGTGATTTCAACTTTACATCACAACTTCTAAACTTTAACCTCATGCAAATATTGACATTTTCTTCATCCAGTCACATCTTGGTCCACAACACATAAAAAAATAATTAAAAAATGCTCTATTTTACTACCCGTTCAACTTGTTTGTGGCCGAAAGGCTGTCGTATTTAATTTCTTTTAGTGACATCGGTTCTCGTCACTTTTACTTTCATTCATTTTGACTTCTCAACCCCTAAAATGTCATTTTGTTTACACAAAGCGCAGGTTGTAATCACACAAACTCAAAAAAATTAAAATCATGAGCCTAGTAGCATAATTGCCTTTTTCATTTTTAACTTAGAATTTGCTTTCTAAAAAAAAATTTTTTTTCTTTGTCTGTGAAGATTCTCACACTTCCAAACCATAATAATCCATAAAAGTTGAATTAACACAACTGGAGTCGTCTTACTTTGTTGAATTGGTTTTTGATTTTTTGCCCAAAAATCTTTAAATGACTAAATATGCTATTAGGCTCATCTTTCATATTTCCCTCAGAGGGCAATTAAAATATTTAACTGCCTCATCATATTTACACACAAAATTTATGAACTAGTTTTGGAAGGGTAATGGGTTTTTCAACTATTGTTAATGTTTGGTGAAAAAATACTTGTAATATCTCAACATCATTTATGATGCATGACAATTTGAAATTTTGGAACAGATTTTCACAAGAATCGTAGAAGTTGACATACTAGATTTTCCTTGGCGGGCCACATAAAATTATGTATCTGGTCCCCAAACCCATTTTACCCAAACTGTATGATTCAAATCCAATAATGAATTAATATAGCTCATTTTCATAGATTTCGATTGGCCAAAAGTGAGCCAAAAGGTACAATTTGATGTAAACACTTACAGTATATTATTCATATATTATAAGATCTTAAATTGAAAAAAAAAAAATATTTTTAGGAATTTTTTTGTAAGTGAGGTGGACCTAAAGGGCCAAAATAGAGAGTTAATTTGCCTCTATTACAGGCCTCTCCATGCCACAAGAGTTCCAAAATCGAGGCAGTTTTTTTTGGTGCCGATTACCCGCCTCTCAATGACTACCAATGAGTTCTGACTTGTTGGGAATTTCTGGTCGGGCTACACGGTGTGATGGACGTGCCGCGACTCGCAGGAGAAGGTGATGTCGAAAACATTCCCGCTCGCTGCCCATCTGCGACTCAGGGATGCCAGGAAAGGGAACACGAAAACCCCTTTTTGCGTCTATGCTGAGGGGCTTGGCTAAAGTAAAAGGGTGAAGACCTCTACCGCTTAAACCAAGTTCTACCAAAAAGAAAGAATAGTTGAAAAATCTACATCTTTCTCCCCCTCTTTTGTCTTAACCTAGGACGAGTCACTGGCTTTAAGATTTGATCTCAATCACGGCAGGAGCAATCATCATCGTGCTGGATTTGAGGGGATAGTATCGCCCCCTCCAGGTCTTCCAGAAGATCCCTTGCTTCCTTTGGTGCCGCTGTTTTGGCGGCGGGCTCTGGAAGAATCGCCCGTTGAGGTTGGACTGACCGCAGTTACTGAACCACCAGCCACCTGTGAGGGCAAAACAAGGAAAGCAAGTTAGATATACAGTAATTAGTTTGAAAATGTTCCTTTATTTATGACAAATAATGAACAGTGAACCTCCACTAAATTGCAATTCGTAGTCGCTTTTGTCACATTATTTTCTTGTGCTTCCTAAATTTGCCATTTGCAAAAATACTCTCCAATTCCTAGCTTCTGAGCTCTTTCTGGAACATTCCCCGACCTCACAATGGCACCAAACCCTTGACTAATGGAAAAGTAGTAACTGGTGTCAAGGGAGTACGGTGGTGACTTGACTTGCAAGTTTAATTTGTTACACGACCACAAGTATAATTCGAAACGAATCTAAATCATCTTTCCCCATTGAAATGAATGGAAATGCAATTAATCTGTCCGAGCTTGGCATTGTACTCCCTCTAGTGCATGCATTGGCCACCAGGGGGCAGAATAACACACAATACAGACAAAGTGAAGATTTTCACGATGACGCAGTAAAGCTCCAGTAATATTGGTTGTTTTTCGTGTAGGATATAAAAAACATGACTAACAATACATAGCTATGTTGTTTGTGTTCAAATAGCCATTGCTGAAAAGGTTTTAACTACCACACCATCAATCGTATTTTCGTTAGCTTGTCTATGGCGTTTTACATTGTGTGTTAGCATTAAGCTAGCGGACGTCAGTAAGTTAATGTTGGTAGTTCGATTAAATACAAAATGCAAAATTCTCTTTGTTAACCTTGTGATGGCAAAGCTGCCTCCAGCAATTTTACTGTTCACGATCTGCTGCTTATTGTGAAGTTTGCCACTGCCACCATTTACTGCTTGTAACTCAAGACAAAAATCACCCGTACGACGCAAATAGAAGTGCCACCGTAGGTCTAAGTGAGGGAGCTCAACAGAAAAACAGATTTGCCGGGGCGGAGCTCAGTTTAGCCTGTGTTGTTAGTGGAAGTTACAGACTCTTTGCCATGTGTTCATTTTGTGATCTGGTGGGTAGCAATCAAAAAGCTCAAGCATCTTTCCAGCATCTCACCTGAGAGATGTTTGGCGCAGTTGGCGTCCTTTTTGTGGTCGTTGTCCTGATCGCGGGTGGAGAAAGGCAGACCTGAAGCGGCGTCCGAGCCCAGGGCGCTTTCCAGAGGACTGAAAGTGGTGACTTCCTGGATCCGGAGCGAGTAGTGGGTCTCCTCTCCGCCCAGTTGGAAAGGGAGGCGGATGGACGCCAAGTCATTCCCCCAGTCGGAGAGCTTGATTTGGAGGACGTAGCCGCCGTTTTTGGCTATGGAATGGATCTTTTCCAGTCCCAACCAGAATTCGCCTAACCAAAACAAGCAGGATGGAAATGGAATGAAAGGTGAATGGAACTTCATTCTATCTGATCAATTATTCCTACTTCAAACAGATGTCACATTTTTGGGACACCCCGTGTTCCATTAACTTTATGTCATCGAAACATTTTCTTTAATTCGTTTTAATCCAGTGCCAAATGCTTCAATAATAAGAAGAAAACATTGACACACAAACGTTAAGACAAAATGGGATCCGAGCACATTAATGGGACAAGGTGAGAAGTTAAAAATGTACCATTGAGGTTGCCGAAGCCTTTCTCATAGGCAGACCACAGCTGGTCAAAATCTACAGAGCCGTCCTGTCGATTTTGGACCACCGTCCATCCGCCATCTGGACAGATGCAAAGACAAAATTGTGTCATTTGGAGTGACATTGACCTCATGAGAACTACAGTATTGTCAACAACGCGAAAGTGTCCCATCTGCTCACCGGCTGTCATCTCGCAGAAGACTTTGAAGGGTTCGATGTTGTCGGGCTGGATAGTGTAGACCCCGCTGGTGGATTCGCCTCGCAGGAAAAGCTCGTGGCAGTCTGATGCCATTTCTGGAGGAAGAAGAGGGAGAAAAACTTTTACACACACAAAAAAAACCTTAGTCCACATTCTACATTTTCATATGTAGTTCTCTCCATTGTGCCACTATGGACTCAAGAAAGTGTTTTTTTTTTTCATCCACATTAACAATGTCTGGACCAGTCATTCTCAAAATGTCCTTCTGGCACCACTAGTGGGACGTGGACTTCCTCTGGTGGTATGTAAACGAATCACATTCTAAGTAAAGTTCAGGTGTATTTAACTTTTTAGTCTGAAACACTTGTGTACTGTATGTACAATTATACTTGTACATACAATTGTACATTCTATGTAGGTCCACATTTAATGTTTATCTACAATGCATTTTAATTAAATCATTACCTAAGTCCCCCCCCCCTGAGATTTCAACGCAGTCTTAATGTTCAAACTGTGCAAAATGTTACAGTGAATTATACCTGTATTCAACGTAGTTTTTAGGAATATAGAAAAATATATATAACTTCTGATGCTGGTATCTGTATCGTTGCATACAAAATACGATTTGTGTACGATGAAAGTGGATGATCAAAAGTAGAAGATAAAACATTTTATGAATTATAAAAATGAAGAAACTCGAAAAAAGTACACAGAGAGCTGCCTCTAAATTCTATTTATTTACATATTTATATTAATTTTTATATTTCTTTTTATTTTGGGACATTTGTTAGTTTAGAATTTTTCTTTTCTAAGATTAACGTACTGTATTCATAAGTAGGCCGGAAGAAAGAGTGTGTGCAAATAACACTATTGTTCAACGTGGCCTTATCGTGGCACTAGAACACAACGTCTGATGGGCCGTTTTGACCCAGCAGCCTCAACCGCTGGTGAGATTGCGTGAGAAATTCTCCCCTGGCTACGAATATGACCTTTCTCCCAGTTCCCAAGCACGCTTCCCCAGTCACCGCCGCCTTCCCTCGAATCAATTACAATTCTCCTTTACATTCCTCAACCCCCACACACCACACGAGCCGACCCCCCCCCTACCCCCCAAGCCACCCCATACATGCCTTCCTCACGTGCGCAGCAGCCTGCTGGTGACGTAGGCGTGCATGGCTGGTGCGTGGCCAGAGTGTGCTCTGTGCATGTGTGGGGAGTGATGGAGTGTGTGTGTGTGTGTGTGTGGTGTGTGTGTGTGTGTGTGTGTGTGTGTGTGTGTGTGTAGGGGTGTGAATTGGGGGTTAGTGGGATTGTTGTTGTTTAGCAGTGAGGATGACAGTGAAAGAGTCTAATGTAGCTGTTAGGGGCCTATTAAGGCAGTCCACTAATAAGCCTTAGTTAGAAAAAAAAAAGATAAACAGATATTATGAGTACATATTTACATTTTAATCAAATAACTCTTGTAAAAAATAATAGGGAACAAGTCAAAAGTATGATGTAATATTGTGTATTTGACTAAGACTTTTAATTATTCATTTATATTATTTTCAAAATATGTTAAGTATAACAAATGATTAAACGTGCATGTAAAATGGTTTATTTTACAAAAAATATTTTACTATCCACAGTAAATAGCTCAGTCAGTGTACTGTGGTACAAAATGACTTTACCAATTTTAGGAATTAAAATGAATTACAGCACTTGATAATGTAAATACTCAGTGTTAATTATATATTAAATTATTATTATATTAATTTACCCACCCTTAGAACATAATATTCTATCTTAACTGTGACATTCCAGTACTCTATTCATTTTTTTCTTCTGTCCTGATTAAAAAGTTCTACCTGCATTTATACGTCTGTTAGATGATAAGATTCATTTGATCACAATGCCGAATATGAACGATGAAGAGCCTCGCCACATATATGTTAATAGTAGTCTGGCTTGTCCTTTTGTTTATTGTTTTGGCAGTGGAAGCCCTATATGCGTGCGTCGACCTTTGTCCCAGAAGCGTGAGGAACCCTTGGCCGGTTGTGGCCTTGTGTGGCTTCAGGGCAGGGGGTTCTCCTGAACTTTAGCACACTTCAGTCATTAAAAAGAGAGCTGAGGAGGAGGAGGAGACGTTGGGTGTTTGCAAGGAGGTGGGGTGGGGGGGGGGGTGTTGGGATGTCCGACTCACTGACAGAACTGGGGGAAAGGTTACTTGTTCTTGAGGGATGCGCACGCTACAAAGCGGGACGTCGCTAACAATGTGCCGATGATACGTGTACAAAGTTCGCAGATAGATTCACAGAGAAGCCCGAGAGCAAATAATATTCTCCGGAAGTCTTGTACACAATAACGTAGCAGTGGGTGTAATAAGCCGCTTTCCGGGCTTGACCCTGACTGAACGCTGCGGAGACCAAAGAACTTTGCTCCACTTGACATTTTGCCAGAGAACCTTGCTTCTGTTTTTTTTTTTTTGTTTTTTGAACGGATGTCAGTTAATCGTTCACAAGTCCAAACATGATTAATTCACACTTACGTAGTACAAATGTCATGACTGTAGTGCACTTTTGTATCAAAAACAGTAAGTACGCCGGGAAGTGTGATAAACAATGGTACTTTGATTTATGGATTTAAATTGTTCCATAATATAATCTCAAATCAAATTAATATTTCCCACTGAAATTAATTCAAATGCGATTCATCTGTTCCAGTCTCCTCAAAACAACTTTTTATCCCAACCAAAATAAAAGAACATTGTATCATATAAAACTAAGTAGGCTACTGTCACAATCGTGCGTCGGATGTGTGCCTTTAAGGGGCGTGGCCCCGCGAGTGACATGAGAAGCCAGCGTTATAGTGTGAATTGGCTCCTTGTGTTCAAAATATCCACTTAAATAAGCCTTGACAATGGTCGTTTTGTTAGCCTGTCTGTGGCGTTTTACATTGTGTGTTAGCATCAAAATGGCTGACTTTTGCAAGTTATGTTTTTTGGGTGAAATGTAAAATGTGCAGTTCTCTTTCTTTTGCTTGAACTTCAAGTGTGAGTGTCAATAAACAGCTTGAAGCAAACAATTGTGTCTTCTTTATTGAATTGTTCACGATCTGCACTTTGTTGTGATGTTTGCTGCCACCATCTTGTCACACGCTGAATTTATGCTCACGACTCAAGAAAAAAAATCATCACGACAAAACAGTAACTCTTTATAGTGTGTAGTTACTGTATGTATTGTAGCATTTAAGCCTTTAAGAGGAATTGCCTAATTTGTAGTAATTGTAGTATCAGGATCAAGAATCAGAAGTTCAGTCTGAGCTGCCAGGTGTGAGTAGTGGCTTAAAACAGCAAAATCTATAAATAAAACCAAATATTACTACTGCTTTCTAATAAATTAAAAATGTTTTGCTTTCAAGGTCTTGCTTTTATTTTGTGACTTTCATTTATCCTGATTTTACATTTCACTTGATTTTCACCTTTTCATTCATTCACGGTTTTCAATGATAATGAATTTAAAGGGCTCCTACCATTGTGGATATTCATTACTCTTCACATAAACTTGTCCCATTGTTTCATCCTAATTAAGACGCTCAAATGGCGTCTGCCGATTGCCGGAGTCAAGCTGAGCGAAGGAGCGTGTTCGCGGATTGATTGCACCCCTTGATCGTAATTGCGGGCGATTTAATCTTCTTTCACGGCTTCGCAAAGCAGATGGCCGGCCACATTTGGCGCTGGGTTGGGCGCACTCGACTTAAGGCGACGGGTTGGGCGCACTCGACTTAAGGCGACGGGTTAGAGCGGATTGCGCGTACTCTTTGGCTTTTACTTACCGACTGGGGAGTCGCGTTGTTCGGCCACGCCGCTTGCAGCGAAACCATCGGAGTTGCTGAACGACCGTTGCCTTGACTGTTGGATCTGAAAAGCAAAATAAACATAAAAAGATCATACAATTAGTGCTGGTTGGTGGAAATAACCATTTTTTTAAATTTCTCAATCGTTAATCAACCAGTATTGTCAATGGATTTTCTGAGAATGTTTTTATAGTAGGGTGTATTTGTTGTCAAAGGTTGCGTAATGAAATTAATTTGTCTGAGGATTTCATTGGATAATGAAGTAGAATTGTTACATATATTACAGTTTGGAATTCTCATGATTTTATCCCATTTTCCTTAAAAAAAACTCACCTATTTACTGTTTATTGCCTCATTTGATTGGCATCACAGTGTCAAGAAACTGTTGAAGTGAGTTGAGGACCTTCGTTTAAAGAAAGGTAGTCCTCTGGTGCCATCTTGTGACATTTATAGTCAATTACAGTGCAGTATGAATCATTATTGGGGGGTTAATTACTCATGGATTTTGTTATCACTGCCTGCACGTCAGCACATGACGTGTTGGCTTGTTCATCATCTCATTTTTATTTGTAAAAGTAATATAAATGAAAGAAACGGTTTTTTTTAACTCATATTTAATGTCTGTAATATATTGACGTCTTTAGTCATTTGATTTGAACTGTGCTGTGGTTGTTGAATTACTGTCGAGTAAAATTAGGAAATCAAAATATACTCGGATTTTTTTTTTTTTTTTGGTGGGCTGAAAAGTTTCCAGATGTAGTAATCGAAGTGCTAAATTGACACGGATGTGCTCACCTGACTTTGCAGGCTTCTAATGCGCACGTTCTGCTTGTCCAGCTTCTCCTGCTGTAGTCTCATACGTGCCATCAGGTCATCGATGCGTCTGTTTTGGGCCTCCAGCATCATCTAAAAAAAAAAAAAAAAAATAAAGTAATAATGATTGGAAAGTGGGCGTTTCGTCATGAAATTCTCCCGAAACGCACTGTTGGTAGACGGGTGCGGATCTTCATTCAAAGTCAACCTGCTGTTGCTGGTGTACCTCCAGCGGCAGTTTCAATACGCAATACGTAAAAGTTGGAACAAACAAACGGGAAATAAAATAAAAATAATAAAATAAAAAAGAACCTTTGCTTGAGCTTGTCTCATTTGAAAAGTGAAAGTAGTTTGTTCGTGAAGCGTGCACAGAGACTTCTTGCGCTGCCTTGTGCTTCCACGCACGTACAGCACGTACATCACGGACTTGCTGAGTGACAAGTAACCTTGGAAACGCGACCCCCAACGTCCCCCACCCCTCTTGCTCCCACTACTGCAAGCATTTCTTGCCACAATGCACAGATAACGTGCGCAAAAATGCGCGTTTGTGGCCACTAAGTATCTGTAATGTGTCCTTGCAATATTAATTTGCAGCAGAGAAACAGGTATGATGTAATGTGAGCTATAAAAAACTCAAAATGAAACACAATAAATATAATTCCTGGGCAGTTGGGCGGGCAAATCAATAGAGAGAGGTTTGCTGTTTCTATTGAAGGTGCACCCCATTTGTTTACCCAAGTGTCCCCAAGTTGTTCACGGCAATAAAAGGAAAACACTCAAATGAGTATTTCCAGCATACATTACATTGTTTGCGTGGCCACAAATGAGCACTTTTGCGTGCAGGGTATATGAATTTCGTTACCACAAAGTCGCATTCTGTGGTCACTAGTGAGTATTTTTTGCACGTTTTCTACCCAGTCTGTGGCCAAATGTGCATTTTCCACATATCACTAATTTTGATCCACTGTACTGTGGCCACAATTGACCCCCATACAGAACATGTATAACTTTGATTCTGACTGAAGTGTTGAAGTGAAGCATCTTTACTTTACTACACAAACACATTCAACTAAGACCAAAATGTTTTAGATTTGACTCGATTGAATGGATTGGTGTTTTTCTTGTCTGCATTTAACAATGTGAAGCACTTTGTGAAAAGTGGCCGCCGAATGCAAAACGTTCATGTGCTCACCGAGGTCCTCCTGACAGCAAAAGTCTCGTTTACCTGGAAGCTGTACGCGTCCGTGGCGTTCTTGGCATCCCCTTGCAGCACATTTTCCAGCCTCTCCTCCAGCCGGCTCAGCCTGTCCCTCGCGGCCGTCCTCTCCTGCTGCATCTCGTCCGTTTTCTCCCTCAGCTCGGCCGTGACATTGAGCAGCTGCCCCTCTCGGTCCTCCAGCCCTCGGGCTTGCGCCTTCAGGGCCTCCCCCTCGGCCCTCAGCCTCTGGCTCTCCTTGCCCAGTTCACCGACGGTGCGGTTGTAGACCTTGATCTTGGTGAAGATGTCCCTCATCTGGACTTTGGTTTTGTCCACGTGCTCTTTGAGCCCCTGACCCAGCTGCAAGAGGCCATGGGCGATGACATTGACATCATCCCAGGTCGCGAACTGCACACGCTTCTCCTTCTCCGTGCCCCCTTTCCTCTCGAATGGGAAACCTGTGCCCATGATGAGCACCAGGCACAGCGTCAGAGTTCCGAGAGTGGTCTTCATTGTCTTCAGGTGTCTTTTCTTGTCCCCCTGTCTTTTAGGTTTGAATGAGCGAACTGCGACTCCTGGCCGCAGAGTCAAAGCTCAGCTGTTTTATACTTCCACAGCCCTCCTGTCTGAGCTGCAAGCGGCTCGCCATTGGCTCCCTCAGGAGAAGGAGGGGAGTGCCCTCGCTCAGATTTATCTTCCTCCTACACCTCACTGTTAACCATTCACGTCAGAAGCAGAGGGGGGTGATGATATAACAAAACCGCGTTCTCTCTCGGGAGATATCCTGTACGCTGTATAATGTGCACTGTGTGACGCTTTGACCCATATGTAAATCTAAAAGGTGGACCAGAATTCATCACTCCCAGTCAATCATATGTTCATTGTCTGGGCCCCACTAAATTGCAGATTTGTAAGGGATTGTTTTTTAAAATGGGTTTTTACAGGAAAGTTGACATTTTTTAATTTTATGACTTCAGTGTAGTGCCTCAACATAAGTGAGGTCTACTGCTGTGATGAAAAAAACAAACAACAACAACAACAAAACAAGAGTCAGAGAAGGTCCCAAATAAAGTTTCAGTTATAGCTGTTGTTACATCAGAGCACAGAGAATATTTCCCTGCGAGTATTGTTGTATCTTGTAACCGCTTGCATGTGTTGCTGCTCCCTGTTTTTAATTAGCAGTTGATTGAAGGTGTCATAAAATCAAAGTCAATTTCCGTTAGCCCGTCTGTGCCGTTTCGGATTACAGGATATGTTAACATTAAAATAGCAGGTGTTTTATAGTTTGGTTGAATATTTTGATGTTAAAAGAAAAATGAATCATTTTTTTGTTGGTCAGTTTTACAGTAAACTATAACTAAGCAGGCGCATGAAACCAGGCTAAAGTGAAAAAAAAAATGTCCCAGAAATTCAAGTCTGAGAAAATACATAGAGTAAGGCTTTAGCTTGGGTGCCAGAAAAGTGTAAGTGAACGTTATCTGCTTTCATTAAATGCTGAGAGATTTGACAGATGTTTGTAATAAACTACAATCTGGGGAAAACCACAATTTTGACTAAAATAAACAAATCCAGAAGAAGTGATAAATGCCATCTGTATTACCAGAGCAACAACGGGACAGGTTGACTTTTTGGAGATTAAAAAAAAAAAAAAGTGCAGGGCTCCCACTCATTACAAAAACTACATTCAGCGTAAAGGTGACCGGTATTTATTTTTATTTGCAGTTTTTAGTTTTTAGTTTGTGTCTATGCTGGTATGTTAAAATTAGTCTTAACCTGTTTGTGAGGCAGAGAATGTTGTGGGCCACTGTGCTTCATTGAAAAAATATCAGCCATGTCGTAGATTGACAAGTTGTTACAAGACTTTAGACAGAATTGTATCAAACTTTGCATGAATTGATGAAACATAGTTGAAGACCAAAATAACGATGGCCGACGGGCAAATCTGATCGGTGGATTTCACTTGGGATGATGATAACAAAGGAAGGGTGCTCATATTCATTCTGTCCAAAATGTGGTCCAATAATTCCGATTTTGTGTTTTGCGGATCGATGAAATGTGTTTTCTCGATGACTCCGGTACGTAACGTCCTAATTGACGTAATCTGTGTCATTGACGCTCCTTAAGAACATAGGGGATCATGTACCTTATTCATGGGTGTTCTGGTGGGAGGCAGAACCAGTGTGAGAATTAGGGGAAAGTTCACAGCACAAAAAGAGCCACATTACAAGCTTTTTTTTTTTTTTTTTTTAACAACCTCTGCTGGGAGGTGTATGAGACGCAGGGCCACACCACAAAGACAGAGCAGAAGCCTTTAACCCTCTCCTGTCTGCAGACTAAGTAGGTGAAAGGTAACTGCTGACTGCTGACGGTGCCTGGGGGGGCGAAAGTCGTTGCGGCAGAGGAATTACAGGGCCCTCGCTTATGTGTCTGGAATGTAACAAACATGCTTTTATGTTCCTGAAAGCCTTGGCAAAGTGGACGTGCTTTTTTCCACCGGGATTGCCAAAAGTTCCTGGCAAAGATACGCTTCCACCCATTCAGAGCCATTTACAGGAAACACATGCCGTTAATAAGACCGTTTGGGAAAATCTGCTTTTGTTTTGTTAAATACGGCCTGTGAAATGACAACTTTTTTTGCACTGCAATTGTGTTGAACTTTTAGACTAACAAAAAAGGTATTCCTCTTGTTAATTTTTAAGAGGGGAAAAATTAAATACAACTGAGCTGTGCAGAGGCAGTGATTTTTCCACCTACCACTAGGAGGACCACTTACCAGACTTTTAAGAATCAATGAAGTATACGCGGTAATACGATGGGCTGTACAGAATTTACATTTGTATGATTTCCAAATAAATTTTATCACGCCCCTCAGAGGAAAACCACAAACCACAAAAATGACAAAAATGAGTTTGACACTCCTTCTATAACAGCTTTTAGAAGAACTGAAAAATGCAATTCTTTTATGCATGCAAATTGTCTACTTGAATTATATTCTTAGATAAATTCACTCACAAAGGAATATATCATTTTGACTTCCTTTATATTACTGTACTAAATGGGGAAAAACACTCTTCACTTGTTTTCTGTGCTCAGTAAAAACATTTCTTGCTCACAAATGTTGAACTTCTAATATTTAATAATCTATTTTTCCAGCAAAAATTATATTTCTGGCTTGAGAAACGGCGGCAGCATCTGACTATGGTTATATTATTCTTTCCATTATCACGTAACTAGAGAAGTACGTCGTTTAAAATGAAAATAAGATTGCAGTGTGAGTGGAAAAAGCAGTTTTGTGACCAGTTGTGCGTTACGATCTGTGGCCGACGTACACCTCACTGCAGCCGCTAATTCAATTTCCCAAAATGGCCACCCCCTTCTGAACCGGCATGCCGACGACCTTTTACCCAGATTCTGAGCGCGGAACATCTGTAAATCCCCTGCACCCAAACCACCCGCCCATTTCTTAGTCATGGAGCGCATGAGGAAAGACGCGAGAACAAAAGCCAGGATGACAACACACAACGTTAACTATACCACATATATATATATATGTTGCAGTGTATTCAGTAATTTTGAAATTTAAATATTAAAACAGAGTCTGTCCAAGTTCTTATTGATCATTCATTGGTGAATTCACTCTTGATGGATTACAGTGAGTATAATAAATGGAAATAATTACACTAAAATGAACGAGTTACGCAGCGTTCAAAGGGATAAAGCACTTAGTACGATACTAAATGTCACATAAGCCAAAGAAAATGGCATCAGCAAGAACCACAATAAAGTGCAAGAACAAATAAACATAAAAATATTGTAACTAAGCACCACGGTGGGTGAGCTGGTAAAGCGTTGGCCCCTCAGTTCTGAGAACCCGGGCTCGATCCCGGCTCTGCTTGTGTGGAGTTTGCATGTTCTCCCTGTGCCTGCGTGGGTTTTCTCCGGGCACTCCGGTTTCCTCCCACATCACAAAAACATGCAAAATTAATTGGACACTCTAAATTGCCCCTTGGTGTGATCGTGAGTGCGGCTGTTTATCTCCATGTGCCCTGCGATTGGCTGGCAACCAGTTCAGGGTGTACCCCGCCTCCTGCCGGTTGACAGCTGGGATAGGCTCCAGCACACCCCGCGACCCTTGTGAGGATAAGCGGCTAAGAAAATGAATGGATGGATAGATATTGTAAATGGGAACAAAAGGCTCCCTTGATTGGTGCTTACATGCTGGTGACTCCCCATCTTATACTAGATAAATAAAAATCTAAATAAAAATGGGCTACAGTACATTCATTCAAATGTGCTCTCATATTGAATTTGACGCCTGCAACACATTCCAGAAAAGCTTGGACTGAGGCAAGAAATGACTTGCAAGATTGATGAATGCTAAAAATCAAAAACTATTTGGAACAGTCCACAGGTGAACAGGCTAATTGGAAATAGGTGAGTGTTGTGATAGGGTACAAAAAGGAGCATAACTAAAAGGGTCGGTTGTTCACAGGCAAGGAAGGGGTGCGATACGCCACTTTGTGAACATTTGTATGAACAAACATTCCGCTAGTTTCAAAACAATGCTTCCCGGTGCACATTTGTAAGGAATTAAGGGATTTAATCATCTATGGTCCAAAATATTATCAAAAGACGCAGAGAAACTGGAGGAATCAGTACGTAAGCAGCAGCAAGGTCGAAAAACAACTTTGAATACCCATGACCTTAATTTCCCAAGGCGTCACTGCAGTAAAAATTGGCACCAGCGTGTAAAGGATATCACAACATGGGCTCAGAAACACATTCAGTTTATACAGTTTGCCTCCACAATCTACAGAAAAAATACAAATTAAAACTCTACCATGCACAGGAAAATCCATAGATTAACAACATTCAGTGAAGTGCGACAAGCTTTTCTGGCCACTTCAGATGGAATAAAACAAAATGGAAACATGTCCAAGCCGTCCAAATCTCAAACTGGTTTTGGAAACATTGAAGTCTAGTCCCAAAGAGGAAAATGAGCATGTGGATTGTTATCAGCACGAAATTCAAAAGCCAGGATCTGTGATTAGAATAGGGTACGCCAGTGCCCACGAGTAACTTGCAAATCTGTGAAGGTACCATGAATGCTGAAAGGTACATCGCAACATATGCTGCCATCCAAGCAACAATGTCAACTCACATTCTGCATGTGATATAACAACTTGGCTTTGTAGAAAAAGAGTGGGAGTACTAGACTGGCCTGCCAGTAGTCTAGAATTAAAAATGCGTTGCACATTATGAAGTCCAAAATATGACAATAGAGACCCCAAACCCTTGAGCAGTTGAAGTTGTATACCAAGCAAGAATTGGAAAGAATTCCACTTCCGAAGCTTCAATTAGTTCCTCAGTTCCCAAACTCTCAATGGGTGTTGTTCAAAGGAAAGGTGATGTCACACAGCGGCAACTTTTTGGGAATGCGTTGCAGGCATCAAAATGAGTGAATATTTGCAAAAAAAAACCAAACAAACAAATAGAAAATATATAAAGTTCATGTTTTAACATTCAATATTTAGAAAAATTCACATTAATTTTATCCAGTTTTTAGCTACATTTTACACTATGTTCCAACTTCAATGAAATTGGGGTTTGTATTAGACAGCCAAAGTGTAGAGTGTACTGTATGCAACTATGGAACTATTGAAATTTGTGTGATCCTGGATAAAAATGTGCCCCAGACTGGGGTGACAGTTCATATTTTGTCATGAAACAAGCCGAAGTACATAACCAACATCTGAAAGGACAAGTGTGAATGTTCTTGAGTGGGCCCACATTTGAATCCGATCAGCAAAGATCTCTGGAGAGATCTCAAAATAGCTGCGCAAGACGCTTCCCATCCAACTAGACGGGGCCTGACGAGTGCTGCTAGGAAGAATGGCTGAAATGCAACAGAACGAACATCTGTAACCGGGCCACGTATGTCGTCTGGAGCCGTTCAGAATCCAAATAGCAGACAACACATAAAACTAGAAGAGCTCAAGTTTATTTGGGGTTCATTAAAGACATGTTTGGCAGGGCAGGTGCGTGTTGACTACCACTAAAAAGTAATTTTTTTCCACCAAATTGTTTACAACATTGCTGTAATTGTGAGTTAGCCAATTGGCCCTTTTGATTGCTTGAATCTGATTGTTTAAAGAAACAGTCCCTCAGTCAATTAAGTTTAAATTGCTATAAAATCGCTATGAAAAAAAAAAAAATTCACCAGCTACGTACTGTACACATGGGAAGCCAAGATAAATACTATGAAGTCATGAGAGAAGACAAATATTACACTATAGGTTATTACGGTACGCATGTCAGTTCTTATGATATTATTTAAGCCTTAAAAGCAAAAGTATTTCTTTTGTCATGTTTCATGTTATCATTATTGGGTGTTGGATTGTTTGGGGGGGGGGCATTTATTCACTTGAATTAAGATGAAAAATAAAATGTGGACAAATAGTGAAGTGCTATGAATGCTTTCCAAACGCACTGAACATCATCTACAACATAAACTATATTAATTGTGTTATTCCCAATGTCAAAACAGTGGCTGAAAATGTAGCAAACGGTGGTTCGGTTGATCGTTTCCCCTCAAATGTTCTTCAGTAAAACAGGCCAATAAAGCTCACTATTGCCCCCGTGTGGCCCAAGACGTGAACAGAAGAGTTCCCTTTGCTCAACCTCATGACTCTTTTCCCCAGCTGGCCTCATTTTTTAAAAAAAAATGTTTATTCCCTCATGACCCGCACAAGACATGCTGCCAGTACTTTCACTTACTTCCCATTTCATTTCCAGGCTCCAAATGTGAATGTCATATTTATGTGGAATGCCGTTTGAGCATGTATTCAATATCTCTGCTATCCAATTTCTGAGCCATGAACTAGCACCCTCGAGGGTTCACTAGTAGCCAAAGGAGTCTTGCAATATCCCCCCCCCCCTCCTAGCACCACTTTTTGGTCTGCTGGTACAACCTAGTACAAACAGTTTTCTATATTTCACACTACTATTGTGTGAGTCCACGCAACGAGTCGGGTATTTCAGCACACTAGTAACACAACTTTGGCATCGTAGGACTAATATTTGTTACTAGTAAGGCAAAACTGTGCACAAGTTGACATGATAAAATTCTCCTAGCTAACATCTAGCGCTTCACTAATAACATGTAGTTGTCCTACTTTGGTCAGGCAGTGAAAAAAACCCCAATACTAATAAGACACAATCATCCTCGTAATACATTTTTGTCACTCTACTAGTACATTATATAGTTTTTGAAGTAAGTGGAAAGTATAGAGCATTCGGCATATAAAAAAAGTGATCTTTAACTTTAAAAAGGCGAAACTGCAAAAATATTACTTTTTTTTTTCTTCACTCTAAATGTTTCAACATTTTTTTTTTTTAAATCCAGTGCAGTACATTTGACTTTCACATGCAGACAATTTGCCTCTAATATTTCAGAAATCTTCGTCCGCCGACTTTTATTTAGGTCATGGAGCGCTGGCCTCACAGTTCTGAGATCCCAGGTTCAATTCCAGCCCTCCCCTGTGTGGAGTTTGCATGCTCTCCCCATACCTGCGTGGGTTTTCTCCGGGCACTCCGGTTTCCTCCCACATCCCCCCAAAAACATGCAACATTAATTGGACACACTAAATTGGGAGTGCAGCTATTTGTCTCTATGTGCCCTGCAATTGGCTGGCAACCAGTTCAGGGTGTACCCTGGCTCCTGCCCATTAACAGCCGGGATAGGCTTCAGCACTGCCACGACCCTTGTGAGGATAAGCGGTGAAGAAAATGGATGGATGGATGGATGGATGTAACTTAGCCAACGTGTAATACATTTTTGTTGTGACACTTTTTAAGCAGAATTATTATTATTTGCTATATTTAAGCGCAGCATCAACTGTGTACAAAGTTACAGTGGCTTATAAAAATATCAAATATACGAAGCAATAATAGCCTGTTGTGAATTGATGAATACTTTCTGAATAAACGCTCAAACAACATTTCTAAAGTGTGTTATTGTACACATGCTCTTCAAGGATAAAACTAATACACACATTTTTCGCATTTATTTCACACTACTCAGGCTTGCATGTGCATGGGCCCGCTCGTATGATATGTAAACTTTTTTTTTTTTTTACTGCCCTGTCTTGTACTCTATTAGAATATCCAAATTGTGGAACTTATTGTATATAAATGTACTTAATAGCGTGTGGTTGACCTCAACGTGTGTGATGCTTTGGGTTTCTTAATGGCGTGTGAAATAAAAAATTGTAGTTGCCACATTTGCAGTGTTTCATATTTATCTACTGGAAGACTGCAGACATTCACTCAGCACCGATGATGTTTAAGATGGGTCGTTTATCGTTGGTATTCTCACTTGAACGGAGAGTGCGTGAGACCGCGCGCAGGTCCTCTGGAAACGAGGCTTCCTGTGAGATATATTCGGATGATTAAATTCCCCGAGTGAAAAACAAGATGGGACTTCTTGCAAAGGTCAGGGATAGATTCCATGCTTAAAATCACGTAAAAGAATATTTTTTAAATGTCAGGGGATTTGAGAGGAACTCTCCAGAAGACATTTTCAGCTTTTCTCTGACCAGCATGTCTCCAAGGTGCTGGGCTGCTCTCCCCGAAGTTTGCAAAGGGCACAATCGTACCGCGGTTGCGTGCCTGATTCCCACGATCTAGTCGAGCTCGCCGGAAACGAACGTAACTCATCATGGTGATGATACAAATGTGTGAACAATCTTTACTTGTTTCGACTTTTGCAATCATGGAAAAATATGCATGCAAATCCACTTTATGTTGTTTTGGATTTGAGACTACACCGAGTCTGTGGCCTTGTGGCCATATGTTCAATTGGCTCATTAATCTCCGTCATCCGTGTTAATCTCACCAATCCGAGCTCCTAATTGCCAGAGTGGCCCAGGAAAGTAACGTCATTTTTGCCATCTTGTGAAATCTGCAAATTTAAAAAAACATGGGAAACACTTTTACAAAATATATTTCTGCTTATTTAAGAATCTTGGGGGGGGGGGGGGTAAAACACTTTTTTTAATCCACTTGGAACACTTTAAACTTTTAGTAATGATAATTAAACAGCGATCATGTAAAATTTGGAATCACTCATATACGACCAAGTTGGAGTTCTCAGTGGTGCAATTATGTTGCTGCTGTAGCTCAAGGACAGAGGATCTAAGATGCTGAAAACAACTTTTTTTTTTTTAATTAAATAGTCAACTTGCATTCAAGTATGATGGTGTTAAATATTGACACAGCTGAAGTTCTCATCAGGTGTGTAAACAGCATTTGACTGCTGCTTTTGATGATGATTTATTTTGATGTGGAGGTACCCCTCCCTTCCAATTTTGCATCATGGGTATATAAACCAGTGCCTTGTGACTGGCTGACGACCAGTTTAGGGTGGAACAGGCCTCTTGCCTGAAATCAGCTGGTTCCGCTCCAGCTCACTGGTCAACCTTTGAATCTTGTATCATTTAAATTGACAAAATGTAACTTTTTCTCGCAGACTTCCTGGCCCACCCGATGAGTTCCGTTTTCCTGACTGATCCTGGGCCGGTCCCAAAGTCTGCCAACATGTGGAAGAGCAGCTGACCGTGCGGCCCTGTGCCATATCACCGTTCCTCAAATGTTGTTTTGTCACTTTTCTCCGCAACGGCGATTAACATCCGAGCACGCGGGCCAGTGTGGCCTCTCCTGGCCGCGTGCGCACCTGCTGTTGTTGCGTCGTGACAGCTTTGTGTATGAATTGTGGGCGAAAAAGACTTTTGGTATGCCAAGTGCGCACCAGGGGAGAGGGAGCCTTGTAAAAATAAATGCCTGGCTTGTTTTGGCGACCTTCGCGTGGTGAAGTCTCCCCTTTTGCTCTTTGGCTCTCTTTTAAAACGCAATCAACAGCGCGGAGGCCGTGTTTGACTTCCTGCGGTGCACCATCAAGCGTTTCTTCCTTTTTAATGCTTATTTTTCCTCATTGCGGTATCTTGTTCCCAAGTGGGTGTCGTTTGATCATGCTGGATTTTTATGCAGCTTTCATGCAATTCCAGCGACTGAGTGAATTCAAGCCCTGTGCTTCTTCAACAGGTAAAACATACAAGATGTGGTACTTTGGAGGAGTGATTCCCACCCACTGTGCTGTGGCACATTCGCAGAGGATTTACACAGATTAATTTAATTAGACGGAAAATGATATTTTGTGGGGGGGGGGGGCTCCGTGGATCACCAGTAAAGCGTTGGCCTCACAGTTCTGAGGACCTGGGTTCGATCCTGGCCCCGCCTGTGTGGAGGTTGCATGTTCTCCGCGTGCCTGCGTGGGTTTACTCCTGGCACTCCGGTTCCCCCCCCCACATCCCAAAAACATGCAACATCAATTGGACACTCAATTACCCGCAGGTGTGATTGTGAGTGTGGCTGTTTGTCTCCATGTGCCCTGCGATTGGCTGGCAACGAGTTCTGGGTGTACCGCGCCTCCTGTCCGTTGACAACTGGGATAGGCTCCGGCACTCTCCGCGATCCTCGTGAGGATCGGCGGCAAAGAAAATGGATGTATGATCTTCTGTATGCCAGTGACATATACTAACAGGTAAAACATTTAAATGGTCTTCCACTAGATGAAAGAAGGTTTATGCACCTTAGCGTAATGCTACCAAACAATACTGAATGCCATAGACAGGCTAACAAATAGCAACAGCGTTATAAATCATTTATACAATGAATATTTGAACATTCGTGAATGAGCAGCCCATGTAGACAGACAGTGTAGCAATACCGACAGGCACATATTATTTATTCTTTGCGATAAATGATGTTTATGTAGTGTTGCATGTGTCATTTGTGAAATTCTGCCTTGTGTGCCAGGGAATGAATTAAACTTATCTATCACAAGGCAACATTGTAATTCTTTTGTGACATTTTTCTGGGTGGTGTACTCTGAGATATTTCTTTTTCCTGAACAGCATGTGCTTTGGCTCGGTAAAAGCCAGGAAAAAAATCCTTGTAAATAAGTTTTAATGCCAAGTTTTACATTCTTTTTTTCCCCCCGAATCGAAAAAGCTCAGTGTCCTGATTAATCCAACGGCAAAATCTTCAACAGAGCCATGTTTCAAACACAAGACGCCGAACTTGCCCAAACTTGCTTCGGTGTCAAATACTGAACGACAACTATTTGAAAGGGAGGAAGCGACAGCACACGTTGCAAAAGGAGTACGAGGCAGCCAACGTCCTGTAGTAACCCCCTGACGTGGGTGTATTAATGGCATCCCATGGGCTCCATGTGTTCAGTTTGTGGCCCTGACCCGAGTCGCAGGCCAGTTCTAAGGCCTCGAGTTCCCCTGGAGATTCCTGCTGTGCATCCTGCTAGACGAAGCTTTATCGTCTCCTGCCAAGTCCCACTGCCTTTCATCAACAGAGGATTATATAGTTCGAAAATACCATTCATCCATTTTCTTAGCTGCTTATCCTCACAAGGGTCACGGGGATTGCTGGACCTTATCCCAGCTCTCAACGCGCAGGAGGCGGCGTACACCCTGAACTGGTCGCCAGCCATTTGCAGGGCACATGGAGACAAACAGCCGCACTCACAATCACACCCAGGGGAAATTTAAAGTGTCCAATTAATGTTGCATGTTTTTGGGATGTGGGAGGAAACGGCAGCGCCCAGAGAAAACCCGACGCAGGCTGGGGGAGAACATGCAAACTCTACACAGGCGGGGCCGGGCTCGAACCTGGGTCCTCAGAACTGTGAGGCCAACGCTTTATCAGCTGATCCACCGTGCTGCCTCGTTAGCGAATATGATTTTTTAAAGTTTTACACCTTTGCATCAGTACATTCAGTCGACACTTTATTGGTTAGATTACATTTGGTACTCACACTCAGTTTGGACGGATGCAGTTACAGAAATATTTTAATTCAACGGGTTGTTTTTGTAGCTTGTGACCTTTATAGTGTGCATGATCCATTTTCCACGGTGCATATCTCCATTAGGGTCACAAGATCTTGACAAATATTAGCTCCGCGGAGCTTGTGACTTCAGCGGTTTTTTGTTTTTTTTTTCCCTCCACAGTTTGAACACAGTCAGTGCGACGTTTAGCTTTTGAAGGCTCTGAAACGAAACCATGTTTAGGGCTACAGAAAGGTAACTAGATCAACAAAGCTAGTGGTGACCTAAAACCTTCCGCAATGCTGTACTCACTAATGTCGAACCTACATAACAACAGCATTAGTTCACATGTATTGTTGATGAAATACTGCCTGAATATGATAGAAAAGAGGATTTTGAGGATGTGAAACAGAATCTAACTAATATGGGCGAGGTCTTTTCCTGAATGAATCAAACCCAAAGGAGTTTAGATCTTTTTCATCCCGTAAGTGTAACATACTTTTTTAAAAATGGTGATGAAAGGTCCTAGCTAATAAAGAGGAACATTTTTGATCCAGGGTAAAAGAGAGGTTTCTGGTCATCGCCAAAATATAAATTCTGAAAAGTACATGGGGAAACAACTGTAATAACAAGAACTTTATTCGTATGAAATCATGCAACAAGCAATATTGTGTCACTATTGTGACAATATCGTGAACACATTGTGTCACTTATTGACACTGTGTTGTAACACACGGTTATACTATGGCGCACTACAAGCATCCATCCATCCATCCATTTTCTGCCCCACTTATCCTCACAATCAGACTCAACTCACACTCATCCAAACTGGAGGAATCCGGAAAGCCCATGCAGGCACGGGAATAACATGCCAACACCACGCAGGTGGAGCCGGGATTTGAACACTGTGACCAACGCTCTAGCCAGTTGCACCGCTGTGCCGTCTCACTGCAACCAGTCTTGAAAAAACAACAACACAATCACACACTGAAGACACAGTGGCCTTGTTCTTATTGATGTCTTAGGGGCAGGGCACTGCAGATAAGCGTGTGAAGACACGTTTCCCACTTGCTGTTTTGTACTGGATGAGTCTAACCTCGCCAGAACAGAAACAAATAAGGACGTGGCCTTGCTTTTGT
Organism: Syngnathoides biaculeatus; assembly: GCF_019802595.1. Taxonomy (NCBI): domain Eukaryota; kingdom Metazoa; phylum Chordata; class Actinopteri; order Syngnathiformes; family Syngnathidae; genus Syngnathoides; species Syngnathoides biaculeatus. The sequence goes on from NC_084652.1 coordinate 13,169,899, forward strand.
TTCAGGTAGAGGGACAGAACAAGCAAGGGAGGACATATGAAGGAGAGATGCGGAATCAGGACGACAACATAGCTTTGGAGTTGTTTTCAAGCCCCTCGTTTGTAGACCCCCAAGCCTGTTGAATAACCTCAGGACTCTCCCGTTGTTTTAATTTCATGCATTTTATTGCTTGACATACGTGTTTGATTCCAAAACAAAACCAAGTCAATTGGAGTTGCTCACCTGGTTTGTCCACAGCTCAGGACTTGCTTTAAATCCTTTACGTTTCTTGACTGCCGCTTGGAAACTCAAAGCTTCAGTTCCTGCCTCAGGTGTTTGATTCCGTTGAGGTCTTGAAGACTGACATTGTCGCCGCATGACATTTAAAGACCCGGTAAAGTGAATTCAGAGATTTGCTTGAGTTTTCATAATTTTGACACCTCATTTCTGTCCGATTGACAATTTGAAATAATTAGAATTTGGCAGGGTTGTTGACGACACTCTTTTTCACTGTATGGGGACTGAGCCACTCTCTGGCACACTGTTTTTGAATCATGGTCACGTACGTGACCCGTCTTCAGTAACCTCTTATTGTCAAGAAACAAAATGGCATACAAGGTCTGTGGAAGGAAACACTAAAGCAACAATGTCCAAATGACAAGGTTGAAACTCACAAATAAACACGGAGAAAGTGGCACAGTGGCACTTTGGAAACAGAACACCATAACTCTCCTACTAAGTACAAACAAAATGACAAGACAACGAAGCACACCTAGAAAAAAACACATGGGTGGAGGGAGCTAATCGGGTGATCGAAGGTAGAGAGCTGACGAGAAAAGGGTGCAGATATAAACACTCGACAAACCATGAAATAAACTCCATCTCATCAGAAACAGAAACCAAGACTGCTTTTCATCCAAGACCTTACACTACTTGGCTCCATTCATTGGCCCCACATTGCGATGATGTGGTCCCTTTACCCCGAAAAAGTTAGAAGGGCACATCATCTTCCTCATTTTGCGGCTACACAGTCTGATTTCACTTGGACGGGGGCCACTTTGAGGCCTGCCACGCCATCTTATGACATCGTTTGGGTTCCACCATTTCCGCTTTATAAAGGAATGGTTTGCAGCCCAGCCCTGCAAATGTCACAATGGAGTTCTTTTCTCAATCCAAGGAAGCAATTTTTGTCAGCATGGAGATGGGGAGGGGGGGGGGGGGGTCTGACTCTAATAAACTGAAAACAGCTCTTTTAAACAAAAGATTTAATATATTGGTCCACTCATTGCAGCCATAACAGCTTCACCAGGCAAGGTTTTCCACAGGGTTTGGGAGTTTGTTGATGGGAATTTTCAACAATTCTCACAGAAGTCCAAACAGTTATGTTGGACGAGAAGACCTGGCACGCAGTCATGTCAAAAAATGGTGTTCTATCACGTTGAGGTCAGGACTCTGAAAGCGAGTCAAGGTCAGCCAAATAACAAAGCCTCTCAATCACGTCTGTAGGGACCAAGGATGTTGGAACACCAAGGGACCAGCTCCAAACTCCACCCACAAATTCGGGAGCAAGGAATTTTCACAAAATATTGTCCTCTTTTTTCCAATGAACGGAACCTGCACACCAGGAGATTTTGGACGGTAAAAAGGATGCCCCCCCCCCCCCTTCCTGTTCCAACATGACTATGTATTAGTCCACAAAAACATGGATGGGAGAGTTAAAATTCGATAAACAGACCCCTGAATCTTTGAGAAAGCCTTCCCTGAAGAATTAAGGTTTTTCCAGCTGCAAAGTGTTGGAATGACATCAAATTAACCCCGCGACTGAAGAATGGAAACAATCCATCGAGTGATTGATTGACTCACCACCGACCATCCATCCATGTATCATTTGGAGTCTATATTGAGTGTGTGCGTGTTGCTTTTTCGTTCTGGCAAAAATTAGCACGCGGGCAGCCTGGTCTCACTTCCCGGCTGTTCTCTCATGTTGCTTTTCTGGCTGGTCCATTTACACGAGTGAGCAAAGCAACAAGTTGTGTTTACTTGCTGTCTGCAAACACCAGCAAGGGTGTCATGTAACTTGAAAGACTAATAAAAAAAAAAAAGACGAGCAATCAGTATCTGTGTCAAGTGGGGCCTACTGCTGCCCTTTTTGGTTGTTTTGATGTCATTTATTGATTTGCCAACCTGAATCTATTCACGCGCCAAGCATTAGCGGACCACTTCGTAGCGGCCTAGTCTAAAGTAGGTCGACGTGACATGAAAAATACGAGATGATTCATTCTGAAGTACACAAAGTGGACAACACGTGAGTGAAACTGACCTGCTTTCCCGTTCGTACAGCCACTGCCATCCTTCAAGATGCTCCTGGTGGAATCCAGAAATATTCCTTCACGGTAAAAACAAACAAACAAAAAAAAAAACCCAACTGCAAAACATTTGAAATGTCAAAAGTCCAAGTACACTGAGAGCCTTTTATGAGGAGCTTTTTTCTTTTTGATGGAACACATTGATAACAAACTCCCAATGTGAGGATGCATAATTATGGAAAGCTGTTTGATATCATAGGCAGTGTTGTACCCAAACAAGTTCATTTTATGAATTTGTTTATATCTTAAGTGAACGTTCTGCCCCCACCGTGACCCCCATTTTTTGCTTGTCACTGTCTGTCTTGAATAATTGCTCAAATGGCCTTCATGAAATCATAGTTGCACTGTTTCCATAAATGCCCTTGATACTAATAGATCAAAATCACCCAAACCTGAGGTAGAGCGCCAGCATTTCAAGAATGTACACTCCCATTTCCACAAAAAGTAAATAGACATACTTCAATCGGCATGTTAGTGCAGGCCATCTGACAAACGAGCAAGTCTGGAGGCTGATGGGTCGCCAAACGGCTAAGAACAAAAAATAAACAAAAGACAGAACATAGTGAGTACATAAAACATTTTTGTTTTCTTTTTGTGTCATAATCAGGCTGAGGAAACTGCAGTGCTTTCCAACATATTTTGGAAAATCTTAATTGCTTTTACAGTGAATCCTGCATCATTAAATTGCTGTGGCTGAAAACGCATCTAATCAGTTTTTTTCTGCACAGCCCAAACCAATAAAATGTTTCCTAAAGCAAATTTATTTACACAGTGCATTTCATAGCCAAGGTACCAATGTGCTTTGCATGATTAAAAGGTTTTTGAAAACAAAGAAAAAAAGCTCATAAACATTTAAAAGAAAGGAGAAAAAAATACAAGTAGAGTACAATTAAAATATTTAAAACGAAAATAAAAAGCAAAAGTTTTTAAACTGGATATAAAAATATTTATAGTTGGGGCTGAGATCACTTTTGTTGGCAACTTATTCCATTTGTGTGAAGCATAATAAAGCCAAATGCTCCTTCACCATGTTTGCTTTGGACTCTGCGCTCCACTATTTGACCCAACTCAGTTGATCTCAGAGGTCGACTGGGTTTGCATTTCGTGAGCATTTCTTTCGTGTATTCAGGACCAAAAGCATTTAGTAATTTATAGACCAGTAGCAGAACTTTAAAATCTATTCTTAAGTTGACTGGAAGCCAGTGTAAAGCTTTATAATTGGAGTTATATGCTTTGACCTCCGTGTTCTGGCCGGCAGCATTCCGAATGAGCTGCAACTGTTTAAAGCTCTTTTTGGGGAGTCTAGTCGGAAGACCATTACAATAGTCAAGTCTAATTGAGGTAAAGTATGGACGAGCTTTCCCTAGTCTGCCAGAAAAATGGCAGCCTTCACTCTGGATTTGTTGTTCGGATGGTAAAAGGCAGTTTTAGTAATTGATTTGATATGCCTGTTGAAAGTCATTTTGGAATCGATCAGATCACCAAAGTTTCGGACTTCGTCTTTGTTTTTTTAAGCTAGTGAGTCCAGATATTTACTAACAGCAGTTCTCTTTACTGCGTTGCCAAAAACAATTATCTCAGTTTTGTTGTATAAATGAAAACATTTTTTTTTGCTCTCATCTGGTTGTTTTAGAGTGACACATGTTCTTAATTGAACTCAAGTCATCTTGAGACATTGCTAGATAAAACTGTCATTTGCATAGCTATGATCGACCAAATTAAAATTCTGAGGAATCTGACCCAAGGGCAGTATATGTGGGCTGAACAGGAGAGGTCCAAGAACTAACCTTTGAGGGATCCCATTGGTTATCACCATTCGATGAAATTGAACACTACCAATGGTAACAAAATAACCATTCATAACCATTTAAGGACTGTCCGATTCACTCCTACATAGTGAACATCGGGTAGAATGTTGGTAAGGTAGGAATTTGGTTTAACTTACTGAATGTTTTTCTCGACCCCTTTTTGCAGAATGTCTAGTGCCGAAAATAAAGTGAAATTATGTCACCGCTTCTCTCCCAAAACAGCTCGTAAAACCTCATGCTTACAATTTAAATGTCATCCTGAATGTATACTTGGTCAATTCATGGAGTAAAATTAAGCTACAAATGTGGATTATTTCAATAAGGAATAAAAAAGATGTTTAAAGTGCAGTGTAGTTATTGATCCTTGGGTTTTGTCACAGTTTAAGTCGTGGGATTTTTTTTTAAAAAATTGTCTCCTTTACCATTTAAAATGAGTAACAATGAACTTACCAGAAATACAAAAAGCAAAAAAATCTTAACAGTGAAAAAACATGTTAAAAGGTTGCGAGATGGGCTTCTTTATAAGAGAAATGCTGTCCTCTGCTGGTGAGGGCAGACAACGTTCAGGTCTGCTTTTTTCTGCAAATGTGACACTAATTTAACACATCTTTCTTATAGTCTGCAGAAATATCCACACAGTGATTAAAAAAAAACAATTTTAGCTAAAATTAAAGTCTGGCATCTCTTCCACACGCCCACAAAAAACAAATCTCTATCCATGCTTCAATAATCCTTTTTTTGACAAGTTGGTATAAGAAATTGCCAACTTTTTTCGCCATCTTGTGCAATGAAAAAAAGGTAAAAATAAATAGTGACACCTATGTGTGTGTTGTGTATTGACCAAAAGGATCTCCTAACCATCTCAATGATCATAGTTTGGACGAAACTCCAAAAGGGCGAGCCCACATTAGTTGTGTTTAATATGCTAATGATAGAGGGAGGTCTACAAATAGATATTGGGCACCAGGCAGTAACTACCAGTTTTGCCATCCAGACTTCTTTTTATAGGTTCAAGTCACAAACACACATTACAAGGATTCCAAAAGCTAACACTATGTTTACAACTACATACAACACACGCTTTTCATACTTGAGGCATAGAGATGTTTCAATAAATTACATTTTATTTCAGCGTTGCAATTCCCTAAGTGCAACTCACAAATTAGATTCATCCAAAGCAAGAAAATATTGTACCTTTCCCCAAGGACAATATCATCCATCAATCAATCGCCCTGGCTGCTTATCCTCACTATCCCAGCTATCTTGAGAAAAAAGGCACCTGACACCCTGAATTGGTTGCTATCATTTCAGTGTCACATCATTGACAGTTTCATAATAACGTTCTAATTTCTTGAAGGTAAAAATCAGAATATTTTGCTGAGTTTTTCCCAATTGAATTACTGCAAAAGTCCCAAGTTTCCATTTTCTTGAGATCCAGCAGTACACTCACTAGAACTGTCACTAATACCGAGGGACGTACATTTGAACTTGTAAGCAGTGAAAAGTCAAACGGTAACTTCCAAAAGTGTAAAAGTAAAAGGCATACACACCATTCTCTCAATTGCCACATTTATTTGAAAAACATTCCAACAAGTGAGATGTCGGCCTTGGCTAGTGAAACTTGACTAAGTCGTCCGCTTCAATGGCTTTTGGTCAGCAGCATCACTTCAGTAGGCTCTGTGGGGGGGAAGAGAAGCAGTCAGAAAACAGGTAACATTCTCATTGATAAATATTAGATACAGTGCAATGGGGTTTGTAATTGAGCTAAAGAAACACTCAATTTACTGACTGCATACGGTGAGGAGAGCCCACCTATCGCAGCCTCCTGGCTTCTCTTTCAGACTCCAAAAGCGTCAGCACATCTCCTTCCCTGACGGGGCCCTTCACGTTCCTGATGATTGAACGGTTGCTGTCGTCCATGAACTCAACACGGACCTATGAGGAACATGGCACATTCGTTCTTAAAGGCCACAAGTATTTTTAGAGCAGAGATTTCCAACCAGAGACCACCGTGTTCCATGGGAAACTATCCAATTTCACTAAATTTGTCCAAAAATCTATTTATGAAGTACTAATTGTGTATCTTTGCTAATTTGGATATATCAGTGATAGGCAGATGGCAGACACAATCAGTATTTCAGTATATATAATTCTTGTGATTTTTTTTTTATTTAATGGTGTACCGCGACATTTTTTATTTCGTAAAATATGTCCCTTGGCACAGCAATCATTGCTAAACACTGTTGTACAATAGTGAACAAAAAACTTAGGGCACAATTCACGTTTGAGCAATTCTATAATGACCACATACCAGTCGTGGGGAAACTTTTCAGCTCAAAGGCTGCATTGAGTTTTTACAAAACGAATATTTGGGCTTGGTCGTTCAGAGATCAGCTGTACAAAATATAAAATAATCAACATGCAATAGGTAAAAGGAATGGCAATTACAAATGTACAAAAATCATCACGTAGTTGAGCAAAAACGGTTTGGGAATTCATAGGTATGGTTAAAGCGAACCCAATCTTGCATCCGATCGTTGGAGGTGTAATTGAAATATAGATCAAAACGTTTTTTTCCCCCAGCAAGGAGGGAGCTCGAGTAGTCACTCTTTGAACGTAAACATACCAGATACATCGAACATTTTTAGAATCATAACTACCAAAAGTTGTAATTACTCAACTCCAGACACTTAAATAATAAACCAGATATATGAATACACGCGATATAATAATTGAACCAACATTTCAGCGTTAACATGGCATACCTGTGTACATTGTCCCTGGGAGCCAGTTCTCCCAAGTACTCTTGTAACCTTAAAAAAATGTAAACAAAAATTTCTCAATTCATACTTACAAGATCATAAAGAAAAACAGAAACCACGAGTCAAGAACGAAACGTTAGCTTAGCTGCGCAGTTAGCACTGGAACCAACAGGCCTTCGAAACGGACAAACGAGCCGCTAACTAATCCGGCCAAACTACATCGTTTAACTCAAAAATTTCGGATGGTTATATGACAATAGGGTCTATATTATGCAGATATAGACATTACACGGATAATTTTCAGTTTATCCGAGGCTTTCTTACTCTTGCGAGCTTAATCGGCTGCACGCGGCTGGCGTCCATGTTGAGAGGTTCGACCGGAAAGGACGTCACAGAAAACGCGGAAGTAATGTAAAACAGGCAATGACGTTCACGTTTTTTGGATATTCGTTGATCAAAATGTAACAGTTTTAAGATTAACTGAGGGTGTGTGTGTCAACTATGTTATTTTAAAATTCTATTATATAAAAAATAAACTATATTACAATTAAAATGCTCAAATTTACTATGCCAGTTACCATTACCATTATGGTACAGTATTTACACTTGGACTCTCTTACAGTGTGTAGAACGCAATACAATGGAAAGTGAACTGCATTCAAGTATCATTATTTGAAAGATAAATCTGTGCATACAGGTTACAGATGAAAAAAGACTGCAAACTAAATGTAATCTACTTTTCTTCCACTCACAGACACAAAAGGCTTACTCGAACAAATAAGCAAAACTTTTAGCTTTAATTTCATTAATATTTTCTGTGTCAACACTGCAGCATATCTCATGAAAGCATGCAACTTAAAATTTTGAAACTGTGGTTTTCAGATGTTGTCATTTTGGGACCCCTCATCCTTCCATCCATTTTCTGGACCACTTATCCTGACTAGTCATGCATGTGCTGAACTCCCGAGTGGTACAGTCAGTTTCAATAATGAGATAGTTCTTATGTTTTTGAAGCTCTCTGTGGACCATGGTTTGTGTTTCAAGATGACGGATAAAATGACAGGAAATGCCTACTCGAACATCTGAACTTTATTAGGAGGTTTGTGCTGAATTCCATTTAAAATGAATTTGACTGGTTAATTTTGAGCATAGACACGTTCCCGTTATTAAGCAGGTGTGCACATTTTTGCAACCACATTACTTCAGTTGTTTAAGATTACTTTCCTTTATATTTTTTCCTCCATGTTAGAGGTCACAATAGTGGAAAATATATTGAAACACATGATCCTGGTGTAATTTTTTTGCATCACAAAAACCTGGAATTTGAACACAACAGGAACAACTAGACTTTTTTTTTTTGCCACTCAAATTATTTTTAAATATGGGAAAACTCTCTCTCTCTCTCTCCTCTCTCTCTCTCTCTCTCTCTCTCTCTCTCTCTCTATATATATATATATATATATATATATAATATATATATATATATATATAATTGTACTTTATTATTCTTTCATTTTTTTTACATAAACATGGATTAATTAATGGCAAATATCCACTTATGCGTCTTTGAACAACCAATGTAATATGCAACATTGAGCCGGATCGTCTGCCTTTACCATTGGCATGGAGTCGGATGCCTCGCATCTTCGTTAGTAATTCAACGCCATCATCCCAACACTCTCGTCGTCGTCAGAGCTTCAAGCCTTAAATCACAACACTAATCCCTGTGAACAGTATTTTTAACTTGCGTTTGGACAGAAAGAGCAGCAATAGGATTAGAGAATCAGTGAGGCAGCTGAATCCCTAACTCATGCATTTGATCTTCTTGCACACTGAGAGACAAGCACTGAAGCTTTTTCAACCTGGAAGCATTTTTTCCCCCCCACGGAGGACAACATTCGGATTTAATGCTGATTTTGTGGAATATTGTTGTTATCATCCATTGACTTCACCCAAATAATTTGGTTTGTGTGTTGTGAGGAGCCATCACTATGGAGAGTATAAAACCCAAGTTGAAAGTGCTGAAGAAGCGGCGCTCCAGTCTTTTTGCAACGATAAAACGGGACAAGAGTTTTTCACAAAGCATAGAGGAGCAAGAGAGCGAATTCCCGTTTTCCCAGGACAGTTCGGTGAAGTTATGGACATCCATGGACAACCTGGAAACTCCTGAAAAGCAGAAAGCTCCGAGCACTGACGCAACAAAGCTGAGGAAACCAAACATCGTCAACCTCAACGTGGGCGGGAAGGTGTTTCACATCCCCAAGCATCTGGTCCTCCGATACCCCAAAACCAGGATCGGGATCCTGGCACTGTGTGAAGACCCAGCCAAGCGTCTGACGCTGTGTGACGACTACAACGTTCTGAACAATGAGTTCTTTTTTGACAGAGACCCAATGTTTTTCCACTACATCTTCCACTATTATTGCAGCAATGTCTTGTGGGTGATGGACAGTCTCTGCCCTGTCAACTTCGAGGAAGAAATGTCCTTTTGGGGGCTAAAACTAAAGGACACTCCGAGGTGTGGTATTCTCTATTACAGTATTGCTAACCCTTAAATAGCCTTCTCTGACCTTTGGGCAAGAAGTGGGGTAAATCTTGAACTGGTTGCTCGCCAATCACAGGGCACACAGACAAAACCATTCACCCAGACATACAAAAGAATATTTTGGCTAAATTAGAACAGTGGTAACAGTGTTCAAAAGGGGAGCTTGGTCAAACCTGAAAACTGTCTGTGTTACACCCACATTTGCAGAAACCTGCACCTGTTGGTCTTCAAATGGTTATGGACGAATCTCAAAATAATCGTGACAGTCCACATAATATATAATGTATATGTATTTTTATTGGACAGTGTTCATGGAGGGGTCTTTCCTGTGTCTTTCCTCTATGTTTGCACGTTTCCCACAGAACCGTGCACCTGTAGGTCTTCCAAAGGTCATTGGGGAATCTCGAAGCAGTATTAAATCCCCCAAGAATAATTAAACATACAGTACTCAACATAAGGAACAGAAGTAGCCTGGAGGACAGAATTTGCCTTAACATGGACACGAGATACTAGTACTGGCAAAAGCAAGTACCTGCTATCTATCAAAAGTAAAAATACAGTTTCCCTTTTCCCTAAAACATTGACCGAGCTTTAATCATCCATTCATTAAAGCCAAACAGGGTGTTGAGAAAGTCTGAAAAGATCTGTGGTTCATAATTTGATACAGACAATTGCAGTATTATGAAGATATTCTTGGCCCAGGTCAAAATTGATGGTATGTGTGCATGGGCAGGCAGCGTGGCATGGCTCGTTCACGACACAGTGCTTGGCAATCACTGATAAGTCGTACCTTGAGTGACGAATGCCCCAACTTAGCTTGTAGCATGGCTGATTTTTTTGTTTTTGCTTTGTGAAAGGCACATGGAATCATTGACTCGCAGTACGTCTTCTCGTTTTCCTCAGGTGCTGCCGTATTCTTTTCGAGGAGAAGGTGGATGACATAAGGGACCAACTGAAGGTCAACCAGGAGCTGATCGACGAGATTAAGCCTCACCAAGACGACGAGGGCTACAAGACCATGTTCCTGGGCAACATTCGGAAGATGCTCTGGGACTTGATGGAGAACCCTTACTCTTCCATGTCAGCCAAAGCGTTTGCTGTGTTCTCCAGTCTCTTTGTGCTCATCTCCATCGTTTCCATGACGATGAACACGGTGAAAGAACTCAGGCAGTACAAACTGGCCGGCAAAACCTACATGGAGTGGGTGGAGATCGCCTCCATCCTTTTCTTCACCCTGGAGTACTTCTTGCGCTTGCTTACCACGTCCGACGTCAAGCATTTTGTCAAGAGCGCCCTCAACTTTGTCGACGTGGTAGCCGTCATGCCGTACTTTATCCAGATCATGTTTGAGATGTTTGTGATCGATTCGGAGGACCTCAGCGCACAGGAAGATTTGAAGGCCATGGCGAGGGTCAGCAAAGTCAGCAAGGTGCTCAAAGTTGTCAAGTTGATGCGCATCTTTCGTATCCTCAAGCTCGCCCGTCACTCTACTGGCATGCGGGCGTTTGGCTTCACTATTCGCCAGTGCTCTGAGCAGGTAGGAAGCAATGACAAATAAATTCACATTTTATTATCATTTAAATGGGCCAAAAATATGTATTTATTCCAAAAAATGGACTCTATTTGTGTTCATATAACGTTCATGTACTTGTTAATCCGGACAAAAGCCAGAGACATAAATCATAAATCCATATCCAAATCCAACTGAAAATATCAAAAGATTTTTCTAAATGAGATAAAGCCCCCCAAGGCTCTCAAAACCTCGTTATGTTGTCATAGATTCAAGGTGTTCAAATGTAGCCAGTGATAAAATTGACAGGTACAAAAACTGTCAAATCATCCATCCATCCATTTTCTTAGCCGCCTATCCTCACAAGAGTCACGGGGAGTACTGCAGCCTATCCCAGATGTCAACGGGTGAGAGGTGGGGTACACCCTGAACTGGTTGCCAGCCAATCGCAGGGCACATGGAGACAAACAGCCACACTCACAATCACACCAAGGGGCAATTTAGAATGTCCAATTAAAGTTGGATATTTTTGGGATGTGGGAGGAAACCGGAGTGCCTGGAGAAAACCCACGCAGGCACGGGGAGAAGATGCAAACTCCACACATGCTGGTCTGGGGATTGAACCCAGGACCTCAGAACTGTGCGACCAACGCTTTACTAGCTCATCCACCCTGCCGCCCTGTCAACTCAATACTGTGTCATGATCCTGCCGCTTCAGCATGAGCTGTGCAGGTGCCCGCGCGGCTGCGCTGATTGGGAGGCGCACACCTGCTCCTCATGCGGGCTGATCATCCCCTGTATCGATAGGACCCGGTGACGACTGGTCCTCCGCCAGTTCGTTGAGCTTTATGTCCCGTTCCTGCACTCTCGTACTCCTGATTGATCCTGTGTGTACCGACCTTCGTCCGTTCTCCGACCAACCTTGTAAGCTTGACTCCTTGATCCTTCTCCCTGCGTTGATTGTTTCCCCGTGTACCGACTACTGCCTGCCCACTCATCCGTTCTCTTCGCCTGACGTCACAACTACCGCTGCTGCACCGGACTGCCTGTTCGATCCCCGACCTCTGCACACAATAAACGTGTCTCTTCTTGAACTACCTTGTGTCTTCCGAGTTCCTGCATTTGGGTCCTACTCTCGTTTCTGATGGGACGTGACAGACTGTTCTATTTCTAAAACAAAATTTTCAAACATCATTCCTTTGGGTTTCCTGGGGACCGTCCTAATTGCGCAATTGTCTTTTAGGTGTGCTGTCTGTTCCTTTTCATCGCCATGGGCATCTTCACCTTCTCAGCTCTGATGCATTCAGTGGAGGTGGACCAGCCCGGAACGCCCTTCAGCAGCATCCCAGATGCTTGGTGGTGGGCGGCGGTAAGGATGCCAAGATTCTGATGTGCTTCTTTTCCCCCACTTAAATTATTCATTCAAATGTGATGGTGTACCCAAACTCACCTGGATTATTTTTTTGGTACATGGTGGCTCCCGTTTTTGGCATGAGAGGATGCCACAATAAATAAATGATTTTATAATAAACAACTGCATGACTGACACATAATGTCCTTGTTCATGGCTTCTATAAATGCCAAGAAGTTCACTGGACCATCAAACACAATTACACTTAATTGCAAAATGTGAAGCTATTCTGAGAACTCCACTGCACTTCATCCCACGGTTCTCAACTTTTTTTCAAGATGTCCCTCCCATAACAGTGCATTATTTAGAATAAAATGTTTCTCGATACTCTATGTCACAATGTCCATAACTTACCAATACATCACCCATTTTAGTTTTAGCTACAGTGCACAGTCTTGTTAAAAATTTCAGTACCATTTTCCCTTGTCATTTAAGGACTTTTTTTTAGAGAGGGGGGAGGACCCAACGGCAGCTGATGATTTATGCAATGCGCGTCTAATCCACTGTAGTACAGTCTAGGCTGAGTCAGTGATTACAGTTCTAGGAATTTAGAGCTCATTCCTAAAAACTTCATCAATTAATAATGTGAATGAAACGATAATACAGTTGTAGGGGTCAACAACCGCAATAAAAAAAACTGTTGAAATCATCCACCCATCCAGTTTCTGTACCAATTAGTCAGTGAAGGGTCATATATTTACAGTATAGGAAGAAGTTGTTTGCTGACCAGACCTGGCGAATTATGTCTGTGTGTGATTGTGTGTGTGTGGTAGTTTTGGCACATTCACGGCCAAAACAACAGCAAAATCAAATGCAATTTATTGCAAATTATTGCCTCAAGTTAGAAAAGGGTTGAAATATCGGTTGGTGACTGCCTTGTGTCGTCTGATGGGTGAATTGGAGTCAAAAGGAATTAATGTTCATGTTTGAGTGGCGCAACTATTGGCCCTAGGCGGAAATAAAAATATGGAGTAAAAAAATAGACAAGCAAGAATGGATAAATACAACCTAAAGGTAGCAAACACGCTCTCAATCATTGCTATGTAATAAAAGTATCAATCCCGCTTCACGTAAATACTCAAGTAAAAGTAAAAAGTACGGCACGTCCTCTGACAAGTACAATTTATGATAATTCTACTTGAGTAAATGTAACGGCGTATTACCCACCTCTGCTTAGAGTGAGGAGCTCTTGTCTGGTACGGGGATGCATTTCCATGAATGGATTAGGAAATCAGAAAACCTCGTACGCATTCCTAACAGAGACGATGTGGGCAATCAGTGTAGAAAATGCTGTACTTTTTATTTTTTTTTTTTTATTTCTGCACTCTCATCAGGACCCTTGCAAGAACCGCTCTGAATTGACCGTACCACAGCTTTACGATTAGTTTACTACGGACCCCACTGAGAAGTTTGCAGTAATGTAGTCTGGAGGAGGCAATCTGACCTCAAAACTTAAATGGGTTAAGAATCAGTGGTAGGATTTTTGCACAAAGCACCATGGGAAGAAAATAGTTTCAACATTTTGAGCGAGTTAAGGTAGTACAGGGTGTGTGTGAATCTTTTTCAAAATATTAACATCAACTAAACATAACTGTCTTGTGTAGTATCCCTGAATGCCAAAGGAATGAAGAAGTCGCCTATTTTTGAGAGGAAAAAGTCATAATGTTGCAATGCCGAGGGGATATTTTTAGAGGAAAAGAAGTTATGATGTAAAAATAACTGCTGTATTTTTTCATGAAAAAAGAACATACAGAACAAAAGTGTATTTCATCACAGTCAAAAGTAATCATTTTATGAGAATAAAGTTGTATACTTTCTCAAGGTAAAGTTGTAATATTATGACATTAACCCTTTCCGGGCACGGGTTGCAAATTTGCATCAGCTTTGATATAATATAATTTTAAGTCCAGAGTATCATTTTCTGAAAGCATCAGTTTTTATCTCTGCAAAATTGTACTTGGTCCAGAGAGGGTTAAGTCAAATCTCAGTAAGGGAAGGAAGCCAAATTTTAACAAATGAAATTTTAAAACACAACTTCGGTCTCTTAATATTGCATTTTTTAGTTATTGAAAAGATCTTATTGTAGAAAAAATATGCCCTTCATTCTAGTAGTAGTTTTAGCTCACTCATCTGTTATTCATTTTTATTTACAAATTATTATACTTACCATTTCAGTGTAATTTTATCGTTTTGGATGTGACCCGCCCCACCAAAAAAAAAAAAATAAAATAAAATTAGTCTCTTAATTTCTTACGGGTTACAGAATGCATATTTACTTAGAATAGGCCTACCTAAAATAAAATGATGAGCTTTTCTCCAACTCATTTTACTCCATTCACTCAAAATGGAGGCGTTTGAATTTTGCATTCGAACATGTCAAATGTGTTCCTTTCCAGTGTACTAAAATGTAAGCAATTCAAAAAGCAGTTGTGTTTGAATGTGGTTCTTCTCCTTTGTCCAGGTGAGCATTTCCACCGTGGGCTACGGGGACGTGGTCCCAATCTCCTACCTGGGACGCTGCGTGGCCTTTGGCTGCATCTCCTTCGGCATCATCCTCAACGGCATGCCCATCTCTATTCTTTTCAACAAGTTCTCCGACTACTACGCCAAACTGAAGGAACAAGAGTACACGTTTTCAAACACCGAGCGCACCTTCCAGCTCAGGAGACGTCTGCAGAACAAGTGGAACAGCTGCTTCCAACCTCAGGTGGAGGACTCCGACGATGAGGTCCACTATCGGCCCAGCGGAAGGCAGACTACTTTCGAGGGGGAAGAGTGAAAAGCAGCCTCGCTCACACTAAATGGCCTTAATACGCACGGGTCTCCAAAGTCCAAGACCCCCATCTGCTGCCGACTGTGAACAATACAAAGGAAGAAATAAAGACAGCGATCAGACAGTACTGGCGCTTTGTCGGACGTGTATTTACAGTATGGAAATGGCAATGATGATATGTGAAGTGAAGGTTGACATAACATTTTACTAGAGATGTACAATTAAAGAAGAGATATTGTGGTGTCTCAATGAAAGATCGCTTTATTCAATCTAAATACACAAACGATAACGTTTACGCCACACTTAGGATCCCTTTTTGCGGTTCCGAGTGTGACATTTCTAGTGACTATTTATTTATTCATTTATTATTTGATGAAAATAAAGTAGAAAGGGGCGCACGGTGGTGCAGCTGTAAAGCATTGGCCTCACAGTTCTGAGGACCTGGGTTCAATCCCAGCACCGGCTGTGTGGAGTTTGCATGTTCTCCCCGTGCCTATGTGGGTTTTCTCCAGGTTCAGTCCAGGGTGTATTACGCTTCCTGCCTGCTGACAGTGGGGATTGGCTCCAGCACTCCCGCGACCCTTGTGAAGATAAGCGGTCAAGAAAATGGATGAGTGAATGACTAAAGGTTGAAATCTATCAGAAATCCAGATGACCCCTTGTGTTACCTCCCACCACTAAAATCTAGAATAGAACTTTTCATTGGAGGGTCGGGAGCAGCTTGTCTCCGTGTGTCCAAATGTCGAGCTGAAAATGTGGGCCAATGAATCGCAGCCATGTTTCCGCCAAGTGTGCATGGTGTGCACCGAAGTGGCGAACAGGGCAGCAGCAGCAGGGCGCGCGTGCGCGAGTATGCAAGTCAGCAGCCATCAACTCCAACAGTGTAATTTTTGTTGTCAAGGATTACTGGGATTTGCACTTACGACTCCCTCCTGGCCAGACAAGGACAT
This sequence comes from Syngnathoides biaculeatus, assembly GCF_019802595.1. Taxonomy (NCBI): domain Eukaryota; kingdom Metazoa; phylum Chordata; class Actinopteri; order Syngnathiformes; family Syngnathidae; genus Syngnathoides; species Syngnathoides biaculeatus. Next base: position 13,186,003 of record NC_084652.1, read on the forward strand.
ACTTTAGCGTAATCATGAGCCGCGCTATTTTGGAAGCACATGTAACACGTCTGATCAAATGTGTAATACTCATTCTTGCATTGTTTTCTTTATCGGTCATAAACTGCTTTAGTTGTGAAATAAGCTCTTTTTCAGCATTGCAGTACATATGGTAAATTGCGCAGGTGACCTGTAAGTACTTGGCATAATCCCAACTTGCTCCATATACAGTAATTCCTGTTCAGGTGCCAAAAGTGAGTTGGGCCAACACCTCGCGCTGTACTGATGGCTGTGTTACCTCCTCTCATAAGTTCATTAAGCCCACTTAGTTACACAAAGAACACAATGTGTCATTAGGCAAAGAGACTCTAACATTTGCTTATTACACTGGCGCAGGGGTCGGGAACCTATGGCTCGCGAGCCATACCTGGCTCTTTTGGTGGTCGCGTATGGCTCGGGGAGCCCTCATAAAGACATACTGTATACATCAGGGGTGCTCAATGTGTCAGTTTTGGTCGATCGTGTGATCTTTTTTTTTTTTTTTTTTTTTTTTTTAACATTTGGCAGCTCACCACGTACTTTTCTCTAACAACGAACTACTACACGGCCAGACGCTTTTCCTAGTTTACATTGCACCACCCCCCTCTGCTCTTAAAGGGATACACTCATAATTACAAAGCTTACAGTCCTTACTCACTAATTCTATCAGCCAAACTGTTGCTCGTTGCAAGTTACAGTACGTTCATTGGCACCATGCAATACTTTTAACATTAGCTTGCAATTCAAGCAAAAAATAAAGATAAAAAAATCAGATGCAAGACAGATTGTAAATAGAAAAACTCAAATTGGGTCACTCATACCTCAAGGTTGAAACTTTATCGACAATTGTCAAGCCTCAGAACCAAACGTGACGATTTAGAGAAGTTTCGGCCAGGACGAAAATCTGAGGCGTCTACACCCTGACAGCCACTCGTAAAGTCCGCCAGAGCCAGGTCGAACCTGCTGTCTTTACAAAATTGGGATTTGCATTTAAAATACTTGTACAAACTTTCAGGACTATTCCGAATCAGATTTTGTTTTCAATAGATAGCAGAGGAACAACGTATACCTTTGTTAAATGTATGCTGATCATATAGAATGTTCCACACAGGAATCAGAACCGGGAGTAACTTGGGATCTGCTGGTAAAGGGTGGTAAAGAAACCATCCCCCCTGCTCTACTAACAGAGGACTGACAAACTCGAAATGTGGATTTTCACAATTTTTGCCCCCATTTTTTGGATGGATTTATCTTTTTTAGCTGGCCCGTGGTGAGTCTGGAGACAGAGATTGTAAATCTCGCCATCTCTTTCCTTGACATCTTTTTGCTCTTTGTACTTGGGTCCAATTAGATGCCATCCATCAATGGGGTGTCAAGATAAGATGCAGAGGAAATGCAGTCTCAAGGGAAATAGTGACATGATATTAGAAGTTCCTGCAGACATTTTGTCCAAGTGACAGGCCAGCAAATGTAACCTTGGTCCAACAGACGGCACACATTTATTAGAAATTTGGTCAAAACACTTTATTAGCTGTACTAAAGTAAGTGTGTAAAGGACACAGAAATCATGTCCAAGATGCCGACCTCACACCATGAAAAAGATGGAGAAGCTGCAGCAAACAGCACTTTGAAAAAGTCATCAATTCTTTTAACAGATCTTGGCAGGATAACGGTAATATTGTACACTTTATTTTTGGAGTAAGACTGCTGTCCCTCAAGCATCTCCAGTTGGCCCAAAATGCTGCAGATTGCCTCTTAACTGGAACACGTAAAAGGGAGCACAAAATTGAATACTGGCCTCCATTCACTGACTGCCTGTGACGTTTATTTTAAGATGATTTTATTTGCTTTCAATTTCTAAATGGTCTAATTGTGAAACCCGTTACCTGTTACACATGGTAACATTTCATGGAACGTGCTCTGTACCTCCAAAAGGCCTCATTCCATCTGTATTTTCTTTTTTTTTTCATTTATTTGCAGCGGATCAGCTGGATTCTGGAGGTCCCAAGTGAAAATGAACCTTCAGAAGAGATAGAGCTTTTTTTTTTCCACATTAAAAAAACAATGCAACGATAAATTTTGGCAATTTAGGGGGGTTACAATTGAAATAGTGGCATCACTATTGGTATTTCAATTGGCATCGTCACGGAAAGATACCAACTTGTAAATCAAGGTACCGCTGGAGACAGTAAACAATAAAGGAAAACCAGTTTAAGTGACGCTTCCTTCCATATATTCTCCTAAATATGCTCTCACAGAAGTTTCTAACACAAGAATTGGGATCAATTTTTATCCCAATGAGAGCTGCAGCCTTGGAAGGAGTTTCATCACTCTCAATCTCACCGGGTCAGAAGAAGCTTTTCCTTCCACCAAGGCTAAATACATCTTTCAGACCTTGTGTGACCTCAGCATTTTGGAAGTCATCAGCTCAAGTCCGGCATGTATATCTACATCTATATCTATGGCTATATCATTATCTTTATCGATATATCTATATAGAAAAGAGCCCTCAACTCATTCTTTAGTCATCTCATCCGATATTACACTGGTGCCCTCTAACCATCTGCCATGAGGTATTTGCTGATGCTAGCATTTGCGTGTGCAGTTCAAGCACAGGAGAATATTAAGACGTGTGAGAGCGAGAGATGATACGTTTGGTTGTCTCCTACTGTGGAAGCCCCTGCTTGAGACGGACAATTGTGAATGAAGGACTGGAACAGTATCAGTACTCTTAACCCTGTAGGTTTTACATTTTCAAGCCTTGATTTGCTCATATTCATGATTTCAAAAGCACTTATGAGACTGGCAGTGTTGGGAAAGTTCTTTTTCTACACAAGCTAGTTCGCAGTTCAGTTCACCGTTCCTAAAATGAATTGATTCATAGTTCTTCTTTTGAAGGGCCACTACCCTTAAAATACTAGCTTTTGATTTTCTCATTATTGCCACCCATTCAGTCCACAACAGTAGCTAGCTGCAGCTTTCACCCCAGAATCTCAGAAAGATGAGGAAAACATTTTGCTTGAATGGTATTTTTCAAAATGAGCACTTCAACAAAAACAGGAATAAAGGTGAAAGGACATTGCTAACTTTGTATTCCTCGCAGGTCTCGCTGGCAATAGCCATCCATTTTCTTAGTCGCTCATCCTCAAAAGGGTCGCGGGAGTGCTGTTGCCTATCCCAGCTGTCAACGGGCAGGAGGCGGGGTACACCCTGAACTGGCTGCCACCCAATCGCAGGGCACATCAAGACAGATGATAGTTGCACTCGCAATCACACTTTGGGGTAATTTAGGTTGTCCAATTAATGTTGCATGTTTTTGGGATGTGGGAGGAAACCAGAATGCCCAGAGGCAGAGGCACCCACACAGGCACGGGGAGAACATGCAAACTCCACACAAGGATGGCCAGGATTGAACCCGGGACCTCAGAACTGTGAGGCCAACGCTTTCCAGCGGCGCCTCTCTTCCACCTGGCTGGCAATGTTAACAAAATATTTTATTTTAGGTATTGTTATATGATAGTTTTAACTAAAGCATTATGATACAACTAATAATTTTGCAAGTATTTTTTTTAAATAATCATGTACTGTAATCCAAAAGACCCACCGAAGAACACATTCATGACCATTTATCCAGTGTCCCCGAATGCACCTCACATTCTGATGCATCTCCGACATGCCTGTCATGAATGGCGCCCGTGGCTACACTGAATTGGTCGCCCAACGCAATGTTTCCATGCCGACATATGCAAGCAGATACATAATGTGCTCGGATGGGTTTTGTCCTGGAAGTCACTAACCAAACCTGACGCTCTTGTATGAAAAGGAACTTTCGGTTGAAACCGTTCTTTGATGGCGGAATGAATGTGTTCTCAGTTACGTTCATCAGCCAGAGATGAACTAAGTTCAGTTTACGTTGCACATATTATGACCTGCTTCATAAACATTCATTTATTGAACTGACCAAGGTACGACACAGGGGACTGGAAGATTGACAACCTTCCTTTTTGACAGTTATGGAGAAAAGTGTGAAGATTCATCATGCAACTAGACAATGACAGTGCCAACACAACATGGGACTTCATCAAGAGGAAAAAAATTAAAGGCCTAAGACTGGCCAAGTCACTCACCGGACCTTGACCCAATGGAGCATGCATTTTGCCTTCTGAAGAGGAAACTGAAAGGGGGAAGAAAACCCGAGAAACAAACAGAATTCAAAGAGGCTGCAATAAAGGCCTGCGAAATAATTTTAAATGAAGAATGTAACATTCCAGTTCAGTTTCTCAGTGGCAGCCTTGATGCAGTTATTGCAAGTTCGGGTTATGCCACCAAATATGAAATGTTACTGATTTTATGTCAATTTAATAATGTTTGTTGCAATACTTTTATGTACTTGAAAAGTGGGTGGTGTCAAACAAAAGGTGCTCTGTCCTTAGCTGTTTAATACATCGAGATGTAATAACAGTGAAATAAAAGCTGGAATTTGGAAATTTTGTTTCATATTCAACTTTTGATCTGAAACCCAAATGTCTTCAGTTCACAACAAAAACAAAGGAAATGACCTTGCAGTTTCAGAACACACGGAGGGGGGTATGTTATTGTTCTCTATGGACGTGGGAGTAAATCACAAGTGGTAGTCACAAGTGAGTCTCAAGTCTTAACGTTCAGTTTTCAAGCAAGTCCCAACATACTGTGGCAAGAAAAGCAAGTCAAGTCATACAATGCTGCTCAGCCACCAGATGTACTGTAATGTAATTGGAAAAAAATACTGATCATGGCACAAAAAGCACATTTACACCTTTAAAATTTAAAACATTGAATAAACAGCAGCTGAGTATGACATTAAAAGTCACGTCCAATGTGCTCCCTATTAGGTGTTCCAGTTAAGAGCTGAGAACCAGTGTTTTGAACCAATCAGAGACAACGGAGGAAGGACTGGCTGACTCCAAAGTGAATTGCATTCCATTTAAGATGTGATAAAGAAAACGATTATGCTTTAAAGCTCTGATGTGCTAGAAAAAGGTGTGAAAGGTGTACAAACTCCGACTGAATGTGTATTAGCTTAATCGTGATCTTTGATTGGATGACAAATGCAGTGGCGAGCCTGGAAGATAGAAGGTTTGTTTCTGTTATTTTTTGAGCATGGACAAACATCATTTTCTTTTAATAACAAAACAAACAGCGCAAAGACTTTGAAATATTCAGATTTTCAAATGTAAACGGATTGATTGAGATATTCCAGTACACCGTTGGATTCACATTTGTTTTTGTACAATAGAAAATTTAGTCTGTACTTTTCAATTTCTACTCACTGTAAATAAAGTTCTACGTTTACCAAAGCATACATATATATATTTTTTTACACAGGTATCTGGCACAGTGGAGCAGCTGGAAAGTGTTGGCCTCACAGTTCTGAGGTCCTGGGTTTGATCCCGGACCTGCCTGTGTGGAGTTTGCATGTTCTCCCCGTGCCTAAGTGGGTTTTTCTCCAGGCACTCCGGTTTCCTCCGACATCCCAAAAACAAGCAACATTAATTGTAAACTCTAACTTGCCACTAGGTGTGACTGTGACTGCGGCTGTTTGTCTCAATGTGCCTTGCGATTGGCTGGCAACCAGTTCAGGGTGTACCCAGCCTCCTGCCCGTGGATAGCTGGGATAGGCTCCAGCACTCCTGCAACCCTTGTGAGGATAAGCGGCAAAGAAAATGGATGGATGGAAGTATCCGTACAAGATGTTTATGCATCTTCCCTGCTAACCAGCAGAGTGTGCTAGTCAGCTGCTATTACAACGAGGGTGCCAATGTCATGCTATGAAATGCCATGCCAATAAGGGGACTTTCATTTTATTTGGAATATTCTAATGAAACAGTAATTTGCCACATCGCCTGCTTGCTGCTGGGTTTCCTTCTAGTGTTGTTGGAAAATGGCAACTCACTTCGTGTGATCCTTCATCTCGTTCAAACAAATAGGAGAATTGTGTCCAAAGGAGGCTCAGTGGCACCGACCCATCGTCATTCAGCGCCAACACGAGCTGACAAACACATGGGCTGCATGGGGCCCTCTTTGATGTTCCACTCTTACAGTCTATTGAAAAAAAATATTTTCATATAAAATTGGACTTAAAAACCCTCCATGTCTCTTTGTGTCCACTTTTGAGCGAACGGAAAAAGCAGCAGGAGATAATAGCAGCTTCACTGAGGGCCAGCAGAGCTCAAACATGCACAAAAACACACGCAGGCATGCCAGAAAAGTGTGTGGCGTACCCGTGGGTGTCCATTTGCATGTAAATTAAATGTTTGCCAGTGGCCTCTTCACAACAGTGAAAGCACCAAGGCCAAAGATGGCCTATTTGCTATGTGTGCTTCATGTTTCGGCATGTGTGCTTGTTCGTCAGCTGTGTGCTGTGAATTTAGTACCTTTGACCTTCATTGGGGATTTGTACAGCTCTTAAAACGAGCACTAACATGTTGCAGCATAGAAATCATCAATAGAGTGCTAAAAAAAAAATCACAATGCAACCCCCCCCCCCCCCACATATGTAGTTGGATATAGGCAAATTCACATATTGCGACATCGTCTGTCATTATTGTGCCAAGGAAATTGAGGAGCTTCATTTAGCCAAAAGTAGTGCTTGGACATCTTGTGGCAACTAAAGGTAACTGTAAAAGTTTTTGGGCAATCGCTCACAGATTTTCGCTATTCACGGAAGGGTTTGGATGAGCTGAGAGTCTATTGATTTATTGGAATATAAATCATCTGGTGTAGTAGAAAAACAATAGTTATCTAATAAAATGACAACAATATAAAATATTTAAATACAATACACCATGCTCACCAGAGATGCTGTTTGTTGAGGTATTAATTTGTGCGTATCACTACAGACATGTTTTGCTTGTCAATTATGCATTGAACAAGTTTCATGAAGAAAAATGCTGATGCTAGCTCAAATGTGAAATCTGATTGGTTAAAGAAAAATTCTCCTTACTAATATAGTCTAGGTTACATCCACCAGCACTACTGGTTCTGAAAGCAGATTTTATCTACTGTACATGGCGACACAGACAGGGTGTCATCTGATTGGACAAAAAAAAAAAAAAAAATCCCCATTCAGGTGGAAGGATTGCAGCCAAGAGAAATGCTAATGAAATTAAGCAAACACTGCGCTAGAATTAAATTAATTTCAAATACAATTTTATATTGGAATTTATATTGGAATTTATGTATAAATGTTTGGTTAGGTCTGCGCTTGCGATAATATCAAAACCAGCGGAGAAGGACTTGCTGGCCCTTTTCGTGCGTGTGCTTGGAACAACATCCCTCTATGTGTGCTTTTTGTCACCGGTGGCCATTTGTGTGTGTTTGTGTTTGTGCGTGAGCGAGAGCCGGGTCAGGACACACACTCAGTGACACATCCGTCTGCGTGTGTTATGACCGCTGCAGGCCCGCTTCTGTATAACTCAAACTGTCAGATGTTGTTGGTGGGCTGCATGTAAGTTACAGTCTTCAAAACAAAACACCCTTAACGGTATTATTAACTCCACTCAGCAGACAATTCATGAGGTACGCTCGCACGCATTTAATGCACTGCATTTATAAATACGTGATCTATATAAATAATAAATATGTGTATTAATATATGAATAATATGTGATAATATGCGGTTTTAATTGGCACTGTCTAATGCTCATTGGATTTTCGGGTGTTTTTGGTTGCTTTACATGTGAACCAACTTTTGGGCAGCGTGAGACGACACGTCAAGCTCTCATATTGCCCAATCGTCCACTTAACTCCACTTAGCAGCTGCCGAACACTCATTCCAAAAAGAATTGTCCAAATGCGTTGAATTGCCTTTAGGGATATTTAGCCGGATGACACTCCCCAAGTACCGTCATGTGTTTCTACGTCTTCGGGGACAACATTAACGAGTCCTCCTGTTTTATTGTTCCTTTGCAACACACAGTTTAGAAACATATGGAAGTATAGTCTAATAATAATAATAATAAACCTTCATTGATTCACATTAATGTAATATACTGCGCTCCTCTCGGGCCCATGAAACAATGAGCACATGGAACAAACAGTGGCACTCCCCCTTTTTTATACCAAGCAGGTGTAACACTTCACGTGAGTTGTCTCTTGCTGTCAAGGCACTTTTTTTTTTTTTTTAACTGCGTGAGTGCCAATAGCCTGACAAGGAGTGACAGCTTCAGGAAAGCATGATGCGACAAGAAGATCCCAGGGGAGGAAGGCGAGCCACCAAAGAGCGCTTTCTTGTTGTCTTCCGGTGTTCTCTGATCTCCCGGCTGCACGATGAGGAACCCGGACCAACTATCTTTAGCTCTCTTGCCGTGAGGAATCAAAAATAAACACTTTCTTCCTTGAGAAAAAGGTACAAATTTGTCAATCACATTTACATTGTTGCATTGCATAAACACCAGGAAAAAAGGACATCTCATCCCTGATATGGTAGAATTGAGTAAGAGATTATGAATTTTTTAAAATCCGGCATTGGGACGTTCCCATCTCTGTGAAAATACTGTGGCCCAGTCTTTCTTGCACAGTTGCTTTCATTCAGCAACAGTGGAGGGTTTTCGAGCATAAGCAGCCTTTTTAAGGTCATCTCTCAGCATTTCAATCGGATTCTAGTTCAGATTTTGACTAGACCGCTACAAAAGCTTCATTGCACTTTACTTTTTTTCAAGCTAGTCCAAAATCGACTTGCTGGTGTGTTTTGGATCATTGTCCTTCTGCAGAACCTAACTTTCCTTCAGCTTGAGGGAACGAACTGATGACCAAACATTCTCTATGAAAGACCAAAAAACCCAACAACACAAGAATTTGCAATGCAAAAAAAATTAAATCAAAAATGAATGTGTCTAAGTAGCTAGTGGGAGTGGATATGCAAACTGTCATAGTGGAAAGTTATCCACAAATTGGGGGTGTTAATGTCAAGTCCTGGTCCCCAGTAATCATGACAAATTATACAGTCAGTGGGAGTCGCACCGGTCACTTCCGTTGCACCTTAATGTCGTTGCGTTGTGAGCTATTTTTGAGATGTTGTTGGCTAATGCTGTGGTCTTGTGTTGTTGGTATTATTCTTGTGTATTAACATCGTTAGATTGTGGTGTAATGAGTTGTTGTGGCATTTGCAATTGGTGTGATCTGTCCTAGACATTGTAAGAAACACACTGTATTCCATATCGCTGGCATCAGGGCAAATCCACCACTATCCACATTTGATTAATTTTGGATTATTTCACGAATCAGTACTATTTCTCAGTCACCGTATGTGTTATATTGAGAAATAATCGACCAATCTAAAGTCTTGAAAATGTCTTGCTCTCGTTGACGATACAATTAATTTAATTTTCTTTGTTTCCCAAAAAGTGGTGTCTTGGTTAGGAGATGCAAGGTTCCCACCCAACTGCAGTGATATATTGCATATAACAACAAATATGTGGTTGTTTGTGGAAATAATGTAATGGAAGTAAATATGTATTACAGATGTGTCATCTCAATTCTCTGACTATTTTTATGAGAATCATAAACCCTCATCACCACCCATTATCTGAGCCGCTTATCCTCACAATGGTTGCGAGAGTGCTGGACCCTATCTCAGCTGACCTTTAAGTACAGCAACAAAGTATTACGTGTGGTAATTCGAGCCAAAGAAGTGACGGATGCGCAACACATATTGAAGTATTAACTATCACTTTGTCACAACTCAGGGGCCGCAGGGAGGTGGTGATGCTGAACTAATGGAGCTGAGCTGGTACACGACAGCGTGGCAGCAGCAACTGCTGTAGCCACACTGCAGTCAGAAAGTGCGACCCGCATGATCTGGAGCACAAGGCCTGCACTCTCTGTCCACTACAGTATATTCTTCACCAGACATACTGTATGTTGTCATATAGAGTAGGACCTATGAGCTTGAACACATATTGAAGGTCCCACAAAATCAGAATCAAATTATTTTCTACTGTTATGCATCGGTCAAAAAGAGTCTGTGACCTGGTGTATAATTTATGCAGTTTTTTGATTGCATGCAACAGCCTTTGAAGTGTAAAACTGCTTGCAAACAACAGGATTTGGCGGATTTGACGGATTTCATGTAGAGCTTGTGCACCTATGTCATAAAATCATGTGACATCGTCTTATTGCTGGTAATTCCGTTGAGACGAAACGAAAATATGTCTTGAAGCACGACACCCAGAGTTTTGTCTGATACTGTTAAACATTTAGAGGGTGATAATAAACGAAGGTATATGAAAAGATGAGAGCCACTTTGCATAGAGAATCCATATTTAATGCTGAAGTTGATGTTTTCGCCGATAACAAATTGGACTGTTAATTGGCTTCCGCTTGTCTTGGACAAGTCGTCGAGATTTACACGGAAAAGTTTGAAAACGTATAAAAGTCTGGACGCATACAAAGACTTCCTTACTGGATCTTTTCTCAATCAGGAATAAATCCCACATAGTGATGGACCAGCTCAGATTTTTCCAATGCAAATACCAATTGTTAAATAAATGACCCCTGGTTTTACACAAATTCGCATTCAATAACTATGACTGGAAAAGAAATTCATACAGGTAGTAGTCACCTCTGTACACAGAAGCGTATTGCGGCCACACGTTAACCTCCGTAAACTTTTTTGTTTTTTTTTAATATGCATTTTATCAAATGAGTCAACTTGACATTATAAATACTTCTTGGGAATTTGACATTGGGAAGATTAATTCCTACCTGAAAAGAAGGCGTGTGTATTTCGTTGGGCACTATCCATCCCCGTTTAGTTGCAGAAATCCATCGATCTTTTCTCGTCTTTTCAGCTGGTATTCTATACAATGGCCTCTTTGAATATCTGTCTCGTTTGTTGTGACAACCAAAAACACAACAAGTCTCGGGAAATTTGAAAAATCTGCTCCGGTTCAACGACTCCAGCACTGTCGAGCAGCGGGGTTTGACCGGCAATATGACGCCGTGCAAACTGTGACGTCACGTGCGCGAGCTCTATACTTACGACAATTAGTATTGATGTACTCCTCACTTGGTGGCTACTATATGTTTAAGTTAGCGTCACCTGTTGAACTATGAGTTGTACAAGCAATGGCTTGGAAGAAAAAGGGAACATTCGGAAGCATTTCAGAAACACAATTGTGCTGTGTTCTGTCCAGTATTGCTTTGTAAAATAAGCTGTCACAGAATTTGAAGCCAGTGACTCAGCTGGATGTTCAATTACCACAATCACAAACAATTCAAAGAATGAATCTTTTTTGTGAACGGTCTGAATCGAATCAGTTTATGAAATGATTCGTTCCTTTTGCTTGGCAGCCACCGGCGTGAGGTGAGCGAGTTGCCGGTAAGCGGTATTGGAACTCTTGTCGCTCACTTCTGAATAGTTGGCGGATGACCAATGACCAGCCAACATGCAGGTGGGAGCGGGACTGATTTGCAATTCGCCTGCGAAGTCACTCTCTACGGTAAATGACCAACGAGCTGCCGGCATCAGGCAGCAACTTAAGTGAACTCAGTGATTGGTTCCTGAACTGGTATACTGAGGAACTAAAGAGTAATTTGTAAATTTGTGATCCTCTAAGGCACGATATATTTGCACGATGAGTGAGTCGTTTGGCAGTGGAATGACATACTATGCAGTGAGCATACTCATGACTCGTGAAGCACTTCAATTATTTTACGAAAAAGAAGAACGATTTGGTGAGCGAATCTTTTAAAGGAACTGATTTGAGTGATTCAGTGCAATCAACAGAACTGCCGTGCCCATCGCTACAACTTAAGCCATGCAAATGGAATATATAAAAGCATAAGTTGTTTTACATCGATACTTAAGTATATAACTTTGAATGTTACTCTGATCACTGTTGCCAAAATGTGTGTGACGGGTCACAAATGATCACCTTGACCCAGTTATATCATAGCGATAGAACGAGAGCTGCTTTCCAAGGGTCTTCCCCTCTTTTACTTCACCAACGTGGCCCCCCCCCCCCCCACCCGAAAATCTGTGAGGTTGTGGTGGTTTGTGACAGAGCAATCCAATGAGGTGTTACTTTGGTGTGAAACACTGATGTCACATTATAAGCCCCCCAACAACCCGCTCCCGTGTGTCCACTACTTGCTGCTTGTTCTCTCCTCACATACAGTCCACGTGCTGCTTGCTGATGTAACGTTGTCTAAACCTCCCTGAATGGAGGCACACTGTTTCAGTGACACCCCATCTGACCGCGTCACAGAGCGGAGCATGGTCTAGATTAGGTGTTCCTTTGGCTTGCTTGTCACTCTTATCAGTCAGGTTCATCGAAGGGAGGTGTGTGTGTGTGTATGAGTGTGTATTGTCATGTCCATCCAGTCAGTGCATCTCACCTTATCAAAGCGAAGCTGCTTGTGTAACTTCCAGTTATCCAACTCACCTCAGTGTGTGATGATAAAAGAATGAGGATGCACAGATTTCTGGATGGCTTGATACTGAATGCATGTCCTGTGTGCATGCGTGTGTATGTGGTTATGTTGGTATCTTCCATCCATTCATTCTATTCCATCCATTTTCCACACTACTTATCCTCACAAGGGTCACGGGAGTGCTGGAGCCTATCTCGGCTGTCATCGGGCAGGAGCCGGGGTACACCCTGAACTCGTTGCCAGCCAATCGCAGGGCACATCGAGACAAACAGCCGCACTCACAATCACACCTAGGGGCAATTTAGAGAGTCCAATGGACATTTCTGACCTGTCAATCACTCGTAAAAAGATAGGCAATCAAATAGTCACATTGTCTTAACCCCTGGCTTGACCTGCCCCTCTTGTCGTCATGTCCCACAAGCAATGCTGATTATCGGTCGCGTCCGCTTGGAAAAGTTAACGTTACGAAGAAAATTGTCCTCAGATGCGCTTGGGGAACGTGCAATTCTGATGAAAGATATCCTGCTGGGTTACAAGGGGGCCGTTTGATTCATTTTCCAAAGCCTAAAACACAGTTGATAAAGTGTTTACGATGGATTAAGGCTCGAGGAAGACCGCACTTACAACTAAATGTGAACAATTTCAACAAACACAAGGGTGTATGTTCGAAGGTAAGTGAGGGAGAAGTAACTTCTCTGAGTTTGATTTCATTATTATCTGTGCTTTATACAATGCAGGAGAACAACTTTCACTTTGTTAGTGTATCACTGACTTGCTGTATGAAGTTTGTAATGTTTATGGTGAAGAGTGGGGTTAGTGATACGTAAACGCATGATGTCATGCATGAGGAATGTCTATTTGCCTATTTGTATCACATCAGACTTTTAAAACAGAGCACTGGGTTCCATTACGAGACAAATCAAACTTTTTCATCTGCTGGACTACGGTACTGAATGAGTTAATCGCCATTGTTTAAATGTAGAAAATTGAACCTAACTCACTTATAAAGACTACAATGATATTACTCAAGATCTTTCCAAGTAATAAGTACTCACCCTGCTTTACATGCGCAGTACGATTCCACAATTTTATCCTGTTGGATTTCAATATGAAGTATGTGAGGCGTCAAACTTTTTTGCATTGATCGCCAACATTTCAGTCTAATTCTGACATTGCGTCCTGCTCAGTCCAAAATCTTAATTCTGTGTGAAATAGTTGAGACCTGAGTCTGATGCATTTGGAAAAAAACATACCGCAATATTATCTGGAATACGCGACAGAGAATCGACTCCAAACTTGTTATGTTCAGTCGCCATTTTGGAAGCTTGTGGGACATGGCTAAGGGGACGGAGCTTAAGATCGCTATCGGAAAGGTCCATTAATGTTCCATGTTTTTGGGATGTGGGAGGAAACCGAAGTGAATGAAAAAAACCCACGCAGGCATGAGGAGAACATGCAAACTCCACACAGGGAGGGCCAGGATCGAACCCGGGACCTCAAAACTGTGAGGTCATTGGTTTCCAGCTGCTTCGCCTAATGTCAAACAAATATAGTAATCAAATACAATAATCATGTTAAACAAGAACAGGATAGGCAACAGTAGGCTTGAAATGTGAGTGTGTTTAGTTCAAATAACTTTCGGTGCAAAGAGAAACAGAGGTTGACAACTAACTAACTTTCTAGTCTTCTATAATGTGATAAAAGTTGATTTATAATAAATAAAGGATTGAAAATTGTAATCAATGCAATTGATGGGATTCCAGTGCATGTTTTTTAACAAACAGGCCGGCGTCATCTTGCATTCCATAGCTTAGCATTTTGTAAGACGGGACATCATCAACTGGCTCCAAAGAATGAAGCATTTCTGTATTTGACATTTTCCATTTCACACGTGCTGCTATTTTATTTGAGTGTAGACTTGCTACCCATGTGATCATTGATAAAATACTTCCACAAACTTGAGGCACATGACCGCATGCTAACGTTAGAATGGTACAGTGATGACACAAGTCGTAGTAGAGTGACACAGGTGTTGCAATGTTGGAGTCTTTTGTGTGTTACGACTTTAATGAGGAATAAACTCAAACAGGTGGTTGGAGGTGACGGCCTCATCTTTTACTGAAACATTCCATCGCTAATGCTGCAAAATATACTCTTTTACCCCTTTTCTTATTATCCACACCTCCCAAACTCAAAAAAACACCCCCATAACTTCCTGTACTCTGTCCTCCTGGCCTTCCAAGACCCCTCGCCAATCTTCTTTCCATCTTTATCCATCCATCTCTTACCCTTCTATTTACAATATATACTGTGAGTTCCCGCTTCCCTCTTTCATGTCCGGTTGTCGGTTTTGAAATCTCTCTCTTTCTTTACCTCCTCCCCACGCCCGATGGTGTCGTCCACGCTGCAGCTTTGCCAGGGCCCGTCCTGTTAAATGATAATGTTGAAATGCTAAATCACACCGCCGCCACTCCTCCCCGCCGCCTGCGACGCAGGGTCTCCGGTTTCACTTTGCGCTGTCATCCTATCCGGTGGCACTCATCAATACCAAATGCGGAGGCTCCATCAGCCCGCGGTATTAGACAAGGTGACGTGCGGGGCCTGGAGAACGGCAGGTTAATGAGCATAGGAATGATTTGGAATGATCGCGCTTGCTGTGTGTGTGTGTGTGTGTACTGGCGAGGGGTCTCTCTCAATGTCATTGCTTAACTATAACAGCGCAATAAAGGAATGTCAAATTCAATTTATAGGCAATGGAGAGCGTCTGCGGGGATACTTTCTGTGAAATATTTGTTCACCTGAAGAAACACATTAAAGTGCATTATTGCTCGTGTGAACAGTAACAAATGCAGACCACTCCTCAGCAGTGAAATTATTTGATCTGCAACTTGATCGTTGCAAGTGCACTCGTCGTGTTCCTGCAGCCCTTGCCCAGGTGGGATGGGGGGGGGGGGGGGCAGCACATTTAGATGCTTTGCCTTTTATTCCAAGTGGGAGTCCACACAAAAGTAATGTTTTTTAAAGCTGCGTTTGCACCGCTTTATTCAATCATCTCCCAAGATCCACGATTATTGGGTCGCCAAGAAAAATGCTGTGAACTATTTATCTTACAGTTGCATCTGTTTATTGGAGTAAATTAAAGCATCCATGCATTTCCCATTAGTTCATGTTGTTGCTGTTGGCCGGTAAATCATGAATGACTGAATAAAGTCATTTCCTTTCTTTTTTTTCCCCACATATCAAAACTATTGGTCAGTGGTCACATGCTAGGTTATATATTTTTTATATTTTTTAAATTAATTATTAGCTGCTAAAATCTGAACCGTACTAATTTTGACTCTGCATGGGCCTTGTGGAAATACAAAATTGAAAGGCTGTATATTTTTGGAGGTCATGAATTCGACAGACTTTAAAACACATGGCGAGTCTTTCCTGGTCACATTTTGAAATTTCCAACGGTAAAATGCAAGTTTTGTAACTCAGACATACAGTGAAGAAAATAAGTATTTGAACACCCTGCTATATTGCAAGTTCTCCCACTTAGAAATCATGGAGGGGTCTGAAATTTTCATCGTAGGTGCATTTCCACTGTGAGAGAGATAATCGAAAAAGAAAAATCCAGAAATCATAATGTATAATTTTTTTAATGATTTATTTGTGTGATACAGCTGCAAATAAGTACTTGAACACCTGAGAAAACCAATGTTAATATTTGGTACAGTAGTCTTTGTTTGCAATTACAGAGGTCAACGTTTCCTGTGGTTGTTCACCAGGTTTGCACACACTGCAGGAGGGATTTTGGCCCACTCCTCGACACAGAACTTCTCTAGATCAGACAGGTTTCTTGCCTGTCGCTGAGAAACATGGAGTTTCGGCTTCCTCCAAAGATTTTCTGTTGGGTTTCGGTCTGGAGACTTGCTAGGCCACGAAAGAACCTTGATATGCTTCTTACGGAGCCACTCCTTGGTTTTCCTGGCTGTGTGCTTCGGGTCATTGTCATGTTTAAAGACCCAGCCAGGACCCATCTTTAATGTTCTGACTGAGGGAAAGAGGTTGTTCCCCAAAATCTCACAATACATGGTCGCGGTCATCCTCTCCTTAATACCGTGCGGTCGTCCTGTCCCAAGTGCAGAAAAGCACCCCCAAAGCATGATGGTACCACCCCTATGCTTCACAGTAGGGATGGTGTTCTTGGGATGGAACTCATCATTCATCTTCCTCCAAACACGGTTTGTGGAATTATGACCATAGAGTTCTATTTTTGTCTCATCTGCCCACAAAACATTCTCCCATGACTCCCCTGAATCATCCAAATGGTCATTGGCAAACTTAAGATGAGCCTTGACATGTGTTGGTTAAAGCAGGGGAACCTTCCGTGCCGTACATAATTTCCAACCATGACGTCTTAGTGGATTACCAACAGTCACCTTGGAAACGGTGGTCCCAGCTCTTTTCAGGTCATTGAACAAGTCCTGTCGTGTAGTCCTGGGCTGATTCCCCACCTTTCTAAAGATCATTGAGATCCCACGAGCTGATATCTTACACGGGGCTCCACTCCGATTGAGATTGACCGTTATGTTTAGCTTCTTCAATTTTGTAATGATTGCCCTAACAGTGGACCATTTTTCACCAAGCTGCTTAGCATTTTCTCTGTAGCGCTTTCCAGCCATGTGGAGTTGTACAATTTTGTCTCTGGTGTCTTTGGAGAGCTCTTTGGTCTTGGCCATGTTACAACTTCGAGTTTTACTGATTGTATGGGTTGGACAGGTGTCTTTATGCAGCCAACGACCTCACACAGGTGGATCTGATTCAAGATAATACATGGAGTGGATGTGGACTTTTAAAGGCAGACGAACAGGTCTTTGAGGATCAGAATTCTAGCTGATAGACAGGTGTTCAAATACTCATTTGCAGCTGTATCACACAAATAAATTGTTAAAAAAAATCATACATTGTGATTTCTGGATTTTTCTTTTTAGAATATCTCTCTTACAGTGGACATACACCTATGATGAAAATTTCAGACCCCTCAGTGGGAGAACTTGCAATATATAGCAGTGTTCAAATACTCATTTTCTTCACTGTAAGAGATTGTTGATAACATCTAATTTCATTGCTCACTATAAAACCCACAATAACAAGTAAGCTATGTCAATATCACTACAATAAGTTCCAAGTTGCTTATGCATTTACTATTTTTTTTCTTACACTCGTGGTATCTGCTCATCACACTTGAAAGTCGGGTTAACCAGGAAATGGAAAGAGTATCTAGGAAGTACCTGCTTTTGCAAATGGAAAAATCCGTCAGTAGCGATGATGACTGTGGCGAGTCAAGTAGGTACTGTTCAGTGGAAAAGGTGACACCTTAGATAACTAATACATGTGATGGCGAAACCATACGCAGTGGGGGGTACATTCCAGTCCCACATGCAAAAGGAGTAAATCAGCGATATGGAGAGATATCATCTAAAAAAAAATCTTAGTGTTTTACTCCTCCCTCGCACTTTAAAAATATTTAAACAAAACACATTTTCATAGTACTGTATTCTTTCACTCACAGTCACAGAGGCAAAAGATGCTCCTTTAAAGTTAAAAGTTATTTTTTTTTGTATAAAACTGACACATAAAACACAAGGGAATTAAACATTCTATATTCCGACACGGCGCACGGTGGATCAGCTGGTAAGGCGTTGGCCTCACAGTTCTGAGGACCCGGGTTCAATCCCAGCCCTCCCTGTGTGGAGTTTGCATGTTCTCCCCGTGGCTGTGTGGGTTTTCTCCGGGCACTCCGGTTTCCTCCCTATTCTAAAAAACATGCAACATTAATTGGACACTCTAAATTGCCCCTAGGTGTGATTATGAGTGCAACTGTTGTTTGTCTCGATGTGCCCTGCAATTGGCTGGCAACCAGTTCAGGGTATACCCACCTCCTGCCCGGTGACAGCTGGGATAGGCTCCAGCACTCCCCATATCCCTTGTGAGGATAAGCGGCTAAGAAAGTGGATGGATGGATATTCAAACATTTAAATGTTAGACCAAAAATGCAAATCATTGCTAGAATAATGAAAAATACATTCAAAATAAAAGTAATTGAATGGAAATGAGCATAGATGTTTGGTAATTCTAAACCATTTAACAACTACAGCTTTAACACACATGGGGGAGCAAAACATACAAACACACAAACACCATCCTCATACAAGAATACTCACATGTATATAGTTTTCTCTCTGCTCCGTGGGGACAACTGATTTACTTGGGTTTAGTTGGGGACACAAAATGGTGCCAGACTGAATGTGTCCACCTCTAAATGACGACTTCCCCCTGTACTATAAAGCCCATTTAAAAATGACTTTAAAATCTGCAATACAGCCCGGGTGCAGATGATTGAATTGCGACGTAGCGGAAGAACATTGCAGTTTTAATCAGGCTAAGACAACCTTGATTCATCCGAGTACAGAACGAGAAAGGTAATTCATAATGAGCAGATGGAGCATTGTTTGGCAAGGAGAGCGACAGTGTTCAGCATTGCCACTTCACAGCAAGATCGTTCTGCTACCTGCTGCCCGGTTGAGGCTTGTGTGTGTACGTGTGTGTGTTGACGCCCCATGTCAGCTGGAATAGAACGGAGCACCTCACCCTAATAACTGGATGAGTGTTGGCAACCCACCTCAACGTCCCCCTGAGGAACTGAAATACAATACTGTTTTGTGGCCCGAAATGATTGCTCTTAACAAATTGCAAATCAGTATGTTGCCTGCCACTGGAGTCCACCTGAAATAAGTGTTTATTAAATAAAACACTACGAACATTGCGGACAGCACTGCCTGCGTCACACATTCCCACTGAACCTGCGCCAAGCCTTGAATCCAATCTAAGGCCATCTGTTGGGAAGATCCTTCGATATGGAAATGATGTGGAGCCAATCATTCTTCTATTTACAATCGAGCTCTGTCTTTGACTGCGAGACCCTCTCGGTCACAGATGGATTTCAGTATGAATTTATTTGAAATGAACATCTGTGCTAAATCCCTTCTCAAACGCAGTGACCCTCTATTTGGAATAGCCGGTTTAATTTCACAGCCATAGCTACATCTAGGTCTCCAGAATGCCGCTCATTATGCTACTTACTATACTAGAAAATGGAATAAAACCATGGCTACATTCACACAGCAGAATTTTGTTAAATTTGATCATATCTCAAGACATGATCACATTTTTTTAGGTGAATACATTTTCAAGAATAATAATCTAATACTCTGACAAAGTTGCAATGTAGTTGGAAAATTTACTCAACACATGACTTTCTTTCCTTTTTAAACTTTGTTTTCATAATATTATAACTTTAACCTCATAAAACGTTTTGAGTTGAAAAAAAAAAGACTATTCTGGCAGCATCTCAACTTTGTTGCTCTAAAAAAAGAATTCAGGATGATGTTTAGCTGTTTGTATTATGGTCCGGTCCATGGAAAAACGTCTCCCGAGTACCCCAAATAGTTTGAGAACCCTTCTAGCAATGAACTCCCCGCACAGTGAGTTACTACTGAATAAAATGAGCAAGTGCGTCCAAACTTTTTGACTGGTTCTATACATAAAATAGGATAGGTTGGCATTCCTAAACGACAACTACGCAGCATTTTCATGTTGGATTGCTCTGAAATGTCACAGTTTGGTCTGTCTTGAAACTGAATAAATACTAAATTAAATTCAGTATTTTTTTTTATCTGGTGGCACATTCAAATAATTGTAAAAACAAACCAAGGTTCAAGCACGGTTTTAAATAAATAATCCATCATATGCGAGGTCTCTTCCGCTTTTCATCCGTTCAGCTCTGCTTATTCAATGCTCCTCGCAGGCGCTTTGGTGGGTGTCTAAAAAAAGGACAGACTTGACATAATGGGAACAATGTAACAACAACCTCATCTAAGTCTCTCTCTCTCTTTTTTTTGACAAGATGCAACGAGGAATTATTGCATTTATTATTCAGAAGTTCCACAAACACATTCAAAACAAACCCTGCTTGTTTGCTAAACCGAATACAAAATAAAAAGGCATTGTTTGTTCTACATTTTGGATACTAATAATTAAACAGTGCAAAAGTTTTTTTTGTTTTTTGTTTTACACTTGTCATCTACAGTCTTCATTTATGTCGTTATTGAATTATGTGGCTCTGTCACTGGGATTTTCCAAATTTGGCAAAGCTGAGAGAGACGCTCTGAAGCTGTCGCTTGACACATTTGCGGATGGATCAGAGTTATTGTGTGTGTCATTCATCCATCCCCGCATATGCACGGATTACGATTCCCAGCTAACAATACAAACAGGTAACGTACAAGCTCGGAAATCCTCCTCTAACGTCTTCGGAATTACAATTGGCTGCAGGCGATGATGAGAGGGAAGTGGTGTAAAATTCAATTGCGGCTTTATGGAGATAAGAATTGTTTTCAGTACACGTCCAGTGTTTCCGAGAGTATCTTAGTTTTTCCCCTACTTGTAAATATTCAACTTCTGAAAATTTCTGACGTGGCCCCTTCCATGTCCAGTCAATTTCCATCCATCCATTATCCAAGTCGCTTATCCTCACAAGGGTCACGGGAGAGCTGGAGCCTAACTCAGCCAGCTTCGGGCAGAAGGGAGACTACACCCTGAACTGGTCACCATTCAGTTGCAGGGCAGATATCGACACCATCACTGAGCGGGAATCGATCCCACACCCACACCAAAGCCAGGCGTGCGTACACTACACCATCAGTGACTCCGATTCAATTTTCTTTCTTTCTTTTTTTGTTTTTTGAGACCATCGCAAGTCCAAATTTAGAGCTGCATGAAGGACTACAAGATACAGGGAGGCGCTGAGGCGTGCTTGAAGTGAATCAGTGTAAGTAGATGCAAGAAGAAGAGGCAGAGAAGGTCCCCAACTATCCATCCATCCATCAATCCATTCATCCAATTATTTTGTCACTTATCCTCACAAGAGTCGTGGGGCGTGCTGGAGCCTATCCCAGATGTCAACGGGTGAGAGGTGGGGTGACAACAGTTGCACTCACAATCACACCTAGGGGGAATTTAGAGTGTCCAATTAATGTTGAATGTTTTTGGGATTTGGTAAGAAACCGGAGTGCCTGGAGGAAACCCACCCAGGGACGGGTAGAACCTGCAAACTCCACACAGGCAGGGCCGGGATCGAACCCAGGACCTCAGAACTGTGAGGGCAACGCTTTACCAGCTGATCCACTGTGCCGCCGGTCCCCAACTGAGCTCCATAATAGTTCTTGTTCTCACAGAGCTGAGCAAAAAAGATGAGTCTGTGTCTTGTTGCATGTTCTGCTTGTATGTGTTAATGCTCTCGATGTATTCAAGTACCAGTTGTTTGAAGGTTGATAATTACCGGATCCTTGATGCCAACTTCTGTAACGGCGTGTATGGCATTTCATATGACATGTCAGCATTAAGATAGTGGATTTATGTTAGATGAAATGACATAATTTGATTGACCATTTGGTATTTAAATATTCATTGGTTACTTGTCTTTTCTTGTAAAGCTGTCTGCATGTGTTGCTGCTCCACGTGTGCCAAAGTAACATTTGTTTACTACATGACATCTGTACTCATTTCTGTCAGCCTGTCTATGACATTTACATGTCACCATTGAAAATACCAGAAAGTTTTTTCAATAACAACTCTCTTTTACGTGACTTTTCACCTATTACGGGTGGTTCTGGAACGTTAAACTGAACTCACTCACCATCGCAAGCGAGTTTTTCTGCAGCCTGGATTTGGTCTCAGTGGGCAGCACTTGACTTGCTGAGTGTGCAGCCTTTGCTTGCCTTGGTGGGGGGAGGCCTCCTCCATCGAGGTATTATCCACTCCCATCCAATATTCATCAGCTACTGGGAGATTCGTGACGACAAGTCAATTTGATAGGCTCACAATGTGCTGAGGTGGTCGGTGTTGTGTGCGAGGCCACACTAACAAGCCTTCGCGAGGACACACATGGGACGGCACGTGTGTGGAGGCTGTGGGGGTTCGACACCGTACCCGTATCAATAAAGTTGCGGGCTAATTCATCTAAAATAACGAGCCCCGCATCGAGTTGTCCAACAAAAGTGTACAAAAGGCGTGTGTTGCATGACATGTGAAGGCGGCTCACGTAACGCCACACGTGCACGTGCGCTCGGTGCTTTGCAGATGCAACGGATGGCCGCGATGCTCTCGTCTGCTTTGTGATTGATTTTGTTGCGGTACATCACCGTTTGGATCATTCTCAAATAGTCCCAATGAAACATAACAGCGGATACAGCGGATACACTTAATTCATCTGCAAATAGGGCTGGGGTGATGAATCTTTTATTTTTTAATCGCATAGATCTTTTTTTTATTATACATTTTACAATCAATTTATCTCAGTTTATGACACGCTTTGGCGTGGTTTATTCCTGTCAAATCACACTTTTTGCATCCTGTGGTGTCATTTCACAAAGCGACAAAATTCACCAAAAGAAGACGAGCTTGAAATAAATTTCCCATGTTGAAATAATGACAATAAAGGTTAATTTTATTTGGAAGCCACACATTTCATTCATGATATGTTCAGTGACAGTTTTGTTATGTGTTAATCCCAAAGGGAACATTTTTGGTTTGTTTATTGATGCTAATTCTTCCCAAATATCCATCCATCCATTATCTTTTGCCGCTTATCCTCACGAGGGTCACGGGGAGTGCTGTAGCCTATCCCAGCTGTCGACCGGCAGGAGGCGGGGTACACCATGTAGTGGTTGCTAGCCAATCGCAGGGCACATAGAGAGAAACAGCCACGCTCACAATCACACCTAGGGGCAATTTATAGTGTCCAATTAATGTTGGATGTTTTTGAGATGTGGGAGGAAACCGGAGTGCCCAGAGAAAACCCACTCATGCACAGGTAGTGTTTAAAGGGAGCCAAGTTCTTAGTAGCATCCTTCTCGTTAACTTTTTCTTTTCATTTAATCAATTAAAATTTGAATTCCCCCCCCCCCACAATTAAATTAGCACGAAGCAAAGCAGGCAACGCAAATTACTTATTATATTAAAAAGAAGCCTATTTCTTTTTAGTACAGAAAATAAAATCTCACCATCAAACTGAAACTTAAAAACATGGCTATTGCCCTTGTTATTTTTGCACTATTACATGAAAAACACCAAAATTGGGCATTCTTGGAAAACTGCAAAACTTGCTTCATCTGCACAATGTACGGCAATCTAAAAAGGGAACGACTGACAACTTTCTATTTACGTCTTTGGTGTGAATCAAAATGGCTGAATACTTACTGAATACACCTTTCCATAATATGTCTGCCTGTGATGACACAGTTAATGACTGGTTAGAGCATCTGCCTCACAGTCCTGAAGACTGGGGCTCAAACCCCGGCCTATGTGGAGTTTGCATATTCTCCCCGTGCCTGCTTTGGTTTTGCCCAGGTACTCCATTTTCCTCCCACATTCCCAAAACATGCATGGAATGTTAATTGAAAACTCTAAATTGCCCATAGGTTTAAATGGTTGCTTGGTTATATGTGCCCTTCGATTGGTTGGCGACCAGTTGAAAGTATAACCCCGCCCCTTGCCCAGTGTCAGCGAGAATAGACCCCAGCACACCCGTGACCCTAGTGAGGATAAGCACGTTGGAAAATGGATGGATTGCTGTCTGCTTGTACACACAAACACGTGAGCACACGCACACGCTGAATCTCGCCCTCCTCTTGGCTCCCTCGCCTTCATTTTGGCATCCATCACTGTCTGCAGCAATGGACTGCGAAACAAATTTCTATCACTATACATTACAAGTTAAGAAAGGGAGCAGGGAACGCGTTATATATGCGGGGTTCGATTTTTATGTAGTGTCTATGGGCTCGTCCATCATTGTGCTGCGAGGGACCCTTGTGCACCTCGCGCCGATGAGATGTTATCTCGGCCACGCCATCAATCACCTCGCGCTTTGCCCGAGCCCTGTGCCCGACATGCGGGAGAGGACATGCGACGTCCCGCCAAACACCCCCCTTGTACTCCCTACAGGTCCTGCGCTTCCGTAATGGTGACACCAACACTCGTAGTCGTCCGTCATTTAAATGGTGCATCGACGGTTGAGCAATGATTCTTAGTGTTAAGCATGCGCCCTCTAGTGATACACAAAAGGATCACTGAATTCAATGTTCCAACTGTACATAATGTTGCAGTGACTTCATCCATTTTCTGTGCCGCTTATCCTCACAAGGGTCACGGGAGTGCTGGAGCCAATCCCAGCTGTCATCGGCCAGGAGGCCGGGTAAACCCTCAACTGGTCGCCAGCCCATCGCAGGGCGTTACAGTGACTTGGTCTTTTCTATTAAATCAGCACAGTCCAGTTTTTCAAGTACAGTTCAGTTGTGTTTAAGTTCACCGACAGTACTTTTACAATTCATATGGAGGGGGCACAAGGTTTTGATACTGGGATGTGAAGCGATAATAAATATGCAGGCCAGGGAGAGCCCAAGATGGATGCGCCTAGAGCCACTCACCCATGCAATATTACTTGACTAACGGCCATCAAGAAGTTACGGGGTTCACTGCGAGATATACTTAATGTAAACTTCAGCTATAGAGACATCAAATGGGGTGTGAACAGACACTTCAGTATTTAAGGGAGAAACGTTCTTTTGATATGTGGCTTTACTGTAACTCTTTGCCAAGCGATAAAATAACTCGGTCATTACTTTTACAATCTGTACTGTACCTAACATTAGTACATCCCTCACATTTATGTAAATATCCTTTCAGAGAGCAACACTGAAGAAATGCCACATTGCTACATTGTAAAGTAGTGAGTGACACTGGTAAAAAGTACAAGTACGGATTCACCTTCTGGACTTAACTCATTCAACGACAGCTGTTTTCAAAATGGAGTTCCCCACATTTCAAGCCATTTTAGATCATTTTAACTAATCTTTCAAGACTCACAGAATATTTTGTCCTGCGACAATATAAACGCCAAATCCACCGGATAACATTTGTGGCTAGCTTTATTACATTCTTTCGTAGGCAGCAATGGAACATGGGTTGGTTTCACCAAACATACAGTGAAGAAAATAAGTATTTGAACACCCTGATATAGTGCAGGTTCTCCCACTTAGAAATCATGGAGGGGGCTGAAATTTCCATCGTAGGTGCATGTTCACTGTGAGAGAGATAATCTAAAAAGAAAAATCCAGAAATCACAATGTATGATTTTTTTCAACAATTTATTTGTGTGGTACAGCTGCAAATAAGTATTTGAACACCTGACTATCAGCTAGAATTCTGACCCTCTGTTAGTCCGCCTTTAAGAGTCCACCTCCACTCCATGTATTATCCTGAATCAGATGCACCTGTGTGAGACTGCATAAAGGCACCTACCACCCCATACAATCAGTAAAACTCAAACTTGTAACATGGCCAAGACCAAAGAGCTGTCCAAAGACGCCAGAGACAAACTTGGACAACTCCACGCGGATGGAAAGGGCTACGGAGAAATTGCCGAGCAGCTTGGTGAAAAAAGGTCCACTGTTGGAGCGATCATTAGAAAATGGAAGAAGCTAAACATGACGGTCAAGCTCAATCGGAGTGGAGCCCCATGCAAAATTCAGAATTCTAGCTGATAGACAGGTGTTCAAATACGTATGTGCAGCTGTATCACACAAATAAATCATTAAAAGTATCAATAATTGTGATTTCTGGATTTTTCTTTTTAGATTATCTCTCTCACAGTGGACATGCACCTACGAGGAAAATCTCAGACCCCTCAATGATTTCTAAGTGGGAGAACTTGCAATATAGCAGGGTGTTCAAATACTTGTTTTCTTCACTGTACTGTATTCTGTCCAAAAGGTTGATCCCATGCATGTCCATAATCTGTTGAAGTGTGTTCAAGCTACCAAAACGTGCTTGACTTCCAACACATTCATATTTCTCTCGCTAATATTTTAACAGGACTAGTCGAGATTCGCCGCCAACTCTTAACCTTCTACTCAAAAATTGTGCTGAGTTCAATTCATTAGCTCTCCAACGCCGACATCTAGTGGGATCTGTTAGTCATCCGCCTAATGGACGATTACCTTTTAAAAACATACTTGATGAATATATATGTTGGTGGCAAACAGTTGACTTCTTGTTGACGAACGTAAACGTCCATGGAAGGAGATGACCACAGTCATGTAGTATTTTTATCCGGTTACTCCCCACCACTGCAGTATTCTCTACACATATTTGAGGTATTGCAAGGTTCGGCTAAACCAACAAAAGATGCAGACGTACCCTCGCATGGATATACAGGCTACTGATCCACTAATATTTTTCTTTCTCCTCAAATTAGGAGGATTATGAGTCGTCTTCGCCCTTCACACTCCACAGCGAAAGTCACTAACCTATCAAGGAACACTGGAGGAGGGAGGACGGGTGAAGGTGGAGAACTACTTAATTAGGCCAGATCCCAGTCCTCCACCACCATGACCACCATCACTATTCCCTTAGATCCCATCCACTTAATGTTCTGTGAAATCATATTCCACTCCCCAGGGGAGTAGCAGAGAGAAATCAGAACAATAAAATGACACATTTTAAAGCGAGGCAGCGCCGAGGGGGGAATAGACCGTTAGTGACACACGGAGGATGCAGTGGACTGATGGATGGCGAGCATCTGTCTGGCCCATTACCAACCAGCAACATCAGGCCCATGAAGCGACGGCGTGAAGCTGCTACTCTTCAGTCGAGCGAAAGCGCCTTGCTGTGCTTTTGTGTCCGGAAAGACTTCTTAAAAGACTCGCTTTCATTTGAAAGCATGCTGTTTCGGAGTTGAAAAATAGACCTCAGACGTCCTTTTTCTGCAGATATTTTAATTATTTCTTTTTTTACTTTTTATTTTTGACAAACATTTGAAAGTGACCCAGTACAGTATTTACTTTCTTTTTTTTTTTTGCTTTCACATCACACATGTTTGAAACTGGGCCTCTTTATTTTGTAAATAACTTCATATTCAATGACTAAATCTCTTGCACTAGCTGTATGATCAATAGCTGTACGTTTGTTGGAGATTTTGTTTTAATTGGCACAGTAGATACACTAAATCAGTATGTCAGATCGTGAGTGCACCGTTCACATTCTTGTAAATATCTCATTACATTGTTTCGTGGGACAACATTGAAGAAAATAAAAAATTCTGTCAGTGTAAAGCGTGAATAGCAGTGTACATGTAGTGTCGCCTAAAATTACTCAACACGGTCATTCATACCTGTCAACTTTTCGGAGCGCCAACCTGTATAAACTACCAAAAAAATCCTTATAGAGAGAAAAAAATCCTTATAACATACCGAAGCAAATTAGATGTCAAAATAACGGAGGGAAAAAACACGTTTTTCAATCATTTTTATCGTAGACCTCCATATTGATAATATCTAAAGTTAATGTCTAATTCTACTAAGTAGAATGATAAAAAAAGATGGCTATTTATCAGCCAGGCTACAATACCTCAGATATTTGTAAGAGAGATTCACCAAAGAGAATCAGTGATGGGAAAAGAAAATGTTTTGAAGGATTACATATCTACTGAATGCGGATGATCAATTCCTTATTTTTAGTGAATAAGGACGGAGCAGATCTGTATGATAAGGCTAACAATAAGCTATAGATGAACTCACTGACATCTGCTATTGTTCCTATGAAGCCATTCTCAATTTTAGTAAATGGAACGTCTATCACGACATACATATGACACCCTTGTGGTGAAAACACAGCGTTCAATTACATTATTTTGGGAGCTGTTATAAAAACACGACCATGAGCTAGAATACTAGCAAGAGAGCTGCAATGTCAGCTACAATAATCCCATGTATTTGTAATGAGACCCAGGTGGCTAACTAGCGATCATACACGCTACATTAGCTACGAGCGAAGTCAAATGAATTTGAGCCACAAATGATCAAAGTCAAGATAAAAAAATGATACTCACTTTTTGTTGCAGTCAAGTAATATCCCAGTATAGCACCTATCTCGATAGGTCAGCTTCACCAATAGCATATCGTTAACAATTTGATCGATTGTGACAAGTAGCCGAGAGCTGGCCGGCAGCTCCTCGGCCGCAGCCTCCATGTTACCCGTGGTGAGGTGTCCGGCTCGGCGGTACTCCATCCGGGCCAAGGATTTAATGCAAAGTTATCGGAAATGAAAATATTTTGCTAATCTAAATCAACATTTGCCACTCTGCTAAACATTATGCCTGCTGCCACAAAAATCTTTGATGCAAGCTACGTTTGGAATTCCCCAGATTTGGGTTTTCCCCACAATAGAGTAGACTAGCACCATTCTGGGCAAAAGCAAACGGAAATTTTCAGAATCCGTATGATTTGTGATATACGGCCGTATACGTAACATTCCCCATAAAATCCGTATGAACTACGGCTAAACCGTACGAGTTGACAGGCATCGCCGTTGTCTAAACTGCTGGCTAAAAAGGGAGTACGTACTCCCTGTAAGGGTTCTAGTGTTAGAATTTTCTTTGTAGTGCTCCAGCTTTGTTCGAGGTTCCAAAAACGTACACGTTTTGTCCATGGAAGCTTCAAAATTGTTCATAGGGGAATGCCTTGTATACATGTCCCTAGTGATTGACTGAGGACTGGACTAGCGTGTATGTACCCTGCTTCTCACACAAAGTCAGCTTGGATGGACTCCAACTTAACGGGATGTCGTAAACATGTCAATACGATAACTTCTGGTTCTTCGCTATAAAACACGGCAGAGATTTAATTTTACAGATGACAGTCGGCCTGTGGTGTGCTTTACTGTGAAAGAAAAAAAGACTTTTCATTGTGCTTCCCAAAATGATAAAATCGTGGCCTTCCATTAAAGATGATTAAGATGATGTCATCTGTGAGTAAGAGCTTCACCCTCCAACAGCCGTTTCAAGCAATGAAATGGCTCGGACTAGCACATATAAAAAGTGTTAATTCCTTAAATAGGACTGCGGCTGTGCCACTGTTTTCTCCGGCTCCCTTTTCAGTTGGCCTCACTCTGCACACGCCCAAGTCACACACCTTAAAAGTTGCACTTGCTTTTTAAGATGGCCGCTTCGATCCCTGCATTTTAAATGTTTGCCGTCAGAGTCAGCAGGTTGGAGGGAGAGCAAGAAAGCAACCAAGATGTGGAGCAAAAAGCACAGTGGACACTAGTGCTGGGAATCTGTAGCAAAAGGAGGTCTCTTCACATTTTCAGATGTTAAAGGAATTATTTTTTCAAAAATCCATTCTTGTGCAGGGTGGCACAGTGGATCAGCTGGTAAAGCGTTGGCCTCACAGTTCTGAGGACCCGGGTTCAATCCTAGCCCGCCTGTATGGAGTTTGCATGTTCTCCCCGTGCCTGCGTGGGTTTCTTCCGGGCACTCTGGTTTCCTGCCACATCCCAAAAACATGCAACATTAATTGTCCATTCTAAATTGCCCCTCGGTGTCATTGGGAGTGCGGCTGTTTGTCTCTATGTGCCCTGCGATTGGCTGGAAACCAGTTCAGGGTCTACCCCGCCTCCAGCCCGTTGACAGCTGGGATAGGCTCCAGCCTTCCCACGACCCTCGTGAGGATAAGCGATTGAGAAATTGGATGGATGGATTGATTTATAAAAACTAGCAAATGCAAAATTTATTGTAGATGTTATAAAATGATGAGCTCATTATACATTTGATGAACTGTTATGAAAATAAAAATAAAAGTTCAACAACTCTCACATAAAGAGCAAGTTGTGGGTGGAGGAAGACCAAAAAAAAAAAATAATCAAAGACACCAACAAAATAGTACATATAGAATACAAATAATGCAAGCAGACAGGCAGACAGACAAACAGACTGACAGACAGACAGAGGACATACTCAGGGCAAGAAGTGGATTATTGGACCTGCATCCTCTCAACACCTCAAGGACACTTCGGGTCTAAGGAGAAGCTACCCCTCCCACCGCCACCCCCCGCCCCCCGGCCAACAGGGCTCTCAAGAGCAAAGAGAGTGGCACCAAGGAGGACTCGACGAGAGGAGGAGCAGGTCTGGCATTTTCCAAAGGGAGACACAGAAAGCGATAGCATCTGAATTTTTTCATTAGGACACAAGGCAGCATTATCAGCCAGAACATCAGAATTTAGCCCATCCAGCACGCTTCTTCTATCACTGCTCTGCAATCATTTCTAATGCGCTCTGTCTCCCTGCACGCCCTCTACCTAGCTCACCCCCGAACTCCCCCCCCCCACTCGCCCGTCTCCCACTCAATCAGACAAGGCTGTTTGTGTCCTTCCCCGCATCAGCCTCTTCCTTTGTTTGCATTTTTTATCTTTTGCACTCCAAGCCTTTGTCTTTATTCCCCTGTTATCCCTCACCTTTTTGGAGGAGAAACTAATTAACTTTGTGTTTGTAACAACCTTTTGGCAATGTTTTTTGATTATTTTTTTAACTTCAAATAGGTCAAACGCTTGCATTGTGAAAAGGTGATAATTCTTTGTTAGTGGACATGTCCCAGAAGAAAGGTGATACTGGAAAATGAGACAGAACAATCCACAACCCATATTGTCATTGAAAACTTTAGTGAAGATCGGTAAAAGTTTGTAATAGAATTAAAATTCCAGACACGGGCTATTTATTCTGGCTAAAAAGAATTGGCCACCTGTCAAGTGGGATTTTCGACAACTAACATCATGGCCACATCCACGTTATTAAAGGGTATGCACATGTTGTTCATTTAAAAAAAAAAAAATTAAGACATTGAGATGTACATGTCATAAATCACATTAATGGTGGAGCAAAATTAGGATTATTTATGCTTGTCTCATTGCATTTTTACGGCACAAATATCAGGGGTGTGTAGACTTTTAGTGTGGAATGGATTTTTGTCAAGATTGCAAAATAATGGCCTTGGTCAGGTGACACCTTTTTGGCTGCATACAGGAAAAAAATAAAATGCTAAATGAAACTATATAACATATTATTATATTATTCTCAGTTGCTCACTATCGAGCAATTATTTGTCCAGAAAGGTCTGAATCACAATATCAAAATGAATATAATCATTTCACACTTTCCACACCCACCAATGCAAATAATAATGCAGCTTTCCATTCGAAACATGCCTTGAATTAAGATAAATCCCTCATTCGGAGGCAATTCTAATCCCTCCCCTCACCCCCGTGGTTGTTACGCCTGGGCCTCCCCCCGCCGTGTGACCTGCGGGTGATGGGGAAACCTACCATCCGTGCGCCCAGAAACCCCTGACGCCAACACGGCAGCCGCAGCTAAAAATAGCAGCCCGGTGATAAATAATAAAAGCGTTCCCTGCAAGCCAAGCATCCCTCCACTTACCTTCACATTTCAGATTTACGGCTTCATTTTGTGGCCATCGAAGAGGGCCTCTGTCAATAGAAAGACGTTACGTGATGGTACGTTTTAAAGGTGAACGTTACAGCGGCGCCTTGAAATACCAGCGACCCAACTTACAAGTTTCTCAAGATACAAGCTGTCGTTCAGGCGACTTTTTGCTTTGACTTAAATGTCAACTAAAATTAGAGATATGACCGCCGAACAGTGGCAGTAAACTCAGCTCGTGCCACAGGCTTTGACAGATTGTGAAAAAGAGACTTCAACCACTTGAATGTCACTCCCACTTGAAGTTCAACTAAACACAAAACAAAGATAATGGACCTTTACGACGTGTCAATCACCCGTACAATAGTAGCCAATCAGATAGCCGCATTGTCTTAACCTCTGGCTTGACACGCCCCTCTTGTCGTCATGTCCCACAAGCATTGCTGGTTGTCAGTAGCGTGCGCTTGGAAAACTTAATGTTATGAAGAAAATGGACCTCAGATGCGCTCGGGGAACGTGCAATTCTGATGAAAGATATCCTGCTAGGTTACAAGGGGCCCGGTTGATTCATTTTCCAAATCCTAAAACACAGTTGACGAAGTGGCGACGATGGATAAAGGCTTATGGAAGACCGCACGTACAACTAAATGTTGACAATATTAACAAACACAAGGCTGTATGTTCGAAGGTAAGTGAGGGAGAAGTAACTTCTCTGAGTTTGATTTCATTATTATCAGTGCTTTATACATAACAGGAGAGCAACTTTCACTTTGTTAGTGTGTCACTGACCTGCTGAATGAAGTCTGCGATGTTTTATGCTGAAGAGCTGGGTTAGTGGTACTAAATGCGTGATGTCGTGCGAGAGAAATGTCCATTTGCTTATTTGTATCACATCAGATCTTTAAGACAGAGCACTGGGTTCGATTACAGGCCATGTCAAATAAAGACACCCACTCGCTTATAAAGACTACAATGCTATTACTCGTGATCTTTCCAAGCAAAAAGTACTCACCCTGCTTTACATGCGCAGTACGATTGCACAATTTTATCCTGTTGGATTTCAATATGAAGTTTGTGAGGCGTCAAACTGTTTTGCATCGATCGCCAACATTTCGCTGTAACTCTGACATTGCCTCCTGCTCCGTCCGAAATCTTACTTCGGTGTACATATCCTTGTGTGAAATATTTGAGACCTCTCTGTAGAACTCTCTTGGACATGTCTGACGCGTTTGGCAAAAAACATACCCCAATATTATCAGGAATACGCGATAGAGAATCCACTTCAAACCTGTTCTGTTCAGTCGCCATTTTGGAAGCTTATGGGCTATGGCAATTGTAGCTTAATATATTAAGATCGCCAGTCAGAAAGGTCCATTACTTGTGTATTCAAATCAACCACATAACTCTGCCTTTAATACTAATGCATAATAGGAAATGCCATTGATAGGGTAACAAATACTGTAGCATCCACGTGGCGGTGTTCTAACAGTTTAAGCAACACATATTTGAACACAAATGGTACAATAACACATATATACAAACAATATAACAAAACACGTGTATATTTTTTATACTATGAAGAAAATACAACTGATGTTAAAACTACTTACATATGCTCAATTAATCCATTCATCCATCCATCCATCTTCTTAGCCGCTTATCCTCACAAGGGCCGCGGGAGTGTTGGAGCCTATCCCAGCTGTCAACCCCCTTAAAAGGTTGCCAGCTCATCGCAGGGCCCACGGAGACAGCCGCGCTCACTATCACACCTAGGGGGAATTTGGAGCATTTAATTAATGTTGCATGTTTTTGGGATGTGGGAGGAAACCGGAGTGCCTGGAGGAAACCCACGCAGACATCGGGAGAACATGCAAACTGCACACAGGGAGGTCTGGGATTGAACCCAGGTCCTCAGAATTGTGAGGCCAAGCCTTTCCAGCTGCTCCACCCGTGCCACCTTATATATTTAATATGCATATACAAAGCATACTCGATACATGAACTGTATATACTGCATGCACATTTCATTAGATGATTGCAAAACCTCACTTGGGAAAAGGCCACATAGGCCACTGTCATCCTCATCTGTTTGGCAATATTCTTCCTCTCACAGCACAGCATTACTGTGTTTTCAAAATGAAATTAGGGCCGGTGGAAAAGGGAAACGGTGCTGTTGTGCGAAGCCTTTCACAATTTCTCGTCTGGTCACGATTCAAAGCTTTCACAGCGGGCATGTGTGTGTGAGTGCATGAAAATGTGTGTGCGCTGCATATGAAGTCGGCATGGGAACCCCCCTCCTCTTCTCTCCCCGCATCTCCTCCTCTGCCTCCCCTCCCCCCACCCGGCTTCTCCTCTCTTCCTCGTCTATTTCTCTTCTCCGCCCACGCTCGCACGGCTCTCCACGAGTCTAAAAATAGCATCAGGAATCCCCGCATCAATTCAGAGGAAGGGGGAACAAGAGGGGGGACGTCGGCAGAGACAAGGTCATAAAATCCCCCCCGCCCCCCGAACCAGATCCCGTCAGTTGCCGCTTCCTATCTTTGATTTGTCAAAGCTTTTTGTCCCCGGGAGAGATTCACGACATTGCAGAAATCACATCACCGTCTTCAACTAATAATAATAAAAAACGATACTAAAAATCACATTAAACGCCCTCCTGTAAATATTTCATCACAAAGCAAGAAAAAAAAAAAAATCTGATGTGTCTGGCCGACGCACTAACAGGTGGAGAAGAGAAGTCGAGCCGGTCGGCTGCAACAATAAGGCGAGGAAATACTGCGCGTGCATTCCCAAATATTCCACGCGACACGAGGACAGAAGCAGGAGGCGCTGCTCCTATCGGAGACTGTTGATTTATTTTATTTTATTTTTACCTCTCCCCGACATTTCCAAAGAGAGAGCGAGAGACCGAGCGACACAAATCTCAAAAAGAAAAAGAATGAAAAGAGAAGGTAGGTCCTTTCCAATTCCCTTCCATTTCTGCAGGTAATATTGATTTTTTTTCCCCCTTTTCTTTTAAAACCGACTACATTTGCATTTACACACCACAGCAGCGCCAGTGCACGACTTTTGGATTGATTTGAAATCCTGTGGATTGACTTTATTACCAAGGCAGTGAGATGTGATTCTTGAGGCAGGTCTTCTCAAATCCATGTCATAAAGATATTCATTGGCAAAATGTTTTAAATTGTGCTCGTACTTGGCAGTGGTGTGAAACGGGAGCATCATACCGAGAGGCGGCAGTGCTGAAATGTGGGGTCAGGGCCAATATTTTTGAAACATTATGTTTTAGAAGCAAACGGATGGCTGCAAGCCGTCGGAGCATTTATTTGATATCTTCCTTAAGGTCAATAAATCTTGCCCATCCTCATGAGTAAGACAATTTAACATACTAGTAGAGTGCTGGTTTTATTGTCTATTTTTATTTCCAATTACCGGTGCCACTTTTGGACTCTTAGTCCAACCAAAGGCTTCGGTATCCTTGATATCCAGAATCAATGCTCAGTCGGCTGTCCCATAAAGTCGTTTGCACATTAATCCAATATGCATGCTATCCAGTTTAAGGTATTAGTATGCATTTTGTCCTCACTACTTACAGGGGTGGCAAACAACCAACAGTCATGTGACAAGGACAACAACATCTAAGACAATAAGAACTTCCAATTAGTGATGCCTGTTTAAAAAAAATCACTTTATTGATACTAAAAATTCCATTAGCAATTTCTAATGCCATTGTTTCCCACCCCATTCTGCATATGCTATTAGGTGAAATGAGCCACTTGTTGACAAGTGCTAGTGAACTACTA
This sequence comes from Syngnathoides biaculeatus, assembly GCF_019802595.1. Classification (NCBI taxonomy): domain Eukaryota; kingdom Metazoa; phylum Chordata; class Actinopteri; order Syngnathiformes; family Syngnathidae; genus Syngnathoides; species Syngnathoides biaculeatus. The sequence goes on from NC_084652.1 coordinate 13,221,616, forward strand.
GGTGACATCGAGCACTTGACTGAGAATGCTAGTTGCACGCAGATCTGAAGTAATGCAAAGTTTTGTTTTACTAGTAACACGTAGTTGTGCTTCAAGTGTGCTGAAATGTCAGACAGCATTTGACCATAGTGGAAAATGTGTTGCCGTTCTACTAGCGTGCTGTAGTTTTTATATTATCGTATTAAACTGTGATACTAATGCGGACCAAGAGTGCACAGGTTTCGGGTTTACAAACGACGTGCAGAATTATGCTGAAAAAACGGATGGAAATAAAATGACAATTGGGCATTGATTGCCTTACCATGGATAAATAAAAGTTATATTCAAATTTAAAACGTATTTAAAAAACTGGGGACAGGATGTTTGCATTTTGAAGATTTCCAGTAATATTTGCTGTGTTGATATACTTTAGTTGAAGTAATTTAGCTATTAATGGAGACATTTTCCATGTAAATATGACCTAAAATGTATGAATATTAATAAAAAATGCTAAGTAGCATTAGACGCTTAGCACAAATTATTATTTTTTTAATTGAAAAAAATTGTAATCTGTTGCATTAATTCACTTTTTTCCCCCTAAAAGTGGTTCATATGTACTGACTCATTTGGCTTTTTGTTCATTGATCTTAACTAATTTGCTTATTTATGTATTGATAATAAAAAGTAAAAGAACCCATTTTATGTATGCATTTAACATTCATTTCTATATTTACAGTATTTTGTGAATAATTGGATAATTAATTATTGTATTTTATTTTATTATTCATTATTTTATCTATTCATTTTATTACATTATATCTTATTTATCTTAATTATTTCTGTTATTGATAATAATATATTATTGATTAATCTAATTGATAATTAATTCATCATTGGAAAAGAAAAGTAAAATACACAAAAATGCTTGTTTACATTGATATTTTGGAAAACTTATTTTATTAAATAATTTGTTCATTTATAAAAACTACATTTAAAACATGAGAAGGATTTTTTTAAATAATTGGTTAAGATATTTATTACAAATAAAAGTGAAATAAAGAACATTTGGGGGCCAACCAAATTTATGAAACAATTGGAAAAAAATAATTACATTTAATAAAAGTATTACATTTAAAACATGAGAAGGGATGTTTTGGGGGATGAGGATACGACTTGGCTCATCTGCCCAATTCAAAAATCTAATGTGCCCCTTGACCCTCCTAAAAGAAAACAGTGTAAGTGTTGTACTCATTACAAATGCCATAGAATACATTCCTCATGTTACTGGAGCTCATTACTGTATATTTTGCATGTATATCTCATATTTTCACTAGTGAATGTGAGCTATTGTGAGGTTTATTATGATATTAAAGGATGCTGTGGATTGAGCCTAGATGGTTAAGACGAGATAACTCCAATGTCGTACGCACTTGTTTGCAAAAGGTGCTCTCCTACTTTTTACTTGGCTGTGTGTAATATAGATGGGAGGGAGTGGTGGGTTCAGTTGGTCTTCTCCTTTGTGTCCATCGCTCTGATGATGAGACACGGACCGACTCTTTGAACCTTTGCATGAGCGATGAGCCCTCTCCTTGGTTTATTTCCCATCGCCATCTTTAACAAACCGAACAAGCTGGTCCGGGCTCATCCACCCATACGTGTGTTCACATCTGTGCCCCCCTAACCTCCCCCTCCCAACTCACGGCCCCTTCCCCTGTCACATGTTCTCAGCACAGACTGACGCTTAATATCGTGTAGCTCACTGTTTAAATTGACCCATGTTCTGATTAGGGAGTGGCGTGACATCACGAGTGAAAGGGGACTTGATGGTCCAGCGCTCGCGTCAAAGCAAGCAGGTGTCCGCTCGGGCTTTTATGCGAGCGGCTGCTGCTGCAGACCGGCTCGCGTCACCACACCCAGACATAAGAGAGACGGACCACAAGACTGGTGAGATCACGTCTCAGATGCTGCCGGGGAAATTAACCGCAAATGGAGAAGTGAATGAAAAGCACTGCGGGTGCAAAATTATGACAACCTGCACTATCTAATGAGATCTACTACAATAGCTGTACTTATAAAAGGGCTTTTAACGTGTTCCCCCACTATATTTATTTATTTATTGCAATATTTTTTTACAGCTTTTTACAGCGTAGTGGCAAGTTCAAATTTAAAAGTAGCGAGCCTTTTGTGTAGTACCACGGTTGTGCCACAACACGCCAGGCAGCACTGATGTCTCCTGCAAGAGATGCGGCCCAAAGTTATGAGAACGGAATAAGAAAAGCCAATTGCGCACGGAAAATCATGGAAGCATTCTCCATTGCTGGGGGGTTGGGAGCGTGATGCATTCCCATACACGATTTATGACGTGATTCGCTCTAATAAAGATCCAAATCCAGTTGACAGAATGTTTTGGCTTGGATCTGAACATAAAACATAACAAAACCTCACCCATCCCTCCGGAAGAGCTGGAAGAAGTGGCTGGGGAAAGGGAAATCTGGGTATCCCGGATGAAGCTGCTGCCTCCGCCACCCGACCAGGAAAAGCGGTAGAAAATGGATGGATGGATGGATGGATGGATAGATGGATGTGGTCATGATGTTGTGGATGGAACTGTTGTCATAAATGGGAAGCACTATATCATACAGTTCAGCCCAAGATTACAGTTTTCATATTCAGGATGAAGTTTACATTGAAGGGAATTTGTTGAGTCTTTTAGGTGGAATTAACATTCCAGTCAAATGTTAATTTACAACATTGAGCATATCCATATTGAGAAAGTGTATAATTGAGTCGGCATCTGGAATGTCTGGTCAAAATGTCCCAAAAAATAATGAAAACACATATACTATAATTATACACACAATTGTTCAAACATTTGTGGTTCATTTGAAAATGTTCTTTAGCTTTCTTGGTGAAAAACCCAGTTTCACATTTACCACATTAACTAATGAATTTCAGATTTGAAAAAAAAAAAAAATTCCAAGTGACCCCAACTTTTAAACAAGAGCGTATCCATATATTTCTTTAAAATGAATGGAGAAACGCTACTATAGAGTATTTCTGTGCTTGTATGATTTTATTTTGTCAATATGAAATGGACCCCGATTGAAAAAAAGCTACTGATTCTGAATCGTGAGCTCATAATTAAACAGTGAGGCAAAAGTAATATTTTTGTAAATGAATAGTGTGGTGAGGTGAGGCTACCAGGAAGTGTGTCGGTGTGTTGTGTGTGTGTGTGTGCTGTGTGTGCACGAGTGTGTGTTGACTAATTGCCTCCTTATTCATCCCCTGAGACGAAGGAGAAGACTTTTGTCAGAGCTTATGGCTTCTCCATGAATACGGAGGCTGCTTTTTGAGTCACCACACGTAACGTGGATCTCACAACGTTCCCCTGGCATGGCAGTGCGTGTCGCTGGCTGAACAACACACTTTTCAGCATTGTTAGAAGAACAAAAATTGAAATAACAATTCTCAAAATATAAACTATAAAGCTCAACATTTGTCTGCTCTTACTTGGTTCTTTCACCGTTTGATTTCAGGCGTCAGTGGTTGTAGAACATTTATTTAAGCTTTTTGTGCTTGTCTAGACACTATTAGAACCACTGACCTACACTATATTCACAACATAAATTTGAATATTTGATCCACAAAATATGATTATTCCCAACTGGGCAGCACGGTGGAGCAGCTCTAGGGCATTGGCCTCTGAGTCCTGAGGACCTGGGTTCGATCCCAGTTCTCCCTGTGTGGAGTTTGCATGTTCTTCCCGTGCCCGTGTGGGTTTTCTCCAGGCACTCCTATTTCCTCCCACGTCCCAAAATCATGCAACATTTTTTGGAGACTCTAAATTGCCCCAATGTTGTCTGTCTCCATGTCCCCTGCGATTGGCTGGCAAAATGGATGGAGGGATATTCCCAACAGTCTAGTCTCCCCATTTTGTACTGTTTTTCTTCTGTTGAGCATTTTTGGTGAGTTTGATATCAATTACTTCAATGTTTTGTTTTTCATCCTGCGTTTTTTGTACGGTATTTATGGTTTCTCCAATTGTGACATGATAATGGTGGCATTAAGAGTTGGGTAAGCCTCCCCCGAAGGCCAGGCCCACCACTGGCTCTCACAGTACCTGCCCCTTCTTGAAGGATGCTGAAGCTGCTTAGTCATTTGAGTAGCCGGAGCAAATCAAACTAATGATCTTGGCTGTCAGAGATAAATTCCGGCATTGGGCAGAGAGCCCTGGTGCTCCCGGTACCGCGGCCGGCAGCACCGATTTCCCAGATTTGCCGTCTCCAGCCTGTCCTCGGTATCACCACGTAGCAGCTGCGTCCAGCACCGTGATGCAGCGGCGGGCTTCGAGTCACGACTCGACTCTTATCGCTCCGATCGCAGGTTGTTCGTCACATGCGGACGGAACATCGGCGTTTACACAGGCAAGGCGTCACTCTCTCTCTCTCTCTCTCTCTCTTTCTTTCTTTCTTTCTTTCTCCGTCCCTCTCGACCAGAATGTGTCAATTTGGTTTTCGCCAGTCGAAATATTGATTGCCCCCCCGAAGTATTTTCTAGAGGCATCAAGTCAGTTGGTCAGAAAGTTTTGGAATGCTCAGAATTGACAGGGGAAAACAGAAGATGGCAATGGCAAGACACAGAAAATCTAATAATAATCCTAATAATAATAATAATAAAGCTTTTCAATCAATGTACTGTCTTTCTCTACATTTTTTAACAAGTATTTTGTTATTCGTCTCTTATGATAATGAGCAAAAAGTAGGCATGTATAAAAAGTAGAAAATAGCAAAATCAGGCTTCAGGAATGAATTTGTTTTGAATATTTAATTGGTGGGGTTTACAAGCCCCGGAAGGAGTCTTGTAATGCAACGGAGTTCTAATCTTAGTCACTGGAGTTAAACAGAACTTTGACATGCCTACACTTTACCTCATTATTTATATTTTTGACAACTTTCAGCTTCACTCCACTCGAGTAAACAAAGATATGTTCAAAATTCTCAACTTCAAAAAACAGATTTAAAGTTCAAATTAAGTCTGCCTGTAAACGTTGTACTGCATTGTAGGTTCACCCCAAAAGAGCCCAAAAATCCCTCACATTTTGTGAATGCACAATATATCTTTACATTTTTCTGGTACTTGCTCAGTAGTCCACCATGAATGTACATCTTTAGTAGTTTGGCATTCATTTCACACCATGTACACATTAGTTTAGCGGTGTCTAGTGAAGAAAAGTTCTTTTATCCGCGTAGTTCTAAATATGACAATATCATAGGTGTTCATCATCATCCCAACCATGAAGGGATTTTTTTTTTTTTTTTTTTTTTTTACGTAATGAAAATAAGCTCGTCTTTGCCGACACTGAGACCCTCCGGGCACTTGGATCACTGCAGCAGGACATTATATTACTTACATTACTGCGTGCACTCAGGTGGGATAAAACTCAGCTTAAGCAAACAAATGTCGAACTGCAGTTCACTGCCGGAGGGACGCGGACGTTTATCCGGATGATATTATGACACTTTGATGATCTGGTGGTTTGAGAGAATATCATAAAAGAGACACCCCTACCAGTTCCATGTCCAAAAAGGCTTTTTCAGTGTCAACGAGTTTGGCCGAGGCACTGAGCTCCGAGATGTAACGCCTATTAAATCACCCATTTAATGCTGGCGAGGTAAAATGACGGATGGTGTTTAAAGGACATCTGGCAAACATGGCTGCACAAATTACAAGAAGATAGTCCAAAGCATAAAAGGCAACGACATCGCGTTTATCTTGGGGGGGGGGGGGGGGGAGAATACATTTCTGACCCACCTATAATAGGTCAAAATCTAAATCCAAAACACACACACAATGTGATCATTTTCAATTGGGACTTGCCTCGATACTGTAAATCCCGCACACTCAAAAGTTTGCGATATCAGGAAGACTGTATACAAAGGCCACTATACAAATATCACCGGGACGAGAGATGCTAATAGCAGGGAGGTCTCCTATCTGAAAGATTGTGTACTAAGATAAGAGGAAAATCCCCGGCAACACTGTGTGATTATTTCTGCTTTACCTCCCGGTTTCTAACGCTTGCTTTTCTTTTCCAGTGAACTCTTTGGATTCATGCTTGCTATTGGGTCTGCTCCTTTTTTAGAGATCTGCGTAGCCCGCGTGCACACTGTCGGTTTCTTTCTGTGTGTTCACACGCACACACATGCACCCCCCCCCACACACACGAACACACATTTTCTTGTAGATGTCACTGTTTCATCCTGGTCTGTTCTTACTTGGTAATTACGGGTTTCTTATCTACTTTCACCATGTTGGCCTCCTCCGTGTTCCCTCATCTACTATTTTGATGTCACAGAGCTCTTCCTGCAAGAACCCACAGGAAAAAACTCACTTTATATATAAATATATATATAATTTTAATCAAGTCTGGATTAGTCACGTTTGTTTAAAAAAAAAAAAAAAGAAAAACTAAGATGGTGAAAGCACGCAACCGGGTTTGGCGCACTGAGAAAAAAGTGGAATAAGCAAAACGGGAAGGGTGGGGGGGGGGGCTTTGGCTAGTCAGTGAAAGAGGGTTTATTTGAGTGTCCAGGAGTTGTAAAGTTAGATTCAATTATTCATGCGGAAACAGAAACATTGCTGCCCAAACTAACAAATGAAACTTCATCTTGCCAAGGAAGTCGCACAGGTCACAGCAGCCAATTACTTAATGAAAATGATCAGGTTTCTAATGGGGCCCTGGCTTGGGGGTGGGGGGTGGGTGGGCTTTGGATCCCTGCAGCCATAAAACAGAATGGACCTCAGCGTTAAGGCAAAGTGTGCCGCCGTTGCAGTCTTTGGAGCCCTCGCGGACTCCATATGCCTTAGTTTAAGGGATTACTTAAGTAGATGTGATGTGACGTGATATATGATGCGACTGTGTCGTTACAATCATTTCTGTAAGCATAAACAGTAATGGAGTAAGGTGCAAGAAAATGCATCAACATCACAAGGAAATGTCCGTGTTTTGGCCCACCAGAGACAGATGTGATCCATCCTGATCAGTGAAATTGTGCATTAGGGAAAAAAAGAAGCCATTTGTGCATTTCTTCGACATCTTTGTTTATACTAGTACGCTCTTTGTCCTCGCTACTAAGACAATTCAACACACTAGTAGAAAGATTCTATCTTACAAAGGATGTTTTTCCACTTCTAGTATGTGCTCAAAAGACCTATAGAAAGGTATTTGAGCATTTTTAAAAATGATCTTCAATATCCATGCTGAAAGTTCACGTTCTAGTATGATCTTTATCCGCAAGAGTAAAGTAACTGAGCACACTAGTCCTACAACAACAGTACATGTTACCAGTGAGGCAAAACTGATGTTTCATTGTATTCAGTACATGAGTTTACTACATTCTAGGGCAAAGTGTTTCAAGTCAGCACATTATGTGCTAATTAAAATGATACAAGAGTTTTTTTCTGGGGCACTGCCATCCCCCCTTCGCCCCATGCCCCACTACTAGCATACAATCAAACATTACTCATGTTCAAATAAATACAACAAGCAAGAACTTTTCTTTAACATGACATTTCTGGATATCAGTAGGACAACTTTAGCAATTAGTACAAGTTACTAGCGAGGCAAAACTGTGCACTAGTTGAAAACTGCGTGCTACTACTACGACTGACATTACAAAATTTCTAGTAAGTGATATCTGACAATGCAGGGGTGATTGTAGCTATAGTGACAAAATTGATCAATCGGATCGTGGTGGACTGAGATGATCAATCGTGTCAGATGGATTACAAACTCTTCATCTTGACGGCCTCGTAACAACAATTTGTCTACAATTAACAGACATGACTCAGGAAAGTAGCAATGAGGGCAATGAAGTGGCACTTGTGGTCACGCCTGTTTTAAATTTTGGCTTCAAATGAAAGCCAAACATGGTGGTTAATATTCTTCATGACCTTCAAAACATCCCAAAACTGTTCTTTCAATTAAATCCACCAGATATTCTTCCTAAACGCCAATATATGCCATTGTGTTCGTCTCATAAGTTTGTAAGTCTCACTGAATATCAGTGCCTCATCAAGCATGAACGTCAGAATCAGAAACAGCTTTATTGGCCAAGCACGTCACAACACACAAGGAATTTATCTTCGGTAGTGGTGCAGTACAAACATAACTAACAAGAACAAAGGACTATAGACCGTTAATTATAAGAACTCACAGTTGTGCAAAGTTGTGCAAGCTTGCAGAGTCTTCTAGCATTTAGAGCAATTAGAGCGCCCATTAGAGCGACAGTCCACTGCAATGAGAGTCATGCAAAGGGTGTCAAGATTTAAGGAGTGTACGCAGTTTAAAGTGACCAGTCGTGTGACAGTCTGTCGTATATATTATGAATACTGATTGGGCCAGCAGGGTGTGACAACAACAACAACTCAAGGCAGAAAACTGGCAGCATATTGCAGTGGAATTGTAGGTTAGCTCTTCAAGAATTTAATAACTTAATTGCAAGAGGGAAGAAACTTGGAATGCCAGCTCATTTTGATATGCTTTAATCGGTAGTGCCTACCCGATGGAAGGTGATGGATGAGCTCTCCACTGGTCAACATGCTTCAGGCACTTCAAATATTCCTGTGAGGAAACACAAAACCAGTGTTAAATGATTTGTTCAAAAGCAGGATGCAAAACACACGTCCATACATTTACGCAAATCGACAAGTGGATTGATACGCTCCATTAAAAAATGTCTATTGAGAGTTGTCATGGCCACAAATGAGTATTTTGTGCATTCTTTCCACTGTATCCTGTCTGGGGCCCAAAACGTGCATCAAACCATCCATGTCCATATTGTAGCTTGAGCCCTGGCCTCTGCTTCTCCTTCAACGGTGTTTTGAGAAGCTGAACTTCATTTGCTGACCAAACTAAGCCACAGCTCGGTATTTTGTCCACAGGTTATCACTACTTTGTGGCCTCGAATTTATTTTCACCCCCACCCCCATCAACCACGTAATCCAAAACCAGCGTTCATTGATTTCAGAAGCATGTGCATGCATGTATGCGGACCAACAGGTGGTTGCGTAGTCTAAATTAAAAAAAATTTTTATTGAGATTTGAGGGGGAAATGTTAATGTTTGACGTGCAGGCCTGTGGTGACGCGGCAGTAAAAGTGATGTCTGACAATGCTAATCAATGGACAATGTGGATCTCTCGGATCCTATTGGATTGAGATGAGCATCCAAAAATTGCAGGATTCCAACAGCTTTCTTCATCTTCCTGCAAAGGCGATTGCTCCGCTGCAACCTGTGCGCATAGCAGGGGCACGGACGGACCCACCATCTCCAGTCGAAGGCGGTGTTTTGGCACAAGTGTGACGTTTTAAGGCAGGTCCCGGCCACAGCTACCAATGATACAAGTCACTCCTATTCCGCCGGGCTGGTCGCAATGAACGGGCGTCGGAGCAGTGCACCGCAAAGGAGCAAGCACAGCGAGACTGATCGGCCATCAAGGGGATGCGGCATCGGTACGCGGGAGCTGTCTATCAGCACCAGAACCCCCAGCAAAAGCGAGCCAGTAGCAAGCCGAGCGGGGAGCCAGCAGACGCGCCTGTTTTCAGCCTGCCGCCCCCGCCCTCTTCTTCTCACCACCGAGACCGCGCTTCGACTACCGACGCTCACCGCCGGAGCCTCCAGGAGCTCCCGTGCGTGAGCCAGCCTGCACGGCGAGCCCCGCAAGGTGGGGATACGCCACCTTCGGCGAGCTCCTGCAACGCCGAAGGCGGCGTTACCGGTGCGCCGGCCACCTTGCAGCAGGATCCCTGGGCCCCGGCCCCGGTTTTTCCGAGCTGCCACTGCAGCTTTTCCACGCAGGAGGCGAACCATTCACAAAACCAGCCACACCATCGCGTCGCACCACCGCAGCCCTCCCCACCTTTCCCCCCGCCTATACCTCCGCCGCCGACCACCACCGCCACAACCTCCTCCTCCTCCTCCTCACTGCTGTTTTCTCGGGAATCCAAACGAGGGGATCGTCTGGGAAGGAGCGCCAATAATTACCAACAGGCGAGCAACGTGGAACGCTGCAGGGGAGGAGGAGGAGCAGGAGGGCAACGAGACTACAGGCAGTTGCAGCAGCAGCAGCAGCAGCAGCAACACTGTCATCCAAGACTCCTACCGAGGGACTCCTCCCCTGAAGGAATCGGTGCAAACTCACAGAAAAGGTGCACAGACAGACGAGCATTCGAGCCCCAGGCGCAGGAGCAACAGATTCCTCAATTAAGAGCTCGGCAGCAGCTCCTGGTGGGGAGCAGCTTGCCTATCAACCACTGCGCCAGCGGCTCCGGTGAGCTATGTAGGACTCACCAGGCTCCACTGCTGCATCAACAGCAGCAGCATCAACAGCAGCAGCAGCAGCAGCAGCAGAAGCAGCAGCATCAGAACAGCGCACCGGGGCAGCACTGTGAAGCCCGAGAGCGCAAAAAGTCCGCGAGGACCCCCGCGCCGGGCGACCCGCAGGCGCAGCCGCACGGCGCAACGCCCCCGGCGACACAGCAGGCGGACGCGGCCAAGTCGAGCGCGACTGCAGGCGGCAGCAACAACAGCAGTAACAGCAGTAGCAGAGAGAGCCCCAACTACGGCTCCAGCTATCACCTGTGGCCCGAGAGCCCGCACAAGCCGGGAGAGGAGAGGATACGCATCGAGCTCCACAAGGTAGACCGCCGCACATGTGGCACACGCAATCACATGCACACGTTTGTACTCAATGACCACGCCTGGCCTATGATTTGCAGCTGTTTCAGTAAATGCCAAGGCACAATAACCGAATGTTTTTTTTTTTTTTTTTTGTGAAGACGTCATGTGGCTTATCTAAAACGAAACGGTCTCTTCACGTAATGTTTCAGCTGGCTCCGCACGCACACCTGTTCCGTGTCGCGGTGTTGTTTTTCTATCGCACACAGAGCACAGCCCACTGAAATATTCAAATGAGGCTCCCATGGCAGGTGATTTCGCAAACAAAAGCGCCTGTTGTTCCCCCGGCCCAGAACGGGAAGCATTTTTTCGGCGCAGTGTCGCCTTGGATGTGGCCGTGCAGCCTTGCCTTTAGACCTGCCCCGCACCTGGCGCTACGTGGCCAGGTCTGGGCCACATTCCTCCCAAGTCACTCCACAGAGTGCGGACAGATTGTTGTTGCACGTACAAGGTGCAGCATAATGCACTGCATGCGTGGAGAAAGTGGGCTACAGAAGGAGGCCCTTTTATTTTTTGTCAAAGCCTTTTGGACTCCATGGTAACGGTTTTTGGCTCTTTCCAGAATCGGGGAGGAATTTAGGCACCAAGAATTTTCACAATCCTATCAGTTATTAAAAGGATTCTTTCAGTTTAACACCTCTGATGAGTGAGTTTATTTCTCATATTGTTTGTTAAAGACACACTTTCAATATATGGCCTACTAAATCCTAAACAACCTGACAAAGTTACATTTTCTTTGACTACTGATTTAATTTGAATACAATGGTGCATTGGGATATGAGTTTTCTTTATAACTCAAAGCCATGAATGGAAATGCCCCTCTCCACCAAAAAATGTTTAACTAGTACTCTATAATAAAGTACTTAAAAAACACATCACAATAACATAATTAACTAGAGCGCAAATATTTCATGGACTCTATTATTATTATTATTACGACTTGGCCACCGGGGGCAGTATAACACTGGCATGCAGATGTAGAAAACAGTACTGTACACAGACACAACTGTGTGAGCTACTATGCCACAAGTGTCAAATTTAAGGTCCGTGGGCCAGAGCTGGCCCACCACAAGATTTTTATGTGGCCATCGAAGACAAATCATCTGTAAACGTCTGTGATTCAAATTTCAAGTTGTTATATATCCTACATGATAACATTGTGATATTATAAGCATTTTTGTGGTTCCAAACATGAACAATGGTTGAAAAACCCATAACACTTGATATCTGATTCCAAATCGAGTTCATAAATTTCATGTGTAATATGATGAGGTGAAAGTTTTGGTTTTGCAGTCATAACGGCCCTCTGACGGAAATCTTAACTACAATGTGGTCCGCAATAAAAATGAGTTTGACACCCCAGTTCTATGCTAACAGGTCAAAAACAAACTCAGCGATATAATTCAAATCAAAATCAATATTTAGGAATCATGTATATCACAGCTACAATTACATTTTATCTCAGAGCAAGTATAAATCACACAAGTGCATGTTTCTGTACTTTGCACAAGTATTATTTGAAATTTCGTGGGTGGGGGCTTATTGTGACCATTGCACCGTTTCCAAGGGTACTACAGTGCATATTAGATACAACATGAACATTATAGAATGATGGTTAAAACATACAACAACAAAAGAGACTGTGAAACTCAGAGGGTTTATTTGGGCCATTTTTAAACACACGGCAATGAATGTGTCAGGGGGGGGGGGCTACCTTTCTTGCTTGAGAGATTCTAAATAACAACAACATGAATATAGACATCCGAAGTAAATTATGTCAGACAGGACTCCTAAAATAAATTCTTGCAGGGCAGTAAATCATAGGCCCAGGGAATGTGGGATACGTATACTGCCAAGATTAGTCGGTGCACCTATTTTCGTGTATTCAGCCGTTCGACGAAAGGGCGAGATGTGGCAACAAAATGGCAAAATGTAACATTATTCCCAAGAAAAATGGCACTAGAGTTACCATTTGATGCAAGAGTTGTCTTAATTGGCATGTGCTTGATTGGCTCAGTATTTATTTATTTAAGGCACTGGCCTTGTTTGGCAGCCACGTTATTTTGTGTAACACGTGTTTGAAATGGAAAGATATTTATATGCAGAAGAGAACTTTAAAAAATGAACTAAAGTCATTTTTTTAACGTGTGTGTGTATGTGAGACCCAATGTGTTTAATTTGCCTTTCGCCATCTGGCTGTCTGAAGCGCATTTGTATCTCAAATATTTGCTCTTATTTAACTCGAAACCAAAAATCGGCCAAGTGATGGCTTGCATCTTGAAAAACTCAAGCAGAGGCACAGCACTGTGTAATAACAATAACAGGTGTCCTGAGACTACCCTCTGCTGTATAAATCAAATTGAATTGAATCACAATGTAGCTGCACAGTGGTCTTAAGTGGTTAGTACATCTGACTGGGAATTTTGTCCATTTTTAAAATCTGTGCGCCAGGCTTACTTACTATATCCGCTTTCGAAAAACATGCATAGTCGGTGAACTGAAGACTCTAAATTGTCCTCATGTGTTAATCTGTGCGCTCGGTGATTGGCTGGCGAGCAGTCAGTCGCCGAAGTTCAGTCGCTATACACTCCAGCTCACCCACGACTGCAATGAGGCCAAGTGCTCTCGAAAAGGAACGGATGGATCTTGTAACACATCAGATCTCAACACAGGCTAACAATAGTACTTTTTGTCCTTAATTGGTTTTGACATATTTCCATTTTTATCTGTGGGTTGATGAAACAATTATCTCCCAAATTCCTCACTCGCTATAGTAACTACATTAATTGAGCTTTCAGATCAATTTGTGTATTTTCCCGGACGAGAACATTCTCAAGACGTCCAATGGGGTGCATATTAAAATGATAAGCAAAAGCCTTAAATCTGCCGTCCCTCAGCGTTTGTTCAAGGTGCTGGTGAGGTCAATTTTTTTACATGACAAGGGAGTCGAGACAAGAACAGAAGGCAGCCTCCAAATAAATGCATCAGGCTCCTTTTTAAGATGCTGCAGCTGCTGTGAGGACCTGAGCTGGCCCCCAGTAACAAAAAAGGTGCCATATCAGGCCACCTTGACACGACTCTCCTGTACTTGGCTCCATTTTGGAGGATCAGCAGAAGACTGAAATGATGAGAAGACTGAATCGAAAGTAGCCTTCCTTATTAGTTAGTCAACATTCTGTTTGACTTTGACTATTAGTACCTCCTCTAGAGAGTCTTTGTTGCCAAGTATGAGTGCCCCAAGTCATAACTTGTGTGAATTTTATTTTATTTTTTGTACTTTGTGTTGTGAGCCAGAATTTGTGTTAAAAGCTAGTTTTTAGAATTGTCACCGCTGAACAATTAGGGGATTGGAACGTCCAAGAAGAGCCATAGTCGCCGAGATCACTTTCCAGTCATTAATTGAACGGGACAGTCAAACACGCAAATACAAAATGGGAACACTCACAAGGAGTTGCCGTCAGCCACAACTCACGGCCAGATGCTCAGAGGCGGACTAACCGGCTGAATTGGGCCAACTCAACTCCAGATACACACAAATAAAAGAATACGTACAGTAATGATGGAAACACATGTAAACTCTACTCTCTACCGTCTACTGGAAGAGGATTTACTAGACCTGTCAATGTACGATGTTGGCGTAGATGTATGAACAAAAACTAATTTGTACTAACCAAGTAAGTGAAATCAGAAAATTTCCCAGGGCACACTGAATGATCTCACACAACGCAGTATTGGGGAAATCACCGCGGTAGCCGGATTAAGGGGGATGGGTCATCCCTAAATTCTCAATGTGAGCCATGTAGGAATGCGAGCTTGGGCATGATTTACAAATTTAACCGGGAGAGGGAAACTAGTGAAGCAATACAGTTCTGCGTAAATAAAAAATATGATTGCGCTGACGATTGTACATTTAAAGTTAGGTAATAGGAAGCAGGTTCTATTCATCCATTTGTCGAATTATTGTCGAGGGCACGCTCAAGTTTATCCCAGGTGACTTTAAGTGAGAGTAGAAAGACTCTGGACTGGTTGTGAGCTAATCACAGTGAGAGGCAAGTTGCATACTTACAATTTTGTGATTATTTTACATATTACAATCTCCAAGAACTAATTCTTACCACAACATTTTCAGCAGGAACCCAAACAGCACACTATTGTCTATGCACAGTGATTTCCCAACTACGTATTGGCTAATTCCATTTTGGAATCCTCCCATAACAAGCTCTGCTCCAGCATCGAAGCGTTTCCGCATGCTGCGATAAGCCCAGTATTCCAATATGACAAGCTTATCCAAGCTAAATAATGTGGGGGACGGTGGTTACATGTTATCGACCTGCTGTTAACGAGGCAGCCCATACCTCCCCAGCCCCTGTTTGAAATCCTATAAACAAAACACTTGTGACAGAACAAGCCTGATAAAGTGTATACGATTACAGTATTCCACAGCACACCCTGAAACTTAATAGCTAGCCCACTGAGCCGGTGGGGGGTAGCGCGATATTGTGTCCTGCCTCAATAACATTGTGCTTTGAAAGATGCATTACTGCGTCCATTGTGGTAGGCTGTGTACTGTAAGTACTCCAATGCCTGCCAGTTACTGCTATGGCGATATCCCCTGCAAGGACACTGTGGTGCACCGAAACCTGTGGATTTGTGGATGCTGGAGTTCTGTGTTGATGCAGATTAAATCCCTTAGGAGGCGTCATGGTGCTCCAACTATTTGAAACGGAATCAACAACACATCCACTGATTGTATCTGTCGAGAACCTCCGGTACAAGGGCGGACCCTAATGCAGGACTTCGAGGCAGAGGCATAATGTTCAATGTGGTTTATTCCGGAAAGTGGGTCATACACGGTGTAGCAGTCCGACAAGGCAGACGCGCAGAAACGCTAGGCTAGGCAGGATCCAAAAGACATACAGCAAGGTCCGATGAATCTGGGGCAAACTAATAAACTCAACGGGACAGGATCAAACAAAAGGGCACAGAATCGCTGTGACTAGGGTTGCTCTAACTTTTGCATAGAAGCGGAGAATCCCCCAGGCAGTGAATGCAACTCACTAACACAAAGCGACGAACTGGCAAATGCCAGTGACAAAAATTCCAACTTAAATGCCTGTCTAATTACAGTCCGTGTGTGAAACAGCTGTGACCGTTGACAGGTGTCACCGCCCCTCTTGGTAGTAGCCATGCCTTGCTCATGACAGTATCCAAGTAGTGCCCTCCATTTCCTGTTTACCTGACAACCTATCGGTATGTTACAATGTAGAGTACAGTGCCCACCCTTTGAAGGAGGTATCACAGCGGAAACTCTGCAGATTACTCCAATTTTATTCCAGGATGATGCTTTTGAGTTTTAATTATGTAGTATCGAGTATTCACAAATTGTTTATGATATGTATGCTGTGGATGATGACGATATCGCATTCTGTGGTATTTAAAATGAGGATTTGAGGTTTGCTACATACTTGATACGTTGAGATGACGTAATGAACCGGAAGAAGAACGAAGGTTTGACAGACAGTGGAAATATGGACGGTTGGGCATAATAGTTTTTTGATCATCATCATCATCATCATCATCCGCCAATCCTCATCATTTTGTTTGTTCATTGACCTGGATTTGGTGTGCCCATTCGATGGGGAAGCAATTTTATTTACTTTATTTTTGTGGTCGTTTGAATTCGAGTAAGCCGTTTTCTTTGAACAAACCACCTGCATCATGGATTAGTTTTTTCTCTTCTTTGTGCAAGTAAAGAAGGAATGATGCATCAATATTAATCCGTTTAGGAAACTACAGATTTTTTGGGGGGGATTTGAGACTTATTTATGACTAGCACATACCGTATGTGAGACTTACTCAAAGACTTCTACTAATAATCAAATATTTGATTCCGACTGTGTTGAATAACACATCAAGCACTGATCGATCCCGTGGTGTACTCCTGCACTTTTGGTTGGCCGGTCGCGTTGTGTTAGAAGCGTAACGAGCCTCTGACCCCAAGAATCCAAGGTCATGTCACTGCAGAACGGATGGATGACAAAAGGGCTGTAAAGTGTTGTGTGAATGCTGCTGTGCATAAGTCTCGTTTTACGCGCCTGGCTAGTGCGTCCTCAAGGTGAACGGACTCTTCCGCGACACCTTCTGCTAAACCCCCTCCCGGCAAACTTGGCTGATTGAGAGGCGTGACTCATTAACGTCCGCGCGAGGGTCATATTTCCAGACACATGTGAATGCCATTAAAATTCACTTGGAAAATATGTCACACTCCAAATATGAACACAACCTTCGTAGGTAGCAGATAGGGCATTAAAAGTCACTCCGTTGATGATGACGTGCCTACTGCTTCATTCTTAAGCAAAACTGTGTTCACGACCGCACTCATTGACACCCGTGATGCGTCCGTCCATCCGTTTCGTTAGCCCCTTATCCTCACGAGGGTCGCAGGGGTGCTGGAGCCAATCCCAGTTGTCATCACGCAGGAGGCGGGGTACACCCTGACCGGGTCGCCAGCCAATCGCAGGGCACATGGAGACAAACAGTCGCACTCACAATTACACCTAGGGGAAATTTAGAGTGCCAGTGATACGTATTCCACGTTTTGATTTTTGACAGTGATCAGTAGGAACACCTCAACGCGGCAAGGAGAGGATGTTGTAAATAAGCCCTGAACGGTACAATCAATAAAACATATACATTCTGGTGGCGACAGTATCCTGCATTTAACTGGCAGAAAATTATAAACATCCCACGAATAGCCGAGTGTCAATCAATCGGCGTACTCGCTGTGCCGTCATCACCTGCACAGGTAAAATATTTGTTGTCTTACAAATTTACGTATCGAATAAATAACGGTAAAGGGAATGTTGGTAGTGAAAAAGAAATGAAGAAATCAGAATAGGAAGGTAGAACATGGCACCACACAGATGCCATCAAGGGAGGTTTCAAGAGATGTAATTTTTTTTTCCCTCCCGTGATTTTTCACACCATAGCAGGTGCTGCCAGGTTCTGTACAGACATGGCTGCCACCTCCTTGTAATCTAATTAAAGCAAGTGTGGCTTTCGCGCAGTTCACTCTTGAGTGTTAAGGGATAACGCAGTCATAATAAGTCATGCTATGACCAACATCAAATGTTTCAATACGCCTTCATAGACACCCCCACCCACCCATGATGCAGATGTCCAAATTGTATAATTAAAATAAAGGTGTTATTCCCTGATAAATCAAGAAATCCCAGAGAGCGATATAGTTACTGAATCAGCACTTGTACGTGAATCTGTACAAAGTGTAATGAGTGTTTTCCAACAATGTATCACAGAAGTAAGTAAATGAGAGTTTGTCTAATATTCTACAAAAAAAAAAAAAAAATTCTGGATTAACTCCAAAATGTAATGGATTGTTCTTTGGATGATTGTCCATCAGTCCACTAAAGTTAATCAAAATCTTTCGATTTTTTTTTTCAACGTTTGCTTCCACAAACTTAAAAGTACATACAACCAAAAGCACAGCGACCAAAGTTCCAACCCCACCGCACGCTGACCGATGTGTCGTGTACAACGGAATTGGAAAAGAAAAAAAAAAAAAGAATACAGTTGTCGAATCACACCTCGCGAGTGACCTTTTCACATAATGGCCACCCAGGAAAGCTAGTTGCAAAAAGCCGTAAACCGGGAGACAGATTAGTTTTTATTCGGGCGCACGCATACATAACGTCAGAAGTTTTCTCATACAGAGAATGAAAAACTCTCAGGATATTTGTCAAAGCAGTATGAGTGTGTGTTGCCTTTGACGTAATCTGGAGCCAAAGTGCCGTGTAATGTTCAAGCCAGGGACAACTGATGTGAACACATTCCATTGTTCATTCCTAGAAGATAAATGCCTTGCTAAACCTGACGTTGATTAGAACTTTCTCTATCGCGCCACTCTGTGTTATTACAGGGCCTGCTTTTTGTTTTTCTTCTCATCAGGCGCCCGCAATTCCACCGACTTTTCCACGTTTGTGCCTGTGAGGGCAGCCAACACCTTGAAAGTAAACACGCCGCGCTGAACAATTAAATGTCAGGCGGAGGGCAGATCCTAGTTCACGTCCTCTGTGTGTGACGAGGCCCGCTGTAGAAAACTGATAACAACTGTACGAAACGAGGGAGCTGGGTCGTGTGGCTCTTGGTTTTCGGCTGCAGCTGGCTCCACGAATGCGCACACACACGCGCGCGCGCAGTAAGTATGAACGTGAAACTCGCTTAATAATTGATGGGTGTTTTTTAGTTATTTATTTCTTTTGGTGTGTGTTTAAGTGCTTTGCCGGGCTGCCGCTCCGAAATAGCTGCGTTACCCTGTGTGTTGCTATGGAGAGCCCGGCCCGGTGTTGTGTAGCGGCGTCTCTCGGGGTATAGAGTTTGGTCAAGCGTTTGCGAGCGAGATTGTGTTTTGGGCTTTACAAGTCATTTCTCGCCCCTCGTTTATCACGCCCGCACACGTGTACGCGTCGCTCGCGCGCGCAACGTACGCTCACCCGCACACAAAAAGGACCATCCGACGGCCGGTGTTCAAACGCTGCTCCACTCGATAGAGTTCATTCGCTTTGCGTTTCATTTGAGTGAGCTGGCACAAGGAGAGGCATATTGAATTACTTGCAGTCCAGTTGAATACAAAGACTGGAAAGAAAGCGCGTTCGGGGTTTCCTCAGTCGCCATCAGCCTCGCTGCTTACTCACTGTCTGAGTCACAACACGGAACGGTTTTTCTCTGCAGTGCAATTTGTACACCAGCCACTTTCGGAACATGTGTTTGAATGTACATATTATTTATTTACATGGTTGTTTTTTTTTGTTTTTTTTTTTAACTCTGTAGGGGGGCCTCATTGCTTAAAATTAAAAGAAATGTCTTCAAAATTTGACCAACCACAGAAAAGAGTGTTGTAAACACCACCATCCAAATTTGAATGATTATGAAATGATAAATCGCTTGGTATAAAAATTGAGGCTTTCAAAATCATTAAAAAAAAAAAAAAAAAATCAAGACTTTCTGTCAGCTCACAGGTACTGTGGCTGTGTTCCTGACTGGGTTGAAACCACAACGCTACTCAACTCTCAATCAAAAACGTTGACTACTTCTTCTTGTCCTTTCGGCTTGTCCCGTTAGGGATCGCCACAGCGTGTCATCTCATCTCTCATCACATTTGTTTGGCACAGTTTTACATCGGAAGCCCTTCCTGACTGCATTTTAGCCAGCGAGAGAACCTTACAGCACCTGGTATTCCCAGACGGTCTCCCATCCAAATTCTAACCAGGGCCAAACCCGCTTAGCTTACGAGATCCGACGAGATCGGGGATTCTCAGGGTAGCATGGCTGTAAGCCAATCAAAAGCCTTGACTACAACCTGAAAAAAAAATGGATGCTCCTTTGTCCAGCATCATTTTATAAGTTTGAGCTGAAAAATATATCTGCCTAAACATTGTATATTTTGGCAATTCAGACCCCCATAGAATGACTTTCTAACATGGATTCAGTGTCAATTTCATTTCAGAAAACACATTGGTTTTGTCATACGAGTGTGCAGAAAAGGCCCCTCTGACAGCTACTTCTGTTTGACCCAGTTTTGTATCTGCGTTGTCCATAATTGGTTAAGACCGCCCCCTTTCTTCTAATTAGTTGCCTCCGTGTGGACGACACAACCATCACACATATTTGTCATGTTGACAGCGCTGCCTTGGGAGTGGAGAAGTATGTGGGAGATCTTCGCTAGTGACATCGCTAAGATCGAGAAATTTGAATGACCTGATTTCAGGCCTTTTGTCAGAGAAACATCTGGAACTAAGGAAGGTGTGAATGATTTGTTTTCAGATTTCCCATGTTTACTGACGCATCGAGAGCTAATATGACATTCCAAATATTGGAAAATGTTGGTTTGGCAAAATATAGGCCCTTTAAAGTCTCTGATGTCTGAAATATATCTTAGCAGGACATCCTCAAGCTTTTTCATGATGCAACAACGAGGTGATCTAAAGGGCTTAAAGCCAGAAACCCTGGTCCACACATTGGTTGCCACTTAAGACATCTTGCTCTGTGTGCCGTGTGTGCACTTATGGCCAACAACGAGGCACTCCAAATGATTCATCGTTCCTTGTAATTGCAGGCATTAGGTAGAGCTCACTCGCTAGCTAGGTAACTGCTCCTTCACAATTCTGCCACTGATGCAAACAACCAGGAAATGGTGAAAAATAATTAAAGGGAAATTCCGGTGGTTTGGAGTAACAATGTATCCAATCGGTCATGTAATATGTACTCTATCTTGATAATGGGAGGTGTTAAATCCTCTCTCATTTAATAGTGTTTTAAGAAGATTTGTATCGACAATTATGAATTTTCAGGTGCGTCGCTATTTTTGCGAGTCACATGATTTCTCTGATTTATCCTCATCTGATAAAGAAATAGCAGTAACGGTTGATAGGGTTGACGGAGGAATACTTCCATAAAGATTTGAACTTGTGGCTGTAAATAATGTTGAATATTCGCATGGTTCTTTGGGCAGAATGACACGGAGTCTGACGAGCGAGCTCCACCGAGCTATTTCTTCATCAGATGAGGATAGAATCCGAGAAATCAGCGCTGGGCATAATGGTCTCCCATGCAATCGAGCCTTTCTTGCGGCACGTAACAGGTCACATCCGTGCACGTAGGTCATGTGACTCGCGAAAATGGTGGCGCCCCTGAAAATTCGTAATTGTCAATAAAAATCTTTTCAAAAACCAATTAAATGAGAGAAGATTTGACATCACATTATCAAGATAGAGTACATATTACTTGAGCTATTGGATACATTGTTACTCCAAACCACCGTAATATCCCTTTAAATGCTATATCTCCACTCTTGGGTCGTAAATAGTTGACAGCATGTAGAAACAAATATATGACAGCACTTTAAAGAAACTTTAATAAATGGTTATTGTTTATTTATAGGGATTTTCCTGAGAGATGTTGGCCAAGGGATGCCAGGCATATAATGTATCACCACAGTGCATGATTTATGGATAATTATCTAATTGATCTGTGGTTGTTCCTGAATTAAGGCGTGATCAGGACACACACACACACACACACACAGACACAAAAGCAAAACCAAAAAAAAAAAACCTCAGTGAGTGTGAGTTATGCCGCTGTAAACAGATATTGTCACTCTGTGAGAGGCAAGGGACCTGGAGAGATTCAGCTGTACAATGATTGCTGTGTATGCGTGTGCGTCAAAGTGCAGGTGCGTATGTGTGCATATTTCCTGAATCTGCCGCTGTGTGAGATTATTGAGTCATTTCAATATTGTCTGCCAGTTATTCGTGAATGTTGGCGTGATGCGGCATTTGTGGGGGGGAGTGCGCGGCGCATGAAGCAATGTGTCGTTTCATCATATTTTGCTCACACTATCGACATCCATCTTGCTCGCCGGTGCCCAATAAGCCGCCTTTTGAAAAGCTTTTTCTTTGCCGTAGTGAAAGTGTGTTTGCCTTGTGAGGTCGAGTGTGCGCACTCGCTGTGCGTTTTGCACACTAACTCCATTTTCTGCGAGCAGGCTCTTATTGGATAAGGCTTCTTTCATCATCAGATCCTTGCACCCTGAGGTCAGAGTTTGTCTGCACATCCCTTAAGCTGTTGCGCGGCTTCATTTAGAGCACATGATACTCAACTATTGCCTTGTAAAACTCAGTCGCACCCTCCTCTAGCTACTGCTAAATATTCACGCAGAATAAAGCTGAGCCACATCCACTAACAACTCTTTGCCTTGAGAGAAAATGGCAAGTTGCATTCTTACTAACAAAAATGATTCAATGGGACTACAGTATAAACAAAATCCTCCAGTCGCCGATCAGAGGCTTGTGAACTATATGTGTTTAAATATGCAAAACAGTGTGCGCCAGTGAGTGCACTTGTCTGTTGCCAAGCATAGTGGCGCCGTTCCAACATGGAGGCGAAACAAACGGAAGACAAGCTGAATGAAACCGCTTTAATTCATTAGTCCCAAAAATTACCTGGCCGAGCGGACGTGGATAGATCACATCATGCACATTTATCAGTGTGGAAGATTCTACTCAGTCTACTTTTTGCAAATGACTCAGGCTTCTTTATGCCTTTTGTGTTGTGTTTTGACTCCCGTTTTTTGACCATGGGGGGTAAATTAAAATAGTAGTGGTTATTTTGTTGTTAATGCAAGTCTTTAAATTGTAGGATCAGATCAAAGCCACTATGATAATTGCTTATGTTTGTAAGACCAGAAAAGAAAGCTACACTTGCTTAGGTTAGCTACCATAATCCACCCATCCATTTTCTTAGCCGCTTATCCTCACAAGGGTCGCGGGGAGTGCTGGAGCCTATCCCATCTGTCATCGGGCAGGAGGCGGGGTACACCCCGAACTGGTTGCCAGCCAATCGCAGGGCACATCGAGACAAACAGCCGCAGTCACAGTCACACCTAGGGGCAATTTAGAGTTTACAATTAATGTTGCTTGTTTTTGGGATGTGGGAGGAAACCGGAGTGGCCGGAGAAAGCCCACGCAGGCACGGGGGGAACATGCAAACTCCACACAGGCGGGTCCGGGATTGAACCCGGGACCTCAGAACTGTGAGGCCAAAGCTTTCCAGCTGCTCTACCATACCGCCCGCTACCATAATATATACTCATAATTCCTGACGTGTCCATGCATAATTTTCCCATCAGTATTTATATCTGAGCCTAAAATTCAAAGATGGCGTTTGCATTTTTTCACATTACATAGAAATAACAGATAAACATTTTTTTAAAATTGCTAATTGAAAATGGATCAAATTTCAGAAGACAAATTCTAGAGCAGACACTTAAAAACAAACCAACATTAAGGAGATTCACATACTTTTTCCATTTAAATGGGATGTTTAGTAAAAACATGGAAACATAAATGTTTGTGTGGTATTAGTTAACGAAAATGGTATGTTTTTTTTTTTTTTTTAAATCTGAGTTTGTGTCATTTTGACCTTATACTAGCCTCACCATTAACTTTCTCATTATCTTGACTCTATGGAACTGTTGCTAGGTTTGCATAGATAACTCTAATCAGAATATTGATCTTTTTTCTAAATTGGACTCTACTTTGGTTATGGAGTTTATGTGATGTGTGCACAGAATATTCAATTTGCAATCCCAATGACACATTACAGAAGTCCGAATTTGCACAAAACAACTTCATCATGCCTGTGAAAGCTCATTGGACAAGAAATATGACACAATCACCAAAAATATTCAGTTGTACAACAGCACATTCCACAAATATAATGGCCATTGGCCATGAAATACATAGTGTAAACAAACTGTGCTGATAATGTAGGCTTATTAGCAAACATTCAATGTTTTGCTTGTATTTTTTTCTCGATTTTTGTCAGTTTCTCAGAAGCTGTTTACTAAGATTCCAAATAGAAGGCGCCATATTGGATTTTCACTTTTGGCAATGTGTAAAAAGTGGTGAAACCCGCTGCACTTTAGGTAGTGCTAATGTTTATCACCATGCAACATTTGGGAGAGCGCCACAAGCGCGACGTTAAGTCTGAAGTGATGGAATTGGAAGTGTTAGTGGAGTACAAACAAACATTACTGAGTTACAGCAAAGAAATGGATCAGTTCCATAATTTGGGGGATGCCAACACAAATTTTGGGGAAATGGATGCATTGGGCTATCCTGTGTAACAGTGAATGGAAAACTTGGGACAGCACATCGGGAAAACTGGGTTAAGCGAAAGGAAGCGCCAGTTTTCATGATGCGCTGAAATGAAGTGTTAAAAGAGTTTTGCCATTGTTGCTACAGCACGACTGCTTCTTTGCACTGGTGAAGTCAGCCCTGAAATCATTCAGAAGCGTCATAATTGCATCACTGAATGCAATAATTGTTTTTTTTTTATCCTCTCTCTTTTTTGTGTTTTTTATAAAATGTTTACTGGAGTGGAAACGTTCTCCCCACTGCCTCTTACAGCATTTCGCCGTGACACCGCTTTGCTTGATGGCATCTACCTGCCTTTTCTGGTATTTCGGGAAGCAAAATCACTCATCGCAATTCATCTTAAGTTTAATAAATCACATAGTGCGTGATCACTTCATGTACAGTATTGGACTATAATCTTCCCAAAAGGAACATAATGATCTGTGTAATATTCGGTTTGCGACAACTTTACCAAACTCACCTGCCTGCCTGCCTGCCTGATTTCGAAATGACCAGTCTTTATATTACTGGTCGAACGCATCCTGCTTTTGAGTTTCGAACTAAAATTCAAAGTTCCTGCCCTTTGGTAAAGAGGACGAGAAACAGCAGGGAATTCAAGAAAACTAACGCACATTATTTCCCAAGGGGGCAATTGGTTTTTATCTTCGTCCGAGTTGGTTTTAGCCATTTTGGAACAAATGAATCAGGAAACCCAGCGGTCCACTGTACTTTCCAAATTCACACTGCTGGTAAAGATAGAAGAAGAAAGTTCCCTTGTAAAATCTCAATATTAAATGATATACTAATCTAAAGTACGCTGTAGTAATGTTTGTGCATTTTGGATCAAAATTGAGAAAGTTTTTTCACCCAATCCTGGCACGAGATCTTCTTCCCTTGTATTTGCCCCTTTGTGCCTCTGTTTGCCTCACTGGTTTCTATGGTTTTGGTCTCGCTGTGCAGTTCCCGTACAGCTGCTCCGGCCTCCATTATCAGTCTCCCACTGACTGTTAACCCCTTAGTAGGCCTCTGGTGTGTGCACGCTATCCCTTTTGTCACCGGCATTTTCTCCTTAACCCTTTCACAAACCATGCCGCCATCTATCTGTGCCTTTTTTTTTTTTTTTTTTTTTTTTACAGCAAGTGTATTTTCAGCGTCTCTTCTTTTACAGAGAAGCAATTTACACGAAAGGGCCCAGGGGGCGTTAGGCAAATGCGGTTCTCCGTAACAAAAAGTCGTGTCGGGAAAATGTAGCTTGGGGCCATTAGTACAATTTTCTGAACTTTTATCATGTGAGATTTAATAGCGGGCCATGAAAGAAAGCCCGTGAAGAGAGGCCTGCGGTTGACTGTTGTAAAGTACAGTGTGCGGTTTCGGTTCATCTAGCACCGAGATTACTTCCAGTGCCGTAAAGTACAAAACACCGACGTGTGTGCGTGTGTGCTGCTTTTCCAGCTGGCCTGCGTTTGACTTTAGCCAAAGAAAATGGGGTGGTTCAGAGGAGATAAGAATATTCAATTAGGTCGACTCTATGGAAGACGGACGGCTACGGCAGACATTACGCTGGAGCCGGGGACACGTGGCAAGAGTTCTTTCTTTGCGGGGAGGCGAAAGAAACGTGATATCGTCTTATTTCATCTCGTCACCCGTTTGCTGAGTTTTCTATTGAAATGTCTAATATATATCATTTCAAATGCTCTGTTGTTACCCTGCGATTGGCTGGCAACCAGTTCATGGTGCACCCTGCCTCCTACACATTGACAGCTAGGATAGGCTCCAGCACTCCTGCGACCCTTGTGAGGATAAGCGGGCTAAGTGAATGGATGAATGGATGCTCTGGTGTCAGTCAGAGTTCATCGTTCAAGGGGAAACAAACGGTTGATTACTTAAATACCGACAGGGTGTATTAAACATTGTAAATAACGTTTTGAGATTTAACTGTAATCATAGCTTGTAAGAATTATTATTACTGATATTCCAAGGCTGCCTACAGAACATGTGCTTTTGCGCCCTTCCCTCCCTAATAGGTGTGAAGTGCAATTAATGTTAGGTGACAGTGTAAAATATAGTGCTAAACATTTGGCCGACTGACACGGCCCAGGGGACACATCACTTTATTACCTCTGCCAAGCTCAAAAGTTGGTGAGGTTTTGTTTGACTCCCTGTTGTTGTCTTTATTAGTTTAGAAATCACATGCCTGAATTCCTTTTTTTTTTGTGTGTGTGAACTGTTACCATATGTTGCGAGCAGGACCCTGAAGGTTGATGATAAAAAAAAAATGCAGATTTAGGAACTGACAGCTTTCATTTGAATTACAGTAGTTGTTCCCTACACATCAGTCTTACATTTGTACTTTTCGAAGAGTTAAAAAGTATATTCATCCATCCATCTTCCGTATTAGTTGTCCTCACAAAGTCCACGGGCTTGCTGCCACCTATACCAGTTGACTCTGGACCAGAGCTGGGGTGCTCCCTGAACCTGTCGTCAGCCAATCGCAGGCCACATAGAAACTAACAAACAATTCAAACTCACGTTCATACCTACGAACAATTTATAGTCTTCAATGAAGCCACAATGCAAGTTTTCGGGATGTGGGAGGAAACCGGAGTACCAGGAGCAAATCCACCCAGGCGTGGGAAGAACAAGCAATGTTCACCCCGGCGAGGGTGGATTTGAACCCGGGTCCTTCTTCTTCCATCAGGATTTTGGCGTCCTCGTCATAAATATCAACCAGGCTCTATCCCGGTTACTCCCAAGTTATTCTTTACCTAGTTTGTTGCGCTATTGATTAGTTCTGTCCTGTAAGTCCTCCTAGCTTCTTTCTATACTATCGACGTGTTCCCACCTGGGAAAAAAACAAAAAACAAACAAAGTGCCTCTGCCTGACTACTTTAGGCTTGCTCTCTCATGAACTTGAGTCCCCTCACAATAAACACAAAACTTGACACAAGGTTGCGCCGATACCGCCGTCCTGTTTTGGCGACTGATAAAGCATAACAGCTTAAGGCTACAATGAGGGTTATGGAGCACACAAGGGTGATAATAATGGTGGCCGTGATCCTGCTGGGATGTCAAACAGCTCCCAGGGGAGCAGTCAACTAATGAACATGTTTCAGTCTTTCGGATTCACATCGACAATATTTTATTTCTCATTGTTGGTTCGGCTAATCTTCGGCATTTGAGTACAGAGTTTCCCTGCTAATCATGGCGAACACTGACCGACCCCAGCTGCAAACAGAAATAAATAAACGTTTTTTTTATGATTAGTAAGCATTTAAGCCCTACAGTATGAACAGTATCTATTCAAACAAACCCACTCTATGGTGAAATTAAGAGTTAAATATAAAAAAAAAAAAAATTACCTGTCTGGATATGGGAAGAGTCAAATTAACGGTATGCTTTTGATTAGTTTTTTTACTTTTGCATTGTTGATGCTGAGTTTTTTACTTGCAATTTTGTACTGTTAATACCTTCACTTTGACAATTTTATGAATGGAGGGATTTGTTTTCATTTATTTCAAGACAGATTAATCACACATGTCAAAATGCTTCTCCCCCCCCCCCCCAAGTAAACACACAGATTTGATGTGAAGCGCATGTGGTTCTGATGATGGTGACAACGCGCAGGTCCAATTTGCACATAATTTCATCAAGTACACTTCACCTTTTTACGGCCCCAATCTACAGGTGAAGTTTCTAATGACACTCCCCTGTAATTTGCAGGAAATTGAAATTGTTCCTAATGAGGTGGTGGGTGTCCCGCAGGAAAAGTGCTCGTGCAACCCCCCCCCCCATCACTTCAAGCCCCATTCTTCTCCAGGACCTACTTTTGAAGACACTCTAACATGCGCAATAACCTTTCGGGAAGCTAATTATTATAGCATTGAGTCTCTGTCGAGTACACTGTGTTATTAGTCCTGACAAGAACACATTCCCAAAGGCATGTGCCTCCGTCCTTTTCTCTTCAGAGGATTGCGCTTGTTTTTAGCAACTTTTTAATCTCCACTTTAAAGTCAAGCAAGCAAAAGACGTTTGAGAGGCTGTGGGTTTGAGCAGACTGGGATTCATTTTCAAGGAAAGTATTATTCAATTTTTACATACAGTGCAACCTTGACTTACAACTGGCCCAATTTAAGAGTTTTTTTGAATTATGAGCCATCGCTTGGTGTTGAGACCAAAGGGGGGAGCCACAATCACTGATGCACTTTCAGCAGTTCATTACAAATTATGTGTTGTTTTTGTAATGCATTTTGATAAACAAAATAGCACTCTAGTATTGGACTGTATACGAACGTGCAGTCATGACAAAATAAGGTAAAAAAATGTAAACAGTTTTTGCCATATTTTTCACTTCCATTCAGTGGACAGCGTGCTGCTCCTTCTGGTGCTGACGGGAGTCGTGGCTTGAAAATGGAAGGTCTTCATCCAGTCTAGATTTCACGCATGTGCGAAGCAAATCAGTGTGATGGGATGGTATTATGTAAATTGGCAGAATTGTTTCATCCCACGTTGGTAAAATTCAGAACAGTTCATAGAAACCTTGCATTACAGACAAAAAAATGTATAGAGTTTCTTTCGGCTTGTCCCATTAGGGGTCGCCACAGCGTGTCATCTCAGATGAACGCTCCTATTTGTTCGGCACAGATTTTACACCGGATGCCCTCCCTGACGCAACCCCTCTTAGGGGAGTAAAATGTATGTGGTTGTTAAATTTCACGGTGGACGACTGGCTGATTAGTGCGTCTGCCTCTCAGTTCTGAGGACCGGGGTTCAAATTCCGGCCCCACATGTGTGGCTCTTCCACGCTCTCCTCATATCTGAGGCGGGTTTCTCCAGGCACTCCGGTTTCCTCTCACATCCCAAAACATCCATGGTAGGTGAATTGAAGACTCTGAATTGCCCATAGGTTATCATGTGAGTTCATGAACGTGTGTGTCATGAGCAAGGCTTGGCCACTGCCAAGAGGGACGTGGGGGTGGCCCTGGCAAAGACCTCCACGGAGAGCCATGTTCCTTCCCTTTTATTGAGCCTCTTTTTCCTTTGTCTCTATTTAATGCCCCCTTCACTCCTTGATCTCAATCTTAGTGTGATGCTCCTTTTCCCTTTTCAGATGATCCTTTCATGTCAACCACATCTAATGTTAATGGATCATGTCAAGTACACTCACACATGCACATGAATCTTCTCCAACAATACTGGCTATGTTGTTTCTGAACAATGTTGGTATCAATATTTAACAAAACCCAGAGTCAGGTTGAGCCTCAGCTAGGACACATACTGTAATGTGGAGGATCGAGCTTTCGGTCCCTGAGCCTTCAGTAGGGTCTTGCAGGACTTATTACATCTTTTAAGAGCACCAGTTTTAAAGAATTATAGAAATCATCCGTACTATAATAAAAAAAAAAGCAAAATATAAAGAGCTTCACAACACTGCCATCTCCATTCAGTGTTGCAGTTTAGAATTAATATTTATCCAATAAGATGACAAAATAGAGACTCACTAATGGTCTAGTGGTGCACATGCCTGACTTTGGTGAGGGCAGCGTGGGATCGTATCCTGCTCAGTAATGGTGTCGCTATCTGCCCTGCGACTGACTGGCGTGCAGTTCAGGGTGTAGTCTGCCTTTCGCCCGAAGCTAGCTGGGATAAGCTACGGCTCCCATGTGACCTTTGTGAGGATAAGCGGCTTGGATAATGGATGGATGACAGAAAAGAAAACCACAATATAAATGGAACAGACTGATGCCTTGCGAGATGATCGTTCAAATCACTCTCATTGCAAATCATCTTTCCCAGGTGAAATGAATGGAAAAGGGTTGCAACCTTGTAATAAAGAATTAGTAGGAGAAATGTTTGTTAAGAAAATAGTACTACAATATTGTACTTTATAAAAATATACACTAATAGCATCATTAAACAATATGTAAAGAATTAAACACCTATTACCACTTTTTTTTCCCCCAATACACAGTGTGTTGCTCCTTCTGGTGTGCACATGTTGGCCAACTGGGGGCAGTATAGGGTCATAAGGATGCCACCCAGTTGAGGGTGGACTCAGAGTCTCACCCAGTGCTAGCAGAGAAATGTTGCAGGACGCTCGCAACCATAGTGAGGACAAAAATACTAAAAATGGAGGGATGGGTGGATAGACATGGAGCTGGTCACAGATCCTTAGTAAGATCCAGTAATAGATGTCATTCTTTGCAGAGGATAAAGACGTTTTGTTGCTCCAAAATCTGTTCCATAAAGGATTATAACACCACCACACAACTGGTAACTGTTTGCTCATCTTTGGCATTTTGCATTGTGTGCTAGCATTCAGCTAAACTGATTTAATAAAAGCAAAGCTATGTGATTGTTTTAAATACATACAGTATTTAGTTCTTAGGTTGACAGTGAACTTCCACCTAGGGTGTCAATAAACAGCTTGAAGAATTATTGACTATCTGCCAAAGTGCTACATTTTGTGAAGTGAACTAAGTTGACTTCGCTGCCACCATACAAGCTTTGAATCTCAAGTCTGTGTTCAGAACTCAAAGCAAAAAAAAACAAATCGTAAAAATTAAACTTAGTCATTTTTCAGATACTTAAAAAGTATCTTAAAAAGTCATGGATATTTTTTTTTAACCCACCAGAGAAACTCTCGCGCATGCACCCAACCAAATAGACATCCACATAAATCCAACCAGACTCTCAAACATACCCTTTTTTGGGGGAGTGGGTGGGTGGGGTGTGGTGGGGGGTGCATAAGCCTTCTAAATCGCAGCACAGCAACCCCATACATCACTAAACAATGAGGGTTTTCTATTAGATCTGAGCTGGCAGGAGAGAGGCTCAGAGGGAAGAGTGAGGCAGAGAGTTGCCTTCATTTAAACTGTTCTGCACTGAGGCTTTTCAATTTGATTATGAGGCTCCATTTCATAGAGGCTGGATGCCGCGTGCCATTCAGAATGAGATTGAGCCATTGGTCGGCCGGACGAGCAAGCTCCCTCTCTCTCTCCGCTGTGGCAGCAACAGGGGCGACGCCGGCCTGCGGTGCCCTTCTGCTGCCCGTTTAGTTGGGTTTCAGGGGAAATGCAAAGTGATGGAATGGAAGCGGCTTACCGCTTTGGAATGTGATATGAGGGCTTCAGCTGCAATGTCTGTCAAGGACTCTTTGTCATTGTTATTGACAGAATCTCAGTACAGTGGTGCCTTGAGATACGAGTGACCTGACTCCCGAGTTTTTCAAGATGCGAGCTGTCGTTTTGCCCACTTTTTCCTTTGACATGCGAGCAGAAATTTAAGATAGAGCACTTTTTGCTGACAATGACAATCAAGTCAGGTGACTTCACCGTAATCAGCATAAAAAGTATTAAAACTCTTTATTGTCGCTCCCAGTTTGCTCACCGTCCAACTAAACATCAAACTAATAGAATTACATACTGTGTGTTAAAACAATCACCCAGCTTTACCTTCAGAATGGCAACTTATCTTAATATTACTATACTCCCAAGTGTATATTCTTTATCTTCTGTAAAAAAAAAAAAAATCCCTGAAAATTACTGATTTACTTGCGGTCGAGTAAAATTTGTCGTTGTTTGTCTGCATGAGTGTATTATACGGCCGCTCAGTGGCCAAGTCATGCATAAAAGAAAGAGCCTCATGAAATTGTGACGCACTAGGCATTTAATTTTTAAAAATTCTAACCCTAACAGTTGTTCTTATAAAGCATAGTATTATAAAGTGCGGTTTTCTTAATTTTAAAAAAGTGCATTACAATACGATATATTTTTAGGGGTGCTGTAAATTGTTTAAACGTTAAACTAATACCTTAACGCACCACTGTAACTATCTTGTTACTTAAAAGAAAATCCATTCTAAATATATGTCATCTCCGATTGTAACCGTTCAAAGAAAGATGAAAATAGACAATATTAGTCATCATATTCCAGACAGACTTGACCTGGTTCAATGATAAATGACCATTGGCAAGCGGTAAATAAAGCCAAGAATGTAACAGCAACCCTGACCCCGTGTACATTTATTTACCTTGACCTTCCTGGAAAAACTCTCTCTTTACATATCCAGCTCCCATTTTAGCCCGCAACTGTCACAACATGGCCTTTTTACGCTCAACTATCGTCAAGGAATTGGTCCTTGGAAACCACATTATTGTGTTTGGAAAAAGTTTTTCTTTTACTGCGCAGCCGTTAGCAGTCAGTAATGCTAACTAACAATTAACATTATGGAAGGACTGACCCATAGACCCCCTTCAGACGGCACCTCAAAATATCGTTATCCTCTCGCTCAAATGAATTTCCGTTGTTTGACATTCAGTTAAGCTTATAAAGATGAATGCGTACAATTTGCAATCCAGGCTAAATTAAATTTATGTGGGAGGCGTGTCCCGCAGTGGTTTCACAAGATAGATAGATTTCTACCCCTTGATCCTTTACGTATATTGATTGTTTTCCAACGCATGAAAATTAAGAATGTTAAAATTCTACTTACAACATAAAATTATGATGCTGACAGTTTGACCCTGGATGGCACTGTTTCTATTTCCATTGTTTCCCATCAGAAACAAAGAAATCCTTGTTTTTCAAATTCAAACAAGACAAGGTCAACAAGCTTCCCAGTTGTCTTAGGAGGGCTACACTCAACGATTTCTAACGATATGAGAGACCCACCACAAATCTGTTCTCAGTGTGTCAAGATGACAGCATAGCACAGCACACACCTAACGATGTATGTCATAGTTATAAGACGGACCTGTGGGAGGCAGCATCGTGCCTCAAAAACCTACCCTGCTGGAAAACGCCGGCACAAAGAAAGGGTAATGGGTTGTTTTCACTGACGCCACATTTTTTACTGAATTACCCATACACCACTGCGCGCCGCCATTTAACCTCTCTACCTAACGCATACCAGTGTTGTAGACTCCGGAATGCTCTCCGTTACTGTTTGTGTTTTTGCGTTTCACGGGTGTCTTGGGTCTCAAGTTCACAAGAGAGGATTTGCTAACCATCAGAGAGCCTTCTTCTGACTTTTCTTATACAACTCTCGCCAATTCACTGAAGCTTTTTACAGAGTTGACAGTCGGCGTGCTCTTCGAAGCCTCGCGATAGCCTGCATAACCGTGGACATTGTCTAACGTTTCCGACGTAATACTTTGGACGTTCTGCGGCTCTGTGCTTCACGGAGACTTACCTTTGTGGACAAGTCCCCGACGAGTGCGTCATGCTGCTATCACACTGCCCACCTTCAACCTCCATCCCGCTGATTGTGTCGCCGAGCTAACAAGCTTAATCGATACTCTTTTCAGAAGGCCAACATAACAGAGTTAAGATCGTTTTTTGTTAGTCACTTAAAAAGATTCAAGAATTTTGTGAAATACTGGATTTGTTTATTCTTTTTTCTTTCTGCCAATGTCATCAAATTTTAAACAAATAATAAACATTTGAACTAATATACAGTTTTTATTTTTTGAAAAAAAATTGAATAAATGGAGTTTGCTTCGATATTATAAAAAATAATATTTCACCGCCTTTCGTTTTCCATGTTAGCATACAGGTAAGTGCCCATATATATCAATGAGGAATGGTCCACGGACTTTACAGAGCTCAGCACACACTGCTGCAATTTTCATTAGCTACAACAACCGAACTATAAAAAATAAGACTGAACTAACCATTTACGAAGTGGATTGAGCAGACAAGTGTCCATCCCACTGCTCCTCCTTCGTGATTTCTGTCGCATAGAGTAAAAGATCAAGGGCACAATACTGCGCCTTTGTGACGCAATCCTGAGTCCCATGATGTGTGTGCCAGTTAGCCTAGTAGTTGGTCTGGGCTTAATGTGCTATCGGTCGCGTCTTCAATAAATGCAGTTAGAAGCATAATGTCGTCCACCTTGCGTCTGTATGAGTCACGGAGCTCAGGGATCGAAAATGTCCGCCGTTCGAGGCAGCACAACGGTGACGACATGTGAAAACAACCCATAGTAGTTGTTGTAGAATTACTACACTTGTTGGCAGAACAATTCAGTGTGAAAAAAAATTACCCTCAACATACCACGTGATCGCAGGATAATCACTCAGGATAATCTTTCACAGACATCTAACGATCCAGTCTGACTTTGATCCCAAAGCAGGGAGATTTTTAAGGACGTGTATAGCCTGGTTTAGAGAGACACATTTGCATTCATCACATTGCAGCAGATGGTATTGAAAAATACTGTTTAGAAGTCCTGTTTAAACTATGACAAACTCACATTAGGAACGGTAGTTTGTGGCTGCCATCCAGTCGCCTATCTAAGAGACATACGGCAATCTATTTTACACGCACAAATCAGTCAATGTCGATCCGCAATCGCCACTAAATACTATTAGGGATATTGATTTCTGGGCAGAGTGTTTCACTTGAAGATGTCAAGAGCATATTTTACATTTACACAAGTTAATGGCAACGCATGCCACTTGTTTGACACTAAGTTGTAAGCGAGAAAAACTGAAATAACAACAACCCCTCAATCAGAAGGAAATAGATCCAGATGTGACTGAACTTAATTGTGTCGAGTGACTGCATGAATACTTACAATGTCATTTTAGTTTATGCACGATCAAATGATCTAGACTAGTTGTCTGAGCAAAATAAAAAATAACTTTCAAATGAGACAGCAGTTATGTCAACTCATTTGGATCTGGTATTTTGAAGTCTTCAGGGATTGCAGTTTAACTAAGACCCAACTACAATGCTGCGAAACGTTAACAGTGTTTCACTCTGTCCAAATCTCTCATTTTGATGGCTATAACGGTCCTCTGTCAAAAGCAGTTCTGTCTGCTTTAAAGTTGGGCTTTCTGTCAAAGTCTAGAACAATCCGACACACATTTACATATCAAGAGAATCGGGAGGGAGAAAATGTTTGACTGTGACTAAAAATACACCAGGTGGTACGACAGAAATATTTACACCCTACCCTTCAGCAATAAAGTCTTGGAAGTGTACAACAAAAGGAAAAAGTGAAGCTTACATGGTAGATGTGACACATTTTAATAGACTGACGGGCTGAGGTACTGTACATCAGTTGATGCGCTTTGAGAGGCATTTTAAATATTCATGCAAAATTGATTTTTAGGGCCTTCCCCAATTGTTTTCAATAGCAGTTTAATTTTCCCATCAATATCCCTCTCCTCTTTGTCAACCACGCCAAACTTTCAATGAGGTTTAGCTACTTGGGCCTTTGCTTATGAACAACAGACGTGCTGAAATTTCCCAAACATAGTTCCATCCCATTGCCATCCAGCGCATCAATTTCTATATTTCCGCTCATCAAAAGCCATAGTTCACTTACTGTATGGTTTTCACTGTGTACAAGGGTGCTCATGGCACAGATTAAAAGGCAATTTAATACAGAAAAGGGGATTAGATATACTATGGGCTGCACTAATCCTTAACCTTCAGTCCTGTTCTCATAGAGCCACAATATGCACACGACGATAGCATCGCAGGACCGGAGTTAGTACATTTCCATTAGGGCCGCCCTTCTTTATTCCCAGCAGCACATTTAAAGGCATTAGGGATGCTCTGTCAGGGCTAATAAAGGGGGCCAGCGGTGCCATCACACACACACACACACACACACACACACACACACACACACACCACACACACACACACACAACACACACACACACACCCCAACTTGTTTCAGAAAAGACATTGTTGCATGGGAAGTTTTCATAACCCATTTAGATAATCTACCTAAGACAATAGATGCAGTCCTGACCTTTGTAAGGATAGAAAAATCTTTCAGGAGACAAACATTACGCTTAATGTGAGCCTTGTTATCTAGATAAGGCAAAATTGTGTTGTACTCGGGATTTACAGTGCTAGATTAACAAAAAAATCCCTAATCAGATTATTGGAAGATCTCTGATCCTGTTATTCAGTTATGTTTGCAGAGAAATGGCCGGGATCCCGCATCGGGTCCCCCACAGCATGCCTGGTTTGAGAAGATCCTTTCCTCTGGATAAGGCAGCCTGCTGCTCATCTCAGCAGGGAAAGACAGGAAACGGGGTCATGGCCAGCATCAATCTTTCATATCAAAATTTGTGCACCGCAAAGATTCAATTTTCTGCACTTTAGTCTCCACTATTGGTTATCTACAGTATTTTTATTTATACATAAAGGTACATCTATTATTGATTTGTTTTAGGCCCAACTCTGATGGCTATTTACATCCGCCACGCAACCCAACTTCAGAAAGTTGGACTAAACTAACTGATGTTTAACACTGAACACGTTTTTTTAACATTAGCTTGAATCTTGAAAGGAGAATTTATTTATGATTTGCGCTGTACGGTTGAACACGTTCTGCTTATCCCAGCGTGGACACCATCTTTTCCGGCGCCTTCCCCTGTTGTCAAATACTCACCAAAAGCAGCAGAAATTCCACATTTCTTTCCCCTTGCCATCTACATATAAAAGCAAAATAATATAAAAAAAATAATTCAACATCTCCGCTCTTAAAGCCTGTGGGTGTGCCCGCCGAATGTGATGAAACCATGATGTGCACAGCTGTGAACTGTCAATCAAAAATGTCTCAAAAATGGATCCTACTGCATCACGAGGCCTAATTTTTGCTGGCTCCCTACCAAAATCAGAAAGAGTTCAACAGTATATTTCCATGATTTAATACTACGTAGTTCTGGTCGATGCCCGTTTTTGTCTTTATTATCTTCAAACATTTAAAATGTATTTCGGTATGTCTATAATCTAGGTACCACAAGATGGTAGCAAAGCACTACCTTTGTCGAAATTAAATCCTTCAACTCACTTCAACATAGTTGCTTGGCATTGAGATGCTAGAACATGGCAACAAAGTAGCACTTTTACTGCTTTGTCCAGAGGATAAATGCAACAAAGAGGTGGAG
Source organism: Syngnathoides biaculeatus (assembly GCF_019802595.1). NCBI lineage: Eukaryota > Metazoa > Chordata > Actinopteri > Syngnathiformes > Syngnathidae > Syngnathoides > Syngnathoides biaculeatus. The sequence continues at coordinate 13,258,957 of NC_084652.1, forward strand.
AATGAGTTCGTCACAAAAATTCACACAATGGAATAATTCGTGAATGCTGATTCACGTACTGCACAAGCAGGGATTCACTGTCGTGTCTTCAGGCTTGGGTTGTCCGAGTGGCTCCATGTAGTAGAGACAAATTCTCGTCTGTTTTGAGATACTTGGCCAGTAACAATGGCTTTTGTTCATTAACATTTTAAATTGTATCTCTGTTCAATCTGGCTATCCGTTTTAACGCTTCATCCCATTTACAGGCCACAACTGAGAAGAAGAAGCTGAGCCATGCTGGATCCAAGCCCTCCCTCTCCGAGAGCAGCGGCCGACTCCCTCAGATAGCCATGAACACCTGCAAGTACAATGGCGGCGTGGTGAGACCACTCGTGGGCAGTCTGGCGTCGTCGTCGCGCCGCAACCTCGCGGAGCTCGACTCGGAAACGCAGCCCCTACAGACGCTGCACAGCTCTGGCCTGGAGGTGGTGGTGTCTAAGGGTAATGGCGGCGAAGACCCCAGTAAGGCGTCCAATGAGAGCCTGGTCAGGGAGGGCAGTGGGCGTGGCAGAGGCAGGGCGCCACAAAAGAAAAACAGGGACATTGGCTACAAGCTCGGCCACCGGAGGGCACTGTTCGAGAAGCGAAAGCGGCTCAGCGACTACGCGCTCATCTTTGGAATGTTTGGGATTGTAGTCATGGTGACGGAGACTGAATTGTCATGGGGGGTTTACACTAAGGTATGTTGTTCGAGTGTGCATGTGAAGCATGAATCGCCGAATTGTGTGTTGTCATGGCTACTTTTTATACTTCCGTTGGAAGCTCCCACGTCTACAAGAGTTCATCAACACTTACGTATTCCCGTTGATAAAGAGTTGCAAAAACTACACAAACAAATTCAAGGACATGTCAAATGCTTTGTGAGGAATAAGAACATTTTCCTTTTCAACATTTCTATTGATTTTGGGCCTTTCGTCCACGCTTTCACACATGCTCGCCGATAATTGGATTCAGACATGTGCCATTGAGGCTTGGCTTGAAATTGATATTATCTCAGGGTTGGGGAATGGATGGGAAGAAGAGGGCAAAACCAATAACGAAGAATGGCAGAGAGTGGCCATCATTGAGAACGAGATGGATGACATTTGAGATGGGTGAATGAAGCCAATGGTAGGTGTTTAGTTCCATAGTAACTTTAAAAGAGAAAGAGATTTTCTCACGCTGACTGTACATATATTTGATTTTAGTGTAGGTGGTTGTCGACAAAAGTCTCAGAGCATCTCCCACACGGTTCTGAGGACCGGCCCCGCCTGTGTGGAGTTTGCATGTTCTCCCCGTCCTCCCACACCCCAAAAACATGCATTAATTGGAGACTCTAAGTGTGACTGAGTGCGACCATTGCCTGTCTCCATGTGCCCTGCGATTGGCTCGCAACCAGTTCAAGGTGTAACCTGCTTCCTGCCCGTTGAGAGCCAGGATAGGCTCCAGCACTCTCGCGACCCTTGTGAGGATAAGCAGCTCAAAAAATGGATGGATGGATAAAAAACAAGTCAAATAGCTTGTATTAGTAGTGTAATCAATTGAATGTACCATATTTTACGCACTATAAGGCGCATAGAATACACGCTACAGTCAAGGCTGGGGTTACGTTGCGCATCCATTAGATGGAGCTGCACTAAAGGATCAATATCGATCCACATATAAGGCGCACCAGATTATAAGGCTCGCCGTCGGCTTTCGAGAAAAGTGAAGGCTTTTGGTCCGTCTTATAGTGCGGAAAATACGGTAGGTTAAAAAAGACTTGCAAACCAGTCTGTTTTTGTTTTTCAAATTTTTAATTCATCCCAACTTGATCGGTATTGGGGTTTGTTTAATGTTTCCATTGTTTAAAATATTCTTGGTCTGCAGCTGGACAAACCACAAACTTATACAGTTTACATATTTATTTATTCAGTCGTTTTGCTCCATCCACGTAAACGTGTGTTTCAGCGAATTGGAGTTTTTATATTATTTTTTTAAAATCTTTTCCGCGTTTTCACCACATGGTTCCATTTGGGACCCAGAAAAATGATCATTTTTTTCAAAGAGAGGCTAGGTCTCAAAATGTTGCCCTCGCGTTTCCGTGTGTACCACACATACGCATCTTTCTTGTGCCAACGACACGGTTGTGCCAGTTCTCATACAACCAAATGCTAACACTGCCAACAACAATAATAACAATGGTGCACCAATATCTTGGATGTCCTTTACCCTGGTTGTTAGCTGGGCTTTCATTATGAGCCAGAAGTTTTACATTTCAGCCACACGAGTGAGAATAAGTGTACCTGAAGATGAATAAATGAAAGTTCTACTTTATCTTCAGTTGTCTGAAGTTTCTCTTTCTTGGTCGCTTCTTATTCCCCCGCCATTGTTGTTAGTATAGTATGTCACATGGATTTCTTATTCTCCGTTTTGCGTGACTTTCTTTGGCAGCAATAGAGCACCACTTCGGGACGGGCATATAAACTTCAGCATTTCAGTGTCTTCATGTTGACACAAACGTTTTTGGAAACAATTCCGTGTTTACAGAAAACTCTTGAGACTGATTAAATATGGCCGCTGCCAAGTAACACATGCTGGGGACAGTATTTTCCATCCCACGTTACATTGGATACGATTGACAAGGAGAACGACGTGTAGAGACTCTGACTTCTGGGATTGAAAACTCCTTGAACCCCTGGCAGGTGGATTAATTGATTTACCCAATGTTATTCCACCAGGGACTGCTTGAAACAATTTGAGACATTTAAATGTCTTGAGAACATGTTGCCGAGCTGAAGGGCAAAGTGATATAGTTGATGGCTAAAAATACATTTTGCAATCAAGACCACGGAAGGAGACGTGAAAATGAGCCGCACCCGCTGACAATTTGGACCAATATTTCTTCAGCTGTTGTTTTTGTTGTTCCTTGTCAGGCTGTGTCGTCGTTGTAATAACAACCGCATGATCACTGTCCTGTCATAGCTGGGCAGCTGTTTAAGAGATTTATCAAATGGCACGGACTGGTCTTATGCACTCTCTCATTTCCTAGATCTATGGCCCTAATGTGCACGCACGCACACACACGCACACAAAAACACTGCAGCTCTGGCATCCAGCTGCTGTATTTATCACCAGTGACGCTCTCTGTGGTGGGGCTCTGCTAATGCTAGCCTTGCCTTTTCTGCACCTGCCATTAAATGGAAAGTCCCCCTGTTAGTGCTGTGCTTTGATTAATTGCTCGTTTAGATGGCGGCGGACTGCGTCCGTGGATAATATCAGGCTGCACCTACACCTGCAGCTTCATTGTTTAGCGACGGCCTGTCCGTGGGGCTTGTGTGTAAACCCATTTATCTGGCCTCACTTAGACTTTTAAGCTAATAAGTAGCGTGTGTAGTGCATGTGTGTGGGCTTGTAGCTGTGTATTGCCCATTTTCTCAGCCTCTTGTACTTATGTGCATTTATATAGGGACATTTATTCTCCTTGTCTAAACCAGTAATGGAGCCATTTGTTTCCATTCCCCTCCCCACCCCCAGTTTTTTTTTTTTTTAATCTACATGGTACCTGGCAGTGAATATGCTCGGCTTTTGAATTTGTCATTTACTGAACTGCCGCACGTGTCTGTGTTGTTAAGCAGCAATATGCAACAATTGCATCTACTAAGAAAATGCAAATTATCCATTGAGAATTGATGCATGACACTTAGCGTGAGTACAACTAAAGGTTATACATGCTATAGTAATTTTGTGTGCAATGTCTAACAGTGATTATGATGGTTTTTTTTTCTCTCCTTTTCAGGAATCTTCATACTCATTTGCACTGAAATGCCTTATCAGCCTTTCCACTGTTATACTGCTTGGTCTTATAATAATGTACCACGCACGGGAAATCCAGGTGAGTCAAAATCATCCTCGTAGGAATGAAAATGACAGCGAAAACACCTTTATTTCTTTTTACCAAAAAACTCTACATTGTTGTGGTGTGATTTGTATGACTGAGACAATTATAAAGTGCATGTAGAATGTTGAAATTAGGTAATTGCTTCGTGGTGTTGTGTTGTACTAATTAAAAGCACTTTTACTTTGCCAAACAAAGAGACACACGTGGGAAAATGGTTGAGAATACGGCTTATGACTGGGTCCTTGGTATGCTGAATGGCACAGGGACATGGTCTGTCTATCTCTTTGTAGTCTTGCTAGTTTGACCTGGTGCACTCTGAAAGGGAAAACTTTCTTTTGTAGTTTAGGTTTGAAGTATATCTTTTGTGACACACATTCGTGAATTTTTCTCACTTGAAGTACTAGTCGGGCCGCAGAACCTGCAAAGGTTGATTTTTTTTTTAAAGCATATAATATTGATATGATGACCCAAGACTGTTAAGACATTTAAAACCTAGTAAAGGAACCTTCAAATTTATCCTGAAACACACAGGGAGCCAGTTCAGTGATCTTAAAACCAATGCGATGCGGTCCCAGCCTCTGAGTTTCATCGGTATACAGGCAGCTGAGTTCTAATCATGGTCATTGCGACCTACAAGCCAATGAGAACAACGTCCATCCAGTTTGTTATCAGCACAAAGTTCAAGACCCACCATTTGTGATGGTTTGGGGCGGTGTTAATGCTCAAGGTATGGTTAACTTGAAAGCGCCCTTTATGCTGGAAGGTCAGTACTGGTTTTGGAGCAACACATGCTGCCATCCAAGCAACTTTTTTTTTTTTTTTTTTTTTTTTTTTTTTTAGGAATTGTCCCTGCTTATTTCAGCATTGATATGGTCTATCGCTTTGTAGACATGCTGGTTGATTGTCTGGTCCACACTGAAGGGGAGAACTCAAGTTTGTAGTTTGAGCTTGAAATATATCTTTTGTTACACCAGTCCTAAACCTAAACCCTAAAGAGGTTTGCTTTTGTTTACTAGTATCAAGCCTTTAACTGCCACCAACATACTCAAACTATACATCAAGTATATATTTCAGTGGATTGGTGCAGAACTAGGTCTTGCACATCTTTTCTGTGAAATTTAGGTTTCTAACTACTATAACAGATCCCTGTATTATTTTTGATCAGCACAGCTTTTGAGTAGAAGATAAAGATTAGGGCGTGAATCTCCGCTTGTCACATCAAGTATGAGGGGCATTAGACAGTAAACAAGTGTAGGGACCTCACACTTAAAGTATGTTTATGTATGGTGTGCACAGAATATGTGTCACTCTAAAGGGGAGTAAGTGTGTGTTGCATGGGAAAAATATTATTCAGTCAGTAAATAACAAACTCCCAAAACTAAAAAATACTAGCATCAAAGTCACTGTTCTACTTGACATTTGTTTTCGCAAAAAGATGCATCAATTGGAGACTGTACATTGCTCTTAAGTGTGATTGTGACTGCGACTGTTCTGTCTCTATGTGCCCTGTGATTGGTTGCCAGCCAGCCTCCTGCCTGATGATAGCTGGGATAAGCTCCAGCACTCCCACAAGCCTTGTGAGGATAAGCAGCTCAAAAAAATGGATGAATGAATATCAAATAATGCTTTGTATCAAGCCTGCTCATGTTTTGTTCTATGTATGAATGCCCATATTTGTGTTGTGTTGATGCCAAAGAGGATTTGGAAGCAATGCTTAAAACCCGTGGTGAAAAGAAAGAGGGACAATCCTCATGAAGGTCTTGTTGTCTACTTTTCCTCAGCTGTTTATGGTCGACAACGGTGCAGATGACTGGAGGATAGCCATGACCTATGAGCGGATCTTCTTCATCGTGCTGGAGCTGCTGGTGTGTGCCATCCATCCCATCCCCGGCCAGTACGTCTTCACATGGAAGGCCCGGCTGGCTTTTACGTACGCGCCATCCGTGGCAGATGCCGACGTGGACATCATCCTCTCCATCCCCATGTTCCTGAGACTTTACCTGATCGGCAGGGTCATGCTACTTCATAGCAAGCTGTTCACGGATGCTTCGTCTCGCAGCATCGGCGCCCTAAACAAGATCAACTTCAACACACGCTTTGTCATGAAAACGCTCATGACCATCTGCCCAGGAACAGTTCTGCTCGTGTTCAGTATATCGTCCTGGATCATTGCTGCATGGACTGTGCGCGTCTGCGAGAGGTAAACACAGGCTGATGAATATTGGATAATGCTGGGGTCAAGTTGAAACACCTTTCTTCCTTCCTTCCTTCCTTCACTAGCCCTGCTGTGTCCTGCACCTGTCAGTGTTTCCTGGTTTTCCATCTCTAATTTGCACTTTAATCCACAGAAATGTGTGTGGAATTGTGATGATGAACACGTGGCCAGGAAGGCACACACATGCACAAGCAGCTCGCTCACGACACTGCCTGTTTTAAAAGTCGACAATTACAACACCCTGACACACGATTCATTAGCTGAGCAATCGCTGCACAACTCCCCACTCCTTGTGTTTATTGCTATATGGCTTGTCCATAATTCATGAGTGTCTAATTGTTTGTTTGCTGAATGATTTGTTTTGGTAATACAGAGGAGCCCCCCTGGATTCCCTAACCTCTTTTGTGCCCTAAACTGCACAACTGTCTCAAGGGGGGCAGCGACGTTTCTCGCTGAAAATGAAAGAGGCAGGGAGGAAGGAAAAAGCTTTTCGTTCCTTCCTCATTTGGCATTTACATAGGGAAATGAGACGTTAATGCCAGCTTTGATGTTATTAAGTCATCTTTGCATAGTTGGAGGGAAGGGGAGTCAGTAGAATGGGAGGGGTGAGGGTTGGGGGAGGAGGCTGCGAGCTCCATCGCAGCAGGTCTTGGTAGAACCATGTGATGCAGTGAAGCACTGAAAAACTTAAGAATCAGCTAAGAGAAAAGCTTGCTATCACTTTTCTTCAACCATACCCTGATTATTGATGCTCAGCGAACCCCTGCAGCCCACCTTGCCTGCTTCTACTCCCGTCTCGTTCCCAACCGTTCCTCTTCACAAGTCAACTGACTTCACACCGCGAACTAACCACCACCCCTCGCACGTCCAACCCTAGATCCCCGAAACCTGCCAATGCTGGAGAGCCGGTTTAAAACCTCAGTTGGGAAGCCGGCAGTGGAAAGATCACAGGATGTTTGAGCTCCTCTGAGAGTGAGGAGTTACCAACATCACAGTCCAGCTCAAGCTTGAGATACAGTACGTTTAAAGAAAAAACGTGGCAATAGAAAATTAAGAGGCTGTTTCCTCAACAGGCCATTTTACATCTGGAAATACACATCTGGAAATAACTGTGTCATTTGGCCATTTGTTTACATGACAACGGTGTTTAGGAACGTGAAAATGCAAACATCTTTGATTTTACTTTTTACAGAATAGACAGGTGAGATTTATTCGTAATTGCATTAATCCATAAGACACTTCACAGTGCTTTAGTAAATAATGAGAAAAATCTTAAAAACACACAATCCTAATTCAAATCATATTAAATAACACATAATTAATCATAATAAAATCAGAGTGCACATTAGATTAGACTTGATCTTTCAGTTAGTTCTGAAATGTATTTTTGACGGGATTCATTCTGACTCTGGGTACCAGCAGAAGACCTGTCCCTAATGTTTTCATGGTCCAGGATGAGACCATGTGGGACCAACATGTCAGAGCTCTATTTTAGTGCTAAGCCATGGAGAGACTAACCGGTTTTTAAGTCTATTCTCTGAACAACGGGAATTCAGTGAAAAGACCCAAGCACACAACTGATAGGGTCCTACTTCCTGGTTCTACTCTAGACCCAAGCAGCATTCTGGTTGTGCTGCAGCGGTTTTTGAGCTCGTTTGGAGAGTCCTGTGTAAAGGCTATAACAGTCGTCTGTCTGCTAGAAATATGTAATCTGTTCACGTTGCACATCACTAACAAAACGGTAACTGAGCAATACAGAGCTGTGGGCTTGTTTATGCGTAAAATGCTTATCCAGTTACGCTCAGTACTGTGACCAGTTGTGTAACATTACTAATAAAAGTCTTCCTTTAATACATCACATTAACTAAGAAGGGGCAACTGGTCTCACCGTGTTACCGCGTTTTTAAAAAGTGATGTTTTTCCAAAAGTGACACTTTTAAAACCTCTAAAACATTCCATTTGCAGAATGAAAGTCGTCTTTTTTTGTTTACCTTTGCTTTTTAGGGAAAGAACATGCAATACGTGCTGACGGAGAGTGGCAACACTTTCAATACCGTATCACATTAACGAGAGCGCTGCCAGTCACTCTTCAACAAATCCAGTGTAGCATTTACATCTTACTATTCCAGTGGAGCGTTTATGGTTTACTATAACTTAAATCTTCGAGAGTTATCGTGTCTGGCGATCACAACCGAAGCAGATAACTAGCGTGACTAATATCAGTTTCCTCTTTGATGTCGCTTTATGCCTGTTCCCAGATTAGTGAAAACCAGAGAAGTAGCTACTCTTCTGAGAAATGAGTACATTTACTGTTGTACTACATTTGGATTTTATTTGGTAAAATGCAATTGTTTAATTTTCATTTTTACTAATATACATTTTAGAGCTGTCATTGCTTGATACCGCGATAGCATTAAACCACAATTATTTTGCTCATGGTTGTCATGTTGTCAGAATCTAATACCTGCCCATGCCCAACACCAACAAAAGATCTTTTTTTATGGGAGGACAAGCAGTTGGTGGAAATGTCTTTACAAAATGAATCGCCAACTACAGGCCTGGCAATACAACCTTTTTCTTTATCTGTTTCTACTAGATCGTTGTCATGTAAACATACGGTAAGATCTTTTTTTACATGGTTATTGCTACCCTATGATTATAATGTCCTAGCCTATCCAGAAGTAATTTGATCTCCGATATCAAAAGCTGTGGACCCTGAACACAAGATTTAAATATAGTTGTACAATTGTCTCACGAGCCCAGAATGCCGAACAAAAATGCTGATTGGTTTGCTCTCACACATACATAAACACACTCTGACACCTCCCATGACTAGTGCATGTCGTCTGGTTTCAGTGTTGGAATAACATGCGTGTCTAGATGGGGATGTGATTGTATGGATGGGTGCAAGCATGCACATATACGTGCGAGTGAGTGCATGTGTTTGTATAATGTTTTGTTGTACTTTCTATTCCCCACTATGCTGCTCCATAGGGATACCATGTGAGTCCTCGCTCTCTAGTCGTGGAAACAAACAAATCAAAATCATATTTTGCACCGAGCTGGCGCCACTGCTACCCTGAGTCGGGTTTTGGGTGGGCAAGGTTTTAGTGGTGACGAGGGGGCGAGCCCCTTCTGAAACAATTAATTGATGAGCCCTCCCAAATTTAGTGTGCAGACAGCAGAGATATACATAGAAATAGGGAGGACCTGTGGAGTTGGTTTGAAGGTGGCACCATCCTTCAAAAGGATCCCTCCCAGTTTTTAGGATCTAGGAGCAGCACTTTGAAGCAAGCGTCTCTTCGCTAACTATTTTGTGTCGTGTGAGGCCAATTGGGGAGGACGAGAGGTGGAGATTTGTCCTTCAAGCCACCTTCCCAAGTTGGTCGCAGGGAATTCTGTCGCTTCTCTTTTTTTCCCTCCCTTTCTTGATGCAATTGTTATAGATCCATATTGCACAAAAGTCGTTTTAGCACCAACGCCAAGATTTGTATGAGGAGCAAAAACCTTTCTGTTCCTTCATTACCATCTCATTATGTGTCTCCTTTCACAAATTAATTCAAGACTGCTGTAATGCTTCCCTCAGACTTCTGTCCGTTGCCTCTACCCAAAATGATTTTTTTTTTTAAATGTATATCTAGAGAGGAAGTAGTCTGTTGCCAGACACAGTCTGAACATCCAAGAAAAGGACAGATGTCAAGTCATTAAATGCACTTTAATCTAACTACTGGTCAGGGGTGAGTGTGTTCATGATGGAGTGCAGCAATGATGTGTGGAAAGTGTAACAGTGTAAAATGATGGGAAGGTAAGTTGCTTCCAAATGGAGAAATTTTTGAAGCGGAGTTTGAGTGCTGACTGCAGTGTCTCCAGTTTTTTTTTTGTTGTTGTTTTTTTTCCTTCACATTCGTATCCCACTGGGGCCTCCACTCCCTGAGAAGGGTTGCGTCAGGAAGGGCATCCGGTGTAAAAATTGTGCCAAACATATATGCGTTCATCTGAGATGACACGCTGTGGCGACCCCGAAAGGGACAAGCCGAAAGAAACTTACTTACTTATTCATAAAATAACATCTCCCTCAGCCCACTACTCCTTGTAGTAAACATCAAAACAGCACGCAGGTTTTCATGTTTACTTTTCAAACTCTTTATTTCAAAGTAGGAAACAACAACAACAAGGGCGTGGGGTAAAAGAGGCGCTTGTTTCCCAAAGTGCTGTTTGAATATCTTCCGTCAACTGCGCCATTGCACTTTGACCGCGCTCCTGAGCCCATCAGAGGGCAAGCCGGTGTGAGATTGGACAAGCATGGAGTCTGTCTGGAAAATGCCTAGCTGAGGGGAACGAAAGACACCAAAGCGGAGAGACTGAGGGATGGAGGGCTTGAAGGGAGGGTGGAGTTTGAAGGAATATTAATGTTGCGCTAGATGGATTTAACTCTGGGGCCCCTTTTGCCTTATGTCTCGATGTGGCCCATCTTCACAGCTAACCTACCTCAACTAAGCTCCTTAACTAAGCTCTTTGGATTCTCCCTCACTCCCCTGCAGCTCCCTCCCCCCCTCTTCCCTCTCCTAACTCCTGACTGATCCCCTGCAGATCTCTTACTGTACCCATCTAACGTGGCATGCTTTGCCTCATCTCTCCCCACAACCGATTCCCTGTCCCTTTACCTTTTCGTATCCATCCAGAACCAAACAGGCTTAATCCACCCCAAACTCAGTTACACACTCTCATGCATGCTTTGCTTGCCTCCCTGGTCTCTCTCGCTGTTTTCTTTTATCCCAGTAAAATCTATTATCGAATTCTCTCCCTCTCCTGCTTGACTCTAACGCTTTTAACTGAAACAAAGTACTGCATTTCCAGGTGAGACGAGACCTATAGGCTACATGAAAGATACGCTTTCAAGACATTTAGGTGACTTTCTCTCATAGCTGCATCCCCTGTAGATGATCAGGTTTGACTTTCAAGTCAGCAACACCTCCACGCGGATTGTTTCATTGCTTAGTGAGAAAATACTAACAGCCCCAGACTAAGAACTACACCACATCACATGAATGACAGACCAAAGAAACACCCAGAAAGGCAACTTTGACTTTCAAGACACCATCTCAAAAATATGCATCACACATTTAGGTAGATTACGATCACTTTATAGTGTGTGGGATAAAACACAGCTGCGTTGATGCCTAAAGATACCAACATGGGTAGGCAAACATTAGGATTTTCAAAATTCTAAATTCCTGAGCCAATATGGTTCAGAATGCATTCATCATCACACTAGGATAATTAATAAAAAAGCCTAGAGCAAAGCATAACTTTTTGATTTGTCACTAAAGAGGAAGGTTGCAAAGGTTTCTTTAGAAGTCTTTGGTACCTACCTAGGAATACAATATTAGAAGTGGCAGGAAATACTGGAAATAAATTTGAAATATGCATGTTATTCTATTAAAAGCAACATTTTTTTTTAAAACCGTGTCACATAATCTTGGCTTTCATGCATAGTCAGTTGAAACTCCTAAAAATTCACCAATACTGCAATTCCGATCCCACTTCACTAGCCTGACAAATACCTTCCAGGTACAGTGATATAGTTGAGTTTACTTTGTGACATGCTGTGTTTGTGTTGTTAAACATTCGGCTCAAAAACGCATTTTCATCACCGTTGCAAGATGTAATGGCATTATCAAGTATTGGTATTGACGGGTTTTTGGCGATTACCTTAGTTCCCTATTGTTTTAAAAAATGTACTGATTAACTGGATAAACTGTCTTTTGTGAAAATTTCACCAGTGATTTGCAAACCTGCTATGGCGCCACTATGATCCTCTCGCCTTGTCTTTATTGCTTTTCTGTCCCTGATCTTGTCTGTCAGCTGAAGCATACTGAACACTTCCTCCAGTTTCCCTTTGTTAAATGCGTTCTAATCCGTTGAGAAATGCTAACGCTACACACACAAACAGGTGGAATCGTAATAAGAAGTCATTTTTTGCCCACAAGTCTTGCTTGTCTCAGCATTCACACAATAATAAGAGCTGACAATGAAGAACACACACACGTAAAAAAAAAAGCAGAGATTGTGGTAGTGTGACTTCACCTCGATAGTCTGTGAAATATTCGTGTAATTTTCTTGGATGTTTGAGGTACAAAGACAGATGCGTTTTGATGTGAATGGTCTCGACCTTGAGGACAAATGACCTCTGCGTGTTCTGCCGATCTTATGTGAAAGTGACACATTATCAGTGTCACTTTGCACACCAGCTGCTAAGTGCCAAACAGCAAACACCCACAATTATTCCAAAGCCATTGCATGAAAATAGTAGCAGCTGTCTTGCAGTTTAATTTTTCAGTGTGAAGGAACCTGCCAGAATCTGCCTACTTATAATGTACTGCACGAGTGTGTTAGTTAGTTGCCACACAACAAGTGATATTTAGCACGTTATAGATACATGTTTTGATGATGAGCATGTTTTCTTTTTCCTGAACAATACAGCCGTCCCTTGTTTATCGTGGGGTCTAAGTCGCAATAAGTGAAAGCTACAAAGTGGAAACCACATATTTTTGGGATTACATACCCAAATGTAGTTTTAAAAATATATATATATATTTATTTGCTCTTCTTATTCTTCCCCACACTCCTGCAAGACTCTTGTCAACAGTTTTGGTACTATTAAACACCTCTTAAATTCCTAAACATATACTCATACACACTAGTATTGTGTACTATGTACATTTTATTTCTTGTAATGTTTTATTTTTTCATTTTTACAGTTTCTCAACCATTGAAACTAGAAAGTATTTATTTGACCCCCTAAAAAATACTACATAGATTCAGAATCCCACATTAAGGTAAATTATGAGCAATAGCAATATAAAAATACAATTACAAATACACTTAATATCCAATAGTTGAACCACGATATTGAGAGGGAGCTCTGTACATACAGTAATCCACACTATGTGCTATATGTATAATTTTCCCATGTATTTCATTGTTACATTTAAAAAAAACAATACTTTAATTGCCCACAAGCTCCTGAATTAAAACATACCATGTATAAAATCAATTCTCACTTACATCAAAACATGTGGAACTCAAAAACTATTCAAACCTTTTCCCCCCAAAAGATCCCATTTATTCTCTCTCTCTCTCTCTGCCTCTCTCCCACTAAAAATGGCTGTCGCTAAAACCACTTTAAATATTTATTACATTTCCAAGACTTGACGTAAATGATGACAACTTTTTGGGGGACTTCATTTGGCTCCCTAGTGAGTGGAACCAAAAGACTACCAAACATTTTCTAAAGATTTATGAGAAATGTCATTATTTTAAATTTGGATGCTTTTCATTAAAAATGTTAGTTACAATCAGAAGGGTAATTTATACATCAAACTGATATAGATAGATAGATAGATAGAGATAGATAGATAGATAGATAGATAGATAGATAGATAGATAGATTAGATAGATAGATAGATAGATATAGATAGATAGATAGATAGATAGATAGATAGATAGATAGATAGATAGATATAGATAGATAGAGGGTGGAATTCAGGATTGTGTGCACAATATCTTTGTGGTTGCAATGACTAAAATAAGGGGGAGTTAATGCAGTTTTGAGAGCAAAGTAGGGGAAACAGGCTGCCCCATACGATTCAGTCATAAATGCTATTTTTAATCATTTTTATCGGGTGTGTGATTTACTGCTGCACAGCTGGGAGAAAATGTTGCAAGCGACCTTCATTGTTGCCATCTAAAGCTGAATAATGTGTCAAGTGTTGCCATCTGCTAAAACACTTTGTACAAGAGAAAAATAGACTTCAAATATAATTTCATGTTGCGTTATGAAGGGTGGGAACAACAATGAGAAAAATGTCAGGAATGGGAGTCTTAATCAAGACAGGTTACATTTCTGGTTCTTTTCCAATTCATGAAAAAAATAACAGCCTGGTTGTTTAAATTCAAAATAATGCAAATTGTGAAGATGTTGGTGTGTGCGTCAATACAGTATTCACTTCTATAATACTTTTTTAAAAGTAGCATAGGCAAATACTACTCAACATCTGAAAATTAAAATACCTCACACTCTTGGAAACAAGACTTGAAATATAAACAATAATTTAAAAGATGTCACCCATACTCGGTCTAATGCTACACACCACCAACAAAATTTATTTTCTTCTCACAACCAGCAAACAATTTAATTATTGCAGTAGGATGCATTTTAAAATACACTCTGAACATGAAATTACATAAATTTCAGCTGTAAAGTTGGTTCCAGATAGCTTTAGGTTGGAATCATAGAAATGAACAGCAGGAACTATAAGACACGCCCCTTTTGAGCTGCATGCCTATGACTCACTGGTAAAGTGAGGGCAAAGGCATCCCAAATAACAAGGATGCCTGTGCTGGAAACAGAGAATAACCTTTACAAGGTCCAAATATTTGTCTTATTCTCAGATGCCTTGAATAGATGGTACAAGCATTGACCCCCAAAAAACTAAACCTTAATAAAATCTGTTGAGAAATAAGCAGGTTTTGACTTCAATGTACAAGTATTCTGGGGCCCGCAGTAACACATCCATTAGCCGGGCTGCTACCACGTGCTGGCGTATCTCTGGTCTTGTGTTCATATTAATAATTTTAATGTTCCAGTCATTTAAGGTTTTCTTTATATTTCTGTCACGAGTATTTGCACTTTGTTACTTAATACCCACCACTGCGGTACAAAATATTCACTTTATGTGAGGACGGTGGACGCTTGTGTTGTTAATTCAACTTCTGCGTAAAAGTTGGCAAGGTTAAAGCTAATGCGTCTTAGTCCGGATGGAATGATGTTGTGGCTTGAGTAAATCAGATGTATTTTTGAGGTCATTGACAGTGTACGTAAAAATAGCAATGCATACTTAAATTCTCATCACACTGGGATTGTCCTTAAAAGCTTATCTGTCCCCCCCATCCCTGAAGGTTGGATGGTCACTTTGCAAAAACAAAAGCAGCACAAGGCTACTTGTAGAATGCATTGTTTAAATGTGCACAGCGTTGTTGTGAAGTTTCACGAGCTTTGTTCACAGTTTCCTTTCATGTCAGATCGGCCCTGCCGAGACAAACTGGCACACCGTGACACGCGAGCACTCAGAAGAACTGTTCAGAGAGACTGTAATGGAGTGCTTGATATCTGATAACCCCAGAGACACAACACTGAAATATTAAAATGAAGGGCTTCGTGAACAGTGCATTGTGGTGGAGGTCTGCTGGATCAAGGAATACTTGCACTTTTAGCAGGTGGAAGAGTGGCTGCATCTGTTGACAAGACCGACTGCAGTGTTAAGAAAATGTAAAGTGATTAAATGATTTATTAGTCCACCCTCCAATGGAGGCCTTGTTCTACAGCTACTGGAAATTAAGCACATTGGTAATTACCAAAATATTGTTCTACCTCCAGTTCGGTACAAGTACCAGTAGTGAGTAAGAGTCAGTGCCCATATACAATACAGTTCAGTTGTGTTTAACTTTTAAGTTAAAAACATGTGTCAAGTCTAATCCAGCCTTGTACATCAACTAATGCATGTATTCATCAAGAACATTTTTCAATTGGTAAGTTTGGAAGAGGGTTTTCACACAGGTTGTCTATGAAATTTATTATTGTAAATCACTGCAATGACTAAAAGATCCCTTTAGGTGCTGGTGTTGCGTCACTTTGGATTCGAGTTCAGCACAGCTTTTGAGTAGTTGATAAAGATAAGTGGGTGAATCTTGGCTTGTCACATTAATGAGGTGCAAGAGAACTGTCAAATCATTCGGAGCTGGACAGGTTCAGGCACCTCACACTCAATGTGTGCGTATAGTATAATAGTATGCGTCATGGTAGGAAGTCAAAATAATGTGTCATGATTGTGAGAAGATTAGGCTCTTAATGGAGTGAGTGAATGGCGAACACAGTGGAGAAAAGCAACTGACGTTCAACTCAAGCCATGCGGTGAGTCAGCATTGCTCACGGCGCATTTAATAGTCCTCTGTCTGTAAAATTAATTAGCATTTTGCCATTAAGAGCCCTTTATTGGTCTTCTTTTTGTTGTTTCACTGTTTGAGGCATCACAAAAACATCATTTTTTTGAACGCTTAGTATACGTCACCATATTTTAATGTGTTGTTTGGAGAGCCAAGTATTTTTAGGCCATGATTGACAACCACGGTTTTACTGTGTTCACAGTAAAGTGGACTAATGGATAGTAGGTCTGAAAACCATCCATGATTTGAAGCACATTTTTTCCTTTTCAGATTAAGTTCTGTCATATTATAGTTATTTCCCTTACATTCCTGAACAAGTAAAATGTTTTATTAGTTGATTATTTTAATTTCTGACTTTCCCGAAAGCCCACCGAGGTTCAAATCAGGGCATAAACAGATTAATTCAGTCTGAAA
This sequence comes from Syngnathoides biaculeatus, assembly GCF_019802595.1. Taxonomy (NCBI): domain Eukaryota; kingdom Metazoa; phylum Chordata; class Actinopteri; order Syngnathiformes; family Syngnathidae; genus Syngnathoides; species Syngnathoides biaculeatus. Next base: position 13,275,489 of record NC_084652.1, read on the forward strand.
TTTTGTGATTGCTGTTGAAAATCGGAAACTATAGACAGAGGACCGAGAATGCAGCATGGTCTCTGAGCCAAATAATAACAAAACAATTTTGTCAAGCTTGATACTTAAATTTGGATGAATTAATGCATGTAGACTGCCGCATCCCATCCCGGAATTTCTTCACACGCATGGTAGAAATCCATCATCCAAACAAAGGATTTACTTTCAGTTTAGTTATTCAGGTGATTGATAGCAATATACAGTATTATACATAATCATTCCCTAAAGTGCTGTCAGTATCATTTTCCTCGATGAATTAAATGTTGATGAGGGTAAGACATAAGGGAACATTCTAGATCACGAAACAATGTCTTGTCAATGTTGTGAGAAACTGTACCACCTCCAAGGATTTCAAATTATGGTCAACATGACACTGAGGCAGTTTGACAGGTACAACATGCATAAATATACGGAGTGGACAAAACGGAAATTTACTGCTGCGGTATGACAGTCCAGTGACATTTGACTTTGAAAAAGAAATTGCATTGTAGCTACTAAACTTGGACTGATTGGGATTTTCTGCACTTAATAATGACTGTGTTCCATGGAATGTTTAATATCTTGGAAATCCATGTGTACCTGTTTCCTGACTGATAACTTTCACCAATGTCAGTTTAGAGGAAGTATGCTATAAAGTGCAATGTATAGTGCAACATTTTTTAAACTCATTGATCGGCCCCAAAAATCCTGACCGTGTAAAGCCCAGTAAACATTTGACATAGACACTTCTCTTCAAGTTGACAGTTATATACGCAGAAAATCAGTTATGACATTGAAGTGTGCTGCAATTCTTACAGCTTCATAGAAGCATCGGGTCTTCAGTCATGTCTGTAAAGTCTCTTGGTAGCGGGGTGGTCTCTGAATGTGAAAAACGATTCAAAGTCAAGGAAATGGCGTGTGATGAAGGTGAGACGGCAATAGCTTAATGTGATTTCCATTTAATTACTGTTTGTGTGTAGCTCTGGAAAGAGCATGGGAGAAGCGAAGTAGCTGGTAGACATGTACGTACGGTCCCTGCAACTTTTGGAGTGTTGCATTCCTAAATTGTACAAATGACAAATACACACATGACCATGAGAAGACTGTTGACCAAAACAAGTTGTGTTCAGTGGTTATGTACAGAAGTGTAGGAACAAGGTATAGGAAGACTTCACAAAAAAATGCCTTTCACAGCCGTTTTTCAAGGTTATGGCTATGTAACTGCATACAGAATATCAATATCATTTTTAATTCTGAAATCTGGAAACCGTGAACGTCACTATATCACAGTTTCCTCGCTGGAGATGCTTTGTCTGGCCTTCATTAAGTGAAGAGCCTTCTCTATTGGGTTAAGGTCAGGTTAGTGACTTGCACATCGGAAAATACGCCCTTTATTTGGCTTTATCAAATCTTGAGTAGAAGCAATTTTGGGGATCAGTCATTATTCATCAGGATAGTGATATGTCAACCTATAACTTTTGCAGGTCATCTTGTGGCTTCTGCCAGATGTCACATTCTGAATCAACATCAGTAGGCTCGTCGCATTCACTGCCTGCTATATGGCATAACTGCTCCACCATGTTGGACAAACCATGTGACTCACTTATCTACCGTAATTCCCGGCCTACAGATCGCTCCTGGTTATAAGCCTCACCCAGTACATTTGTAAAGGCAATACCATTTGGTACATACATAAGCCTCAGCTGTGTAAAAGCCACAAGTGCTCACATTGAAACCCACATTGAAACACAAGATATTTACAAAGGAAGACGGTACACAGAGAGTTTAACGGTAGCGCCGCCGCACTAACGCTAACGCTAGTGCTGTGCTAACAGGGCCGGTTAAAAAAAAAAAAACACTGGTAAAAATCACTGAGACACGGGAGTAACACGCTAGTGCAGCGCGGACAGGGCCAGACCGGTAAAAGTCACTTCCTCGGCACACATATTCCACAAGTCTCACTCTTACCTTTTCCGCTCGAGTGCCCCCTTGCGACCGAAAGAAAAAATGCACAAATTAGCCACATCACCGCATAAACCGCAGGGTTGAAAGCGTGTGAAAAAAGTCGCGGCTTATAGGCCGAAAATTATGGCAATATTGTTTATGTAATATGGTTTTCCTTTTTTTGAACGTAACCAATGGTTTGAACCATACACTAAACTGAAGCTGCAATAATGAATGAAAATGGATTTTTGCATTATTAAAGAACAGCATACATCCAAATTGTGCACGTGAGGTGCAGGTATTATTTTTGTCCACTTGTCGCCGTCCTCATGATGTATTTAGTATCTTTGACTTAGAGAGTGTATGGCTTTAAAAGGCCTGGCCTGGTGAGTGACGTGTTTCAGCAAACGAGAACGTAGTTAGCTGTTGCTATCTCAGTCAGTATTTGCTACGGCTGGGCATCAGTTGCAGCCACAGCAGCTCATGTATAAATGGATTACCCGTTTCTTTCCTTTTTTTCAGTAAAGCGATTAAACAGCTGCGTCTATCCTTGATCAGTTCTGGTATTATTACAATATATATGTATTACAATACATTCAAACTAGCGGTGGTAGCCTATATTCAATTAGTTAACATTGATATGTTGGCGTGTTGAAGACTTTAGATGTGCGGGTGTGGTATGCAAGTTCTACTTTGAGGTAGATGCACACATTTTATACATTTTTTGACTGTGGGACGATCCCAAGCTTTGGATACTCTCTTCCTTTTAGAGTCTTTCCTCTTGGCCTGCGACCATATCCCCAATTTATTTTGACACATAGTAGTGAGTGCGTCTGCAGTAATGGAACATTAATCCCAGTAAAATTTTGAGGCAGAGTTTGCTATTTTTTTTTTCGTAATTCAGTTATTTGAATTATTTGATTTCTGCTCTAGATCAACCTTCTCCAGAATATTATGGGTGTTTATTGATATTGTGAAACTTCATCAAGGAAATTATTTTGCCATTTTTTCTCTTACCACGTACTGTGTTAAATTCATCATGAAATGCATGTGTCATTAAATGGGCCAGTCCTCATTGTACGTGCTGCAAAATGCTCGCTTTGCCTGCAGCTGTGATGTTTGCATCCTTGCAATTATGTTTTTTTATGTGTTGAAACCGCTCATACAATCAGCACAAGCGGCATCGCGTCACGTTTTGCCGGGTGATGTCAGTCAGCGCTCAAATGTACGTATGCGAGTGAGACTCACACTTGTTGAAACAGAATTTGTTTTTGTTGATGTGAATCCAAAGTGCTGGAAGATTGGGGAAAGTGGCGGTGATTGCCGCAGACAGTGGCAACAGAATGTTAAAGCAGAAAAACGTGCGAATGCGGCTGAAGTCAAGTGCTTGAAACATAAAGAAGGATGAAGTTTGGAATCCGAGTTTCAAGTATCGCTCTAAATGCCTCCGTTTGGAAATAGGCTAATGATTCTAAATTACCGTGTCACGGGGGTTTAACAGATTAAATGAATTAGCCCAATGAAAGACAACCTTTTGAAAGCAAGCCATCATTTTGAACCAATCCTATCACCAAAATAAGTTCATTACATCTTAAAAGCCATCTGGAAATAAGTTTATGTAAAATTAGAAGATTATTGAAGAATCTTTTTGGAAAGAGGCTCTCTGCTGCTGGTTTGTGTGAATGTTGTACATACATACTGTCTGATTGTCTCACACCCTCCATCTTTACTACGTTTATTCAAGCTTTCGGTCCCTTTATTACACACACCGACAGAGGAAATTTGCACTTTTTATGAAATGGGTACAAGTGATACGAGAAATAATTTTTGTGTGTGATGGGGACAAACGACTGGATTCATTCGGTCAGTTTATTGTTTTTCCCAAATATGTTGCTTTTATGATGTTGACTATTTGAATGGATACGTGACATATTCTCATATTTGTGTCCCTTATCCACAGTTGAAGGAAATTTTTTGGTGCTTGATTTCAAATGACTAAAGTGTGAGATTATAGCGTGTGTCATTATGCTTACAAAGTGTCTGTGAGGAAGATTTTATTAGTTGGGTGGGGGGGACTAAGCTCTTGTCCTTGAGTAGGTCTGAAGTGGTGCCAGCTCTTTTCCGTGCTGTTCCTAACGTTAACACAGTATATTGAGAGCCTTAAAATACTTCCGATCAGCACCTGTTCCGCCCCTGTCTCTATTCCCAAACGACTTTCCTTTGCTCTATTTCTCTCTTTACACAGTATGCTGCTCTATATACAAGTAAGGCAATTATTAGAATAAAAATGACATCTAATTTTGTTTCCTATTATTCCCTGCGGTAGTGTAATACAGTGGAACCTTTAGGGTCAAACATATTTCATTCCGGTTCATTTCGGTACAATGATGTATTTAGATTTGTAAACTTTTTCATCTTGGCAATAATCGTAACGGTAAAACCTTTATGAGCTCTGATGATAGGGTTTTAAGTAACATTTTAACATTTAGAAATGTTATGAAATCATTTTTTAAATTATTTGAAATAAAAGACAAATAATTAATTCATTAAATTAGAACTATTAAACAATCAATCTCAACTTTAAAAGCTGAATCACTTCTTAGATGGGGCTTGAGTTTTACTTCTTTGAATTTCCACTTACATTGGGTTTGCTGTACTCTTGTAGGCTTACTAGAGCACTATCTTCTAAGTTTTCCGAGTCACGAATCATTGGTCTGACTATTTATTGATTTATTTAATAAATATTTATGTTGTGAGTCAAATTCTGAGGTACCAGCAAGCTTCAGATACTCTGCAGCGAGATGGTGACAGCGAGTGTCGCAACACCCACGCAGCATCCCGCATCTTGCAAGTTTAGATACAAGTAAATTGAGCTGACTAAAAAGAATTAAAGTCGGAGGTACGGCGGCAACAGATATAGGACAACTCAAATAGTTTGATGATTTTAAAAAAGGTTGATACAAAATCTATAACTTGAAGCTTCGGAGGTACCATTTTTCCACACTTTTCTACTGCGGTTCCATGCGCCACTGTATGTAGACACAAGTCTGGAATAGAGTCTGAGAATATCAAGAGCTTGGAATCATTTCACAATAATAATAATAATAATAATAATAATAAGCACATTCATGCACAAGCTGCCGATGCCCACAACTCAACTCACTCAACACACAGATTTGAGTGAAAGGTTAGCATGTGAACAGCCAGCCAGTTTGTTTGACGCGCCTTTTAAAGTTCTACCAAAGTCACAGATACTACAGTAGAACGTGAGGATGGCCACCACAAATATAATGTTTATCAGGTTTAATGATGCAAAATTAGATTTTTTTTCGGATAATGTCGATGAGGTCATCGATACAATGCTAGTTTCGAAATAGTTTTAATAGTTGCAGCTCCACTCATGAGTCAAGGCACGGCCGTCTATTTTTTTTTTCACGTCATCCTCACTGAAGTGAGCTTGAATCCCCATCAATATGGCTGACGTCTCACCCGATGTCCTCCATGACCCCGGTTGGACTGCTTGGTTGGATATGTTATGCTAATTTCCACCATGTATTCGACTTTAGAGGTTCCACTGTCTATGATTTTCCCAGCTGTATTAGAGTAAGTTTGCGTTTGACTCCCTCTCAGCTCGCCTTGATGGCAAGATGAATGAAATGAACATACGCGCGATCAAGTTAAGCCCCCTGGCAGCTATCAAAGGAAAAATGGTGACATGTTGAGATGCGGGTAAAAGAGTCAGTGGTGTCATACTTAGCGAGCACATCCAATACTGTGCCACTTTTTACGTACAAACAAACACATTACTCGCTTCCAACAGTAGTACTGCAGTATTTCTTAGAGGTGCTCTCTCCAAACAGATCCCCACCTGCTCTCAATATACTGCCTCTGAACCATGCAGGATGCAAATTATTATTATTTTTTTTAAACTCTTGCATGTTGTCAAAAGGACTGCTTCTCTGCATGTCATCAATGGACCTCGAATCCCATGGACTGTACTTTTTTGTCATTCTGCGAAAAACAAAAGTGCTCATCTTTCGTTTTGGAGCATGAAAGGAAACAGGGAGATTGGTCATTTTAAGAACAGGCGAACAGATGGGTTGATGTTACCTGATTGCAATGCGGTGCCTGGGAGGAGAGAAAAAAAACAACAACACAAATTTGATGTCCGATAGATTTTTATAGGTTGTATTCTGGTCAGTGCTTGTGTTGTCAGCTAATTAAGAGAGTGTGTGTCGGGGCTAATTATTTGGACCATTTTTTAGTGCAAGTGCTGGGTCACTGCCTGAGTTTGAATTTGCAATTCATTATCAGTCTGGGCTGAATTGCTTTTAGAACATCTTCAGGCAAATCCCAAGAAATTAGATTGACATACATTGTCTTGTCAGGAGGATGTTAGGTAGCCATTGTCCCAAAGTGTTTCATAAATATTTAATTTTCTATTCCAAATTGAATCATATCTGATCTCCTCCTAGACAGCCCATTGGGAATAATCAGACGAGTTGAATGCGGGCGGGCGGATTAGGCAGATTTGCCTCAGTAAAAGCTATGGGATTGTCATCATCAATGGAGCTTTGTACGGTGTGTTTTTTTTTTTTCTAAAATATCTTTGGATCTTCGCAGTGGGCCTTTGGACTGTCAATTCAAGCATGACTGTCACCTATTTTCAGCAAACAACAAAATCAGGAGTGATCATTTCCATTTTCAAACCTTGCTGGGGGCAGCATAAACCCCACGTTGGTAGATTCATAAGAAAGGTGTGACTATGGCAGGTGTCTAATTGGAGGCAGAAATACATTCATTTTTGGGATATTCCAGTTTGACCTGTGGTGTTACTCATTTTACTGCAACATTCTCGTATCGTTTGTCATTTCACTGATTCTTTTACATTTTTAGCGCTTTAGTCATTCGGCCTATTTCTGAATGCTCCCTGGTTTCATTCATCTCACCAACAGTCGCTGAACATGAAATATGTTTGGTGCTTTTGTTTTCGCTCATTTCATCACATCACATGACCGGGTACGTGTCATTTTAAGTTTCTTTCTGTACAAGGACAACTACTCTCGAGTACTAGCTGATGCCATTACATCTTACAAATGCGGCGATGTATTATTTTCATCAAATACAGTAGCTTGTACTGAACATGTCACATGTTTAACTCAAACTCAACACTTTGTCATGTAACAATTTGCCATTTAAACATGACAACACTAACCTAATAAATCCCACATTACAAAACTGATGAAAACAAAAGGAATCAGTGCTGCCCTGCTAAATATTTTCTGTAGAACATTTCTAAAGAATTTCTAAAGAACTATAGAACTTTAGGATCCGAGTCCTATAGAATTTCTATAGAAACATTGTTGTTCTGCAGAAATTCCATACAAAATCACGGCAAAAGTTCTACAGAACAAGTTGTTCAGTACAAATTCTATAGAATTCCATAGATTTCTATAAAATTTCTATTTAAAATTTTTAGCAGGGTGCGGTCGTTGAGTGTGTCAACAAAAGCATTCCAACACAAAATATAATTCCCATAGTAATCAATATTATAATAATGTGCAAAAAGATTTTGAATGTACAAATGTACAAATGCAGCTCACGCAGCCATGACAGCTAATGTAAACATGAATGGCGGCGGCGCTCAACAGCAAGCGAGCATTAATTAGACAGGGGGGCGCAATGTTCATCATCCACTTTGCAGAGCATAATTTACGGTGTCCTAAAAGCGTCTTCTTCCTCCACACACGGCTCTTACCGAGAATGGATTACGTGCTCGTGATGTGGCATCGGTAAGTACAGTATCTGAGAATTTGTACGAGTAGGCCACCCATTACTGGTACCGGGATCCGATTGGCGCATCTCTACTACTTTTAAACGTGTTTCTCCGTCAACCTTTTCATGCATTTTCACATCGTTTGGGTAACACAGAATCCCATGACACCTCCTCGACTTCCCCCACCAAGCACCTCCCAAACACATTTATCCAGCATGCCCTCCTCCGACCAAAATGTCTGCGGTCTTACTCACTTGATGTCTCCCACCTCTGCTCGTCTTTCTTACTTCAGGTATCATGACAAACAGGAAGTGACCAGTAACTTCCTGGGCGCTATGTGGCTCATCTCAATTACCTTCCTCTCCATTGGTTACGGGGACATGGTACCGCACACGTACTGTGGGAAAGGCGTGTGTCTGCTTACAGGGATTATGGTAGGTTCCCCTTTTTTCTATTATACTCATACAGTCATTATTTTCTCATTATAGAAGTTCAGCTTGTTCTCTCTCCAGGTTTAACGTTGGATGAATCACTGCAAAACCACATAGAACTCAATGTGGTGCTGTATTTACTTTACGGAAACATTAAATACTGTAAATCTGTTTGGTTTGTTTACACTAAAGTGTCCTGAAAGTGTCTGAATATATTTCATTTTTCATACGGTATTCCCACATTGACTAAGTACAAGAATGTAATATTTTGTACGGGTCACAATAGGTTGGGTTAATTTTCGCTATCCAAAGTATTAAATATGACTAAATCCATCCATCCATCCATCCATCCTCCCATTTTATTCGCCGCTTATCCTCACGAGGGTAGCGGGGAGCGCTGGAGCATATCCCAGCTGTCAACGGGCAGGATGCGGGGTCAGGGCACATTGAGACAAACAGCTGCACTCACAATTACACCTAGGGGCAATTTCCATCCATCCATACATCCATCCATCCATTTTCTCCACCGCTTATCCTCACAAGGTTCGCAGAGAGTGCTGGAGCCTAACCCAGCTGTCAACGGGCAGGAGGCAGGGTACACCCTGAACTGGTTGCCAGCCAATGGCAGGGCACATCAAGATAAACAGCCGCACTCACAATCGCACCTAGGGGCAATTTAGAATGTCCAATTAATGTTGCATGTTTTTGGGATGTGGGAGGAAACCGGAGTGCCCGGAGAAAACCCACGCAGGCATGGGGAGACATGCAAACTCGACACAGGTGGGGCCGGGATCGAACCCGGGTCCTCAGAACTGTGAGGCCAACACTTTACCAGTTGATTCACCGTGCCGCCTAGGACTAAGTCACAGGAGACATTTTTACAAGGATGACGTCAAAAAAGTTGCTTGGTCTTAAAGTGCTATAAGAATCAACAAAATATTAAGAGGAAAACTTCTAGTGCTACACAGAAATATTGTCAGTTGTTTTACTTACTGTACGATGAGCATAAAGTCATAATATTTCATGGAAAAATTGTATAATACTGCATTTTTGTGTTTAGACAATCATTCATCACCCCACGATTTTGATATAATACCGTGACAGTTTTGTCACATGACTATTGTGGTCGAAACTAACTAATTGTCCCATATAGCCCTCCATATGCATCGTTGTGCCGTTCCACAATGCCATTTGCCACAAAGTACGCTTAAGCTCTCCGACTTAGTCATTTGTTATTGTTTTGACGGGGATTTTGCAAGCCTTTAAGGGCCCAGTTATACCTTCTGTCAAAATGTTTGATTGCGATCGCTTGTGAGTGTGGTGAGGTTATTAAATCCCTCAAACACGTTCCCCGGTGCATGTTGTGAGGCTGAGCGTATCTTTTGTGGAACAGGGAGCTGGCTGCACTGCACTTGTAGTTGCAGTGGTAGCCAGGAAGCTGGAGCTGACCAAGGCGGAGAAGCACGTCCACAACTTCATGATGGATACGCAACTCTGCAAACGAGTGAGTGATCCATCAACCGGCGGCCGTTAAGCAAAGCAAACGTACAATTTTTACACGCCGTATTTTATACACTGCGCTTTACATGAATAAAAGCATTTAAAAGCTGTATTGTAGTCATACATCGGGAAGTGGACAATTGCAAAAATAAAATACTGTTGGAGACCGACGCCCACAGAGCAGGTGATTGACCCATGCGTATTTGAAGCAACTTGCTGCCATGGAAACAGCATTTTGAGGCGCCTCATGTGCTGCTTTATTTTATTTTTAAATGAACCACAACATTTCATAACAGTCAGTCAGTGTGTTGCGTCACAGTGTGTTTCCTCATTTCGCAGGTGAAGAACACAGCTGCCAATGTACTCAGGGAAACATGGCTCATCTACAAACACACCAAGTTGGTCAAGAAGATTGATCACGCCAAGGTGCGGAAACACCAGCGCAAGTTTCTCCAAGCCATTCACCAGTAAGTCCCGCGTTCAGATCGTGAAATAATATTGACAGCCAGCAACCACCAAATGAGACTCGCTCAACGTGCCACCATATAATGTTAAAATCTTAGTGGTAGAGACTATTTAAGATAGATTCTAAATAGCTGCACTACATTACCCATTTCCTGTGATTTTCAGGTGCATACACACACACAAACAGTACAATATCGTGAAATCCCCACCCCCCGTCCCCACCCTTCTTCCTCTGGTCCTTTTTCCCACCAACCCCCCTTTGACCTTGTGCTTACAGTGAGAAGTGTGAAGGTATCAGTCGTTTGGTGAATGTCGTGGGGTTAAAACTGTGTTCTGTCTTTGTTTTGCTCTATCACCACAGAGCTCAGAAGTAAGTTGAGTCTTCTATGTTTCCTCCTTCTGTCTCCTCAACATCCTCCTCTCTCCTCCATGTCTGCCTTTGACATGCATGAACAGAGTGCGTGTTGCCAAAATAAGAACCATCACAAAACAGAAGAAAACAAATACGCCGGGATTGTTCTTTTTTTTTTTTGGTTTTGCTGAAGTCGGTGCTGCATTGACGACGCTCTCGCCGCCGTGGTCTCTTGAACGTAATGAGACAAAAATGAGCGCCCGCGTTTTGCAGCCGGTGTCGATAGTGGAGGCTCGCCTGGGGGGAGGGTGTGAAAGACAGAAAGAAAGAAAAAAAAAAAGCATCTTGCAGAGAATGAGCTTGAGCTTTGTTTGTCCTGTACTATGTTTGCCCATGATTAATATAGCTCCTCTGGAGACTATATTAACCTGCATCAACAGAATCATTGTGCACGCCCATTGATTTGTCAACATACGCAAACAAACACAGCAACACACATATGCTCTAATTCTAATGATGGTGAAATGGTTTCTGTTGTGTTATGGTTAACATTCTTTTACTTCCGACGTTGTCAATGTCATTAGTACTAGTACAATCATACAACAAACCATTGGAATTTTTTTTTTTTATGTCCACACACACACAAAAGACATTTACAAATTTACGATAAGCAGTATTCCCTTTGACTCACAATTTATTTTGCCCGGAGTCCTTTTGGGCTTTTCTAAGATCTGCATCCCTAAAAAAAATGGAGTATGTACCAAAATACATAGTACGAAAATGTTTTGTGCGGCAGATTACAATGTAATGAACGTGGATGATGTCATTGACATTTTTTTTTTTTTTGCTACAGTACCAAGGGAAGCTCCTTTGTGCTCAGGGAGCAGTTTCTGACAAAGAAAATCACCATTATACTGAATGTCATTGTTGTAATTAGTGGGAGTATTGAGGATGTTTTTCTCTCCAACCAGGCGGTCTCATCGTGTCTTCCTTAATGTAGCGAAGCAAAGCATATTTATTTGTATAGCACATTTCATACACAAGGTAATTCAATGTGCTTTACATGATTAAAGACATTTGAAAACAAAGAAATACAACATTTAAAACGCCATAAAAACAATACAAATATTAATAAAAAAGATAATTAAAACCACATACAGTGCAAGTAATATGATCAAAAAGTGGATATATTCTGAAAAGTATGAGAAAAAAGAAGAGTTTTCAACCTGGATTTAAAATGTAATGCATTGTAAGACAGGACATTGTAGCCTGGCTATAAAAAAAAAAAAAAGCAATATGCATTTCTGTCTGTTTCTATTCCACTTGTTATTTATTTTGTTTTGTTGATAGAATTTGATATTTTAAGTCCTCAGTAAATTGGCTAATAGATGTTAAAAACAAATGATTAGCGATTATCATCTTACGGAATAGTAAAGGTGACTAGTGGATTAATGTGTTCAATGTCTAGTAACAGTAGATCTCATAAATATTTAGAATGGGCAAAGGTCCTCACACAGACATGCTCTTGCTGAGAGTCCATCTCCATATTTTCACTTGGCCAGGTGTCCCCATACGTTTGTCCGCACAGTGTAAAATCTGAAAGCCATTCAAGACGTTGGAGCAGTCGCGCGCAGCTCCCATGAAGCGATTTGCACATGAATAAAAGCCGCTGAATGCCATCTTGTCTCGTAATTTGCTGAACAGGGAAATTCCTCCCCTCACACGTCCAGGTGACGGCAAAATAGCGCCACAGCCAACAACGACACACTATTCAAATCGGCGGCAACAGTGATACATGCTAATTTGGCACGGACGTCAACTTGTGTGTCACGGCAAAAAGTACTGTATGTACAGTATGGAGGCAAAGCAATAACATTTGACATCTCATTTCAGGCCCCATTTGTGGCATCCACGCAAAAACACGTCATGTACAAAGACACACATTTCATTGTGTGCACACCACTCACAGTCACTGCACGCTTGCAGAAAACAAATGGTTTTTTTTTTCAATTATTTTTATTCCTGGCACTGGATTGCGTGTAGCCGTGAGAATGGGCATGCCGTCCTTTTCTTTAATCTCTTGTTTTTTGGGTGATAACTGATGAGAATGTTTTGATTTGAAACGGATTTGAAGGCTGCTCTCGAATGGAAGCATATTGCATTCTTGCTGACAGATACATCCAACTTTAATAACACAAATAAAAGCTTTCCGCTCACTACATGCTCTGATGCAAAGCGTTAAAGTGTTAACAATAACACGCCCCGTGTTAAACACCGTACTGATTTGTGTGTCCATATTAGCTCAAATGTAATTTTCATTTCACAATAGGATTATGTTCTCATTTGCCACTGAGCGAAGTGGTCGCACTTTATTGAATTCATTACATTAGCCACAGTAGCGCCGTGAGTTATCTGATGCTTACTTGGCGAGTTTAGCTAACACTTCCTGCAGCTATTAGAGTGAAACAACAATGATAGTAATGTACTCAACTTGACTGTGTTTTCCCTGACACAAGCAAATGCTACATCATCTCGTTTTAACCACGGGAAAAAAAAAAAGAAGCCGTAAACACGAGCCACAAATGTAATATGCTTCCGTCATTTTTGCATGTATTGGTTTGCTATTGAATCGATAAAGACCAGGAAGAGCTTGAATTTCTATACATATATATTTATTCATTATATATGTATGTATAATTAATACGTTTCAAGCCTGTAATTATGATGCATGCGCAGTGATGTTTTTAGTTTCCACTGGGTGTTATTAAGTGAGAGAACGCTCCTGATAACAAAATGTATTGTTCCTCCTCCTCCTCCTCCTCTTTTCTTTTCTATCGGCCCTTTTCATGACCCCAAACAACCTGCTACCTTCTTCTCTTTTTGGCTTCCTCTCCCCATCTCTTTTGTCTCCTCTTTCCCTCCCCTCCCCCCTTCCCCCATCTGCACCCAGACTGCGCAGTGTGAAGATGGAGCAGAGGAAACTCAATGATCAGGCCAACACGTTGGTGGACCTGGCGAAGGCAAGTTCCATTGATTTAGTCTTTTTCACACCCGTTTGCACATTACATAGAGTGCGTTGACATTTCAGAATTTATGCTTAGTCTTAGTCGCTTATTAGTATTAAATGAGAAATTTGTGACTAAGTATGGCTAAGTGGAAAATAAAAGTAGTGGGAAAGCAGATACACACATCGAGACTAGTTATCTACGTACTTTGGTCAAATAAGATAACTCCCTAAAACAGGAAAAACAAATTCTAAATTAAAGTATATCAAGAAGAGTTGCAGATGGATTTATGACAGTTAAAGGGGAAATCCAGTGGTTTGCATTAACACTGTATCCAAAAGGTCATGTAATATGTACTCTATCTTGACAATGTGATGTTAAATCCGCTCTCGTTTAATAGTGTTTTGAGAAGATTTTTATTGACAATTACGAATTTTCAGGAGCACTGCCATTTTCGCACCTACGTGGGCGGATGTGACGTGTTACGTGCCGTTCCAAATGCTCAATTACATGGGACACCTTTATGCCCAGCACTGATTTCTCTGATTTATTTAAAAACACCACCTATATAAAATGACACTTCAAAATCATGAAAAATCAAGCCGTTGTCTATGCTCTAAAATGTTTGGGGACTTTCTGCTGAATGCATGAAACCCTGCTGAAAATTACTGTAGGTGCTACTTCACCTAGCATCTTTCTTATGCCTAAACACCCATACATGTTTGAGCTGTATAAATATAACCGTTTAAGGCCTCTGGTGACTGGAATGTAGCCCAGTTCTTCATGGGACTTTCCACACCATGTTGACAGGTGCGAGCCACCAGCTAATTTGTGAGCTGGCAGGCTTGGGCCTTGTATTAATAGGCAAGTTAACCACAATTGTGCTGGATAAATACTGATGCGAAAGAAGGCGCGCACCTTACACAGGGGAGAAACAAGGCCTCAGAAGTGTGTTACTATGGGCCGTTTTAGCCATGCCCCCCCGAAAAAAAAATACAGGAAATGATCAAAAATAGTTTAACACTTCATCCCCACGATTGAGCATGAAGTCCCGTATTTTCTGCATTATAAGGCGGACCTAAAAGCCTTTAATTTTCTCAAAAGCCATTGGTGTGCCTTATAATCCGGTGCGCCTTATATATGGATCGCTATTGAGCATTTAGTGCAGCTCCATCTAACGGATGCATAACGTATCCCCAGCCTCTACTGTAGAATCTATTCTGTGTGCCTTACAATGAGGTACGTCTATATATATATATATATATATATATATATAAAATAAAATAAAATAGGCCATACATTGACGCTGCGCCTTATAGTGCGGGAAATACGGTAGTTCCCACTCTTTGCATGTTTTAAGAAACAATCTTCAAACATGTACAATGTATTTACAAACAAATTTCTGAATTCCATTTACAGGGTCTTTAAGTAGCAGCTGGGTTCCTGATTGTATTGATTTACCTGTACACATATTGAGTGACATTACAACCATGCAGTGGTGCTGTTGTTTACCCAACGATTGCCTCAATGGTGACTGAAAAGCCATGAATAGTAATAACCGTGCAGGTTTGAGGCACTTAAGCACAACAAATAGATGTCATTGAAGTTCATATAAACCCAAAGATTGCGGTCACTTGAGAATACATGTAAAAAAAAAAAAAACAGGACTGAATTGGATATAGGCGTTAAATAGGACTTGGGCACTTGGATCCATCCTAACTGTCACTGGAAACAGTATTTGAACTGACAAGAGTACATTCCGAGCTGCAAGGCAAGAGACCGTGATGTCGGCGTTAAAGAGCAAAGACAAGGCGTCTTGATCCTGGAAGGCGGATTGAGGGCCGATAGCGGAACCGCATCAAGCTCCGGCAGCCTCCGTCCTGCTGCAGACATGAGGCGAGGCGGCAGAGCGGGGCCACGGTTCAAAGAGAGGTGCCATCCTGCAGCATCATTTGATGTGGCTGGCATTTCCACTCCCGTGTGTGTTTTCAAAGGTCACAAGGCCACCTCCTTTAATGTGTGTTTACTTGCCCCGCCTCTGCTCCTCCATCGCATTCCATCTGGGTGCACTGTGCTCGTAGTTCAGTGCCTCTTTTTGAAGCTACTCTCCAATATCCAACATCATAAAATACAGTAATGCTCTCAAGCAGCGGTTCTCAAATGGCGGGTCAAATTTGCAATAAATTTTTATGTTTCGTCATTTTAAAAAATTTGAATACCTACGTACAATTGTGGACTGACAAACCAATAAAGCCAACATAAACGTGTCATTCCCAACCAATGATGTGCTTCGGAATATTATCCAATTTAAGATAATTGAACTGAAATTTTTTCATTTACTTAAGACAAATCATATATAAAAGTAGTGATGAAAAACATGAGGTACGTTGCTGTTAAAAAGCAGGATGCAAGAGATTATGTCAGTACATTGGTGAGTAAAACCAGATTATCAATAATTCAGTATCTATGCTTTTTTTTGTGATGTTATTTTGTTTGGCAGTGTGCTGTAAGATTTGACCTTGGAAGAAAAAAAAATTCCTCGACCCAAAATGTTTGAGAACCACTGCTGCAATAGAAAAATGGCGGAAAATACAGACTATTCTGTAGTACAGGTGGAATTATACAGGTGACTCATGGTATGGCGTATTCCTTGTGTACCAGTTGGTTTACGCATGGATCCAAACCACAAAAAGTGCAAAAAATCTTCAACAATAAATATTCCTATTGCTTAGGATATTTTCTTGTGTTTTGTGTCTTCAACAGTATTCTTAATAGACAGCCCATTATAAAGCCAAAAACTACACGGGGAGTCGGGAGTCAGTGAACGATTTCCAACACAGCCTCGCGATTACCTATTCAAGTCACTTGACTGTCGTACCAGACCCCCAACCCCTCCAAAAACAAAAACAAAAAACACAGTCCATAATGGTATACTGTCTCGTGCAGAGTGCCCCAAACGATAGTCGTGTACTATCCAAATCATTATATAGCATATTGTTTTTGAACGTATACTGCTCCCGTATGTAGAAAGAAGCATCGGCATTGGCAGCTCCCACGTTGACTGTAAAAAGTCTCTCATTGCGTGAACGAGCAGCATGAAGTTAATACTTGAGGCATTAAAGAGCATCTCTGGCTATAAATGGAGAAGGCGGTTGTTAAATTGGCAGATAGATAAAAATCTTTGCTGACTTGCTGAAACCGCAATGCTCTTCTCTTCTCTCAATCTCCCTGCTAACATTTCCATCTCCTCTTGCAGAATCACATCTAGAATTAAAAAAAAACAAAAAAAAACTTTCATCTCGATTTGTAATTTATGGAAAATTCTTATTGAACGACCCTAAGCCACTACTGTTATTTGAATTTGACAAAGGACCTTTAGTATTTTAATGTCTTCATGTTCATTGTTGCGTCATTTTGTTTGAATCAGACTTGTGTTACTTTGTTGCATCTACTGCGTATAAAAGTGGTTTTTTTTTTATTTCTTCCGCTTTACTTGTTTCCCTCTTTCCACTCAGACAATTCCAGATTTACTCGATACATGCTAGCGTCCAAACTAGTAGCTGACCTGGCGACTTGAGTCTAGGAAAAACATTTCTGCACACAAAACCCTAAGATCATATTTGGGCTCACAAGTTTCTTGCAATGCTAACCTGCTGTCTTAGAAAAAAGCCTGTATTTAAATATTAGTTGTGAATTACAGGCCCGGCGAAAACTCCGGGTGGCGGAAAGTAAATGACTACTACTGAAAACTATGATAAAAACTTGTATTTTGGATTGCGCTAACAATTAATCTATAGCCAACTAAAATTTTTAGGTATTTTTAAATTCGCAATGTTTAGTTGGGTTGTCTTTGACTAATAGAGCAAAACATAATGGCAAACGTGCTGGCTTACGTCAGTGCTGTAACATGCTAACAATTTCAACATCAAAAGGGCACATTTGCGCCACTAATCTGTACAACAGTAAACTGAATTGATTAGCCTGTATTTCAATGATCATGTTCACTATGTCCATATTTCCACTAAATCTATTTTCGAATTATTTTCCTGTTGAAATGTAGATTGCGACTGGCATTCCATTTAACATCTAAACAGTTTACCTCATGTCACAGCTTATTCTTTTCGAACTACCATCACAGCGAAGAAGCCTACAATCAGAATTTGAGATTGAGCCGTTCACCCTGTTTTCTTAATTTCTTAAACAGAACAAATATATGTCAATAAAATTCAATATAAACCTAAATATTACGGTCACTTGAGTATACATGAAAAAAAAAAAAAGGCCAAATCTGATATAGGCATTAAATAGGACTTGGGCACTTAGGTCCAGCCGAGCTGTCACTGGAAACAGTATTTGAACTGACAGACTACATTCCAAGCTGCAAGGCAAGAGACCGTGATGTCCGCGTTAAAGTGGGCCTTGATCAAATGACATTCGTTTACTGGTGGTGCCATCCGAGCTCGCGTGAGATTTTGCCAGCTCGAAGCATTTGTGATGTCGTGTTGAAAAGGTCAATTCGGATGACGATCAATCACATGTGGCATGTTAAGGTTTTGTGAGAGGTTTCACCTCTCATGTGAGGAGCCTTCATCAATTAATCCTCAAGGATTTGAAGACCTGGTATGGGATCCAAGTATTTAATCTCTAAAGGCTGAGACACAGAAAGGCAGCGTGGGTCAGCATACGTCACCATGGTCAGGACAAGTCTGCCATCATCTCACTCAGTTTTTGGTTGAGTCTGTGTTAGGAAGAGTGAAAATGAAGCAAATAAGTTTTGTTTTGGGGTTTTTTGTGTTTTTTTTTTTTTTTTTTTTTTAGTATGCTATTGATATTCTGGCCATCGAGGTTCCCTTTACCTTTTTGGGGGAATGCGGAAAACTGATCACCACCACCAATGGTATGGAGCGCTAATATTTCTCACGCTTGACGAGAAGGTCATCTGGTTGAGTAGTTACTGGATTCAACATCAATTTATGGGCATCGGTTTGCAACGGCCTTAAGGTAGAGGCATGGCCCAACCGAGGAGGGCTTCACTCTTTTGAGATGTAAAGCAACAGTTGTTAAAGAGACAGTGGATTGATGCCTCTGCCAGTATTGATCAGAGATGGTTTCTCAACATTGTCATAGATGGCCTCCTTCACTGCTCGTTCAAACCATCCGTCTTTCTCTGTTCTGGACACTTTGTCCTCAAAAAGTGACAGTTGAGTGTTGACCTGACGAGTTAGCATGTCTGTGTTATGACATCTTCTCAGACAACCTCAACAGTCTGGTTGCGATCGATTCAATGGCTTGAGATTACAGTGACATGGATAAATGAAAATATTCACAGCTATTCAGATAAAGAGCAATTATCCGATATTGTTTTCCTGTCTGTCCATACTTAGACCCAGAATGTGATGTATGACCTGGTGTCAGAACTCCAGGAGCGCAGCGAGGAGCTGGACAAGCGAATCGGCACACTGGAGGACAAGCTGGACTCGGTGACGGGCAGCCTGCAGGCGCTGCCCTGCCTCATCTCCCAAGCCATAACCCAGCAGCAGCAGGACTTCCTGGACGGCTTTGTTCACCGCTTCCGGCCCGCGTCGCTAGCTTCGGAGCGCTCCGAACGCTCCGAGCGATCCTGGACGTCGACTACCCGCAGGCGGCGCTCGCCGTCCACTGCACCACACACCTCCTCCGACAGTGGATAACCTCCAAGACACACCTTACCAAAATCCATCTCATCACTTCATTCGTCTCCTTCTCAAAGAGTCCATCGCTGGACTGATGATGAGTCCATATCCTGACCTCCCTCTACCCCCCCTACCCCTCTCTACCCTCTTAACACCAATGAAATCCAAAAACCAATTTCTCTCCCACTGTGACTGTGTTTCAGCGCAGGACTGGATTAGAGCAACTCCCAGCAGAGGATAACAAACACACACACAAAAAAGAAATCTAGAAAAAAATACAAATGCATTTGAAAAACAAAAAAAGAAACAAAAGAAATAGACTGAAAAAACGAGATAAAGTAGAGATATGGTTTATGTTTTAGCCATTGTATGGCTGTTCAAGTTAGCTTTTTTGTAAAAGCCCTTAAAAATTGACTGAGTTCAGGGTCGCTGGGGTGAGAGCTGGCTATCACACCGGAGAGTCCTTAACCACCGGGAGGGGGGGCACCAGAGGGGATCAGTGTGGCCTGCCAGCCAGAGGTCATCTGCTGGTATCCGGTGAGGAGTATGAGACAAAATTTTGGATTTCCCTTTCAAAAGACTCGTGTCTTGGATTCTTTCCCGTAGGTTAGGGCAAAAGCTGTCGGAGAGGCCGAACGTGCCGACTGGAGCTCAGTCGATGTTGGAGACTGCACTAAAGCGGAGAGGAGGACGAAAGTGTTGCACACAAGCGGAGTGAAGGGGAGAGGCGGGGGGGGGGGGGGCGCTATGGCATTACTACTGGGTAGGAAAAATTTACACAATTGCCAACTTCAAGGTTTCAGCTTCCTTGTTCTTAAGAAAAAAAATAAGAGCGACTATCTTTTTTAGTTACATATTGACGTGATTTTTCAGTGCCTGAATGTATAAATAGTAGAGGGTTATTTAATTACTAATTTCAGAGCTTTTTTACGATGTTAACAGTCTGACTAAAGCATTGCATTCCCTTTTCAGATACATTCCTCCCCAAATATCAAAAGAAAACGTCCTAAAACGATGCATAACATTGCCTCCATTAACCAACCTTGTTTTGAAAACCATTTTTTTCTTTTCTACTTATACTAACACAGTGTGGGGGTAAAGGAGAATGTTCAGAGAGCGAGCGAACGTGTGCTTTATGTGTGTTTGTATGAATATGAGTTCACTTTTTAGCTTGCTGCTGCCCACCCATACACAAGAGTGGGAAAATGTGGCGAACCTTCCACGGTACCACTAATTAGAGCACCCTGTGCTCTCCAGATAATGGCATGTCTTGAGGGCTGCTGGTGTAAATGGGCTAAAGTGAGAAAAGAAGAGGAGAAAAAAAACTCCCACCCTGTCCCTGTGCATTGTTCTGTGCAAAAATGACAGATGAATGGAATGTTCCTCGGATGGCTTGCTGATCTCAGATTTGGATTCTTTTTGTCACTTTTCTGTTATTTTCCGTTGAAATCTTTTTTTTTTTTATAACAACTACAGAGTTGCAGTAAATGTGATTCTGTAATGCATTCCCCGATTAAAATGATGAGGTGGAGTAAAACCATGATTACACAAAAAAAAAACTCTTCTGAAAGGATGCAAATTAAAATCATTAAGGAACTTTGATGAGTGAACACTGAAAATCTAAACAAATATGCGCTGCTTTGCCAGGAATTCAAATGAGTACATTGACACCAACTAAGAAATGAGATCTTAGCACTGCTAAATTTAAAATAGCGACCTTGTATAAACTTAGAGAATTTTTTTTATTCTTGCTTTTATATTTCAAAAGGGCAACAAGATCATATTTTAAGAGTGACAAGAATAATTCTATTTGTATTTCTCGACCTAGCTCTGTTTAGTATTGGGAGGCTTGCTGGTTGCCTAGCAACCACACAGTCCTCGTAAGAAAGGATTCCCATTGGAATTAATTAAATTAACATGAGAAAAATAATGTGGTACCACAAGGCAAAATTCCAACATCCGTTGTTTTATTTATCAAGTCAAAAACGTTTTTTTCTTTTTTTTTTTACATTGCTCAGTGGCACACTGCTGTTTTTAAAATCCTTCGAAAATATTTACTCCAATTGAAATTACTTTAAAAGGCATGGTTTGATGCAAGTTCTATTTGAAATGACTAGTTTTCGAGTGGAAAAAAAATGGTAAGCTTTTTATTAATGTTTTCTATTGGACACAGAATAGAACGAACCTTCAAAGTTGAACTTCCAAGTACTGCAGTCACCTCAAACCAAATTTCCCCTGTTGTTGTTGTATTTTTTTTCCCCCAATTTCATACCAGCACCATCAGATAGCCACCTCTTGAGCAGTTCCCCCCCATTGGTACTCTGGATGTAAAAAGTCAACACAGCTCTGTTCAAATGCTGCATTTGTTTTTAAATAATATGATACCAAGATAAATGATTTCAAAACAGAATTTGGT
The DNA here is from genome assembly GCF_019802595.1 of Syngnathoides biaculeatus. Lineage (NCBI taxonomy): Eukaryota > Metazoa > Chordata > Actinopteri > Syngnathiformes > Syngnathidae > Syngnathoides > Syngnathoides biaculeatus. The sequence continues at coordinate 13,297,068 of NC_084652.1, forward strand.
ATTTTTGATGATTTATCAGGGCATCATTTTTTTCATAACAGAAAAACCTGGCATTTGAAGATTGGAGACTTTTTATAGCCACTGTATATAATATAAAATGTGCTTATGTGGCATCAGCGAGGTCAAGTACTGTAGATTTTTTTTAACGTAATGTTACCCTTATGAGGTGATCTTTATTATAGTATCTTTCCAGAAGATTCATGGAAAATTCCCATGGGAAGTTAAGATGGGGAATTGTCAAAATATTCAAAAATGTAAACGTTTTATGGGAATTAAGATTTTGTTTTTGTGGTCATCAGCAGACAGCCACGCAATATAGGTACGGTAAAGTAAGTGCTTCATTTTCTCCCTCCCCCCTTTACTCAAGGGGTGGCATATCTCCATCTTGCTGATACAGTATTTCAAATTTAGGTACGCAACACAAAGCAAAAAAAAAAAAAAAAAAAGAGCAAGCAACAGCTCATAAAAAACTCAGATTTGGGCACTCAATACTCAAATACTGGCATTTTCCCCAAAAGTCTTGTATTCGCAGCCAACATTCAAAGTTTGGATTATTCCTGTGTAGTACCACACATTCACATTAATTTCCATGGAAAAGCTTCCAACTCAGAAATTAATAGTTTAAGTGATGACATCAAAAAAACTTCAAATCTTTTCGCTGCTCACCTAGCTGAAACCTCATGTGACAAAACAAATCACGATGGCTTGAAGGCCGAATTTTATCTTTTGGGGTTGAGCTCCGAATTGCGCCAATTTCAGGGTTCAACTTTGGATGTTCTACTATTTGAAGAGCTAGTAAAGAGAGTTAGTTGGTTGGGGCCAAGTTTGGTGTCCTTTGAACGCTACGTCATCTTGAAAAAAAAAAAAGGATTTTGCTGATAAAATTGTCAGTGTGGCATTTCAGCTCATTGTTTATTATTTTGTGACTTTTATTTCGGCCATGATTGAGCAGTACCCCTCTTCGATTTAGTCCAATGAGTCATTTTGGACCCACAATCATTTCAGAATATATTCTGTCCTCTATGAGTGCAAGCATGAATATTTGCTTTTTTATTTTCCTGCCCACCTTCAGTTTATTGAGCATGACTTATATTTTTCCTGAGTCCCCCCCCATAACCTCCCCCTCCATCTTGTACAGTGCTACCCTCCTCTGACCGATTCCGTATGACAGATCTCCATCCCGTCATTACGGCCTCCATTTTCAATCAATGTCATCCAATTACTTATGACGGTTAATGGCAGGCGCCTTGATGTGACCTAGTATGCCTGTTCGTGTCTCACGGTTCAATCTCTTGATTATGTCGTGAGGTCTAGCCTCATGTTTGTCATCTGTCATCATTAGGAATATGAGTCAGAGGCTTCCAAAATGGCCTATGGCAAAAAACCTTGAATATAAAAAGATAACTACAACAGCAGGGTAACACTCGGGTCGTGCTCGGTGAGTGTGTAATATTTGGTTCCACAGGGTAGGATGGTCTGATGGTGTCATCGCACTGAAGAGGGAACACATAGAACGGAGACGTGATTCATAATTTGTCCGGCAGAAGAGGGCAGATTTTAAATGTGACTAATGAGAAATAATTGCTAAACAAAAATGTGAAATTTGGGAACCTATTCCATTTTGAACATTTGTATTTGCATTTCTATGAATTAGAATACTAGAGAAGCTCATTTAATTCACATTATTTGTGAATCATATAGTATATAGGTTCATAAAACACACAGGCCAATAGTTAAATAAGTTCCATATTAAAAATTCTTGAGATTTATTTTTTTTGTGGGCCGTGGGAGGTTCATTGGCTAAAATTATAAAAATCACTCATTATATTTCATTTCATACAACATGAATACATATCATATATGAGGTTCACTTTTTCATATACAAAAACAAAATTGTTTTCAATAATACTAATTTATGTTGATCTATTGATGAAAGTATGAGCCAGCTTCTGTTGTCTTGCACTCTTCTCTTTGTTACATACATTGGATATAAAATGTTTACACACCCCTGTCCAAATGCCAGGTTTTTGTAATAATTCAAAACAAAACATAGATCATTCTTTTCAAAATGTCATTTTTCCACCATTAATGTGGCCTATAACCTGTACGACAGAAATGATACTCTGAGGTGAAGCAGTTGCACAAGTCGGCACTTCCCTCATCAGTGGGGACGTGACTTTGTTCAGAATCACTTTCAAATTCATGGTTAATAGAAGTCAGCACACCTCTCACCAGTTCGTGCTTCCGATTAACTAAGTTAAGATGTTCTAGTAGGCTTTCCTTTTTTGCTTTTTAACACAAACCTGAAGCTTTTGTGCTCAATTTGTTCGTTAATATTATTTGGAGCTGTTTAGAGTGATCTCTACCTTGAAAAAGGCCCAACTTCCGGCTGAAGAAAAAAAAAAACGTCTCAACCTGCCACCACCATCCTTCGCTGTATGTACGGTGTTTGTTTAGTAATGCACACTGATGTGGTTTTGCGCCAATGACTTATGTGGCCAACCTGCTTTCGTCGGAGGATAACACATTTTTCCACAATTGGATTTTAATTGTGTTTTTTTTTCTTTGTACGAAAAGGCTCACGTCTTGCCACATTACCACATAGCTGAGATATATGAAGAAGATGTTGCCACTCACGTAATTTTCAAAAATTCCTGCAGACGTTTCAACGTTGTCATTGGCCTCTTGGCAACGTTCTTTGCCTGTTTTCTTCCAGTCTTGTCAATGTGGGAGGCATGTCCAGTTCTTGGTAGTATCACATGACCGTCATTACTGTGTTCCTTGGTATACGGTATTTATTGATTTGGAAATACTTTTGGACCGCTCTCCTGATTGATACCTTTGAACAATGATATCCTTTTGATGCTGTGGAAGCTCTCTGGGGAACAGAGCTTGTGCTATAAGATGTGATTTTGAAAATGTCTGGGAAATCCTACTAGAACCACTGAACTTTATTTGGTACAAATCAATGCACTTTAAGTTTTGGCAAGTGTGTGCTGACTTCCACTTAACATTAGATTGAATGTGCTCGGTTATTTCTCAACACAGCCAGATCCAACAGGGTATCCATATTATCTAAAAAAAATAAATAAATTCTCCTCAAAGAGATGTTTTTTTTTTATTTAAACTATCTTAGTTTCATATTTTATATCATAGATATCTTGCATTTGAACAGGGCTGTGTAGACTTCTTCCCCTGTATGACAAACAAAAACCCGCCAAAACATTATTTCAAAATTCAATAGTTGGCCAATTTTATCCTCTTGAAAACAGCAAAAATCTCATTGTGAAGCTGATGGACTTGTTTTATGGTATTTTAATTGTTTTAGGTAAGAGATCCCAGTCTTTTATCACCCTGGAAAGAACGCAACACACCTTGATTGAACAATAGTCCTCGCCAAAATCAGATGTAACCCATCCATTGTTCTGTGTACATTGCCTCATGGTACATAATGTACGTGGTAGCACTGGAATAAATCAACAACGTTCAGTGACGGCAAAAGGTTGAACATGTTCTCTGTATGCACTGTGCTGATTTTTTTTATTTTCGCAGGTCAACTGTTGTCCTAGCAAGGAGAGACACAAAGGTCATAACATTAAAGACTTTCCCCATTAATACATTTGTATAGAGCTCTTCTTTTTTTTTTTTTTTTTTAAGGGTCGGGGTGAGACAAAAAACATCTGAGTTAATTTCTTTATCTTCCATTATACTGACAAACACACTTCTGATATGAGTTACCGAAAGAAAATTATGGCCACACTGTTAAGAGAAAAAATATAAATATCATAAGAATAAGATACATGAAGTACACAGTATATATGTTATCATTGTAAGTTCTTTGAGCGTCTAAAATTGTTTTGAGATCATAGTTTGTGTGTTATAATTGTGAATTAAACTATTACCGTAATTCCTGACCTACAGAGCCCACCTGGTTACATTTGTAAAAAAAATCCCATTTGGTACATACATATGCCCCAGCTGTGTAGAAGCCGCAAGTGCCCCCATTGAAACCCACATTCAAACACGAGATATTTACAAAGATGCTACACAAAAAGAATTTAATACAAGCTCTAAACCCGAGCACTAACACCGAGCTAAAGCTTGCGCTAACGCTGGTGCTAATGCTAGCAATAACAGGGCCGATTAAAATGAAACTTACCGGTAAATATCACTGAGACACCCCAGTAACACAGCAGCAACACACGAGCAAAGCACTAACGCTAGCGCAGGGTTAACAGGGCCGGTAAAAGTCACTCCCTCGCGCATGTATTCCATCGGTCTCATTCTTACCTTTTCTGATCGAGTGCCCCCTTGCGGCCGTTAGGAAAAATGCACAAATTAACTGCATCGCCGCATAAACCGCAGGGTTGAAAGCGTGTGAAAAAAGTCGCGGCTTGTAGGCTGGAAATTGCGGTAATACAAATTATGGTTGGGTTGCAATTGGCTGACAACCAGTTCAGGGTGTACCATGCCTTGTGCCCAATGACAGCTGGGATAGGGTCCAGAATTCCTGTGACCCTCGTGAGGATAAGCAGCTCAGATAATGAATAAAAGGATGTTGCAAACTGAGTTTGTAATTATTATAACGTGTTTTGGGATCAGAGTTTGTGATGTTTAAAGGTTTTATAATTACCTAACAATGCCATTGGTTGGCAGCAAAGCATTACTTTTCTATCAGCCAGGGGGATGTCTTGTGTAAATGAAACTCCTTACCTCACTTCAACACAATAACTTGGCACCAAGATGGTGCCAAAGCAATACTTTTATGTTAGACAGGGCATTTGGCAAGGTCCTAGCTTAAATGGCTCTCTGTATGAGACCTCCCTTTGGCGCCTCTCACTTCAACATTATCAAAATCACCACAAGGGGGCACAAATTCCTTATACAGATTGAGATTTCATGATGCCAAAAGAGAACCAGTCCACATGTAATATTTTGTTGCCACCTTGTGCGGCCTCACATATTGCACATACCAGAAACCACCACAAGATGTGGCTTCGGCCCGAGCACAAACGGGTTAGTATTTCACCCAATTAATGAAGATAGGTACAAAGCGTCTTAACATGCGCAAGTGTACAAAAAGGCTCAATATCGGTAGCCCGCATTAATACGCACAGCACTCGGGTTATCAAGTCGACGTGCTACCGCTAACGTAACACAATTGCAACGGGGCTTCTGAGGACACACAGCTGCTGGGGCCTGGTTCCAAGGTGAAGCACGTAGCACACGCACAGTCAAACAACGAGTGTCTATTCATGTCTACATGGACAAACAGGGCTCAGCGTGGTTAATTACAGCCAAATCAGGAGGGAGTTGGCCGATATCCCAGAGTGGCGGAGTCAGTCACCCTGTCCATGTTGCTACACAACCCCAAAGGTCCGCATGCCCCATAACAGTATAATTGCATGATTTGTCTTTTTTTTCATAATTTAAGCTTTTTTTTATCATTTAAGTCTGTCATGCAGAAAACTGACCTCAGACAGAGATAGACTTTGTCAGCATATATCTATATTTGAATAGTGGTGCTTTGACTTTGGTGGTTCAGCTGTAAAAGCGTTGGTCTCACAGTTCTGAGGTCCCCGGTTTGATCCTGGACATGCCTGTGTGGAGTTTGCATGTTCTCCCCATATCTGCGTGGGTTTCCTCTGGGCACTCCGGTTTCCTCCCACATCCCCAAAACAGTGAACATGAAATGGACACTCTAAATTGCCCCTGGGTGTGATTGTGAGTGCAAATGCTGCCTGTCTCCATGTGCCCTGCAATTGGCTGCTAACAAGTTCAGGGTGGACCCCGCCTCCTGCCCGTTGACAGCTGGGATAGGGTCCAGCATGCCCCGCGACCCTCATGAGGATAAGCGGCAAAGAAATGGATGGATGCTTTGACTTATAACTTTAATCTGTTCTGAAACCACGTTTATAATTAAAAACACCCCCATCTGAAATTGTCATTCCCCACTGGAATGAATGGAAATGACATTAATTCATTCAAGAAACACCAAGGAAAATAATGTAATCAATTGTTTTTAATGAGAAAAATACTTCTGTGCAGTACAGAAGAAAATACATAAAATTATGCGTCATGTAAAGAATTAATTAATATAGTGGACATCCTACTAGTGAGGTGTCTTGCTCCTTGGGGTAGTATAAGACAGACATATGTTGATATACTTGGTTTTTTTTCTTTGTTTGTTTCTTTTTTTAGCCGAACTTCTGAGGCAAAATTGAAATTTGATTGGTTAAGGAAACAGTCCCACTGCTAATGTAATCTGTGTGACATGGGCCAGCACCATGAACATTAGATTGACATAACACTGACACGTAGATGCTGCAATCTGATCGAACAAAAATGTGACACAAGTACTGGAAACAATGCAGTCAAGAGAAATGCCATGAAACAAAGAGAATAGACTGTAGGGAATAAAATAATTCAACATAGAAGAAAATATTAGATTCCCCTCAATTTGGTATTCCGAATTTTGTGTTTAGGTGTCATATATTTATTGTGTGGCCCTTCCTTTGGCCCACAAGACCAGAGTACTGCATTTGACCCTCACACATGGGAAAGGATGGAGGAAAGACCTTCTTGCAGTGTCGAGGATCATTCCAGGTTGTCCGAGGGGTCCTTTGGGGACAACTCAGCAGCAGGCAGAGCAAGTCGTTTAATAAATCTACGCCCGGCCTTCTCTTCTGCCTGTATGTCCGCACACAGTCATGTAGCACGGACCTGAATAATGCTTCACGCCCTGTCTATCACGAGCAGCCAACGGGCTTTGCTGCACACTTGAGAAATCCGAGAAAATACAAGTATTGATCTCGCTTTCCAGCCTTTTTTTTCCCTCTAATGCGCACTGAGCTAGAGGTGCAGAGTGCTTGCGAAGGGCCAATTCATTCCACTAAATGTTTTTTTGAGTGTCATTTATTTCAGCTTCCGTTATTATTTCCCTCTCCTCGGTTCCGTCGCCGTGTGTCTCATTTCTCTTCAGTCAAGAACGAAGACAGAGTGAACAGATACAAAGGAGGTGACTCCTGCACTGTGGCGTCCGCCCGCTTCATTTAGCCGCGAAGGAAGAAAAGAGCCTTTTCTTGCCTTAAACCCTCCAGCCATGTGCCAGGACTGGAAGCATCAGAAAACTACATGCTCAGATTCAAACATAGAGTACACTGTACTGTACATAGCACGTGTAGGAGTTGCTCTCGCATGCAAAAAACAGAGAAACGGATGTCATGCCAACTTATTTGAGTGTTGCCCAGCAGACCAGAAGGCTTGTTATTGCCTTGTGTTTTTCATAAAAGCTTGCATCGTGTGCATCTTGCCATCTGTTGAGACTTTTTTTTACACAGTACGACAGAAAGTTCTGAGTGCCAGCTATTTGACGAAGAACCTAAGAAAAATGATAAAATTCAAGAAAGATCTTGGAAAAGGGGTTCTCTTGCATCCCATCAAGCATTGTCAATCAAAGTAAAAGTGATGTTAAATGTTTTTTTATTTACTTATAACATGCTTTCATATTTGTATCACATTGTTTTGTACCTAAGCTATAGTTATTCTTTATATATTAAAAAAAAAAAGTGTTCATGTTTTTAGGTGTTGTTACCAGATCGATTGACTTTTTATTAATTCCCATGAGAGACACTGCTTTGAATTTCATCTGACTTTATGGAATGGATTAATTGTGAACCATAGTTCCGGTGGATTAGGATTTTGTATGTAAAGATATTCACTATAGCTTATAGAAAACGTATAGAGCTCGTGCACCTACAGTATCTCACCGAAATCACATGACTGGCCATATAACATAACATATAACAGAGCATTGTTCAATGCTAAGTCCATTGACACGAAACGAAAACATGTCTTACAGCACAATGAAGGTGATAATATATGAAGAAATGTAGAAAAATGGGAAACACTTGGCATAGAGGACCCATATTTAATGCTGAAGTCGATGTTTTACCCAATAAGAAATTTGCCTGTTAACTCACTTTCGCTCGTCTTGCACAACTGGAGCTGGACATGGATCTGGTGAGTAAATTGTCGAGATTTACACAGAAGAGTTTGAAAGTGTAGAAAAGTCTGGACGCATACAAATACTTCTTTGCTGGAGCTGTTCTCAATCAATGACGTTTTTTTTTTTTTTTTTTAAATACGCATTGTTCTCAAATGAGTCAACTTTGCATCATAGATACTTCTTGGTTATTTGAGATTGATAATAATTCTTACCTGAAAAGAAGCGATCACTACGGAGGCGTGTGTGTATTTTGGTTGGGCATCATCCATCACGTTTAATTGCTGAAATCCATCGATATTTTTAGTTTTTTTCAGCTGGTATTCCATAGAATGATCTCTTTGAATATCTGTCTTGTCTCTTGTGACAACCAACAGCACAACAGGTCTTGGGTATTGTAAATATTCTCCTCCGGTTCAATGTCTCCCACAATTCAATGACAGGCAATATGGCGCTGTGAAAAAGGTGACATCACGTGCACGAGCTTTATTTGTGAGTGTATTTCCAAAAGACACATTTGAAAAAAATTTAAGGTACCACTGTATATTGTCTACTCATTGTGACATTTTATTGTGGTGGTGTTGTGTGTGTGTTTTTCATCTTTTTGGAAACACTGCACAACAGATCTCAAAGCAAAGTATAATTTTAAGATTTACAACATATTTCCAATATTCATTGCGGCAATCTGAGACATTCATAATGGGTTCTTCTACTTACTCACATGTTATCGCCTATAGCCTCTCTGTGTGACTATTCCATCCCTGTCCACATTACTTATGACTACTTGTGCCGCGGCGTGGAGGACATGAAATGCGGCAGGCAGCAGATGAGGTAGCCCCAGGCAAGCCAGGGCCACTGCTGGGACTCGCTATTCACTTGAGGTAGTGGGTTGTGTTACTGTATGTGCTTACGCTTCCCGATTGGTTACCAGTACTGCTGAGTGCATATGCGCGTGGGTGGAGAACGGAGGGGGGGTAACTCCAGATGTCCTTGCCGTGAGCTGTCTCCACATGAAAATCAACAATGCAGTCACACAGAGATGTTGCAGCTACAATGATTACTTTAATGGTTACACGTGACTGTAAAGACATACTGTAATATGAAGGCTCGGGCTCAAATGATTTTAATATCACGGAAGAATTTAGAAGTTTGCAGATCATTGAGGGAGCAGCGTTGATAAAGTAGATAAGTAGGTGGGGAGTTTGCAATAAATTGGTAATTTGGATCATTTTAAAAATTACATGTCATACGTACATAACCAATAAAACAAACAAAAATAAATCAGCGGTTATCAAACTTTTTACAACAAGTGCAACCTGAAAAAAAATAATTTTGCACACCAAGTAGACCCATCGTGATGGTCAGTTCAATGTGGAGGTTGGACTCTTGAAAATTTATTTAATATTATATAAAGCCACTTTTATATCATGTAAAATGTTAATATTACGCTGAGCTTGATTAAAGTAAAAGAAAAAAAACTGTAGTAAGTAAATCCATCCATCCATTTTCTTTTGCCGCTTATCCTCACGAGGGTCACGGGGAGTACTGGAGCCTATCCCAGCTGTCAACGGGCAGGAGGCGGGATACACCCTGAACTGGTTGCCGGCCAATCGCAGAGCACATGGAGACAGACAACAGTCGCACTCACAATCACACCGAGGGGCAATTTAGTGTGTCTAATTAATGTTGCATGTTATTGGGATGTGGGAGGAAACCGGAGTGCCCGGAGGAAACCCACGCAGACACGCGGAGAACATGCAATCTCTAGACAGCCGGGTCCAGGATTGAACCCGGGACCTCAGAACTGTGAGGCCAACCCTTTACCAGGTGAGCCACCATGCCACCCCTAGTTAAGTAAATGATTCCATTAGATTATATTTCACATAAAAGTGGACAACCAACAATTCTTAAAGAATAAATAAATACAACGGAACCACACTTGAGATATGGTTCTATTTTACTTTAGATTAGATAGATAGATAGATAGATAGATAGATAGATAGATAGATAGATAGATAGATAGATAGATAGATAGATAGATAGATAGATAGATAGATAGATAGATAGATAGATAGATAGATAGATAGATAGATAGATAGATAGATAGATAGATAGATAGATATTTACTACAGCGACAATAACAAAGTACAACACATGAATTGTTTTCCAGTTAAAAGGCTGCCTAGCGCCCTCCGCCGACAATCCGTGGACTCGTGCTCCGATTGGCTGAACCTGCCCCGTGCGTAAGGTGGTAAACATCCGTCGTGCATACGTCACGGAGGTAATGGAGGTTTGTGCTCTTCTCGCAGCCTTCTCTGTTGCCAAACTGGCCACTTTCCTGTACGTCTGTCACCGCGTGTAATTTGGGTTATCGGAGTATAAACATCGCAGGTGACGACCATTTCATCCGCGGGAGAGTAAGGTGAGCAAGCGAACGTCGCGGCTGGTCTTGACTTCGCCAGATCGGTGACACTCGTGAAGTCTAAATGCTAACCCTTAGCGCAACACTTCCTGGAACACTTGCGAAATGCACACCCGCCAGAAAGTGATAAAATGGCACTTTGGGAGTTGGGTTGGTGTATTTTGAGGAGAGACATTTTGTTGGAATTATCAAATATTGGCTCACCATGTCCTCCTTGTCTACTGTTTAAATGTTATGATCGTGGAAGGAAATTGACTCGCAGAAACTAGTCGTAGCCAATGTAAGGTATCTACTAGCTGTTCCTTCGAACCGTTGCGAATTATTTCAGTGCATGAATAATTTATGATAATTTGTGATACGCTGAAATAACCTTGAAAGTAAATGTTCAACGCCGTCAGTGGACGATCTTATTCCAATGCGTGAGGGATACGTTCTGACAAATTAGCATGTGTGCTAACGCGAGCAGATTGGTCACTTTAAAGAGACACAGATCCAACCAATCAGAGATGCCCTAATCAAACCGTCTCGTACGGTTGTTGACGCAATACAGTTTTATACTTCTATGTTGAATAATAAAATAAAATCGTTATTGTATCATATAGAGAGATATATTTAAATGTGTGTGCGATTAAACGGAGAGAGCCTTTGCAGGTCTAAAGAGGTAAAGAGTCTGCTGCTCTCTGGTGGTAAATTGTGGAGCTGAAATTAAAATGAATCATAAATTGAAATGTACAGTTTAACAGTTGGTGCTATGGGTGCAGCGGTGAGCAAACCTTTGTGATTTCATTTTCTTTAAAGGATTGATGGGGGAGGTTAGTCATAGATAAAGTTGAATAAATGTTTAATTTAAAAATCTAAATTGGGTACATCGTGAGTCGCTGGGATAGGATCCAACCCTTGTGAGGATAGGAGGCATGCAAAATGGAATTGAATGGAATGGAGTGGGTTGGGATACCACTTAATGATGAATAACTAATAATCTCTCACACCTTCACACAGATTAACCCACACATACCAGTCAGCACAAGCAGTTCAGGTTTAATATTTAAACTGCACCTCCCACCTTTTTGCCCAGTGTGCACACGTCTGTGTGTGTGTGTGGTTTTTTTTTTCAGTGAATATCAAAAGCCGACAGTGAGTCACTTGAGAGCGATTGAGAAAGGTCGGGCCTTGTGGACCTGGTGGGCAGAGTAGCCATTTTGCAGCCCATATCAGTTCTAGGGCAGAAACCAAACACCTCCATGACCGGAGCAATCCTTCATGGGGAAGACCTGAAGGTAAATCCATTGTCAAGTCATGCGACTTATTCGCTTTTTATGTTTTGTTTTGTTGTTGTTTTTTTTTTTTTTTTTTTTTTTAACGGTAATCGAATGACTATTTTACCAGTCACGACGACAGTATTTCTCAAAATGTTGTACACATGCACCCTCTTGTGGTACATGAAATAATGTAATTATATACATTTTCAGACACTTAAACATCCAGTACAGAATATTAGTCATGTACAGTTCGGTTGTATTTAACTTTAGGACACTACATTTTGATTTACTTTTCTTAACATTTATTTAGAAACAATTTTTAATATACATTATGTTGTAATTGAATTTAATTATTCACATTTTTTTTGTCTGTTTTTCTATATTTTTTAGAACAGTGTTGATGCTTAAACTATTAAATTTACATGGGCTTACAGAAATAAATGTAATTTTTAGGACTAAAACCTCTGTCACATTTTCTGATTAACACTCAGGCTGTGCTAGGTAATTTAATTTAGTACGTGGAGGGTTGAGTATTTTTTCTAGGGGTTGCTGTAAAACATTTAACCATTGCATTTCTACCTCTCCACTAGCTGACGTTTCAGTTCCACAAATAGTAGGAGAGTAGTGTAGCCAATCGCAAACATGCAGGAAAATACCGTACAGTGTATAATTTTTAGGTATCATAATTTGTGGTCTATTTAAGGTTTAAACAAGGGGTGTCCAAGCGACAACAGGTGGGCCATTTACAGTCTCATCTGTTTTACTGCACCTGCGACGTATACTGAAATGAACATTTGACTCCGTGTCATTTGCCTACATTTTACTACTTACTTTCTACACTGGGTCATTAGGCGAGGAAAGACTTTTTGTCCAAATTTTCTTTTCACAACAGCCCGATGAAAAGAAAGATGATTCATTTCCAACAGCAAATCACAATAATGTGCTTGACATGTCAAGGTCTGTTTAGCACAGAATGCTCTTGTTTTGCTTTTGAATGTGGGGGTTGTGATTCTTTTGCTTCTCAGTCAAGGGGTAAGGCTAGCTGGTTTTTAAATACAATTTATTAGATATAAAGTTGTTATTAAGAAGTCTACAACAACCCTGTTGAAATGGCTGTTTTTTTGTGATATAAAAAAATGAGACCAAGATGAGTTATTTCAAAACTTTTCCCAAGGTTCCTGTGTTCTATAACCACCAGTATTTTCTAGAAGGCAACTGAAAATAAACAAGTGAAATAACTGTGGTTGCACTAGTGTGCACACCCTCTTATAACAGGGGTGCGACAGTGCTTAGAATTAACCAATCACCTTCAAAATCACATTAATTCAGACTCGGCACATACCTGCTTTCATTTAGATTGGAGTACCTCTGATTGAGACCAAATAAAGTTTCTGATATTCTCTTCGGGGTGACACAGTGGAGCAACTCGTTGGAGTGTTGACCTTACAGTTCTGAGGACCAGGGTTCAAATCCCAGCCCTGCCTGTGTGGAGTTTGCATGTTCTCCCCGTGCCTGGGTGGGTTTTCTCCCACATCCCCAAAACATCCATCCATACATTTTCTTTGACGCTTATCTTAACAGGGGTCGCGGGGTGTGCTGGAGCCTATCCCAGCTGTCAACGGGCAGGAGGCAGGGTACACCCTGAACTGGTTGCCAACCAATCACAGGGCACATGGAGACAGACAACAGTCGCACTCACAATTGCACCTAGGGACAATTTAGAGTGTCCAATTAATGTTGCATGTTTTTGGAATGTGGGAGGAAACATGAGTGCCCGGAGAAAACCCACGCAAGCACGAGGAGAACATGTAAACTCCACACAGGCGGGGCCAGGACCGAACCTGGGACCGCAGAACTGTGAGGCCAACGCTTTACCAGCTGATCGCCACCGCGCCGCCCAGTGATGAACAGTGTTGTGTTAGTGCAAACATACGCCAAAATTTCAACCTAGGTTTCATCGGGCAATACGAATCTCCCAAATACCAAGGCAAAAGTTTAGGGTTACCTGGTGTAATGTTAACAAGGAAAAAGTTGGCATCAATTACTCAGTTTTTTTGTTATTATTATGTATACACAAAAATGCTAATTTCAAGTGGCTTCTGTTCTCACAGAATGATTCTCTCACTCCTCTTTTTACAGTGAATCATTCAAATTAGTACACACTATGAACAATTCCACCGGAGTGCCTGTGTGGGTCAATCATACACCAATCCCAGAAACAAGTAACGGTGATGACGACTCCTCAAGTAACAGATCTAGCTCTCCGCATGATGTACAGAAGGACGGTAATGACACAAAAGGGAGCTTCATTAAGATGAAGTCCATCATCCCCAATTCACTGGGCAGCATGAAGAATTACTGGAAGCGGGGGAGAGAGAGTACGGATGACTCTGAAGCCAGTAGTGGTCCGATCAAGATTCTACCTAACGGAACCAGAGTGAGTCCACCTGTAAGTCCGTTTGTGGAGCGCAGGAAATGGGATGAAATGTCGGAAAAAACGTATTCAAAAGAAACCTTCCCAAACCCCAATGAGGACTCGCTACTCACAAGCATCCATCCTGCGGAGTACTACGCCGAGAAGTTGGAGGTGTACAACCAGAAGTACTCTTACTTGAAGTCGTGGCCAGGCCTGCTCCGACTTCTGGGCGGCATTGAACTTCTCTTGGGGGCTATGGCGGTTGCCTGTGTCATCGGCTACCTTCACAAAGACAGTGAATGGTCCAACACGTACGGGGTGAATAGTGGGGTCTACAGCAACGGGTTTGGCCTGATGGGATACAGCTACGAGGGGCCTATGACCCCCTTCGTTGTGTCTGTGGTAGGGGTGTGTTGGATTTTGACAGTGATCATCCTGGTGTTGGGAATGACAATGTATTACCGTACCATCCTCCTCGATGCACCCTGGTGGCCCCTAACAGAAGCCGTGATTAATGTCACGATGTTTTTACTCTACATGGCAGCAGCCATCGTATACCTTAACGACTTGAACCGCGGGGGCCTGTGCTACATGACCATGGGCATCAACCCCATCTTGGCCGGCATGTGCCGAGTCGAGGGGGGCCAGATGGCGGGAACTGCTTTTCTCTTCATCAACATGATTATGTATCTGGGGAGTTTCCTGGTCAGTCTGAAGATGTGGCGACACGAAGCCAGACGAAGAGACAGAGTGGACTTTGAGGACAAGACAACGGTGAGGAAAACGGGACAAACACGATGCTGTCCTGAGTCCATAGTCACACATGTTCTTGAAGGGCGAGCATGCTCGATAGCGTCGAACACAGTTACAAACACCTCAAAATAACTCGACACAATAAATGATTGATGCATGAAATACAAAGGTAGTAATTTCCGGTAACTTGAATTACATCATCTCTTGCTCTACTCTACTGTAAACATTTATCCGCCCCTTTTTTAATCTCCTGCGTTTCATTTTGCACTCAGCAAATCCAAACGTTAAAATGCCACTCCTGCAACACATCGTTGAAATGTCTGCCAACTTATTTTAATTGGATCTTTTTTCAAGCTACAGATTTACAATGAGTGACATCAGCAATCCCACTAATGAAAGGCACGCAAGCCAAAATCTGCAGCAGAACAAAAGAAGGGAAAACAAATTGTTGTAATTTAATGTCAGTCAATCTAATCTGCAGTGTTTGCTTTTATCTGTTTATTTTTTGCTGCTAAACATTTTAACATAACTCATTTTACTGTGGACTAGTTTTAGTGTATTCAATATGTGACAAAAAGACAACGTGTAGTAAATTCTGCTTTCACACGTGTTTTACGGGAATTGGAGGGATTCTGCCCACACAATTAGTGGGGTTAAACGTGTTGTGAAAAGAAAAAAAATCAAACTCCTCTGTAAACAGGGTGCATTTTAGGTTCTTCCTGAACTTTCACCCCAAACCCAAATAAATCTGTTTTTTTTCTGAGTAGTATATTTCAGGCTGCACGGTGGCTCACCTGGCGTTGGCCTCACAGTTCTGAGGTCCTGGATTCAATCCCGGACCCGCCTGTGTGGAGTTTGCATGTCTCCCCGTGCCTGCGTGGATTTCCTCCAGGCACTCCGGTTTCCTCCCACATCCCAGAAACATGCAACATTAGTCAGACACTCTAAATTGCCCGTAGGTGTGATTGTTAGTACGGCTGTTTGTCTCTGTGTTCCCTGCGATTGGCTGGCAACCAGTTCAGGGTGTACCCCGCCTCATGCCCCTTGACAGGTGGGCTAGGCTCCAGCACTCCCCGTGACCCTCGTGAGGATAAGCAGCGAAGGAAATGGATGGATATTTCAGATACTAGCTAACAAAAGTGATACTTTTTTTTTTTAATGTTCAGTATCCTGGGGAGAACCCTCGCTCCAACCTCCTGGCCCCACCAAAAGCAAAGCACATCGCATTCATGACAGAAGTAGATGGCAGAGAGAACTTGGATCCAAACAACATGCATGGGCTCACCTCCACCATCCAGATGAGTCAGAAAAACTACGAGGCTCCGGCGCCCATCCCGAAAGTGCAGATCATTGCAGACTATATCCTGTGAGTAAATAATTTTGAAACATCTGCATAAACGGTCAGCATGAGCCCGTGTGACAAGTTAAGTGTTCTTTTGTTTTGTTTTTTCCAGGAAATACCCTGAGATCAACAGTGTGGAAGAAAGGGAGAAATACAAAGCTGTGTTCAATGACCAGTATCAGGAGTACAAAGAGCTTTACAAAGACATCACCGCCACGCTGAAGAAGTTCAGTGAGCTGGACGCTGTCATCGCGCAACTCATCACAGATGGAAAAAGCAGAGAGGTACGGCACTCTAATGACCCGCGTTAAGTCAATCATTTGTTGCGATTGCACAAAATCAGGTGGCAAAAATAGAAATGGGTTTTCTTTTTTTTATACTGTCTTATGACATACAATACCTGTTTTGATAACTAATATAGATGCTAAATTGTTTCCCTTTATGATGAGAACTGAAGAACAAAAACTGCTAAATTAGGTCATGATAACAAAAGCCTGCATACTTGAGGTACTTTCATCTTTAAACAGAGAATTTGTTTTTACACTAGAAGCTACTGATTTCTAGGCTGTCACAAGACAACACATTTGCCACAAAGCCTTCTTCAATATAAAAAGTCTCCACACCCCTGCTCAAATGCTAGGTTTTTGTGTGGTAAAACAATGGGCTCTAGATAAATGATTTCAAAAGTTTTTCCGGCGTGATCGAGACCTATAACCTGATAAACCCTTTCTGAGAGAAGTAAAGATAAACAACTGGAATCATGTGATTGCGTAACTGTGCACACCCTCTTAAGAATAGGATGGGACTGACGGAGCATTTGAAATCATGTTTAACACAAAATCTTCAAAAGGCAAGTTATGTCCGGTGAAACCATGGTTGAACCTAATGGCTTTACAGTAATTCCAAAATATATGTTTGTTGCAAACACAACATTACTCATCTCCAAAATAATGCCGTACACCCACTGTGAAGCATGATGGTGGCTGCATTATGCTGTTAGGTTGTTTTCTTCAGCTGTAGTTGGGGCCTAGGACAAAATGGAGGGATTATGGACAGTAGTCAGTTTTAGCATCCACCTTTTGGACCTAGGCTACCAACCAACAATAATGTCAGCAAAAGCCTACTGCGGCCTGAAGCTCTTTACAGTCAATCACAGGCTCTTTAAATGGTGGCAGGTTGACCCTCATTTCACGTTTGAATGTGAGTTTTTTGTTTTACTTATTGATGGTAAATCAATCAAATGGAAATCCATCCATTCATCAATTTTCTTAGCCGCTTATCCTCACAAGGGTATCGGGGAGTGCTGGAGCCTATCCCAGCTGTCAACGGGCAGGAGGCGGGGTACACCCTGAACTGGTTGCCAGCCAATCGCAGGGCACATGGAGACAAACAGCCGCACTCACAATCACACCTTAAGGCAATTAAGTGTCTCCAATTAATGCATGTTTTTGGGATGTTGGATGAAACCGGAGTGCCAGATGAAAACCCACGCAGGCACGGGGAGAACTCGCAAACTCTACACAGGCGGGCCAGGATTGAACCCGGGACCTCAGAACTGTGAGGCCAACACTCAAAATGATTTATTAAAATAAATTCAATTGAGTTGTACTGATGCACCTCGATGTAACAAAATGTGGTATTTGACACAGAGGTGTGCAAACTTTTAATAGAATTTTGATCTCCACTATAAATCCCAAATTCTCAATCAAGATCTCAGCCACGGTTGGCATGTTGTGTAATCTGCACTAAACAGGCCCAAAAAATGCCATGTAAATTCGCCACACTGCAGAGAAGAGTAATGTTAACAAGCCTGCCAAATTTGAATGGATAAAAAAAATGTTAGTATTTAAAATCAGGCTTCCAAATTCAAATAATAAGAGCGCCCTTTCAGCTCTCAGATACTGTTGCCGTGTCGAATGGATGTGCCAAACATACTGCGGGGGCGAAAGCTTATACAGTACGAAGTAAAATCACATTGGGGGGCTTAAGAGGCACAAGTGAATAGTTATTGTGGACTGTCATCATAAAAGTAGGCACAAGTCAACTTACCCTCGTTGTTGGTGACAGACAAACACGGCGCCTGACAACAGCAGGATGTTAAGATGTAGCCGAGGTAGTGAGATGGCCTGAGCTCACTTTAGCCACCAAGCCATGTTGGCTCTGGGGAAAGTTTACAAAACTATACGCCGTGAAATGTGCACTGCAGAGTCGGCTGGTGGTGTTGATGTGTCCAATACTGTATGTACTTCGTGAAACGGTTGAACCATTTGTTTTTCCAGGACCAAAACAGGATTCGAAACATCTTGAAGCAGTATGAGCAGAAAAAGAGCGTAAGTGATCCTTTTATTGACAAAACATTATGTCACAAATACTACTACAGTACAATAACGTTGTGCAAAGAGTCCACGATTCTGTCCACCGAGGCTGTGGAATTTCTTCCTGCCATTACGTAACAAATGAAGGTGACGAGAGAGAAGAATTGGATCAAGAATGATTGTCGCTTCTTTTTTTTTTCTTTTCTGTTACAGGATCCTGCTTTTTTGGAGAAAAAGCAACGATGTGACTACTTGAAAGCCAAACTGAGCCACATAAAAGACAGAATCCGTGTTTTTGATCAGGACACAGCCATATTGAACAGATAGCATCACTTTTATTTTATGCAAATGTTAAATTCTTATTATATCACGTGATATTTCTATCGTGGGTCATCCTCACAGGCGTGAAGCTTTTGCAATGCGTTTGCATTATTGCATCATATTATTGTCAACACAATCATATGTTAATGTGATGGCTTCCGGGTTTCATTTATTTTCATTTTTACAAACACTACATGATTGTATATTGATGATTGATACAATGTACATTATCTTTTTCTAAAAATGTTTTGTACGCACTGCCACTATCTGCCTTTACAATCATTTTTAAAGTGATCTGTGTCTTTTACTTGTTTTTTTTCATTACTCTGTTATATCTGTGAAACAATACACTTGCACTTTACTCTAAAAGGTACTGAAAATGAGAAGCTGTTAATTTATTAGTGAAATAAACATATTGTAAGTCTTAATAATTGAACCTTTCACACACATGGCACCAAAATTAATCGTATATAGAAATAGAGTAATAGATGACTATATTTTTTCAATGATTTGACCTCTTTTAGTATAAACGGCCTTACTTCTGTTGACTTAAATGTATCCATCCGCCCATTTTCTGGACTGTTTTTCCTCATTAGAGTCACCAGGGACTTGAATCCTATCTGACTTTGGGCTAGAGGCGAGGTACACCCTTGACTGGTTGCCAGCCAATCATAAGGGACATGTAGAAAAATGAACAGTCACTTTCACACCTATGAACAATTTAGAGTCTACAGTTAACTGATGTGGATGATTTTGTGGATGTGGAGAAAGACGGGAAGGAAATGCAAAGCAAACACAGGAAGGCTGAGCCGGGATTTGAACCCAGAACCGCTTCACACCATACGTACAGTATACAGTACACTACATGATTGCATCCACAATTTCATCCAGCTCCCCCCTTTCTGATCATTTTGGTCTTTTTATGCTGCAGATAAACAAAAGGAGAGTTCATAACTATACTGCATTCAGATTCTAAAGGACTGGATGCTACTTTGACAATGCCAGAACTGAACAGAAAGTGTTGGTTTAGTGCATCATATATGTGGTTCCTATACCTCCTGTACAGTATCCCAAGTGCATCTTAAAAAGTTTGACTATTCTTGCTCATTTATTTCAGTAGTTCCATTGAAAAATGTGTATCATTTCTAAATATTGTTAAATACCTTAAGAAATATTTTGAGTGGCTTTTATGATAGGGTCTTTACATACCTATTCCTCTCTCTATATTTTTTTTGTAATTAATTTTATTATTGGGACCTAGTTTTTAAATATATGTCGTGTACCAATCTATTTTTGATTTCCACGTTAACCTTCTTGGTCTTAGTTGGGTTTGTTGGCTTCTTGGATTGCCTTTGGCTTCTCTTTTGTTCTTTTTATGATCTTGACGTTGGTATGCTGCTATCTTTATGTATCGTGTTATAGTAGGTCTGTCAAAGTCATTTTCTTTAAGGTTACTCTGCAATAAAGATAATAGACTAGATAGATAATAGAAATAATAACTGGATGAGCCAAAATTTCCTTCAACAATAGGCGTGGTCCTTACAACTGTGAAACCAATGCTTTACAGCTGCGGCACCATGCCGCTCTCAACTAAATCCATCCATCCATTTTCTTTGCTGCTTATCCTCATGATGGTCGCTGGAGCCTATCCCAGCTGTCAACGGGCAGGAAGCAGGTTACACCCTGAACTGGTTGCCAGCCAATCGCAGGTCACATAAACATAAACAATCGCACTCACAATCACACCTAGGGGCAATTTAGAGTATCCGATTTATGTTGCATGTTTTTGGGATGTGGGAGGAAACCCACGCAGGCACAGGGAGAGCATGCAAATTCCACACAGGCGGGGCCGGGATTGAACCTGGGTCCTCAGAACTGTGAGGCCAATGACTTACTAGCTGTGTCACCCATCAACTAAATAACAGATTAAAATGTGTTAATTATGCCATTTTTAACATTTCTTAAATCTTTTATTCTAATCTGTCATGACATACTGTAAGTATTTAATTTGTGCATTGTATTTATAAAGTGCAAATATTAGTAAATGTATATTTAAATATATATATTATTTAAAAAAAATGGACAATTATTTATGACAAGAGTTTTGTAATATTCGTTTAATTGATTTAGCAGTTTCAACTTAAATTAGCTCCTTAGAATTTATTTATCAAAACGTTATTTTATTTGTATTTGGCTAATAGATTTTCTGGAGCTAAAATTAAAAAAAAAATCACAAAAATGAAAAAATACATTCTAATTGCTTGAATACCTATTAATAGAATGAACTTTTTTATTTTATTACATATTTGACATACCTTTTGGGGGGGGGGCGGATCATCTACCTATCTGTCCTTTTTGTATAGCAAAAATAAATGTGGCCCTTGAGCACAAATATTTGCACACCGCTGCTCCAGCCTGCACAAATTATTACTTATTATGATTTTTTTTTTTTTTTTCTTTCCTGTAATTTCGTTAAAGGGCAGCCATTTCCCGAGCAGACTTTCTACGTGCTCGTGGACGCGGGTTGGGCCGTGGGCTCACAGTCTACCGTCCGACGAGACGACGACTCCACGGCGGTGACTGGAAGAAAATAACACGGAGTTGTTTCTTCCCTGGGGTGTTTTCTGCCGGCGAATCATGACAAAAAGGGGCCGAAAGGGGGTCTTCGTGGGTGGCGTGGATTTAGCATAATCTCAAGTGTCAGGCGGCCAAAATTGAAAGTTCGGGTAAGTTGCTCTGCTGTGTTTGCAGGTTTCATGTCGGAGTAACTGAAAGGTGTTTTTGTTTTTTGTTTTTTGTTTTTTTTGCTACCACTTCGAGACAGCCGTTAAACGCAAACCACAAGATTAATCATACAAATATTGTCGAAGTCATCAAAACTCAATGTAAGGTGTGGATAAATACCATGCGAGTACACCGAATATTGAGCAATTGTGGTTTGATCATTTTAAACAAAAGCAAGTGCCTTTCAGTATATTGTACAGTATATGTATATGTATATATATATATATATAATATATATATATATATATATATATATATATATATATATATATATAATATTATGGATTGGGTTTTTAATTTGGCCTCTTGTTAAAAGAAGCACCTCTTCTCCTCACAGACAAATCGTTTCCATTTCAAATTTAATTTATTAAAGGTACCTGTGTCCAAGGGGAATAGCCTGTGCAGTGTATTTGCCAACCTTTAAAAAGCACTCTAGAAATCAATGTATTATTCAATAGCTAAAACAGCATATGTAAATTACAATGAGAAAACAAAATTGAAAAAAAACCCCACTGTGGTTTACAGTTAAATATACAACAGACTCTAATCTTAAAACACTAAGATAATTTCAAACACATTTTACACAATTATCTTCAAAGTTAATGGCTTATTTATTTTTTAAAAAAATGCTACTGAAGTGCACATTTACAAGCACATGCGGCAAAGAGACGTTAGTATCATTTCAACATACTTCCTTGACACTAATTACTCGCTTCCTATAAGGGCTTTGGTGCCATCCTGTGGTATCTTCTGGTGCTATAGACAAAGCACAAAAATATCTAAATTGTGTATATGAGTTTTCCAGTGAATAGGTTCCACTGGGGGAAAAAGCTGTTGTGAGTGGTCACTTGAAATTAATTTTTTTTAAAAATGCGCATCGATCTTGGTTGCAACGTTAATAGCAGCAATCAAATTGCATTGTAACTGTTACAGTTTTAATCAGATCCGGTCAATGAGGTGGTGAGGAATTGCCACTCCTGCAATTGAGCAACACCCGAGGAAGGAACGAAGTTGGTCGTCGTCACTGTGGACACCAAACACAGCCGCTCTCAGTTGTCTTCGGTCTGAATTATTAAAGCCTCTTGGTTTGAGTTTCACTGGTGGCACCTGACTGAATCCACAGTGCCGCACATAGAAAAAAAAAGGGGGGCAAAAGCATTCAGTCTTTGTATAGAAGTACACACAATTGATTAACAGATACAGTATTAGTACTGACTTAGTGCGAGCTGCACACACATCTTACCGCACATGTAGATGTCCAATTGTAATCAGATGGCAAGTTTTACGACAGCTACTCGGTAGAATTTTGCTTATCTGCAGGTGGAGAAAAACCTCGACATGCTAGAAAAAAACCAACAATTTTGGGATCGGCCTGCCTATTTGCGTTTGAGTCACCAAAATAAAACTAGAATTTTTTTTTTCTCTAGTGTTATTGATTTTTAAAAATGGTAAACATAATAATTTGACTTTTGAGTTTAAGTAGGAATTTTAAAAAAAAGTTCAGAGTTGGGATTTTTATATTCAGAAGATTGATTCAAGCTGGTTAATGAGTACCTAAAAAATAGTTCTGTTTCAAAAAGATGTGTGACCCCTGTGGAGGGATTGCAAAGTTATCAGTGTCCAAACTACATTTCCAAATCAGCAAAGATGCTGCAAATAAACTTTTTTTTTATACACTTCCTCCAGGTAAAACTTGAGGTAAACGTGGTCGTAAACCATGTTGGAACCTGGGCACTATGACAGCCCGCCTTGCAGCACCACTTCGCACAGCTTCGATCCCGAAAGAAGCTTGCACTCCCCATATAGCCACTACGTCAGCTACACCTCTAAACCCCTCGGAGACCACCAATATGCGGAGGGGACGCCGCAAGAGTTCTTCCGATGGTTTTCACCGCCTGGCTTCGTCAAAATCTTCCAAGGAGCCACAGCGCTCATGTGCTTCCTCATCTTTGCCTGTGTGGCGTCAACATTGGTTTGGGACATAAACGGATTTGGCTCCAGTGTTGCTGGCGCAGGGAGTTTTGCGGGTACTGGGCAAGGGTACTACGGAGGCAGCTATGGATACAGCAGCTCCTACATGACCCCGCAATCCGCCAAGGCCGCCATGATCTCCATGGCCGCCATCAACTTTGTGCTTTCGCTGGGGTTCCTGGTGGGGAGTTTTTCCCGGTCACGGGCCATAAGAGGATGTAGCTTCTACCTCGCTGTGTTCATCTGTGACACCATCTTAGCTGTCCTGCAGGTGATCCATGCACATGTAAACATCCATTTTGTATTTAGCTGGTCCCCTTTTGGGTTGCAAGTGAGCTGGAGCACAAAATAAGACAAAGCGAAGCTTTGGGTAAAGGGGAGTAGCAAATCAGAGAGCGCATAAAGGCAAACAACCATTCACACTCACATTCACACCTACGGACAACTTAGAGTCTTCACTTAAAGGTCAAGTGTCATCCCTATAAACAAAACATGTGCGTACAAAAAAATAAATATGAGCGGAGAGCGCGTCATCCATGCGCAAAGTTGCAGATGTGTCATTCGACATCCAAGTGGTCGCCATATTGGCTGCATTTACTGTCCGTGACGTCACCCCGGACATTCGCCATTGAAAACACGCTGTGGCCCCTACTATGGGACACGCCCCTTCAGACACGGAATCTCTTTTCGAAGAAGAGAACATCTCACAATCGAGTGAAGTGTCCGGGTCAATATTACCCTATTGTTTTGAGACATCTTTAGATGATATGCGGATCACTGCTTACTAACAACAGACTCCCAAACCCACACAGGCACAAGGGAGGGCATCCAAACAGGCATCCACACGGGTCGGGGCTGGGATTCGAACCCATGTCCTTAGTTTTCGAAAACCACAATATATCAGCAAGGGCAAATAAATCAGTTACGTTGCAGTTCCGGTCATTTGAACCCAAAGAATTGACTGTGATTGACTTTTTTTTTTTTTTAAATTGCAGGGCATCATTGACATCATTTTTGTGATGGGGGTCAACCCGATGTCTCAGAGCTCACAGAGCATGCTGTACAATCCGATCCTAATGATGTGCCAGAACATTCCAGACAGACCCAGCCTTAGCGGTAGCATCGGAGCTGGCTTTCCTGGGGGGTTCCCTATGTACAGCCAGTACCTGTACCATTACTGCTTCATGGACCCAGAGGAGGTCAGTAAGACAATTCTTAAAATCTTGCAATGGTCATTTAAGAGCAGAGAATGCACGAGCAGATATAAAAATTAAACTAGTAGTACATTCCGGTTGTGTGTTTTGCCCACTGCTCCAGTGTATCAGTCAAATTTTCTGTACGCATGTACATGACAACAGGGAGGTCTCAATTGAATTCCATGAAATGCGTTTTTCTCAGGCGGTCGCGTTAGCTTTGGGTCTGATGGTGGTGCTGGCCCTGTCACTGGCTGCTTACTACTCCTGGAAGACTCGGAGCAAAATATGGCGCCATGGAAAAGCGAACATCTACTGGGATGAGCCACTGGTCAGGCACTCAGAGTCGCAGCATGGTCAAGATTGGGTGAGTACTTGTTGTTTTTTGGTGGTGATTTATTTGGATACCATCTGGGTTGTGTTTGTAGGCTTCTATTCGAAGAAAGAAACTGTTGAGGCCATCACGCATAGATCAATAATCCCAATATGTTTTTCTCAAAACTGACCACGACGACCAAGTCTTGTATATCACACAAGCTGCTGTTGACTTTGAGATAGCGTTGTCGTTATCTAAGGCGCACCCAGGTTTCACTCTGTCTGATCATTAACTCGTGATAGCGGCAATAACGACACACATTGTAGTATTTCTCATGACAGTAAAGAAGTCGTAAGATTCTTGGTAAGTCATCTCGTGACTGAAGATTTTTATTCTTTAAACTCGGTTGAACAGAATTAGAGATGATCATTGCTGGCTCGGACTGAATATAAAATAAGCGCTTTCATTTTGACTCTAA
This sequence comes from Syngnathoides biaculeatus, assembly GCF_019802595.1. Taxonomy (NCBI): domain Eukaryota; kingdom Metazoa; phylum Chordata; class Actinopteri; order Syngnathiformes; family Syngnathidae; genus Syngnathoides; species Syngnathoides biaculeatus. Next base: position 13,322,643 of record NC_084652.1, read on the forward strand.
ATCAGAACAGTTGACATATTTTTGCCTGAGATTTGCTATTATTACTAATCGAGCATTGACAGTAACTTCTGAACCCAACAGAACTTTGTTGCTAACCTAGTTGCCAACCAAAACAGCAGCACCTACCAAGGCACCAGGTGTCTTGGATGAAGCTGTCTCAACGGCTGCCACTCCTCCTCACTTCACTTCGTCAAAGGTCCTCGGCATCAAGATGCCGCAAGATGGCAAATCTGGAAATGCCATGAATTCCTTCCGGCCCTCACAAAAAAACTAAAATGTTTGCGTTTTGTTTTTTTAATAAGACAAAATACTCTAAATATTGCACTTTATCATAACATATGTTGATTCAATTCAAGACGATGTAAAAAAATTTAATTAATGATTCACGATTAAATTTTTATCCTATTTTTGCTTCAATTCAATGGACAGTGTGGTGCTCCTATTGGTGCGGGTGCTTTGGCCACCTGGGTCAGTATAATACATCCATCCATCCATCCATTTTCTTTGCCGCTTATCCTCACGAGGGTTGCGGGGAGTGCTGGAGCCTATCCTAGCTGTCAACAGGCAGGAGGCAGGTTACACCTTAACTGGTTGCCAACCAATCCCAGGGCACATAGAGACAAACAGCCGCAATCACGCCTAGGGACAATTTCGTGTGTCCAATTAATGTTGGATGTTTTTGGAATGTGGGAGGAAACCGTAATGCCCGGAGGAAACCCACGCAGGCATGAGGAGAACATGCAAACTCCACACAGGCGGGTTCGGGATTGAACCCGGGACCTCAGAACTGTGAGGCCAACGCTTTACCAGCTGCAGCCCAGTATAATACAGAAATAGAAATATACATGGAGACGTCTCAGCTCCTCAGTACGCTGCAGTCATATTAGTCGTTCTTCGCGAAGGACAAAGAACATATCCTTGAGACGATTGTCATATTATCAGTTTACACGTGTTACTCTACCATTGGTGTTCAAATGTTTAAAGCATTGTATCACTGACACTGTCGCAATTTTTTAACCTGTCTATGGCATTTTACATTGTTTGTGAGTATTACTTTAAGCAGACTTTCCAAAGAAAAAGGTATGTAGTTGTTTTAAATGTACACAAATTTTGGTCTTACTCTCTTATTCCGCCTCTTGCCTGATGATAGCTCGGATAGGGTGCGGCATGCCTGCGAACCTATTGAGGATAAGCCTTGTATCTTTGTTTTATGTTTAGTTTGGCAGTAAACTAATTTGGAGTGGTATAAGAACATTGAAGCCTCTATGTTGATTTTCTTTCTTTTTTTTTTTGTAAGTGAGTTCAAAGCCCACCAAACACCGTTCAGATCTCGAGTTTTTGCTCTCCAGTCAAAGTCGATAACTGCATGAACGACAGGTTGTATCTTGAAAAATTTGAAGTTAGGTCATTCATATCTCCTATATCTCCTATGTGAATAAAGTCAAAATGTAACATTGGTTGCTTTACGATTTAGCATACAGGCAGGCAGGCAGGCACCGAGCCCTTTCACTACTACACTGCTTGTACATGCTAGCCGGGGCATCTTGTTGCCTTCAGCAGTGTCGCAGGAATGTATCCTCTCTGGTTTGACTCATTATGAGGAAAGAAGGAACACAATTAGTTTATCCAGACTGCCTTGGCCTACATTCTCTCAGTGATTGTGAGGCGGCTTCATTTGAAAGTGGTCCCTGTTCTGGTCCATTCGTGTACCACAGCGGTGAGGTTGCTTTCCCTTGCAAGGAGGCATTTTTAATGTATGGCCGTGCATGTATAATATATAAAAGACTCGGGTTGCCACTGTGCTGCTGTATGATTCCCCACGGAGTGGCGGCTGTAAATGATTCAGTCCGGGCTGCTTCACAAACCAAGCTAAAAGTTACCTTCTTGTCGAATAAGAATGCAAGAACTGTATAATATGTCATCAAATACCCAATACCGTACAAATCACAATGTACAACACTGTAGTTTTGAAAGTGGAATGTTGCAAAATTATGACTCACGTTACCAACTCACGGAAAATTACGCTATCAGGTTGAAATGCAGGCAATTACTTGGATTGAAAATATCCATCCATCCATTTTCTGTACTGCTTATCCTCACTGTGGTCACGGGTATGTGTGTGTGTCCTATCCCAGCTATGTTCGCGTGAGAGGTGGGTACACGCTGAACTCATCGGCAACCTATCGCAGTGCACATCAACTGACCATTTTCACTCCCATTCACACCTTCACCGAGTCGGAACTGAACCTACGCAGCCCCCACCAAAGTCACCTTTTAAATTGGAGAATCCGTATTATAATGGATGAATTTAATGTGCGTCTTTGTGTCCTTAATTTTTACAAAGTGGATTACAAGACTAACAAACCAGAGAAAGCCCTCACTAAGCTCATCTCCACTTGCATCCTTCATGAGATCTATTTCACCTGCCACTTTTTTTTTTTTACTGTCCTCTTTTCTTTTTCATCCAAATGTAGGTCAAAGACATTAAAGATGTATTACGCCACATGACAGCAGATTACTGCAGATCCACTGCTTTGTTTTGTTGCGCCAGATCCATATGATGTGCTGACTCCTACAGTGAAGAAAATAAGTATTTGAAGACCCTGCTATATTGCAAGTTCTCCCACTTAGAAATCGTGGAGGGGTCTGAAATTTTCATCGTAGGTGCATGTCTACTGTGAGAGAGATAATCTAAAAAGAAAAATCCATAAATCACAATGTATGATTTTTTTTTTTAAACGATTTATTTGTGCGATAGAGCTGCAAATAAATATTTTAACACGCGAGAAAACCAATGTTAATATTTGGTACAGTAGCCTTTGTTTGCAATTACAGAGGTCAAACGTTTCCTGTAGTTGTTCACCAGGTTTGCACACATTGCAGGAGGGATTTTGGCCCACTTCTCCACAGAAATCTTCTCTAGATCAGACAGGCTTCTGGGCTGTCGCTGAGAAACATGGCCCGGTCATCCCCACCTTAATACAGTACAGTTGTCCTGTCCCATGTGCAGAAAAACACCCCCATAAGCATGATGCTATCACCCCCACGCTTCACAGTCGAGATGGTGTTCTTGGGATGGAACTCATCATTCGTCTTCTTCAAACACGGTCAGTGGAATTATGACCAAAAAGTTCAATTGTGGTCTCATCTAATCACAAAACCTTCTTCCATGACTCCTCTGTATCATCCAAATGGTCATTGACAAACTTAAGACGGGCCTCGACATGTGCTGGTTTAAGCAGGGGAACCTTCTGTGCCATGTATGATGTTTCTCACTGTGGACATGCACTTACGATGAAAATTTCAGACCCATGATTTCTAAGGAGGAGAACTTGCAATATAGCAGGGTGTTCAAATACTTATTTTCTTCACTGTAAATGCAGCATCCACAGTTACACCTGGTCTGGTGTAATTATGAAAATTTGAGTCCATTTCAGATAGTGCAGGAGTTCAGTGAGTGCCTCTCCTTTAGCCAGAGTCACTGTACACACAAGTATCTATACTTCTGCTACTTACTTTTGCCACCTGTGCGTTTAGGTCAACCATGCTGGAGAGGGACGCAGCACCCATCTGGCACCGACTGTTGTTATATCAGAGAAAGGAGCTCCTGACCTACGTGAGGGAAACAGTGTGGCGTTGTATTGCAATGATCCAGGCCTCAGTCGCAGCCAGGGAAATTTGAACAGCAGCAGGTATGACGACAATTCATTTTGATTCGTTCGTTAACCAAATTCACTGTTGGTTCATGGCAGGTGCGCCATGTGCGGCCACACGTTAAGTATGAATTAACAGCCTAATAATGTATAATAATAATTTTTTTGGTTTAAATCACAAAGGTATGTTTTAAATAGGGTATATAAGTCTTGCAGTCAGGTTAGTTTTATTTTTTTTTCTTTTCATTTTGTGTATTGCTCCCGTGGTGCTGTGAGAGATGCGTGACTTTTTAAAATACCGGATGTTCATCCATCCATCCATCCATTTTCTTTTGCCGCTTATCCTCACGAGGGTCGTAGGAAGTGCTGGAAACTATCCCAGCTGTCAACGGGCAGGAGGCGGGGTACACCCTGAACTGGTTTCCAGCCAATCGCAGGGCACATCGAGACAAACAGCCGCACTCACAATCACACCTAGGGGTTATTTAGAGTCTCAAATTAATGTCTTACATATTTTTAGGATGTGGGAGGAAACCGGAGTGCCCGGAGAAAACCCATGCAGGCACGGGAGAACATGCAAACTCCACACAGGCGGGTCCGGGATTGAACTGTGAGGCCAACACTTTCCCAGCTGATGCACTGTGCCGCCAATGTCAGACGTCATCCAGGAAATTTTTTTTCTTTGACTTAAGAGTGATGGTACGGTGGCGCACCTGTAAAGCATTGGCCTCACAGTTCTGAGGTTCAGTGTTCAATCCCGGCCCTACCTGTGTGGAGTTTGCATGTTCTCTATGTGCCCTGTGATTGGCTGACAACCAGTTTAGGTTGTACCCTGCATCCTGGCTGATGACTTGTGAGGATAAGTGGCTCACAAAACAGATTGATGTTTTAACAAAGTACAATATTATAGTGCTTTGTTTTCATAAAAAATAATTACTTTTTTTGTTGCGAGGCTGCAATAGATTGATGTCATTTCCATTCATTTCAAAGGGGAAAGACAATTTGCGATGTGGTTAAGAAATAAATTAAACTAGTATCTCGAGGTAGCAGTGTATTCGCCAAATGTGCTTCATTGTGTATTTTTCTAGCTTCTGTACGGAGAGTAGCAAGCGTCAAGAGGCTGAGCTTCCGGACCAGAACGGCAGGCCCGGAGTCCATAGCAACTCGTCCGGTAACACCGACAGCAGCTGGAAACCCGGCTCAAGGGAACAGAGCAACCACAGAAATCGAGCTACTCGAGAGACGGCGGAGCTCCGAAATGAAATTCCTTACACCACCGGAGGAGACACTGCTGATGAGCTGGACCAAAACCAAGACCAAGAGCTCTTCAGGTGACTTCATCCTCTGCTGCTACAGAATAAATGTAGTATTTTTGTTGCTACATTGGTACAAAATGAGACAGGCTTATCATTATTTCAGTGCACACTGAAGCGCTTCAATGTTTGAGGTTCGGCTTTTGTGAATGCACTGGGTTTTATTGGGGGGGGGGTCTATCTTCCAATATTCACTAAAACAACTTTGCTTGTGCTCAGCTGAAATTAATAACATTATTAGGTACAGTAGATCAGATAGTAAAGAGTTGGCCTCAAAGCTCTGAGGACTCAGGTTCATTCCCGGCCCCGCCTGTGTGGAGTTTGCATGTTCTCCCCATGCCTGCGTGGGTTTTCTTCGGGCACTCTGGTTTCCTCCCACATCCCAAAAACACACATTAATTGTAAACTCTAAATTGCCCCTAGGTGTGATTGTGAGTGCGACTGTCTCGATGTGCCCTGCAATTAGCTGGCAACCAGCAGGGTGTAACCCGCCTCCTGCCCCTTGACAGCTGGGATAGGGTCAAGCACTCCCTGCGACCCTTGTGAGGATAAGCGGCAAAGAAAATGGATGAATGAATGGATTGGTTTCTCCCCATTTTGTTGTATTTTGGTGCTAATGGAGTACTTCACTACCGTCTTGAGGCATCTTGGTGCCAAGTTGGTACCACCCAGTTGTGTGTGTTAAGCACCTTTTCCTGCACATCAAATGAAAACCAGACAATGATGATATCATTTTAGACAGTAATCCACTGTAAATTCCAGGTTCAGGATTCATAAATGTACCCATTAGATATATTTTTTAATAATTCCTGTGTATTTTGTATCATAGTTTGTGGTTCCCGTAAATATAGAAAACATTACACATTTGAACAGGGGGTGTCAATTATTTGCTACGAGGACAAAAAAATAAGCACGGCAATTATGTTAAAAAAAAGTGTTTAATGACTGTTTCATTTATGTATGTTGTTTGTCTCTTGCCAATTCTTTAAATATGAAGTATGTAAAGTGTTTATGATATTTTCTCCCCTGTGCAGACGGTACCCAGAGATCATTACAGACCAGCAGCGCCAGGAGTACAGGCAAGATTTCAATCTCGCCCTCGTTCGCTATAAAAAGCTGTGTGAAGAAATGGAGGACATCAGTGAACAGATCCACGAGCTGAGTCGAGAACTCGACTCCCTGGACAAGGATTCTGTGAAGTACCAGGTAGAATCTCATTGGAGAACATTTGGTTTTAGAGCACATCTTTGTTCATCTATCTTGGTCAGCAACGTATACTCACAGGTAGAAGGAACGATCCATAACTGTATCCACCTGTTGCCATTCATAAAGCAGAATACTGTGGAACCTCTGCGTTTGAACAATTAAACCATTCAAATATACTGATGAGTTTAACCGTATAATGTATATAACATTATTCTGCTTCTATTCTCAGGGTGTGGCTGATGAATATAACAGACTGAAGGCTCTAAAAAGGGTGAGTGGAAATAGATGTGCATTTGATATACGTAGTTATAGTATAGCAAACATTTGAAATCATAACACACGATCAAGAAGAACGTAATCATTTGATAGTCCGCTGCTACAGCCAATAAATCAGGTAGAGATCTGTATTTAGTCCGTAATCTTAAAAATCTCATTTTAATATAATTTATGTTATTCTGGCGGCACGGTGGGGCAGCTGGAAAGCGTTGGCCTCACAGTTTTGAGGTCCCAGTTTCAATCCCATCCTCGCTGTGTGGAGTTTGCATGTTATCCCCGTACCTGCGTAGCTTTTCTCCGGGCACTCCGGTTTCCTCCCAAATCTCAAGAAGGTGCAACATTAATTGGACACTCTAAATTGCCCCTAGGTGTGATTGTGAGTGCAACTGTTGTCTCTCTCCCTGTACCCTGCGATTGGCTGGCAACCAGTTCAGGTTGTACCCTGCCTCCTCCCCGTTGACAGCTGGGATAGGGTCCAAGCACTCCCTTTGACCACGACCCTTGTGAGGATAAGTGGCTAAGAAAATGGATGGATGGATGGATGGATGTTATTCTTTGATAATGATGAATTTCCTTTTATTTTTCTTGCAGTTCTTTTAGTGTAATCTGCAGTACTTTCCTGCATAAAATATTTGTATTGGTTCCAGTGATACTCCTTAATTTGTTACCTAATAAAAACGCCACCGTTTTTCTGCAGCTGGTCAACACACATTATTTGAAAGATAATGTTGAACATATGAATAATGTTTTCAAATCTTTCTCTTTCAGGGACCAGATTATCAGGCCAAAAAGAGGGAGAGCAAAGAACTTCGGCAAAAACTGTTTCACATCAAACGCCTGGTGAAAAACTTTGACCAAGGTCTTTGTTAGCATTTCGGTCTGAAGTTGAAGAAATAAGGATGCACTCACACAGGACTTTAAAACGGGATCAAACACGTTGCTTGCTGTTTACATTAAGCATGTAGCACTGAGGCTATGAGCGTGGCTTGTGAAAAAAATACCTGAATGTGCAGATAAAAAGTCTACACACCCCTGTTCAAAATTCCACCTTCTTATAATGTAGAAAAATTAGACCAAGGTGAATCATTTCAAAACTTTTTCCAGTAAAGTGACATAATCTGTAAAGAGGGAATTAAGAAGCACACTGAAATAATGTAGTTGCACAAGTGTGCACACCCTCTTATAGGGAATATACTGTAAGGTGTTCTTAAGCAATCACATTCAGCTTCATTGTAAGTGGGAGTCAGCTCACACCTGTCACCATTTGAAAGTTACTACAGTTAAGCAAATATCAATTTTAGATGTTCTAGTATGCTTTTTCTGTCTTTTTTTTTTTTAAGCTTTCTACCCGAGACATCTCGGGAAATTCACTTGAGTTGAACGTGTTAATTTTGGTGGAAAAAGTTTTTAAATTATTTATCTTGGTTTTATTTTCACATCACAAAAAGTAAGCATTTGAACATGGGCATGTGTGGATATTTAACATAAAAAAACAAGTCGTTAATTGTATGGAATTGAATTGAGGCCCTCTGCAGCATGTACTGTACATAAAATTAGACATCTTTGGTGCATGTTGTAGTTTATTTGGCATTCTTCATACAGCTGTAATTACAACACTTTTTTTCAGCAAGTTTGGAAAAAACAAACATACATAACAAAAGACACACATGCCATCTTTTGATTCTTTTAAAATGCTTGCCATTCACGTAAAACTCAAGCGTAAGAACTCAGGAACACAAAAGTAAGAAACCATTAAGAGTAGTGTAATGTGGTACTAACCTTGGTGAATGACATGGATTTAGGACTTTGACAAAAAGAACCTCCTCCAGATCTCTTTTGGGGTCAAAGCAAGAGGCAAAGGCTTACGATTGATTCGTGTTCTCTGTTCTAAAATATTTGTGATTCTATAAAACAACAAACCGTCTTAGACTACGAGCGTGAGGTAAGTCCTGGTGGTGAATCAGGGGCCTTCTTTTGCCCACGTGTCAAATTTTGGTATTCAAAAATTCTTCTTGTGCAGTTTCTAATCATCATGTCGCCTCACGTCATTTATACAAAGTACAACAGCACTCAAGTCCTTAGCAATAACATGTGGGTCTTTAGAGAGGTATTTCATGTCGACACATAGAAACACATTGAGGAGCTAACAGAGAAAGCTTCGATGTTGAAATGAATTACACGAAAGGATTAAAAAAAACATTTGAACATGCAAAAGGGAAATCAAAGTTAGCCTCGATATATTTACAGAGCCGCCCAACACATCTTTGACGTAAGCTTTAGTGTTTCTTATAAAAACATAAATGAGACTCACTAAGCTAATTGGTAAAATTGATTTTTTTCCCAGAAAAGAGCTGTGAATGTACATTTCGAAATACAGTGGTGCCTTCAGATATTAGGTTCCTTCATTCCGCGGCCACGCTCTTAACACAAAATACTCGTACCGCAAATCATCACAGAATGGAAATGACATTAATATATACCAGCCTTACCAAAAATAACAGGTCTTGTAATGTGTATCATAATGAGGAATAGCACTCCATAATATAGTACTATTATAAAACTACACAGTAATGACATGATTAAAAAGAATTAAAGTTAAATAGCCATTGTGCCTGAAAGAGCACATAGGGGGCAGTATAAGATATACTGTTCATTGAGACATCTCAAGTCTTCACATTATCAGTACGTCACTTTTGTCATTCTTCACAGAGGAGGAAGAATACATGACTGAGTATGCTCATATTGTCTACTTGCTGCACTATTTCTCTTCAATCCATTGCTTAAAGGGTTACAACACTACAACATAGATGTTATTTAGTGTTTGCATGAAGTCTTCAAATGGGAAAGGCAATAAACAGCTTGAAGCCATTTTTTTTTTTTTAAAGCTTAACAATTTACCAAAGTTTTGCTTATTGTGAAGTCAGTTGACTGACTGCCACTGTATATCCCAAGCCTGCGCTCACAAAACAAAGCAGGAAAAAAATGTCCTTACAATAACTCATATCTCACGACACCACTGTATTCTGGAAAAGAAGCAACAAAAGATGAATGTTTGTGATACTTGTACAAGTCCTAAATTTATACCCAATAACAAGGGTGTTGTCAAAAAGAAGGCGGTTTGTGGTGAGGAACATTTAGGTTTTTTTTTTATGTTACCTTTTTTTAATATCAGATGAACGCATTCTGATGTCTGATGAGGTATTAGTCTCTTGTAACTGCTAGCAAATATAGCAACCACGAGCCCATATGACGTTCAAGCAGTCACAAGAGTCTATAAAAGTGGTCTACTCTGTTTTTGTGCATCAATCCGAGGATTAACTTTGGTTAATTTTCCTTGGTTTTTCTTCATTTTGTGAGCCTTGAGCCGTTTCAATTTACCCCCCCCCCCCCCCAAAATTATTTCCAAGTCTTCCAACGACAAAACCCACGCAGAGGACCATGTGCTCTCTTCATCACTACCATCCTTATTGTTCTTAACTGTATCAACAGTGCCGCATTTTCATGTTCTCAGCACTGCCAACAAAATAAAAATAAATCTTATCACATAGGCACATAAGGCCAGCTGATGGAGCTTCCAGAGAGCTGCATGTCACGGATGAGCGTCTCAATAGGGGTCTTCCCCACCAGGCGCATGAAAAAGAGCTGGGAGATGAGGCTGGCGGGTACGGCGCGGAGAGCAGGGAGGCGCAGGAGTAAGCGGCCGAAGCGCTGAGGTTGACTCGGGTACTGCATCCTTTCGTACTCGGTCAGAGCCACTTGAGCCTTCTCTTGCAGGGATTCCACGTGGACTGCGTCTGTCAGGCCACAGGCATCTAGGCAGAGAGAGAAAGAGAGATGGAGGAGGTACTTAATTAATGCTGGCGGGCTTGTTACATACAAGAGTTGTGACGGACTGCGGAGGGTTTGACTTTAATCAATGTTGGGAACAATAGATTACCAATGGTGGGCCAATGAATGTGGGTACATACAGCCGAAACTTTCTTTTAAAGGTTAAGAGTGATGCATTACAAAAAACAATGAGCAGACTTGGTTTTATCTAAATTGCAGAGATTAATCTGCGCACACACACTTGCCGTCGTGCCTCAATGAACTGATCCTATTTGCATTCGTTATCGTCTCAAAAAAAAAAAAAAAAAAAAAACGGTTATCCACTTATGATATTGAGAAGATACAAAAGCCATACGGCAAAGCGGAGGTGACGTTAGGAGACTTGCCAGACAGTCAAGGTGTCAGCTGGAGTAAAGAGATAACATCCATCCATCCATCCATGAACGCATCAGTTGTTAATAATTTGTAAAAAATAACACGCCCACATGGGGACTGACCAATAGTACCAATTTATGGAAAAAAAAAAAAAAAAAACTTTGGTCCAACTGTCCTAAAACACTGACCAAAAGTGATTTATAACTTCAATTCTGATATTTGTTCCATGAAATTATATTAATGAATTCAGAACAGTCACTTCCTTTTGTAGTGTTTCTCTTCTCTATTTCCAGGATGTTTTTTTTTTTTTTTTTTTAAATCTGATTTCATCTTTTGTGTATTCACGTCAATCTAATCTGCATAGGGCTCACAGAATCAGTAGCACTGGACCTTAAATTATATTAACAAGAAAAGGTTGATTGATGTTGTGAGGGAGGACATGAGGACAGTGGGTGATAGAGAGGAGGATGCACAAGATGGGCTTAGATGGAAAAAGATGACACGCTGTGGCGACCCCTAACGGGACAAGCCAAAAGGAAAAGAAGAAGTGTGACTAGGTGTAAGTAATAAACCTCCCAGGGTTACTTGACCTGACTATGAACATCCAGTAGGTGGCAGAGGTTCTTCGTTAATTGTGGTGGGTGTCACATTCTAATATGTAATGAAAATGAATGAAGAAGGGCGGTCACCTGGTGAGAACAGTGCGATGGCCTTGAGACAGCTGTACTCAGCGGAGTCCACCTGCAGTCGGGTCAGCTTGTCAACCTGGTCCTGGAACACCCTCACTTGGTCCATGAAGGACACCACACGCTCTGCTGACATGGGTGACGAATGGAAGCCCGCCGCGGCCAACAAGGGCGCCATGTGGAGTGGCAAGGCCGACTGGGCTGCGTTGAGGATGAATAATTCGCTCCAGCTCAGCCTCAGCAGAGCCACCTGGGATGATGTTAGTATGGTAAATCAGTAAACTTTTACTGTGTCTTTTTTTTTTTTTTTTTTTTTTTTTACAGCTTGTGTAAGGGAAGGGGCGTCGAGGAATAAGGAAGGAAATATTCATAATATGGTCCATTGTGAAGAACTGTTTATTGATGAGTGTTTCTTCAATCAAACAAGGCCAAATAAAGTGCTGTATTCCAGTTCCTATTAATTTGCAATATGCAATATGGTGTTTCCCAAAGATGTCTAAATCCTGGCATATATTGTAAAATCTCAAAGCTCACGACCAAACTAAGGTCTAAAATATACAGTGATGTCTTCTGATATCAGTTCAATTTGTTCCGTAACAAAAAAAATATATATATAAAACTCAAATCATTCACCGACACCCCAAAAAAAGGTTTTTTTTTTTTCAACACAGAAAATAGCACTCTAAAATATTTGGTCACTTTTAGTTCTAAAACATTTAGAATCCATCCATGTATTTTCCATACCACTTAACCTCACTTGGGTCACAACCTTGCTGGACCACATGCATAATTTTGGGACTTGGGAGGACACCGGAGTACCCGGCGAAAACCCACACAGGCAGGAACATGCAAACTTTGCACAGGGGAGGGTGGATTTGAAACCAGGTCCTCAGCCTTGGCAAAGAGATGTGGTAGCCAGTTGTCCACCTTGCCACCACACATACAGTAATAGTATCCATCAAATCATAATCTGTGCCGCTGATCCTCACAAAAAAATATTTACTTTATTGCGACTTCTCTGTGTGTGAGCGATGTGGCTACGGAGGGCAGTATATTACAATTATGAAGACAGACTTTCACAAATGTAAGTAACACTCATTTTTTTTTTTTTTTTTTACACAGAAGATAAACAAAAATGTGCCTGTATGGTTATATTGTTTTGCTACATGTGTTGATATACCATTTGTGTTCAAATATCAGTTGCTTAAAGGTTTACAACACCATTACTATTCATTAGCACATTGATGGAGTTTTGCATTGTTAGCATTAAGATAGTAATTGTAATCTGTAATTCTTAAAACTTGTGGTCTCTCATACATGATTACTGTATACTGCATATAAAAACTATATTAGCCGTGATGTAGATTACGCTCTGTTAAGAGTATGCCATGTAACTAAAGGGTCACCGGTTTGTATCCCTGAGCGTGTCATCACTGCTTCCCTGAACAAGACGATGAATGAATGGATGTCTGGTGTTGGTCGGTGTCGCTGTAGGCGGAGAAAGGCAGCCCCGCCCGCTTCAATCAGAATCCCTCAGAGCAGCTCACCACCAACGGGTGTGATTGAAGATTGAGTGAATATTGTGTGAAATTATAAAGTGTCTTTGAGTGGCAAGAAAGCACGATAAGTGTAATGCATTATTGTTATTATTATTATTATTTCAACAGCAACTTGTACAAAAAGTTGTTGTTATGCTGTATGAAATGCAACAGGTAGATAATTGTTCTGCCTGCAACCACAGGTTAGTGGAGAACAGACTGAGTCGGAATCACTGGTATTATATTTTCAATTGCAGTAAAAATAGATGTTGTGAAATAAATTGTACCAACCTGATCTGACACTGGCAGCTCAGGAAAATAAGGGATATTTCTGGCCCATTCCACCGTGCTGAAGAGTAGCCGAGCGGCCAGCTCGCAGATGTTATCGATGCCCATGGAATTATCAGGACCGGCCTGCTGGTTGTACTGGTGCCCGTAGCGGCTGTTGGGGTACGGCTCAGCTCTCAGCAGCTGCGAGATAAGCTCAGAAACCGGCTGACCGCCATTTCCTCCATTGTTGTTGTTGTTGTAGAATTCACCGCCTCCCAGGCCGCTGGCGCCCCCTATAGGCGTGAGGCTTGGGCTGAGACTAGGCTGCGGTGGGATGCGACCGCGTTGAACTGCTGTAGTTTGGTTGGGGGACCAAGGGGGAGGGATACAACAGGGTAGGTGGGTTGGCGGATAAGAGAGTGGGGCAGATAAAGATGAAGGGGCGGGTGAAGGAGGGGATTTGGGAAAGGAAACGAAAAGGGGGGAAAAGTTAAAACTGGGTTCAACCAGCGCTGTATGTCAGATTACAGGCAGACGGGATTGAGCCGATTAACCGTCTTTTCTTCACGATTAAAGGCATGCAAATTAGACCTCCTCAATGAGAGTATTCGTCTTCTCATCACTGCTGGATAAAAGGTTATCAAGAGAATGATACGACGCTTGCACTGTGACCATGGTAACAGCTGTCCACAAAGCAACACGGGGAATCCCTATTATCCTCAGGAATGCCGCTCTGTGGCCGACCCTGACCTCCGACCTCCCCTAAAGTGCACCCGGGCAAAGAAAATTCCTCCACAGGGAGCAATAATGTGTCTCATTAACATGCTTTATGTTCTGTTTATGTTCTATGCGAGGTAAACAACACAGACATGTCAGGTACAGTCCAGTCCTGCCACATCTGACTTTAAATCACCCTCTTCCCCACAAAAAAAAAAGATTTAAATCAAGCTCAACTAAAATTAATTTACTTGAAACAAAATATTTAAGAATGTATTTTTGCAACAGCAAGAGGTACTCCTTATAATACAAAAGAGAAACTCTTAGCAATGCCAAATCATACTCCACGAACAGTAATGTTACTAAAAGTACTTTATAATCTTGTCCAGTGGTCCGACAGTGTCTGCAAGGAGCACCTAATTTTCATGATCAGGTTTTGCTGTTACATGTATTGCTCATATTTGAATTTGTACAAACATTGATATTAACAACAGGAAAAAATTGGTAAGAGATTAATTTTAAACTTGATTGGAAAGAAAATTTAATTGGTTCAAATCATACACTAAATAAATGCAGTGTGTACAGTAGGGATGCAATGAGACCAGCATTAGAATTAGTGCCAATCCTTTACATATGTACTCATACTTGGAGGGTTGGGGGGGGGTTCTATCATAAAACAAAAAATGTACTTGTCTCATAATGTATCATGTAATTTCTTCTGTCACATTTTTTTGAAATAGTACAGCAGTTTTTCTCCAAGTTGGATGTGTCGCTATGGCTAGTATTGGCTAGGACGCCACACTGTGGGGTTTCCTCAGCTCATATTGTTCATTTCTTTTTCCCATTTTTATTTCCCTTTCCGTAACAAGGAACAAAGCAACAACCACGGCGACCATGGAAGCGTGTCTGCTTGAACAAATGAACCTAAATGACCAGACAATACATTTAATTACGCTGCAAAATTGATCAAGAAGGTTATGTTGAGCCGGGAGGGGCGGTGTGTACGTCATCACAGCACGTGACTAAAACGGGCCAACGGTGAGAGATGAGCTCCGCGGCTTACCCTACACAGAAACATTTTCTGACGTGCGTGCAGCAAGCTATGCAGAGGTGCTGCATGGGGCAATGTGAAAACCACGTGATGCAAAGCAGGCGTTGTCGGCCGTGCAAATGCAGGAGTATAAAATAGCCTCGACTTTGGGAGAAAGGCGGAGTACACCCTGAACCGGTTGCCAGTCAGTCGCAGGTCAAATATCGACACCATTACTGAGTGGGAATTGAACTCATGCTGCCCACACCAAAGTCTGGCATCTGTGCCAATACATTTTAACTGCTTCCACGACAAGCAACACCTTCGACGGGTAACTTGAGCATCACCACATTAAGTGAATTTCCGTATTGGATTGTGCTTAAAGGGTTGGTCCAGCGTCAACCACAGGCTTAGTGCTCAGGGAATTGAGTATCTTAGCAAAGCATTTATCTCTGTCACCACGACACAAGCTAGATTAAGGCTGCTAAAACACGCCACGGACCTGACATGTATACGAAGTTAAATCAACTACTACGGGGCCCAGACAGACAAGAAATGTATCTTAAAAATGTTTATAAAGGATTGTTTCAAGAGATGCAAGGCTCAGTCCTAGGGTTTAAGTGGCATACAAATGTTTTACATAAAGAACTCAAGTGATCGCAGTTACCTTCTTTGCGCATTCCCACTCGGAAACACTTCTTGAGGCGACAGTACTGGCATTGGTTGCGGTGGTGCTGGTCAATCTGACACTCTCGATTAGACCTGAAAAACAAAGAAATAATCATTGGCTCGGGCTCCTGGGACGTCATGTACTGATTAATAATAGCCCACATAGTCTTATTTTCCTTTTGGCTCATCCTGTTAGGGGTCACCACAGCCTGTCATCTTTTTCCATCCAAGCCTATCTCGTGCATCTTCTTTAACACCTACTGTCCTCTTGTCTTCCCTCACCAAATCCATCAACCTTTTCTTCAGTCTTCCTCTCGCTCTTTTGCCTGGCAGCTCCATCCTCAGCACCCTTCTACCAACATACTCACTCTCTTCGCCTGTGAACATGTCCAAACCATCTCAGTCTGCTTTCTCGAATCTTGTCTCCAAAACATCCAACTGTGGCTGTCCCTCTGTTCAGCTCATTTCTAATCCTATCCAACCTGCTCACACCAACCGAGAACCTCAGGATCTTCATTTCTGCTACCTCAGGTTCTGCTTCCTGTTGTTTCTGCAGTGCCACCGTCTCTAATCCGGCCGGCCTCACCACTGTTTCATAAACTTTGCGCTTCATCCTAGCGGAGACTCTTCTGTCACATAGTCCACATAGTACTTTTTAAAAAATCCTTTTATAAAAATCAATGATGATTGGAAAAATAAATTAGAAGATGTCAGTGTTACAATCTATAAAGTGAAAGTGCTCTGATTCTATCTTGTGTTATTTTGGTTTCACTGACAGTTAACATCATAGAATTAGCTGTTAAAACAACATTGCCACACAAACCCCAGCTAACAATTACATAGACTAACATTTTAGGATTAACATTTTTTCCAAAACCTCATTGGTTTGTCAGAGCAAAACTTGTTTCAGCACAACACATATGCAGTTATCTGAACACATTAACACATACATTTATTTAGTAAACATATCTGGTGATATAGTTTACTTAAATAACTGAATGTTTTTGTCATGTTTTTAAAAAAACATTGATTCTGAACTGCTGCAGATGATGTATGTGTGGAAAAAAATGCTTTTCTCCTGGCGTCATGATGTAATCCCTACAGATTGTGTGCAGAATTTGCATCAATTTAAGAAAATATAAGGGGTCTTCCAAGATTTTGCGGATAAACCCTGAGGTAAGAGGCTCTTGATGTCAAGGAAGTAAGACATCTCTGTTGTTTGAAGATTGATGTATTTAAGGGGTTAGCTAAGGTTAGTTTTTGTTGGTAGAAAGTGGCATTGCCACATTTTTATGTCCTTGCTTTGCTGACTGGGTAATTAAAAACAGAAGATAACCAGCAATGGAAGAGTCATTATTGCTTAACAATCAACGATTCAAAGTTGCAATGTCTGCTTTGTTTTGGGTTTTTTTGGTTTTAATAAATTTACATTGCCATTCAAGGTCAAATCCCGAAAGTGTACAACAGTGATTGTCAACTGGTTGGAGGGGAGCCAAAAGTGGGTCAACAAACAAATGTGCATTCTTCATAACAATATTTACTGTATTTGGGATCACCCGATCCAATCACGTGATTGAAAATGGGGGTCAATCGTGGTTTTCAGCTAATCAGAATAGGGTGAAAAAGATTGGTTGTATTAATTTTCTGACATATTAAAGGTGGCGAAGTAACAAAATAATCAAAAGTTACAAATATTTTTTTGCTAGTAATTGGTGTAAAATGTTTGGAAACGTTTACGTCACCTACACTAAATATACTCTATATATCATGATCAATTAATTACTCTGTATGATTGTGTATCTGAAATTATGCTTACCTATGTGACGTGGTTAACTCACCTAGTGACAGAACTACAAACATGTCGGCGGGTTGGCACACCAGCACACATTTCCCATCGTGCCCCACTCACCTGCACGTGTAGCTGAGGTTACGTCGAACGCTTCTCTTGAAGAAGCTTTTACATCCCTCGCAGGTGAACACGCCGTAATGTTTCCCACTCGACTTGTCCCCGCACACCACACAGTCCAACACGCAGGCCTTGTCGTCCTCCCCGGCCTCCATGTCGCTGCCCCCCGCTTGTGGGGAGCCGTCCTCATCCTCCCGCTTCAGGTAGCCCTTTTCCCCGAGGCCGTTGGTGCCGCCATTGGGATCTCCCCACCCCCCACTCACCATGGCCATCGCTTGGTTACCGAACCACCGAAGAAGAGCACGCCACAGTCTGGCAGCCGAGATTCGTCAAGGTAACATGAATATAAGCAGACCGCTTCTTTTAGTTAAAAAAAAAAAGTAATAATAAAAAAGCCTATAAAATGTCCAGATGTTTATAGAAGGCAGATGGTAATGATAGAGGGTTAAAAAAGAGGGAGGGTGTTTAGTAGGAAAAAACAAGCGCAGTCTCCTCCTACTGCACTATGACCTGGAAACAGTCGGAGTGCTGTAACTTTTTTTTAAAGCTTTGCAATGCATGTAAATGTCAATTTGTCTTTTCTTCGTGTCCCACCCCGCAGTCTGGTTTTGTTGTTGTCGCCGTCGAATCCGGACTCGAGCCAAGCCGACCGAAGGTGGTCCTCACTTGTCAACAGTCAGTCGTTTTTCGCGACTGTGGAGAGATGAGAAAGCTCTTGTAAATGACCTGAGGTGAAAAAAAAATGAACCGCAGAGACACACATCCACAGCCCAGTGTTTAGCTAATGACTGAAATGGGAAACGAACGCGAGCGCAAGCCCGTGCGGGCTTTAACACTTAATTCCCTCCCACTGAATATAAATCTTTCGATGCTTACCTCCGATTGAGCATGAATATATCCGTATCTCTAAATCCTCTGCCGCTAGATCTTCGCGTCCTCCATCCCGAGAGCGAGTGCGGCTTTCCTACTCTGCTGTAATCCTCTCAGCGGTACCATCGTGACCCACAAAGTGAAGCTATTCCACGTCATTTGCTCATGTGGCCGTAGGCTTCTCTTCAAGGCTCCACCAAAAAGGAAAAAAATGTGTGCGCTGTCAAGTTGACCTCCAAATTGCGCTCACCCCCTCACACACACGCGCACACAGGGCGGTGTGGGTTCAAGACGAGGAAGTGTCGTCCTTTCCTCGCTCCTTCCCAGAAGCCTTAGCTGTGCTCCGAGCTTCTCCTTTGCAAGCCTTTTGTTGGTGCTTGGCCACCAAGAACTAATGATGTGCGGCCTAGCCGCTGCTTTTCATGTGTGTGTGTGTCTGTGTGTGCGTGCGCCTTCCCCTGTGGCAAGAAGAGGTGGGGGTGGAAAGCAGGAGTGTGCTTACTCTTTCGCTTCCCAGGCGTCTACACATCGCATTCAAGAGAAAATCCAGAGCTACAGACCATTTGAATTAGGCTCTACGTCTTCCTCTCGCTATATATTCCTCCCCCCACCTCAGTGTTTTTGAGTGCTAGAGAGAGAGAGAGAGAGAAGCAAGCAGGAGAGGGCGAAAGGCATAGGGAAGGGAGGTGGAGTGTGTGCAGAGGGGGAGGGGTGTGTGTGTATACTTGTTCTGAGGGATTTGACACTATTCAAACCCTGTGGTTGCCATGGAGCTGGCTGCCTTATATGGCCATTGGAGTCAAAGAGCAAAGAGAGTGGGCAGTGTGGGGCACACACACAACAAGAATGTGGAGGATATCTGCTGAGATGCAAAGAGGTGACCCCAAGGCCTTAAAACACACAAGCACACACACACATCCACACAATACCAGATTACACTCTGCTACAAATACAAGCATGTTGGCCTTTTGTCACACAGAAAGCTATTCGCGGTTAACCAAATGGCAACGATGGGAACTTTCCCAATGTACAGTGGTGCCTTGACGTATGAGTTTAATTTGTTCACTGACCGTGGTCGTAAGACAAACCCCTCGTATTTAAAATCGTCTTTCCTCATTGAAATGAATGCAAATGCTATTAATCCGTTCCAGCCTTTGACAAACAACTGTGGTGCATATTTTCACTAGGAAAACAATGTATCATACTTCATAAAAATATACAGAACTGACACAAAATCTTAATAATGAAACAAATTTTGTCTTCACTTTTTTTGCTTCAATTCAGTGGCCATCATTCTGCTCCTGGTATAATACAGACAACTGGATATACAGTACATAGAGAAGTGTCACAACTCCTCAGTAGTAATATTAGTGTGTGTGTGTGTGTGTGTGTGTGTGTGTGTGTGTATTGTTATATTGTCTATATGTTCCATCACTGTTTGTGTTCAAATATTGCCTCAGCTTCCCAAAAGGGTTACATTTTGCATCTGTTAGCATTAATGGAGCATACATAAAGGCTAAGGCTATGTAGCTGTTTTAAAAACAGTGTATCCAGCAATCCATTTTCTCAGCTGCTTATCCTCACAAGGGTCACAGGAGTGCTAGAGCCTGTCCCAGCCGTCATTGGGTAGTAGGTAGGGCACGTCTTGGACTGGTTGCCAGCCAATCACAGGGCACATCGAGACAAACAGCCGCACTCACAATCACACCTCGGGGCAATTTAGAGTGTCCAATTAATGTTGCACGTTTTGGGGTGTGGGAGGAAACTGGAGTGGCCGGAGAAAACCCATGCAGGCACAGGGAGAACATTGTGATTATAAGCGGCAAAGAAAACGGATGCATGTTTATATGCCAAACTCCTTGTGGTGAAGTGAATTAAGTTCACTGCCACCGTACACAGGTTGTATCTAAAGTTTCCGCTCACTAGTCAAAGCAAAAAAAAAAAATTGTAACAGCAGCTCGTATTTCGAAAAGCTCGTATGTCAAGTGTCAGTCACTTGTATTGATTGGAGAGGAAGATTTTGTCTGGTTATTTGTAAACACATTTTACTGTGTATGTTTCATGTAATGTTTTATGTTGGATTACTGTACACTTTTTTTAAAGTTATATATTTCCTTGTTTTGACCTGTTGTAAGCGATCAGGTCGGCATTGTCTTTGAGAAACTGTTCTCCATTGCCTCATCTGCTTAAATGAAAGTTAAATAAAAAATTCTAATAAGGCACAATGTATTTAATTTCCAACACGAAACCCTCCACTCTTTTCATGTATATTGTGCTGCGAATAAAAGGTTAACATTTTATGGTCATTGCTCATTTCTCAGGCGCTTAGTGGAGCACACAGTGAGAGGTCAAACAGACTTTGGCACCCTTGCCACGGTAAAAAGCCTGAGGTCAAATGCAGATAAAAAGGAGGACAGCACCCAGAACAACCTCGGATAAGAGATAAGTAATGAATCTTCTTGTAAATGTTATGCTCTTTGTGTGTGTGGGGTGGGCTGGGGGTGCTTTCACAGTCTCACAGATACGGACATATGAAAGCACCCTGGAAGACAGTCTATATGCAACCTTTTGTCTTATCTACACAGTGCGATGAAGGATTTTAAGTCATTCTGCCCTTCACAGACACATTTATGGAAATCCTAAAGCAAAACCAAGCTTACCCCCTGGAGACCACAGTGTGTGTGTCACAGGGAAGCATTGTCCTAGACTCCTAGCCTTTGTGCAGCTAATAGGTCATCAGATGGGTGTGTTGGGGGGAGGAGTGAGTGTGTGTGTGCGTTAATTTGAATAAAAGTCCCCTTAATTAGGCCACTGTTTGCCTCCTTGTTGTCTATTCTCGTGTGCGGTTTGCAAAATATGGCTTGTCAGTGGATGAAGGGTCCTCGGAAGGCGCCAGTATGGTACTTAGTGCCTGCGAACGAAAATGCCAATCTGTAGTTTTGTAGCCAAAAACACTAAACAGCAAAACAAACCAGTACAAGTTTGTTTTGTAAGAAAATTTAACTCAATGACAGTGGTTGTCAAGTACAATGGCATGTACAGATGAACTGACTTTTTTCAGGGTATGAGCAATGATTGAACCGTTTGTTTGTTTGTTTGTTTTTTACTTGCGAGCAAAATATTGAGATATGAGCACTGCATTGTGACAGTGAACTCATCTCGCATCACAACAAGCAGCAATTTGCCATATAGTGATTCTGAAAAGAGGCTGCAGGCAATATATTGCTGCTCCCAGATGAAGTTTGTGGTTTAACATAAAAAAAAGACAATTGTATCTGTATTTTAAACAACACCTGCTTAGCTTAATGCTAACAAACAGTAGAAAACAGCATAGATGGGCTAACAAATAGCATAAGTGTCGCAGTTTGCTATTCTTCTTTTTCCTTGACCTGGATAAAGTCCTTGAGCTTCTTAATAATAATACTGCACTGTAATCAATAGGAACATTAATCAACATTTAATATGCTATTCTCATCACACCTTAGTGATGAAAAGTTTTTAATTCATCTTTATACTTGACTGACACCAGTGCTATTGGAAAGATCATCATTACATTTTTACAAGGTGTGAAATCATTGATGGAAGGTTTTTCTTTTATACTTCAATGGGGAAATAATTTGTGATTCATATCAATTGATAATAACATTTAGTGCTGGCCAACAGAAAAGAGTTGTTTGTAGGTTGTATCCAATGTAATGTTGGTAGTACTTTATATATATATATATATATATATATATATATATATATATATATATATATATATGGGTAGAGCATTGGTTTGGTCATGAGTTCGTTTCTCAGTGGGGCCTCCACTCCCCAAAAGGTGTCGCATCAGGAAGGGCATCCAGCGTAAAAAGTGTGCCAAACAAATATGAGCGTACATCTGAGATGACACGCTGTGGTGACCCATAACGGGACAAGCCGAAAGAAAGTTATTGCTTGTGTTTAGTGAATCATGCTGAAGTTAAATTTGAAATGCTGAATCTCAATGTTTGCTTAAAAAAAATAAAAGCAACGTCACAATTAAGAGTGCTGAAATTTCTGGCCTATAAACTGCGACTTTTTTCACACACTTTCAACCCTGCGAGTTATGCAGTGATGCGGCTATGTGTGCATTTTTCTAACGGGCCGCAAGGGGGCACTCGAGCGGAAAAGGTAAGAGTGAGACCGGTGGAATGTATGTGCCAAGGAAGTGACTTTTACCGGTCCGGCCCTGTTAGTGCTGCGCTAGCGTGTAACTGCTATGTCTCAGTGATTTTTACCGGTATGTTTTTTTATTTTTAACCGGCCCTATTAGTGCAGCGGCATTAGGGTTAGCGCGGCGGTGCTAGCATTAAACTCTCTGTGTACCGTCTTTCTTTGTAAATATCTCATGTTTCAATGTGGGCACTTGTGGCTTTTACACAGCTATGGCGTATATATGTACCAAATGGTATATTCTTTACAAATGTACTCAGTGAGAGTTATAACCAGGTGCGCTCTGTTGGCCGGGAATTACTGTATATTCCCAAATCATTCAGCCCTAGTCCTGATTGATAACAAGGTAGCTTTGATTCAGTCCGCATCGTTACAACCTTATCGGCTTGTAAGGAACGAGGACTGGTTTAGCCAAATGAACAGATGTTGCTAGGCGATTTTTATACAGTTTAGGCACATTGGCGCAGAAGGTTGGTGACCCAGTGGCAACCCTGTCAAAGGTAGAGATTACTACAGTATTTTGGAATCAGGAAGGACACTAAATAACCAAAATGTTTGGCCCAGGTTACATTTTAGATGCCACTGTAGTTTTACAACCATAACCTTTAGCTAATATTGTGGCAACTGAGTTGAAACACAAAGACCTGAACAAACGGTCTATATTTTGACCATTTCAAAGTCATCAAATGTGGACAGCTTTTTAGCAAGGAAATGCTCTCTGTGTCTGTCATCCCCCATCCAGTGGGACTGTGATGGATACCACGGGGGAGGCAGCAGTGACATGACCTTTGAACCAACTTGCTTCTCCTGTTGAAGAAGCAAAATATTTGTCGACATAAATGTTGCGACCACAGACAGTTGCAGTGTATTCTGTATTATAACAATATATCACATTGAATCTTTTTTTTTTAAGCTGTAAAGCAGTTTGTCTTTTATACTTCTTTCTTTGCATTAAATTTCTGATCAACAGACGGTTGTTGTCTTAGTTAAAGTAGTTGCGCAGACATCCCTTTACAAGTTTGCCTTTATATACCATGTAAATATAATGTATGCGTTCACGTGTTTCTTGTGGGCTGGTCTGGTGGCTCAAAGCTACAAAATTGTTTGACGTTTAACCTCATCATGTGGCATTTCAGGGCAGGCCAAGCCCTTCTCAAGTCAGCTATTGATTCACTTAACATTTGAGTTAACCTTTAAGGGCCGTATGGAAGCCCGTCCCCCAAGCAAATGCGATCACACCCACCCACCACATGACTGGATGTCTTAAGTTAGGCCAGCTCTCTCCCTGAGGCATCCACACATGTAATTCAATCTCAGGGTGTGAGCGGCATTGCCTTAACCACATCAACATATGGAAAGTCGGTCTTTACTTAAAGTAATCACGAGACGTCTGTGCGTCCTTCTCAAACGGACGCCGTTTTCATTACGCCCCAATGCCCGTCACTTTTTAGACTTGTCGTGACAGCTACTCCCTGAGACCAGAGTGACCTGTGACCTTTGAAGAATGGATGAGCCTAAAATCCAAAACAGAAGCCTTTTGTGCAGGTCAAAGGGAAAACATCTGCTGAGCCCAGGACAGAGATAGAAGAGGGGATCAACTATTGGCCATTCAACATTTTGTCTTTAAAGCCAACTCTGAGAAGAGTTACATCACACCATTGACGCACAAATCCTTTTTTTCCCCACCTACTGTTAATTCATAGCAGTTCTTCTTGGTATTGCGTGAACAAAAATACATAATAAAAAACTTAAATACGATTGAGGGAAAATTTCTTTGAAATATGACTTCTGCTGCTGTATGTCTTAATTGTACTTGCAATTTGAAGTTCAACGTATCTGAGCCTTAACATTCAACGACACTTTCCTACTTAATGACTTGGTCAATCGTGAACTGATAAATTAGCAAATTATTAATCCCTTGCACAACTACCGACAATCAGGAACTTATTGCAACAAACAAATTTGACCCATGCGAGGATTGAATAACAGTGTTTTGAAGTGCCACCTTCTATTATTTTACTGAACCATGCTTTTCATCGTAACCATTTCACATTCCGTTGAGAACGCTCCAGCCAGAGCCAGTTGAACTGCATCATCTGCAAAAGCCAAAATCCTGAAGCCACTAAATTGGAACCTCGACTGTGCCTAAAAATTCTGTCCACCAAGGTTTTCAACAGAATTGGAGACAAACGGGAGTCCAGCCATCACTGGAAACAAAAACTGTATGACTTACTGGCTTTTGTGCTCAATATCTACAATCACAAATCCTTATGTGGGTGACAGCATTTGGTTGAGCCACATACAGTACTTTGTGATTGTGATAAGAAACAGAATGATAGCCAATTTGGAAGTGACCTAAAGCTTCTGTTGTTGCCGGCCACATGTAGGGAAGCAACTCGTTTGAGTCTTTGTACCACAATAAAATGACAAGGGCAACCATAATGGACCAGATAAGCTAAAAGCTAGCTGAGCAGCTTCTATTTCTTTTACTGCATTTTTTTTTTGGTTGGGTGGGGGTGGAATTTCAGCAATTTGGATACCATGTGGCACCATGATGCCTTTCACATGTCGGCCCTTTTTACTGCAACAGATTTATGGTTTGGGGGAAGAAGCTTGCAATTGTCAGAGGAGGAGATTATGTGTAGGGTATGCTGTCCCGTGTTTTGTCACCTCTAGTGGACCACACACTACAAAAACAATAAACACAGACGTACCAATTTTCTTTCATTTCAAATATTTTCCATTTTAAAAATTTGCACGTCTTCCCCGCTTTAGATAATGTTGTCAGTAACACCTTCCACTATATGCTGAGGTCAAGAATAAAGATGATTCAATGGTTTGAAGTTTTAGTTTCCTAAAATCTTGGTGAGTCTTATTTTAACTGAGTGATTTATGAATCTATTTTGAAACAGCAGATTAAGAATATCTTCACACTCTATTAGTGCACATTAAACTGTTTAGCACTCTTTTGTTTATTTGTGGGCCAACAGAGAGGCATGGGAAGTATTTATCACTTCCCCTGCAGTCCTGCTCCCTCTCCCTATCGTGCTCGGTACAGAGAGCTCTTTCTCCAGGGCAGTCACATGATGCAGAATGTTTCTTTGATATTAGTAGCCAGACCTTTCAGAGCAAGTTAACAATTAGCCAAACCCAATGGAGGGAACCCCATGTGATCCCAACACGCAGGTTTATCGTCATTGCTTTTCAAATTCATTATGGAGAGTTATGTGAGCGTAATCGCGTTGCAGTTAGTGGAACAATTTGTGAGAAAAGGCATTTTCTACATTTCTTTGGGGCAAAAAAATGATGGCCCACAATAAATAAAAAAAAACATTGACATCATTATAGTATATAACATTTATTGTTTTCTCTGTTACTAATAGTCTCTTCCCCAAAAACTTACCTCACCCAGAAGGTTCTGGTTTACGTTTCCCTCGCCTATGATGTTGTCCAACTGTAATTGTCTGACTTGTCCACTGAGTGGCAGTGCAGTCATGACTGCTTAGTTGTACATGGCTGTAATTACCATTCTCTGGTATACAGTTAGGTTCAGAAGACTTAGTGGAAGAACAAACAAATCTATATATTCGACTTGAGCCAAGCAGTTCTGTCCTAAATACAGATTTGTTCTCAATATAATTGTATTATTTTGAATTAAATGGCATGGTGGTAGACTGGCTCACAGTTCCGAGGACCGTGGTTCAAATCCTGTACCCGCCTGTGTGGCGTTTGCATGGTCTACCCGTGCCTGCGTGGGAGTTTTCTGGGCATTCTGGTTTCCTCCCACATCCTAAAAACATGCATTAATTGGACATGAATGTGAATGTGAGTGAGAATGGTTGTTACTTTATATACGCCCTGCGATTGGCTGGCAACCAGTTCAGGGGGTACCCCGCCTCCTGCCCAAAGAGAGCTGGGATAGGCTGCGGCACTCCCGTGCCCCTTGTGAGGATAAGTAGCTCAGATCATGGAACAATGGATCTTTTGAATTACGCAATATCTAGTTGGGGGGGGGGCGACAAAAAGATTGCAAGCACAAACACTGAATACACATTTAGGCATATAAGTATATGATTACAGCATGTGTTTTGCAACTCAACAGCATGAAATATTCCTGGTAAGTGGATTCTAATTATCGATATTATATAACACTTGTCTAAAGGGTTTTCAAGACATTAATGGGAGTCGTCGGTTTAAGGTTTTAAGGTTTTGTTCCTCAAAACTATCAGGCAGATGTGCTTACCAGTCGTCAACCGTGCTGTCCACTTTTAATTAATTACATATAATTATTTGGATGTTACTGTGCACCTCGTATGACTTACAAATAAACAGTTCAAACCCACTCCCCAACTTGAAACCTAAAATTATTTTATTGGTTATTACTGAGAACTTACAAATTAACTGATGGTTTAAATGTCTTGGTTTTGATATAACAAATGGAAAAAGCCTGCTGATCTCTCATATACTGGAATATACACATTGGAACAAACACTACGTCTTTCAAAGTGAGTTACACTGTGCAGCCAAACAATCCTTGAATAGATCTCAAAAAGGGAGGAATGTTGCGCTGCACATCTTCCCGTCCCGATGTTTTCACAGGAGAATAAAAAATGACCCACTTCAAATTCAATTTCTCCCAAATGTCCCTATGTTTATGTCTTGCATTTTCTCTAATATCCTGCGTTTGTTGGCGCCTTTCTATCTACAAGCCAGGACATTAGAAACCTTTGGCCATCAACATCTCTATGACTTAGTGCTTCCTGTCAAGATGAGGCCTGGCGGATCAACAATGCCTGGCAGGAAAAAAAAAGTGATGACTGTTACTGTCAAGCCAGTACTTCTCATTTTGAATGTGTGTGTGTGTGTGTGCACGTCCTGTGAGACAGAGGGCAGCTTACCCACGTCATCATGTTGGACTGAGACTCAGTGCATCAAAGAGCCTCCCATAGAGAACAACCTGAACCATTGTCCTCCTGGCGGGTATGCACCGGAAAACACTGTTCATGATCCCATAAAAATGTTTTTGGCACACGGATAAGGGCATGTTTCGCACAGTGAGATGGATGGCTTTATGAAGAGACGAGAAACCGAGGCTGTTTTTTGCGGAATGTCAACTTTAATGCTGGTTTGCAGACTCCAGATCTTTAGTCAGTCACAACAAATACTGTATGGTTAATTCAGATAAATTAAAAGCCCATAGACATTGTTTTGTGATTTAACACTATGCATACTGCACATGTTTGCATAGAGGCCACATTTGACATCCCAGAAAGATGGGCCACCCTGTAGAGTAGGTTGAGAGTGATGGTGGGCGGGGTCTGAAAAACTAACTTCCCACCATGGGAAGTGTGTGGCCAAAGCAGTTTATAAATTCCTACCCATGTTTACACCTCACCCACAATCTGATCGATTCTTATGTTTTCATCGCTATACAAAGGAAACGTCTGGTCCACTTTTGTAGTGTGTTGGGCTTTGTCAGACAAACGAGCACCAGCCATACAATACGTGAGCGTAGCCTCCAAGCTGCCCTCATGTTATCTGGATTCCAGAGTGCGTAGGCGGAACTTGTGCTTCTTTCTCTCTGACTTTCTTTGGTCCACCAGCGGTGATGTATAGCAGCGGCTACTCCCAGGTGTCCAAGGGCAGACCACAGGCCCAAAAGAAGATGCAGTATCGGTCAAAGAGCAAGAGCTGCGGCTACTACTTGAGGATCATCTTCTTCTTCTCCTCACTGATTCAGTCACTCATCATAGTGAGCCTGGTTCTCTTCTTGGTCTATGGTAAAACACAGGACTCCGCTTCAACAACACGCATACAAGACTTGGAGGAGAGCTTCAGTCGGCTCTCCATTGAGAATGTCGCTCTCCGGCAGCAGAGGAGGAACCTGACAACACTACTCAACGTCACCCTGACCGAGAAGACCCGCAACGACTGGGACCTGTTGAGAATTCGACGGTTGTCAAACATCTCTGTCACGTTTATTCAAGACCTGGACAAGAAACTGGTGAGGAACTAAAGAGCAAATGTTTTTCACTAATGCAAATTTAGGGGAGAAAAGTTAAAAGAACAATACCAATTTGACTGATATATTTCTGTAATCTATATTCATGAAAACATGGAGGCAGAAATCTGCCTCTACAGATTAGATTCTTTTTTTTTTTGTTGTTGTCAGAAAATTGCCGATTTAATAATGTGCATTGTATTATGGGTATTGTTTCCAGTGGTGTAGAAATGCACCTCAACATACCTAAATATTTTGTCCAGCTACCGGGTAGAATTAAAAAAAAAAAGAAAAAAAAAAGGATGTAGTGCCAGAACGTAATCCACAGAAAATACAATTTACATTCAATCAAAATTGACTTTTTTTGTAATATTTGTATTGTTACATATTCTAAACCAGGCTGTCACATTTTCATTAACCACAGTCAAGAATATCATGGGCAGATTGCTAATAGTGACTCAATGTCAATTATTTTCACAATTTTATTCATTTATTTATTTGTTTGTTTGTTTTTTACAGCAAGAGACAAATCTTGAACTGGTGATGTGCAGGAACCAGGCGCGTTTGCAACAAAACTGCCTACGACCTCGTAAGTAGAAAATTTTTTAGTGGAAACACCAAATCACTTTTTATGTAACATGTATCCTCGACTTTTCTCCTGATGTACTCTCTGAAGTTTTGCTAAAATGTGTCATCCTCTTCATTTAAAGAATTGGCAACAGTGTCTCAGATTGGAGGTTGTAACTGTAACCTGCAGATGGAGCGTGTGACTTCAAAACTCGAACTTGTGGAATCCAACTTTACGCAAACAATACAGAAGATGAGAATGGACATGGACCAGATTACCAAAGACAGGGACAACTTTAACCTGGAAGCCATCCGTCTAAGAAGAGAGAAGACCCTCCATCTAAAGGAGATTGAATTTTGCATACAAAGTAGCAAAGAAGACTTTGTTCAGTCCCTGAGTGGTCTCTCCAATGTCTCAAGAGCTTTTCTACTGAAGATTGAATCTCTCTTCCCGGAGCACATTGCCTTCCAGGTCACCTGTGAGAAACAGAGAGAGCACTTGGAGCAGATCCGCACCAACTGCACCAGTTTGTCTAGAGCGGTGGAGGACCGGTTCCAGAGGTACCTGAATAATGTAGGCGATAAGATGTCTGAGATCCAGTCTCAGAACAGCCGCTTGAAGGCTGAGAACCTGCGACGGTCTGATGACTACCGTGTATGCAGTCAAAACCGCTCTGGTCTAATCATAGAGCACAGACAAACCCTAGAGAAGCTTCAGATGAAATACGACAAGGACTATGAGGGGCTTCTTTTGGAAAAAAGCAGGCTCAGCAGAGATATTGAAGTCCTGGAAAAGGACATCAATTACAAAAATAAAGACATACAATACCTCACAGAGCAACTTCGGCAGCTCAACATTTCCTGCATTGCTAAGGTATATTTGTGTATGTGTGTCTGTATGTATTCATAACATTTTTTTTTTCATATGTTACATTACTTTCATTTTATTTCAGATTGGACTTGGTGGTTTACCAGGAACTGGCATGGGACAGTTAGGGAGGGGAGGTTCCTCAAATTTTGGGTCAACGGCATTAAATCCAAGTCTTGGCTCAACTGGGTCAGGATTAAATAGGTTAGGATCAACTGCGTTGGGCTCCTCAAATTCTGGGTCAACTGCATTAAATCCAAGTCTTGGCTCAACTGGCTCAGGATTAAATAGGTTAGGGTCAACTGGGTTGGGCTCCTCAAATCCAAGTTCAACTGGGTCGGGATTAAACAAATACGGATCAACGGGGTTGGGCTCTAGTCTTGGTTCAGTTGGGTCAAGATTAAACAAACCAGTCTCACCAGTGTCACGTTCCTCTGGTACTGGCTCAACTGGGCTTGGGTTAAACAAACCAGGCTCAACATTGTTGGGTTCCTCAAGTGGATTAAACAAACCAGGTTCAACAGGGTTGGGCTCCTCTGGTCTTGGCGCAGCTGGGTCAGGAATAAATAAACCAGTCTCAACAGCTTCAGGTTCCTATGGTTTTGGCTCCACTGGGTCAGGAATAAATAAACCAGGCTCAACAGGTTTAGGTACCTCTGGTCTTGGCTCAGCTGGGTCAGGAATAAATAAACCAGGCTCAACTATGTTAGGCTCCTCAAGTCTTGGCTCAAATGGGACCGCATTAACCAAACCAGGGTCAACGGGGTTGGGCTCTTCAAGCCTTGGGACAACTGGGTCAAGATTAAATCGATTAGGATCAACTGGTTTGGGATCTTCAACTCTTGGCTCAATTGGGTCAGCATTAAACAAACCAGGTTCAACAGTGTTAGGTTCTTCTGGCCTTGGCTCAACTGGGTCAGGACTGAACAAACCAAGCTCAACAGGGTTAGGATCCTCTGGTCTTGGTTCAACTGGGTCAGGATTAAACAGCCAAGGATCAACTGGTTTGGGCACTTCAAGTCTTAGCTCAACTGGATCAAATAAATCAACATCAAGTCTTAAAAGCTCTGGTCCTGGGTCAAGTGGGTCGTCTAGTTCTGTATTTTCCTGGTTCGGGCTTGCGCCAAGCAACAGTAACACAGGACAAAGTAAACCAGGAAGTGGAACAGGAAGAGGAACATCAAGTGGATCTTCAGTTGGAACAGGACGGACTGGTGGTCTGGGAGGTGGATCACGTGAGGAAAAATGCTCCATTAATTACACCGTTGTGTCAGCGAGTGTTGGCAGATGAATTTATGTTATTCTTCTTCCACAGTCAGCGTTGCTCAGCACCTTGAAGCTCTGCAACGTATCATCAACCCCTCCTATTCCAATGAGTGAGTATGAAGTACTAAAGCTGTTATTTGTAGTCAAGCTCTTGAGTCTATTAGAATATCAAAATCATCTTTATTGGCCATTGTATTGTAAAAACACAAGGAATTTTTTTCCGGCAGTCGGTGCTTCCCTGGTCTGAGATTCAGAACAAATAACAACAAAGTAACAACAACAAAGAACAAGAGACATTTCTGTTGATAGGAACTATTCCCTATAAGAGTCAGATATAATCAGAATTTGTTTTATTACTTTATTACAGGGCCAAAAGAATAAGTGGTAATAAAAATAATTACGCCACCCGTTTCAATGTCAGGTTTTTGTGGTATAAAAATATGAGGCTAAATTAAACAATTTAAAATCTTTATCCACCACGAACATGGCTTTATAACCTGTCCAACAATCAAAATGAAAAAAAATGAAAATCTTTTTTTATTGCTTAAAATTTCTCACATTTTTTTCAAGGTGTCATGATAGATGTGTTTAATGTATTTACGTCACACAACAATAACTTGTATCAAGAGGCTAAATTAAACAATTTAAAATATTTTTCCACCATGAACATGGCCTATAACAGTGATTTCCAACCTTTATAGAGCCAAGGCACATATTTCACAATTGAAAAATCCCACGGCACACCAACAAAAGTAAATGTCACCAAAAATGGATAGATTAATTAATGTATGTACTTCCTGCCATCTAATAGAAGAGGATTTTTTTTGTTCTGTCTGTCATTGTGCCTCACTGATGAATAAAGATACATTATTTCTTGGAAATATTTTTTTTTTTTTTTTTTTTTTTGCAATTACATAAAATTGTATAACTTACCACGTCACACCTGAAGAGCGCTCACGGCAGGCTAATGTACCCCGGCACACTGTTTAGGAATCACTGGCCTATAACCTGTCCAACAATCAAAATGGATAAAAATGAAAATCTTTTTTTGTTGCTTAAAATTTCTCATATATTTTTCAAAGTGTCATGATAGATGTGTTGAATGTATTTACGTCACACAAGTATAACTTGTATCAAATTTCTTATTGTGTCTTTTCAGAGAGCGACAAGAGCTGTCCAGAATGATGGGTTAGTCTATCGCAAAGAAGACTGAAAACTGCAATGGATTTATCAATGCCAGCTCATAAAATTTACCATGCTATTCATAAATGTGCTTTATAATATGCTCTCTTGAAGATGCTGAATACTAAAGTATGCACATTCAAAAGAATATACAAACTTAAGCACTTTTTTTTTTTACGCAGAATGGGAAATGTGTATTTTAATCACATGTATCTCGAAGTGTGTACAACCATGAGAAGAAGCCTATGTGGTATTTTTAAACTTGTAAATACAGAAGTCTTTGTTTATTTGTGCCTCTCTCTTTTTAATAAACAAATGTACTTGAGATATTATTCCATTCCCACCCGGAAGTAGCTGTTTGTCCTTGTGTGCTTCGCCTATTGTGTCGCTAATGGTTTCCAAACAACACCTTACTTGCCTCCTCCACCCCAAGATGAAGAACACATTTACTGGCTCCATGATGAAATCCATCCACCGTGTTTACATTCACCTGCCAACCTGTCAGCAGATGGGAGTAACCGCCTCTAATATTATTAACCAAAACAATACCCTGTACTTGACTGTAAAAAGAACATGGAAATCCATGAGATAAACAAAATCCAAATAGATCAAGCAAATGTTTACAGGGTTGGCTATTTTTGAATCAAACGAGTGTCATGACCTTTCATAATAAAAGGTATCACGACTGTTGCTGGAAAAAAATTAAGATAGTTTGCATGAAATATTCAGATGTGACTTGGGCACCTGTGCTATTTGGCTAAGGATATTACATATTGTTAGCAACAGCATAATTGCCGATGTCATGTTTAAAAGTTTTTTTGGGAATGAAAAAAAAATAAGTATCCAGTTGCTTTCAGCCAGCCTTTGCAGATTACCATGATTATTATCATTATCAATCCATACACACAAAGAAGATTTTTAGCAAGCACGTTGATTTTTTTAATGATATTTTGACATTTTTTTTCTTATTTCCTTGATTTTATGTTGCTTTGTTTCCCCCAAAACATTCACAAATGACTGCCAATTATGCTCTTAAGTTAACCGTGAGAATCAAATGAGTGCGATGAGCTTTCATGAATAAAATCTTGGATCACGACTGTTGCTCGAGAATCATGACATTTAGCGCACGTAAAGACAGTCAAATGAAATGAATGATCTGCCTTCAATTGGATTTCCACAGACAAGCAAAACGTCACTATAGGAACACACAAACATCCTGTCTGTTCTACTGTGAGAGGATGTTTGGAGCCTTCTGTAAATCCCAGTGTGTATTGTAGTGCCAATTAATGCTTGGATGCGGCTGAATAGAGAGCTCTCGTCAAAAGGATTTCCTTTGTATAATATCAAGTAGTTTGCCACTTATAGACTGTAGAGCGCCCAGCCTGAGAGTCTGCGGTCATGATTTTAAAAGTCGCAGCTAATTTGTTGACCAAGATAGTCAATGTGCAAACATGATTCACTCTTATCTCAAAATATTTTCCTGCATTGTCAGCTCATCTCAGTATATATTCCTCTTAAGAACAAATTAACTAATGTTATGGAAGGACTTTAACCTCAAAGGATGTATTTTACTCGGGGGGTGTTATGATGTATTAATTTTCCTGTAGGCAACAAATATGTTTCATCACAACGTGAAGTTCAACTGGAGCTCTTATTCAATGTGCCATTTGTGCCCCTGGAGCTAGACACTGTCATGATCCAGCAGCACAGGGAGGGACCCAAATGCAGGAGTTCCAGGCAACGACATAATATTCAAAGTGACTATTCCAAGAAACGGTTGAAACCAAAAGGCATTCCAAAACAAGGCAGAGGCACAAAAGCGCTAGTCTCGGCAGGATCCAAAAAGCATGAAACGAGCCCCGATGTGACAAGTGACAAGACGTGGTCAAACTAAAGGGCACAGAATCGCTGTGACTAAGGATTGCTCTAACTTACACACAGTAGCAGAGTATCCCAGAATGCATTGAAACATGCGCGACGAACTAGCAAATGCCAGTGCCAAATTCTAAACCTAAATGCCTAGTCAATTAGAGTGCCGAATGCGAAACAGGTTTGACAGGTGTCCGAGGTTACCGCCCAGAGCAATGGCCTGGTCACGCCCCTCACGGCTTTGCTCATGACAGACACCTGCCGTCCGCAAGACTGGAAAAAGCAATATTCACTGTTTAAGTGTTAATTGTGTACAAATCGTCACAGCAGTTCAATGTTTATGTGCAATAAATTCAAGACTTCTTTCCTTACTTACTTACTATGTAATGGCAAGAAGATGCACGGAAAACTCCAAGAAATTCACTTGTTTATGACGAGTTTAAGTTGTTCCATGACTATGCTAGTCATGCAAATCCTGTACCCCCGTTGAAATGAATGGAATTGACATGGATCTGTTGTAGCCTGCCCCCAAAAAATCAGCAAAAAACTGTGAAATGTGTTTTTCAACAAGTAAAATAGCACTCTATAATTCATTCATTTACTGAACTGCTTATCCTCACAAGGGTCACATGTGTGCTGGTGCCCATGAGATGATTTCAACCAAGGACCGGTCACCCTGGCCTGGTCAATCAAAAGGTGAACATTCACACCTCCTTACATCTTGCTGATTCACTGTAATTTAGAAAAAGAAAGGTTTTGTGTCACCATGACTGTTCAGTTTTGTACTCCCTCCCATTCCCCTAGGCAGACAAACCAGAAGGATAAACACAATGAATTGGATTGCAGCAAACATTTGATCCACAACCATTTTATTTCTTTACATTCAGTTTTTTTTTTTTAATTAAATACAATATTACAGAGTTTTTTCCTTTGTAAAAACAAACATCGATGAGGCTGGAGAAGCGTAAGGGCATCTTCATTCATTTCAATAGAAAAAGATCATTTGAGTTGGGAGCAGGGTCACAGAACAAATCTACCACTGTATTGATAAATGATGTATGAGAGAATATTCTCATTTCCACCAAGGGACATGTTAAAGCATGTAATTTAAGACCTGCTCTGACCTGATCTAAGATCTGCTACAGACCCTTCATAAAAAGATTGATTTAAAAAAAAAAAAAAAAAAGTTTCGGCGATCATGTGTGGTGTGGTCTTAGAATTCCAACACAGCAGACCACAAACATAATTCTGTCGCATCGATTATCTCGTAGTCTCTCATGATCACACGTAATCTCACAAAACCAAAGAAGAAGAAACACTTCCCGATATGCACGGATGTTTCCTGATTGTTGCCCAAGCAGAGAGCGCGTCATGGTCGGGGCTAGTGAAGAGCAAGGACAGCACAGCAAGGTGTGGAGGACCAAAATGCAGGGAAGGAGGGGGGGCAAGACAGGAGTAGAGGAATGTCTAAAAACAACATAAAGTAACAACCAAAAATAGTCAAAGTATAAATTTAAACTAGCAACTTGGCATGACTTTCAAAATCGCAATGAGGAACAAAGTGACAAGCAACCCATGACAAGGACAATGCACCAACAAGAAATTAAAGAAAACACAGAGTTAAATACACAGAGACTAACGAGACAATGACAAACACGTGGAAAGGACATAAGTGGCTAGAGGGAGCTAACCCTGGTCAACACGAGCGAGAAGGGCAAACACCAACAGGTGGACAGAACCAGCAAATCAGCACACAACACATGGAACACAGGAAAAACAAATACAACCCAACCAAAACTCAGAACATGAGAGAGAGAGAGAGCCTTGTAAAATGGTGATATTGTTGAAAAAACCAACAACTTGTTTTGGGAAATAGTTCTTCCCATCTGGGGAAGCCACTTTTTCTATACGACATCAGGTAAAATATTTCCGTTTTCATCAGTTCTGTAATTGGCTACATTGTTTCACATCATCCTTTTCTGCGTCACAACTCAGAAGAAGTCGGTCTTACCCACACAAATAAAACGCTTTGGTCATTAATATTGAAATATTAAATATTGAAAACATTCATTATTAGTACAGAAAAGTACTAAAAGTAAAGAGTAGTACAGAGTACTAGTACAGTACAGAGAAGGTCAGAAGGAGCTACATTATATCTTCACCTAGAGAAAGCCTATGACAGCGTATCAAGAGAGGAACTGTGGTACTGCATGCGCAAGTCTGGTGTAAATATGTTAGAATAGTACAGAACATGTATGAGGGCAGCAGAACAGCGGTGAGATGTGCCGTTGGTGTGACAGAAGAATTTAAGGTGGAGGTGGGACTGCATCAGGGTTCCGCGCTGAGCCCCTTCCTGTTTGCGGTAGTAATGGATAGGCTGACAGACGAGGTTAGACTGGATTCCCCTTGGACCATGATGTTCGCAGATGATATTGTGATCTGCAGTGAAGGCAGGGAGCAGGTGATGGAACAATTAGAAAGATGGAGGCACGCACTGGAAAGGAGAGGAATGAAGATTAGCCGAAGTAAAACAGAGTATATGTGCATGAATGAGGGGGGCGGTGGGGGAAGAGTGACGTCTCAGGGAGAAGAGATAGCGAGGGTGGACAACTTCAAATACTTGGTGTCAACAATACGGAGCAATCGAGAGTGTGGTAAAGAAGTGAAGAAACGGCTCCAAGCGGGGTGGAACAGTTGGCGGAAGGTGTCTGGTGTTATATGTGACAGAAGAGTATCTGCCAGGATAAAGGGTAAAGTGTATAAAACAGTGGTGAGGCCGGCCATGATGTATGGATTAGGGACTGTGGCACTGAAGAAACAACAGGAAGCAGAACTGGAGGTAACAGAAATGAAGATGTTGAGGTTCTTGCCCGGAGTGAGCAGGTTGGCTCGTATTAGAAATGAGTTCATTAGAGGGACAGCCAAAGTTGGATGTTTTGGAGACATGGTTCGAGAGAGCAGACTTGGATGGTTTGGACATGTTCAGAGGCGAGAGAGTGAGTATATTGGTGGAAGGGTGCTGAGGATGCTCTAACTCGACATGACAGAAGGTACAATTAACCAGAGTAGCCACCTGTTGCCATTCATAGAACGGAAAAGAACCTTTGTGTTCAAAATGGGCTGAGAATTCTTATTGAGTGAGTAAATGTGTGCAGTAATTTGAGACGAGATCATTCTTTCAGTGTACATATACTTTTTGTGACATTTCAGTTTGGTGGTCTCCTGTGGGATTTCCCTTATCCAAAATATGTACCTTGGCTCAAAAAAAAAAAAAAAGGTTGGGCAGCAGTCCTCCAAGGGACAGAACTATTTCAAAACCATCTGACTCGTGTCCGGCTGTGAAAAAGGGATGTCGCTCCTCAGCAGTGGCACACGGCATGACGAACATCGCGCTGTCCATTGTGTCGCAACCTGGCTGACCACCCCCTAGTCCCTCCTGGTACAGGAAAGGGAATGGATGCTTCTGATTGCAACGTCCTTCCTCACCTGGGATTGTACGACTCTGACCTCTTTTGTCTGCGGTTGGTAATGGTCCCCGTTACTGGGACTTCTAATTGCATTTCCTCTTTGCTTGCACTGTCTCTCCGTCTCAAGGCTCAGCCTGGTAAAGCCATTGAGCTGGGAAAGTAAATATATACCCCGAGCAGTGGGCTTCCTCTTATGTCACAGTCAGTGACCTTGACCTTTTTCAACATTCAAGTTTCGCACGGTTTTTCACTTTATGCTCTCTTCAATGCTGTTCGAATTCAGAAGACATTTGTTTGAATTTTACAGGGAATTCAAGACAGTATCTGTGTGCCTCTGTTTTATTTCAACCAATCGGTGTACAGACTGCGTGCGTGATGTTTGCACTCTTTAATGCTGTGTGGGCCTTCTTGTTTCCCGAGCGGAGGAAGAAGCGACAAGTCGAGCTGGCGGGGGCATCCTCGACAACCCTGCAGAGTTATTGAAGGAGTCGAGATCACAGTTCAGGGTAAGTGTCACTATTGAGTCCAGGACCCTGTGCCATATTTTTTTTTCTTCCCCCCTATTCATCTGTGAATGTGTTTGTCAACACTGTCATGTATCTGCCTGTCAGTTCAAGTCACGATTTGAGGTCATGCAACGCTACCATTAGTGCGTGCACACTATTACTGAGGTCAAAAGATTAGACCTGGGGAGTTCCTCAATCGCCGTGCTTATTAAATGGATTCTTCATACTAAATCAGGCAGAACGGTGGGACAGCTGGAAAGCGTTAGTCTCACAGTTCTGAGGTCCCGGGTTCGATCCCATAGCCCCCTGTGTGGAGTTTGCATGTTCTTGAATTTATTTTAATCCAGTACAGTGTATTTAAGTACAATACATTTGCATTTTATCTTTTTGAAAATTTTATTTTTATTTGAAAATAATTTTTTGTTAAATCATATCACAAGTACAGTTCTCTATTTTCCTATATTCAAGTGAAATGGTAATGCTCAGACTGCATAATGTTAAGTGGCTTACAATAATTTTAAATATAATTTTTGGGACTAAAGCCTCTACCTCATTTTTGTTGAACACAGGGCCTGCTCCGCAACTATATTTTAATGTTGGTCATTGAAGTCATGCTTAATATTTGGAGCGCTAAGTACTTTTTAGAGAGTATTCCTTGGTGTAAAAAGCTTGAGAACCGTTGACCTAGATCATATGAATCCTGACAAGTGATTTTCATTTTATCTTTCAGAAATTACTGTACTTTTTTGGGGACAGTGATTTTATTTTATTTTTTTAAACCACCAATCTTTGAAATGTGTCAAGTAGAACACGTTGATTCAGTGTTCTCAGTACCTACGCTCCTTGAAAGAAACATGATCTAGACAAGTTTCAGGCAGCTGTTAATTATGACTGCAGGCTTCATGCCAAGTCAATACCAAAAGTGTAATGGCAATAAAAAATCAATAAATAAATACCTAATCCTAACTGATGACTCAGAAATGGAAAAAAAATCTGAATAAAAATATTTTTTTTATTTATTAGGTTGGAAATCACCTGACTTGCCTTTTAACCCTAACTTGGGCTGTTTAACATTTGTTGCATTAATTTAGCCACTGTTTCTTCATACTTACTCATTTATCTCATTAAAACTTTGGTTTATTGCAAATCCATCCATTCGATTTCCATACCGCTTGTCCTAACTAGCGTCATGTGGGTGTGCTGCCGCCTATCTCAGCCATTAGTTCATGCACACTATTACTGAGGTCAAAAAATTAGACCTGGGGAGTTCCTCAATCGCCGTGGCGAGAGGCAGGGTACATGCTCAACTGCTGGTCACCCAATCACAGGCCGCATATGGACAAACAACCGGTGGCATTCACATTCATGCCAAAGAGCAATTTAGTCTTCAATCAACCTAACACGCATGTTTTTTGGGGATGTCTGAGGAAACTGGAGTACCCTGAGGAAGCTCATCCAGGCAAGTGGAAAACATGCTGACTCAGCACAGGCGAGACCAGATTTCAACTCCGGTGCGCAGAACTGGCAGGCAGAAGTGCTATTGTTGTAAATAGCACATAAAATACAAAAAAAAAATAATAAAATGAAACTATACTATTTCCATTTTTTTCAATTGCATCATATAATTGGTTGATAATGAATAAGGAGAATCAACTCTTTTATTAAAATTATCCAACTAAGACTTATTTTACATATAGATTTTAAGTTTGTGCACCACAGAGTAAATTTCAAGCAAACAATTTGGTCCTCAGTTTGAAATTTTTATTATCATAATACGTTAGTGTTCACTTCTGTACTTTAGCATCTGCAGTGGTTGTTGTGACAAACTATTAGAACAGTAAGTTCAGTTTCTCACTGGGCCACACAAACAAGGTTGAAATGAAAGACTACGTTCCCAGAAAAAGGAACACACCCATGGAAGCAAAATGAGATTCCACAGTCCATACCTCAAATTTTAGAGCCAAAGAAGCCTTTTGGATTACAGGTGAAACATATTGTGCAAGTCATTTCAAATGGACAAGAGTTCAGATTACCGTGACCTTGATGACTGAAAATCTACAAAGACAAGCAGTATTACAAACAGAGATGTGATGTCTGGAATATTTAATACGTACACCGACATGACAGGAATATGCATTTTGTTGAGTGACAAAGGACCAATTACATGATTAGCTAGCTACTACCGTCGTAGCTAATGAAGTTGATATTAAGCTTCATTTCCATGGGAATTGCTTTTCTTTTGGCTGGACCAGCATTGCTAAAAAAAAAACCAAAATAACAGCTTTCTACTTTTGGACTATAATGTGTAAAAAGGTGGGCAAAAAAGGCAACTATCCTCCCGCCGGACAAACAAAGCTAAGCAATACACATTAGCTAAGCAGAAACACTAGAAGAAACTGCTGCTGGGGACAAAATGTCGGATGAGACACAGGTGCCGTAAAGTCGGAATGTCGTAGGTCGAAGACATAACCCGACGGCACACTGTATTTCGC
The DNA here is from genome assembly GCF_019802595.1 of Syngnathoides biaculeatus. Taxonomy (NCBI): domain Eukaryota; kingdom Metazoa; phylum Chordata; class Actinopteri; order Syngnathiformes; family Syngnathidae; genus Syngnathoides; species Syngnathoides biaculeatus. The sequence goes on from NC_084652.1 coordinate 13,363,395, forward strand.
TATAATGGAGATTTCATTGTAAAGATGCCTCCCTAATCCGGTGATGTGTTCTTAAAATGTAATATGGACTGCACAAGGCTTTTAGTGAGGTGTACATTATCAGTGTGATTTATTGTTACTGTGCAAACTGCTGGTCAGGTCCTTTAATACACTACTTTTTTTTTATCTGTGTCGTTGATTACTCCCCACTTTCTAGGAAACTTTCACCACAAGCAGAAATCTACAGAGGTTTACTAAGCAAATGTTTTTCTGAGATGACACGCTGTGGCGACCCCAAAAGGGACAAGCCGAAAGAAACTTACTTTCTGCACTGGAGCCATGAGGTTTGACTTCTGAAAGCTTATATCAACCTGACAGACACAGTCGTCTCAGAGGAGAGTACGTATATCATTGTATGTTGTCAGTCTCCATCGCAATTAGTTCATGCGAGAATTGAAATGAAATCTTCAAGGGCGTTCATTTGCTGGGGGCTAATAAAAAGTCTGGAGCAATTCAACTCTCCTTTTCTGAAATGGGACAGCGTATGCAAGTACATTCTTGCTCATTCAATTTGGACAGGTTATAATATGGCAATTTGGCTTTACGTTCAGAATGGCTTATGAAGTTAAATAAAATAACTTGTGCAACATAATGTCGGATCATAGTAATTGCAGGCATATTCCAAGTTGGCCTTGAGTCATATTGTTGCGCCCTCTGGTGTTCAATGTGACTCGTTGACGTTCCCATTTACACAACCTTTTTTAATATAGATTTGATGCAATGTGTAAACTAGCAGTAGAACAAACTAAATTTACCCCAGTGCAAGCCACATTACGATTGCAACTTCATTAAAAAAAAATACATTTGATGAATACAGCAATGATGAGAAGTAATTCATATAGCAAGATGAAGTTGGTCAGATGAAACCAAAGTTGAGGCTTCAAGTCATCTCAAGCATGAAAGTGGAAACATAACTGTATTTTGATTTATATTTTTCTGCAGGCACAGAAAGACTTTGGAGCTGTGGACTGCAAAACAAAATGTCTTTATGTCTTCAGACTTCAGATGGGTTGTGAAAAATGTCACTCTTATCCAGTTTTTCCTCAGCCACTGTGCCACCTCTAATGATCTCATTTCATTTAATTTGTCTTTAAATGATTATTAACTGACAGCAAATAATAGAGATATACAGTATGTTGCAATACGACATATTAGTGACCCGACTTGCAAGTTTAGGCTTAAAGCTGTTGTTTGCCATTATCAAGTGATTACTATCAAACTAAAGATAAAACAAAGAGAATTTCATGGCTATTTAAAACAACAACTGCATAACTTCCACAATCATAAAGGTCCCCTTTCATCACAATCCAATTTTTTGAACCGTTGTATACATAAGTAAAAATGACTATCACATGGGATTGTCAATTGAATGCAGAAGTCGCCAAATGCCACAAAGGCCCAAATCCATTTTCCATGCCACTTCCAAGTCGGGTCACAGGCAAACTGGACCCTACCCCACCTATCTTCAGGTGAGAGGTGGGGTACACGCGGAACTGGTTGCCAGCCAATCACAGGGCACATATAATCAAACATTCACTCTTATATTGACACCCATGGCCAATTAAGTGTCTACAATTGACCTCCAATGCATGTTTTAGGGAAGTGGGAGGAAACTGGAGCAAACCTTCACATGCACATCAATGTGGTGCAAATGAAGTGGCTGCATACTTATTGTTTATAAATAATACCCTCATCAAACTCATGCGAGGTACGTAACGTCATTATAAATGCCCCAAGTGTCTATGCTTGTAGACACTGTGATATGGACCAGATCCAAACGCTTTTCCATTTAGAGATTGAGGAAGATGAGATATCCAATCAAAATAAAGCTGATTTATGTGTCGCATAATAATGAGAAAACCAACCATGTTAAATGGCAGGCAAAAAACTGCAATAGTTTGAAAAAGCATATTTTGGACATTTGGAATAAAAAAAATTGTCACGCAAACACAATACAGGGAGATCAAGAACAAATAAAATTGAATCGAAAAAAATAATAGAAGGGGACCGTTCAAAGCCAATATACACTGGAAAACACCTTAGACACACGGCCATTTGTGGTGGTGGTGGTGTTTCCATTTGAGCAATAAATATCACACAAACAGTGGCACGGTGGCGCAACTGATTAAGAGTGTTGGCCTCCCCGTGCCTGCGTTGGTTTTGTCCGAGCACTGCGGTTTCCTCCCACATCCCCAAAAAACAAACATTCATTGGAAACTCTAAATTACAACTTAGGTGTGATTGTGTGACTGTTGTCTGTCGTCCATGTGCCCAGCGATTGGCAGGCAACCAGCGTACCCGGGCTCCTGCCTGATAATAGCTGGCATAGATTCCGGCACTCACGCAACTCTTGTGAGGATAAGCAGCTCAGAAAATGGATGGATATTGCACAAACGGCGAAAAGACATACAACAATACTTGTAGGCATATACTTTTTCTTTATTTTCTGTGAAGAATGACTGATAATCCTGCCATGCGTCCAAAACGGCATGCTGAACACAACCTATACATTGGATGACTGACTCATTTGGCACAACAGGAATCGGCAGTTCCAATTCCAGGTCCAACTGCCTGCCTGTCGGCTGTCCAAGTGTCCTTGGCATGTGGCACGGAACTCTAAATTGCCTCGAGGTTGGCAACGTAAAAGAGAAACTGTTTTCAAGCCTTTCCAACCCTAACCTGATTAAAACACAAAACAAAATCATTATATCCATGTCTTTCTTACCAATACTGCCCCCAGTTGGCCAAGGCATGTACACCAGAATGAGCTTCACAATATGCATTGGAGGAGATGGCAATTAAAACTGTAATTTTTAAATTTTCATTAAAAGCACATTACGGTTTTTTTTTTTTGTGGGAGGGGTCGGGTGGGGCCTGGATTTATGGCACCTATGTATCTTTATTTACTTGTCTGTACCAGCGACATAGTGATAGGTATGCAATTCAATGCCCTATGCGCCACTAGATGGCAGAAGGTCTAATTAAACAGTTGATTAACCACGCTTCGGCAATTAAAAAAAAAATAAATCTGTGCGTTTACAATGTGATATGGATTTGGTGTACGGCTGCTGAGTTGCTGCTCTGCTTCCTAAATTTGCAGCATTTGTTTCCAGGCATGTAAAGGCAATTCCCCCTCCTCCGGCGTCAGCCACCAGTCACGACTGGGACTCCTGAACGTGTCATTTCCATGACCATGTTCTTCTTCCTCCCCCACCTCCTCCTCCGTGTCACGCGGGTTTATCCATCTCGTGCAATGGTCGTGCACTAAATGCTAGTCGTGTGTGGGCACAGCCAAGGTCTCCCCCGTCCCGCCGATCCCTGCGTACCTGGATACATGTGAAGCGGCAACAGCAGCATGCATGCGACGTGCGGCGGAGCGGCGGAAGCCGATGCTGCAGACAACCAGCACGGTGCAGCGGAGAGGATGGAGAGGACGCCCGCGGTGGACGTGCAGCGTCGGACCGAAGACCAGCACCAGGGACCCTCTTCGGCAGCACACGGCGTGCTCGGTAAATGGACGAAAGCGACACGATTGAAATGGGATAGACGTGCTTTAAGTCAAGTAGAGATGGGAGTAGGAAGCTGGGTTATGTATAGGTGGGGATTAAAATGAAGGGGGGGTGGGGGGGGGGGGCTGCAATGTGGTGCAATTAACGTTACTGAATGAGTCCCAATGGGACCTGATGTGGTCTAATGAATATATTGTTGGCTGTTATGCTACCTGGTACATGTTAAAGCTTCAAACGGGGCCCATGCAGGAACAGCCATTGCAATAGTCTCATTGTATGGGGAGAAATTTGGGGTGCAGACCCTAGTTTTTATTTGCAAATTTACAAGACAATAAGATAGAGCGAGTTAATAACAGTGGTTATGCATGCATTTGTACATTTTGTTGCTTGGTCTTTATGGGGACTTAATACTGCCACTCCATACCATCAGTGCTATACAAAACAAAACATCATCTGGAATAGTTCTGAATCAGTATTGAACATGAAAAAAAAAACCACAAAATTAAAATATATACCCTCACCATAGAATCTATGGCATAGATGCTTATTTAATGTGAGGATTCAGTGTGGTCGCATTGCTGTATTCAGTGCAGTAACACCTTGTGGGAAGAAATCATTTCCCTGAGTGTATACACTGCAAGATTGTTTCATTGCTAAAATTTTAATTGGATGTTTATATAGAGTACTTATAATAACAAATGCATCTTAACATTGTACCGTCTCCTCTCTAGATAAACTATTTGGAAAGAGGCTTCTGCAAGCCAGACACTACATATTGTCACGAAAGTCCTGGCTGAAGATGGTTCCCACAGAAAACTGTGATATCCTGATGACATTCCCAGGTATTGTAAACCGTCTAGACCATGGGAGGCCAACCAGTCAGAGATGAAGGGCCACATTTTTTACATCTTTACAGCAAAGACCCACATCATACAAGACCATAGACCAGTAATTTTAAAAAATGTAAATTGTCTGCTCTCTCACACAGACAAACTACCAGTTCAACCGAGTCTTGTCTTGTATGGCAGAATTCTCATTTAATTCAACACTAAAATACTCACATGATTGGAGGTCTGAGTGCAACTGCGAATCAGTACCCATGCTAATGTCCGATATTCTCTGTTCAACAGTATGCTGGGACAGTTCAAGGCCTGATACCATTTGTTTACGATTTTTGTTTTCATGATACATGATTTCAGCAACAACACTGAGGCCTTTTTTAAATAAATTGCCCTTCAATGTGTTACTTTTTGGCCCTTCTACTGTTCCAAGCCACTTGATTTGATGCAAGTATTCGTCTCTGGATTCTTATTTTTTCTAAAAACAGTATCTGCTTTCTGTGAGATTTTTCAAAGTGAGCCACTTGTGACCGAGAACTTTAGTCCCTTTTGGAAATTCCAGGTCGATGTTAGCATTGAGTGAGCTGAAGTGAAGCTTTGAAGATGTGAAACGCGATAGACGTCTGATCCAAAGGCCAGACGGTGGTTTCCTCTTCGGCTCAACCCAAAAAACAAAAACAGCTCTTCCACCCTCTTAAAAACATCCTGTGTTCATCCACATATTTTCGTCTGACTGTGCATTTTTCCAAGACATTTCGTGAGCAAAATTGACAGATTATTTTCTCCAAACATCACCATTAGTCTGTGAAACTTTGAGCTATTTTAATTCAATGTGAAAGCCAGTTTTGCGAAAATACCGTGCTAACCGTTCCTGCTGCGGTCATGTGACCATGGTCGGGAAACGCAGGGGAGAGGTATTCTCCGTGCCGAGGTTGTCCTGTTCGGGGTTAAATCTTCCTTCTATCGTTTCACACCTGAGCTGGGTGGCGGGAACAGTAAAACCACTCTTCCCCTTTTTTCATTTTCGCCCTCCTGCTGAGCAGTACCGTCTCACTCACACAGCGACATACAATGCACACATAAACTGGGATTGTTGTCACAATACCCGTAACAACCATAATAAACTCAAGCAAACCGCGAAAGCATGTCACGACAATCTTATTCAGATACCTACCAACTGTTGTCGACCATAAAAAGAATGCATAATATTTCCACTTGAAAATGGAGCAGCAGGAGTGCGTCTCTACTACACAGTGAGTGGCTGTCCTTCTGTTGCAATGAAACAAGGTAGCTTAATTTATTCAACCTTGTCCACCTCGTCCTGAAAAGATTTCCACAACCTTGCATCACACTCAATATCTTACATTCAAGATTTAAAGGTAGAGCATATACACAACGATGCGCATCTGCAATATAAAACTATTCTCAGTCTTAGTATTTCAAACCAATGGTTGTGGCTACGAGTGTCAGACATAACCCTTTATTGTATTTCCTTTTTTTTTTTTTTTTTGACCAAATCTGTCTAGTAGAGTTAAAATTGCGTACTACCTGGGATTGCCAACCCTTGCTGTAAAGAAACTGCAGTTTTGGGAACAAGAGTGTCAAGATATATTTTCTTCAGACTGAACTTGCAAAGGCATCAAAGTAAATGACTGGTTAGCTTTGCAACCCGACAGGTTCTGAATTCAAATCTGCTTTTTCCTGCTCTCGCATGGGGAATCTCTTGGTACTCTTGCTTACTAACACAGTCGAAAATCACAGATGTTATCTTAATGGAAGACTTGCCCATGTCCGTTTGTGTGAAAAGAGTTTAAAATCATGTCTCTATGTAAGCCCTTTTATTGACATACATTATTCTATCCTCCCTCTCATTGTGTCTGGGAAAGGCTCTATCTTAAATGTAATCCTAAACAGGACAAGCGGTCGAAAATGGACGCAGTGCTAATATAACAAATCCATCAATGGCTCTCAAACTGGGCCGCTTGGTGGGAATGATCACTCCAGAATTGTACCTTTATAATTTTACCCTTTTTTTTCTATAACTGATGAAACAATGGCATTATATAATTGGTCTCTCTCCTTTTAGATTCAATAGATGACCACACTCTGCTGTGGCTCCTTAATCAGATCCGTGTTGGAATTCCACAAGTCAGCATTCAAGTTCGGCAGCATAAACATACTCAGGCTTATGCCTTCTTCATCACCACGACGTTTGAAAAGTAAGACTCCTGTCGGAACACGCAGTGTGTGTGTGTGTGGTTAGTCGGATGTTTGTTGCTAGAATAAAATATTTTGGTGTTGCTGCACATCTAGTACGACTACAATGTCTTATTACCTGAAGAGCTGTCTTCCATTGGTTTCTTGATTTTCAAACATTCTGCACTTAGTAACAACCCCCCAAAAATTTGTTAGCTCTTTATCTACCAGCGTTATGACCAACATTAAAAAACAGTAGTGTTGTAGTCCAAAGTCTTCATCAAATATGAGACCTTTTATTCCCAAGAACGTAACTATCAGTCAAAGGTTTTGAAACACTTCTCTATTCAAAAGTGTTTTTGACTGACTGTGTACCACTACAACATTATACACAGGTACCGTAATTTCTCGAATATAATGCGTCCTGAAGTATAATGCGCACCCCCAAAGTTGACCTAAAAAATCAGTACGATACTATACAATGAGTTACCACCAATTTGCTGCTACTTATATGCTCAAAATATTGGGACTTACTTGTATTTCTATTTTGCTAGTGTTGTACTTTTATTGTTTTTACTTGTATTGTTTAAAAAAAAAACTCTGTACAACTCTGTACAACAATTATTAATAATAATCTTTGTGCGTATACTGATGGAGTGGTAAAATATAGTATGTCTGGGGACAGGCCACAGGACACACTTGTCCTGGTCCCTCCAATTATCAGAACAGAATCCTTAAACCAATTCAAGTAAATGCTCAACGATGGCATAACTTTTTATTAATACATTTGATAACATATATTACATTCTTAAATAAACGAACTATTTAGCACTGTTTAATAAAAAAAAATTGCATTAAATATTTGTGCATAAAACATTTGTGCATAGCGCAGTTTATATTCTACATTACACATCCTTGGCCAAGACTTCAAAAGAAGCATCTGACTCATCTCCAATCTGAAAAATATCCATCGTAGCTACCTTTGGTGCATCACTGTCAAACTGATCATTGATGAATTGGTTCAGTTCTGGTGCTTCCTGCATTCATGAACAGTGATCCCATCTTGCTCCCACACCATGTGATCTTCTATGCCATCCATGGCGTTTGTGAGGAAACATGTTTTGAATCCTAAGAGTCTTGTTCCCTTTATTCCTCATTATTGTCAACACTTTGAGGGGAAGGTCCACCGTCCTACCAGCGCAGCCTCCTGCCCCCGTTTGGCTGCAATCTTCATAGTGTCAGGTCACGATCAAAACGAAAGCTCAAGTTACGTAGAAATGAACATAATGGGCACTTAAAAAAAGCGAGCATTTCAATTGTGCGCGCTACCCCATTTTTTTTTTTTTTATTATCGTACAATCATACTACACAGTTTCAGCTCACATTGTTTTGCTTCCGGTTTGGTCGCATCATCGGCCGGAGTGAAACATTTCTTTTAAAAGCGGCTGCACAACTAGCCCTTGTAGTCGACATTTTTTTTTGTCTTCATTTAAGTTAAAACAAACTCAGGTGCAGTCGTTTCTGCGGTTTGGTGCAGTAGCAACTAATATACGCTAACGATCATAAAATGCAAAGCCCCCCCCGCCCAGGAGGTCAGAGTTCAGATTGGTGGCGCACATTACCATAATATATATAAATCTGTAACATAAAACATCGAATATCATATTAAAATTTATATGTATACCTTTTTTTAACCACTCTATGTACCTGTATACAATGTGTATACAATACAATGTGATTGTATTTTTTATTTTTCATCCATATCTAAATATAATGTTCTCTATTGACTTTTTGAAAATATTTTGGGGAAAAAATTGCACGTTATTTTCGAGAAATGACTAGGGAGTGAAAGAGCGTTAATTAATTATATATATTTCACAGAAAAGACAACATTTAACCCTCCCAGTCTTGTGGATTACATTCTGTAATGAAGAAAAATTTGTTTTGTACACGCCCTTAATGAACTCACTAACTCAAAGCAGACACCGTCTAGCTCCCGTGCAGTTCTTTTTTCTCATCTGTTTGAATCCGGCTGAACTTTTGCCCTCAGTTTACTGCAGGGAGCAGAACAGATGAGCATGCACAAGGCCGTCAAGCCGCAGTTTGGCGGCGGCATGCGACGCTTCTCCTGTGAAGAGGACAACATCTATGAGAACATAGAAAGCGAGCTGTGCTTTTTTACGTCACAGGTTAGATGCTGGTCTGATGGTAATATTCTTCTTTTTTTATTATTGTATTGATTCATTTTTGATAATAGGGATGTAATATCTTCTTCATAAGAAAGTGATATCTTAATTGCTGAGAAGCTTGTTAGAGGATTAAATTCAGTAAAAATGTAGGTTTTCTATGGCATACTATATCTTTACCATACCTTACCATATCTTACAAATATATTAACCATATCTGTGATGTAAGGAAAACTCTGAAAAGGTATCTAAAATGTTTCTTTTGGAAAAGAAAACCTGAATATTAGGATTCTTTTTTTCAGGAACGTCAGAGCATCATCAAGTATTGGCTCGACAACCTGCGAGCCAAACAGGGGGAAGCGCTTCACAACATTCACTTTTTGGAGGGTCAACCTATCAGTAAACTCATTTATATTGTTTCTCACTTTTTCCATCCTGTCCAATTGCCTGTATTCATCTGGGAAATAGAGCGAACCCATATTTACACATTTAGAGACACTTTTTAAAACCACTGAACACAAAGCGAGCACAAAATGCACGGCAAATACTGCATGTATTATAATGTCTGTGTATAAACATAAAAACCCATCAATAAATCACTATAGCGTGGTGACTATTAATGTAACACAAGAGCGCGAGGGAACCTTCATCAATTCTATGATACATTATAAATGTTTAGAGTTCTTCTACTCGGCACTCTTCTGTAATGTACTGGGTTTTTTTTTTTTTTTTTTGAATGCAGGCACCACAAATTAAATGCCTGTATGTTTTCTAGTTCCAGAATTGGTGGCTCGTGGTGTAATCCATCAGATGTTTCCTCTCCATGAGCAGAGGATCCTTAATCAGCTGATGACATCTTGGGTCCAGGCTGTTTGTGAAAGACAGCCCCTTGGTATGGAACTGGTCATTAGGACGATAAATGTCAGTGGTTGCTTCCAACTTTAATCGGTAAGTCTGTTTTCCTGTGTGATGCAGATGATATCTGCGACTACTTCGGAGTGAAGATTGGCATGTACTTTGCCTGGCTCGGTTTCTACACCAACTCCATGCTTTACCCTGCCGTCATCGGCTTTCTTCTATGGATACTTGCAGAAGCCGATCAGGTACCTTAAAGCAAAGCGGAGTATGTGCTTGGCAGAGTAGGCTTAGGAATGCAAGTGTGGGCTATCAAGTCTGTGCAGGAATCTTTCTGCGTTGCATTTGCTTGTGCTCTTTGTGCTTATGTGGGTTTTGTCCTTTGACAAATGAAGATTAAATTGCCCGGAGGTGTGAATAATGTGGATGTGAATATTGACACTTTCTGCTGTATGCAGCTCCTTATGTACAGCCGGTAATAAATGGAGGTCGTGTCAGAGCAATATAGAAGCGAGAATGCTCTTATGGAATCATTGAGCATTTATTCACAGCCTTGCTATCCAGATTAAAGACCCCGTGAAGTGAAATTTGAGATCTGGCATGAGTTGTCTCTACTGCAGTATTTCTCGTGTTTTTGCATTGCTTGCCCGCTTTACTTTTTAAGTTCACGAAACAAATGGAAAGATTGTCAAATATAACCCAGGTCAACTTAAAGTGCTGTTTTTAATGGTTAAAGGTTTTGCTATTCACAGTTTGGTTCATATTGCCTTCAAATAACGGGGATCCACTGTACTGGTAATTGGTGATGGACTGTTGAAAATGGAGGAAAGCTGACATGGTTTAAATTCAAAAATTTGAAAGCGCAGAAAACTGATTTTCCACAATTTTGAAATCTCATTTTATTTTCTTCCTGATTTTTTTTTTTTTAAATCATTCAAATTTCACTTGGTTTTTAACAGCCCAATTCACAGCAGTGTGTTAATTTAGAAGGATTTTAAGATAGTATCTGCGTGTCTGTGTTTTATCTAGACCAGTCAGGATATATGCTGTGTGGTATTTGCACTCTTCAACGTTGTGTGGGCCACCTTGTTTCTCGAGCGTTGGAAGAGGCGAGAAGCAGAGCTGGCGTACAGGTGGGGAACCCTTGACAGCCCAGCAGAGTCGTTGGAGGAGCCGAGACCACAGTTCAGGGTAGGCGTCACGAATGAATGCGGGAGCCTGCGCCCCATTTTTTTCTATTCATTTGTGAAAGTGCCTATCAAGTGTGTCATGAATCTTTCTGTACGTGCTTTCAGCTCAAGGGATGATTTGAGGTAATGCAATACTACCATTAGTCTCTGGCCAGAATTTAGTGTGGTCAAACGTTTTGAGCTCATAAATTCCTGAGTCATTCAGGCTAATAATTTGATTCTTTGTACTAAATCAGGAATCATGAGTCCAAGGTCCACCTTCCCTCTTGTTACGGTGTCTTAATATTTCATTTTAATCCAGTACAGTATATTTGTTAAGTGCAGTTTAGCTGTATTTAACTTTTAGGTTCAATGCATGTGCATTTAATCCTTTATTTTTATTGACTGATGACATCAATACAGTTTTTTTCATTTTAAAATATTCAAGCATAGTAGTAAAAGTTTAAATTGCAATTTTGAATATATAAATAAAAAATAAATAAATTTAAATATAGCTTCTAGAACTAAAACCTCTGTATCATTTTTGATGAAGACATGCTCTGCGACTGTATTTCAATGGTTGTCATGGAGGTGGCCCTTAATATTTGTAGAACTAAATACTATTTAGGTGGTGCTCCTTGGTCCCAAAAAAAAAAAAAAGAAAAATTACGAACCGCTGACTTATCTCATATGGATTCTGAAAATTTTTCAACCTAGCTGTACTTTTTTTATTGAGTTCTTTTTTTTCCCGCACCAATTGCTGAAATGTGTTGTGCAGAACACACTATTGAATTCATACTCAGCCACTACCTTGAAGGTAACATGACCTAGACAAGGCAAAGGAAAAAGAATCGATTCCTAAGTGAACAGTACATCAAAAAGAAAAAGTCCTACTTCGCGGTTTTTCACATTTTATGGGGGGATTATGGTCCTCATTAACCATGAAAAACAAAGGGTTACAGATTCATTCTTATGTCGAAATAAAACCGAGCCAGAATCCATGTTGTGCATAAAAGGGTTGCAGTTGAGCCAAACTTTGAAATGACAACTCGCCTACTCAACATTATAAAAGATTTGCAATCCACATTTTCAAGACATCAGTAGTCATTTCATCATTCAGTGGAATTCTTCTGTCCTTGTTCTACACGCAGGGTGTAAAACGCTGCAGTCCCATAACAGGGTGTGAAGAATTCTACTATCCTCCATGGAAGAGGGCTGTGTTCAGATGGCTGGTCAGCCTCCCCATCTGCCTCCTCTGTCTCTGTTTTGTCTTCCTGATCATGCTCCTCTGTTTGGAACTGCAGGTTTGGACCAGAAAACGGACTTAGAACCCGTGTGTGTATTTATAGTGTCGTCTATTTGGACAATTATACCTTGCTCCATCGAAGGTTAAACAGATTCAAATATTCTGTATAATTTATGCTCAAGGTCTTTGTAGCGCTGCAGGGATTGAATGAGAAAATATAAATGAATAGCACATATTAAATATGTGTTATAGGAAGTGGTGATGGAGATTCAGGAGCTACCTGGGATCACAAGATTTATTCCCAAAATCCTGCTGGCCATTACTGTAACCATATGTGATGAGGTTTATAAGAAGATTGCCTACTGGCTCAATGACATGGGTAAGTAAGAATAACAAATCACCCTTTTTTTGTACATAAACATATACACATTATTTGCTTTAATGACTTGATGACCAATTTTTTTTTCCAGAAAACTACAGACTTCAGAGTGCCTACGACAATAACCTCATTATCAAGATGGTTTTCGTAAGTGACTCTTCCTTCCACTTCTCTTTTAGTCATGCAATGATGGCCATTGAAGGCGTGTGACTAGTCTTGGGTTTTGTGTCACGCAGTTTGAATTCATCAATTCTTATCTAAGTCTTTTCTACATTGGATTCTACCTCAAGGATATGGAGCGACTAAAGGAGGTGAGATAAGAATGCCATCATGCTGAATAAAAGCTGCTACTATGGCACATATAAATATATATATATATATATATATATATATATATATATACATAGAGATACATAAAAAAAATAGCCAAGTAACCGGGGGAAAAAATCAAAGAAACAACCTATTTTACAGCAAAACAGTTACTGTACAATATCTAATAATGATCTTTTATTCTGACACTTTCGCGCAAAGCCATGCAAGCTTTGTTTTTCGGATAAGATGTTTCATGTTTCTTCGCAGATGCTTGCTACACTGCTAATTTTCCGTCAGTTCCTCCAGAACATTAAAGAGGTCCTCCAGCCTTACCTCTATGAACAAAACAAGCTGGGTGTCTTCACCCCCAAGGTGCTGTGGGAACTCCTGCAAGCTATCATCCTCAAGTACGGCCGCCTGGCTCTGGGAAAGGCCCAAGCGTCAATGACAGCGTACTCCTTCCTGGGGCCCAGGGGACTCCCAGCCAGTGACAGCACAGGCACGGACTCACAGCCAAAGGCAAGAGGGGATTTGAAAGCTGGTTTCAGACTGTCGGAAGAAGAGTGGGATATGAATGATAGTGCCCTGAAGCAACGGAAAGTCAGCTTTACGGAGAAAGTCGACTACCAGGATGTCGCAGCAGAAACGCAGACGGCGGATGACAACTTCCCTGAGGACAGCCCCACTCTAGTAGAGGACGGAATGGATCCATCTAGTATTTTTGATAGTTGCGATGAGGACAGCGATCTTGAATTGCTGGTAAATAGTCCTCTTATTAATTCTCTTTTTTTCATGTGCTTTATTACTGTTTCCAAATAGTAAAGCCCTGCTATTTTCAATGTACCCACCCTTCCATCCATTTTCTTTGCCACTGATCCTCACGAGGGTCGCAGGGAGTGCTGGAGCCTATCCCAGCTGTCAATGGGCAGGAGCCGGGGTACACCCTGAACTGGTTGCCAGCCAATTGCAGGGCACATCGAGACAGGCAACAGTCGCACTCACAATCACACTTAGGGGAAATGTAGAGTGTCCAATTAATTTTGCATGTTTTTGGGATGTGGGAGGAAACTGGAGTACCCGGAGAAAAACCACGCAGGCATGTAACTGAAGACTCTAAATTGTCCGTAGGCCGAATTGATCATTCAGGGTGGACCCCATCTCTCGCCCGAAGTCATTTGGGAGAGACGCCAGCCCACCCATGACCCTAGTGGGGATAATTGGGACAGGAATTGGATAAATGGAGTCTAGGTAATAACTGAGTAATGGACGGCCTCATGAAGATGTTGAATAAATATCTATCCATCCATTTTCTCAGCCGCTTATCCTCACAAGGGCCATGGGAGTGCCGGAGCCTATCCCAGCTATCATCGGGCAGGAGGCAGGGTACACCCTGGAATGGTTGCTAGCTAATGACAAGGCACATACAGTCAACAGTTGTACTCACAATCACACCTAGGGGCAATTTAGAGTCTCCAGTTAATGCATAATCTTGGGATGTGGAAGGAAACTGGAGTACCCGGTGTCTGTCTCTCGAGATATGTCACTTCAGCAAAACTTCTTGCTCAATTACTACTTTCCTATTAGCCTGGCCCTTGGCACCATCTTGTGGCAAACGGCAAGAAGGCAGTGGTTCACTATGCAGTATTTAAATGTAACAAGGCTTTATCAAAGTCCTTTCCTGAAAGCTTCCTCCAAGAGTGCGTTTGCAAGTGTTATAAGAATAATTTTCATTAGTCAAGTTTTTTTTTTTTTTTTACTTTGCAGTAAAAGATGATATTATCTACATACAGAAAATACTACAACTGTACAAAGTGTGCAAATTATTTGCATTGACAGGAGGTCAAAGAGAACGCCACTGGGTACTCCTCAAGAGAATCAAACGGTCTACGACAAAGAAGAAAAACTGTGGATGAGGCCAAAGGGGATAAAAAGTCCTGGATTGATCCACCAGAAGAACCCCAAACTGTCACTCTCGCGCAGGCTGAAATTGAAAGCTGCATGCAGACCTATGAGGTGGGTTACCCAGAAATATTACTCACAAAATGTAAAGGTTATAGAGCGTTGCGGGTCCAACCTGAAGTGTCACCTAAAAGCCCAACATCCCACACTTTTCATGAGTAGTGTATATGCAGGAGGGCTATCATTTACATTCATTAAGTGCTGAGCAAAATGTTGTTGGGCAATACAGGATACACTTCAGGACTACCAAGAGATGTTCATTCAGTTCGGCTACGTGGTTCTCTTCTCCTCTGCGTTCCCGCTGGCAGCCATGTGCGCGCTCATCAACAATATCATCGAGATCCGCAGCGATGCCCTCAAGCTCTGCACGGGCCTGCAGAGGCCCTTTGGCCAGAGGGTGGAGAACATTGGGCAATGGCAGGTCAGTGGTTTAAAAGCCTTGAGGGTTTACTGTTTTGTATTGGGGTCCATGTTAGCCTGTGCAAAAATTCTGTACTTCTCTCTCAACCCCTAGACTGCAATGGAGGCCATGGGTTTGATAGCCATTATTGTTAACTGTTACCTTATTGGTCAGTGTGGTCAACTGCAGCGCCTTTTCCCCTGGCTGAGTCCTGAGATGACCGTCGTCTCCATTGTTTTGCTGGAGGTAAGCAAAAAAAAAACTGTCACGCGAGATACAGTCTGAACACCAAACAATTTCATGTTTTCCATGGTAACGCCAATCTTGTATATTGTTCATTAAGGATCAAAAATGAAGTTTAAACATTGTTAATGTGGTCAAAAAAAGACTTAACTATTTCTGATTGATTTATTTTTTATTCTATTTTTAGGGGGAGAGAATTACTTTTATCGCTCAGTAAAGAATTAAACTTATCAGAAATAAAGGTTATTTATTGTTAATGTGTTTTAATGTCTTTCTAGACAAAATTTTCAGGTTAATTTATTTTTAGCTTGTGAAAAAAATCCCATTTCTCATTACTTATTTTGGAGGAAAAACATAACATGTGATAGATAATAAATTAATATGAAATAGAGTCTAGACATTATTAGACGTCACGCCAATTTTATCGATCTGATCGGAATCGTAAGATAATTGGCATTTTATGCTGATTGGTTTTAATGTCATACTTTGCCTTAATCGGCTCCCCAAAAGACATTTACTCAGCATTGTAATTGTGCACATTATATCTGAATCCAAAAGCTAGTTTATTTATACATAGTAGTATTTATACTTTTGTTTGTCTTTTGACGTAATTCTGTAAATATCTGATGGCCGATAGTTATTTAAAAAAAAACATGTCAGTGCCATCAGACAGATAACACATCTGAGACAAACTACATGTAATGCCCAGATCAGACTACAAAACAAATTTGCTCTTTCACAATTGCACTCAGACTACTGCAATAAAGTCTTCTTCTATTCTGATAGCAAGGCATCCTGTTTTTTACGATCAGTGGGCTTTATCTTGTCAACTCAGATGCGACCAGATAGACTAATTTGCCGTCGCGACAACGACAAGAGTGGATCGCGTTGACTGTTTCATGAGGACAAAATTAGGAAAAACGTGTATTGGTGGTTATCGCTGCTCTGGACAGGGGAGGACATTTGTGGAAAGTCTGCTTGAGGTGTGTTCACATACTTTTAATACGATACGACTTGTAAACAGGCAACAAAATATATGTAGCCTAACAAGCTAGTGCTAGCGCTCTTACTAGTGGTTGTATGTTAACATGGTGCCATTCGGCTGAATCATGGTCTAAAGTTTCGGTGTGGGTGAAGTAATTTAATTACAATAAAGTAATTTAATTACAGTAAGTTTGACCCAGCAGCACAGTGAAGCAATTGATTAGAGCGTTGGCCTCACAGTTCTGTGGACCGTTCAAATCCTATTTAAATGGACAAATGGGTCCATGTTGTGTTCGGATAAGTTATTATTTTTAAACCCGCTGATGGGTGAACGGGCCCAAAAATCCTGATCGTGTAAAGCCTCGACATTATTAATGTGGTAAACTAAAACCCATGCATAGACTACACTATCTGAAAAAAGTGCTTTTCTTTAAAATACAAGAATTTAGGAATAGTTTATTGGACTTTATTGCTGATTAATTTAATATTATAATTATTGAAAATAACTGTTTTTCTTTCAATAATGAAGGCATTGCTAACTGACCTCAAACTTTTGAACAGGATCATATACACTGTATCTAAATAAGGTATCCGGCCCAAAAAATTAACACTCTTTGACTGACCGTTACTCATTTTGTTTTAGGTGTTTATTGACATATTGTATATAGAAGTCTAATGAGTAAAAGTAAAGAAAATTATGTTCAATTTAAGATGATTTAATGGTGTCAAAGGATAGTCTGAACAAAAAATACATGAGCAATGGGCAGTCAGACATCGTGTTTATTGTTTCTTTATTTTTTGGGGGGAGGGCGTCATACTAATATTTATATACTACCACATACTTGTGGTTTTCTTTATAAAAAAAAAGATATTTTTACAGTAAGTGACTAAAAATATGTGTGCGCATGAGTGTGTATTCATATTACTTTATGTAGGCTTCTGGTAAAGGCATTGCGCTTAAGGAGTATTTTATTATTTGTTTGTTTTAATAGTCAAAGGAGCAGCCTCACAGATTTTAGGAGTTTATGGCCCAAATTAGTTATTGTAGTCTGTCTGGGACTACATAGCATTTGGCGTCTGTCTGCTTTTGTCTCTATGTGCTCTATGAATAATAGAACATTCAACTGAGAAACTTTCATCAATTATTCCTTTGTGTCAAAACAAGACGCCCATTCAATCCAGTCTAAGACAGGTTGTTGTTGGTAGCTGAGAAATGGGATTGAAAATTAGCACATTATTACAATATCCAATCCATCTTTAAAATGTCAAGAGTGAAATGACTCAGACACAGATCAAAAAAGCTTGAGGTAGCTCGGTTCAAACCGAGGCGATATTAAATCAGAGCTTTAGAAGTGCTTGGATTCATTTTAGGCTAAAAATTTCAATGCATCTGCCATCAATTTTATATAGCATTTTTCATCGTTAGGTTCAGCTAGGGTGAGCTATCAATTCCCTCAGATACAGTACCATATTTTCTTGATGGTGGTTTACGGGATATTGACACCTTCTTGTTTACCTGATAGGAGAAAAAAAGAGGCATCTATTTTGTTCATTTGGATGACTGACCTGTTATTTAAAGGGAAATTTCGGTGGTTTGGATCAACAATGTATCCAATAGGTCATGTAATATGTACTGTATCTAGATAATGTAATGTTAACCGTCTCTCATTTAATGGTGTTTTGAGAAGATTTTTATCGACAATTACGAATTTTCAGGGGCGCCGCCATTTTGGCGAGTCACAAGACCAACATGCGCAGATGTGACGTATGAGGTGCCGCACCAAAGGCTCGATTACACGGGACACCATTATGCCTAGCGGTGATTTCTCAGATTAATCCTCATCTGATGAAGAAATATCATTATTGGTTGATCGGGAAGACGAAGGAATACTTCCATACAGATTTGAACCTGTGGCTGTAAATAATGTTGAATATTCGGATGGTTCTTCGATGGGAATGACACGGTGTCTGCAAGTGAGCTCCGCCGAGCAACAGGGCCTCGAGCGAGCTCTGGCTGTAAGTAATGTTGAACATTCGGATGGTTTTTCGGGCAGAATGACACGGGGTCTGACGAGCAAGCTCCGGCGAGTGCAGGGTCTGACAAGCGAGCTCTGCCGAGCGGCGGGGCTGGGAGCGAGCTTTGGCTGTAAGTAATGTTGAATATTTGGATGGTTCTACGAGCGGAATGACGGGGAGTCTGACGAGCAAGCTCTGGCGCTGGGGCTTGGGGAGTTCGCTCACGTCCCTCGCCAGACTTGCCACTCGATGGAGCTAATGGTGTCCCATGTAATCAAGCCTTTGGTGCAGCACCTCACACGTCGCATCCATCATGTAGGTCATGTGACCCGCCAAAACACCTCAAATGAGAGAGGATTAACATGACATTGTCAAGATACAGTACATATTACTTGACCTACTGGAGTCATTGTTGACCCAAACCACCAGAATTTCCCTTTAATGAGGGGCTCAGCATCTGTTACTGCAGAATTCACTATTTGAAGCAATACAATGTTTGATGTCAGCCTCTCGTGGTCATAAATCTCTTGTTGTCTTGACAGTTACTTCAGACTTTTCATATTGATAAAATACAATCGTATTTGTTTGGATGTGTATCTCCTGAGATTAGTTTCCGACCAGTCCGGGGTGTACCACTCCTCTTGCCTAAATTGGCTGACAGGGTCCAGAGAAACCCTCGAACCAAGGATGAAGGATGAAGCTGTGAATGGATGAAAAATTTTCTGTATTTGCCATTCCTGAGCAGCAGTGGAATAAACCAATGTGTGTTTCATCACGAGATACTTCAATACTCAAAGTGCATGGTTTGCTATTTGTTGTTGTTGTGCATCATGATGCCTTAGTGAAGACAAAATCTCACAGGAGGTTTTGCACGAGTATAGAGAATAGAATGCAAAATATGGACCTTGATGTGTGATGTGTTGTGCCTGTCCCTCTGTGGTCTCGTGGTTTACAGCACTTTGCCATCCTCCTAAAGTACATCATCCATGTTGCCATCCCTGATATCCCCGGTTGGGTAGCAGAAGAGATGGCCAAGCTAGAATACCGACGAAGGGAAGCTTTCAAGGTATAGTTGCGATATAACTTGAAAGACCTTCGGCCATCACAAGGCTTGCTTCTGATTTCAAATATGTGATGTCATAATTGTGTAATGTGTCCTTCCTTGGTGTGCTTTAGATGCCACTGGAGCATTTTGTAGCTCCACATTTGAGAGGAGATGCATTAAGAAAAGCGTGCAAAATTAGCTTACGTTTGCGCCGTGATTCTCAACCTTTGTTGAATCAAAGCACATATTTTACATGAGAAAAATCTCATGGCACACCACTGACCAAAAATGGCACAAAAAGTACATGGAGTATGCTGAAATAATATCTCAATAGACCCACACAAATTTACTTACTTGCCTATTTGATTGGACACAAAGCTATTATTCCTTTTATGGTTAATTGCTATCTTATGGAAGAGCCTTTAATTGTTCTGCGTGTCGTCACTGGCATACAGATCAAAAGAACCAATTTGTAGCACTGTAATTTACGGCCTACAGAGCGCACCTGATTAAAGGCCTCACCCAGTACATTTGTAAAGGAAATACCATTTGGTACATACATAACCCGCACCTGTGTAAAAGCCGCAAGTGCCCACATTGAAATCCTCATTGAAACACGAAATATGTACAAAGAAAGGCGGTACACAGAAAGACTTTTCAAAGTTTTAATACCTTAGCTTAGCTTAACATTGCAACAAAACGGTAGCACAAACAGGGCTGGTTAAAAAAAAAAAAAAAAACAAAAACAAAAAAAACCACCAGTAAAAAAAAAACAAACAAAAAAAAAACAGCTGCGGCAGCTACACAGCAGCATCACGGTAGCACAGCACTAACAGGGACGGTTAAAAAAAAAAAACATACCGGTAAAAATCTCTGAGACCTGGCAGAACCAAAGCAGCAACATGCAGCCACAGCACTCACGCTAGCGCAGCGCTAACAGGGCCGGCACATCTATTCCACCGGTCTCACTCTTAGCTTTTCTGATCGAGTTGTCGTTAGAAAAAATGCACAAATTAGCCGCATCACCGCATAATCTGCAGGGTTGAAAGCGTGTGAAAAAAAGTCACAGCTTATAGGCTGGAAATTACCTTAAATAATTTTTTTTTTGGCAAACATTATGTAAAAACAAGTCAAATTCAGTCATTTCCAATTGCATCCCCGATTTAAATATCAAGCATTGGTTGGGAATCACTCCAATATGATACTCGACTTTTTAAATTAATCACAGCAAATGTATAAATGTAAAGGGCAATTAGCAATTTTCAAAATACTGTAAATCACTTTTTGTCATATTTGTTAAAACAGCCATCTTGACTTTGTAGTATGTTAGATTTGATCTGTTGGGAGAAAAAAAATCTTTGGCCCCAATTTAATATACAAGAACCGACTGTGTCAAGGAAAACCAACCAATCAGAGACAGACAGAAGAGATGATGTGGGGGCACTCTTCGTGGGGACAGGAGGAAGTTTGCTAACATTTACTCAAATGCAGGGAGTCCGCGGTGTACGACTGAGATCCGTTCCTATAGTAGCGACTTAACTCAAATTTCGACTTAAGTCGGATTCCACCATTAAAGTCAGAATTTACAACAAAATACTTTGTATAAAAAACAAATACATTGAAATAAACAAGATGATGTACTTAGCATTACTGCTGAAAGGAGGATGGAGAAGAAGAAGGGGAGGTTGTGCTTAGCTATTGCGAAGGAACCTGGTCCTCACTCCTCTCCATCTTGACAAGTATCAAAGATGGCGGACGGGGGACGGCCGTTGTAAAGTCGAAACATCTTAGGTCAAGACGGTCTTAACCAGAGAACTCCCTTTACTCAAATAGTCAGATTCTATTATGAATAAAGGGTTTTTCTGGGGTCAAATCATTAACAGGTGTCAAACAAGTGATTGACATGTTGTAAGTCCCGCCTTCTGTCCTCTGGTTGTTTTTCCTCGGCTCTGCCGGTTTCTTTTATATCAAATTGAAGACATGGTGGGGCCAGAGAATGCAGATTTTTTTTAAACAGATTATATTTAACATATAATGCTGTTAAATCGTAATGACTGTTTTAACAAATATGAAAAGTGATAAGTGATTGGGGGGCGCGGGGGGGGGTTGCATATATTCACCTTTAAAGTGTGCCGATCGGTACAAACTTGTTTTGAAGGTCGGACTCGGCTCTAACACATATTTCTCCCAGACAACTGCCAATGTTGGTGTTGACCGGCTAGCTGGCCCTCAGCACCAAATTTGAAAATCGACTGGTTCAGAAAACGCTAATATAGTTTAACATCAGTGCAAATTAGCTTTACATGCCAACTCATGAAAGTGATACTGAAATCACAAAGGTACTGGAAGCAGCTCAGTCAAGAAAAAAACTACAAAATAAAGACTTTTGGGAATAAATTGATGGATTTCCGTGGAAATAGTAGAATTTAGATTGTGAATATAGGCTGCCCTAACTGCCTGACATAACGCATCACATGGAGGTGAACTGAACGTCTTCTTCCCTTCTTCCACCCCCAATCAGAGGCATGAGCTACAGGTGCAGCAACATTTCCAGCAGCAGCTGAGACGTCGCCGGGAAGAGGAGGAACTTCAGCGTCAGGCCGAGGCACGGCAGGAGAG
Source organism: Syngnathoides biaculeatus (assembly GCF_019802595.1). NCBI lineage: Eukaryota > Metazoa > Chordata > Actinopteri > Syngnathiformes > Syngnathidae > Syngnathoides > Syngnathoides biaculeatus. The sequence continues at coordinate 13,385,391 of NC_084652.1, forward strand.
CGAGTGCCACAAGTCGGACGCCACTCACCAGCACCACCAGGAGAAGGCTGCGGGCGGCAAGCCCAAAAGGCCCAGCTCTCTGCTCGGGAACAACAACGTGATGAAGCTGAAGCAGATCATCCCACTTCAGGGTAAGTTCTCCTCCGGCAGCTCCCGCTCCCCGGCTCAGTCGCCCACCGGGGGAGAGGCCAAGCTGCCGGGATTTCTCAAGTTTTTGAAGTCAACAGAGGTGAAAAAAGAGCCCGCGACGGCTGCGGGTTCACCCGGATCGACGGGGAGCTCTTCGACCACGCCTGGTGGCCAGGAGCGAAATCAATCTCCCAACAGGACATTCAGTCCGGGTAAGCTGTTCAGTTTCAGCAAGACGGAGGGAACTGTGGTGTGTGCTAACGGGACACAGCCGCCCAGCCAGACGGAGAGTTGTCATGCCAACAGGGCTGACCTCAACTTAACTCATGAGGAGTTACCGTCAAATGAGTCTGATAAAGGAGACGGGGATTCGGAAAGCTCAGGCTTGAAGAATTAATGCACATTTCAAGTGTAAAAAAACAACAACAAAAAAGACTCACTACTTGCAATGGTAATGACCAAGTGAAACCCTGACAGACACCCGTAGAGTGGTGAACAAACGTGAAGTCTGGCATATTGAAAGCCATTTGAGCATTTGTTCCATATGCTTGATATCCGGAGTAAGGTAAGGTACAGTCATCACAGAACATTCGCAGTTAATTTTGGAGCAGAATCGATACTATGTTCTTTGCTGAAAAAGTCACCAATTCTTTTTGGTTCTGTTGGAAGTGGCACCATCTTGTAGTATATTGGGGCCGAGGAATTATGTTGAAGTGAGGTGAAGAGCTTCAATTAGTCAGGCTATAGAGCTCGTGCACCTACGTCATAAAATCATGTGACTTTTGTTTACTTGGCCCATTGCCGGTCAAGCTCGGCATTGCTCAATGCTAAGTCGGTTGGAGACGACACGGAAATATGTCTTGAAGCACGACGCCCAGAGTCTTGTCCGAAACAGTCAGACATTTAGAAGGTGAAAATAAACGACGGTACGTGGAAAAATTAGATAAACTCTGCATGGAGGACCCATATTTAATGGCAAAGTCGATGTGTTCGCCGAGAAGAAATTGGACTGTTAATTCACTTCTGCTTTTCTTGGACAACTGGATCTACACACGGATCTGGTGAGTAAGTCGTCGAGTTTGAAAGCGTACAAAAGTCTGGACGCACACAAATACTTTGTTGCTGGATCTGTTCTCATCTGGAATAAATGACGGCTCGTGAACGCAGAAGTCTGTTCGGTGACACGTTAACCTTTGCCATAATCCAGTGATCTTTTCCGCTAGTATTCAATACAAATAACAATATTCAAATAAATAACCCCTGGTTTTACATCAGGGAATCAGCAACCTTTTTGAGGCTGAGGGCTACTTTGTGAGCACCAATCGTGTGAAGGGCTACGTGACCTCTTTGCAGCAAATTTCAGACTCAGTTCATTACACGTACATAAAATATTTTTGTCTTAATTTATTGTAGGAAATGACATTACAGGTATTTTAAAATTTTAAATCACGTAAGCAAGTCAGATTCAGAATTTAAAGCACAAATAACAGTAACAATTTGTGGCCTGTGGTATTTTTAGAACATACCTCGCGGGGGCCTTATATGCTCCTCCCGGGCTACCATTCGCCCGCGGGTACCGGGTTGGTGACCCCTGTTTTACACAAACTCGCATTCATTAACTTTGATTGAAAAAAAGACGACGGTTTGAAGGCTCGTGAATGCAGAAGTGTGTTCAGCGACACGTTGACCTTTGCCGGAATCCATCAAACTTTTCCGCTAGTATTCAATACAAATATCAATATTTAAATAAATGACCCCTGGTTTTACACAAACTTGCATTCATTAACTATGATTTTAAAAAAAAAAAAAAGAGGAAGGAGTCGTCTCCGTGGAACGTACATGGAAGCGATTGCGGCTGCACTTAACCTCTGTAGACCTCTGTGACTGATGTTTTTTTTTAATCCGCATTGTTCTCAAATGAGCCAATTTGGAATTATAAATACTTTTTGGTAATTTGAGATCGAGAAGGATAATTCCTCTCCCACAAAGTTGAACAGCTCTATTAGACCGACAATATGGCGCCGTGAAAATGGCGACGTCACGTGCCGAGCTCTATAGCCTTGTCTAATAGAAAAAAGGTGCTTTGGCACCATCAGATGGCTTCCATAGGTAATTACAAATAATTTTGGGTGGGTGTTGATCACTTACGGATTTTCAGTAGTTGTGGGAGGGCTTAACTTGCTGATACCTGTAGCGTCATTATCCTTGTGCATAACTAATGACCGCGTGGGCATGAGTGCACAAAACGACGGCTAGATGGGCAGCACAGGGATTTTATGATAGATAGCAGAATTCACCGTTCCATTAATCCCAGCGTGTCGTCCAGGTCCCAAAGAAGCTAAGCATCCCCAGACCATCGCACAGCCACCAACATATTTGAATGTAGGCAGGAAGTTTTTATGAAATGCTGCATTAGTTTAACGCCAGATGTAATACACGTAGCACAGCTTTCGACTACTGTTATTTGTGACGGCAAAGGATGTACTAGTTCATGTGACGGACTTTTACCTGGACATCAAGTATATGGAATAAACCCTCAAAATGGTTTCCATACTGGCAGACCACATGTAAGGTCAACAGTTAAATGCACCTTACTTTGCACAAAGCAACTAACTATGTAAGTTCTCACAGCTTCCATGTAAATACATGTATAGTACTGTGAATGTGACTGAATGAATCCTTTTCTCTTGAGATGTAACTATTGCATGGTTGTGTCCCATTCCAGGTTTGGTTCTTCTTTGTCAAGCCTGCACTGAATGCATATTGTGCACGAGTCACCTGTTCATGATGTGTTATTTAGCACTTTAAAAAGCCATTGTATTCTTCTGCAATAGCCCACATTCTAGTCACTGTGACCATGAAAAGTATCTATTTTTCTCAAATTTGATTTTTTTTTTTATTAATTATTTTACTACATGAATTAGTGAATGTATTCCTAATGCAAATGAACCACACTTGAATCAAGTCAAAGGTGTTTGTGTTTACACAATTGATAAACATTATAGATTTAAAAAAATAAAAACATCTCGCTGCGCTGATTAGTGATTTTAGATTTGTCCTGACCATATGAACAAATCACGGGTTTCCTATAAAGTAAGACTCGGCAAGTGTTCATGAACGTTATTATTTATTAATAGATTTACAATCTACATTACATTTTTTTTTCCCCCAACCCGTACCAAAAAAAACCCCTTCATTCCTCTCTCTGTCCTGGTACCATTCCAAGGAAGCCCTGCGTTCTCTCCTTCCGCATGTTCCTGCTCTTGAACACGTTCCCTCTGTTCAAAGTGTGCTGCGATGTTTTAAAAAAAGACACACACACATACATACATAATAATAAATGATTTAACTGCATGTTAGTGTAGCCAGTCCATTCAAAATTGAGCTTCTGAATGGGGATGAGTTATTGGTTATAGTTATGATGAACCACAATTTCAAGAGGAATGAAGTTGATGTGAACAATTTAACTCTTACCTTGCAGTTTTCACAAAATTGCGAGAGCGTAGCTTTCTTCTCCTGAACAATGACTAGAGAAAAATGAAAACAAAATTAAGCCAACGGGCAACGCTAAGGTTTTGTGACAGAACTTGGGTGGTGTGATGAGATACTTAGCACTTACTTTGCTCTGATGGAAAGTCCTCAGTGAGAATATAAACATCCATCTGAAAATTCTGCAATGCAAAAAATACTTACTTATTAAAAAAACATTTTTTAAATAAAGAATTATTTAAATGAGATTTAAGGTGACTTATAAATGCTTAAGTGATTCTCGACAGTGTTGTGGCAAGAAAAAAGTTTCACTAATTGCTCAGAAATATATATAAATAAGTATATTTATTTAGTACAAATAATGTATATTTGTTATATATATATATTTTGCAAGGATTGACAGTGGCAGGCTTTCCCGCTCCATGGGAGAAGGTACAACTAGCTAGCCAAACCTAATGTGACATTTTAGTTTGGTGAGGGTTAAGATTAGATTTCAATCGTGTAAAATCCGTCAAATCAGTAAAAGGTTTCGAATCGCTGAACTTCAAGCTAACGTGTTTACTTACAGAGTCTGCTTGAAATCTGCTGAAATTGTTTTTGTTAAAAACGGGTAGATCCTTCAAGAGGTCCATCTGGAAAGACAAATGAAGAGACGTGTAATCCAAACTCCAAAGCGAGGGAGTCTCCGCTGCCTTTTTGCGAGCTGAAACTTTGGGCTTGATCAAATAAAATAATGGGGTGAAATAAAAAAAAGGACACATTGAACCTACCGTGTTCTTCTCTTTGTGAGCAGAATTTACTGGACATGTTTGATGAGGATTTGAAAGGCTCGCTCATGTCTTTGAAGTGACTAGTACGCGTAAAGCAAGTCGCCATTGGCTGTCCGGAATGTCGTCAAATGACGTCTTTTTAATTCACATAAACAAATTATTTTTCTTTCTTTCCATTGTGTTGTAAATCACGAAGGCGTTAACTTTTTTTTTTTTTCAAGACAAAAACCTCCACGACAGCTAAATACGAGTGACAAGTCCATATACTTTTCCATATCTTTTTTATGAAATCACATTGTGGTCCACACAAGTCTTTTTTTTTTTTTTTTAATATTCGTTTAATAGACTGTTCCCATTGTCCAATATTTCAATCCTCTCGCTCAATATTTAAATAGTATCCGTAGGACCTATTTTGTTGTTGTATACCGAGCAGCCATGATGACTTGGATGAGAAAAGATTATCGTATAAGACATTATAAGCAAGAAAATGATTTGAGTGACAAGCAAACATATGTAGCAATGGAAACAAAAGGACACAAGCACAAACACAAATGTGCTTACATCTGTACAATACATGCAGTAATCTTATCACATTTCCAGCTACAAATTGTTAAATAGGCACAGTTAGATAAATGCATATAATTGTCAGACAATATTCCCATGTACACCTAATAATGATATTGAATGTCACACAATAGTCAGGAATAACAAACACCTACCGTAACACTGCCAAAATATTTTTTGTAACGGCCACATTGTTGTTTCCCCTCAGAGATATTGTGACTGTGAGTCCAAAAAATTATTTTGATTGCCTCGTTATGGTATTAGACTATGCATTTCTGAATTCGTTTTGAAATCAGAAGTCCAGAATATTTGGTAACAAAATAATACTTCCAATATCTCAGTTATTACTTATTACATACGATCATTTTTGGGTTACCTAATATTGCAAGAATCATGGAAGTGGATACGCATGAGTTGGGCCACATAAATTGATTTGGTGGGCCAGATCTGGGGCCCAGGCCTTGAATTTGACACCCAGTGAGCTCCCCAGGTGTGTTCAGCTAACACTAAACTTGCTGACTGTTAAATTGATACACAATGACATACTCTTCCACACAGGGGCCATGAATACTATGCAAACATTCTTTTAGGTCGACATTTAAGATTATACTTGGGGTTTTTTTGTTTGGTTTTTTATTTTCTGAGTAGAATATATGGTACAAGAGCAAATATTTATGAAAGGGTATGTGAGTTGAACTAGAGCCCCTGTGTTCAACTAAATATATATTCCTGACAGTCACAGTTGATAAGAACAAAAGTTGCCCATCTAATTCCATTGGAAAGGATTTGTGAAATTTTGAGTGGTAATCAAGAAGCAAAGCTAATCTCGATAATCAAATTTCCGTGCTGCTTGTCCTCACCAGTGTTGTAGGTAGATTTGAGAGACTTCAGGGAGATTGTCAATGAGCAATACAGGCCCACTGGTCAATAAGCACGAAAGAAAATTGATGAATGGTTCATTTTAAAACAAAAGAGTGTTTTTAGAGTGTAATTTAAGAAATCGTTTATTCATATAGGGAGACTTATAACTTGGTGAAAGAACCCGCCCACAGTACTTGTTTTGTGAAGGCCAGTTTCAACCCTCCCACCCATCGCTCATGACTGCCCAGCTCCACAGCGAGTATCACTTCTCCACACAATACACAAGTTCTGAAGGGCTTTCTGAAAGAGTTTAGGATTTCATATCCAGAAAGTCCTCAAAGTCTTGCTTTCCAGTAACGATGTTCAGTGCGAGAGCGATTTGCGTCCCTTCAACATCCGCCGCAAGATCACTTCAATTCCGCCTCGTGTGCTGAGCCTCTTGATCCAGCCGTGGGTCCTCTTACGTTTCAGGTTTTTGGGCTGATACTCAATTCCTCTTTTCCTCGTCCGCACTTGCTGATATTGCCACGGAAGCTGCCGGAAGACCCCCGCACCCTCGGCCTGGGAAGAAATATGACGATCCGGAGGAGATCTTGAGACGAGCCAGTCGCTAAAGGATCGGAGGTGAGACGTCCCATTTACTGCCGCGTTGGCAGTTGGGACTCTAGTAGTGGCGAAAGAAGAAAATCAATGAATATTCTTTGTTGTCAACACCATTTTGTCACATTTGTGTGGAATCATTGTTTTGGTTTATACACTGAGAAGCAAACTATACAAATATAATGCAAGCTTGCACATTTAAACCGAATGCTTTGTTCAAGAGGTTGACTTTCAAGATTTCAAGAAATGCTAGAAAAACGGTGATGTATACAGTATATTGTTTAATTATTGCTAGTTTTTATTTACAGATTGGGAAAATAATATTCTGGGGGAAAAAAGGGAGATTTCATGACATTTGCATTAACACAGTATCAGGTTTTGCAGGATTAAAATGTAAGTTAATTTCGATTATGTACAACAATGTAGAACTGTATTACAGTAAATCCTAATAAGCGTTTAATTTATATGTATTTATCCAAAAAATAGCTTTCACTCCAACCACAATAATAGACACAATGGTTACAGAAATGCAACTAGCCACGCTGCAAGCCACAAACTAAGATGACTCGTCAAGTTAAAACGCTGATCTCCGACAATTACAGGGGGGAAAAGAGAGTTTAGTTACCTGTTTAAGAGATGTATTCCGCGCAAGCGGGAAAAAGACGTAAGAATAATATTCATTGTGGTAAAGTTGTGGCCGTGCAGAAGGTTGAAAGTCACTCCTCTTCTTCGACTTTGGGCTGTGCTTTGCGGAAGGGAGTATTCACGTTATTGATAACGAGGGCGACACCTGCTGTTCCGGATGCACCACTGCACCTGCAGTAGCAACAGCTCCTCAATAAATACTGTACCTGTTTATTGTAAATAAATAAATAAATTGGAAGCTATATATCAAGTACAAACATAAAAATTATAAAAGGACTCGTTGAGTTCACTTTGAGTCCCACTTGAGTTTACTTAGTTTAGGGACTTGAATCGTTACTTCTACTTTTAGTAGTCTTTAAAAAATGTTTATCAATATCTGTATTATTATGTGTACTCTATTTGAGTACATTTCCCACCTTGTGCAAGTGAGCACAATGTATTTGTGGTCTTTTGCCACCTTATAAAGTCAAATTTTGCTTTCTCCTCTTTAAGCAAGTACCTGTATTTCTACTTATGTACAAAACGTGAATACTTTTTTGCTACCTCTGATGGAGTCGAATAAGTCGGCCTACTTCTACTTTCACGAGTCTCTTTTTCCTGTATTATATTACGTATTCTATTGCGGTTTCTCGATAAAGTACAAATACCAGAAAAGTCTAGTTAAGTACGGTAACAAAGTATTTGTACATCATGACTTCCCTCCGTTGGAGTTGAGACAGCGTATGAAGTTATCGCTTAAGGTACTTTAAGTGTTACGGATATTGAACTAAAATTTATACATTAGACACAAGAATGATCATTTCGAATCGATCGGGTGCTCATTTGTACATTTCCCACAGCACAAGGCTCATGGCGGCTTTGGTATTTCCTCCGAGTCCTTTTTCTGAGACCCGCAAGGAGGGTTCCTGTGCCGCTTTGGCCGCCCTTGGCAACAAGGACACGACGCTATCCCATTGGCCGCAGCAGAGCGCCTCTATCGCTTTTATTGGCTCTTTTAGCTGCCACTCGGGAGTGAAGCCGGCCCTGCGTCGAGAAGGGCAACAAGGCTGGGTGGTACTTCTTCTGCCTTGGTGCGCAGTGACTGATGCTGAGAGCGAAAAATAAATAAATAAATAGATATTTACTGTTTTTTTTTGGGGGGGGGGTCGTGATGGGCATTTTATCCCAGTTCCCACTGGACCTTTTTATGCATGGGCGCGCTTTCGTTCTTCCTCGTCGTCTTATAGTCTTGCTCAGGTGCTGATGGGGGCTTTTTTGACTGTTTTGCAGCGTCAAATGCGTGGTTTTGTCGGACCTCGGCGGTCATCTGGTTGACTTGTAAACACCATCATCAAGCTGTGCAGCCGGTAAGATCACATTATATCATATCGTCACGTATAATAATAAAATTTTCCAATTTCGTGCAGTAAATGTTTCCTGCAACAATAAACAGTGCAGACATTTTCTCTGTAGTGGCAAAAAAAAAAAAAAAAAAATACATATGTAAAAAGTAAAATAACGGCCTGCACGCTGTGATGAAGAATGTTACCTTTAAATCTTCATAATTCAGCGCTCCCATGCAAAGCGCAGCGAAATGAAAGAAATAAACGCGTGCCCGCGGTCGTTGGATACGGCTCGGAGGTGTTGTTGTTGTTGAGTCATCATTGCTGTCCACGTTGAACGCAATTGCTGCAAGATTTCTGGCACCACAAAGAAGTAGGTTACGCATTCGACTGGAAGTCCACAAAATTGGCGTCGAAATGTGCCGCGCTGCAGCGTGTGATTCCATCCTCGCTGGAATAATGTATACGTAGATACATTTTTTATATGTTGAAGGAGAACAGCACACGGTGTACCAGCTGGCAGACATCATGCGGTGCGCACAGCGCATCGATCAGTCGTGTTTGTTTTGAGGGTTGATGAGTGGGATTCGGGATTATTGAGAGTAGGTCAGCGGGGTAGTCGCATTTCGATGACATTTTGTTGCCCCTTGGGTGCATTTTGAAGGAGATCTGACGTGACACACTGCAGACAACAGGACCTCCTTCTGTGCATGTCTCAAATAATAGAAGTGGAATCACAAAACAATAATGCATGCATATTTTGTCGCTTATGCATTATTCGTGGCAGTCTGCATAATCCTGAATCACATTGAGCCTCACACATATACTGATCAGTGAAAGGTACGCAATACAAATGAGCAGTGACATTTACAAACGTGGGCGACTTGAGATACAAGTTTAATATGTTCTGTGACCACAGCCGTAACTCAAATGTATCTTCAATCATCTTTCCTTGTTGAAATGCATGAAAATCCCATTATTTCTGTTCCAGTCTCTGAACGTAAAAAATACAACTAAATAGAGTAAAGTTTGCACGAGGATATAATCTTCATCCTCAGAGAAAATGACCAATATTACAGCAGATTATTTAGGAACAGTAGTTTTGAAACGTTTCATTTGTGACAGCATGACTGTATTATGTGGCCCGTGGTTACCCAGACCATGCCGCTTATCCTCACTAATGATTTCTAAATCCTTTCAACCTATATTTAATTGAATGCACTATTTTAGGGATTTTATCGATATCGTCAAACGATCCAGAGAATCTGGAGAACTGCCAGCATGCAAGATGCAAGGCCAAAAAACAACATTGAATGCCTTTGACCTTTGTTGCCTTACGCTATGTTTTAACCAGTCGGCCACTGTGCCGCCGCATTTCTAATTGTTTTTGAAAATCATGGACATCATATCCTCTCGGTCAAAGAGGTAATAGGTTCAAAATGATTTGCAAATCATTGCATTCTGTTTTATCTCAATATAACTCCAATTATTGCATATTTATGCTTTCCCTTGGTCCCAGTGCCAACTATCTGACCAACAATGACTCCAGCAATTTTTTAGCCCTCTGATTGGCTAGTCAGAGCAAAACTAATTACAGATAAGTTTAATTAGCGAAACATGCCCGTAGCGATCTGCAGACATTAATATGTTAGCTATGTCATTGGAATATCTAGTGAATAATGATGATTATAATAATACTTGTTTTGTTTGTTTTTGTTATACTCTTGGATGAAAAAAAATGATTGTGAACCACTCGGGATGATTTACAGTACTTGGTGTTATTGCATGCTGTTGTACTGCATTTTCTGTATTGTTTCAATAGTTTCTACAATTCAGTTCAGCACAATCATAATGAGTATAGTATCGGAAATGAATATACAATTCTATTTTGTGTTTTATACTGATGGCAATTTCAATGAAGGTGTTCTATTAGAGTTTCCCTTCTCTGATTCGGTTACTTGGAAACAAAACATGTGACTTCTTGCTGTTTCCTAGAGACCGGAAGAGTGTTTATGTAATACGTGAAAGCCGTGCCTTACATGCGTGTACATCTACACATACCGAGTTGTAGTCAGCTATTGATCCCTCTTCACCAACCGAAACTATGGAAACTCTGGTCTTATTGTGTGCCTCTACATACTGTACGCATGGTCCAAGAATAGCATATCCAATCCATTGTTGTCGCCTAAGAGCTAGGGTAACTTTTTCATTAAATTTAGAAGGGTCGACACGTGTCCGTTACGACTGTAATGACTGCGGAGTATGGTCAGATTTTGTATTTTCAGTCCTCGATGTATTAACTGAGATTAAAAAATATAAATATACAGTATATGACTAAGGTATGGCGAGGGTCTTGAGCGCGTAGTCCATATCATGTTCGGGTGAAGATCTTCAGACTGTTTTCTTTTTAATCTTTGTTGGCTCAGCTTGTGTGCCTTTGGGTGACCTCCACGCCTTTAAATGCTGTTCCTGAAAACAAACACACATGTTTGCCCATGAACAGATGCTTCGACCCCTACAATCTTTTACGGCCTGTTAGAATCTCTTTACAACGTTTCTCAACAATGAAATGTTAATTGAGCAATAAACCTATGTCTATCCTTTTCCCTCTATGTAGTTTTACTTGTTATGAATGCACAACTAAATAGACACGCAACCCAAACTAAATAGTAAATACAGTACACTGATGATATTTGGCATCTGCAAACAAGTCGTGTGGAACTGTTGCTTCTTTGCCAGTTGAGAAGATTTTTATCCCATGGTGAGGGTACCCAATGAGCCTTTTGGACGCTGGGCAACATTTTGTGGAGAATTTTGGAGGCTCAAAACCATGCATCCATCCATTTTCTTAGTTGTTTATCCTCACAAGGGTCGTGGGAGTGCTGGAGCTTATCCCAACTGTCAACGGTCAGGAGGCAGGGTAGACCCTGAACTGGTTGCCAGCCAATCGCAGGCCACATCGAGATGGACAACAGTCGTACTCACAATAATACCTTGGGGCAATTTAGAGTGTCCAATTAATGTTGCGTGTCTTTGTGAAGTGGGAAGCAAACGGAGCACCCAGAGGAAACCCATCCAGGCATGGGGAGAACATGCAAAATCCACACAGGCAGGACCCAGATTGAACCTGGATCCTCAAAAATGTGAGGCACTTTACAGCTCCACCGTGCTGCCAGTCAAAAACCATTTATGCAAAAATGCACTAAAAATAGCTTTAACTCACATGGTTCTATTTCCCCATAATAAATTTGTACATCATCCTTCCAAGTCTGACATTACTTTATGTAATGTTTAGAGCCCTTTAAAGCAGTATTGCAACACTCAAATTTTTCTTCTTCTTTGACTTGAATTTAGTCTCATTTTTATTGATTGACTGTAGTAATTGGTGTCATGGAATTATTGTTGTAATGACTCGATTTTGGGACTGTAAGGTCTTTGATTGTCTGGGAAGAGCTGAGTTTAGCTTGGGTTGTTAGTAGAAGTTAGAGAGAATCTTCACCCGATGTGGATGTAGACATGGAGCATGGGCATTTTTCTTCAAAATTAAATCTGTGAGATTAATTTAAAACTCTAACACAATCATAAATAGCACTTAACAAAACCAGTTTATTTCTATGAACTCTTTGTATTAGTTTCAGTTTCTATTCAGTGTTTTTCACTGGAATCGTGTGTATTTTGTCGTATTTGCAGGGAGTCGCTATGCTGACCACCATAACAGAAGGAATTCTTTGTTGCTTAACCGGGAAAGCCGCCCGTCTAGTTTTGCCCTTGGAGTCGACAGAGCCCTCCGATGGTTTTGAGTTTGTGGAGGTGAAACCCGGACGAGTCTTGAGAGTGCGGCACATCGTCCCCGAGCGCCAGCCTGTCGCAGACGACGAGCACACCGCGGCCGGGGAGCAGAAAGCCGCTGATCACGACGAGAATAAAAATGACAGCAGCGGCGGCGGTGTCCACTGCAAAAGAAAGATCACGGTGTATCGGAATGGCCAACTGGTGATTGAGAATCTTGGCGACGTTTTGCACTCTGAAATCCTTCAGTGTCAGGATGGCGATTTGGAACCATGCAGTACTGTAGAGGTGGAGCTAGCTGACTATAAAGAATTGGCCTCTTCTCCAGACCCAAACCCGGTTCCCCCTCCTGTCCCTCCAACTCCTGGTGAGCAAAAGCCCGCCCCGCCTCCTCGCCGCCGACGCCGGAAGCCCAAGCGCACCGTGCTGATCGACTCCAAGAGGGTGATCTCCAGCTGCAAGGGGACCCACTCGGACGTGGCGCTGTTCTTCGTGCACGGTGTCGGAGGCTCGTTGGACATATGGAGCAGCCAGTTGGACTTCTTCTCTCGACTGGGCTATGAGGTCATCGCACCGGACTTGGCGGGGCATGGAGCCAGCACAGCCCCGCAGATTGCAGCAGCCTACACGTTTTACGCCTTGGCAGAGGACCTGCGTGCCATCTTCAAGAGATATGCTCGTAAACGCAACATTCTCATTGGTCACTCTTACGGGTGAGTGATTGACGATTTTGAACCAACGTAGAATGAAGAACAATCAAGGTCGGCAGTAAATGGTTGGCTCCAGTTGATGAATACAAACATCGACGACAGTGAATTAGTAAATACCCATCCATCCTTTATCTGAGCCGCTTATCCTCTCGAGGGTCGCCAGGGTGCTGCAGCCTATGCCAGCAATCTTCGGGCAGGAGGCGGGGTACACCCTAAACAGGTTGCCAACCAATCGCAGGGCACATCGAGACAAACAACCTGTCGCACCCACAATCACACCAAAGGGAAATTTACAGTAAAATCTCCAGTGAATGCATGTTTTGGGGAAGTTGGAGGAAACTGGAGTGCTCCGCGAAAACCCACGTGGGCACGGAGAGAATGTGCAAACTCCACACAGGTGGGGGAGGGATTTGAACCCCGATTCTCAGAAGTGTGAGGGAGACGCTTTGACCGACAGGTGTCAAACTCAAGGCCTGGGGGCCTCATCCAGCCCGACACATGATTTTATGTGGCCCGGGAAGGCAAATCATGTGTGTCTACTTTGATGAGTCTTGTCAAAATCTGGACAGGAATTTCTAATTGTCATATCATAAATGAAAGCATTGAGATATTGCAAACAGTTTTGTGTTACCAAACATCAACAATAGTTGGATCACCAACTACCCATGATTTGTGATGCCAAAACTAGTTCCTAAATTTGAAGTGGAAATATGATGAAGTGATTAAAGATTTTTATGGTTTCAGTCTAATGGCCCTTTGAGGGAAACGCTAACTACAATGTGGCTCGCGACAAATATGACTTTGACACCCCTGCTTTAACCAATCATCCACTGTGCTTGAGTTAATAAGATGAAGTCAAATATAAAGGGTGATGGAAAAGTTTGAAAATAGAACCATGAAATGTGACCTTGGTGAAGGCGTCTGACAACTGAACGTGATCACTATCCTCCACTTCAAAGCAGATTGATTTCAGTCGTTAACATCTCGACGCTTTGTCCTGCAGAGTGTCGTTTTGCACCTTTCTGGCCCACGAATATCCTGACCTGGTCCACAAGGTGGTCATGATCAATGGAGGAGGTCCTACAGCCTTGGAGCCCAGCCTCTGTTCCATTTTCCAACTGCCATCATGTGTCCTCCACTGTCTGTCCCCTTGTCTGGCCTGGAGTTTCCTCAAGTAAGTCCGTAGGCACCAACATTGGACAAGATTGCAAATCAGCGAATGCTTCAGTCTATTATTTCAGTCAACAAATGTTATTCCATTTTTTTTTTCAAATCCCAGAGCTGGATTTGCCCATCAGGGTGCCAAAGAAAAGCAGCTGTTGAAGCAGGGCAACGCCTTCAACGTGTCTCCATTTGTACTGCGCGCCATGATGAGCGGCCAATACTGGCCTGAGGGCGATGAGGTTTACCACGCTGAGCTCACCGTGCCCATTCTTCTGGTGCATGGCATGTGCGACAAGTTTGTGCCCATGGACGAGGATCAGCGCATGGCGGAGGTAAATAAATTGTGTCTATGTACACTAGTATTATTGAGATATTAGCCATCCATCAATCCATTTTCTACCGCTTCTCCGGGTCGGGTCGCGGGGGAAGTAGCTTCAGGAGGGATACCCAGACTTCCCTTTCCCCAGCTCCTTCTTCCAGCTCTTCCAGAGGGATCCCGACGCGTTCCCAAGACAGTCGAGAGACATAGTCTCTCCAGCATGTCCTGGGTCATCCCCGGGGTCTCTTTCCAGTGGCACATGCCCGGAACACCTCACCAGGGGGGTGTCCAGGAAGCATCCGAATCAGATGCCCCAAACACCTCATCTGGCTCCTCTCAATGCGGAGGAGCAGTGGCTCGACACTGAGCCCCTACCGGATGACCGTGCTTCTCACGCTATCTCTAAAGGAGAGCCCGGACACCCTGTGGAGGAAACTCATTTCAGCCGCTTGTATCCGGGATCTTGTTCTTTCGGTCACGATGCACAGCTCGTGCCCGTAGGTGAGCGTAGGAACGTAGATCGACTGGTAAATCAAGAGCTTTACCTTTGGGGTTAGCTCCCTCTTATACAAAGTCCCCATCACTGCAGACGCTACACTCATCCGTCTGTCGATCTCCTCACTCTATTGCGATATTGTTATTGGGATAATGGGATGTTTCAAAATGAATCTAAAATGCACTGGAACATTTCCAGGTGAACTTAATTTGACCTTCTCTAAAATCGTTTTAACTTTTTGTGAGTAGTGTATTATTTGCACGCAAAATAACCTTGATAACTATTAACCTTGTCTCCCTTTTTAGATCCTCCTGTTTGCCTTCCTCAAAGTCATCGAGGAAGGAAGTCACATGGTGATGATGGAGTGTCCCGACACTGTCAACACGCTCCTTCACGAGTTCTTTCTATGGGAGCCCGACGTGTCCGCAAAAGTCACCAGCAAGACAGAGACCGAGAAGTCCACCGCATTCAGTGACGCACTTCACACGCTGAGAATCAACAAGTCCGTGGACAAATAACCAGCAAGGATTTGAGGTTCTGGTCACAGAATTCAGCAGAACAGCCTTTTTTTTTTTTGTGGCTGTCATCAAAATGTTCTTCAGGCTGCTTCCGGGCTGAGAGCTGTTACATAAAAGGCCACGTCTCGAGGATGAGGGCGGCCGCTGGTGCTCTGAGATAAAAGCTGGAATACTGGCACGCTGCCAACCGGAGAACCATAACTGCGCATCAAGTTGAGATGAACCGATGCAAATATGGACTCGATGTGCATTTTTACTTATTCCTACTTTTGTGCACACAAGCAAAGGTCAGGACCACTACTGCAAGTCATGAACGTGTGTTGTGTTCCTCAGAAAGAACGACGACATGCAAAAAGTCATGAAATGTGTGGATTTCCTTGCCTGCATCTTTTATAATGCGTGAAATGCTGCAAATGCAAATATTATCGACTCACTCAAATTTACATTTGCAGTATGTCCAGTGAAATTCCTGGATGAACGATTTTGGGATTGGGACTGAAAGATATGCAACACTTATCGTACACACAAACGCAGACATATATTATAACTCATATACTAAACAATGTATCATATTTTTTAATCCAAGACTCACAGCTGTTGCTGTTTAAATTGGTCTTATTTCCACATATCGACACTGTTGGGTGGAAACTAAATATGATCAATTTCATATTTTTCCAAAAAAATGGATATTACTGGTCAGTCCTCATGTGGGTCTGTTATTTTTACAAAATATTAACCAATATAAAGTGTTGAAAACAGCGTGCTCTCTTATGGTGTTTAATAATTAAAATAAAATATGCTCTTTTTTTTAATGTCCTGGAAAAAAAAACATGGTTTTGCAAGGATTATGTCTGACAGCCAAAACCAAAAAGCTATGTGTATATGGTATTGACCACAAAGTTGCATGAATATTTAGCAGGCATCTACAAAACATGCTGTATATACATAAACAAATATAAATCTTAATTTCTTCAGTATTTTGTATGATACAACAGGATATCCAAAGAATCTAAAGGAAAGTACAGAACACAATAACTGGATTAGAGTGGGTTTCCTCTGGAATCAGACCGAGTCCCTCTGTATAAATGTACAGTTGTGCCTTGAGATAACGAGTGACCCGAGTTTTTCGAGACACAACCTGTTGTTTTTCAGCTGTTTGCTTTTTCTTTCTTTTTTTTTATGCTTTGACTTACAAGCAATAATTTGAGATACGAGCACTGTATGGTGGCAGTGAACGCAATTCACTTCACAAGCAGAAGTTTGGGAGATACACTATATAGTACTTAAAAAAAAAAAAAAGAAGAAGTTTCAAGCAGTTTAATGCCAGTCCCCCATTTACTGTCCAACTAACCAAAACAAAGAGAAGTACATGTTGGGTATTTAACAAATGGACAGCAGGATAAATGCTCTTGCAATGTTGTACACATCAGCTACTGTGTTTAAACTCAAACAGTTCATCAACCCACACAGGCAGATAAATAATACTCATTGACATATATTCTTTATCCTCTGCGAAGAACAACTAATACTACTGGGACTTGCTGAAAGACTGTAACCTTCTCCATGTATATCTGTATGTTTGTAATATGCAGCAGCCATCTGGCCGAGCCGTGCACACCAAATGGAGCAGCAATATAATGATACTGAAGGACACATATTCTTTATCCTCTGCGCCGAACAACTGATATTACTGTATTTTACAGAGTACCTGACTGTCTCTGTGTATGTATTGTTGAAGAAATGTGGGATGTTCCTATTCCCCCAGGGCCGATGCACCAAAATTACGAGAATATTCAGAATACACTGGAGGAACAATATAACAATACTCATGGGCATGCAGTATAGTCTTTATCCTCTGCAAAGAAAAAACAAAAAATGATTGAGCCGCAAATAATTAGTTATGACATACAAACTGTTTGATTCTTTAAATTATAATTCGTTTCGTTATTCGTTTATGTTTTTAAAAAGTAAAATGTTGCAGACTGTTGTTTTCCTTTTTAGAACACATTGCAAATAATCTGGAAAAAAATACTCATAATTCCATTTATTTCAAGTGGAAAGTGATTTGAGATACCCATGTTTGGGATTAACGGAACATATTAAGGTCACATCTCAAGGCACCACTGTATTTTTGAATTTATTCTAAAATATCACAAGATGCCGTGGTTGAATAATTTGTAATCGCAACGATCGCTTAAAGCTTTTATGTCTTTTCGGGCATGAATGCAAACTCTCCAGTCCGCCCAGTTGGTGGCAAGCAGAAAGAATGATCTCAGCATTTTACTCACTCAAAGACATTCATTCATGGGTGTTGCTTTGTCTCATAGTGGGACACTTAAGTACGAGTTAAAGCACAGTCTTTTAACATCTCTGACCAGAGTTACAGTATGACAGAAGGTGTGAAATGATGGCGTTGAAACTGGTTGTACAGTGCTTCAGATCAAATCCAAGTCAACCAAAACAGAACTTGGTTCTCTTTAAAAGATGGACGAACACAATGCTGCTTTGTTGTACAGTACAGTACAGTATATGTGCAGTATTTTGAAAGAGAGTGGATGCAACAAGGATAGTTTTATAAAACCAGAGTAAAATCGAGTTGAGAGGAACTAAATTAACCCAGCATTGATGCCTCTAAATATTACATCATTTCTATATGGACTTCCCCCCAAAAACAACAATGCTACTCATGTAATGTTCTGTGCTATATGTCTATTTTGATGTTAAAGGTCAGTAAAACTCTATGGACTACAGGGTGCACATGTATTTCATCCTCTGCTACAAGTGTGCATACTTATTGTCAAGTGATTCAGTGTGCGCTATCTTCTTGCGATTAACAAAATGTGTCAATGGTATTATTGCATTTATTCATGAGAGTCATAAGATATGCACTGCTTGAATGTGGATGCATATAACAGCATATAGCAATTCCACACAAGTCCGAGTCACTGTATGAATGCGCCTTTTCTGGCATGAAATAAAAAGTGATATTCAAAGTAAGGGCTGTTTGTGTTACATCGCTTTTGTGTGGCTGTGATTAGAATGGTGGCTAGAATGGTGATAGATAGATAGATAGATAGATAGATAGATAGATAGATAGATAGATAGATAGATAGATAGATAGATAGATAGATAGATAGATAGATAGATAGATAGATAGATAGATAGATAGATAGATAGATAGATAGATATAGATAGATAGATAGATAGATAGATAGATAGATAGATAGATAGATAGATAGATAGATAGATAGATAGATAGATAGATAGATAGATAGATAGATAGATAGATAGATAGATAGATAGATAGATAGATAGAGTGAACAAAATAAGACCCCTGCTATATTACAAGTTCTCCCACTTAGAAATCCTGGAGGGGGCTGAAATTTTCATCATATGTGCATGTCCACTGTGAGAGAGATAATCTAAAAAGAAAAATCCAGAAATCACAATGTATGATTTTTTTTTCAATGATTTATTTGTGTGATACAACTGCAAATGAGGATTTGAGCACTTGTGTATCAGCTAGAATTTTGACCCTCAAAGACTTGTTAGTCCGCCTTTAAAAGTCCGCCTCCACTCCATGTTTGATCCTAAATCAGATGCACCTGTGTGAGGTCGTTAGCTGCATAGACACCTGTCCACCCCATACAATCAGTAAGACTCAAACTTGTAACATGGACAAGACCAATGAGCTGTCCAAAGACACCAGAGACAAAATTGTACAACTCCAGCTGGAAAGGGCTACAGAGAAATTGCCAAGTAGCTTGGTGACAAAATATGTCCACTGTTGGAGCAATCATTAGAAAATGGAAGAAGCTAAACATGACGGTCATTCTCAATCGGAGTGGAGCCCCATCCAAGATATCACCTCATGGGGTCTCAATGATCCTTAGAAAGGTGAGGAATCAACCCAGGACTACACGACAGGACTTGGTCAATGACCTGAAAAGAGCTGGGACCACCGTTTCCAAGGTGACTGTTGGTAATATAATACGTCATGGTTTTAAATCATGCATGGTACGGGAGGTCCCCCCCCCCCCTGCTTAAACCAGTACATGTCAGGCCCGTTTTAAGTTTGCCAATGACCCTTTGGATGATACAGAGGAGTCATGGGAGAAAGTTTTGTGTTCAGATGAGACCAAAATTGAACTTTTTGGTCGTAATTCCACTAATCGTGTTTGGAGGAAGACGAATAATGAGTTCCATCCCAAAAACACCATCCCTACTGTGAAGCATAGTGGTGGCATCATGCATTGGGGGTGTTTTTCTGAACATGGGACGGGACGACTTCACTGTATTAAGGAGAGGATGCCATGTATTGTGAGATTTTGGGGACCAACCTCTTTCCCTCAGTCAGAACATTAAAGATGGGTCCTGGCTGGGTCTTTAAACATGACAATGACCCGAAGCACACAACCAGGAAAACCAAGGAGTGGCTCCGTAAGAAGCATATCAAGGTTCTTTCGTGGCCTAGCCAGTCTCCAGACCTAAACCCAATAGAAAATATTTGGAGGGA
Organism: Syngnathoides biaculeatus; assembly: GCF_019802595.1. NCBI lineage: Eukaryota > Metazoa > Chordata > Actinopteri > Syngnathiformes > Syngnathidae > Syngnathoides > Syngnathoides biaculeatus. The sequence continues at coordinate 13,405,283 of NC_084652.1, forward strand.
ACTGAAACTCCGTGTTTCTCAGCGACACCCCAGAAACCTGTTTGATCTAGAAAAGATCTGTGTGGAGGAGTGGGCCTAAATCCCTCCTGCAGTGTGTGCAAACCTGGTGAACAACTACAGGAAATGTTTGACTGACATTGTAATGGTAAACGAAGGCTACTGTACCAAATATTAACATTTGTTTTCTCAGGTGTTCAAATACTTATTTGCAGCTTTATCACACAAATAAATCGTAAAGCATACTTTGTGATTTCTAGATTGTTCTATTTAAATTATCTCTCTCACAGTTGACATGCACCTACATTGAAAATTTCAGACCCCTCCATGATTTCTAAGTGGGAGAACTTGCAATATAGCAGGGTATTGAAATACATATTTTCTTCACTGTAGATAGACGGACAGATATTTACGACAGCGACGATAACCAAATACAACACATTAACATGAATACATTTTCTAGATAAAAGGCTGCGTAGCGCCCTCCGCCGACAATCCGTGGACTCGTGCTCCGATTGGCTGAACGTCCTCCGTGCGTGCTGCGGTAAACATCCGTCGTGCATGCGTCGTGCGTGCGTAACTGAGGTAATGGAGGCTTGTGCTCTTCTCGCAGCCTTCTCTGTTGCCAAACTGGCCACTTTCCTGTATGTCTGTCACCGCGTGTAATTTGGGTTATCGGAGTATAAACATCACAGGTGACGACCATTTCATCCGCGGGAGAGTAAGGTGAGCAAGCGAACGTCGCGGCTGGTCTTGACTTCGCCAGATCGGTGACACTCGTGAAGTCTAAATGCTAATCCTTTAGCAACGACTGCTAACGGCTTTAGTCGCGGATGGGGTACTGTATAATTCCTGGAACACTTGCGACTTATTGAGAAATACACACTTGCCCCAAAGTCATCAAACGACACTTTGGGAGTTGGATAGGTGTATTTTGACAATTAGGAAAGACATTCTGTTTGAATCATCAAATATTGGCTTTCCATGTCCTCCTAGTTTACTGGTTAAATGTTATGATAGTGGAAGTAAATTGAGTAGCGGGAACTAGTCGTATCCAATGTCCAATCTACTAGCTGTTTCTTTACAGCGTTGCGAATTATTTCAGTGCATGAATAACTGATGATAATGTGTGGTACGCTGAAGTAACCTTGAAAGTAAATGTTCATTTCCGCCAGAGGACGATCTTATTGCAATATGTAGGGGATGCGTTCTGACAATTTAGGATGTGTGCTAACGCTAGCTGACTGGTCGATTTAAAGAGACACTGATCTAACCAATCGGAGACGCTCTGCATAATAATAAAACTCATAATAACAACCTTATTTTTAAATCAAACCGCCTCAGATAGTTATTAATCCAACACTGTTTTATACTTTTGCATTGAATAGAAAATAAAACATCGTTACGATAGCATATATTTAATACGTAGTTAATAATAACGAATATAATTTATATTGTTATATTTAAATAAAAGTTTCTTACAACAGGCAAGAGTTGTTGTATTTGTTTTTTTTTTTTGTAACTTATGACTGCTAAACACTAGTAAGTACCTTTTATTCCTGTAGCACAACTCGCAAAGTTTTTCACAAGGGGAAAATACAGTCACAGACTTTAGACAGTGAGAAAAGCAAAAAACTGTTTTATTTGAATACCTCCCTAAGCAAATGTTTTCAACAGCTTGTTGAAAATATCTACAGAAGAACTGAATTTTACTATTGAATGATTGACTTTCTATTTCATAGATGCAGAAAAAAAACTAATGAAAAGTTTACAATAGGCCAATATATACCCTAAACTCGAGAAAAAAAAAAAAAGGGTTTAGTTAAAAAAAAACCTTAAATATCTATTACAAGCTAAATAGATTGCAGTTTTGGTAAAGTTTTCAGCAAGAAACAAACCATACATTCATCATTTGCTTTTGGGGCCATATAAACTTTAGGTTGAGACCTGTATTTTGAATAAGGACGGACCACTTATTTTCCTGAAGAAGTATGAGTACTTACATTTGAATACTCACCGATACTTGAAAATGTCATTACATGTTGCAGTTGGGATTAAATAAAATATACAATAAAATAAACACCCCAAACATATACTTTTTTGCCCAAGAAATAATTTTCATACTAATAAAATACTTTTAGAGTAACAACTTGTCATTACTGACATTTTAACACTCAACTGCATGTCGCCTACCAGTCTTGCTGCACGTTACTGATATGTAGCCTGGAAAAACAAGGCATTTCAATTTTAAAAGAAGAGTGCATGGCTTATAAGACTCTGGCCAGAAACATCAAGTATGATTTACTTTTTTCTTTTTGAAGAGACTAACCCTATATAAACGTGAGGGTTTTTTAATTTTTTTTTTTTTAACAGCGTTGAGGTGTTGGGGGGGGCACTTGTGTGGGTTACGTGGGGAGCCTCGCAACCATGGGCCTCACAATCGATCTGTACAGAAAATCCTGCAAGGCTGAGGGACTCTGCCTTTGCTTGCCGCAGGTCTACGAATATTAAGGTCAGGTCGCCGCTTGTTGTCAAACTGAAACATATTACCGCAAAGTATGGTTGGAGTGCCCAAACCATCCTGTGGCTAGCGGGCTAACTAACTGGTTAGTTGTCTTCTTGATCAAAGCACAAGCGAGTGATCCATCACACTGTCACAGTTAAGCGGACTGGCTAAGTACAGTGGTGTGGTCCAAAGCAAACCCAGTCCAACCCAGCCTTTCAGAGCCACATGAGCTCTAGTATTGTACTTTAATTTGGACAAAAATGAGTACTGTACGTAAAGTAGGTCAAAATTGTTAAAATTACCTGACATCTTAAGTTACTGTACATAACATTCTTCTGCTGTGTAGTAAATAATACTTACCACACAAAATTTGCAATGTTAATGTTGACTATCAAATTAAAAGTGTGAATTATCTTATCTCCGGAGCTCAATAAAGCCCTTAAAGTCCATCAATCCATTTTTCTGAGCTGCTTATCCTCACAAGGGTTGTGGGAATGCTGGAGCCTATCCGAGCTGTCATTGGGCAGGAGATAGGCTACACCATGAACTGGTTGCTAGCCAATTGCAGGGTACACAGAGACAGACGACAGTCGCACTCACAATCACATATAAGGGCAATATTAATGCATGTTTTTGCGATGTGGGAGGAAACCGGAGTGCCTGGAGAAAACCCAGAAAGGCATGGGGAGAACATGCAAACTCCCCCACAGGTGGGGCCAGAATTTCAACCCTGGTCCTCAGAAGTGTGAAGGCAACAGCTTAACAGGTTGCAACACAGTGCTGCCCTCCTTAAAGTGCCACTGTCATGAAATGCACGATTTTTTTTTAGTATGTTATTAATAAAAGAACGGCAGCTGGTATGGACCCATCCGTTTTTTTTCACCACAAAACATGATTTTGACGTACATGGCTTTTTTTAACTCCCGCCATGAAAATCCTCTCGAGAGATTTGTTTTCAAGAAGAAGCAGGAAGTGACGTATAGGGCAGTAGCTCACTCAAGCGGTTTACACTAGTTTTATCTGCTGGAAGGTGGCTCGTTGTTCCTTCATGTTAGCCAAAATGCCGGTTCATTGAATTGCTGGATATTGCTCGAACACTCGGGAGGATGGATTCATTCTTCATACTTTTCGAAAAGACCGGGTTCGTCGTGAAAAATGGATTGCACGGGTGCAAAAGATGAGAGCTTCGTGGGTTCCAAATGACAGGTAAGTGTGTATACAGCTACTAAAAAAAATTATAGTTTGGGGGGGGGGGGGGGGACATAATCCTCTCAGAATGTAACAAAAGATCCGCGCACCTAAGTCAGGCGTGCTAAATGTGTCGATGTACTCGTCGGCGCTAAGCACAGCTTCGGACGAGCCGCTGCCCAGGCCATGCCTCGGCTCCGGCCGGGGTGGCTCATTCCGGCACCAAGCTGAGGTGGCTTATTGTGGCACCAAGCCGGGGCAGGGAGGCGTTGTCGTCGCTCGTGGGCGGGGTTGTTTTTATCACCACTGTGCGGAGGTAGATCGAACGGGAGGCGGTTTGGCCGCGGCGTCGTTGCTCGTGGGCGGCGTTGTTTTTATCACCGTTGGCCGGAGGTGGATCAGGCAGGGAGGTGGTTTGGCCGCAGGCGGTTTGACGGTGATCCACATATCATCTAAATATGGCTTGAAACGATGGGCTAATATTGCCCCAGTTACTTTAGTCGGTTGTGAGATGTTCTCTTCTTCGAAAAGAGCTTCCGTGTCTGAACGGCCGTGTCCCATAGTAAGGTGGCACAGCATGTTTTCAGTGGCGAATGTCCCAGTGTGATGTCACAGAAAGAAGATGCAGCCAATATGGTGACCACTCGGATGTCGAATGAGACTTCTGCAACTTTGCGCATGGATGACGTGCTCTCCGCTCATTTATTTTTTCGTATAGACATTGAAGTGAATAACGGTATGTGTATTTTTCAGTACAGTATCTATTTTAGTTGTCTATAGGGATGACACTTGACCTTTATAAAGTCATTTGTGTAAATGTATGAACAACCAGGTAATTTTTTTCATTTGCTGGTTAGCCAATTTCTAAACACTTTGTGTATCATGTAGTAATCCCCCTCCATTGGGGAATTCAATTCCAGTCCACTTCCTCAAAAGGCAAAATCAGTGAAATAGAAATACCCAATTTCACACCCTAGGCATATTTTTGTTGCATTTTGTGTGGTGGTACTTAAATGTTTTTGAAAGGCCTATAAACAACTAAAGCTATACAAACACATTTAGACAGCTAATTTATTAAGCGACAGCATGAACAACAAATATTATAAAAATAGTATAAATCAATAGTTTAACAGCTGTTATCAAAATCTGCAAAGTAGTGGGACCACAAAACATGTCCTCCCCCCCCCCCCTCCCCCCACAAACAAAAACACGCGCGCTCACATACATTTAAGGGTTTGACCAATGCTCTGTTTTCAATCCATAGGAATCATCATCGATTTTGGAATGGCGTCGGACATAGCCCCCCAAAGCCATGCCTCCAAAGGGATTATGACCTTTTATCCCACTGTTGAGGAGTTCAAAAACTTCAGCCGCTATGTCGCCTACATGGAGTCACAGGGAGCACACAAAGCAGGCCTGGCCAAAGTATGTACTTGATGGTGACTAACTTTGTGCAACAATTTTTCATAAAGTGACAGTGACGAATTTCAATCAAAAACTCGACTTTCACATAGTATCCAAACAAAATGACCAGCTAATCAGTTTTAAGGACGAGACTGTAATCTTCCCTCCTTCCCCTTCCAAGGTGGTCCCACCAAAAGAATGGAAGCCAAGACATTCATATGACGATATTGACGATTTGGTTATCCCTGCACCCATTCAGCAGGTGGTGACAGGCCAGTCGGGCCTTTTCACTCAATACAACATTCAGAAGAAATCGATGTCTGTTAAAGAGTTCCGTAAGATTGCAAACAGTGACAAGTAAGTCCCCCCTCCCCAAAAAAAACCCTTCACCTTTCCAATTTTTTCTTGCTTTAAATATGATTATCTCTTTTTTTTTTGTACTAGATTATGTTTCTTCTGCCCGTTTTGCAGGTTCTGTAGCCCTCACTATGATGATTTTGATGAACTGGAAAGGAAGTACTGGAAAAATGTGACATTTAATCCTCCTATATATGGAGCTGACGTCGGTGGCAGTCTGTACAATCCGGTGAGTTAATATTATTATAATAGTCTCCAAAAAGTTACGTACAATACACTTCCTTTTTTATTTCGTTTAAGACATTATTTTGATAGACATAAGGCCATTTGGGTTTGACAGCTCTGGCTTTGGAGTTTTTGTTATTGTAAAATTCCCGTATGGCAAAATGGGTTTTTTTCCCTGACCACAATTCAACGTTAGTTTGAGATGTTCTATGGTAAGCCATGAGCAAGGGGGTTGATATTTTTACATAAAAAGTGCAGTTTAAGAGGTCATATGCTGATGGCCTCAGATCCGTTTGAATGATACCTAGAACAAAGTAGAAAAAGGGAAGTGAAAATTGAATTGGGACAGTTTGTATAGTTAGGTTTTCTGGTTGTAAAGTATGTCTACATATGTTTTGATTCAAATCAGATGGTGTGATACTAACATGACGCATTTCAAGAATTCTTCCTGTGTTCATCTTAACCTTACATCTTGTGATATTCTGCGCTCTTCCAGGAAGTGAAAGAGTGGAACATTTGCCATCTAAATACCATTTTAGACACGGTGGAATCTGAAAGCGGCATCACCATTGAGGGTGTGAATACACCCTACTTGTATTTTGGGATGTGGAAGACCACCTTTGCATGGCACACTGAGGACATGGACCTCTATAGCATCAACTACTTGCACTTCGGAGAGCCCAAATCCTGGTAATTATTAAAAAAAGAAAAGAAAGAAAGGGAGTTTAGATATATTTCCAAATATTATACACATAAATGAGATAAATCGTGCTTCTTGAAACGACTACAATTGAACGTAGTAACTACATTTGAAACTCAAGACACATTTGAATTTTTGCAGGTACTGCGTGCCTCCAGAGCATGGGAGAAGATTTGAGCGTCTGGCTCAAGGTTTGAGATCAATGGAATCTTATTACGCATTTAAAATGAAAGCTGTTGACATGGTATGGTCCTCACATACAGCATGTCGTCTGTAGGTTTCTTTTCTGGCAGTGCTCAAACTTGTGAGGCCTTTTTGCGGCACAAGATGACCCTAATATCACCTTCTATACTGAAGAAATACGGCATTCCATTTGAAAAGGTATCAGAGGGGCTTATTTCATCTTGCTAAAACAATTTTAAATTATGTTTTTGCACCTCACCCCTCAGATAACCCAATATGCCGGCGAGTTCATGGTCACTTTCCCGTATGCTTATCATGCTGGCTTCAACCATGGTTTCAACTGTGCTGAATCTACCAACTTTGCCACACAGCGGTGGATTGAGTATGGGAAGCAAGCTATTTTGGTGAGTATTAATAAACGTTACAGCTGTTGCTAAATGGACACTGTGGATTATTCAATTCATATTCTCCTTGTGCTCCTCCCTGTCAGTGCTCGTGCCGCAAGGATATGGTAAAAATCTCCATGGATGTGTTTGTCAAAAAATTCCAGCCAGATCGCTACGAACAGTGGCTGGCTGGGCGAGATACAGCCCCTATCGACCACTCTCGACCCACTCCAGAAGCTAAGGAGTTCCTGGGCGATTCTTTTAACACCTTTTACAATAGTAGCAGCTGCTCTGTGGATAGCGATCGGGATGATTTAGGGCGGAAGAGGTATGTCACATGCCATTTATGAATATTGTATTCAATCAAATTTGCTTACACTGCAGGGGTATCAAACTTATTTTTTTTGTGGGAAAAATTTCGTGTTCTGTGAAAATCACGTTATGGTATTACTTATGGAAAAATAAAACTTCAATGATTATTGGCATGTACTGCATATATTTAAAAAGAAATCAAATTAGAAGTTATGGAAAATATGGCTAACCAAATATTTAAGTACGCCCTGTTGCTCATTAGAAGAAATTTGGTGGAAGAAAAAAAAAATACATGCAATATCTGTTAAAGGCTTACATTTTGGTACAGGTTTTTTTTCTTACAAATTCAAAAGAATAATCCTTTTAGTAAGAAATATGAATTTATCATTGGTGGGCCACATCAAATATTGTAGCGATCCCTCCAACCCATTACAGGAGCATCTCAATAAATTACTTTAGAAGAGTTTATTTCAGAATTGACATTCGTAGAGTGAAACTTATACAAATTAATCCAGTACAAGAAAATACTTTAGAAGTCCAATTCCAGCCTAATTTTCATGTTCACATCTGTTTGACTGTTTCCCTTGTAACATTCTAATTCCTTGAAGATAGTATAATGTAAGTGAAAAATCATAACATTCATACAATAATTTGTTATAATGCTATGATGTGAAATGAACTACAGAAATGTTTCATTCTAATTTATTATGGTTTGTATTTATAAACTATAGATAGAGATTCCATGAGTTGATATGAAGCTGATGCGTGTAAAAATGTATCACAAATTCCATATTGAAAAATATTTGGGGGGGGGTAAGAAACTTTAAGTTTGAAAAGAGGAGATGTCTTTCAAATTTGGAGGTTTAAAAGTAAAGTGATGGAAATGAATGCAGTAGTTAAAGGTGTAACATTTTGGAACTACTTCAACAAAGAAAAAATAGTCAAGGTCAATTAATATTTAAGAAGTTCATTAAGTGAAGTGTATTTAATAATGCAATAATTAAGATAGTGGTCTGTGACAAACAACAATCACTGAGAAGATTGTAGCAAATTTATTTAAAGTGGGCTAGCAGGAAATAGTTTTCATCTCTCGGGCTCATTTTCATTTACATTTTGTGTTCTTGGTTGGACTTAATGCCTGATTTTTCTTCAGTTAAAATAGTTCAACGAATAAATATTAAAATGGGCCAGGCCGAGCCACCACTTTGATACCTGTGATTAAGCCTTGACACCTGTGTGTAAAACACATCTTACGTGAGGGAAAGGTATCACTGTCTACAGAGCTATGACTTGAAACATCTGTACTTGAACAAAACATGTTTTTTTGAGGACCTAGAATTTACATATGGAGTATCCCAAATTGTGAGGATACGATTTTCTTAGTGCCTTACTTTAAATGCCTGACCTTCTGATTAGAATAATCAGCTCTCTCTTTTTTTGTGGGGTCTTTAGTCCACTTCAAAGAATTGAGACCAAGAGACACCGGGTGTGCCTGGAGCTGCCGGAAGAGGTTGTTTCCGAAGATACAGATGAGGAAATGATGCTGTATGCGAAGCGGCCAAGACTAAATCTTTTACCACCACGTATGACACCACAGGACGGCAAGCGAAATAAAGGTATTATTATTGACAATTCTTAAACGTAGTATTTTTTTAATCTAGAAACAATTTATTTTTTCCATCTCCTTTACTAATTAAGGACTCATTTTATTGACAGGTCCGCCAAAGTTGGTCGTCACACCGACGAAGCTCACATTGTTGGATCCATTTCACAGGGGTTTAAACACAAGTGATTCAGGACACACGCCTCACTACACAAAGACTCGTCCCCCTGCGTTTTCGTCCCAAAACGGTCACCTGTCTGCTACATTGACGCCGGCATGGACACCTTCCCGCAAAATGGGCGTGGCCAGCTTGCTCTTCCATCGGACACTCACTCAAAAAGACATCTTACAAGTGCACAGTTACCCTCGAGAAAAAACGCAGACGCACACGATGCTGCAGGTGCACAGTTACGCCAGGGAGCAGAAGCCCTGTCATCTCCCACACGGAAGCGCCACAGTGTCACCATCTCGGTCACCGACCAGTGGAAACACTGAATCGAGGGTAGAATCTAGAATATCTGTCACCAAAGTGGTACTCAGTCAAACAGAACATTCTGCGGAACAGGAGCATACACCCAGTGTTTCGATTCCCAATGATTTTCAGAATGCAACCATTGCTGAGCCCACCTGCCTTACACAGCCCACCGAGGTCATCAAAATGGAGAGCACCAAGAACCAAAACAAAAGAAAGGTCTGTTTTTTTTAATTAATTCCTATCGCAATGTAGGGGATGCATAGTGATTAACAGTTGTCTTCTTTGTACACTAATGCTTTCTGTGGACTTGCATGGAAGACCAATGTGAGACAGTTTTTTAAAGTCTGGAAAATTAATTTAATCTACGAGTCTTGGTGATTGACATATTGAATACTAATGGTGGTTCTGTACTGGCTCTATCAATATTCTGCTCATCTATAGCGTTTGTAATAGTTGCCAATTGACTACATGGAAGAACAGGAACGCAATATTCCCAACTAAATGTGACGTTAACAGTTTGCTAAAATCAGAAGTGTATTGAATTGTATACATCCTGTTCCAAACAGAATAGCCAATATCCTCTATGGATTAGTGGCATTATCGTCATGAAAGAGACAATTTTTCTGTCAAACATCCAAGTGTATTTCTCACCCATATTGTTAATATGTACTTAGAACTGGACTGAAAATTGTGTATTTAAGGATATTATATTACCAGTACCAAGCCCTCAATATTGTTTTGATTACACCGTGACTGACTGATTTAGGTTAAATTTGTCCGAATAAAACATGGCCAAAATTAAAACAATAACTTGTTTGATTTGGGCATAGTTTAAAAAAAAATCAGTAGGAAATATCTCATAAGGACAAAAACATATTTTCAGACAGTTGTGCAAATGTATTGAAAATGTAAACATTTAAACAATAATGGGTACATTAGCATTCACGCCCTCGGGTTTATATTTTGTTGAATCACATTCGGTAATCATAACCTCAAATCTTCTTGGGTATGCTTCATTGAGCTTGGCACATGTGTTTTGGGGCATTTTCTCCCATTCTTCTCCACAGACCCTCAGAAAATCAGTCAAGTAGGATGGGTGTGGTCAGTGGACAGCCATTTTTAGGTCTTTCCGGAGATGCCTGCCTTAGTACATTAGGGTTCTTGTGTCACTTTTCTGACCAAGGCACATCTTTCCCTCTTACTCATTTTGGTCGGACAGCTATACTTACGAAACGTCCTGGCGGTTTCAAACATCTTGCATTTCCGGTTATACAAGACCACGGTGCTTTTCGGGAATTTCAGTCCTGCTGAAATTCTTTTGTTTCCTTTCCCAGGTTTATGCCTTGGCACCATTCTGTTTCTGAGATCTGCAGACAATTGCTTAGATTTTTTGCTTGGCTTCTGCTCTAATATAAACTGCTATGAGACCTTATATAGACAGGTGCGTGGCATTCCAAATGATGTTCAATCGACTGAATTTACCAAAGGTGGACTCCGTTTAACTTGAAGAAGCATCTCAATGATGTTCAGATTTTGCACAAATGTCTGAAAATAAGGTTTTACTTTGTAAATGTGGGATATGGAGATTATTTTTTTTAAAGAAAACTATACTCACATCAGCTTTAGACAAAGTTTGTAACATAGCAAAATGTGGAAACCGTGTGAAGGGTTGTAAATACTTAATTATGGTACGATACATGGTTTAATTCACGGATATAATCATATTTACCACCAGGTGTCAGAAGAGCAGTCCTACTGTATGTCAGTGCCCACCAGGCAGCAGCAGCAGCAACACCAACTCAGAAAACTTCCACGCCACCACCCTCTCTTCAGAGAGATACACAGCGATGATGGTAAGCCTGATATAAGTGATGCTTCTAGTCCTTCTGGACCTCTATTGATGACACACCTTCTGCTCAGTTGCCACTTTACTCTGAAAACATCCTGGGAAGCTGCAGACAGGCTGTTTTTAAAGGAACGTGACCGCTGAGCGTACAGTCTCATCAACAGTTTTTTTATGCACTTTTGTCACTGTCTTACAATCCACTATTTAGAAATGTTCGGCAATGTGACGGTGACGGTAGAGCAAGAAGAAAAAGAGGAATGGGCTAAGCCACTAAGGAAGCTGTGGCAGTGTTGGCCAATAAATCCCCAGGTAGAGTGGGAGTACAATAAGAGAATGGGCGAACAGGCTCCATACTGCTCCATCTGCCTACTTTTCTACACCCACCATCAGGTGAGAGAGATGAGTTCATTTTTTGCAAGTCTCTCATTAAATGCTCACTGTTACCTGGGATGTCAAGGGAGGGATAAGATTACAGTCGTACCTCTACTTACGAACATCTCTAGTAATGAAAAATTCAGGTTACGAAATGGCTCTTTGAAAAAATATTCCTTTTGTTAAGAAGGAAAATTCAGGATACGAAAGGCAAAAATAGACGCAGCTATTCGAAGCCCCCAAATTCCAGTGAACGTAAACATCCTGTATCTTGGTTTGTGTGGTGCAATAGAGCTGCTCTCCCATTGGCTATCACCTAGCATCTTCCTGGCATCCCATTGGCTTGGAGGGACTTCAATCTTTCCCCGTGATGCTTTTCGTTTCCCTTCGGCACTCGAGCATCACCCAATCACACGCTAGCGCTTTCACGCGCTCTGTCCCACGCACATTGATAAAGTACAACTTTTTGGTGAGTTTTTCGTTCGTGTTAATTGCATGTTTATGCATCTTTCTTCACTATGGGCGTTAAGAAACGTTAGTGGAATTAAGTTGTGTGCAATGATACTTTCATACGTATGTTTTCTCTCAGCTGTCAAACTTCTGCCTCCTCTGTCCCTTACCGTGCGTTTCGCTTCTTACTCACCCTTCTCTTCGCATAGTAGCCCAACGTCAAAAGTTAATTTACATAATTGTTAATATTCTTTACATTATGTACTTTGAATGCTTAGGGGAGGGTGGTCTTGGAATGGATTAGGCTATTTACATGTTTAAAAAAAAAAAAGCTTGAACTTACAAAATAATCACGTTAGGAAACGACTTCTGGAACGAATTAGTTTTGTAAATAGAGGTACCACAGTGTATTACTTTGTCTAGTAAGGATAAATGGTGCAGGAAATGGATGATTGTATAGTAAGGGTAGCCTACATATTTGATAGAATATCCTATAGATTATGATATTTGGTGTTTTTATTGTACATGCCTTCCCTTTTTAGATGTCACTATATGGAATGGATTAAATGGTAAATGAACTTAATTTCTATAGTGCTTCATCTACACTATTACAGTGCCCAAAGCACATTACAAAGCCTCACATTGACCCATTCAAAAACACATTCACATTCGCGACTCCTGCCAGCCAAGCCGCTGCCAGGGTCAGTGGAACCTAACTAGGATACGGTGTCTAGCACGAAGATATGCATACAGGGGAACAGCCATGATTTATAGTTTACTGTAAGAGGAAGGAGTTTTCTATGTTTACCGGAACTCTAAATTTAGACCCCATGCTACTTTCCTGTTTTGTACTTACCTTCTTGTACTGTAATATTGCTGTATACTGAGCACCTAATTTAAAAAAAAAAAAAAACAGCAGGCATGAATTAATTACAAGAAAGTCAAATAAAATAGGATAGGCTGTCGGAAGACAGAAGTTTCATTTATATACTGGAAAATTAAAACCTAGACAAAATAAAATACAGTGGAAGCTTGATTTAGTGGTCAAATGTTGGCATGGGGGTTTCGATTGCTTATCCGTAATATTGAAGGAGTTTATTTTTTTTAATGTGGCCATATGTTAACAAATTACTGTTCAGTACAAAATGTTTTGTACTTTTTGGCCTAAAATGCCCAGTACTGTACAAGATGTTGTAAATGAATATGAAAAAAGTTTCAAAATGTTAGTTTTACATTTTACCCCACCTTATCACACAGATGTGCTTGATGTTGACAGTCGTGGTAAGTCAAGACAGGTCACTTTCATGAGCTGCGAGAAATTTATTCCTGCTTTCCATTAAGATTAGATGCTTGAACACAGGATCCTCCTTTTTTTAATTGTTTTTTTTGTGTCCTGTTCAACTGTGACATCAAGCAGTATGGAGAATCTTCATCCCTTTGGTGCCGGAACAGTTTTACTATGTCACAGTTTTTGAGCTTCATCTGTGATTTCTTCGTTTTTAAGTCTTGAAATTTTATTGATTGTCAGTCGAACAGAATAGAAATTCTTGATGGGTGGGAGAAAAAAAAAACAAAAAGGACAAAGCAACAAGTGTAAACAGAATGAGAAAAGTAAATTATTCATTATTTACAATAAAGAAACGTAACAATGGATGTTGCATGAAACCATAGTGCTACACCTTGTGAAGGAAGAACAGGACAAGATACGATAGGACAAGTACAGGAGAAGAAGCATGCAAGACCAGGATTCTGAATGCGCCTATACAACTGGAATGTGGTGGGACTGGCCTAGTGAATTAAAGAAGTCTATAGAACAAGTGGGGTGATACGTAAGCACCTCTGGTGTATATAAGTTATTTATTGCAATAAGTGAGTAGTCCCATACCCAGTGAAAGAATCCCAGAGGTCTGTGCACACCACTGCGGATGAAAAAAGACCGACAGGAATGTCCTATAATTACTGTGTGTGCAACGTGGAGGTGAAGGACCTCATCCAATCAACTTGTACATTCTTTAGGCGCCCAATCAAATTTCTTTTGTAGAGGAAATTACAGTTGAAGCCAGAAGGTTACATACACTGTACAGAAACTAACGTTTCATTTTTTGTTTCACTCTCTGAAGTCAAATCAAACAAAACCTCTCCTGTTTCAAGTCAGTCAAGATCACCCAAATTATTTATTTTTTGCTTTATTTTGCCACACAAACCAGACACAGGGTGTGCGTCTTGGCTAAAGATTGACATCGCTCCTAGCCAGTGTGATGCCAGGAAAATGCTCTGGCAGTGGCCAATGGGAGAGCAGCTCTAGTGTTCTCCCTTCAAACCAAGATACAGTACAGAATGTTTACGTTTGGTGGAATCCAGCGCCATTTTTTTTCCTTTTGTATCCTGAATTTCTTTTGTAACTAGTGACAAAAATTTTCCGGGGAGCCTTTTCCTGATCGAAGTGAGCCTTTGGAAAAATTCTGATCATGTATGTTAAAGGATTCATAAATTAAAAAGAAGACTTTTCTCTTTTAGTCTGAGGCCAGTGACGGGGATTCCAGCGTGACATTGGTGAACCGCCAAGGTTGCCAGTGGTCCAAACCTCTCATTCCTGAGATGTGTTTCAACACGCACACCAACAAGGCCAGCGAAAGCGGGGAAGGCCAGCTGTCTAACCCTCACATCACAGAGGACGGGACTAGCCGGCTGGTCAGCTGTTCTCAGTGCTGCGTCCGTGTCCACAGCAGTAAGCTCTTTTCATCTACACTTCCTTTTTGTCAATGACTTAATTATATTACATTTAATCATGAAAAGAAATGTAAGCAATGCTAAAACGTAAGTAATATGTGCAAAAAGCATACTGAACTACTCACCATACTGTTTATACAGAGAAAAACAGGTATTGTTGATGACAAAAGACTTTTTAAAAAATGTTTTTCATTTTTTTTTTAATACCACTAAATAAAATGTAATGGAAGAAACTTGTTCCTGTTTGGCTCAGGTTGCTATGGTGTAACCAGAGAAGAAGCAGAGCAGGATGACTGGCTGTGTGCTCGCTGCAAAGCTGAGGCTACTTCTGAGGTTTGTGCGCTATTTTCAATTATTTGTCAATTATTGTAGGTTGATTAGCTTCACTCAAATACAGGAAGGTTCCACAATGAAGGTTTTAAAGAAACCCATACTGCTTACCATATTTTAAACTGCTGCCTCCTGAAGTTGTCAAAAGAAATAGTAATCAACTCTAAATGGGACGCATTTGTCCTAGCACTTTCATTTTTGTCACTTTAAAAGTGTTCTTGGCTATGTGCCTCCTTTTTAGTCCTGCCAGGATTGTTCCCTTCCTTTGTGTGTTATTGTTTGTGGAATACATTGTTTCTCATTTTGTGCATCTGTTGTTATCAGGATTCCTGCTTGACTTTTGTAGAACAATCTGGGAATATTGCCCAATATTTGCACACTAATGAACAGGTATGACCACCAGTGGGCAGTACCGTGTATGTCTTTCAATGCAAGTGGAGTAGGTTTTCAATTACGGTATCTGGAATTTTCACTTTTAGAATGTGTGAGGTGAACAATTTCACATTTATTTAAATTTTACTTGTTATATTAATAACATTATATATTAAGAGTGGATGACTTCAAATACTTGGGGTCAACAATACAGAGCAACGGTGAGTGTGGTAAGGAAATGAAGAAACGGGTCCAAGCAGGGTGGAACAGCTGGCGGAAGGTGTCCGGTGTTCTATGCAACAGAAGAGTCTCTGCTAGGATGAAGGGAAAAGTGTATAAAACTGGGGTGAGGGGAGAGAGTGAGTATATTGGAAGAAGGGTGCTGAGGATGGAGCTGACCAAAGAAAAGGTTGATGGATGTTGTGAAGGGAGGACATGAGGACAGTGGCTGTTAGAAAGATGCACGAGATAGGCTTAGATGGAAAAAGATGACACAATGTGGCGACTCCTAACAGGACAAGCCGAAAGGAAAAGAAGAAGGAGAATAGTATACACTTTTTTAAAATATCCTGTTATCAATATTTCAACACTTTTTCTTGTGCCAGGATTGCTGTCTTTGTTCTCTCCGAGGTGGAGCTCTGCAGAGAGCCAACAATGACAAGTACGTAATCCTAATAATCCCTATCTCGAAACAGCACATTCAACACACATCTACTGGTCGTTAACGCTGCAGTGTTCTTTGGTAACAAGCCATTAGTCAAGTTTACCTTTTGAGTTATGCCTCCCCCAAACCCCCTTCTTCAAACGGCATTGTTTACATGGATGTTGTCACAAAGCTAAATGAACTGCAATTGTATTTGAAATGGATATAACGTTTTTTTACTGTAGTGTATTTTTTTCCCCCACTTGGGTCGAAGTTCCAGTTGGTATTGCAGTAAAAACAGAATTCATGGATTGTCGGGTTGTCTAAATATTGTAGGTATCTTGCACCCTGGACATTGTCCTGTTTGGTTTGAGTCAATGTCATGTTTGTCTCTCCGGCAGGTGGGTCCATGTGCTGTGCGCCATCACTGTGCTCGAAGCTCGCTTTGTAAACATCACAGAGCGGCGTCCCATCGATCTGTCTGCAATCCCACTGCCTCGTTTCAGACTGGTAAGATTCCCAATGCATGAGATCACACAGATCATTAGTGATGTCCCAAGAAAAATGTTGACAGGAGTGTCTGTCGATCCTTACAATGGCACTCTTAAACCTAAAATCTATTGTACAAATGATGGTGCTTTTTTTTTGTTTATTTTGTCTGTTACATTATCAAGCTCTGAAATATTTCATTGGGCTTCCTTTAACCAGAAGATACTCTGAGAGTTTCATGTGGTCGAGTAGTGATTAAGATTTAGCGCTGCAGTCATTGAATATTTTTAGATTTGATTATTATATAGGTTGTATTTCTTGATAAGGCATGGCCTGGTGTGTGAAGTGAGTGTCAGCAATTGAACATTTTGAATTGGCTAGCTGTTAACTGGCTAGAATTAAAATTTTTCACATTTTATACTGTAAATATATATCATCATCTAGAGCTGCACATTTTTATTCTTATATACCACAGCCACTTAGAGGCTATGAGAAAGGCGTACACCACCACCAATTACAGGTTATGGTAAGAGGTGTAGCTTATACTTTCAAAATGACAGAGGTATGTATGTCTTCATATATGTACAGTTGTGTTCATAAATTTACATACCGTGGCAGAATTTGTGGAATTTTTTTTTTTTTTTTTTTTTTTAAATAAGACTGAGAACAGTTGCCCTTAATTTCTTTATGGTAATGTTTGTTTCATGGTACTGCTTTTCTGAAATGTTTGACAGTTTAATTTGAATTCCATTAAAATAAAATTAAATGTCTGTGGCCTGGCCCATCAATATTTCTTTGAATTGTACCCATCTTACAAAGTCTGCCTGGGTAATGCAACATTTGAGCACATCTGTGTGTTCTCTCATTTAAATAAATAAAGGTAGGAGTGTGAGTTTCAAAATAAGAGCAACAAAATAGAAAGTGTTAAGTGTTCAAACTTAACTTCAGAGAAATTATCTGAAAAAAACGAACAAAATACAGATGGCACTTCATATTTTGATCATATGGGTCAAAGCAAAATAAAGTGGTGTGAAAATCCATTATAAATGGGGAGAATGGTTTTGCTGAATTTTTAGGTCAACTTTGGGTTGCGTATTACAAACAAGAAGTGATGGCATTTTTGAAGGAAGTTGAGTAAAAAATTATGCCTGCGAAGCTTTGTTTTTGAGGGTGAATGAAATTATTCAAGTTATTTGATTAATCATTGCATCCCTAGGTGGGTCTGACACTCAATTTCATTCATACGGATGGGTTATGTTTGAATGACTGTGAATCATTTAGCAAACAAATGTCTGGGAAGGAATTTGGACTTTGGCCTCAATAGTCAGCCTTGTCTCCATTGTCATTGTTTTTAATCTCAATGGAGCTTTAGTCATCTTTCTAAATGGTACAATCGTTAGTAAAAATTGCACATGATGTCAGTCTCATTTCAGAAGGAAACTGTGCGGTGTCCCACAAAATATTGTGTTCCTTTGCGGGGCTGGGTCCAATATTTCCTTTGAAACTTTTTTTAATCTTTCTCCCACTTGTTTCCTTTCTCCTCCTTTCCTTCCTCTTCCCTGTTGCACTTCCCTTACTCTATCGCACCACTTATAACCTTTCCTCTCGACAACCCTGCTCGACATGACTCTTTTGTCTGTGGCAGAAATGCGTTTTCTGCAGGAAACGGATGAAGAGAGAGTCGACTGGCTGCTGCGTCCAGTGCTCCCACGGTCGCTGCTCCACAGCGTTCCACGCGAGCTGCGCTCAGGCCGCTGGCATACTTATGCACCCGGATGACTGGCCATTCATTGTCTTCATCACCTGTCACAGGCATAGAGCGGCTGCCATAGCTGAGGTAACTGCTCCTTTAGCTAACTAGCGGGAACATTAGTGGATACTTTCCAGAATGTTAACGCTAAAGTTTCCCAAAGCTCACATAGTCTCAAAGCCTCTCTTTATTTGTTCATTTTAAGTCAAACTCATGTAAAAACGGAACTCTGGTTACTTGTTGCTCATTTTTAGACTTATTATGTATGGCTGATGAGTCATAATGTGTGTTTGTCACCCCACAAGTTAAAAACATGCATGTTCTCCCCGTGCCTGCGTGGGTTTTCTCCGGGCACTCTGGGTTCCTCCCACATCCCAAAAACGGTCATTAATTGGACACTCTAAATTGCCTCTAGGTGTTATTGTGAGTGCGGCTGTTTGTCTCCATGTGCCCTGCAATTGGCTGGCAACCAGTTCAGGGTGTAACCGCCTCCTGACAGCAGGGATAGGCTCCAGCACTCATCCGCGACCCTCATGAGGATAAGCGGCAAATAAAATGGATGGATGTTTAAAACAATAACCATAATCAAAAGGCTGAAGCTTCAACTTTTGTCTCCACCTCCCTAACACTCATGTCACATTTTCACTTGGGAGGCGGGTATCGTTATTCACACATCAAAACAAGAAAACGATTTCCATCCATTATCGAAGTATCTTGCATCCTCAAGTGTCGTGGAAGTGCTGGAGCCTATCCGATCTATCATCGGGCAGGAGGCAGGGTACAACCGGAACTGGTTGCCAACCAGTTGCAGGGCACATGTTAGTCACACTCATAATCATACCTAGCGTGAATTTAGAATGTCTGTTTTTGGGATGTGGGAGGAAACCGGAGTCCCGGAGAAAACCCACGCAGGCACGGGGAGAACATGTAAACTCCACACAGGCCTGGCCGGGATTTGAACCCCGGTTTGAACCGTGACGCCAACGCTCTAGCCAATTGTTCCACCGTGACGCCACAATATTTCTAATACAAAGAAAAGAAAAAATAGCGTTTCAAAAGGAGTACATAACCCTGGTCTTAATAATATTCATGGCTTTGACATCTCTCCTGAAAACTATAAACTTTTCATGTTAGTAGTTTACACTGTAAATGTACTGTCTACTATGATCTCAAGTCTCATAACATTACTCTGGGGGTAAAGCAGTATCACAGGTGACTATGGTGTTTTTATTTCATGGATTTGGACTTATTGCAGGTGGGTCTGATCCATAACTTCAACGTAGAGCAGGGGCTATATATTTTTTTCTTTCGTCTAAAAGATGAGCCTTGCTGCAATTAAGTGAAAGTGTTAAAGACTGTGGTCAAGATCAAATGAACGGTTTTTTCAGGCTGACATCTTATTGTGGTCCACAGCGCAATAAGGACTCCATGAGAGAGCTGGCGGTAGGACAGAGGGTGATTTGTAAATACAGAAATGGTCGTTACTACCACAGTGAGGTTGTGGGACTGACCACGGCCACCTTCTACGAGGTTGCGTTCGACGATGGCTCGTACAGTGACAACCTCTTCCCAGAAGATATTGAGGTCAGTAACCGTCAGACATTATTCCACCGGGCCTCGTTTCATCAGTCCTTGGCCTTCTCATCTCTCCAGAACCGGGATTGCATTCGACTGGGGCCCCCTGCGGAGGGCACTGCTGTGTCAGTGCGATGGACTGACGGGTTGCTGTACGGGGGCAAGTTTGTGGCGTCCCACTCCATCCCTATGTACCTGGTAGGTCACCAGGATCCCTTTTTTGGTCTCACCACGTCGTAGAATGACCAGAATGGGGGCCCAAAAGACTGCTGATATTGGCCCATATCAATGACAAAACACTAGCATTGCCTTAGATAATCTGCATGCATCCATCCATTTATTTTCTGAGCCGCTTATCTTCACAAAGACTGTGGGAGTGCTGGAGCACATCCCAGCAATCTTTGAGCAGGAAGTGGGGTGCACCCTGAACTGGTTTCCAGCCAATCACAGGCCACATAGAAGCAAACAACCATTCACAAAATCACACCCAAGGGCAATTTACAGTCTCCTATTAATGCATGTTTTTGGGATGTGGGAGGAAACCGGAGTGCCTGGAGAAAACATGCAAACTCCACAAAGGCAGGGCCAGGATTTGTACCCCGGTCCTCAGAACTGTGAGGCTAACGCTCTAACAAGTCGCACAACCACAAAATGTTGGAATTTTTTATTTTATTTTGTGGCATCAAACTTCACAACAAGCTGCAAGTTGAAGATTCCTGTAAAATTAAATGCATAACAAAACATATTGTGTATTTAATCAAACAACTTGGTCTTGCACATGTCTGCTTAATACTAACACAGAACGCCAGAGATGAAGTAACAATACATGCATCATTGTTGTGGTAGTTATCAGCCTTTTAAGCAACTGTTATTTGAACACAAATGGTGAAGCAACATATATAGCGAGATGATATAATGATGCTGACTGGCATCTATTTTTTATACTCTGTTAAAAATGACCTGTATTACTGTGACTTATGGCTGAATGCGTATTTTCCATTGACCCCTCCGTACAGGGCACTTAACCACGCCTCCTGAAGTGACGTCACGCCACATGCGCTGACGTAAGACAAACAGTAAAAATGGCAAATACAATACAATACATTCTGAACTGAGACAGACTCCATGCTTCTGATTTCATTCAAATCAACGATATATTATAGATTCTAAATACAATACATTCTTAACTGAGAGAGACGCCATGCTTCTGATTTCATTCAATCATTCACACGTAGCAATGTTATGCTAGCGGAGAACGTCTCATTCATTTATACGAGACGTGTATTAAAAATCAAATTTAGGGCATATCTTCGTGCAAACAGTCTGGTTAAGCTTCAGCCGCGAGCCAGCAAGAAATCAATACGTTTATGCAGTCCGATCATCGCTAAATATCGCTCAACAAAGAATAAGTGTGTCAATCGTTCACACGTAGGGGTGTTATACTAGCGGAGAACTTCTCGTTCATTTATACGAGACGTGTATTAAAAATCAAATTTAGGGCATATCTTCGTGCAAACACAGTCTGGTTAAGCTTCGGCCGCGAGCCAGCAAGAAATCAATATGTTTGTGCAGTCCGATCATCGCTAAATATCGCTCAACAAAGAATAAGTGTGTCAATCGTTCACACGTAGCGGTGTTATGCTAGCGGAGAACGTCTCATTCATTTATACGAGACGTGTATTAAAAATCAAATTTAGGGCAAATCTTCGTGCAAACACAGTCTGGTTAAGCTTCGGCCGCGAGCCAGCAAGAAATCAATATGTTTGTGCAGTCCGATCATCGCTAAATATCGCTCAACAAAGAATAAGTGTGTCAATCGTTCACACGTAGGGGTGTTATACTAGCGGAGAACTTCTCGTTCATTTATACGAGACGTGTATTAAAAATCAAATTTAGGGCATATCTTCGTGCAAACACAGTCTGGTTAAGCTTCGGCCGCGAGCCAGCAAGAAATCAATATGTTTGTGCAGTCCGATCATCGCTAAATATCGCTCAACAAAGAATAAGTGTGTCAATCGTTCACACGTAGCGGTGTTATGCTAGCGGAGAACGTCTCATTCATTTATACGAGACGTGTATTAAAAATCAAATTTAGGGCAAATCTTCGTGCAAACACAGTCTGGTTAAGCTTCGGCCGCGAGCCAGCAAGAAATCAATACGTTTGTGCAGTCCGATCGCTAAATATCGCTCAACAAAGAATAAGTGTGTCAATTGTTCACACGCAGCAGTGTTATGCTTGCGAAGAACTTCGAATTCATTTATACGAGACATCTATTGAAAATCAAATATAGGGCATACCTTCGTGCAAACATGTGTTCCGGTTGATATGAGATGGATTTAGTTGATGATGCGGTCTTCCACAAAGTTTGATCCATCGAAGGCATTTTTCGTACTGGGTCTTCGGTTTTGGAAAGGGTACGAATCGAACTCCACCAACCAGCCTTTCAGGATACCTGTCGTCACTATTACAAAGTCCGTGACTACACCTCTTAACCATATTTTTTGTTAAATAACCCAAATACGCGATAAAACACTAACTAAACCTATACTGGACCATGCAATGTTGTCTGAGAAAATGGCGGACACAAAAACGGGCTTTGGTTTATGCAGATCTCTGGCCTCTGATTGGTCAATGACGCGGATTGCGCAATATCCACGGAGGGGTCAATTGGCAAGGACGACTCACAGAGGGATCAGCACAAAGTAAATCAAATTGATATGCAAACTGTATAATTCTTTACGTTTTATTTATGTTTGGATTGTGTTGTTGGAAAGCACGATATTGTACTGTTAAATGTTATTTTTCTTATTAAAATTCATTCACTGTCAGCCCTCCCAGTTAACATGCATATTTGAGTTCTAAATCTGTCAGCGGCGATGAATATCGGAATCACATTTTAGCATTCATTCCAAAATTTCAAGGCATGACTTTGTGAATGTTATAGTGTTCTCAAACTGTCGTTCAAAACGTTTACATGGCCGTCTGCTGCCTTTCAGGTGGAATTTGAAGATGAATCTCAAATTTCCGTCAAACGCGAAGACGTGTACACCTTAGATGAAGATCTTCCAAAACGGGTTAAGTCACGACTGGTAAGTTTCAGTCCTCTTGGGACTGCTTCGTTCGTCTCGCGTACAGACGAGACAACAACTACAACGGCCCTGTTTTCCCTCCACAGTCAGTGGCGTCAGACATGCGCTTTGAGCTCTTCGCTCAGAACGACGTCAAACAGAACTCCAAACGACAACGCGTCATCAACTCTCGTTACAGAGAGGACTACATCGAGCCCGTCATTTATCGGGCCATCATGGAGTGACGTTGGTTGGTTCGTTCACTTCCAAGGCCTGCCAGGCTTCATATTTATAAAGTACGGCTGGGACTTCAAAAGAATTTGATGTGCTTTGAATAACTCTTTCATATCATTCTCTGTAGATTTCCTTATCCTTAATTTATTTTTTAAAGCGGTAAGAAGCCATTAGCCAGAAATCAAGTCGGGCAGAGGTTGGACTACTTTTGGAGGCAACGTGGGTTCTACTCCATGTCACCTACATGCAGCTCAGAAACCATTTTTTCATTTTTAAAGAGAGTGCTATGAACTGTGGAGGTGCTGAGCTTGTCCCAGATCACTCCAGTTACTGACCTGTCAAGTCGCATTTGCCCAAATAATTTTAACAATCCAGGCAGAGTGTCAACAAACCTGAAATTTCCATCCCATCCCACAATTACAATTTTTTTGGCCATCAGCCATATGCTGTGAAAAATGAAGAAAAGCGCTCAAGCCTTATTTCCCCAGCCCCGTAAAGTTTACGGATTATTTTGACTATCTTGAGAAATAATTTATGTGGGTGACTTATGTTGAAGGAAAGAAACTATTTTTGTCCTTTTTTGAAATCTGTAGAAAACTTCAGATGTATTTATATTTATTATAATGGCAGGTTTTCAGACACACTGTTAATAGTTTTCCAGTTCTTTCGTTGGATGTGCATCTGTCTGAACAATGTCCCCGTTGACGACACATGGCCAAGACCTGTGCTTCCCTTCTTTTTGTCTGGCGACTGCGAGTACGATTCAAATAAGAAAGTAGTAGTTTAATCCCTCACGAACACAGCATGGATGACCTTCAATTAGGGTCAACTACTTTAAGTATACAATTATCTTTACCGCGTAGCTATTGGTCACTGTTAGGTCTTTGAGTGAAGGTACCATTGTGTCTGTCTTTGTAAACCTTCAACTGTTTGAGTAAAGTTTGGGATAAGAAAAACTGTTTATATGTCAGTGATTTTCATGAAATCATTTATTAGAAATCAGAACGTTGCAGCAGTTTTTCATTTTTATCCCGTGCATATTTTTTCCCACACAAATGTAAAAAGGTGTCTTAATAAAAGCTTTGACATTTTATCAAAACAGAGGCTAAAGATTTATGTACCGTAATTTCCGGCCAATAAAGCGCACCTTTTTTTTTTTTTAATACACACTTTCAATCCTGTCGTTTATGCGGTGATGCGGCTAATTTGTGCATTTTTTTTCTAAACGGCCGGAAGGGGGCACTCGAGCGGAAAAGTTAAGTGAGACCAGCGGAATATATGTGCTGAGGAAGTGACTTTTACCGGTCCAGCCCTGTGAGCGATGTGCTAGCACGTTACTGCCGTCTCTCAGTGATTGTTTTTTTTTTTAACTGGTCCTGTTAGCGCGGTGCTGGCGTTAGCACGTCGGCAATACTGTTAGCGCTGCAACGCTAGCGGTTAAACTCTCTGTGTACCATCTTTCTTTTTAAATATCTCGTGTTTGAATGTGGATTTTAATGTGGTCACTTGCGGCTATTCCACAGCCGCGGCGTATGTATGTACCAAATGGTATTTCCTTTACAAATGTACTGGGTGAGGCTTACAACCAGGTGCGCTTTGTAAGACGGGATTTTCCGTAATTCCTCACAGCATTTGTGAGTTCATTTGCATGTATTAATGGTTTCAAACAAAAATATACCACAAACTGTGATTCCAAAACACATAACATTTCGAACTCATCTGTCAACATTAACCTTAAAAAAAGAAATGGCTTACAGGTGATTTAATTTTGAAAAAAAAAAAGAATCACCAGACACGGAAATGCTGTAGAGACTCTCCATAATAACCCAAGCTAAACTTAGCCAAGGGGAACTTGAAGATGGAGGGATCACTGCAACAGATGTGACTCACACTGGTTGAATTCATTGTTTTGGCAGGATATTTGTGTCTTATGCAAGCGCCGATTACAACTTGCGTGATGACGACTACTGGGGGAGGAGCAAGGGCATCATTGCCAGTAATGTTGGGAAATTTGCTGAAAGTGAGGTGACAGTGACGGATGATGTCAGAGCCCTTTCCCAACTATTGTGTCCAGCATTGTATTGGAGCTTTACCCAAAAGTGGGTCTTTGGAACTGAAAAATTGTCAAAACTTTAACAGGGGGAAAAAAACTAATATGGAGTAAATTTATTTTCAAAGGTAGAAAAACAGGCGGCACAGTGGATCAGCCTGTAAAGCGTTGGCCTCAGTTCTGAGGACCCGGGTTCGATCCCGGCCCCGCCTGTGTGGAGTTTGCATGTTCTCCCCGTCCCTGCATGGGTTTTTTCCGGGTACTCCGGTTTCCTCCCACATCCCAAAAGCATGCAACATTAATTGGACACTCTAAATTGCCCCGAGGTGTGATTGTGAATTCGACTGTCTCCAAGTGCCTTGGGATTGGCTGGCGACCAGTTCTGGGTGTACCCCGCCTCCTGCCCGTTGACAGCTGTGATAAGCTCCTCGTGAGGATAAGCGGCAAAGAAAATAGATGAATGGATGAGGTAGAAGAACAAATTCATGAATCTCCTGTAGAAGAGATTAAAGACAATGAGGAAAAAAACTACGTATTTACACAAAATGTCGTTTGTGACAACCCCTTTGATTGGTCAATCCTGGACGGAGTTCTAAAGGTGTCATAATTCTGATATGTGGTCAATCTGTCTAGATTTATTTTCTTTAATAGTGCCATAAGCATGACTAATTGGCTCCATGTGAGGCGCTTGATTTTACTGGTGCCATGTGTAGGCTTTCATGAACGTCTGCTTTCCTTTTAATGTCATCACACTTCCCAGAGCGTAACATATTTGTTGACGTTCAATCGATTCTTCTGGAAACTTGTGTTCTTATAACATAAAAAAAAAAATAGATCAGAGTACATCGATATGTTTGGAGATTTAAAAAAGATCAAAATAATATTAAAAATATTACCTCGCAACTTTCTGGCTCCTCAATAGCACCGTTTCCCATTCTTAATCATGCCAAGGCAAAAATTACAATTTGTTTAGAACATAAAAATCTCGCAATACATCAGCGAACAATAATGTCACAAAGAACCACGCTCCAAACCATGGATGAGTGGGTCTTCAGCCACTAGTTTGTGGATCTTTTCAGTTAAAAAAAAAAAAGAACACCTCTAGCCCTTCCTCTTTTGCCTTAATCCTCATTTAATATTTTGTATTGCATATTTTTACTGTGTATAACACTGAAATTTCCTTTTTTTTTCCCCATGTTTTTTTTTTTTAAATATTTACTTAGTGATGCATCAGTGTTTTCTGCACTGGAAAATGTGTGGCTGATGTGGATGACTTATCACTAAAACACATCACAAAAGCACACACAGTTGCTCTACGGCAATAGCAGGATGCTCGTAATCTAGAGTAAACATTCAATGTTCACATAAAGTCCATTTTGTAATCACATTTTTGAAAGAATCCTGCTATTGTCGGTGCGGAATTTCACATCAATGTCAACAACGTCAGCATTCTGACATCATAGCCAGAGTTTTTCCGTTTGCCTTTACACACCACCTCAAACAATTTGAAATAGGTCAATCAAAACGTAATTCAATCATAGACTTTTGGCTTTTAAGCGCTTTTAGAAAACTGTTCGATAGTTTACTTCAAAAAGTAAGCTATATCTGATTCTTCCGCTAAGCACTTTCAACATGATTGTGGCTGACATTATTACTATAAAGATGAGAGGAATTGGCCACCTGAAAAGTGTATTTGCGTGTGTATTACGAGTTGAACTTTTTGAATTGAACAACTGAAATAAATGAACATTTTTATTTAATTTATTGAAATGCAATTCATTTTTGGACTACTGAAAATAGAGGTCCTCTGCATCAACTGATAACTTGTCATATACAGGTTGGCTTCCAGATAACCCATAACAGGCGCTGACACCTGGTCGAGCAGTGTGGTATTTTCATCAGCGACCCAACAGACCGTAGTAACAGACCTTCCACTGCCTGGTTTGTCAAGAATAGTTTGTTTTGAGAGACATGCCGTGAATAGCATGAACTGCACTAAGCAATTTCACTACTATAAATTGCAAACTGGCGGTGAACTGCAGTCTGGGACGGACTAATTTAGCGAGCTATGGGCAAGACAATGATATTCTTACAAAAATTGTACTGATGGCCCAACACAACATGTCCCTAATATGCCTGAAATGGTAAAGGTTTCCCTAGTCCAGTATGGGTTGTTTTCACGTGACGTCACCCGTAGTACATACTCGGGCAAATAGCTAACGGCTAACCATATTTTTCACTTGTCTGTAAATGTTTACTTCAGTCTTATTTTTTTATAGTTATGTTGTTGTAGCTAACGAAAATTGGGGTCTTGGTGGTATTTCGTAAGCTATTTGCCCGAGGCAACTCAACACTTTACATCACATGAAAACAACCCATTGCGTGAACACCTGCTTCAAGGTGTTTTCAACAGTGGTGGTAGCTGCTGGCCTTTCACTCCTGGGTTTGTGAAGAACAGAACATGTTTTGGAAAAACTTGCCGTGGATAAGGGAAGTATAATAATGTCTGAACAATCTGTACTGTATTTTTAAAATCTTTTAAAGTTAAGATGAAAGTCTACACTTCAATAATAATTCAATTGCATAACTTGGAAGCCATTGTAGAAAACCCTAAATTGTTCTAGTCCAAGCTGATTACACCAGGTATGCCCAGACTTTTTTTTTACCCCGACATCTACTTTTCAAGCAGCCAGCCTTGCCCCATTACCGGGGATGGGATGAAATAGAATGAATAGAATTTTTTTTTTTCTCTCGGCACGCCGTCGTGATCGACCAAAAGTGCCTGTTGATTGCGATCAACACATTGAGCACCCCTGGTGTACACGGTGGTTTATTATTATATTATAAAACAGTCACCTGAGGCAGTGCCAATTTGTTTGGTTTTACCCATCAAACTGGACTTGGTTCATGATGGACTATAATCTGGGATGTAGGTACAATATGCCGCCCCTGTCCACGCAGCACATCTAAACTTGCATATTCCCTCAGGCCTGTCAAAGACAACACAGGTGCGCCGTATCACTTTTAACATTCTGTGTCCGCAACAGTCTGACGCCAGTCGCATGGTGCTCGAGTTACACAGCTCACGTTACATTGTGCTCATAATGCCTGATTTGAAAGGGCTCCAGTATTGTTTTTTTTGAACGAAGCACACAATGGTACAAACGTTTGACAATGAAATGTTATATACCCACAAGCAGCTGCGCAAGTTCCCCTGTTTAGAATATTGAGTGTCTGATAATGCTTCTGTGGCCTTTGATGTTGGTTCCAAGAATGAATCAACATGGGCTCCAACATTCTCTAATATGGAAAGAAAATGTACTGTGAAACGAAAAAAGTCTACACACCCCTGTTCAAATGGCATATTTTTGCAAATGAGACCAAGATAAATAATTTCAAAACTTGTTTGCACCATTAATGTGGCACTTATGAACAGAGAAGTAAAAGTTATTGAAATAATGTGGTTACCGTAATTCTTGGCCAACAGCGGGCACCTGGTTATAAGCCTCACCCAGTACATTTGTAAAGGAAATAACATTTGGTACATACACACGCCCCAGCTGTGTAAAAGCCGCAAGTCCCCACATTGAAACACGAGATATTTACAAAGACGGTACATAGAGAGTTTAACGCTAGCGCTAACATTAACGCCCGGTTAACGCTAGCGCCGCACTAACAGGGCCGGTTAAAAAAACATACCAGTAAAATTCACCGAGACACGGCAGTTACACGCTGGCGCAGCGCTAACAGGGCCGGACCGGTAAAAGTCACTTCCTCGGCACATATATTCGACCGGTGTCACTCTTACCTTTTCCGCTCGATTGCCCCCTTGCAGCCGTTAGAAAAAATGCACATATAAAATGCATCACCGCAAAATCAAAAGCGTGTGGGAAAAAAAAGTCGCAGCTTATAGGCTGGAAATTACGGTATATGCTTTTATAACTCAGATACGTCTGCGTATATTTTATCACCTTCAAAGTTATCCTAAATGGCTTGTCAGGACGGCCACGCAGCCATAGAAAGTGCCTTTGATTTACCCCCCAAAAGTGCAGCTCTTATGTTGGGCTTTTCCTGATATTTGCTTTCTGACAGAAGCCTGTGGGTTTTATTCTAACACTTTGTGCTTCCACTGAGTATGAACCTTCAAGTCCATTTGAAAAAAGAAAAAAAAAAAGAGGCCAACACATGACACTGTCATCAGTATGAATACTTCCACATAGGCACAGTTTTCTTTTGGTAATGAGCAGTGTTCTTCGCACCAAACATACATTTTTCATGTGCTTGGGAGATTTTGTTCTGTCCGATCAAAGCACGGGTGAACCAACAATGTACATTATATATGATACCTGTAAAATAGCATTCGTTTGTCAAAAAAAACGTGTAATAAAAAATGTATTACTGGTGCACTTTCTGGGTGATACGAGTGCTACCATGGTAGAGACACGGCGCTATCTTTTTCAACACACACGCAGACGTCGAGACAAGTTGGTGCATGAAAAACAGGAAACATACACTTCCTTGGGGAAACTTGATCGTCTCAAGGACGGATTAACAGACATGGGAATCTAACACCTGTCAAAGTGGGACATTAGCATCCCTGTTGTGGCTGCTTCATTACAGGCTAATGTTTTACTGAGGCTTGTGGTGTAGTTGTGTGACGGAAATGAAAGTTCTTGTATCATTTGTTTAAAAAAAAAATAATAATACACCACCACTAAGACTCTTCCTGCATCCACGTAGATTTTCCACATAAAGATGAGGACTTGAGCTCACAATCATTACCACTGTATCAATCCCACTGTGTTCAATTTACTGTACGTTAACCGCAAGATACGCGTGTGTGTCCCTCATTCAGTGGCAGGCCCATTGCGACTACAGAAACCATCAACACTGTACAAGTATTTAATATTTAATCAGCCTGCAGTTGTGCTACAGTATGTACATTATTGGGACCACTTCACAATCGATATCTAATAATGTAACAATATGATAAAATACTGCACATCTCACCAGAAATGCTGATTATTAAACGGATTGCGTGAAGATCATGTTTTGCTCGTTGAACCAATCAGAAGGAAACACGCTGACATCACCAAGGCCCAGTTCATTGGCCCTCTGAGGATGAGTTTGAAATATAACTGGCACACATAGAAAAACCAAAATAATCAATTAACCAAATGCATGTTTTTGGAAAGTGAAAGGGAGTCAGAATATCTGGAGAGAACCCACACAAGCGTTGGGGAAAATATGCAAACTCCACACAGGAAGTGCTGGAGCCCAGTTTTGAACCCTAAAACTCAGAACTGCGATTCGATTGCGCTCACCACTTGACCATCGTCCCGCCTTCACGTTACGTCCTGTGGGGGAAAATTGAAAGAAAAAAAGAATTCCAGAACGGATCGTCTTCGACTTCAGAGGTTCTTTGGTGATTTCAGGAGTTCCCCTTTTTCTTTTGGGTGGAAATGAAATGCATTCTTGCTTTTTGTGTTACAAAAGCTGGGAGAGGCAGGTGTGCAGGAAATTGTCTCTTTGCTAAGCCGACGTTCTTCCTTGACACGTAGACACTTGTGAGCTGTAACTTCAGGGCCCACAAAATGAATTTCAAGAGGTTCCAATGTTGTATCAGTTAAAAAAAAACAAAACCTAAAACCCAAACATACTAAATAGCCCTTCCTACTGGAGTTGCGAGTTCGACATGGCATCCGTAAACGTGACATTTTAGCATGTTTGCAGTATTTCTAGCTATCTCTCACTATTTTTCTCATGTACAAGTTATCGAGGTGAGCTATGTGAAATATCTGTGGCTTGGACGCACATACCTTGGGTCAAGAATTTCCATCACGTTGATAAATGATAGATACTTTTGTCGTCTATAAATGCCCAAATCTTGTCAGTGCTCAGCACAAATGACTCCATGATTGCCTTCCACTAGATTCCTTTCTTGGCAAATAGAAAACAACATGAAACAATATGATTCCACTTACATTTTGTGTCTTAGCGGTAAATAAATTCGCTAGTTATATTTCTTTTTTTTAATTTGTTGCCGGAGTGGTTGTAAAAGTCAGTAATTCTAGCGGCTAAATGGCAAAGTTGGCAACTGACTGCTTTTCTATCGTTGCTGTCACATTGTTAGTGGAAGTAGTGTTTGTCAGCATGCGACAATGAATACAGTAAAAGTAAGTTTCTTTCGGCTTGTCCCTTTCGGGGTCGCCACAGCGTGTCATCTCAGATGAACGCACATATGTTTGGCACAATTTTTACGCCGGATGCCCTTCCTGACGCAACCCTTCTCAGGGAGTGGAGGCCCCAGTGGTTGAATTTGCTTCCTTTTTATTACACAGGTAATGAATACAGTAAACCCTACGTATTCATGTGGAAAGTTAATCTTTTTAATTGCCTGCATTAATAGTTTAAATACCAGTATTTTAATATCATTGCTAACTCTCATTACATTTCCCTTAAAAATATAAACCTTACAGATGATTTTATAATGAAAATAAATATGTATCTATAGTACATGCACATATGGCTCTCGAGCTTCCTAAAAATCCAGGTTAAATTTAGCTCCTCCCTAACGTACAAAAATCTTATGTCTCAATCAAGATGCATCACTTTGACAATATTTCCTTTACACCAATTACGATAAACCAGAGGGCGGCATAGTACCTCAGCCGGAAAGCATTGGCCTTACAGTTCTGAGGACCTGGGTTTAATTCCACCCTCCCCGTGTGGAGTTTGCAAGTTCTCCCCGTGCCTATGGGGGGTTTTCTCCGGGCACTCAATTTTCCTCCCACTTCACAAAAACATGCAACATCAATTCGACACTCTAAATTGCCCATAGGTGTGATTGTGAGCGCGGCTGTTTGTCTCGATGTGCCTTGCGATTGGCTGGCAACCAGTTCAGGGTGTACCCCGCCTACTGCCAGTTGACAGCATAGGCTCCAGCACTCCTGCGACCCTTGTGAGGATAAGCGGCTAGGAAAATGGATGGATGGATGGATGGAGGGATGTAAACCAGGGCTTTTGGAGTCATCTGGTGTCATCTTTGAGCAAAGAAAAAAATCTAAAGGTAAAATTTTCACTCTATTAAGGTTGCTATATTAAATATATTAAACCCCATAGCAATTAGAGGTTAACATGATAGTTATGTGGACCTGGCATATTATGAGGTCTCCTTGAAAATTTTGACTTGACCCAATACCACTCACAACACATAAATGACAAGCGTGAGACGGAGTATATAACAACAGTCCTCCCAATCCAAACAGGGCTTCCTGTTGTTGCCACCTCATTACGATGCAGAGAGCAGCAACATAAAGGTCCCCCAAAGGCTTTATAGTCGACACATCACATGACGCATCGAGCCCATAATCATCTGAGCCGTCTCGTGTCTGCAAGAATGTCTCCCGTTCGCTGGCCTCCCCAAAAAACAAGCTTGTGCTTTTGCTTGGCTGAAAAAAAAAAAACCCATCAACCTGAAGGAAAACATCAACAGGCACTGATAATTTGTGGCGATACTGTGAGGATGATGAAACACATCTTTGACCTTAGACATGTTGCTGCTGTGCTTTGCGGGCCATGGAATTCTCTCGGCCTGGCTCCAAGGACTTAGGAATGTGAACAAAATGTCAGATATTTCTGCAAACAGATCACAACTCATAGCCGCGCGTTGACTTGGAGCACAGATAAGGTTCTCCAGAATTAGACATCTTAAAACGAATTTTACCAGTGTTGACGTATTTCCCGTGCAATTCGATGAGGAATTATAGTTCATATCACAAATATTTAACATGTAAAAATGAAAGACCCTGTAAAGTGAAAATAATTGTTTCATAAATTTGACAGACAGAGATGTGTGCTGTTAACAAGGCTACCCAATTTGAATTAAAAAACAAATCACATATGCAAAATTTTGAAAAAAATCAAGCCACTAAATGCACTGAAACCAGGTCCCACTCAACTGTCAACTATCAATCAAATAGCTCTACTAGGATGTGGAAAATGGATGCTACTCCATTTATCTTCTGCCGATGCATAACTACAGTGAAGAAAATAAGTATTTGAACACCCTGCTATATTGCAAGTTCTCCCACTTAGAAATCATGGAGGGGTCCGCAAGTTTCATCGTAGGTGTATGTCCACAGAGATAATGTGAAAAGAAAAATCCAGAAATCACAACATTTTTCATACATTGTGATTTCTGGATTTTTCTTTTTAGATTGTCTCTCTCACAGTGGACATACACCTACGATGAAAATTTCAGACCCCTCCATGATTTGTAAGAGGGAGAACTTGTAATATAGCAGGGTGTCCAAATACTCATTTTCTTCACTGTATGTTAGGGCAAGAATATGAATAACCGCTGGTAATCATTCTTCCATACAAATTTACAATGTGTAACTGATGTACTGGAACTAAGGTTTAAACCTGCTTACTGTTTTTGATTACTGTACAGTACATGCTGTGTTGTGTTGTCTGTTACTAATTGACTCGTTTGTGTGTGTGTGTGTGTGTGGATAAGGAACCGTGACCTTGATGCACAAGTCACATCTCTTATTTGAACATTGCCAGAGTACATTTATTTAAGGGAACGTCTCATTCGACGTGGTCAATAAACAACCCAAGGCGGTAGTCTCAGCTAGCATTGACGTGCGCAAGAATGTTGAATGTGGGAATGTTTGGCTCCTAAAAATATGTCTGCCAAGAAACAGTATCACCAGGGTCACAGATAAAGTCCTCAAACAAAAACAGGAATTATTTTGGAGCCAACAAATGAATCAAAGTCCTTGAGGGAGCTTCAAGTTAACTTCCTGGCCTGTCACGGTTATGTGACTCTTGCACCCATTTTGCGTTTGATTATTTTCCAATTATTAATAGTGCCAAATGCACAATTTAGACTCTTGAGAACATGATTGTCTCTCACTTTCCATTTTAAAACAAGATCATCATTTTGACTTCCTCATGCTTGAGATATTGCCAAATCAGCAAAGGCTAACCAAATTGTGTTGCAATAAGACAATACACTGCATCCGTTTTACTGCTTTTGCTGTTGTCGTTTTTCTCTTTGAATCGCAATACTACAATGCTTCAGTTCAAATTTATATAAAAGGCCTATATTTTCCCATCCTGCTGTTCTGTATTCCCGACTGTTGTCCTGTTTAATCACCCATCTTCTTTGGGGCTTCAAATTGGCAGTTTCAAATTCTTCTGCGAAATGTCTTCATTACACTTCATTTTTCTGTTGGTAGTAGTAATATGTCCAGGCCCTGAATTCGCAAATCGGTTCCAAACTAAAATGCCACCTCCTTCACACTTCACAGCGATAATAAAGTTATTGATGGTGGTGTATCTTCCTTCCAAAAAACTCCAGTTTGGTTTCATCTGGCTATGCAACACTTTTCAAGGATCGCTGTCGAACATTGATGTGGTCTTTTATAAATTTCAAACCTCTTTCAGTTTTTATTTTTCCCAAACAAAGTCAGCGCAGGACTCATTTCACTCGCAAACCCTTCTTATCAGCTTCGTCCAGTATCTTCACAAGGTCTTAGCTTTTGTCCTGGGGTTGATTCGCACATTTCAGACCGAAATACGTTCATCTTTGGGATGTGTGCTTCCTGAGTGGTGTTAACATTTTCATGATTTTTATACTTGCATATACTGTAATTGTTTGAACAGATGAACATGGAACTTTCGAGGATCTGGAAATTGCACCCAAGGATGAGCCAGTCTTGTGGAGTGCCACAATTCTTTTTCTGATTTCCTGGCCAATCTATTGACTTTCCTATGATTTCAAACAAGGAAGTAGAGTGTTTGAGGTGTAGCCTAAAAAACATCCCCAGGTGTGCCGTGAATTAACTCACATGTTGTTACCTTACCTATCAGGAGCTTCCAAAGCCATGAGCTCATCATCTGGGCTTCTCCGTGTTCTTTAAAATACATACCGGTAGTACTTTTTTGTGTATGTAAACTTTTGACCTCAAAGAAAATAGAAATTCTCTCTCATTATTGTGGCATTTAACAAACTTAAATCCTTTTGCTGATCTTAAGTCACCTGAAACAGGGGAGGCATAGTCTGATTTGACTTCAGACTGAGACAAAAAAATTAAATTTGTGTTTTAGCACAGTGTATGTAAACTTCTGACTCCAACTGTACGTGTACACAGGCCTACTTCAGTGGTAACCCTAAGCCTCGACCAAACACTTCTATCCTGACAAACAAGGATGCAAGAATAAAAACCAGCTGCCCCTCGGCTTCTCCAGATAAACACCAGCGCACGTGACCACACCTAGCCTCTAATTACAGAAATGCCACAACAGCTAGGCAAGGACAAATACCCTCCTGCTAAAACTAACACCACTTGACATCAGTAGCTAAGTGAACAGTTGTCATAAACTCATTGGAGTTTTCTTCAATGTCGTGCAGTATCGTACTGATATACGACATGGCTGTGAAGGGGAATGTTTTTCTTTAATCAGCCTTTGTGATAGTAGATGGCGGTTACAGTAGCCACTACTTACCGTGTAATCGACTGAACAGTCTGTACAGCTCTGTCGTAGCTACAGAACAGGATTATCTACAATTAACAGACACCCCCCCACCCACACACACAACATTTTAAAGCAATTACGTTTGGTTTGTGTTGGATTGGGTTTTGTTAGTTTTTGAGCAAGCACACACAGAAAAATCAATCCATTTGAATTAGCCCTGTGCCATTCAAGTGAGAGACCGGACAGTACCGATTTCATTACCATGACAACCGGGGGCGGAGCTATGGGATTAAGCAGTCAAGCAAGTGGCTCCTGTTTGCTGGAACAGAACCGAGTGTCCACTTCAGTCCCTTTCTGTGAACATTTCGGTCTCTTTGTATCGTTGTTGGCACATATTAATGGCACTTTGTGACATCATAAGTTCGGTAGCTATTTACCTCTGCGCATTTTGAAGCCACGCAAGTTTCGAGGTCAAATTAAGTCCAGTGTAAAGGTTAAAGGTCCTTTTAGGTTCACCCTGAAATTTCCCGCAAATATCCACATGAATAGTCACTTTGTATGAATATGTAAGCACTTAAAAATGTTTTGTTTTTCCTCGAAGACTTCGACTGATGTAATGCATGGTATTAGAAAGTCGGGAAGGCCAAATTTGTTTTTAAAGCAGCTGCTGAATTGCCTCTAGTGGCAACGATATTAGAAGACAGACAGAACATAGAAAACTGAAGAGAAGTGAGACTTCCAGAAGCGAGCCTGCTTTCGACATCTTGACTTCGGATATCCGTTGAGCAAAGACAATTGAAAGAAAGAGAGCTTGCCGTGCCTCAAACAGTTCCCTGCGAGGCACGGCATGTAGCTTTGTGCCTCGCAGGTATGTCATTGGTTCCGGGGGGCGGGGCTCTATTGTAAACAAACGATGGATGTGCTACAGGTCATGAAGGTTTCAACTTGTATGTGTATCATATGTACTAACACCAAGTTATTTAGAAGAACACACACAGTAGTTACTACTGTGCTATAAGTACAAATAGTAATTCAACTCCTGTAGCTAAATATAGTTAAAAAGTCCACAGGCTACCTTGAAATGCTTTTAAGCGCAGAGCTCAAAAGTACTTTTTAAAAATAAAATGGGTATTATTTTTAAAAAGTACTTTTGGGCTCTGCGCTTAACAGCATTTCAAGGTAGCCTGTGTACTTGTACTTTTATACAGTATAGTGAACATCCATAGATTTATGGTTCAGCACTTGCAAATTGTTCTATTTTTGGAAAAATGTGTCCTCCGTTATTCCCTAAAAACTGACCTATTCACTGTTTTTGTGCTCAGGCAAAAGCAATTAATGTATTGCTTTGTTGCCATGGAACTACGGTGATGTGAGGTGAGGAATTTCATTTAGGCCTAAGTAGTGCTTATCACCATCTAGTGGTGTCTTTGTCCCAAGGAACTTCTGTATGTTGAAGCAAGTTCAGGAGCTCCAATTACACAAAAGTAATGCTTCACCACCATCCTGTGGCATCTTGTTGCCAAGAAACTAAAGTGAAGTGAGTTGAAACGCTTCATTTAGATATAAATAGTGCTTAGCTGCTATCTTGTAGCATCTTGGTACAAATGAACTATATTCAAGAGAGTTGAGGTGCTTCATTAGACAAAAGTAATGATTTGTCTTCATTCCTTCCTTGTTGGATGTTTGTGCCAATGAAATATTGAAGTGTGTTGAGCAGTTTCATTTAAACAAACATAGTTCTTTGTGGCAGTCTGTCTTGACGTATCAATAGACAACTATGAACATTTCAGGGCTTACCTGTGGATTTGTACCATCTGCAGCAGACCTTGGTCCTTACTCTAATGTAGGAAGTACCTCATTGTTATCGGACGATTAATAGCATTTTATGGATAAATCATAATTCGTAGTCATAACTCACCAATCGATCGATAATGTCATTGATCAGCTCCACAAAAGACATTTCCTCCGCGTTGCCATCATGTGTAGTATATTTGAATCCAAAAACTAATTTCTAGCCCTGTTGCACGTATTTTTTGATGTCGTATTGTAAATACCTAACATTAAACCTGAAATAAAAAAAAAACATGGCGGCGGTGAGTCACTGACAGCACAACTTACACACAAAAAATGTAATGTGTGGGTGAGACCAGCAAAAATGTGGTCTTTCACGATTGCAATCTTGTATTTTGATACCACATCCCGTCTTTTACGATCAACGGCGTTTAGTTTCTTACCGTGGCGACAAAAAAAAAAACAATGGATTGCGTCGTATTAGAAGAATAAAATGGGTGGGAACATGCTGATGTTCACCGGTACTCGGGAGACATCTTTGATTCAATTATTGCTTGAGGTACAGTGAAGAAAATAAGTATTTGATCACCCTCCTATATTGCAAGTTCTCCCACTTAGAAATTATGGAGGGGTCTGAAATGTTCATTGTAGGTGCATGTTCACTGTGAGAGAGGATCTAAAAAGAAAAATCCAGAAATCACAATGTAAGCTTTTTTTTTTTTAACAATTTATTTGTGTGATACAGCTGCAAATAAGTATTTAAACATCTGCAGGAGGGATTATGGTCTACTCCTCCACACATATCTTCTCTAGATCAGACAGGTTTCTGGGTTGTCGCTGACAAACGCGGAGTTTAAACTCCCTCCAAAGATTTTCTATTGGGTTTAGGTCTGGAGACTGGCTAGGCCACGCCAGAACCTTGACATGCTCCTTACGAAGCCACTCCTTGGTTTTCCAGGCTGTGTGCTTCGGGTTACTGTCATGTTGAAAGACCCAGCCACGACCCACCTTCAATGCTCTGGCTGAGGGAAAGTGGTGGTTGCCCAAAATCTCACAATACATGGCTGCGGTCATCCTCTCCTTAATACAGTGCAGTCGTCCTGTCCCATGTGCAGAGACACACCCCCAAAGCATGATGCTACCACCTCCATGCTTCACAGTTGGGAAGGTGTTCTTGGGATGGAACTCATAGTTCGTCTTCCTCCAGACACGGTTAGTGGAATTACGACCAAAGAGTTCCATTTTGGTCTCATCTGATTACAAAACTTTCTCCCATGACTCCTCTGTATAATCCAGATGGTCATTGCCAAACTTGAGACGGGCCTTGACATGTGCTGGTTTAAGCAGGGGAACGTTCCATGACATGCATGATTTCAAACCATGATGTCTTAGTGTATTACCAGCAGTCACCTTGGAAATGGTGGTCCCTGCTCTTTTCAGGTCATTGACCAAGTCCTGTCGTGTATTCCTGAGCTGATTCCTCACCTTTTTAAGGACCATTGAGACCCCACGAGGTGATACCTTGTATGGGGCTCCACTTTGATTGAGATTGCCCATCGTGTTTAGCTCCAATAGTGGACCTTTATTCACCAAGCTGCTTGGCAATTTATCCGTAGCCCTTTCCAGCGTGTGGAGTTGTACAATTTTGTCTCTGGTGTCTTTGGACGGCTCTTTGGTCTTACTGATTGTATGGGGTGGACAGGTGTCTTTATGCAGCTAATGACATCACACAGGTGCATTTGATTCAGGATAAAAATCCAGAAATCACAACATTTTTCATACATTGTGATTTCTGGATTTTTCTTTTTAGATTGTCTCTCTCACAGTGGACATACACCTACGATGAAAATTTCAGACCCCTCCATGATTTCTAAGTGGGAGAACTTGCAATATAGCAGGATGTTCAAGTACTTATTTTCTTCACTGTATGTTCACGTACTTTTAATATGATACCGCTCACAATGTTGTTGTTGACTTGTTTAGACAAGTCATTTAAATAGACACATTTCTCCATCTTGTGATTGGATGTGTAATCGGTTGTCGTTTTTCTTAATCTCGTTGATCAGCCACAAAAATCCTGATCTTATAAAGCGTAGTAAAGGTAAAAAGTCCTCACAAAAATAAATAAATAGTTCAGATAGCTGAAAAATCTACTTAAGCGCAGTAGTGAAGTATTTGTTACTTCCCAGCACTCATGTGTCCATGTAGTACATCAGTGTTTGCATGTGCTGCTTGTTCTTCTGGCTTCTGCTGATGGACTGGCCACCAAACGGAGAACAATGGCTGAGCAGATTGTGTTTCCTGCTTGATTGAATATTTATAGATCAGCTTGTATACCCTCCCACACACATGGCAAAAGTGGAAGACGGTCTCCCATCTCCCTCGTGCCCCTTGGGCTCTGGTAACTCAGTCCTTTGCCTGAAAACTGTTTACGTGGGATGTGAGCCCTTTGAATGACGGAGGCATTAATATGAATTAAACAGAGAAAAATTGAGTTAAGCGAGTAATTCAAGGTGTGAGAAATAGCAGTCTGGATTTGCTTCTGTGGAGGAATCTGCCACACGATACCGTAAAAAGCCCAACGGACAAAAGTGTTAAGTGTAACGTGTTCAATTGGCATTTAAGGCAGAGAGGTTTGATAGTGGTAAAGGTTTTCTGTCAATATCAATTGTGGGAGTTCTGGGCCAGTTTGGACTCCTTTGCTGGCCTAAACATGATCAGAAACACTGGCCTACATTTACAGCACAACATAAATTCTCGTATTTGTTCCGTGAAATCGCATTAATTTATTTCCAAGTCTGATCCTTGGATGCTTTTTCCTCTAACAACCTTTTAAACGCAATGAAAAAATGGTCCCGTTTTTGGACGGTTTTGAAATGCATTAATGGCGTTTCCTTTTATTTACATGGGGAGAAGTGGTTTGGGATACAAGCACGGAAACAATAACAAAAACTAATAAGTTAGGACATCACTTTAATGCATTTTAACGTGTCACCTAATGCTTTTACTTGTGTGTCAAATAGCTCATCATCACCACAGATTTCATATCTTTTTAATAATTAGAACCTAATCGGGGTGTATGATTCTGCAAGGCCCTGTCCTTCCCAGAAAGATATTTTCCTGTTCAGCACCACTTTCTGCAACACCAGGACTCGCTGAACACTTATGTACAATGTCACCATCTGCTTTTTTAAAATGGTACTCAAACTGATTATTACAATAACAGAGCACAAATGTGCATTAATCGCATAGTTTGATGTCCTCATTGTCACTGTACATCACCCACTTCTATGAAAATATTTAAAGAGCCACGCATCTCAGTCCTCATCTCAGATGATATTGCAAACGAGAAATCACACGCAGCCTCAGCCAAAAACAAGTCATTATTGACTTACTGACGTTATATATGCCAAATACATGAATAAACAGATAAACGGAGGATTTAATGCTACATACTGGAAACCCATACACGTGTGTATGGAAACATTTACAACATAGTACTGTATATCTTCTGAATGTGCTTATTAAAGATGGTAGCGTGTATCTTACCTGTGTGTCTGTGTTCCAGACTCGTAAAAACAAACAACAACAACGAAAAAAAGCTTACGACGCACATACCATTACGAGATATTTGCAAAATGCGGGGGCGTCAAATAGACTGTTTTATGTGCATGGATTGTCTTATTTTTATTATTTTTCTGAAGTTGCCTCATTAGCACAGGACGTGCACCCACCCGGCTTGTAAAAGGTAGAGCGGCCTCGTCAATGTGAGCATCCAGGGGGAGCTGGCTTGCAGGGGGCTGCAACCATGTGAGCACCCCTCCACGGATGAAGAGGCGCATTCATTGGAGGAGGAAAAGGAGAAGGAAGGGGAAGGGGTTGGAAGAAGGAGGGGAGCAGGACGTGGTAGTGTTGGTAACTCCTAATTTACAGAGACGCCTCATGTGACCCAACTGTGACAGTCTTGCAGCTTCCCCTGGCGTGGAGGACGTACTTGTTTCCCCCCCTCAGTTCGTTCACTCTTGGCTGGCTTGATGTATGCACGTTCGAGCGGTGGAACCAACACGCAGTCTTCGTCTTTTTCTTCGTTCTGCCGAGCCCTCGGGTTACTTTCTCGGGTTTCGCCGTCATGGCCGGGAGGGGAGCAAGAACACGCTCCTTTTATCACTCCATCCATTACATCAATTAGGAGTGAAGCAAGAGGCCCCGGAGAGAAGATAAGGTAATACTATTTTTTTTTGTTTTGTTTCCTCATTATTTTTGAAACTATCGCAGACCGTCCCTTCTTTTTACGAGTCGATAATGGGGATATATATATATAATTTTTTTTTTTTGGGGGGGGGGGGTGTTCATATTGGGGCTCTTCTTAGGTGAACATCGCCACTGCGCTCCTTTTGTTACTATAATCTTAATAATCTCGTCTCATTTCGCTTCTTCGTGTATCTTCCCGTCAGTGAGACAAATGTTCCGGCCACATTTAGCAAGACCAAGTCTCGTATTGTTACCGCAGGCCTGGCGACTACACGGATGCTAAATACCCCGGTCCGTTAGCTTAGCGAAGCTAACGTTTGAACGTTTTCGGTGGTCAAGACGCTCCTTCACATTTGCGACTAAAACGAGCCAATAACCGTGACGTTTGTCAATTCGCTTTTCAAGTCATGTATTGGGCCATTAATGCCACAATTCTTCCCCATTCAGCCGTTGTATGGAGCGAGGCTGACGTGTATAGTTCGGGACTGCAAAGTTCCGTTATATTTGTTTAGCTAGCAGCTGTGCGCGTTTCTTCTGGTTTGGGAAGCTAATTTGGATAATTGAGAGTAAGAGAGGCCGGTAGTGTTGGCAAAAAATTTACTTAAGTGAGAGTGCTGTTACTTTAGAATATCACTCAAGTACATGTAAAAAGTTCTTCTTCAAATAAGTATTCACTGGAGAGAAAAAAAAAACCGACTCAAGAACTCAGTAAATTGTGGGTCACATCTGGTTTATAGCAGTTAAATACTGCCCGTAAAAATTGCTCTAAAGCAATATGTAAGAAAAAAAAAAATAAAAAAACGGCACAGCCGAAATACATGGTCTTTTAGAGGTTTCATAACTAATAAATTCACAACTAATTGATCGTAAGTGTAATCTGTCAAAGTGTAGATTTTACACATTTGTCATTGAAGTGATCAGTATCAGCTGATAGTTAGGATTTCATGCTGATCGGCTTTAATGTCATAAGATGCCAGTCGTCAATAACCTTTTTCATCGGCACCGCCAAAGACATTTACTCTGCGTCACCGTCTTTGAATTAAAAAAAAAAAAAAAATCCTTTTAGCCTCATTACGTCTCTTTTGATGCAGTAGTTTAAATATCTGAAAACCAGTACAGGTAAAAAAAAAACATGGCGGCAGTCTGGGACAAATGTGTAAGGCGTTAACTAGACTACAAAACAAATTTAGTCTTTCATGATGGCACAAAGTCAGTCTACTGCAATAAAATCTTGTATTCTGATATTACCACATCCAGTCTTTTATGATCACTGGGCTTTCTTTACCTTAACCGTTGAAGCACTTGTCTGAATAAAGTATTAGCGTTGTTATTCTTTGATATGTTGCAATTCAAAACTGAAAATTTTGATTCGTTTTTGTTTTGTGTCCTCTAAAGCAGTGGTCGTCAACCTTTTTGAGGCTCAGGCCTACTCCGTTTGTTTTAATTTTTTTTCATGTATGACATTACAGGTATTTAAAAAAATTAACGTAAACAAGTCTGATTCAAAATTCAGTTAAAAAAATACAAAATGTTACTGTTTTCACGTTGTTTATGGCAGAGGCCATTTTGACTTACTACACACAGTTTCTGTGCATTTGGCCTCGGTGGCCACAGTGGGGATGGTGATAAAGTCTATAACCATCCACCGAGACCATGGTCTCGACAGAATTAGGTCTGTGACAGCCCTGTCTTAGAAGCTGCACGGGTATTCATGGCACTCCCACAACCAAAGAAGCCAACGCTGGAGGAGGTGACCGCAGCAAATTAAATAGGAGAAAGTTCGTCCATCACAGTGCATCAACAGCTAGCTAACAAGCTAGTTCCATTCAGCAAGTATTTACGGCACTGACCGACACAAAACCAACAGGGGGTGTAGCTTTCGCCAAGGTACGACAAGGGCTCCTAGTTAAAGTAAGCTATTTCAAAGGTCTTCTATGAGGAAACCTATCAAATCAGGCAGCCACATTGTCAGTCTTTTGCAAGTGCCATACAAAAATATATTTAAAAGATTTTGTGTACCACCAATGTGAGATGTTTTGTTATGAAAGGCAAACAGAAACTTACAGCGGGCCAAGCACAGGGTTGGGCATTGACAATTGAGAACTGATTGGCAGCGGGACTAACATTCTGGTTTTCCTCATATTGTTCAAATTAAAAAAAAACACCTCGATTCCCAGTTTCTAAGCCTAGAGTCCACCAGCTGTGAAGAAGAAAGCGGCAAAAACCAACAAAGCACATACACAAAGATGTGCTTGTGCCCAACGGGGGCAGCGAACAAAAGTATGTCTTTGTTAAAATAAATGATCATTCATCTCAATGCAACACTTGGATTAAAATTATGTTGTGAATAGGCGGTTTTCATGATGTGTAGAAGAATGATTGCCCCCACCCGCGATGTCAGTCTTGATATCACAGTCGCTTTAATGGTTACAATGACATTTAGGCTGTCAAGGAAAACACTTTTATGATGCAGGCTGGACTTAGGTGTTTAAAACGGTGGGTTGACCATTCCGCTACACAGGTTTGTTTGCAGTCAAATTACATCTTGCCTAACTTGCATCTTATTTAACTGAGTCAATGTGTTAATTTGAGGGCTTGAATGACTAGTCAAGGCCATGTGAGTTTGGATTTGATTAAATTGTCTTGTTTACTTAAAGAAGGTAAGTAGATTCAGCTATAAATCATAGGAGGGGTCAAACTTGTTAAATATAGCTGTCAGTTTTCTGAAAGGGTTAGGATGCAGTTTCCTGTAACCTACTAAGAAAATTATTCATAAAGCAACTTACTTTCAGGTTGGATAACCAATTGATTCTAGATGGATCATGAGTAGGGCTGAAAAAAAAATGTATTATTCCAAGACAAAACATCAAAAAAGCTAGCGAAATCTGCCTCAAAAGCTTCCCACTGATTGTTTTTCCAAATTGGCGATCCATGCACCACGCATTGGGGAGTCTATCAAAACCAAATATGTTCA
The DNA here is from genome assembly GCF_019802595.1 of Syngnathoides biaculeatus. Lineage (NCBI taxonomy): Eukaryota > Metazoa > Chordata > Actinopteri > Syngnathiformes > Syngnathidae > Syngnathoides > Syngnathoides biaculeatus. Next base: position 13,450,033 of record NC_084652.1, read on the forward strand.
AAGTTTGGGATCATCAAAAAAAGAAATAAAGTGCCTTGTGTGTATTGCAAATCAGAACTTGTTTACCACAGCACCGATGATCATAATACAAGGTTATCTAGCAATGATAGATCATTCAACACAGCCTACTCCCGCGAGTTGGAACATAATGTAACCAAGTCATCAAGGATATGTCCAGCTGGTGTGATGGTCTGAACGCTCCCGGTGCTGAAAAGCCTTCTTGTGATTAATGCGCATGCGCGCATATTTTGTAAACTGAAACATGTGCATCCATGCCTCAACGTGTGCCATTCGACAATTTGTCGTAGAGTGTTCATGTTCGCTATGGAGAAAGACGAACACAGCAAACGTACAGATGTGTGTGTGTGTGTGTGTGTGTATATATATATACTTTTGTTTTACGGTTAGGATATAACTTATGTTAGCTCGCTCTATGTAGAAGAAGGGGAACTGAGAGCGGGGGATTTTCCAGTAAGCGTCCACTATCTACCCAGAGTTTCCCTGTTAATAACACATGCGCATTCATCACAAGGGGACTTTTCAGCACGGGAAAGCGCTCAGACCGTCACACTGGCAATACAGTATTTGTTGTATTGAACAAACGAGACAATAAAAACAGTGACACATTCGTAGACAAGCTACACTGGTCACACGTGATGCCCAAACATGGAACGCTAAAACTGACTAACCTGAGCTAACAACAGCCAACTTCATTCTCATTCGCTGATGCATACAGCACTCACTGGGCCAGGCCCCGTCTTCAAAGGCAATCACTTTCAGAGTCAGATACTACAATTTACAATGTGAGGATGGTTACCCTAGTTGGGCAAAAACAATACCTAGACCTTGTGTACATTTTGCATCATGCAATACTTTTTTTTTTTTCCCCCAGGCAAGAGCCTGGTGTTAACTATTCTGAATTCACTTCTATGTTTTAGCTAACAATTATTCAAGGGACATTGTGTCACATTTTCAGTTTACTGGCCAAAATCGATGTGTCAATATGTTATAGGTTTATTCTGGCTTCCGCCAATAATCAGCTGCATTTTCGTAAGTGAGGCATTTTAGATGTATTCATACATGGAAGTGGTGACCCAGTAACCCTGCCTATGCACTGTCGCATACACATGGATATGATTTGTTGCCTCTAAGTACATTTTAAAATAGTATCCATAATCATAAATGATAATTTTATATGGTGGCGGAGTGCCTATGCAATTATTTTTGAATTTATAGTCAACCATGGTCGTGGTTTTCTCAAAGGAAGAAAGTTAGGAAGCCTCATAACAAGAACTGGCCTTTGTGAGTCGGACATATGATCAAAGTAAAGACTTTATTTGTTTGATCTTATAAATTGAATTGAACAATTTTGTCTGCTCCTGCTTGTTGCAGATGGATTTATTCACAGCGAAATATTTTGCAGATATCATATTTCCAGTCACTGTCAATGTTTACATATGAAACTGGCGCGCCATGATCATTTTATACCTCCTCAACAAATGATGTGATCAAATGTGCTATTAGTGCAAACGTTCATGTAGGACCCCTGCACCCTCCTCACTCCTTCCTGTAATAATAGACCCTAATACTCACTAATTGTATCTGACGTGTCGTCAGATTTCCTGCGACCATTGAATGACTTTCCCAACAAGTATTAGAAATTAAATACCCTGCTCTGCTTGTTATGCAGGTGATGACCTGGATAGTGCCATGTGAATGACTGAAGACCATGAAGCCCACACACAAGCTGCTGTTCGTCCTGTGCCCCATGCTGGTCCTAGGCTTTATTTACTACTCATCAGGAAAGCTACATCTAAACGTATGGGGCCAGAAGCCACGTAAGTCACAAGCCTGGTCTGACTTATTCATTACCCCCTTTGTCACTGAGACCTGTGCCCCATTTTTCTTCTGTTTTATTTTGTTTTGCATTTCTATTTTCCACTCTATGCTGATTTCTCACAATTGTCTGTTTCGGTCTGGTGGCGTCTTAATTTATTCCATTTTCTTTCAACTCATTACTGTGTCAGTTTTGTAGCCCAGTGCCGTGGATGTTGTGGAGAAAACTTGAAATGAGAGCTCCTTGTGCGTGGCCATCACTGCCATGTTAAAATCACCAGATCCACTCCAATAAATTGTGCAAGAATGATAACAATTTGAGTTGCCTGTAATTCTGAAACCACCACCATGAAATTACATATTGATATTTCCACTTTCAAAGTATACTTATGCATCTTGCCAACTAGCCAGTTTAAAATGCACTTTTCAGACACCAGATTCTGAATTGCTTTTCTGCTGAAATGGGCTTCTTGTAGGTTTGAGTCTTTGGTTATGATTCAGAATTATATCTTTGCAATACCACATATTGATATGTTGCGAATCTAAGAATTAGAATTAATACTTCAGGTTATGATAGGGTAGTGTTACATGATATTCCTTTGATTTGACGAAGACAGGCTGTTTTTTTTTTTTTTTCCTCTTCAATGATTGAAAGATCGGGAACATGCTTGGACACTTTAGACTTCAAAATAAAAGGCTCAGTTCGTGGTTCTTAATCTGGGCTGGATTGAACTTCAGGGGTTTTGTGACTCAGTTTCAGAGGTTGAGTGGAGGTAAAGAAACATTACACAGCGTGTATGTCTCTTCCGTTCAACCCCTGCCAAATGTTTCACGGTGACTCTTGCGGTCAATTGTTTTTGAGGACGGTAGAAATAAAAACAAGGAAAAGGAACTTTACTGCGAAATTGATATGAGCAACACTTACATTGGTGAAACTGAGCATTCCTGAACTCATGTGTGAGGAATAACATAAGTTACACAGATTTGCAGTAAATATCCATTTAGTTAGGATTTAGAATTTTGGGTGTAACCCATGATTTGTTGGCTCTGTTCTTTGAACATTGATTTTGGGTGCATTGATACATGGTTCATTTAGTGTTACTCTGTTTTGAATTTTAAACAATCACATTTTATCTTTCCAATGATGGGGGTTCGGTGAATGCACGTAGGAAACTTGAGGGCTTTGATAGCTTCAACAATCTTAAAAACCACTGTAGTACACAAAGCAACTTTTTGTCACTGGTAAAAAAAGCATTTTTCCAAAGTTAACACTCTTCAAAATGTGACAAATGTCAAAAGCCTAAAACCACCAAAACAAATTGCTAAACATGGAAAGCAAGTGTGGACCAAAACACAAAATAAAAATAGTAACGTTTAATTATTTGTATAGTGGTTGTAAGCGTTGAGTTGCATTTCATGAATGTGAAGCTTGGATGAGCCTCCCAAAGCCCGCTAAAATGAGACATGATGTCAGTCACTAGCACATTATTTGATGGCCATTGTGGCGGCTGGTGAAAATTTATTGGTGGACATTTGCACAACTTTAACGAACAAATGCCAGCAAATAGCCTGTGGTTGCATTGGGTACGTGCAACAATAGTCCTGTGTCCAGCCGTTCATTAATAAATCAATGTGCAAGTTAACCATTTTCAAAAAGTTGTTTTTTCAGTGGTAATAATGCCTCTGCCATTTTCAGAAATTTTTGCTTCATAGCCCATTTTGAAAGATTTGTGTTTCATTCATCAGAAAAATGTTTTTGTAATGGACACTCATAACGTCAACTTTATCTTGCCCCTATGTTGATTGACATCGTCTTGAAAGACGATTCAACTGGTAGAGCCCAGTCCAATCACGCAAGATTCGGGATCCCTGGGAGCTTCCTCAAGGTACCGATATTGCATACCACCAGAGGGGGCTACAGGATTTCTCTTGAACCCCATTATTAAAATGTGGCATTCTAAATATAGATTTTTTTTTTTTTTTTTTTTTACTGCCCGTTTCAATCAGATTTTGCCTTTGTCTTATTGACTCAAAGTTTTCCTCCACATTTGTACGACTTTGGATGAATTTTAAAATTATGGCTCAATTAATTGCTTTACTCCATGTAGCTACATGTAGTATGATGTCAAAATGTTCTCATGTGCAACTCTGCGGAGAGATTTTAATTGAGAGAGATTATTTGTGTACTGTATAACTACAACTGATACAATGGAGTATTCTTTTTTCCACCCAACTGCCACCGTGTGTTTTCTGGCATCTTTTGTATTAGCAGTAAAAATATTGCACGCCTAACAGCATAGTTACTGTTCATTTTTGAATAAATTAAGAAAACAAAGCGGAAAAAAAAAACATTCTCCAAAAACTGTTTAGTTGTCTTGATTCATTTGATGTATTTTGCCATGAGCTAGATGACTGAGAATCTAAAAAAAATCATACTTATTCAATATTGACTTGAAATGCCATCGTCAATTATCACAGTGAAAATGTTCTGGATAGATACGGCGGATGATATCCTGCTCATCAGACTGTTGACGTCCTCACACCTTGTTGGAGTGACTGAATGTTTAGTTATTTTATTATCTTGCTGTAGGTTATGAAAATCCATCAGATCTGTAATCCATACCAGTACACTTGCAATGATGATAGTTGAGTCAACAGAGTAGTTGGCAGTGATAAAGATGTAATCAGCCAGCTGCTTTATGATGATCAGCCAGATGGTCACCACGGGTGTGCTGCCATGTTTTCTTTTACTTGTCAAGTAACTGTTATGTAATTAATGCAGACAACTTGCCTGTACATTTTGATTAATACTCAAATACCATGTTTAATGAGCTTAAGAGTCTTTTTTGAATCTCCTGTTACTGGATGTTGTTTGGGGTTAGGGTTACAGTTTCAAGGACAGTGATTCAAATCCCGTGTTCTCCCCGTGTCTGTGTGGGTTTTCACCGGGCACTCCAGTTTCCTCCCACATCTCAAAAACATGCAAGGTACGTTGAATGAACTAAATTGCCCATAGGTTTTAAATGCGAGTGTGAATGGCCGTTTATATGTGGACTGCGATTGGCTGGCGACGAGTTCAGGGTGTACCCTGCCTCTCAGCTGAATATAGCTGGGGTAGGCTCCAGCACGCCCGTGACCCCAGTGAGGCAAAGCGACACAGGGAAAAGGATGGATGGAATATATGTTTTTTAGCTCACTAGTTCAATTAGTTTAATCTGTTTCTTCAAGGTTTGCCCCCCCCCCCCCCAAAAAAAAAAAAAACGTACTGAATTTAATTAGAATTTTAATGGTTAAGGCTTAATGTGACAGTGTTGGACTTTACGAGGTTAGATTAACACGCAGTCTCCTTGTTTTGAAATTCTACTGCATGTATACACTGGGATCGGTACCGCAACCAGCTTTCCAAACACAAGCCAGTCTCTGGTTTCATAGGACCTTAACAAAATCTCCCAAGGTTGAACTCTTTGACCATAATTCCAAAAGACATATTTGCTACAAACACAACACTACTCATCAGACAACAAAATAATATATTATAACACATCTACATTGAAGAATAGTTGTGCCTGCGTCATGCTTTGAAGCTGTTTAGCTAAAACTTGGGCTCGTCGCAGCAATACAAAAAAATGTCAGGAACAGTTGAACTTTATTTGGGATAAACCAGAGGCACTTGAAACGCTGTGAGGTGTGTGCTGACTCATCACGAGTTTGCATGGGGTCTGCTAAATTTGAACACAGCCACATCCCAGTTAGGGATGTGCACACTTGTGCAAACATTTATTTTAACTCCCCGTCTTAAAGATGAATAAATAAAATGCATTTGTTTTATAAGGTATAGTTTACATTTCTTATTCTCATTCTTAACACTTTAAAAACTCTGAACTATTGTGGTTGCCCAATTTTGTATATTTTGAGACTGCTGCCATTCATGTGGCTTCTACAATACACGTACAGTAGAAATATATGTACAGTATACATATGCTGCATAAATATCTATATATACAGTATTTATGCATGTGTATATGTGTATACACTATATATCTATGTGTATATACTGTATATAATAGTGTTTTTTGTGGATATGCATGCTCTTAGTTGATGTTACCAAGAATGGTTTTGGCTGACAGGCAAAAGTTTGCTTGTACAATTAATTCAGGTCTGAAATCATAGTAGAGCTGGTACGAAGCGTAAAGAAATGAATGAAGCAAAGATTGTTGCGTCACTGCTAAAAACTGGTGTTAACTATTGGTGTGCTACAGGACTGGAAGTATGTAGTGCAAAATTATTGGTGGTGGTCTAATAACTGTCAATTTCTTTACTTTATCCCCTTTCCAAGTTTAAGTTGAGCCCACACACATCTGGTGTTAAGTTAAATACCGAGTTTATAAGTCTGTTGGAAAAATTTTAGAATATTTGGCTTCTGGGTGCAATCTCAAGATGAACGTAAATTGCACTACTACATTTACAAGTGCCGTATGTGGCTTGTGTGTGTGCTGTTATTGCTGCTGTGCATGTCAAACGGCTCTACACAAGTCAAGACCGTAAACAAGTGGTTCCACTTCCTCTGACGAATTAAAATATAGATTCATCCTTTTCAGTAACTGACCTATTTTCCAATAGGATTTTCCTTTTGTCATTTATTAGTGCTTACACAGCAGTAAGGTTGGTTGCAGTTCAACTGTAATACAGTCTGCACCTTATGTGTATGATAGATATGACGCTTAATCATTTAGTGTCCGGGTGCGAGTCACCAGATGTGTGCGGCCAGCGAGGCTCCTCCCTTAAAGTGTCCCCATGCCTCTTGTGAATAAACTTGGATGGCAATAGTTGCTCATAGATCAGCAGTTGCATTTATATTATTTTTATCAGTATTTTAACCCCCTTTTGTTTTCAGAGCTTGGTGCTGAAGTGACAACTGTAGTCCTCACTAACGGCAATGAAGTGAAAAGAATTGCAGGTAGTGGGCCTGGGACTGCCCATTTATACTGGGTGACTGTCAACCTTTCGGCTGCTAGGTGGTGGTGGTTGATTTTTCATGGAATACGAATCAATGCTAACTGAATAGCTGAAGCTCTGTCTTTCACTTTCATCTATCTTTTATTTGTCTTAGTTAAAGTGTTGTGTTCATTCCATCCTCACGAGCGCCTCAACATAAATCTGCAATAATATCCTTAGCACAGTGAGTGTGCTTTGGGATTGAATGCTGTTTCCATTTCATCCAGCATTTGAATAAATCATGGGGCTTTCACAATTTAGCCTCCTGGGAATAAATCTACTAATCCATATTTCTCTTTCCTGTACGCTTGGTCGGTTCCCTTAGCTTTCTTTTCAAGTCAAATTCTTCTGACAAAGACTGGCCTCAAATGCTCCTAACTGAACCTTTTGTCTTTCAGAGCTGGAAACTGATATCTCCGTGGGACGAATAGTAGGCTCAGGTACATCTGTGGCTCTACCAAGTGAACCTTTTACCCTTTCTCCTTCTTTTGCCCCCATTTAAATACCAGTGAAAGAACCCTCATTGAAAAATTCAGTCACATACCCTCCTAAAATGTTCCCAAACAAATTTAAAAGTACAAACTTTCCAAAATCAGAGATTTTTTTTTGTCAGTATTTAATTAAATTGTGAATCGTGGAAATGTGCTGTGTGGCATTTCTTCCCTTCATGAGTTGCATTGTAATGAAATACTGCCCTCTGCTGTCTTGCCTACGAAGCTGTAAAATCCAGTCTGCTAAATGACGGTTCATTCAGTACATTGTGTTTACAATTGTACTTCTTTTGTACAACTCCACAGCTTTTACCTTTCCCCATTGTAATATCCGGCCGGGGGACTTGACCCTGTGCGCACACACACTCTTGTCGTCCTGGCTGCATTGGTAGAAGTCCTCATCCTCCAGGGCAGTGCCTGGATCCTTCCCTAATGAGCTGTCATGCATTCCCATTTTGCTTGTCTTTATCTTTCTCCTTCAGCTTTTCTGTGAAGACGAGCTCCACAACCGCAGGCGTAATACTATGCTCTTTCTTCTTTCCACTAATGCTTATCTGGTTAAAAGAAGTACAGTATGCTACAGAACTGTCACAAGAAAGTATACTCCTAGTTTGTATAGGATTATATGATTGCATAGTATTTTTATCCCACCGAAGTTAACCCAGCGTATTCATTTGTTTCAGTCATCTGTCAATCACCACACCACACATGCAAAACATCGGTGACAGTTATACTTGTATTACTTGTTTGTAACAGTACTTGAAATTATGATTTTGATTACATGTGAAGACGTTTTGTTTTAGCTGACATTCATAGAACCCGATTGTTTAACTACGTTCTTTTGTGGCACAAGCGGTATCATAAACAGAACAATGCACGGTGGGATACATTGTGGTATATAAGGCCCTTCGCACACTGAGCAATGTGGCCGAACTCGGCTGAACCAATATATGGGATTTGGTGACTAGTTTTCACGAGTGGCTGACCGTCAGCCATTAGTTTTCCTACGGTTAAAATTTTGAATTGCATGTAAATGCATATATATATATATATATATATATATATATATATCACACGAGCTTCCTTAAGAAAAATGTCTATATGCAAAATTCAACTGACCGATCGCCAAGCTGTACCAATTGTGTGTATGAGAGAGAGAGAGAGAGAGAGAGAGAGAGAGAGACAGAGAGATTTATATAGTCCAGCAAAAATTACATTTTCAGGTAGAGATGATATCCAGCCTCTTGCAGCCAAGATGTAAGAATACAGTATGTTTTACAATAATACTTTCTTATTTAGAATATCATGTATATCTGTGGATGGAAAACTGCCAGTATGGAAACTGCAAGCTGAATTGCCTGAGTGGAAGCATGGAACCAACCAATGGAACCAACTTACAACCATCCCATTTTTTTTTTTTAATATACTGTTCATCCTAATGAGGGTCACGGGTGAGCTGCTGCCTTTCTTAGCTGCTTTTGGCCGACAGGGAGGGTACACCCTCACATAGTACCCAGCCAGTCGCAAAAAGAATCTTAGTATTATTATTAGAATGTAGTGACAGCGTTCACTACAATACGCTCCTTCATGGACAACTGTGCCCTTCTGTTTTTGAGTCTATTAAAACTAAAAGAAAAAGGAACAGTTAATGTGCCATTTTAAAATGTTGTTTCTTTTAATTTTTACATTGCATCAAGATGTGCAAGGGCCTAGTGTTCGTCAGGGAGTCGACGACAGCCCGCCCCCCCACCATTGTCAAGTTCAGTCGCTTTCGGCCACGTCACCCCATTTATTGCAGTCTTTAGACCTTGCCTCTGTAGTCTATGTACAGTATCTGTTCTCATCACATCATTAAAAAATAGGGTGTCCAGAAAATGTGCACATACTTAGACCATTTAGCACTGAATGTTTTTGTAGGCTTAAACCATTGTGAAATAGCAATGGCAGCTCGACTTAGCTTTGAACAAACAAAATGTATCCTCAAATTCTACTGGAAGTTTATAAATGCACTCGTATACAGTCAGTTCAGAAGAGTTGGCCATCCCAGAAATTGGAAATAACTGAAACAGTTTGTTTGAAATGTAACAATCTCTGAAGATTCTATTGCATTTTGAAAATGAGTTGTACAGTGTTTGAATACTTGAGACTGAATACATTTTTGGGACACCCTTATATTTACATTGTTTTCTGTCTTCTATTTGGATTTTCCCCTCAATACCATAGTAGGCACCTACTGGCTCCCGATTTGGTTGTCCATAGGTGATCGCAAACTTTTTTTTTTTCCCTTCTCACTTTATTTTTGGACTCAACAGATTGTTTTGGCTGGCTTCTCCCTAACCTTGCTTATTCGTCTCGATCCTTTAATTCTAGTGCTTTTGTGTAAGACAGTGTTGGTCTCCAACTACAACAACTGCTGGTAGACTATGTGCACCGTCACAGATGAACCAGTTCTAACTAACCCAATATGTTACTCTCTGTCTCACTCTAATAAAAGGTACATTTTCCATCTTTTTGTCTTTCTCTTTCAGTGTATGACAAGCAGGGCTTTTTGCTGCAGTTAGACACAAAATTGTGAGTACCACTTTTTACTATTTATGAATAAACTGTAAAGAATTAAACAGTTTTTGGACTCCCCCACACCCCTCCTTCAGTTTCAATGGAAATTGTTTTGCTCCTGATATGCACGCCTTTGCCAGCATAATATAGAGAAATACTAAGATGCTTGTAGGCTTGACAGTAAGCTGCATTTTTCACAGATAAAGGAAATTTGTCTGTATGAATTTTGTATCCGTTTGCATGTGTTGCTTCCACCATTTGCATTCAAATACATTAGACTTTAGGATAAGGTAGTAGTTTTCAAACCCCCATGCTGCTTGAAATTGTTGGCTTGTTGCCCGGTGGCTAAAAATGGTAAAACCGGGGGCAGGTGATAGTGCAGAAAATTGGAAACGGGGAGGATTGAAAGTTAGTCAGGTGGCTGGGGGGCTGAAACGACCCTTCCCCCAGGGTTGTCTATGAGTATTAATATTAGTTTGATGATTTGAATCATTTGTGTGTGATAGGAAAAACAAAAGAAACTAGGAAGGGCGTGAATACTTTTTCACGGCACAGTATTTATCATTCCAATCAGTAAATGTTTAAACTATTGAAAATAAAGATTTATATTGGACCTTTATTTGAGTGGCTGTAAAGGTGCCACTGTTTGTTACATAGACACTCATCTGATATACCTCATTAGGTTTAATAATCCATCTCTACGTTGCAATGAGCAAACAAACTATAATCGTAAGCGGTTATCACCATCGCTCTTTGAGACCATATCTGTCAACACCCTCCACGTAGTAAAAACACTTTTTCATCACACTATCAAGTGTTATCAAGTGGGCTCATTATGTTACTCACGTCCTATTGATAATGACAATTAGTTATGTCTCCATAGAGTGTATAATGGCGGTGTATGTTTACCAAGTTGATTATGAACCTTCTAGTCATTTTTTTTTACTGAGGATTTGTAGACTTTTATCCAAACAGTTGCTGCTGCATCGGCCAACTGTGGCAGGTTGGGCCCCTCTTGCTTCTCCCCGTTTATTTGGACAGGATTCACAAAATACATCGTTATGATTCTGCTGCTAATCTGGAGGTTTTATTTTTAGCACTGCCATCGTGATTATTTGTACAAGGCTTCTCTGCTTTGTCTTGCCATATGTGTGACAAGCTGAGCCGTTGGGGAATTCTTTCAACTTCCTAAGCATCATTCAAGTGTTTTGTTTGACAGGTTTGGTTTTGAGGGTTGGAAATGTGTCACTATAATTAATAATGGTTGATCATTGTAGGAGTGATGAATCTTTGCTTCTGCTCTTTTTATTTACAGGCCACAGGAGTTGGCATACAAGTATGGCAATCTGAGCGAAGGCGTGTGCAAGCCAGGATATGCAGCAGCCAAAATGACAAACATCTATCCAAAGTGAGGGGGATTGTGTTTTTCATTTACATGCAATTTCAATTTATTTTAACCAAGTGAAAAGTCTAGACCATTAGAAATGTGTAACAACTGATTAAAATTTGAAGAGCTCTCCATATAAACCATGATTGAATATCACCGAAGTGAAACTATAAAAATTGGTCTTCATGCATGCCATGATGTAAGATGTCACTTGTCGCCAACTGTGCCTGAAGGCTTTTGAGAAAAACAGAGAAACCCCCACATTCCTCCGCAATCTTCTTCAGTTTCAGTCATGGTTCTATCATCTTGTTCCCAACCACAGAACTTTACTGGTGTCCTCACGGTCCTTCTTTGACACAAAAGAACCTTTGTAATTTTAACACAAGGTCCCCCATCTTTTCCCTATCAAATCCTGGATCTTCACAGACTTTCTCTGTGAACTACACTAACTAACTTCCTGTCTATCGTACCATGAGTCATCACCCGCTTCCTTGTATCCTACCCACACAGGCTAGAAAATCCTCTACAGTACAACTTTCTGTGATGTCGTTGGGCTCTTTTGATATCTTGGCGGTCTTATTTGTTGCCCATCACAGTTTAATCTGTAGGACATTGTCTCTTTCAGATTCTTGGTGCTAGGCTATTAAACGGCATGTTTTCTAGGCTTGTGGATCGTCACGTCAATACATCACCTACAGGAGCAATTTTCAAGACACGCCATTCAGTTTTATGGATTCAATGTTGTTCAGTGAGATATGTATTTTACTTTACCAACACATTTTAACAGGCCGTACCCATGCATGGTGTTGCTTCAGCATTCGCAAAAACTTCTCATCTACATTGTTTTTTGCTTAGGCAAAGGAGTTTAAATAATACTTTGACATCTGGTGGAATGGTGCGATTGTGTCGCTTACCTTTAAACTGCCGCTACTTTAGCCTGTAACGCTGTTAGTTTCTGTATTTCCTATTACCCTAATTCCCGCCGTATTGAGCGCACCTGGTTATAAGCCTCACGCAGTACATTTGTAAAGGAAATACCATTTGGTACATACATGTGTCACAGCTGTGTAAAAGCCCCAAGTGCCCACACTGAAACACGAGATATTTTCAAAGAAAGATGGTACACAGAGTTTAACGCTAGCGCCGCCGCCGCGCTAACAGGGCGAGTTAAAAAAAAAAAAACATACCGGTAAAAATCACTAAGACACGGCAGTAACACTCTTAACGCAGCGCTAACAGGGCCGAACTGGTAAAAGTCACTTCCTCGGCACATATTCCACTGGTCTCTCTTACTTTTCCGCTCAAGTGCCCCCTTGCGGCCGTTAGAAAAATTAACAAATTAGCCGCATCTCCACATAAACCGCAGGGTTGAAAGCGTGTGAAAATAGTCGCGCCTTATCGTCTGGAAATTATGGTAATCATGTTTGAATGCCAAAAGGTACATTTCTGACATTTCTATAAAGTGGTGGTAAGCATATGTTTGGCAACCTTGATTTGTGATAGTCTTATGTAGCCTAGTATAATAACCAACACTAGTGATGAGACTTGTGAAGGTGGTTAATGTTGTTGGTGCTTGTCTTTTTAAGAGCTCTGTCACCATCTTTTGGTATTAATGTGCAATCAGAAACTCCTTATAGTGGGGGGATTATTCACCTATTTGGAGCTAAATGACTCCATCAGATGCAGTGCTGAAGGTAAATGATAGCTTGGTTCCATCTGCCAATTCGCATCAAAATTCTGTACAGCACAGAACCCCCAATGGGAGCTCATTGATTACAACATTCAAGTGATCTACACATGGGTCAATTAGCACAATTACTCCAAACCCACATGTTGTCTACATTTCCATGCAGAATTATCCGTGGATCAATTTACATGTATGCATTTTGATGACTGTATTATTTGAAAGGTAGAAAAACAATGATGTTTAATTTTTCTTTTTTTTTTTTTTTTTTGAGGGAGAGGGGTGTTGAAATTAGTCTTAACGTTCCCGTGTATTGTGTAAATAGGTGTGGTGAGTAGTTTAGATGTTAGAGGGGGGAAAATAAAGCATACCCTCTAATAGGCCGGTCCATGGCTTCTGTCTAATCTTCTTTTGTTTCCTCCATTTTTGTCTTCTGACACTCATGCCCTCTTCAATCCAATTATTTTTCAGCTCTTCCCTCTTCGTCTCAGTTTTTTCACACACCGTTTGGACTGGAGAACTTAATCAAATAATGCCAGTAAACTTGAAATGGCACGGTTATGAAAATATTGCCAATGAGAGATTGCTTCTGCAAAGGAAATGAAGACAATGTGATGTAGCCCCTTGACTGTTTTGAGAGCCCTCACATTTTAACAACAAGTAGCCCCCCCTGTCTCTGCTTGTCACTGACAGAATGCTTGTTCCTTGTTTTAGTGATTTGTGCTGGTCCTGTTTTATTTAGAGGTCTGTGGGTTCATTAAACCTCATTTGTTGTACTACGACACAATTCTCACATGAATGTCTTGGCGTCTGGAAACGTCGAGAGGGCCATTGCTTGTCCTCTGCAAGTCGACCTCTCAGGGTTGCACGCTTTGAAGCCGGAACATAATGAAGTTAGCTAAAGACAGATTAGGGTGCATGGAAAATAGACTTTGTAGACATTACGAGGCTTTTGCCTAATTTCTACCATTTTTGGTCATTGTGCTGTTGAGCTCCACATAGTTCTTCTGAACCCCAGTGTTCTCACAACAAGCTATCCAGATTCAGATTCCTGTTAGAAAAGCCATCTCCAATCTTTTATGGAATATTATACACACGCAAATGAGGTTCCTGGTGCTTTTTTTTTTTTTTTTTTTTAAAGTGAACATCAATGCATAACTAATGTATATACTGCAACATTTAAAGTCCCTGTAGATTAAAATCATAGATGGGTCATTCCACTGAGGTGGTACACAATTTGTGACGCAAGAAAAATTTAAGAACTTGAATCATTTTTTAAAAAATGTGAGTAAAATTTCTTTGAAGTATACCAATTACATTTAGGGGTTCATGGGATAAAAACAAACGCACACACAGTGATATTGATAGGATAGTTATTAACATTATGGTATGCTAGACCAGGGTTCTCACACCTGTGGCTCCACAGCGAGCGCCATGTGACTTTCATCCCTCTGGTGTTGACTGTCACTTTGGAATGAAGAAGTATTTAACTTTTTGTTAATTAGGTTTTCAAATTGAAAATTTGAATATTACAGTGATCTTATGGTAAAAGAAAACTTGGTGTAAATAACTAAAGTGCCCCCCCTTTTTTTAATACATTCAATCCTCATTATATACACTTGATAATTTTGTTCTTAATTATTCAAATTTAACAGGATTTTTGACACTTTAGAAGACTTACTTGTTTTCACTTTACAGATTAGGATTTTTTTTTTTTTTTTTTTTTTTTTTAAAATTAGAGGTTCATTGGCTTATTTATCTATACATGTCCTCACAACTCATCTGGCACATAAGTGTGTTTTAGCTCTACATACTTGTATAAAGTCCCTACAATCTCTGGGCATGGTTCTGATGACAGTGGGTCTTCTGGGGCGTTTCATCCTTCCTGTATCGTCAATCAGCTGGACAGTCTGTGGTTTCTTTCTGACAGTTTTGGCAGAATCATACACTACTGCAAATATATTTGTACGACTCCATCAGTGTTCTTAGTGTTTCTATCGCAAAAGAAAAAAAAATGCAAAACTAGCCAGAAATTTAAAAAACATATGTTGTAAATGTCATTTTGATATCTTCTCTACTGTTGAAGAAAACCATTAGAGTGCTATCCGTGGTAAAACCTGGAAAGAGTTGCAGCAAATTCAGTGTCTTCCTCTTCTGATTTCCCCACGCTAGCAGTAGGTCAAATAAACACACATCTATCCTGCGGTCCCAATGAAAGAGGTCACCCATATCTCTGCACTCTTTTCGGGTGTGACTTTCAGGAAATGACTTTCTTTGATATTCCAACATCAATTTGTCATAGAGGGACAAATAGAGAGACACCAGATAAGGCAGAATTAGAATTTACAGCTTGCGTAGTTAATTAAAAACATCAGCCTCAAGTATCTTAGTTTTACAATTATTTGTTCACTTTTATGGCTCTCTTTCTATTCAATTATGCAGGTAGAATGTTTCTTTATGCAATCAGTTTAAGTTTTTCTGGACAAGTAAACACTTCTCCTGTCCTTTCCTTCCATCCCCTTTCTCATTTAAAGGTTCAGGAAAGCAGCACCCATGTTTCTTGACCAAAACTTCAAACGTCTCGCAAAAGTCAGCAATTATTTGCCTCCATTTGGATTCAAAACACAAGGTAAGGATATATATATATATATATATATATATATATTTTTTTTTTTTTTTTTTTTTTTAACCACCTTTCATCTTTTTTGTGTAGCCCATGAATTGTTTGTTCTCAGAGCTGGTCCCAGATGATGTAGTCATGCCCCTTCAGTGTTGGTGCTGCTGTTTATTTTTCCTAACCATGTCAGTGACCTCGATAAATTTAACTATTGCACATTCAAAAGAAGGGTTGAGCTCATCCGCTGCCTATCTACACACCGATTGCAGTTTGATAATGAGACTTTACATACATGAAACAAACCTGATACAAACCACTTTACAATGACATCTGACTGTAGGAGACATTTTATACGGGCTTCAATGATGTTACTGTACTTCTAAGCTTTGTTACAATGAATGTTATCTTTGTGTTCTCAGGGTATTTTTGTAACACAACACACATGCCCTCACTGTCACACTGGTTGTCAATTGTGCATACTGTGTAAGCTTTACACCTGTATTTTCTTTTCCCTCTGGACCGCCCAGGCCATCAGGATTCCCTTTTTATATAGTGTTTACTCGTATGTGGCGATTGGATGTGAATGTGTCTTGAATAGAATGCCAACACGTATTCTAAATCGGGAGTCATAGTTTTATCTCACCAAGATGCTTTACCAACTGTTCTTTGCACTGTGAGATGACGTCAGCCTATTATCAGTTAAGATATTCACAGCAAACAAAATGTTCTGTATGGTCTTTAGTCTCAAAATCTGATGCTTTGTTTTAAATGTGCACAAAAAAAAATACATTTCCCCCATTTGTTGGAAAGTAGAACCTCAGTTGTCATTATCATTCAGTTTGATGAAAACCAAATTATATCAAATCGAAAACATTATTTCGCCTGGAAAATAACGTATATCTACATAATCCCTTCCTGACACCAAACTGTCTGTGTGCCAAATGTGTTTAGAGAATGACTTAAGCTTTCGTGGATCGGTAAAACTGTTATACTGCATGCTGCTTTTTTTTTTTTTTTTTTTTTTTTTTTTTTTTTTGTGAAGTTCTGACTTTCGACAGGATGTGTTACATGGGTGCATGAGTGTTCTGCAGAGCAGACTGGAAGAGTTATTGCCTTCAGTTGTTAATCAAAGCTTGCACTGTGGAATTTGTTGAACCCTTTATACACAACTTATACATTTTTTAGACGAACACTCCCTCATGCGAGAAAATGAATGACATAGACACATTAATTTCATTTATTTTTAGTTTTTTGTTCAGTGGGACCTCTTTTTCATTATTAATTTGACTTCTTAGAATACAAAAAAAAACTGTACAAAAACTGGGACAAAATGTACGACAAATACGAATCATTCAAAAACTGGGGCATAAATCATTTCTTTGACTGCTTTGCGTATATTTGTTGCATCCGTTACTTTCCAACTAGGAAGTTCGTGCATGCACATCCTCAAGAAAATAGTCTATTGCGGAAGTGGTAAGTGGGCCAAATTTACTGTGTTTTGAGTGTGCAAGACACCTCAAAATGTGGTTCACTTGTGTCTATGACCTCATCTTGTACATATGCAGTTTGACGGAATGTCTGGGCATTCTCCTGATGACGTTAAAATAAGCAGTTCCAACAATAAATTACCTGCATTTCATATTACTTATACAAAAGGGGCTGCATTATCATGGGTGTTGGATAATTTAGCCATATGGAATACACTCGCTCGCATGCTGTTTTTGGCTCTCAAAGCAGGATGTAGCAGTAGCATTATGTCATGCTTGTATTTATTGGATACATCACTGACCTGAACTCTTTGTTAATTCCTAGAATCACCCCACAACAGGTGAGATTATAGGTTATTTATAGTATATAATTGCAAGCACAAATGTGATGTGCAGAGCTTGCAGAAAACAGCTATGATTGGATATTTTATCATATATAATATAATATCAATTCATTCCATATAACTAACATGGTTTGATTGTGACCTGTGTTTGGTGGGCGACCAGTCAAGGGTGTATCCTGCCTCTCACACTTAATCAGCTGAGATATGGTTAACCTTACCCCCGATCCTTGTGAAGATAAGCAGGATAGAACATGGATTGATGTGGGTATTAAACAGTTCTGAGGACTGGAGTTCAAATCCCGGACCTGCCTGTGAGTAGCATGTTGTCCCCATGCCTGCGTTGTTTTTTTCCAGGCACACTGGTTTCCTCCTCCATCTCAAAAACGTGCATTAATTGGAGGTTCTAAATTGCCTTTTGGTCTGATTGTGAGTGCAAATGGTTTTCTGTGTGCCCTGTGATTGGCTGACAACCAGTTCAGGGTGTATCTTGCCTCCTGCCCGAAGATAGCTGTGATAGGTTCCAGCACTCTCGCGACCCTTGTGTGAGGCTGATCGGTTTGGAAAATTGATGAATTGATAAAACAATAATTTCTGTTGTCGCCTTTCAAGTTGTATCACATAGGCTTACAAAAGTGTGGGCCAAAATACCATTCTTTCTTCACTAAATGCTTTGTACTGTTTAGGCTGCACCATTCCCAGCAAGGACTCTGTGTTTACATGTTGTCTGATACTTCCAACCTTCCTCTGTCATCATTTAACATTTTTGTCATTCAAGAGTAGTGTTGTGACCATTTACGACCCCACAGATTTTGGTCTGTGTCAGAACATACTCGACAGAAATATTTACATTTAGGTACTCTTAATGATTAGCTATCATGTCATCATCTAAAAATGTGAGTCCTACCCTTTGAGATTTGTCAGTTTGACTCGCTTGAATCCAGGTGTGGTCCTGAGCCATGTGTTTATGCTGCTCAGGGTGATGCTTGACAGCAGACATCGGCACCACATCCAAACAATGGGCTGTTGCTTTTCTCTCTCCTTCAACAGGTTAATCATTTCATCTCCTCTTCCAAATGGGGTTGTATATTGTCTACCTTGCTATATTAGGCTCACTTTAAATCTTTCTGTTTATTGTGGCCCCCAATCATATGACAAAACACCATTGATCAAATTGGAGTATGGAAATTGCCCAATGTATTCATTTGAATTTTCCTTGTTTTTTCACTGCTAAAGTTGAATTCCATTATGGCAGTACCGTCCAAGCTATCCTTTCTTGCACTTTTATATTGTATACTGCAATTTAAACTTGAATCCATGTATATTGCGGGTGGAAGAATTTCAAGCATGAGTGGCCTAAACACGCTCAGGAGAGGAGTAATCTATTGAGCGTCTAATGCTCAAAGCGTGACACTTGCTGAAAACGCTGTGGAACATGGCAGGAATGTGTGGTATGACTAAACATCTCGCTTCTTCACCCTGTGATCACGGGGGTTCCTGCCATGCAGGAAGATGAACTCAATATCGCCCACTTGACTCGTGTTTGTTTGAACACGGCATTCCTCTCGGAGTGCTTTTCTGGAGACTTTCTCCATGCACCCAAATACCTTTCTGAGCCATGCATGTTGTCTTCTGGGTTCACTACTCTTAATAGCTCCATCTTTATTTGTGAGGATTTATTTGGTCACTCCTTATGTTAACTGAATAAATAGAGAGATGAGTTCTCTGCTCCAACTGAGCTTTAGACCACTTACTGTAGTTTACTCTACCTGTACTAGTATGTGAAGTCCTATTGGCAGTTTTCAGGGTCCTTTAAAGCAGCTAACTAAATTTCACTATAAAACACTTGTGGATGCTGACCCAGATGATATATACAGGTTTTGTTTTTATATTCATAGTAGTCATGTCTTTCCTCCACAGAGAGAATCATAGACAGCATTTTAGCTACTACCAAAAACTTTGGATTAGGAGATGAACTGGACAGGTAAATGGTACTCCCGATGTCACAAAAGAAGTATTCTTTAATTTATTCTACTAATCCTTTTCTGCTACCTTTCAGTCTCAACTGTAAAAAATGCATCATTGTGGGCAACGGAGGTATCTTGTCCAACAAGTCTCTGGGATCCCGTATAGATGACTATGATGTTGTGGTCAGGTGAGACATTCATCTTAAGTCACTATAGTGCACTGCAATTTGTGTAAAAAGCTGTTTATTTAGAAATAGGCAAACAATTGAGCTGCTGGCCCAAATATTCCATAACTTTAGTTTTGACTATCATAGCCATGCAGATGACACAGTTATATGAAGCAGTGTCTCCAGATGTCAATAATTCAATTGAGGTGTTGTGCCACTGTCTAAAGCAGATAAATAACTGGATGAGCCAAAATTTCCTTCAACAAAACTGAGAATTGTTTTTGGCAATAAAAAAAAGATTGGTGTTTGTAAATACCTGGATTCACCTTTTGTAAATATCTGGATTAATATCTAAACTGTGTTCTGATAGATTTTGACCAGACCTTCAACAGTCATATCAACCATTACTAAAACTTGTTTTTACCATCTGAAGAACACATGTAGAGTGAAGCCTTGCATGTGTCAAGCAGACCAGGAGAACCTTATCCTTGGTTTTATCTCAAGTAGATTTGACTATTGTAAATGTCTTCTGACTGGACTCCCCAAAAAGAGGATTAAACAACTGCTGCTCATTCAGAATGATGCAGCTCGGGTTGTGACCAGAACGAAGCGGTCACAGCATATAACATAGAATAGATTTTAAAGTTCCTCTATTGGTCCATCACTCACTAAATTGTTTAGGTCCTGAATGCGTGAAAGGAATGCTAATGGAATACAAACCAGAGGGCTCTGAGATCAACTGACTCAGGTCTAATAATGGAGTGAAGAGTCCAAAGCAAACATGGTGAAGCAGCATTTAGCAATTATGCTGCAAAAAATGGAAGCTCATTCACTCGTTTTTTCTTCTAGGTTGAATGAAGCCCCAATAGCTGGTTACGGGAAGGATGTTGGGACCAAAACTACAATGAGAATTACCTACCCAGAGGGAGCTATTCAGAAGCCTGAACACTACGAAAAGGATTCACTTTTTGTATTTTCAGCTTTTAAACCACTGGACTTCAAGTGGTTAAGACAGATGGTCTTGAAAGAGAGATTGGTAAGAACAAATTTACCCCTTTTCATCACCATGTCCCACCATTAGATGGGCAAATTAATTAGGGCTTTAGACACAGAGGTACACCTAACTAAATTGGAATTGAACGCCAGATGACTTAACTTGAAAAATATGAAGCGCTTGTTTTTCACTGGGGTTATTTCACACGTTTAACCGGGATTCCACAAAATTATAAGTTCGACTATTTGAGTTATTTCTTTTTTGAGCTAAATATAGCAGCCTAACGTTTGATTACATTCTGTACAGTCCTTAACCAGGAAGTCCTTAAGAGGACATCATGAATGTCAACTCTTAAGGTGGAGAGGTTTGAGATGGTTTAAATTCTTAAGGAAGATTGGTTGGGGAAAGGTGGCAGGGCATTGTCTAGCTTCTATGTCTTTTGCTTTTCTCTGGCTTTATTATTCTCTCTGAAATGCGAGTTATTTGAGCTAGTGAAAAGCTCCAAATCAACAAGGTCTGGCTGACCATTTTGTCCTTATCGCTATTTTCTCCCTATTCATGGTCAATCAAAAGTTCTCAGGAACATTCCAAATGTCTCTACAACGGAGATTATTTCAAGGCCCCTCAGTGGTCAATGAGATGTTTATTAAAGCTTTTTTCAAATATATATACACACTGAGTCACCAAAAAGACTGAAACAATGATGCTGTTCAATGAAAAAAAAATAATTGGGAATTAATGTAACAAATAAATATACATATGCATAAAATATATACCTAATTCATCCACAGATGTAAATTATGTGCATTCAAAAAGAATACTCTGGAACCTCTTTGTTTCTGGTAGCCACATTTATAGAAACACAATTTCACCTTCATAAAAAATGTGATTTTGAGCGTTGCTTACAATGATCATGAGTCAGGAATAGACCAAAAAATACATGTGCAGTAAATGTAGCATTAAAAGAATTACCACTAAAATGGAAAGGCATTGAACGTGAAGTTAAATAAAGGGGTTGTACTGAAAAAGAGTGTCGAGATAATAGTGGGGAACGCTCGAGTGTATTGTGATAAAGTGCCACCAACATGCCTATATACATTTTAAAATGTTATGAAAACCACATATAAAATTATTCACTTCAATGTCTATACGGGGGGGAAAAATGGGCAGAGAGTTGTCATTCATGCACAAAGTTGTGGAAGTCTCACTTGACATCCCAGTGGTAGCCATATTGCCTGCTACATCATTTACAGCTCTCACACAGGGACAGTCGCCATTGAGAAGATGCTGTGCCACCTGCTATGGGAGACGAACAACAGAGATTTTTGGATTTTTTTCGACGCCCCTTCTGACACAGAAGCCGTTTTTGAGGAAAAGATCTCACAATCTAGTGAAGTAACTGGGCAATATTACCCGATCGTTTCAAGCCATATTTAGATGATAATTTAGATGATAAGCGGATCACTTCTAACTAACAACAGACTCCTCGACAATATGTATGACAGCATGTAGAGTACACAG
Organism: Syngnathoides biaculeatus; assembly: GCF_019802595.1. Taxonomy (NCBI): domain Eukaryota; kingdom Metazoa; phylum Chordata; class Actinopteri; order Syngnathiformes; family Syngnathidae; genus Syngnathoides; species Syngnathoides biaculeatus. Next base: position 13,472,076 of record NC_084652.1, read on the forward strand.
GAGGACCCATGCCAGGAGAAGTAACTGGCCGGTGGAGGGGAGAGCTCCTTTTTCCTCCCACACGCGGTCAAACCACCTCCCCGCCCGATCAACCTCCACGGCAATGATGAATGCCGCCAGCGAGCGATGAACAACACCGCCGACCGCAAACTCCGACGCATTTATCACCGCTAGCTTCCGTATTTTGAGTTATGACGCGGATCTTTTGTTACTTCTGAGAGGATTATGTCGTCCTCGCCCCCCATCCTCAGCTATTTTTTTTTCCCCACTCTATACACACCTACCTGTCATTTGGAACACACGAAGCTCTCTCCCTTAATCCATTTTTCACGACGTACCTGGTCTTTTGGAAATGTGTGAAGAGTGAATCCATCCTCCCTAGTGTTCGAGCAAAATCCAGCAATAGAACGAGCCGGGATTTTGTCTAACACGCAAGAAAAAAGAGCTACTTTCCTGTCGGTGAACTGGTATAAACACACGAACCCGCCAGTGTGGGTGTCTGGGGGGAAATAACGTCACTTCCTGCTTCTTCTCCAAAGCGAATACCTCGAGAGGATTTTCATGGTGAGAAATACAAAAATCCATATACGACAACATCATGACGTGTGGCGAAAAAAACTGATGTGTCCATTCCGGCTGCTTTTTTTTTTCATTAAAACATTCTAAAAATCATGCTTTACGTGTCAGTGGCACTTTAAGAGAGATCAGAGAACATAGCTTTGTTGGTTGTTTTGACTTTTGTGGTAGGACAGCGGGAATGCCGCATCTTGCATTCAACTCTGGAGTCTGATGCTGAACAATGTTTCTCTTCCGATGATTATGATGGAATTATAAAAAAACTTGAGAGATGGAACTTTGTTTCTTGTGCAATATACTTCAAGCCCCTTTTTCAGGGTTAGGTTGCAGTATTTTTTTTTCCTTTATTTATTTAATGACCTCAATTTGTAGTTCTGAGTCATAGCAGTGAGTGCTTCCAAATTCTAAAATGATCACTTACCTATTTAACTGATGTAAATCAAATTAACATCTCACCTTTTTAATGAGCAGCAGTTCTTAAAACTGCACGTACAGCGTCCCGTCAAATCATAAAACTTATTCAAATTTTTGTCACATGTGCGAAGTACGTTTTAGCGGAACAAATGGGGGGGGAAAAAAAATACTGTGACTTTCCAAAACAAAGCTTGTTGCCAAGGCAACAATCTGTTTGACAAAAACCTGTTTTTCAGTCTTAGCCCTAGCTTGAAAAGAACTGTAGTTTTGTTAAAAGACTTTTATCCTGGCTTTATTTAATCTTACTCACACCCAGCACTGGCTAATACATTGCAAACATAAACACGAGGGTATTCTTCAGTTTGTATGCACGTGTCCTGTGTGTTGTCATTCACACATTTCTAGCAGTGATGCAGAACTCTTTAGGCCCACTGCACACTGAGCAACGTGGCCGAAACTGAATTATGTAGTTTGTGTAGGATTGTGCAACTAGTTTTCAGAAGTTATTGACCGGCGGCTGCTGGTTTTGCTTTAATTCTGAATCGCCAGCAAGTGTCTTTGCAACATTCAGTTATAACAGGCAATCAAAAGTGTATTAGCTTTTACTAAACGTCTGGATTTTAAGCGTTCGCAAACCCCAGTCTTACCAATGGCAAGCTGCGTCCTTAATGTTGCCATGTTTTTGCAGTTGAATAGTAAATTATCAATAATAGTAATGCAATACAGTATATTCTTTGTGGAACCTCTAAACACGATTCAGGATCTTTCTTTTTTTTTTTTTTTTTTTTGCAGCGCAATGTTAAATTTACAGTGCTCAATCGCTTAGTGTTTGGTCACTGTATACCAACTTAACTTTTTTCGCAATGTTCCACTCAGGCCTGATTGCACGATCTGCACTGGACTTGGCATACTATGGACTATTTTATATTAATACCAATAAAAGATCTTAGTGTTCAAAGGGTGAGGCTGGGGGGTTTTCATCAAGGATTTTCTTTGTAAAACCTTTACAATAACAGCTAGAGGGGATGTGTTGAGCCTTTTCAATCTCTACAGTGCGTATGAAAGCTAACGTAGGGCCCATTTATGCTTTCATTTTAAGGATAGTGTATAGAAGACAGCGTCCTCTATTATCTCACTTTGCCGCTGGTTAGTGGGCTTGACTTTGCTGTGCTTTTGTGGCTTTATCTCAGTTTGCTGACCAAAATGAGAGTTTCTGAGGCAATTATCATCTTTTATTCAATGGGCCTCCTCTGGCCAACCCTTACAATCATATTCATGCACTATACATTAGGATATTTAGAAGAAATTACTATAAAGAATTACTCATCCATGATGCTTTTTAAATTTTTTTTTCACTTTTTTAAACAATCAGATTTTTCCATTGCATTCCAATGGTCTATACACTTTTCATTCTGCTGTGGTCTAACCCAACGTTGATTGGGTAATACGTAAAATGATTTGGGGAATTCCAAAACTTCTAAATCCCTCGTGTATTTGGGGCCAAGATGCTTTGGATGTTTGCACATGAAAACTGTGATGATAATGACACTTTTACTTTTAACACCCACTCCCACCCCACACGCACACACACACACGGACATTTCAAGCACATGGCTCATAAAAACAGATTAGCTATATTTGCTTTAAGTACATTTGCATTCAATTATTAAAAACAGTTTTGGGAATTGTACTCATGTGGAGTTTTTTTTTTTTATTTAACTTATGTGCAGTGAATTTAAGTTGTTTTTGATAAACAGGGTTCCATCATTACAATGTTTTAATGTCGTTTTGGTGGGACTGTATTGAGGTGGTACTTAAGGAAAAAGTTTGACAGCCACTGTTAGGTAATGTGACATTTTGTAGAATGTGAATTTGTTATAGTGGAATTCAAAAGGAATCATCTTCCCATTATGCATTGCTGCTCCTTTTCCATTTTAGTACTCACACACTTGTCTTCATTCTCATAACATGTTTGATCCCCCGTTTCTCTCATCTTATGAGAAGTCTCCTTGCCCTTTGACAGTCAGTGTCTTGCGCTAATCCCGAGCATTAAGATCTTTAGTGATGATTTCTATGGCTGTGATTTTCCTCAGAAGTTAAACTTGAGATTTGTAAAGCCTGTTTTCTAGTTGGCATGGAAAGACTGAAGCCTGGAATTGTGTTAAAGAGGGGTTGAGTCCAATTAGGTTGTATTTCCACAACGACAAAAAGAACTAAGACTAGACAAATAGCCATTTTAAAGTACCAACATGGACCAATTAAGTGGATGATTTAGGGTTGCTTTGACAAGGACAAACAATGCTGTGCTGACGAGAAGCTTTGTTGACATTATTTAATTTTTCAGTAACATTGCTGCTTAAATTTCAAGTATGGAAAGTTCAAATTGGAAACGGATGCGAGTCCACTTTTCTTTATAATGCCTGTTTTTTGTTGTTGTTTTTTTAATACCCTACCACGACCACTGAGAACAAATTAACTAAAGTCATCCGATGGTGGCCAATGTGTTATATACAAGGAAAAAAGACAAGCGTCTTTCATTTAAAATATTGAATACAATAGAAGAGTAGTATTAAAATGCCAAAATTAGGGTTGCAATCATTAATCCAATAAGTTTTCATTTTTCCAATTTAAAAAATAAATAAATAAATCGTCCCAAAGAATTTCTGCTGTGGCTCTTCAGAGGAATCATTTTTCCAAATAGACTGCACGCACTACCCCATGAAGAAACGAGTTTGCGTGACATCTGTGAGCCAAGAGGAGTCTGTAAAAGACTATCCAAATTTTTGGATTATCTTGCACTTAACAAGGAAGATAAAAGGCAATGTGTACCACAATATCACTTTTACAATCACCAAGACACGGAAATGCGTCAATGTTTGAGCGTTACAGCTTAGCTAAACAGCCAGCCAACTTTGTATATATGTGTTGTTTAATAATGCTAATTTTGCCATGTAATTCTGCAGAGCTCATTTTGCAATTTTTGCATCTTATTTTTCAATTCCCAGTTAAAGCTTGTTTTAACAGGTGCTTCACTGAAAAGCAGACAAACACCACATACTATTCTTTTTCAAGGACTACGACTTATTTAACAATAAAAAGTCGCAGGATAAGAGAGAAAACAATTTTATCTCAAACACAAGTTTGATGACATCCCAAGCAACGACTCAAGCTACGCAGTCCATGTTTAGAGCTGGTCTGTTAAGAGTTGAGTGGTCTAGGACCACTTCTGCGGCTTCCTGTTCTGTCTGTTTTCAAATGCCACCGGTGCAGTAGTGTTTCTCTTGTCTGACACTCACACATGGGTAAGCAGTCAGGCCAAGTGGAGGCAACATCCTGTTCCCTTGAGGGTGTTTGCAAAAGCTTTTTGACTGCTGCTGCTGGCCTCGCTATTTCCATTCATTCTAACCCTAACTCACAGCTCGCATTTAACCTTTTTCAATGTTGCTAACCGAACTCTTAATAGTAGAGTGGTCCATTGACTTTACAAGTTTAATTCGCTCCAGGACCATGCTTGTCAATTAAAGCACTTGTATCTCAAGTCCTCTTTTCCATTAAAATTAATGGATATGACATTAATTTGTTCCATCTTCCCAGAAAACACCAGCGAAAGTGTTTTTGAGGAGGGGAGCAGTACTGTATTATATTATTTCTTTGTTTTTATTTTTAAATATGTGATTATTTAAACAGTTTATACGGGACGATTTTGTGCTTTAATGCCATTTGACATTGTGCTGCTTTTGGTCTCTATGCCATGGCCAACAGGGTGCAGTGTAATACAGGCAATCATAATGCAGGATTCTAAAGTGTTTAACAATTAGTGACTTGGTAAGCTGCAGTAGTATTGTTGTTTTTCACAGAGGATAAGGAATATATCCCTGTTAGTATTGTCACATTTTTTTCTATGTGTTGTGGTGCGATGCCATTTTTGTTAAAAATAGCTGCCGTTTAAACGCGATTCTGTTTAATCTTTTAAGAATGGTAATAAAAAGGTTGACGTAAGCACTTGGCCTCTTTTAGACATTGTTTGACTTTCTGCTGCTTGGCGTGAGGTTTGCTGCCACCATTTAGTACTCATCACTCAAATTTTTGCTTACAGCCCAAGACAAATAATTGGCAGAGCGATAGCTCCTATCTCAACGTGTACGTTGACTCACTTGGAAGTCGAGGCACGACTATGCTGTATTATACTGCACATTTTCACACGAGAAAGGCAGTCATGTGGGGCTCTTAAAAAAAACAAAAAAACCATCACAAAACCTTAAACAGAATACAATCACTTCTGTGATGTTGGGCTCACTTTCCATTGTACATGGCTTCTTTTTGGGGGTTTACTGACAAAAATGCCATCACCACCGCCATAAAATGTTTCATCTCATTGTCTGGGTGTAGGAAAATCCTTCTGAGAGTTACTCGAAATGACAGTCCCTCTCTAAAAGGGAAAAGATTGACACCCACCCCACCACTTTTATTCCCATCGAAAAAGAACAAATGACATAAACACCACTCAGCTGTTTTTTGGCGGGGAGATAAGTCTCCAAATTCGTGCACTGACACTGATGCTTTTTAGGTTTATTACCTGACCACAAGTTCCATCAACCGCGTAACCTACCACAACACTAATCTCTTTCAGCCTACCGCAGTAATTCTTGAGCTTCACTCACCACATTCATTTTCTACTTGTGTACACACACACACACACACACTTTCTTGTTTCCCACCAATCACTTTCACAATCCGTCATGCCTAAGTGACTTCTGAAATTGAAAAACCACTTCATGAGCTGTTGAGCATTCACTTGACATGCAAAATCCACACAGGCAGGGCCGTATTTGATGCCAGGTTAACAGAACTATGAGGCAGATGCGCAAAAGAGTCGTCCACCATGCCGCCGCCATAAAACTATCCACCCATTTCGCAAGCCGCTTAGCCTCACAAGAGTCGCTGGAGTGCAGGAGCCTTTCCCAGTTAGTTAAGTTTATGAGAAAGGAGGACTTCAAGCTGAACTGGTTGCCAGTCAGTCGAAGGGCATATTTCAAGCTTCAATTTATGAAATGTATATCTACCCTGCAATTACCTGGCAAACCATACGGATTGTACCCCGCCTCTCGCCCAAAGATATCTGGGGTCGGGTCCAGCGTGCCCGTCACTTTCGTCAGGATAAGCGGTCCAGAAAATTAATGAATATTTCTAGCGCCATAGTGAATGCATTTTGTTCCTACTTTATAGTTCTAGATTACATAATAATGTTAAATTTTATGAAATGAAGATGAATGTTTGGCACAGTTCAGTTTACATGAATTACTTCTTCCAGTTTAAATTTATTTTTTTAAGATTACTTTTTGAAGCACCTGAGTATTTCCAAAGCTCTATATCAAGGACAGCTTAAATGATTTCGAACAACTCAAATAATCTGACCAAAAAAAAAAAAAAAAAATGGGATAAAAGAGTTTCCAAAAGAACAATAATGTCTATTTGGATGATTTGATCATCATTGGTCCCGATTTCAGAAAGGTTGGCGACCCCTACCTTCCATTAACCTAGTTGCAGGCCAGAAATGGCTCGCGGGAATAACTTTGGAGAGAGTTTGTGAAGCTCATCAAAGAGCTCTTCACTTGGTCACCATTCATTCTGTACATGTCGGGTGAATAGTGTGCAAAGTGAGGGTGTGTATTGTGTTTGTGTGTCATTTGGGTTGTCGCTGTCTTAAAGTAAAGAAAAATATGGGTTCGTCTTTATTCAGCGCACCCAAGAAGTATACACATCCACACATTACTAAATAGATTTTTGGCAAACACAAGCTGTGTTGACAGGAGAGATGAGCTGTTCCTGTTACAGCTTGCCAAAAGCCCAGAGCTGGGGCTGTGTTCAAAAAGAGCCGCCACTGTTGTTGAATCCAGCAGACTTGTTTGCCTCTGCCAATGCACACATGCACACACGCACGACAAGCACACAGTCATGCTTGGATGTATCAAAGGTAGTTAAGTAAGCGCTATTTGAACAGGTGATTCCCATTTACATCTTCTGATCTGGCTGGCTTTATTCCTTTTAGGAAGTCACACTATTGGCCAATTCAATGACACGTAGCGGGTTTGTTTCCTGGGTATTTGGTTTATCATCTGACGTGGTAATGGCCTTAAGGAAGGTTATTATCATTGGAGGCATGAAGCTGTTGTCAGGAAAGGCTAATGACTATTTTTGTGGAAGCTTCCGTGTTGTTTTGTCCGAGTGAGTACATTTTATTAAGTCGAGTTATTCAGTTTAGGTGTTGCTGACTGTCCAACAGGCTTACCAAGCACCCAATGATGATTCCTTTTATGTGAAGTTTAAAAAAACAAAAAACAAAGTCTTGATCTCTACAGTGCCCTTGAGTCAAGATGTGATTGGAATTACTTCCTTTGGAATGTCATATTCAACCTGTGATGTCAGTTCAGGCTCAGGTTTCAGGATTGCAATCTCGGGAGAAGTCAGGGGGGTAGATTTTATATTTAAATTTATCAATATAAATATGTTGGCACTCCATGTTATACATGGGAAGGAGTTTAAAAGACAGCCTTATTCATTGACTACAGTCACTATATCCAGATCGATTTGAATTTGTCACAACAGTTTTTGATTTGGAACATGCATGCTACAGAAACACATTAATATCCTTGGGAAAATACCTACCGATTTGGTGCGAGGATTAGAAAAAAGGGGGAAAACTACAGTCAGGAAGTTATACTGTATATAAAGAAAAAAAAATGGATTTCAATGACTTCCATGGTTGAGGTGAAAGAATATTAGTTTTTTTAAACGGTTGTTACTCTGCTCACTGAAATTTAGAATACGTTCAATTCATGAGAATTTTGACTAAAAAAAACTAACATAGTAAGAGACTGTCTGACCGCAAATATTTCTGAATATTTACTGCATCGTTAAAAGTGATGCTGATAGAAATGGAAAAAGTGTTGCCCATATTAATAGTGCAAACCTGCAAGCATGTGGTTTTGCAAGTGCCAGACCCCAGTGCTGTATATGGATGGACCCCAAGAAACATTTAAAATGCACTGCAGATAAGAGTTTTGCTTTGCTCACAATTTATGCAGTAATACCCTTCTCCCACAAATGAAGTTGGTGTACAGCCCCTCAACCTAACTTCAAAGACATTAAAATAAATATTCATATTCACATAGTGTTTGAAGGAATCCACTTCCTGGTTGACTTTGATGTTTCAAGACTGGGAAACTACTCTGCTTCCATTTTATTTTAACATCTTGGATTTGAGTCGTTTTCATTGTAAGGCTTTCACTTTGACATGACATACATGTCTTTTTTTCCCTCTTTATTATGTCCGGCTCACCCCAGCGAGGCACAGAGGGTTTTTGGAAGTCCGTGGCCCAGCATGTCCCTCGTGAGCCCAGTGAGATGAGAATCCTCAACCCCTACTTCATCCAGGAGGCTGCCTTCCAGTTCATAGGCCTGCCCTTTAACAATGGCATCATGGGAAAAGGGGTAAGTCACATGGAGGCACACACTTGCAGCTTCATGATGAGCCAGCAGTCAAGAATTACCAACATTAAGATTGGAAATTGCCTTATAATTTCCTAATTTGTGGGGAAAGCCAGAATCAGGAATTTGTCTAGGATCACAGAGAAGAGACAAAGTATCCACCGTCTAAAAGTGATCGAGAGTTGGCAGTCAGCAGAACACAAAATGCTCCCACCTGGTGTGGAAGATATCTTTGAAGAGAGGAAAAAAATAAATAAATAAAAGGGGAAGGAATAGACGGGAATGAATCAAGCTGCAAGTTTTTATTCATTCATTCATTCATCAGGAAAGCTGCAGATCAATATTTCCCCTTTGCTTACATGTATGGAAATGGTATAATGTTTGTCACATGGCCAAATATTTCTGGTTTTCCTTTGCAGCTCTAAGTGATTTGCTCTTTACTTTTTACAGGCACCTCAGAAGGTCATAATTGTAGCTAATTGTTACAAGAAATTAGTGTAAGAGAAATTACCGCACATCACTTTACCCATGACACTTTAGTTTATCAACAAGGATAAGTTGCGAGTAATCAATACCGTATTTGAACACATTTCAGCTCACAAGTGAAAATGTCTAATTTTGACACATCAGAAGAGTGTTAACAATCCGGCCATATTCGAAGTATTAGTTGATCGGCAGTAATATAAAATGTGGCGTCAAAAATTTTAAAAAATCACGCTGTTCTCTGTGCTCTGATGCGGACGTGTCCCTTGAATGCGCTGAATACATGCCTTGCTCAAATGTCAATCAAATACCCCTACTTGGACTTGAAAAAGATATGCTGCTCCATATAGCATCTTTCTTACACTTACATAACTCCCTTTGTCCCGTGAAAATATACTGTATCCGCTTAAAATCTCCTGTGGCTGGATCCCACCGGGACGAGGCATTCAAAAGCAATTACGCCAGCATGAAGCCCCTGACCAGTTGCTTGCTGTCTCAGTCAAGCTGGACTCCAGAGTGCCTGACTTGGCGCTGTTTTAGCCACACCCAAAAAAAATCAGGCAAACTAATGTGCTGAAACAGTTTAATGCTGGAGCTACCCAGTTCAGTACTACATAGTTCTCAGTACTTGCAGTCCTTGTTTTCAGCAATTATCGTCAAACTTATGTATTTTGGAACAAATCTTACTTCCAGCCATCTATTTTCCAAGTTGCTTATCATCACAAGGGACAAAGGAGTCCTGGACCGTATCCAAGCTAACTTTAGGCGAAAGGCAGACTAGACCCTGAACTGGTCGCCAGTTAGTCGCAGGATTTGGGAATTGATCCCTCACTGCCTGCACCAAAGTCAGGCGTGTGCACCACTACACAATGAATGTCTTAAATCTCACTTCACTTTACTTTAATTGAAATCCATTCTCTCGTGTTGACGCAATGAATCTCCACGTCTCTCTAGTCACTCTGACCCATTGAATTGTGTTTTTGAGCCCTGCATCAGCCGCTTGTATGCGTGTGTGTTGGTTTATGTTTACGTGTGTAGCTAGAAAGTAAAACGGGACTGCTATAAGTGAACATCACCCGGGTGCAATGCTCTGCGGCTCTCCGAACACCTCTTCAATGAACCCAACATGTGTTCAACATGTGGGCATCTGGTGGGGAGTGTTTTTCCTCATTTGGTATTAGCACATTAGTATTTCTGTGTATCATTGTGCTGTTGTCCCACGCTGCAGTTTTATCCTCTGGTCTTTTTTTCGGCCCTTCAGCCCTCTTTCACCATGTCTTTTTGAGCATCATACTGTATGTTTATGTATGTGGAAATGAATGAGTAGCTTGATTGGTTGTACCGGTGTGTGTGTGTGTAAATTAATCTGTATTAGAGCACACAGTAGGGGGTTGGCCATCTGCTTGTTCAGGTCCACGTACCCCGAGGGCTGCAAATCAGAGTAATGATTTAAATGGGGCCTCCCTTCCACTCTTTCTTCTTTAAACAAAACACACACAGAATCAATACACCCCCACCCGCAACCACCCCCGTGCTGATGCAGCCCAAGGCGATTAGGAAGCACAGTTCAAGCCTGCAGATCACTGTGTCGTACAAGGGGTCACGTCTTCCAGGTAACGGTTAATCACCAAGTCTTCAAAGTCAGTTAGTCGTGCCGGAGACAAGTAAGGAAGGGGATAAGGGCAGGAAAGGAAGTCGGACTGGACAACAAGTGAGGAAAATTCAAAATGAGTTGAAATTGATCCTGAACTTCTGTATCTCATTTGTGACAGAACATTCCAACTTTAGGCACGGTTGCCATAACAATGGCGCTGCATAACTGTGACGAGGTGGCGGTGGCCGGGTTTGGCTATGACATGAACGCACCTCACGCACCCCTCCACTATTACGAGGCCGTCAAGATGTCTGCCATCAAAGAGGTGAGTGGCATTTTGTTAAAATGCATACATCCAAAATGCAGTGGTACCTTCACATACAAGAACCTCCTATTGATTGCAGTAGTAAACGGTCAAAAACCACATACGCTCATTTACAAGTCAGCGCCATTTTATTAGTGTTAATTTACTAAACTTCATGTGCCTTTTCCCCTTCTATCCTCCATGATCCATGTTTTTGTCTGCATGGTTTATTACATTTGGGAGTGCTTTGAAGCTGCATTTGACAATTAACTTATTAGTCAGTAAAGTATAAATTCTTTTGTCAATGTTTGGGAACATTTGGAAAAATGGAAGAAAAAAAAAATAGATGGTGAGTTTATATACGTATCCACATTTTCCTCATTGAATTCCCTTGACTATCGCTCATTGTCTGGCCTCTTTAAATCACCTATGCCCGTCCTCACTGTTTACACTAAAAACCATTGCAAGCAGCAATGTCACTCGAGCACTGATGTGTAAACCATGAACACTGATGATAACCTTCCTCTAAACTCCCAGTGAGCCGCTGGCATTTATCATGTTCATCAATGCGTTCATTATCAGCCATTCATTGTTGGCCATGTGGAGCACTTGACTGTTGCTGTCGTGTGGCCTTCTGAGACCAGATAATGAAGTTAAAGTTTCTCATCTGGGTGGATGTGTTTCGAAACTTCTTGCCACCTGTCCATTAATTTTTGTGCAGTTTGGCAAATTTTCTCAATTATTTTTGTTTAATCAAAATATTTTCTTCATATGAAGGGTTTACTTTTACAGTGGTACCTTGACTTGGGTGTCATACACGGAAGGATATTTCAAATCTTAAAGGTGTTTTAATCATGACAGACTCTACACATTATCTATCTATCTATCTATCTATCTATGGTGCTCCAATAATCTTGACACACAGTGTGTCAGACACAAAGGTAATGTTCTACCACTGACAAAAAGACCTTCGAAGGAGAAATCTCATTATCACAAAAATAAGAAATAAGCAGACACTTCTGCAGATGCGCTGATGTTAACGGAGTGTTTCTAAAGGTGCCACAGACGGGAACAAATTCACTTTTGTGCAGAAACTAATAATAATGAGGCCATTTAGTAAGACTTAATCATTTTGAATGCATCAACCTACTATGCTGCCATAGAAGACATCCCTGCTTATTTCATTATGACTGTGCCAAACTACGTTCTGTATGTTGCAACACCGTGGCTTCAACGTAATGTGGGGAGAACTCGACAAACCTGCCACCAACTGTCTCCAATTAAAAATCTATGGTGCATTATTGGTTACAAAATGCAATGGAAGTCGGACTCGGTGGACTGTTGAGCAACTGAAGATATACGTACATCAAGCAAGAATGGGAAAGAATTCCACCAACAAAATTTCAGTTCCCAAACGCTTAGTGAATGTTGTTAAAAGGAAAGTTGATGTAAACCTGCCCCTGTCTTTAGTTTTGCAAGCATCAAATTTAAAATGAGTAATTGGCAAAATAAATAAATAAATAGATAAATCTTTGTAGTGTAGTTGAATATAGGTTCCAAAAGATTTGCAAATCATTGGATTGTCATTTAAATTTTACTCAATTTCAATTGAGGTTCATCATTTACTATCAAACTAAACATGAAACAGATAATTATGCATCTGGTAGCTAATGCTAACATATAATGTAAAACACAATTGACAGGCTAACAGATAGCATTGATTTTCGGCCAGTTTGCTCGGTATGCGGCGGGCCTAATGCTTAAATCCACATCTGTGAATTTTGTGTAACCAATTATTTGTTTCTCTGATTGCCCCGCAGTCCTGGACGCACAACATATCGAAGGAGAAGGAGTTCCTGCGCAAGTTAGTGAAAGCCAATGTCATCTCCGACCTCACCAATGGTATCTGATCATACAGCCATCTATTCTGCTTCCCCACGGACTACCGCACAGAGGAACCCAGGAAAGGGCAAAAGAACCCCCAAATGTCCTGGTGGCCTCCACAATACGAGGGTTTTCATATCAAAGGAGATTGCTTTAAAAAAAAAAAAAAAGTTTAATGGTGACGTGCACACACGCGTGCCTTCTGAACCAAAGACGCCGATTGATTGAAGAACGAGGTAACGGGGAGGAGGGCGACTGGATCCACCCACTTCCTTTCAGATGCGCCGACAATTTTACAGAGTTTATCACTTTGATATCCGGTACCACACCAATGAAGTGACCTGCAGAAGTCGGGCGAAGTGGAACAAAAGTGGAGACTGTGCAGGGACGGGCCGAGTATTAGCAGTGCCAAATGTACCTCGAATAGAGGAGAGGTGGCGCTCCTCTCCTTTTTGCTGCCTGAATGTATTCACCTTCCTCAGTGTAAATAGCAAAAGATTTTTACTTTTTAACAAGCTGTTGCAGCAACATTCTGACCATCCTCTGCCTCGTTTCCCCACATTTTGTTGCGGTCCATTTTCCTCACACAAGCCGATGATGCAGTATGTTGACATTATCCTATAATTTGCACTCATGCCCACAGATCCTCTCGAAAGCCCCTTAAACACTTAGATCTTTATTTGGCATCCGGTGGTGAATAAAATTTCTTTAGGCTTTTTAAAAAAAAATAAACAAGTAAACTTCAATTCTTTTTAGCAACGTAGTGTTCCCTAAATTTAAGAAAAGTACATATAAAAATGTCACACACCACTAGACAAAAATATCCCATTTTTACAGGCAGCATAGTTCTCACCTAAGTCAATTCAGGGTAAAGTCAATTTAATTTCGACTCTGTTACGTTTGAAAAATCTCGTGCCACACGGCCAAACAGAAATGTTACAAAAAGTCTTTATACTGAAATAGTGATTGAACACACCACAGTTGACCCACAAATGTACTTTGTCGTGAAATCTTGTTGCATGAATGACAGAGCATTAGATTGTTCTGGCTGTCACTACAACATGTCGGTGTCATTTATGGTAAAATTATTTTTAGACCAATTAAGCGACTTTCTTATGGAACAGTGATTGGTAATCGCTGCTCTGAGTGAAAACGAGAACCAAATTATTTTTCTTTTGGAGGATCAATCTTCAGCTTGGCATCCCTATAAGGTAAATCCCAATCACTTCCATGTGCACACTCGATTTTTCAACGGCCCGCTTACTGTCTGCACTGCCCCTCTCTGTTGTCGGTGGACTGAATGTTGAAGCCATCCTACCCGTTGCTGCAGATCTCATCGTGCTCTAGAAATCTGTGACACTTTTTGATTGTTGAAGGAAAAAACAAAAAGAGGTATATTGTTTTCATTATTTATTTAGTTACTGAGACCCAGCGTTTGGATCACAGGCAGGCCTGCTTTCTTTTCTCGTCACGTTCTGAGGAAACATTAATCCGTTTGACTTGATCATTGTGTGCTTCGTTTGTCCGAGATTACAGCAATTTGTGCGGCAAAAGCAGCGTTACAATCCGGGAATCGGGTATCCATTTGTTTCTAAAATCCCTCTTTTCTTTCTCTCTTTCTCTCTCTTTTCACGACACTCTTTGACTCCCACGTGTTTTACGACTGCAACATGTACTATTTCTGTAGAACACAAATCAACAATATCAAGGCAGAAAAGTTCCAAGTGCAGTGCAGTCTTGAGATGCGAGTGACATTTGAGTTTTTGAGATAGTGAACTCAATTCCACTCACTTCACAATAAGCAGGAGTTTGGCAAATAGTGAATTATTGTCTCCGTATGCTCTAAAACCCGCTTATAGATGCAGTCTAACAAAAGGATTAATTCCTTTTAATGCTATTTGCCATTACAGTCTGTTTTTATAAAGTATGCTAAAATGGAGTGCTATTTTCCTAATTAAAACATTTGTTTTTGAGGTGGAAGGAGTTATGAGCTTGATTTTGGAATAAATTAAGCTCTTATCACAAGGCACTGCTGTATTTTCACTCTGCGATGTGTACTGTATTAATATAACACAATCAACAGTTCCAAAACAGGAATAGTCCAAAAATTGTCCAAATATATGTTTGCTTGCCAATTTATGAGCGACACAATCAGTTTTGTAATCCACGTGTTTGATAGTTGTGGAAATTTCTGGATTTGTTTGTTTCACTCTCAATTGTGTATGTGCCTCCCCCCCTTCCTCCCCGGCAGTACTCACTCACCCGCGCTTCGATCCCAGATTGTTACTCTGAAATTGTTGCATCAGATGCGACTTTAAGAGAACTCTTAGCAGGCGCTCACACTGTCTTACATTTTCATCTTCTGGAAACTGAAAGCGGAGAAGCGCCGCTGAGCCACTATGAGCCGTCAGCTGCATGTTATGTGGGAGATTTGGGTCCGGTCCATTTCATATCTGCTGTGTTGTGTGTGCACGTGTGTATGTAGATGCGATTTAGGAACATAGGAAGACACTGGTTGTCTTGGATGTATTTTTTTTTTTTTTTTTTGCATCGTCACTTTCTACTTGCTACTGCTGTAAAATACATAATACCCATCTTACAAAAAGTTACAAGGTCCACTTGGAGGCCTTTTTGTAACTCCTCCAGTCTCTTATCAACCCGCTGATGACGTCAAATACTCCCTCTCGGGAACATCCTTGCGGGTCCTTTAGACCAGATGTTCTCAGAGGATGGTGCTCATCAGCAGGTTACGACAGAGACTGGAAGAGTCACAGAAAGGCATAGAAGTGGATGTCCTTTCAAATGTTGTGACTTTGATATTCGCTCCTGAAGTGTCAGGAAAAATTACTTTGAAAGGGTCAAGACAAGATCAGATGAAGTTCACCTGTGATTGATCTCGTGGAGTTTAGCTTCATCGCAAAATTTCGCCCAATATTTTGAACTTTTTGAAACTATTCTGTCATTGCCATGATTCCCTAATATTCACTTTTATTAAGTGAACTTCATTTTTTCATTCAATCAAATATAGGATTGTCATTTAGATGCATTTGTTTTAATGAAACAGTTACAAGGTGTAATTACATTTTGTCATTCTATCAAGAAGGATGCTTACCCCTATTTCATGTCTTGCAAAAAAGTTTTTGGGCCACCTTATTTTGCCCAGCAAGAAGCGTTTTCTCACAGAGGTAGCACTTCATCTACTGACCAGGGAAAATGGTTCTGTCGTGCGTTTTCTCGTAGGCTTTTTTGAAAGCGATGTGTAGGAAAAAAAATGCAGTGAGTATTTAAAGCGTTTGTTGTCAGCGTGACCTTCAGGCTGTTGCTCATCAGTGTGAGGGGAGAGTGGCGTTGTCATCACGATCTGATAGTAGAGCAAAGACTACACTTCATCTGTATGTGACCAAAGCAGCAGACACACCGCCAAACAAGTTTCTGAAAAATTTAGAAGTGTGTGCTCAGAGCCACATTTGCAGAAACAGGCAGATTTATTTGGGTGTTTAATATCTTTGGTTGGTGTTAAGCTATTTGTATAAAAGGGATAAGTCAATTTTCTATAAAACACAAGCTCGAGAGAGGAGTAGGTGAAATATTGGCAATATGTTTGAGTCACATGGGGAGCAAAACGGTGGCCAGTCCCAAGTACATTTTTCCTTTTCAATTTTTATTTCAAATCAAAGCTTTGAGTGATTCGTCTGGTGGCCTTGAACGTACCAGCAAGAAGTTGTTTGGTCCCTTCTGACATCTGCAGTTCTCCGTCTTGGTGCTGTGCCACTTTGGCATCGTCACACATCAAAGTTGGGCTGTCAGCTTGTTTGACACTAAACAGACTTTCAGTTGACGCGCTGTTTTGTTTTTTTGGGGGGGGGGTTTAGAATTTTTTTTTTTTTTTCTCCTCTCCATGCAGTTCTCGTTCAGCTGGACCAGGCCCGAATCTCCTTGAAGTCGAATGTATTCAATCAAATCATGCTGATTATTTTATCTTTTTTTCCTGCATCATCAATGGCAAGTGATCAAAAATGGTGTTACTTATCTGTTTAAATCCAAATGTAAATTGCTTTATGCGACTCTATTAAAAGGTTTGTAATGGACCCAGTTTGACTTGTTTTGTTGTGACCAATGAGCTAGATCTGGTTTCAGGGTTGTGGCCTGGCGGGACCTATTTGAGACCTGTTCCCCATTCTCACACAGACACACACACGTGCACACAACACACACCATAAATGCACAACTTGTCAGCTGCACTCGTGAAAGTCGAGTTGTCTTACATGCATACGTGGACATCGAAAACAAACCAGAGGAGCGTCTCTGCGAGCAAGCGTTTGCCGCGGCGCCAAGAGGTGAGGACAACTCCCCGAGGGGCCTTTTAAAACGGGGCTCTACTTAAGAAGTACAGATATGTGTGGAAAATAGACGAGTAATACTGTAGTCTTAAGTACAGATGTTTAAGGAAAAAAAAAGTTAAAACTAGAAGGGATTCAATTCATTTGTTTCAAAATTCATAAAAGTAACACTTTTATAATTCCATAAAATCTAGTTTTACAGTTTAAAATACAGCAGGTACACTAAAGTTTGCCAGTGTTGGTGAAAAACGTTTATCAATCCTCAGCAGTTGTTGCAACTGCTGAATAAATGTTCACGTTCATTTGCACTTAGTTTTTAACTCTTTGTATATTGAAAGTATTTTTTTTATTCTATGTGCAATATGTTTTTCATTGCAATGTTTAGTAGTGTTATTTTCCTGAAGCGTAGTTTTAATGGTAAAACTGGGTAATTAAAGTATAAAACCTCTTGTGCTAGATTTTGTATGTTGGTCATAGTGGTGGTTTGGAACAGATTTTTTACATGGCATTATGGAAATTGACTAGATTTTGCTTCACAGGGCACATAAAATCATGTGGCGGGACAGATCTGCCCCCCGGGCCTTGTTTGACATATGTGCTGTAAAAGGTTTGAGAACAACTCTACCCAAGATGATTCAAAACAGCCTAAGAAAAGAAGAAAAAGAAACAAAATATGTAAAGTTTCACCAAGGGATAGGCATCATGCTGCTACTGAGAAAGCCAATGTCTTGAAAGAAGTAACTGCTCTATTTAGACAAAGGAAGGGGCAGAAAGTACAGATGTTTTCAAATTTAGGGAGTAAAAGTAAGTCATTTAAAAAAAAAAAATAGAAATAATACAGATAGCTGAAAAATCCCCACTCCATTGCAGTAATAATGCGTTTGTACCTAGTGACTTCCCAGAGCTTTCCGAGCTCCACTAGGTGGGATTGCGCGGCAGCAGGATATTCGCCACCTGGGATCTCCCGGAGGCGGTCGGCCGGCCGGCCAACTGTTAGTCCAGTGAACGGCCGCACCGGTGAGCCTGCACCTCTTCAGTCGGTGGGCCTTTTATTCTCAGCGACAGATTCCCGGCCCCGCCTACTCTCTGAAGACTTCCAACGGAGAGGCCGTGACCCCCAGGCCTGAAACTGAACTCTGTGTAAAAAGAGCTGGAATGGCCAGAAAGGGGGGGGGGGGGGGGAGAAGAAGAAAAAAAAACGGTGCGTCATCTTTCGTGTCACTCATTCAGTCAGTTTACCCTTGGTACTGTGTGGAACCACATTCACGTACCGTGTTTGAGTATATCCATCATAATCCTGAAAGATCTTCGAGCCTCTTTGGACAAAAGTATTAAAACACACCTCTTAATAGATTAATTTATCAATCATTAGGCTTTTTATCCCCTCTTTAAAAGCAATGAGTACTAGTTCAACAACATTTATATCCATCTTAAAATGTATTAGTATGCTTTTTGTCCTCAGTTGTGCATTAGTTGAGCTATTGTATTGGTAACCTTTTTTCTTCTGTGGTGATTTTTGTGGGAAGCTATCCTCTATTTGCATTCCATTTTTTATGTTCAAGAGAATGATGTTTGTAATGTAAAAATTGTGATTTGGTGACATTTGATCACTGCGGAACTATGTTGAAATGGGGGAGGAGCTTCATTTAGTTATAGCCTTGTGGAATTGAAAAGCGTACGTGAATAAAAAGCTCTTTGAGCATTTATTACTATTCTTGATATCCAATTTAAGGTCCATTTATTAGTCTCTGTAAGGACAAAGAGCGTACTTGTACTTGGACCTTAGGCTGAAAAGATATCAGGGATATCAAATAACTGCTCGAGCTGCTTGACCATTTATTCAACATAGCATTTCTGCACACGTGTAGAAAAACTTTGGAATTCTAGTATGACAATTGCATGTTACTAGTAAAGTAAAACAAGTGGGCATTTAGGTCCTACTCATAGGATCCAGCAGGCTACTAACGTATGACACATGCCGAGTAATGTTACTAGTAGTTTACGTATCAGGTTTAATTGCGTTTTCAAAGCCATATGTAGCACTAGTAGTGAGGGCGGGGGGGGGGGGGTAGTAGTGGTAAAGTTAGCCTTCTAGTGTGTTGAATTATCTATCTACTGTAGTCGGGACAAAGAGTACTAGTACATGGACCACTATTGAGGCACGGCTGGATGGACTCGCTGTGGGAGGGCTTCAGAGCCCTGACCTCACTACCATCCAACACCGCCTTTTATGAAGAACTACAACACGGATTGGGAGCCAATCTGCTCCAACATCATTTTACCTCTGACCCCAACCCCCCAATCGTTCCTCTGGATGAATGGACAAAGGTTCCCAGAGAAAAAGTTCCCGAAAGTGGCACTTTGTCTATATATATATATATATATATATATATATATAAATTTTTTTTTCCACATTTACTGAAATTTTGAAGAAATCAAGCAGATTATTGATCTCCCGAAAGTAAATCAATAATCACCAGTGACCATTGTGAGGATAAGTGGCATAGAAAATACATCAAGTATGGAGCAACTGGCGAGTAATTTCTGATGTTTTATTATTATTAAGTACCAAACGGACTTTAGCTCAGTGTGACTAACAGTCCCACTTCACAGTTTTTCAATACACAACTAATAAATACTACATTGTATACACAATAAATAGTCTTTGCGAAAGCTGTTCACTTCTTTGCATTCTCTTAAGTTTTATGGTTTCTTTATATAGCGTGATGCTTTTTATTTCAGTGAAAATATTAAAAATATTAACTCGTGCATCCTGAAATTTCTTTCTGAGGTTATGCAAGAGTTTTGCATTCTTGCACCAATTCTCTATCAGCTTTGTCCAAACATTGTCCCGCTCCAAATCCTCAACCAACACTTTGCGACTTCATCACAGCTCGCGCTGACAAATGATGTTGACTCACTCGCTTGTTGCCTCTGCAGCAACTGGACAACTCCTCCATTCCTTTGCGCGTATTTTTAGCCCCGCGCTTAAGTTCGTAGAGCACCACCCTGCGGACCTCTCGGAACGTTTGGTAACTGGTACTGGTAGACTGACAGACTACTAATACTTCTAACGAGGTGTAAGATGTTAAGTATACTTTTGTATCACTAGTAGTAATTGCTGAATGAGGCACACTAAGAGTAAAAGTTTTGCGCTACTTTTGAGCTCTGTTTACACAAACTTGGGTATTTAGGTCCTACTCGTGGGTAAGAGGTAATTGCTTGGAGATTCATTTTTATACACTGATTTTATTGATTGCATCACAAATGTGTCTAAAATATTTAAAAAGAATTTGGAAGGTTAACATGACACAGCCCTTTGCTTTTAAAAGCTATCTGTAGGCCGGTGGCACCATGTAACGGGTACCATGGATAGCTGGCACTGTGTTTGTAAAATTTTATTTAATGACACCTTAATAAGTGAGATTTTTTTTTTGGGCAGATTTTTTTTTAAATCAGCAATTCAAAAACATTCGGGGTCATGTGAGAGTACAGCTAAATATGATATAATGTAGTACATTCGTTTTTCCACAACAGCTATGCGGTGAATGTGGTCTCCACTTCTGCCACTGACTTCACAGCAACACATGAGGGGTGGGGTGGGGGGTTCATGTTAATTTTTCGAATGTTGGAAAAAAGGGGCGCGTTTCGAAAGCAACTAGTTATGTACATATTGCTCCAAAAATGATTATGACTGGAAATGACTGTCAGTTTCATTTTCTTGAGCAAAAAAAACAAACATGAAATGAACTTAATGAAATGTGGAACATTTAGACCACATATGTCCTTTAAGTGCCATTTTTTTTGTATTAAAATTTTAAGTACAATAAAGTTGCATTTGATCTTGGTTTTCAAACATTTATCGAGCTACATAATTATTATTATTTTATGGGGGGGGGGGACTAAAGCCTCTGCCTCGTTTCTGATGAACACTTGGACTGACCAGTTACTGTATTTCAACGTTGCTGATTATGATGTTACATTCATATTTGAGGTGGTCCTTGTCGCACACGATGTAGTGCGACGTCCCAAGTGACTTTTTCTCAACCAAACAAAACATCAATCACTTGTTTCTCTCCCCTTTGAGGCCATCTTATTATCCGACTGTACATTCCCGCGCGTCACCCACACGAAGCCGGCGCATTGTTGTCTCGGCTACTATTAATAGAGACGTGGAAAAGGGGATCCTCCCTGCATTTGTGTCTGCCTTTTGCGTGGTGAGTGGGCTCTCGCCGGAGAACTGTTTACCCATCCTTTGTGCGGGGCAGGCCTCAACTGTTTGCCGTGTAGGGAGTGCCTCGTTGTTGTGTGGAAGGCAGAGAACGCTGGAGCGCCTTCAGGGCTGGCTACATTCTCTCTGCTGACCTAAACACTAGCACATGCACTGACTTACATTTACACTTATTTTCAACATTTGTTCCATGTAATTGTATTCTTTTATTTCCAACGGTCTATTATCTTGATTTTATAGCATTTCTCCTGGTGCTGGCGTCACAGTTTTTCATATGTGTATGTTTTATGTTTTTCTCCAATCAGATTTCAGGCTCTGAGTGTTGCCACGTCAGTGTCATCAGGTAACTTCAATTAAATCAGCAATAAAAGTTTGTTTGATTTTTCTGAAACATCCATCCATTATCTGAGCCGCTTCTTGTCACGGACCAACGACGCATGGGCGGACCCAAATGCAGGACTCCAAGACGAGGACAAGACATTCGGTGGGTTTTATTATAAACGAACGTTGTGCACAACAACACAATCCGAGAAGGCAAGAATCCAATTTTAAATTTGCCTCACAGGGCAGGCCCACAAAAAACACACCCGAGTCCGCCGAGTGTACCGCTACACCATCAGCGACCCTAAAAATTTTGCAAAAACCATCCTCCCCTATCCCGTCTTCGAGAACAGGATTGGTTGCCAGCCATTCACAGTGAACTCTTCCACAAATAACAAATGTATTGTCTTATATTGGAGTGACTTGTACTTTCTTTTCCTCGTCAGCATGTAGGACGCAGTCAGCAGGTGGCTCCACGTCACAGCTGAATGACATAGGTGCAATCAAACAAAAAATGGCGGTGATTCTCAAACCCATGGTGGTGCACCTGTGACCCAATGCAGTTGATCAATCTCAGAACCGCCATCAATGTGAGGCCAGGACATCACTTACCCAACTGATAGAACCGATTCAATATTTGCTGAAATTGTGATCCAATATTGGTGCTCCCGGTGCTGCAAAGTCTCTTTGTGAGTAATGTATATTTTGTAAACTTCCGGCCATTCTGAAACATCCATGTGCTATTCGACAACTTGTCGCCGAGTGTTCATGTTCGCTATGGATGTCTCGGAAAGACAAACACAGCAAACATACATATATGTGTATATCTTTTTCAATCAACTTTTGTTTTAAAGTTATGTATGTTGGCTCCTTCTATGTAGAAGAAGAGGAACTATGAGACCGGGAGATTTCCCAGTAAGCTACGTACCCACTGTTCCCCGTCACGCCGGCTACAATTCGCTGTCATAAATTCACCGCCTGTGACACCAGGCAGGGTTACTTCAGGCCAGAACCGAACACGCAGCCAATCCAGTTACGCTTTCTTAGTATGTGACGTCACATGACGAACAAAGCGTAACTGTGATTGGTTGGGTGTTCTGCCTGGTGGAACGGACGATGAGTTTTAGACAGCGATTTGTAGCCATTTGAATATCCATCCATCCGTTTTCTTTTGCCGATTATCCTCACAAGGGTCGCGGGGAGTGCTGGAGCCTATCCCAGCTGTCAACGGGTAGGAGGCGGGGTACACCCTGAACTGGTTGCCAGCCAATCGCAGGGCACATTGAGACAAACACCAGCACTCACAATCTCACTGAGGGGCAATTTCCAGTGTCCAATTAATGTTGCATCTTTTTGGGATGTGGGAGGAAACCCGCGCAGGCACGGGGAGAACATGCAAACTCCACACAGGTTAGAACCCGGGTCCTCACAACTGAGAAAGCCAACGCTTTCCCAGCTGAGCCCACCGTGCCGCTAACGGTACATTATGTCATTATCCAAGCCGCTCATCCTCACAAAGGTTGCGGGAAAGCTGGAGCCTATCCCAGCTAGCTTCGGGCGAAAGGCAGACTACACCCTGAACTGGTCGCCTGTCAGTCCCAGGGCAGATATCGACACCATCACTGAGCGGGAATCGATCCCACGCTGCGTGTGCACCACTACACCATCAGTGACTCCCAATTGAATATTAGACAGCGAATTGTAGCAACTATTGAAAATGTGATCACTTTTCATTTCAAATCCAAATCTTGTTTTCGGTGGTATTTCAAATTCAAATCCTATTTCTCTTCAATTTTCTAATCCCGGGGTCACCAATCTACTTCCATACAAATGGACAGTTGTGTTAAAAGTTGGACCCGGCATTTTTGTGTGTGTCCCAAATGTACGCCTAGCCACATGTGAGCTGTTGTTTTGGAAGCAGTCCACCTCCATCCATTCGGAGCTGGCTTTAGAGGTAAGGTGTTCCTCGATGTGCCAGGGGGGGGGGGGGGGGGGGGGATAACTCCCCATCCCTGCCCGGCGCCTGCCTCTTTTCCTCCTCTCTCCTCCCCCTGTACAACAAAAAGACGACCGAGAGCCTATGTAAGTGGGAGGTGGGAAAGAGAGAGTGAGAGAGAGAGAAAAGTCACAACAGCTTTCACTCTGACAGGCGGCGCGCTCCCTTTTACGCACGGCCAACAGCACCGCGGGCCATCGGAGGAAGACTGCGCCGCGCTTCGGCTCACTTCACCGTGCGGGGCGCGTAAACGCAGACGCCCAACATTTGGATACACTCCTGGAGAGGGAGGGGAAAAGGCTTGTCAAGATCCCTAAACCGGATCGCTAGTGCGTAAACCAGTTTTCACATTTTGGAAGCTTTCGACTGAACTTCAAGAAGAAGACGCGTCTACTCGCTGGAAGTTTTGTGTGCCTTGTGAGACTTTTTTCATCCCCCCCCCCCCCCCCCACCCGCTCAGCCATTAAAGCATCCACGCTGACTGGAGGCAGGACCGAACAGGTTAGTGTGGCGCTGCTGCGAGGGAGAAAAAACGGCCTTCATTACGTGAAAAGCACGCTTGCTTGTTGTTGGATGTGAGTCAGCACAGAGGCTGCAAATTGAGGACAAATATTTTGTGCATGCGCGCGCGTGTGCGCGCCCTCCAGGTCGCGGCTTCATTTCCAAACAAACTCCAGTTTAGATTCAGTGCGCGTGTGTGGTATTAATTTTCTGTACAGTGCCGGGTAAAAAGTCCCAACTGGCTTTCTGGAGTGCCCATTCGTCATCTAGTTTTGGTGCAGACTTTATCTTGAACGGAATGTTATTTTTCGGTAATTAACTCATTACACTCGGATCTATGTCAATAAATCAAAGTATATGAGCGATGGCTAGTCCAAGAGCGAGCACATTGTGCATGTGAGTGACAAATAACAGTGTAGTGTAATTGATGTCGTGCTGTCTGTTTGCTGTTTCTGATTGCCCTCGGAAAGAAAGACAGAAATGTTTTAATGACCGCTTAGAACAACAAAACTAATGATGTCTCGAGACTTCTGAACAGTACAGAGAACCCCGGTTTATTGATAAGTTCCAGACCTAACCCCTGGATAGCGGAAACCCCACAATTTAAGAAAAAATATAGCGCATCTAAAAACATTTTTTTAAATAATAGTTTTACCCCTCCCAATTCATTATAACATATTAAAACACTATTGGAGAATAAAAACGGAGACGATTAAACATGATTTTTTTTTTGATGAAACACCTTGTTCTTCAAATGAGAAGCCCAGCGTGCTTACTTCACGATGTTTATTTGGCACAATTCAAGTTTACCGTAAAAACTGACACAAAATATTATCATACACTGCATGGTTCAAGATTAGCTCAACCAAACGGAAGTATGTGATCTTATTGCGAACATATAATTTGAAATGCCATAGACAGGCTAACGATAGTTTAAAAAAATGCAACTTTAGCATACACGAAGCAGCAACACATACAATGTACTTCTTGCTCCCTCTTATTGTTCTATTTCTTGCTTCTTCAGCTTTCTTCTCCCTTTACTTCTTCTTCATCTTCTTCTTCTACCTTCTTCTCTTGCAACTCACTGGTGCCCGGCACATTGCAGCACAACATGTTACTACAGTTTAAGGTTGCAAGTGAAATCTAGATTTACCGGTAAACAATTTTTTAAAAAAGCCATACAAAACAATCCCTTCAAATCCTGCAATATGGCGACTGTGACAGTAGAAGGGTTCACTGTATTGTTGTTTTACGAAGAACCGACCGCTAGTCACATGAATCATTTGTTCTGAATGACGTTGCAAACCAAACAAGTGGCAAAGCATCCATACATTTTAATTTGCTCTCATGTTTGGCTGGCAGCACGGTGGGCTCAGCTGGTAAAGCGTTGGCCTCACAATTCTGAGGACCCGGGTTCGATCCTGGCCCCACCTGTGTGGAGTTTGCATGTTCTCCCTGTGCCTGTGTGGCTTTTCTCCGGGCGCTCCGGTTTCTTCCCACATCCCAAAAATATGAAACATTATTTGGACACTCTAAATTGCCCCTAGGTGTGATTGTGAGTGCAGCTGTTTGTCTCCATGTGCCCTGCGATTGGCTGGCAACCAGTTCAGGGTGTACCCCGCCTCCTGCCCGTTGACAGCTGGGATAGGCTCCAGCGTTCGTGAGGATAAGCGGTGAAGAAAATGGATGGATGTTCGGCTGTTTACATCTTCTGCGCTCTTGTCTAGGGGGCTGAGATCGCGCGAGGCCAAGAGGGTGGCGAGGGAAGGCCGAGGCTGGACTCAGCCCCAGAACGAGGTCTCGTAGCAGGAGGAGGAGGCTCCTCCGGCCGGCCCCACGCAGATGGATTCTTCGCGTCCGCTCCACCATCAGAGGAGACGGCCATCTCGGAGCTCCCGCGTGCTGTGACGACGACGCGTTAAAACATGACACGCTGCGGTGGACGCACAAGTGGATCGGTGACCCGGCGGGGGGCACGGAGCGCCCCCGAGCCCCTGCGCGCCCGCCTCTGCACGTCGCCCGGTAAGGCGGGGCGTCACATTTGTGTCAGCACATTGTCATGGTGATTCTATGACAGCCTTCCTGATAATCAGGAGCTGTTTTTCTGTTTTTCTGGCTGAGAGCTGTCATTTGTCACTGTGTGTTTGCTGTGACAACACCGGCTCATGTTGGATGGCTTTTTCATACTGTGTTGCTTTCACCTGCCAGCTGGTTCGCTGGCCGCAGGGTGGGTCAGCGTAACCTGGAGGCAACATTTATGGGGCTGAATTTAGAGTTTATTTGAAAGTTTGTGTGAAAGGGACGCAGACTGGGAAGATGATGAACGGGTTTGTGAAGCTTTTTAACGTTGAGATGGCTTAAGAGGAACTGTGGGGCTGTCAAAGCCCTCTTCCAGTGGGAACCTCAACTACGGGCTGAAAGTCTTTATATTGCCCAATCAGGATTTGCTTCTATTACTGCTCTTGTTGGGGAAATTGTTTCAAAAGGGTAGAGTAAACTTTAATGAAACTTATCCAAATGTGTTAATTTTGGGGGGAGGCTTCATCCACAATTTAGACAACTTCCCTTTTTTTATTTCAAATAAAAATGAGAAATATCTCAAAATAGTGCAATGTTTGAGAAAAAAATGTTGGCTTTTATTAAAAAGGTTTTTGAATAAATATGTTGGGGGGGAAAAATCAAGAATATAGTTTTTACTTAAAAAATCAATCTTTGCTACATTATTTTTTTTTAATCCAAAATAAAAACTTGAAAGTACTGATAGTTTTTTTCCACCTTTTAATCTTCATGCATGCTGAAAATAAAAGAAATGAGTTGCCCTGTAATATATAAAATTGAGTTTTTACAAAATGTTTAATTTTTTTTAAATATCTCAAATGTTTGTATTTCCTTTTTACGTCCAAAATAAAAAGAAAGAAATAAAATGGTTTGTAAATATCCCC
Source organism: Syngnathoides biaculeatus (assembly GCF_019802595.1). Lineage (NCBI taxonomy): Eukaryota > Metazoa > Chordata > Actinopteri > Syngnathiformes > Syngnathidae > Syngnathoides > Syngnathoides biaculeatus. Next base: position 13,499,150 of record NC_084652.1, read on the forward strand.
ACACATTACTTTGAAATTGTATAAGGTCCAAACAAGCTTAAAAATACATGCATTGTTACATATTTTCCCCCTCTCCAACCTGCTGAATAGGAAAAAGATAAAAATTGAAAATTGTATAATTGACTGTACAAAGAGATGAAGGCGCACTCATAGGATATGATCTCATAGGTCATACAGTAAATACGATAAAACTATAAATATCCCATGTATAGTAAATGACTCACACAAACATCATCATTTTCAAATCATTTTTTGTGATTGCGGCTATGCTATTCTAAAAATGACACAAATCTCCATCTTTCCCTCTTTTGTCTACATTAAAATCATTTATTTTTTTGCCAAAATAGCACCCTTTGACCCTTCAAGGCCACTGTACCTCTCGCACGTCTTAGCCCAAGTTGTGTCTGCGTGATCGTCGCACACAGGAACGCCATGAAAAGATTTTTATTTTTCCTCAGGACCAGTAACGCTTCGTAATATTTGTCTCGCTGTCTTCTTGTGCCTGTAAAAGTCAAATCTACACTCAATGTGAATGTTCGACTAAGGGGGTGTTAAGGGGGTGGGGGGCTGCTGAGGTTCCAAACTCAGGGCCATTCTGTCGAGTTTTTATTGTGGATAAAAGGAATAACAATTGGGATTAGTGCATTTCATTCAACAGAAACCGTATGAAAATCTCTCTCCCTCTCTCTCGCTCTGTCCAGTACCAGTGAGGGGATCAGGCGCACTTGAAGTCTTTTAATGGTGATGTGTTATGGCAGAACAGTATTCAGTGAAGTGTGGCTTCATTCTCCCACGAAACTGTTTTGATCGCGTCGGCTTCCTGAGCTCCTGGCTGTGAGCCCAACATACGTGACCCTTTCTTTTTATTTCCAACCTTAGCCAACGGCTTTCTCTCTCCCTCTCTCTCACACCTCTGTGTCCTTCTGTGGAATGTTGTTGTTTGTGTTTTCAGTGTCATTTGTCAGGATTTGGCCTCGTCAGAACCTAGAAAAGAAGGCACCTGGCTGACTCATTTGAATCCGTGACTGAGTCAGTGACCCACTGACTCACGCTCATGTGCATGCGATGTGTCATGGCTGAGGAACATAGGCAAGGCAAAGTGCTAAGGGGCTGGGGGTCAGGGGTCGACGTCCAAGCTTGGATTTCACTTGACGTCCTCTCCTCTCTGTCGCGGCTTGAGATATGTACTGTAATTTCCTTTCCAGCCAGCTTCCTCCTGTAAAAGGCTGGCACATTGTGTGGAAACATCTTGAAACAACCTTGCAAAGCAAAGGGGTCCCATTTTTGCCCCCTTATATTCTCAATGACAACCAAGGATAACTTCAAAGGGTGAAGCACACATAGGGTAATACATAACACGGTAATAAACACCGTAGCCGAGCTAACAAACTTAGACAAAGTGGACAGAAGTATGAAGAATTGGAGACAGCAGTTAGCACAAAACTTTCAGGCTTCTGCTAGAAAGCAAAGCATCCCAGGGAAAGTCTACTAGAACATCAGAACTTTAATCGGTAGCAGCTGTGCGCTGACTCCCATTTCATCCTCATTCATTTTGATCACAGCTACATCCCTAATTTGTAGCGAAATAAGTGTAACTGGGTAATTACGTATCTTTTATGATAAAAAGCCTACAAGAACCTCTGAACTTTATTTGCACTTTAAAATGGTGGCAGGGCTGCGCTGGCTATAATTTCACACGACTTTGAATGTGACGTGGTTAATTCTGAACACATCAAAGTAAGGAACTGTATCGAGGTAACTTTAATTGCGAATAAGTAACTGCACCCAAGTCACTATAACAAAGTTACTAAAACAAAAGAATAAAAAAAATGTCAGGAAAAGCCTACGAGAACAACTTTTACCTCATTTTCAGGGGCACTCTAAATGGTATCAGTTGTGTCCTGACTTCTGTTTAACATGAGTTTGAATGTAATCTCATCCCAGTGATAAAAGGGTGTGTATACTTATGCAACCACATTGTAACAGTTGGTTATTTGCAGGTTGAAGCTCACATTAATGGTGGAAAAGGTGCTGGAATAATTTTTTTCTCGTATATCCCCCAAAAAAGGCATTTGAACCAGTGTGTGGAGACTTTTTATGCCTCGTAGGTGTGCCTATTTTTGAAGAAATGATCGGGCCTAACTTATTGCCAGCTAATTTGCTGACCCGAAGTTCCGGCTAGTTAACCCCCGCGGGTCTGCGGCGCCCAGTTTGAGAAGCCGAGCGGACTTCTCACACCGCGCCGTCCCCCGCCGCCGCAGCTTTTGACTTCCTGCAGTCAAAGGTCACGGGGGTCGTCGGCCCCGCTGAGGGTCACGTACAGCCAGCCAGCGCGCTTCCCCGTGATGTGTGGTCTGGTTTCTATTAAGTGGCGGCAGGGCCCGACGAGACGGAGCAGCGGTTTGTTGCTATGAAGTGTCGTTTGGATCGCCGGGCTCACGGCGAGCCCGTTCCAGGCTTGCAGTTAAAATGACAAAATGACTTAGCATTATGAGTACTCATCTGCGTACTGTACTGTGTATAAAGATCCTCTTTAATGTTTAATATGTCGTCTTCAGCCAATTATCCGCAATATAACTGTACCACTTTCGTCATCTGGAGCAGTTCTCAGTCAATATTTATCTGATAAGATGACACAAACATGGGAAATGTAAATGATACATCATACTCACCGGAGTTACTGATTATTAAATGCAATAATATGTGCATACTGCTCCAGATTTAGATGGAGTTTTGCTATGACCTGCAAATCATGTGGTGGAAAAGTACTTTCAATATTTTGTCCGATCTTTCAGAGAAATTTGAAATGTGATCGCTGATAGATGGTAGAGTGAAGAAAATAAGTATTTGAACACCTTGCTTTATTGCAAGTTCTCCCACTTACAAATCATGGAGGGGTCTGAATTTTTCATCATGGGTGCATGTCCACTATGAGAGATAATCGAAAAAGAAAAATCCAGAAATCACAATGTATTATTTTTTTTTTCTTCACGATTTATTTGTGTGATAAACTGCAAGTAAGTATTTGAACACCTGTGAAAACCAATGTTAATATTTGGTGTGATAGCCTTTGTTTCCAATTACAGAGGTCAAACGTTTCCTGTAGTTGTTCACCAGGTTTGCACACACTGCAGGAGGGATTTTTGCCCACTCCTCCACACAGATCTTTTCTAGATCAGACAGGTTTCTGGAGTGTCACTGAGAAACACGGAGTTTCAGCTCCATCCAAAGATTTTCTATTGGGTCAAGTTCTGGAGTTTGGCGAGGTCACGCCAGAACCTTGATATGCTTCTGACTGTGCCACTCCTTGGTTTTCCTGGCTGTGTGCTTCGGGTCATTGTCATGTTGAAAGACCCAGCCAGGACCCATCTTCAATGTTCTGACTGAGGGAAAGAGGTTGTTCCCCAAAATCTCGCAATACATGACCACGGTCATCCTCTCCTTACTACAGTGCAGTCGTCCTGTCCCATGTGCAGTAAAAACACCCCCAAAGCAGGATGCTATCATCCCGATGAGTCACAGTAGAGACGGTGTTCCTGGGATGGACCTCATCATCCGTCTTCCTCCAAACACTGTCAGTGGAATTATGACCAAAAAGTAACATTTTGGTCTCATCTGACCACAAAACTTTCTCCCATGACTCCTCTGTATCATCCAAATAGTCATTGGCAAACTTAAGACGGGCCTTGACATGTGCTGGTTTAAGCAGGGGAACCTTCCGTGCTATGTGTGATTTCAAACCATGACGTCTTAGTGTATTACCAACAGTCACCTTAGAAACGGTGGTCCCAGCTCTTTTCAGGTCATTGACCAAGTCCTGTCGTGTAGTCCTGGGCTGATTCCTCACCTTTCTAAGGATCATTGAGACCCCATTAGGTGATATCATGCATGGGGCTCCACTCTCATTGAGATTAACTGTCATGTTTAGCTTTCTTGCATTTTCAAATGATTGCTCCAACAGTGGACCTTTTTTCACCAAGGTGCTTGGCAATTTTTCCGTAGCCCTTTCCAGCCGTGTGGAGTTGTACAACTTTGTCTCTGGTGTCTTTGGACAGCTCTTTGGTCTTGGTTGTGTTACAAGTTTGAGTCTTACTGATTGTATGTGTCATGAACGGGGCACGAGGGCGGACCCAAATGCACGACTCCAGAGACACACAGACGGTGCAGAGGAAACCTTTATTCAGTCCAAGGCCAGTGTTCAGGTAGGCAGTCCAAACCAGGCAGAAGTAATAGTACGGCAGGCTTACGAGTGTGGTCAGTGGACAGGCGTGGGTCGGTACACGGAGAGCAGAAGTCAGGCAAACAGGAGTGTGGGAACGAGGCATCAAGGACGACGATCTAGCGGCGGACAAGTCGTCCCCCAAGTCCTATATATACTGGGCGTCATCAGCTGTAACAAGGTGCAGGTGTGCTCTGACTAATTGGCTGGCCACACCCAGCCTGGGCAGGAAGCCCGGAGCATGACAGTATGTGTCACGGACGAGACTCGGGGGTGGACCCAAATGCACGACTCAGGTGAGAGGTAAGCAGTGCGGAATAAGCCTTTATTCGTTCCAATGTCGGTTACCAGGGAGTCAGTCCAAACAAGCAGCAAGATCAGTAACGGCAGGCTTACGGGGTAGGTCGGAAGACAGGCGTTGGTCGGTACACGGGAGGTAGACGTCAGGAGTACGGTAGTGCGGGAACGAGGCATGAGAGGAAACGATCTAGCAGAGTAATAGTCGTCCCCCGGGTCCTATATGTACTGGGTCTTAATCAAAGGTCATGAGGCGCAGGTGTGCACCTTCAGATTAGCTGGCCACGCCCAGCCCTGGCTGGAATCCAGGATCATGACAGTATGGGGTGGACAGGAGTCTTTATGCAGCTAACAACCTCACGCAGTTGCATCTGATTCAGGATAATACATGGAGTGGAGGTGGACCTTTAAAGGCGGACTAACAGGTCTTTGAGGGTCAGAATTCTAGCTGATAGACAAGTGTTCAAATACTTATTTGCAGCTGTATCACACAAATAAATCGTTAAAAAAATCATACATTGTGATTTCTGGATTTTTCTTTTTAGATTACCGCTCTCACAGTGGAAATGCACCTACGATGAAAATTTCAGACCCCGCCATGATTTCTCAGTGGGAGAACTTGCAAAAAAGCAGTGTTCAAATACTCATTTTCTTCACTGTAAATGTTTCAATAATGGTGGAATGGTGGAGCAGCTGTAGCGTGTCGGCCTCACAGTTCTGAAGACCAGTGTTTGAATCCCGGCCTTGCCTGTGTGGAGTTTGCATCTTCTCTCCGTGCTTGCATGAGTTTGCTCCGAGCACTCCGGTTTCCTCCCACACCCCAAAAACATGCAACATTAATTGGACGGTCTAAATTGCCCCTTGGTGTGATTGTGAGTGCGAATGGTTGTTTTTTTTTTTTTTCCCCATGTGCCCTGCGATTGGCTGGCAACCAGTTCAGGGTGTACCCCGCCTCCTACCCAATGACAGCTGGGATTGGCTCCAGCACTCCCGCACCCCGTGTGAGGATAAGCGGTGAGGAAAATTGATGGATGTTGCACAGTACTTCTTGCGGTTCAGCCGACTTTTTCTTTTCCTATTCCCACACCGACTTAAAGAAAAGTTCATTTTCATAAAGCTTCCTCTCAGGTTGCGTAATCATCCCCAACTGGGGAATTATTTGGAAGCCGACTGAAAGGAAAGTCAAAATCAATTATTTGTGCATCTCAATAAAGATTATTACATGCGCTTGTAAGCGCGAGGTGATATATTGCTGTAGACAGGTGGCCTGACAGAGTGCGCTGCTGGGGGATTTTCTTCGGGTGCCCCCCCATATATAAATGTGGAGGAATTTCCAACCGCGTTTTACATGAAAGATTTATACCAGCCGTCGAGTAGCCATTTGCGCTACAGATTGCCGCGTCTGCTGCAAACTCGCCAACATTTCCTGTCAGCCAAGTCCTCAAACAGCTCTTTATGCATCTTCTCCTTACATTTTCTGTACCGCTCGCTGTCATTATGGTGGCTGACGAGGTTAGGGGTGGTAGTATAGAGAGCCAACTGAGTAAAAATATTTTTTTTCTATACCGAAATGTAATTATCCTGTATCTATGTGTTTAATTATACTTTATATTTCCGGCAACTTTCACTTTTACGCCACTACTTAATAAATAAAATACTTTTACTCTAATACACTCCCCCGAATCATCTTTGTTACAAAAATAATTAAATCCAAAACAATTGTTTCTCGTCGGAGAAATGAAATGAGATGCAGGTAATTAGGATGTCCTTGTATGGGTGCTCTCGCTCTTTTGTGTCTTACAACATGATCGGCAGGCTAACTTTCCGCATTAGCCAACACGGAGATCTTTCACGACTTTAAATCACTGAAGTAGACTGACAAAATATAATAAGATGTTTTAAAAATGAAGACAAAATTCTAACTGCGCGCTTTTTTTTTTAAATATTTTCCTGTCCGATGCATAATTACAGTTAACATCAGAAAATTCCAACAAATGCCAGCTGTAGAATTTTAATCAATATTCTACAAAGTGACTTTAACTTCTAGAAGTTCTTTTTACTTAAATTACCGGTACTTTTACTCAAGTACCACTTTCAGGTCCTCAATAGAGCCTGGATTGGTTTTTGGCAAATTGAAGGAGGCATTGAGACAAACAAGCATTTGCTCTCACATCCAAACTGGTGGATGATTTAACCTCACTTACATGTTTTGGGAATGCAGGACTAAGCCGCAGCACCCGCGCAAGCAAAAGAAAAACACGCCAACGGCAAGATTTCAAGACCCTAACCTGACTGATTGATTGTGCTGACCGCTACGCTGCCCATAAAATGTTGGGAAATGATCATGAACTGCATGAGTGAGAAACTGATAAACAGCTAAAGAACTGTCTGGATGGCAGACCTCCACCAAAGCCAAACTCTTAACAAGTGTGCGTGTGTGTTGGGGGTGGCTGTTCAAGTTTGTTTGACTATGTGACTAACAGACAGGCGTCACCCTGCTGATTGATGTCATTATGATTTATGTCGTCATGACTCGAAACTGAAAAAAAATTCCTGCATTTGTTAGGAAAGCTGTATATACGTAGTGCCCCCCCCCAAAAAAAAAAATGTACTGTACTCCCTTTTTCAAATGGCCATTCCACATAGTTTATTTTGTAAGATCCAAGAAGAACGAGAGAACCTTGAAAGAACCTTTCAAGTTGAATTATGTTTCCCCCCCTGTTGCAGTCAACTCGTTCCTGCGCCTCCTCAACATGTGATTGGCGCTAAATTTGGGCATTTCTGTCCCACGACGTGATTGTCTTATGGATTTCTTTGAGCTTTGGACAAGCATCCCAAAAATTCTTCTATTCTCATGCGGCTGCTGGATTGCCCAATGACTCCTAGAAAGTTGCTTGTGGACATCCAATGAAAAATTTTATCTGCTTCAAACATGTTTTTAATACAAACAGTGCTGCACTGTGTCAGCTAATCCCTCTGAAACTCGTTTCAGAAATCATATTTGCGCTTTTGCCACCTACAGTGTTTGTACTTCTAGTGGCAATGAACAACACTTTCAATTACCGTATTTTTTGCACTAAAAGGCGCATCTCATTATAAGGCACACCTTCAATGAATGGCCTATTTTAAGAGTTTTTTTCATATATAGGTCGCCCTGCAATATAAGGCACATAGAATAGACGCTACAGTAGAGGCTGGGGTTACGCTATGCATCCATTAGATGGAGCTGGACTAAAGGCTCAATAGTGATCCATATATAAGGCGCACCGTCGGCTTTTGAGAAAATTAAAGGCTTTTAGGTGCGCCTTATCGTGCGGAAAATATGGTCATGGATGGACCCAGACCTACTTCTATTCTTCTGAAAGTTATCGCAAATCTGTTGAATATCATACATTGCATGACCTTGACTGAAATAAAAGGTTGCAAAATTCAGCGGCACTTCTAAGCGTAACACGGATCCTTTGATTAAACAGACCCACTGAACCGGAGGCAGGACAAGCGGACCGAGATGTATTTATTTTCACGCTGCAGAAAGACACTTTTGTTTTTCATGGAAAACAAAACATCCCATTTGCAAAGCTACAAATAAACAGTGTGAACGGGAAAAGCAACAAATTTGTTTGACAGGCCGGCGACGCAAATCGAAACCTTTTCCGGTCCGGCTCTTTGCCCTGGGAAAAACTGAGCAACCGGACTCCTCCACATTTTAATTGATGATCCCTGCCTCGTACGAATGTAGTCCTCCAGCAGTGACAAACTTCAGAACCGCACTTGCCTAATAACCCTGATGAAATCAAATATACAGCCATTAAAGTGATGTAGGGTCTTTGGAGCTCTAATGAGATAGCGGCATGTTCGGGGCCCGATGTGCGGCGTTGCTCGGTGCGCTGGGAGAGATTGATTATGCAATGCGGAGTGCCACAGGGCAACTTCAATCTGGAAGTGCTTAAAGTTTACAGCAAGCCCCACTGATGACTTAAGGGCAAATTGAAGGAGGCGTGATCGGACAAAAAAGGAATTTCAATTTGTTGGATGGACAAATGCTTCCCATGCTGTTTAGTTTGCGTCCTCTTATTTTTTTTTTTTTTTTGTCGCAGCGGGCAATCTTGACTAAGCCCGCCAAGAGAAATTATTCCCCCTTCCTCCTCAGCTCTGATCTGAAGTTGTTTAGTTGTTGTTGAGCACTTTGACTTCTTCAAGTTCAAACAGTTGTCGATAATTTCGAGCAAGGCAGCAGTTAATCCTTTCGGAACATGAAATGAACTCGTCTTTATCGTAAAATCGCCTTCCTTAAAACAACTTTTCCTAACAATACTGAAGAATGTTAACTAGAGTATGTGTGTGCGTGTGTGTTTTTAATACATACAATAATCTGTATTCTGCTGAAATTAGCAGGTCCCGTTCATTAATCATAGCGTCTGCGGGCCGCTTTGAACCATCAGGCCAGGTCATTAGAGGCAGCCTGTCTGGGGCGCGAGCGGGCGACGCGGAAACACTTTGGAGAGTTCTGGTTCACCCAGACACAAGACACAATCATAATGATCACAGTGTGTGTGTGTTACTTTTCTCAGCGTGGGCTTAATTTAGAAAAATAACAAACGAGAGCACCGAAAAGGTCAAGAGAGAAGGGAGTTGGCGCACGTGTGTCGTGACTAGATCACTTTTACAATGTAGTGGTCTACCCGCCCAAAGCTTTGGCCCAACTTACTAGTTTTGTGAGTTGACCGTGGGGCTCCTTCGCTTGGTTGTTTTTTGGACTTTCAAGTGGATATATGGTGATTTTGGGTGGGGGGTATTTTTTGTATTCAAGCAAGTAACCGTCATACGAGTGGTCCAGTGCACTTGAGATCATTCAGCAAGCGTCTTGCAAGGATGATCTCATCTCTTCCGGGTTCTGTCTTTCTTTATCAATGTCACTCTGTTCTCACAAAATGTGGGGGTGGGGATTGGGGGGGGTCGTTTTCATGTATTATCTCGAGCACATAACTTCTGTTCAAGACGTGAGTGGGTACTTTGCTTGTCCCATTTGCAACCCCTGATAGTACAAATTGTAATGTTCGTCGCTCAAGGATGATAAAATATTGCTCAAATTATATTTAGAATGGTGACAAACATAATATCAAACAGTTTCTACAAAAGAAAAAAAATTGTGGAAGTTAATATGGAGCAGTACATGTCCAGACTTTTTCTGTGGCTTGGTGATAATGGACCTGTACTGTACCTTTGCATATGTGCAAGCACATACAATACAGTGGTATTTTCCGGAACAATATAGTTTTGTGTGTTTTTTTTTTTTTTTTTAAAGGACATTTCAATTCATTCAAATGGAGAAAAATAAATCAAGTTAGGAGCTGTCTCACGGAAACAAATTGAACCTTTAAGTAAAAGTGCCACTGTAGTTGCACACTAAAATGCTCTCATCTGTGGGAAAGGAGTGCCCCACTCTGCGATGCACGTTTTAGCCATATATTGAACGCCAGGTGAACGATAAAACAAACTGAACGGGCTGCTGTTTTGCACACCTTACGCCCAAACGGTCACACGCAGACACAACGATGTCATACTGCACCTCACGTGGCCCCATCTCTTATATGCACAGGCATGTTCACAGACTTACAAACATACATTTTTCCTTTGTTTTTCTAGTTCAAATATATTTACAATGTGTTTCAAAAGTCGGGTTCACTGTTTCTCTTTTTCAAGAGTAAGGATGTAAACAAGAAAGACAGTGATGCACAGTGAGCAGCGAGGGTGTTTTCTGTCCTCTTCTCTCCCTCTTGGCCTCTCTTTCTTTCTTGAGGCCTTTACAGCGGTGCCCCCACCCACCCCACCCCAAGCCCTTCAACAGCACCGGAAGGAGGAAATCTTTCTCTCTGATCATCTCTCCCACACGTCCAAAATGTGTTCCCATTTAAGGTGAGGATCAGCCGAGCGCGCTCTGTGTGGCTTCCTTTTAAAACCAACTCAATCAGGCAGGAATTTGGGTTATTGGGGTCAGGGACGCGGTGAAGCTGCCTCCGCACTCCAGGGGAACTCATCCCATCTGCGTACTTAAGTGATCCGTTGTATAACCTACGTAAGTCCGTAATCGACGTGCATGGGGGTAATGGGCAAAGGTGGAAGGATAAAAGACTCTGGAGAAAGCAGAAAATACACATTTATCTCCTTTACTTCAACAAAATTTGAAATGTACTTCACTATCCATACATCCATTATCTACCACTTTCCTGAGTTGGGTTGCGGGGGAAGTAGCTTCAGTAGGGATACCCAGACTTCCCTTTTCCCAGCCACTTCTTCCAGCTCTTCTGGGGGGATCCCGAGGCATTCCCAAGCCAGCCGAGAGACATAGTCTCTCCAGCGTGTCCTGGGGTGTCCTCGGGGTCTTTTTCAGGCGGGACATGCCCGGAACACCTCACCAGGGAGGCGTCCGGGAGGCATCTGATCTCATCTGGCTCCGCTCAATGTGGAGGAGCAGCGACTTAACATTGAGACCGGATGACTGAGCTTCTCACACTATCTCTAAGGGAGAGCCCGGACAACCTGCGGAGGAGACTCATTTCGGCCACTTGTATCTGGGATCTTTCGGTCACGACCCACAGCTCGTGCCCATAGGTGAGGGTAGGAACGTAAATCGACTGGTAAATTGAGAGCTTCGCCTTTCGCCTTAGCTCCCTCTTTACCACAACGGACAGACACAAAGTCCGCATCACTACAGACACTGCACCGATCCGTCTGTCAATCTGTGTAGACCCAGCTGTCCAAGACAAACGGAAGCAAATTAACACTCGAGTTTCTTATTGGCGAAATCATCAACTTCGGCATTAAATATGGGTCCTCTGTGCCAAGGTTATCTATTTTATTCCACGTACTTTAGTTTATTTTCACTTTATAATTGTCTGACGGCATCAGACAAGACTCTGGGCGCCGTGCAACAAGACATATTTCCGTGTCGTCTCCAACCGACTTGGCATTGAACAATGCTTTGCTAGACTGGCAATATGGTAAGGTAAAAAAAAAGTCACGTGATTTTATGACGTAGGTGCATGAGCTCTATACTTCTTTTGATACCTTGACACAATGGGGTGTGGGGGGTAACGACTAAAGACTTTTTTGCAGGTGGCGATAATGTCTTGAAAGTTGAGTCAAAGTCGATGAATTGATTTTTTTCGGTACAGTGCAGCCGTCTCCACCCCTTTATTGCACCACACACTGGTTTAACATTAGGATGTACCTCATAGACACAAAGGAAAACTAAAGATTGAAAATATTGGACTTGTACAATTTGTTGGGAGGGTTAATGTTCCAATGCACGGAGATTGAAAGCAGGTACTATCTAGCTCATTTCTCGGCAATTTTCAGAGGTTTTATTGCTTTTTTTTCCCCCAGTTGACCATCACTGCTGTAGTGCGTGCAAGTGCTCCAATTGCAAAGTTCAATCAGCCAAGATGAATTATGTTGTGTATTCACTGAAGTTTCAAATAATATAAAATAGTAACTTTACTGTAATTACTAATTTGTAAATATTAATTACATTGCTCATTAGCTAAAAACAAACAAACTGATGTCCGATTAACGCATTACTAGCATCACTAGCTAACAGTAAGAACGTGGCAGTATTTGTACTGTGCTACTTCCCACCTGGAGTAATTAGTGCTAACCGCATACTAGCGTAACTTTCCAGTGACCCTGCAAGCTTAATCTTGTAGAAGCGGTTGCCGTGTAGGAAGTTACAGCTGATGTGGAAAATCCTGCAGCGGAGTCATTAGAATTCCTCAGTGCGCGAGGAGCGCTTTTCTCCCCTCACTTGGCGCTTTCTCTACCGTTTTAACCTTCATTCTATGCACTAAAAATAGTGTTCACTTGTTGCCAGCAAACGCGATAAGGCCGCACTAGCAGCTTTTATCAATGTCATACGCTCCTGCAGAAGAAACAAAGCATTGTTTGGACTTTCAGACATCACACAGGAGGATTGTAAACTGGGCTAAAAGGCACTTGAACCGCTGAGTTCATTCCCGCCAGGATGGTGAAGCGATTGCAAAGGATTTATTGACAAAATGCTGGCTCTTTTTTCATCCGTCTATGCCAATGACGTGTAATGACAGGCAGAACAATTAAATGATCTTCTACTAAACAGCAGGAGGTCCAATTAAGTTGCATATCTACTTGTTGCCATTCATAAAACAAAATACAACCCACCCGAATGTTAAATACAGTATTTGCCTGAGTTGGATAAAATTGAGAAACAATCACGGCAAAAACGTCACTTTGGGTCACAACTGTTGATAAAAGTCATGTCGTTGGTGACGTGTCTTTCATCATTGAGCAAAATTTAAGGTACTGCTCACGGGCATCATTGATAAGTTATGTTAATAGACAAAAGCAAGGGCATGATCCTTTTTTAACTCATAGATAGAATTGTATTAATGCTACAAAATGATTGTTTAAGGATTTAAATAATAAGAACTGACACTGGCTCAGATGTTTGTTTCAAATGAATGGGTGGAAAAAAATAGAAAATACATTCCGTGCTAAGCTCTACAGTAGCATAACAGCCATAAATGTTTTGAGAGATGCCTGGCGGCAGTGCATAGTGCAGTACATACCGCACAATGATGACAGGGCGCAGTAGGGAATGCATCTTGGGAAAAAATACAAACATGAAGGGGAGCTTGTATCTGTCGAGCCTGGAAAGCAGGCGGGCATGCACGATAAATGCATTGGTGGAAACAACCCAATAGCAAAGTCATGAGTCATTTTCTTATTGTCGGAACTTCATTCACTTTTATTATGGCCAGAAAATAACACGGTTCAAAAGTCTCGGAAGAGTGAGGCAAATTGCCTATAGCTATAATCCGCAACGTTTTTTTTGGGGGGGGTAAAAAAAAAACACTCAAGCCACTACAAGAGTAGATGAAAGAATGCTGATAAAGCCCATCAATTTCTGACACAGCTTACTATATATTTTCAATTTATATACTGTGTATATATATATATATATATATACAGTAAAAAAATAAGTGTTTGAACACCCTCCTATATTGCAAGTTCCCCCACTTAGAAATCATGGGGGGGTCTGATATTTTCATCAGAGGTGCTTGTTCACTGTGAGAGCTAATCTAAAGAGGAAAATCCAGAAATCCCAATGTATGCTTTTTTTTTAACTATATATTTGTGTGATACACCTGCAAATACTGTATTTCAACACCTGTCTATCAGCTAGAATTCTGACCCTCAAAGACCTGTTAGTCCGCCTTTAAAGGTCCACCTCCACTCCATGTATTATCCTGAATCAGATGTAACTGCGTGAGGTCGTTAGCTTCATAAAGACACCTGTCTACCTCATAAAATCAGTAAGACTCAAGCATGTAACATGTCCAAGACCAAAGAGCTGTCCAAAGACACCAGAGACAAAATTGTACAACTCCACATGGCTGGAAAGGACTTCAGAGCTTGCTTAAAAAAACGTCCAATGTTGGCGCAATCATTGGAAAATGGAAGAAGCTAAACATGACGGTCAATCTCAATCGGAGTGGAGCCCCATGCATGATATCACCTCATGGGGTCTCAATGATCCTTAGAAAGGTGAGGAATCAGCCTAGCCCAGGACTACACGACAGGACTTGGTCAATGACCTGAAAAGAATTGGGACCACCGTTTCCAAGGTGACTGTTGGTAATATAATACGTCATGGTTTTAAATCATGCATGGTACGGGAGGTTCCCCCCCTGCTTAAACCAGTACATGTAAGGCCCGTTTTAAGTTTGCCAATGACCCTTTGGATGATACAGAGGAGTCATGGGAGAAAGTTTTGTGGTCAGATGAGACCAAAATGGAACTTTTTGGTCATAACTCCACTAAAAGGTTTGGAGGAAGACGAATGATGAGTTCCATCCCAAGAACACCATCCCTACTCTGAAGCATGGGGGTGGTAGCATCATGCTTTGGGAGTGCTTTTCTGCACATGGGACAGGACGCCTGCAGTGTGTTAAGGAGAGGATGACCGTGGCCATGTATTGTGAGATTTTGGGGAACAACCTCTTTTCACTCAATCAAAACATTGAAGATGGGTCCTGGCTGGGTCTTTCAACATGACAATGACCTGAAGCACACAGCCAGGAAAACCAAGGAGTGGTTCCGTAAGAAGCATATCAAGGTTCTGGCGTGTCCTAGCCAGTCTCCAGACTTAAACCCAGTGCAGTGTGTGCAAACCTGGTGAACAACTACAGGAAACGTTTGATCTCTGTAATTGAAAACAAAGGCTTCTGTACCAAATATTAACATTGGTTTTCTCAGGTGTTCAAATACTTATTTGCAGCAGTAATACACAAATAAATTGTTAAAAAAATCATAAATTGTGATTTCTGGATGTTTCTTTTTTGATTGTCTCTCACACAGTGGACATGCCCCTACAATGAAAATTTCAGACCCCTCCATGATTTCAAAGTGGGAGAACCTGCAATATAGCAGAGTGTTCAAATACTTATTTTCTTCACTGTATATATGTACTACTTTTTACTGAGTCTTATTCTTCTGAAGTCAAAGTACTCTTGAGTACAATATTTAACTACAGAAGCAACAACATCCAGAGGATGGAAGTGACTCTCATGAGCATGAACAAAAAGTTCACAGGCTACGCAAGACAATCAGGCCAGGATTTATTAAAAACTACAGAGACCAGCCTCAGATATGATCGTTTTGTGGACTGATGAGACAAAGATTAACCTTTACCAAAGTGATGGAAAGGCTGAGTATTTGAGAAAGACAAGACATGCACATGATCCCCAAAATACTCGCTTATCTGTGAAACTGAGTGGAGGTAATTGCTTCTTGTGGGACGGGCTCATTAATCTTCATTGATGTGACACATCATGGCAGCGGCAACAAAAATCAACTCGGGAGTAGGCAGAAATGTCTTTTTGGACAGTTTAAAGGAAGGTACAAACAAATTGATTGTGAGACCTTTCATCATGCATCAAAGTAATGTGGAAAAAAAATACACTGCCAAAAGGATGGAGAAGTTCAAAAGGGGCAAAAAGTAGAAGGTTTTAGGCAAGCTCCAGACTTAAAACCTATAGAGCATACACGAGAGAGTAAAAACCAAAGCCAATGCAAGCAATAACCCAAAGAGGCTTCAGTGAAAGGAAAAGCATGACGAAAGGATACTGTATTGCAAAAGTTTGGTGCTGTGGGTCACATGCTTAATGCTTAATTTAATACGAGATGATGGTCACAATTCAGTACGCTGCAGTAATATTGTTTTTTCTTTGCAGAGAATAAGGATAAATGTTTGTGAGTAGTGTTACATTGTCTGTCAGCATGTGTTGCCCCACCATTTGTGTTCAAATATCATGTGATTGTAGCACTGCAACACCGATGCTATTCAGTAGCCCATCTATGGATTTTTGTATTGTTTGTTAGCATTAAACCTTCACCTGAAGCAAAAGTAGGTGGTTATTTTAAATGCAGATGAAAATCTCTTTGGTTTATGATTAGTTTGACAGTAAACCTGAGCTGTGAGTGGTAATACTAAATGATCCTTTTTTTTTTGGGCCTAATCGTTCATTATCTGATAAAGTGTTTATTCTTGTGAAGTGAGTTGAGTTTATTAGCACCACTCTTGCATGCCAGTTTAATACGAAGCAAATCAAATTTAATAAAATGGGCCAAACTTAACTTGTACCTCAATAAACTAATTTCAGTCAGTGTAATCAAAAAGTACCACACAGTACCTGGAAATAAAACATAAAATCTTGATCTCTCTCACTGTTAAAGTACCAAGTGGATGAACATCCACCCCAAAACCAATACCATAAAGATTTTGAGACTTTAAAAAAAAAAAAATTAAATCCACCATCTCCAAAGGTTTTATGAATGATTTCTTCCCACTGAGGAATCAGTCCCAGAAGAAAGACATGACAGGGTCGCTCCAAGTGCCTGTCCCAACTGAGCTGACATGTTTAAGGCCGCGGGTATTTTACAGTGCCCCCCAAAAATCCTGACGGAGGACCTTTTGGCAAACGTGTGAACGCCGTCCCGTTTCAAAGACGTCGTCCCCCTTTTTCATCGCTCTGAAAGAACCATTAGACATTTGGCTCTCCGGAGCTTGTTGCCGGGGAGGGAATGCTGCAGGAAACCACTAATCACTCACTCAGGTTCCTCATCAGGCACCCAATACGTTTCTCCTAATTGGGACTTCTAATTAAGTCCAGGTTGTATTGTCTGACTTGAGGCCAAGCTGCAAATGTGTTTTGGTGTTCCTAAATCTGCCACTAGTTCACTTCACAAGTCAGTAATCACGCAGATAATCACCACAGCGTGACATAAAATGCATCTTAAAACGCTCTAATAAATATTTTGATGGCTCCGCAGAGAAATATGAGTTCCTAAGCTCTGCAGAGTGTTTACCACTCTTAATGTTTTGGTTTTACGGCATGCAATTTCGGGCCGGCGTTTTCAAAATCTGCTGTTCGCAAGCGCCACTCAGTGAGCCAGATGTTTTCCCAGAGATGAAAAACAGAATTAAAAAAGGGAGAGTAAGTCCAGCAGGTGGTCAGAAATGCAAGTCGAAATAAATCCCAGGATGCAAGAATGAGCAGTTGACGTTAGGCATATCGCTGCGCTGTTCGAAAGCACGACAATAAATCTTCTGGTGCATTTTTTAATGCATCGGAGTACAACGCAGACCACCGAGGCCCAGCCTCGAGGCCCAGTGCGACTCTGAGGTCAAACACGAGCCGCCGCGGGACGTTGGTCCAACATTCTCACGATGACGTGGATGAAATGCGTAGTTTTCCCAACTTCTTTGGAGCCAAGACACGTACTGTATTTTACATTAAAAAAATCTCACACAGACCCGCCCGGCCCTTTTCGGTTCCACTTGTGGCAGATAAGTGACGGAGCAGATGGGCTAACCAGTCAGCCATAGTGCCACACTCACAGAAAACCATCAATTAAAACCAAAAAGTACAAAAAAGTATATACTGCATGTATACTGAAATAACAATGATGATCTGGTCTCAGTTTTCTCACAAATTTGCTTACTTGCTTAATATAATGTGATATTGGTCCTGTTCTTACTGTCACTAAGCATTGCTGATATGGATAGATGAACATTATACAATCTTATCTTCTAAATTTCACACACCACAGAGAAGAGTGCTGCCTAAATCAAATGATTAAAAAATAAGTGATTAAAAAAAGGATTGTGAAAAATGAAGCCGTTGTCTGTGCTCGCTAGTCCTGTGAGCACTGAATGCATGAAGCCACACCACAGTGAAAACTGGATACTCCATCTATAGCAATACAGTAATTTTTTCTCATGTCTGCAACACATCACTATATATTGTAGCTACAGAAGTAGGGTCCAGTGGCTGGAATTAAAACCCAGAGCGCAATCGCTAGGCTCTCCGCACCATGAAGAGACGCTAGCTATAGCTAGCTCACATGCCAAAATGTGTCTCGGGCTTTTCGGCCTGTGTTTAGGGGATGGACTCCACCGTGGTGTCAACTCCTTCCTTGGAAACATAAATAATGAGTGTTCTGTAAAGAGCTGTTCTGTAAATTGTGGCATCCAGGAATTATGGATTTCCAAGGTGTAGGGACAACTAGCTATTTCAGTTCATGCTTTAGCGGTAGAAATGGGAGTACAATAGAGCCTCGGTTCTCGACCACAATCCATTCTAGAAGCTGGTTTGAAAATGAAATGAAATGATTTATTCGAGAACCAAATCAACCCCCGCGCACGTTCTGTTATTTCCATGTTTTGTTGGGGGCATTCGTGTACCAATTTTCGTTTAAAAACAGAAGCAGAAAAAAAACATCTCAATTTTCGTTCGAAAACTGATTTGTTCGAGAATGGGGACGTTCGAGAACCGAGGCTGTACTGTATTAATAACAACTAAGGCTATGTTCAATTCTGATTTCTTGGCCCATGTGTCAAATGTATCAGATGTTTTTTCCAAATTAGATTTTTAAAAATTTTGTATTTGGATATTAATCAGACTTGTATCTGATGCGACTGCAGTCTGGATGCTCGGGTTGCGCATAGATATCTATGTTATTAAAAGGCGAGAAACATCACAATTGTTCCACAAATAGGTATCAAAATGCCATAAGCAAAATTCTTGCCCTCTTCCATCTTAATCTCTTGCGTAATATGATCTGGTTAAGGAAATGTTTGTTCCGGTTCAGAAAATATGTCAGGACTGAGACCTACACCAAGGGGTATACCTGTATTTACCTCTATGTGAACATAACCTCAGTAACGCACAATTGCACTTTATATCCACTAATGTGAATACAGAGTATCTGTGCGTGAATGAGAAAAGTGGAGGGGAAGAGTGAGGCTACAGGGAGAAGCGATAGCGAGGGTGGATGACTTCAAATACTTGGGGTCAACAATCCAGAGCAATGGTGAGTGTGGTAAGGAAGTGAAGAAACGGGTCCAAGAAGGTTGGAACAGCTGGCGAAAGGTGTCTGGTGTGTTATGTGACAGAAGAGCCTCTGCTAGGATGAAGGGCAAAATTTACAAAACAGTGGTGAGGCCGGCCATGATGTACGGATTAGAGACGGTGGCACTGAAGAAACAACAGGAAGCAGAACTGGAGGTGGCAGAAATGAAGATGTTGAGGTTCTCGCTTGGTGTGAACTGGCTAGATAGGATTAGAAATGAGCTCATTAGACGGAGAGCCAAAGTTGGATGTTTTGGAGACAAGGTGAGAGAGAGCAGACTTCGGTGGTTTGGACATGTCCAGAGCCGAGAGAGTGAGTATACTGGTAGACGGGTGGTGAGGATGAATCTGCCAGGCAAAAGAGCGAGAGGAAGACCAAAGAAGAGGTTGATGGATGTTGTGAGGGAAGACATGAGGGCAGTTGGGGTTAGAGAGGAAGATGCAGGAGATAGGCTAAGATGGCAAAAGATGACACGCTGTGGCGACCCCTAACGGGACAAGCCGAAAGGAAAAGAAGAAGAAGAAGATCCACTAATGTGAATGAAGGTGCTCAAGTTCTTAGAACCGGGGGAAAGAGATCAATGCAGGACACCCAAGCGTGTCACTGGGTGTCGTTTTAGCCGTGACCCCGCCCAACAAAAAAATAAAATAAAGTCAGGAAAACATAAATATTGGAAAACAGGTCAATGCTGACTCGCTATAATTCAGTATTACATCATGTAATGCACACGTTTTAAACAATTCTGTTCAAGTGCATAATGTATTGGGAAACACATCTCTGAATTCATTTTACAGGGTCCTCAAGTACATTTTTACTGCATTCCCGACTGCAGAACCTCATGTGAAGTAACAATGCAGCGATGTAGTGCAAAGTCGCTGGAATCGAACACCGTCAGGTCCACTTCAGCGCCACTTCCAGCTTCGATGACTTGTGACACGTTTTTCCTCACAGCTCAGCGCACTTTCCCTCCGCACATGTTGACCCCCCACCCAGCCACTTTCTGCGAAAGAATGAGATGTTGTTAGTGGCTTAATAAAAACTCCAGGTGGGAAACGTGCAGAGAGGGGAGTGGGAACTGATGGGGTGGGGGGGGGGGTCACGCGCACAGGTCCCCTCCGCTGCTCGCCATGCTCCTCCAGGCTTGGTAGTGTCCGCACCTCTGATTACCGTGAGTCCCCCCCACCCCCAGGTGTGTGAGAGAATTTGCTAGAGATTTATTGTGTGTGTGTGTGCGGGGAGGGAGTGGGTCCACATGTGTGTGTGTTTTAAGCAGGGTGCAAATGTCCATCTGCATAGGACCTGCTATCTGTTTCTCATTTCGGCCCAGCCTTCTGTGGGTTTCCCCTCAGTGACAGCCCTCCGAGTGGAAAGTGGCACTAACGAGCAATTACATCCCGCCTGCCCGCTTGAGATTATGGGATTACACTCTGACCGGCCTTCGGTCTGCGCTCGCAATTCGACGTTCGCTTTGCTTCCCCGATTTAACTTTATCCGTCTTCTCATTCAGAGCGTCAATTGGGTTTTTTTTCACTTCTGCTTCCCCCAGACAATAACTTATTCTCTAGTTTTTAATCCGCTTTATCATACGATTACTCCCAATGCAATTATGATCGGGGGTCCCCCCCCCCGCCCCCATCATACTCCTCTGGTGAGTATAATGTTGAACTTTGTGTAGACAGGGAATAAATTTAAGATGAAATTTAGAGAAAGGTCTAAGGTGCTTAATGAGTTTTTTTAATACTCATTTTGGAATAGGTGCATTAAGAAGGATTATGGAAAAACATTACAGTTGGGTGATAATCCGTATAAAGGAAACAGGAATTTATTTTTCAAGATTTATGATGACACCACCCATCTTCTGGGGAAGAAGTAATATGGTGAGCAGGGATTTAGAGTTTTAATTTTCCTTATCTTACGATTGCAGCCAACACAATTATGATCTTTTTTTTTTCTCCTTTCATGAGTACAACAATAATCTTTATGTAGACACAGTACGCCAGTCCCCTACATTTCCCCATGGTGGATCGGTCTCACGGAAAGGCACGGTTCAATGGACAGGCGTAGACACAAATAAAAACGAATGGGACAAACGTAACAATACTTCCGAACGCTAACACACTCGCTTTTTAAATTGTCTTTCATTTCCTTTTACAATTGGTGTTTTTATTATCATGATATTAATGGAGGGAAATAAGACAAGTAAGAATTTCATCTGTGTTTCCATTTAGTTTTTTACTGCGCATATGTCAAATAAATATAGTGACGTTTAAAACTTTTATTCAGGAAAATATACCTTAATTCTCTGAAAAAAAGAGACACCCACCCTGATTCAGAAGTGATGAGATGAATCAAGTCCAATTCAATATACATTTGTGATTTTATCGCAATAGAAAAAGAAACAATGCATCTATTCTACAGTGCGCAAATGTGTTCAGCATACTCCCATTGTGCATCTTTCGGGACCCCCACCCTGCCTTGGTGTGTTGGTTGTCTGGTAGTGATCAGGCAGCTCTCCCGGTGTTCTGCCTCTCCCACATCTCTTCTTACACTGCAGGTGTGTTTTATTGAGCCAGCAGTGATTTACTGTACTGCTGCAATCAGGCACCACGTTAGTGACAAGTTAACCCCGGGGGTCACTCTGCGTCCGTGCAGAGAGCCTTATTTTGTCCCTAATAAAGGGTCATTATGGGAGAGCTTTGGTGAAACACGAGAGATGCCGGTGCTGTTTTTTTTTTTTTTTTTTTGAGAGGTTTATAGAGAATGTAGGCAAGCAGCCAGCTCCGAACTAGTAACAGTATACAGTAGGCACCCACGTCCTTAATCACAAACACATTTATGTTTGGTTGACCTCTCGTTCGTTACGAACCCAGCTGCTTGAAATTGCATTAATGATTATGACAGTTTGCACTTGCAACCAAATGATTTAGGAACCACTTTTTAATCTTCTTGACTTGTTTAACTGCAAATGTTTGAGACTGTACACGCAAATCTAGATGAAAGTGACTTTCAATGAATGTTCCTCAACTGATTTATGTGGTGTTTTAGAAGAGGAAAAACAGACAAAGAGATAAAGATTCTCAAATATAAAGCCACAGGTAGGTAATTGTGTACATTTTAGGGGACATTTGCCATAAGATTTCAATGACATGCTGTCCAATGAGAAGGAAGCATTTATCTCTAAAGGGAAACACATCATTTGCATACCAAGTGGATATGATATATGCATCCATTTTTTTTTTTTAACATTTTAAGTTCCTGCTTCTGCCTAACGTGTAATATGTATCATATAATAGTCTTAGTAGTGAGAGCGTACTACTACACGGACCTTAAACTGGATATGAAGGATTTGGAACCAATGCTCAAATGGATTTGCGTACTCTCTCCTCCCCCCGTCAACGCATCCCCGAAAAGGCTTCGGGCGTCGGTCTGTAAACAGCTCCGGAGTGCCAGGGTGAAATGAACCAGCAGACGGGCCCCTGTAGACTCCCAGCGCAGTCATCTAAAGAGGCTAAGCACTCCCAGCTGCGGCATGAGGAACTCTGAATGGGCCTCGACCCGCAGACGAAGGCCTGCGCGCTACTGACCCCGCAGAAGTGCTGCTGTCAGCTTTTAACCCTTTCATAATGTACGTGTTAAATTTGACCGGGATTTGACCGGAAAAGAAATACCATAAACGTCATTCTTCAGACTGCAGACGAGGGATGGGCGAGCACCAATACTGGGTGTCGATATGAGGCCTTATTTCAAGGTATCGGGTACTCGTGAAGGCCACTGATAGTTTGCAAAAAATAGCTGAGATCGAAGAAGTCCTCCGCGCCTGTAGTTGGTTGCGGTTTTGATGCATCAACAAATCATTTGTGTCAGAAAGAAAGGAACAAAAAAAAAAAGTCTTCATTCAGTGTTGTGGCAATAAACAACCGTACAAAAAAAGAAATACGCAAAAATGAAAATATCTCACAACAATATTCTTTTGCCCAGGTGCTACATAGATTGTATACTGAGCCTGTCGACCTTTGTGTAAAAGTGTTCATTAAAGGAAAGTTGTGGTCCTGGACGGAATCCTGAAACCAGACTTGCCATAAATTAGTGTGGGGTTTTTTGCACTGTGGTCAAAGGTGTTCAAAAGGGCGCTTGAAACAGTTCCGAGAACTATCTGTGAGGCCCCCACATTTGTACAACTTTCCGCCGAAACACGCACCAGTTCGTCATTGAAGGGAGGATCGCGAAAACAGTAAAAGAATAAGCAGGAGCAACACAGGAACAAAAAAAAAAAAAAGTAGCAGAGAACAAAGCGTACCTTGACTGCACCTGCAAAAGCAATGTAGCAATATGAAAATAAACAAAGAAACAATTCATTTCTGGTGGCACTTGGAGTAAAGTATCTGAGAACCACTGATATGGATAATTATGAGGAGGATATGCTCGCCCGGCCTCTCCAGAGTTGACCCACAGCGCTACTGTGTGTCGGTATGGAAAATGAACCATATGTAAGGATTAAATCACCTTGGGGACGGAAGGCCAAAGAAGTCCACATGGGTTGGTTTTAGATTGCAGCCGTGGTGTGTTGGCTGTCCGCCGGTGTGAATTATGTCCGCAATGTTCCTCCCTGTCTTCATCGTCGTCCTTGGCCCAAATGCTCCATGTCCGGGTGAGGAAAACCACGCAGGATTGGATGAAATCAAAGCAGGAAGGGATCAGTGACTGGATTGGGCGTCTGTATCATTGTACCAAAATTGCACAAAGGTGCTGAAAGTTGCGTTCAGTGAGCTGAATTGAGGACTAAAATAATCCGTGCGTAGTACCATGCAAATGCAGTGCTTAATACATTTTTATGTTTGCATTTCTTACCTATTTAATGATTAATACACCAGTACAGTGTATTAATCATTAAACATAATTCCCGGCCTACAGAGTGCACCTAAGCCTCACCCAGTACATTTGTAAAGGAAGTACCATTTGGTACATACATAGGCCACAGCCGTGTAAAAGCCGCAAGTGCCCACATTGAAGCCCACATTGAAACACGAGATATTTACAAAGAAAGACAGTACACAGCGAGTTTAATGCTCGTGCCACCGCGCTGACGCTAACGCTAACATCGCCGAACTAATGCGAGCACCGCCGCGCTCACAGGGCCGGTTAAAAAAAACAGACAGGTAAAAATCACTGAGACACGGCAGTAACTCGCTGGTGCAGCGCTAACAGGGCTGGACCGGTAAAAGTCACTTCCTCGGCACATATATTCACTCTTACCTTTTCCGCTTGAGTGCCCCCTTAACCGCATCACCGCATAAACCGCAGGGTTGAAACCGTGTGAAAAAAGTCACGGCTTACATTCCGGAAATTATGGCATTTGTATCTAATAATGTCATGTCATGTCATTATACAAGCCGCTCATCCTCACAAGGGTTGCGGAAAAGCTGGAGCCTATCCCAGCTAGCTTTGGGCAAAAGGCAGATTACACCCTGAATTGGCCGCCAGTCAGTCGCAGGGCAGATATAGACACCATCACTGAGCGGTAATCGACCCCACGCTGCCCACACCAAAGACATCATTGACTCATATCTGATAATATTTTCTACTTTTGAAAAAAAAATGACATAGAAGCAAACTTTTTTTTTCTGATGAAGGTGTCAATTATAGTTACCTTGCCAAACAGAAAGCATCGTTTTAGTGGTTGATTTTTTTTTTTATTTACAGTTCCCCTGTGATAACTCCTCTTCATTCTTCTTCGCAACAGGGCAACAAATTGTTTTCTTGAATGAAATCTGCACATGTCCAGTAACAAAATGGAATAGATGGAATAGCGAGAGAAGGTGGGAGGGGGGCACTTAAAATGATCCTCAGAGTTTACACCTTTTGATGTGTTTTTAGCCACACTAATTACAGCAAATACAATAAATACTTTCAATCAAATAAAACTTTATTCATCTTTTTTTTTTTTAAGATGAGATGAGGCCCCCTGGTGATTTTCCTAATAGGATGTCGGCCTTTGGCTCAAGCTTTCTGTTTCTAGTTTAGATGCATTTAAATTGCTGTCCTTTACGGTGCCACGGGTACTTTGTGGTGCCGAATTAGTATTTTGTGGCCAGAAATGAGCTTTTTGTGCATGTTGTAGCTCATTTGTGGCCACAATTTCATTCATTTCACATCTTGGGTCTCCGTACGTTTGGATGAAAAAGAGTTGCCAACCTCTCACCTTCAGCCTAACACCAAAAGTGTCAGCGAGAAGACAGATGAGCAAGCTGGACTTTTCCTGACACCTGATGCGTTGACCTCCTTTGACATTTGCGGGGGAGGGGGATCGGAGGAGGGGGTCAACAAAAGAACTTGATGACCTCATGTTGCGGGACAGGCGGCGGGCTTGAACCTTCGCGCCGGCACGTACTATATATAAACATCTGCATCCGTGACACCTCTTATCACCTGTCCTGCATGTCTGGGGCTTTTCGGCCGAGACCTCCGTGAAGCGATCTCGGCTCTGCCGCGGGAATAACTCGCAAAGAATGCTTTTGACAAGTACATCGCAGATGTTGCCCTTTGTTTGGGACTGTTTGCGTGGATGTGTGAAGCGACAAGCCAACACTAGCTGGAAGCAAACACCGGTCGGTCCTTTAAGGCGCAACAAAGACTGGTGTCCTCGGGCGTGGAGGACGTGATTTATTTGACACGTCCCCCTTTTCAGGGGTTTTGTGTAGGTTTTTATTTTTTTATGTTTGTTTGTTTTTACAGTATCTGAACCGTAGTGCGAATGTGAAATCATCGTATTACCCGCATGTTGTGCTTTTAGTTTATGTTACCCTTTTCAAAGGAGGAGGGAAGTTGACAGAGTGATGCCTTGCTCTCACATTCCTCCCTCCCTTCTTTTTCTTATTGCATCCAGGTGGGAACCGATGTAGGAATCGGAGGAAGGAGAGACCGGAGGCGACCTCTGTGATGTCGGCAAAGGTTAGGCAGCTATCAATGCTATTAGTTAAGTCCTTATTTCCCAAGCTTCATTGAGCCTAGGCATCCCGCAACAGAATCTCCAACCCAATCTAGTTTACGTACAAGTGAGTCGACTTCAAAGTTTTTCGAGGTCCGTCTACGGCCACAAGCAGTTGAACTTGAATGGAAAACAACATCAAACAAATTGTATGACACGAGACATGAATTGGAATGACATCAGAAAATATCAGAACTAAATCTGCTAGTTCAATGCTAACACAGAATGCCGTAGATCAGGAGTCACCAACGCGGTGCCCACGGGCAAATGGTAGCCCGCAAGGACCATATAAAGCGCCCATGAGGTATGTTCTAAAAAATACCGCAGGCCACAAATTGTTACTAGTATTTGTGCTTTAACTTGTGAATCTGACTTGCTTATGTGAATTAAAATTTTAAAATACCTGCAATGTCATTTACTACAATAAATTCAAGCAAAAATATTTTATGTACGTGTAATGAACTGAGCCTGAAATTTGCCGCAAACAGGTCATGTAGCCCTTCATACGATCGGTGCGCACGAAGTAGCCCTCAGCCTCAAGAAGGTTGCTGAGTCCTGCCATAGATGGGCTAAGGAAGCTAGCATCTTTGGTATTCTTTATCCTCTGCGAAAAATGACACGTTACCTCTTCTTCTTCGTTGTGTACCGTATTTTCCGCACTATAAGGCGCACCTAAAAGCCTTTCATTTTCTCAAAAGCCGACGGTGCGCCTTATAATCCGGTGCGCCTAATATATGGATCGATATTTAGCCTTTAGTGCAACTCCATCTAATGGATGCATAACCTAACCCCACCCTCTACTGCAGCATCTATTTAATGCGCTTTATTATGTAGTGCGCCTTAAGATCCTGTGCACATTATATATGAAAAAAAAAGTCTTAAAATAGGCCATTCGTTGAAGGTGGGCCTTATAATGCAGTGCGCCTTATAGTGCGGAAAATATGGTATATATTTATTATACGTCTCCCTGGTGGTTGAGACACACACTCACTTGAGTGAGATTATTCTTATGTAAAGTACGCGCCTTGCCTCAAATAAAGGTAGGGAAACGTTGATGCGGTTGCTAAATCTGTACGTACAAGAGGAGGCGTCAGCTCACAAATCTTCTGTGTCCTGTAGGTGCTGCTATGGGTGCTCCTGTTTTTGCTGCCTCTGGTCGACGGAGCTGGCATTAAAGCCGGTGTTGCCGGTGGACAAGTGGACTCGGGTCACATGACGGGCCTGCTGGGAGGCCGGGAGAAGCGACAACTTCATGTGATGCCGCCAGAAGTGACGGAGGACGAGGGGCCGGAAGGCGGCAACGACCCGTACTCTCCGTGGCATCCTCTGTATGGTAATGAAACTGCTAAGAGCCACTGAGAAAAAGTTTTGCCATTATTGTACCTCAGTACAATTCTATTGATCATTTTCAGACCCTTTGGTCATCAATGAAGCAGACGATCATCCAAGCACTCGCTGGGGGGGCCGCACGTCACGTTCCTCGGACCCCTCCGAGCCGCAACCGAAAGGCTTGACTAAAAGAAAGAGGAAGAGGAAGAGGAAAGAAAAGGACGAAGCCGAGGACTCGGGGAAGGGAGACGGAAAAGGCCGCGGTAAAAACAAGCGACCGAAGCAGAGTAGGCGGGACTGCCGCATAGAGAAGCGGGAGATGAAAGTCCGCGATCTGGGACTGGGCTTTGACTCGGACGAGATCGTCCTCTTCAAATTTTGCGTGGGCTCCTGCCAGTCTTCCAGGACTAACTACGACCTGGCGCTGAAAGCTCTGATGCAGAACGACTCGCTCCCGCGACGCACCGCCCGCAAGGTCAGCAACCACCCGTGTTGCCGGCCCGACCGCTACGAGCCCGTGTCCTTCATGGACGCTCAGACCACCTGGAGGACCATCCAGTCCTTATCTGCTGCCAGCTGCATTTGTATGGGCTGAAGGAGGTGACAGCTATCTTGAGAAATGTAGCGAAGACAGATGACGGAGGAAGTGATGGAGGCCGCTTCCTGCTTTCATTTTTTTCTGTCGCAGAGGACAAGATTTGGGTGCAGCTAACGACTAGGCCATTGTTTCTCAAACTTTATTGAGCCTCGGCGCATATTTTACATGAGAAAAATTCTCACAGCACGCCTCCTAACTAAAATGTAACCAAAAGTGGATACGCAGGTTAGTAGTATAAAGTCTGCCATCTAGTGGAAGAGCATTTCATTGTCCTGCCTGTCATGATATGCCGCTGGCATAGACAGTTCACCAAAAATAGATTAATATTACCGTCACTAAATCAATTACGGATAAGCTAAATGGAAAAAGATCATTTCTTGCGGCAGCCTGACGAGCGCTCACGACACACTGGTTGGGAATCACTGGCCTGGGGGCAAAGGTCATAATCAGAGTTTAGGAAAAGGCTTCCTATAAAGCTGTTTGCGCCTTTTATTCCATTTTCTTGATATCCATCTTAAAATACATGTACTAGTACTCTGTGTCTTTGCTGGTAAGACATTTCATCATACTAGTAGGACGACTACAACTACTGTACTGCATTTTTCATTCCTGCACTCATGACTGCACACTAGTAGGAAGTTTGCACATTACTAGTAAGGCAAAAGTCTTCACTAGTCGAAATCTACGTACTAGTAGTTGCAATAAATGCTCAAACAGCTTTCCGTAAAGCCGTTCGAGTATTTATTCAATGTTCTTGATAACCATGTACTCCATTTGATCCATGTAGTCGTATGCTCTTTGTCTTCGCATATTAGGAAGTAAAAAAAAAAGTTACTAGTAACACACAGTCAATCAACTAGCATGGTGAACTGTCTTACTTGTTTAAGGGTGTCAAACCTATTGTAATTCCGATATAAAAGGGGCAGGACCACTGAAATATCATCATACCTGATACAATAATAGAAAATAATAATGTGTTTTCCCCTTTGTTTGAATGCAAAACAAATCAATTACATTTGGAAAATCTTTAGTGAATTTGTTTTCATAATTTTACAAAACAAACTTACGTACAATGTGTGCATAATAACTGATCAAGGTGATTGTACTTTAAGGCCCGAAACTTTAAGTCATGGGTATTTGGAACTGAAAAATATAGCATTACATTTTTAAAATGTAATCAACTAATGAAGACCTAGGAATTCTCATGAACGTAGTAATTGTCAAAATTATCCGCCGTCCCCGCAACCACAATGTTTTGTTTATTTTTTTTCACTTTCAAATACATCCTACGGGCCAGACATTAACACCAAGCAGGCCAGTTTGGGACCACGAGCTTTATTTTTGACACCCTTGCCCTAGTGAGAGCAATAGAACATTGTAGTACACGGACCTTCAGCTGGATATCAAGTATAACGAATAAATGCTCCAACAGCTTTCCACAGGAGGCCATCGAGGAGCCAACCATATGGATTTCTTGTTACGAGACAACTTTTTTTTTTCGTCTATCCAGCGTTCGTTACAGACTCGCAGAGCGGACGATGTGAACGTGACTGCTGTGATTTTTTTTTTTTTTTTTTTTTTTTTTACATGCATGGCTGCCCAAAAGTCTGAGACTCACGAGACAGGCCGAGCAGCGGACTGAGTGTTCATCTTGGAAAACAAGCAAACAGACGGCGGTGAAATGTTCAATATTTACAACTCACAGAGATGCCAGCTCTTCCCAGAAGTTCAATAACAAGTAAATGGGTTCAACGTTCAAGTGAGCTCAGCCAAATGGATGCCATGCATCTTCACGTATTACTGTATAAAAGTAAAATATATTTATTTCTGATAAATTATTTATTTATTATAGCTTCGTATGAGAGCTGTTTTATTCCACTCTGTACCGTAGATGTATATCTATTTATTGCCCAAAAGTCGCATTTCATATTATTCCCGCTCCCGCCGTACACAATGTACATACTGTACTTCATAAAGGTGCTGAATCTCTTTTCCAGAGTAATCCCGAGTCAGACTGCGAGTATGGCAGATGCGCAAGGCTGGTTTTGTTGGAGTGAAAACAACAACAACGACCGTGATAAAAATCTTCACGGCAAACTGACGTGCAGTCCGATGACATTGTGTGCATAATAAATAGCCTCGCTTAAAAGTACCTCACACAATTGAGCCTGATGATTGATTGACCTCAACGCTGAACTTTAACAACTACCATGGAACTATATCATGTGTACACTCCACTGTATTAACATAACAGCACACCTCATTTTTGTCCCCTATGGATTATCAGTATTAGATGAGTGAACTACCTACAACTTCAAGTCTTAGTTTTTTTTTTCTTGAATTCGTTCTCAACATTCTCTTCAATTCATAGGGTTTATCTTGACAGCACTGTTGTGTCCTATTTTTTCTTCGTTTGTTTTATTTTCAATGCCGCTTATCCTGGACAGGGTCATGGGGCCAAATAATAATAATAATAAAAATAGAAATTATAGGTTGAAAATGTACCACTACACCATCAGTGACTCTGTATGCAGTGTTGGGGCGTAAAATACATGTAACATATCCCTATTAGTTTGTCTGAGATCTTGAAAATTTTAAACTTAACGTTTTGAACACATTAAAAGAACTCTGACTTTTGAAAAGTTTTTTTCTTTTTAATGGCACATTCAGTTATATGAGTTGTCACATGAAACTATATTGTCTAAATTGTGCACATTTGTCATGAGGGCGACATGGTGTGATATGCTAGTTTTCCACATACTGTATACGAATAATGCAACAAACACATTGTTTATTTTGTATTTTCATTTCATCATGTTTTGTTTTCGGTTTATTGTCTGTGTAAGGGACACATGTGGTTGATTCCAAAATAATGATTGATGCTTTGAATTCACTTTTTTGAGGAAACATCCAGGGGTCCTGTTGATGCATTCAAAATTGCATAAAAAATTTGAAATTAAAATGTATTCAAATGTAACCAGTTTTATTTTATTTTGAGGAATTAACTGAAATCGTGACACTGCTATAAATTACATTTTCAACTGGTTAACTTGTAGTTGTAATCAACTACATTCCCAAAGTAATCCTCCCAACACTGTATACATATTAGTCTTCTTTTTTTATTTTTATTTTTTGTCTCATCACATTTCAATGTCTACCTGTTTCCAATCTAGTCTGCAGGCCCACAAAACATCAACCAAATTAAAAATCGTTTTCCCAATGCCTGCGAACTAGCCCTTGATGACATCATAATTTCTATTTCCTCACATTGGTTGATCAAAAAAGGTCATAGATCATGTTCCTGCAAAGTCCGGCGAGCAAAGCACATGTGTAGTAATGTGCATACAATTTTAAATTAATAATCAGCCTCTCCGGTGAGTATGATATATTTGATCGATTGTTTTTTTCATGTTATTTGATAAAGATTCCTCCTCGCCACAGTTTTGTGTTGTTATATTGTGTTTTTATGTTACTGATGCCCCAATGAAGCAAATGCACGCAATGCATGCAAATTCAAATCCACTAAAACCAGATTATACATTTCTTCTTATGTCTCCGTTTGCGCTTGTGAGGAGATTTTTTTATGTTGTAGCACCACCTGTTGGCTGTATGGGAACATCAAGACAGGTTGGTATCATTTTCTCTACTGCGCTCCTCGATGTTGTTTTACTCCTTAGTAAATTGCACATATGTCATGAAAGTAACTTTTTTTTTTTTTTTAGGATTTATCAAAATATCTGCAAGTAGTTGGAAATGGTTTTTTTTAATACATTCACTTGTCCCTGCATCACTTTCCTATTGGCACAGAGTAGGTTAGCAGCGTTTCATTTAAAAAGTACATTTCAACACCATCATGCAATAGGTTATAACACAAACAAGTCACACAAATCGATACATTATATATTAAGCTTAATTTGTACCCATGGGGTATAGTATATATATATATATATATATATATATATATTTTTTTTTTTGGTATACATTTCCCTGCTGGGAAATTGGCACAGCACAAGTTAAGTGGATTTTGCGCAGGGGGGGCTGCACCTCTTTAAAAAGTACTAACCCTAAAGGGATGCCAGAATCAAGCACCTTCAGGTCCATTTCCAGCCATCGTTTTTCATGCTGTCAAAATACACACATTGATTGAAATTTATTTGGTAGGTTTCTCGAGTCCCGTTTAGATGAGAGGCTGTGAAGAGGCTGCATAATTAAAATTAGTGGACAGCGCCGCTTGGAATCAAATAGGTGCATTTTTTTCAGAAACTGTGCGACAGGTTGAATTATCAACAAAGCTTAAAGGTTTTAGTTCAATTTCTTGTTTCTTGCAATTTACATCCACCCACTGGCCAAATCGTTACCATAAACCGTCCAATCTAATGAGATCAATACAAAAGGCTGTATAAAAATAATATAGTCAAAATAGTATTTGTCGTGTGGGGTTCATGTCTGCATTGTTATTTCACTATGAGGTAAATGGTCATATCTGACAACCCTTCATCCTAAGCATAAGGGGGGAAAAAAAGCCCAGTTACAACATTAGTTCATATCCGCACGGGTTAGTCCAATCCAGCCCAAGAACTGTATCAGAAATTCTGCCCATATAAGAATCATAATGCTCAGTTTTTATCAACATCAGGAACAAAA
The DNA here is from genome assembly GCF_019802595.1 of Syngnathoides biaculeatus. NCBI lineage: Eukaryota > Metazoa > Chordata > Actinopteri > Syngnathiformes > Syngnathidae > Syngnathoides > Syngnathoides biaculeatus. The sequence continues at coordinate 13,531,673 of NC_084652.1, forward strand.
GCCTTATGATCATATTGTTCAATTCCAGATCTTCATATTTCATGTAGCTCAATAATGTAAGCCAAATATTACAAATCCCCCTCACTGTGAGGCAATGTTCATCAAAACTGAGTATTATTATTATTATTTTCTTTGTAAATCTCTTATGTCGGATGTTGTTGCAATGTGCACATGTACCTTGAGTGGTGTGGTACATTCATGCAAGCTGCAGAAGAAGACGGAAGTATAAATGAGGTCATTTTTATCGGTGTTTACCAACTACTGTGCAGCAACATGTTAGTGAGATGTGAGTGGAAATTATCCAATTGAACATTTTTATTTACTACAATCTATACCAGTGACATGTAGTCATGGTCAAAAATATAAACAGTCCTCTAAAAGATGACAGCAGGTACATTCATCCATCCATTTTCTGAGATGCTTATCCTCACAAGGGTCATGGGAGTGCCAGAGCCTCTCCCAGCTGTCATCAGCCAGGAGGCGGGGTACACCCTGAACTGATCACCAGCCAATCACAGGGCACATGGAGACAAACAACAATCACACTCACAATCACACTTGGGGGCAATTTAGAGTCTCCAGTGAATGCATGTTTTTGGGATGTGTGAGGAAACCGGAGTGCACGAAGAAAGTCCACGCAGGCATGGAGAGAACATGCAAACTCCACATAGGGCAAGGCCAGGATTTGAACCCTGGTCCTCAAAACTGTGAGGCCAACGCTCTAACCAGTTGCTCCACAGTGCAGGTTCAAGGTCGTCATCTTTTTAGTGTGTGCCGTTCAGAGTTTTCAAATATGAAATATGTGCATTGGCTCAGTAAAGGTTGGAAAACACGACATTAGAGGCATTTAAGTGATTGACAGGAACTCGGAGTGCTGAACATGCACGTGACCATCTCTCCTCTCCTAACTTGCGCAGAAGTGGAGCGTCCCGGTGAGGCCTCCGCTGAATCTTCCTGCTGCTGCTGCTGCTGCTTCACGTCAGCCTCTGCTTCGTCCTTGCCTCCGGGCACCGCGCTCGCTTCCACGCTGAACGGGTGGAAGTCGACCTGAGCTGTGTCGTAGTCCCATGCGTGCCTCATGGCGAAGTTGGTGAAGGATTGCGCATCCCCGCCGGCCGAACGCCGCTCCGCGTCATTCCTGCGTATCGATGCGTAGCTGGTGTCGTTCGTTTTGAAAGACGGAGGCGAGTCTTGACCTCCGACCCAGCCTATATCGTCCCCACCGGTGTCTTTCACCCGTGTCACCGCCCGCTTCAGCCTCCCGCAGCCCTTAAGGAGTAGGTTTTTCCGGCACAAGATGTAAACCCACGGGTCCAAGATGGGGTTGAAGGAGGCGAAGCGAATTGCCAACAGGTCGCTGCGGTAGTCGGGCTTCCCTCCGGCGGAAATATAAGCAGGGCCGTAAATCTGGTTCACGAAGATTCTCACCTGACAAACAGAGAAAAAGACATCTTAAGCCGGGCACACACAAAGTGATTTTTTTAAATTTTAATCCATTTTTCAACTATGAAAAATGCCAAACACGGTGGGGTCTGCTGAAGTACCAACTTGAGCCTGTGAGAGGCACGCTGGTGCCACAGGATAGCCAGACTGACAAGACAGTATAAAGAAGAAGAAAGTGCAGTGGGAGCTTGAGGTATGGGTGACCCAACTTAAGAGTTTATCCACATACGAGTTGTCAATTGGTTGTTTCCTTAGCTTTTTTAAATTTTTGCTTTGACTTGTGAATGGGGCAGCACAGTGACCCAACTGGTTTGAACATTGGCCTCACAGTTCTGAGTACCGGGGTTCGAATCCCAGCCCAGTTGTGTGGGGTTTGCATGTTCTCCCCCTCACTCTAAATTGCCCGTTGGTGTGAATGAGTGCGACTGTTGCCTGTCTCCATATGCCCTGCGATTTGTTTGCAACCAGTGTGATGACAGCTGGAATAGGCTCCAGCACTCCCGTGACCTTTGTGAGGATAAGCAGCTAAGAAAGTGGATGAATGGATGAATTACTGAGTCCAAACTTTGTTTGCTAGCTTAATGCTGACGCATAGTTGGAAATACATATCCAATCCTTTAAGCAACAGATATTTGAACACAAACGGTGTTGCAACAGCACTCGTAGTCATGTACTCTTATCCTCTATGAGGAGCTCAGATGGCTTTAATGTACAGAAAGAAGTTCATGTACACCTTAGTACATCCGTCTGTCTGTCTCACACTGTCCCCAGGTGGCCATCAGCGCAATGGCCACTTAATTAGTGCAACTTGCCGATTTTTAATGATACAGTATTTAAGGAAGTCCTTACTGTGTTGTTTTATAAAGTAAAATATTATGTATGGTTTTCTTTTTAGAAACAGTTAAGTTGTTTGTGGGGAGGTGGCTGGAATGGAATAATGGGGAAGATGATTTGTGATTATGTTTACTTTGCATTAGAAGCGTTGTTATGGTACGAATTAAACTTGTATCTCGAGGCATCAAAATAGAAGCCAGGCCATCATTCTGGAGAGGAAATCCGTCTCAACTGGCCTTTGAATGCCCCAAGATCACTCCCTGGCTGAGGATTGGAAAGTTCGGACCTCGCTGCTAAAGCTGCTGCCACCTGCTACCCGAGCCTGGATAAATTGAATAAGATTGATGGATGGAATATGGAGCGTTAAACTTTTATGATTGGCAACCCAGACTGTTTATGAAGAAAATTGGTGAGGAAAAAAAATTACTGAACGCACCCCACAGTTCTGAAATTCAGGAGTATAATCTTGGTTTGAGGTGGGTTTTTTTTTTTGTAAACTTTTGTACTAAAATACATTTCAGAGTTTTTGTTTTTGGTGTATATAAGTCGAATCAGTACTTTTATTATTTTGTATTTTTTGCACGAGTTTGGGCACTGTATTTCATATTTTAGTTGAACACACCAAACTGGGCAGATTCACAACCAAGTTGGATAATCAGGTGTATTGTATGAAATTATCCTATATGATTACATTTCTCTGAAATCGACGACTTATTAATTACAGTATGTCTTCTCGAATTTATAGTGACAAGCGGAACAATGTAATGCTCCTCCACTAGGTGGCAAAAAGTTGCACAAACTTTTCTCCACCTGTTGCAATTCATAAACAAAACGGAATAATAGCTTTGTGTTCCGCTGAGTTTTAACGGAATTCCACGCTGCGTGTCATTCTTTTTGGCATATTTTGTTATTGTATGTTGTAAAATTATTTTTGAAAAGTGCACGTAAGCCGGTCTGATGCACTTGGTTGTATTGAAATGGGGGGGCTTCTTACCACTAGAGGGATGGAGCACACCAGGAAAACGATGGTCATGAAAACCAGCAGCCAGAACATTTGGATCTCCGCCGCCGAGGACACCGACTGCAGTCGGGGGAAGCGTCTCCTGGAGCCGCCCTGCTCGCACGCCTCGGTCCGCACGATCCCGGTCCTCTGGTTCATCCCCACCAGAGATCTGCACACGGCCAGGTTGCAGAGCACCGTGACGGCGATGAGCAGCAGCATCGCCCCGCCATAGAGGAAGGAGTAGCAGGCGCCCAGGGGATCCGTCGCCCTCCAGTCCAGGAAACACCAAGTTCCCGGATAGTGTCTGACGTGCTGGCCGAAGCCGAAACTGGGCATGACGCACAGGACCATGTTGGCCAGGTAGACTGCGAGGAGGGCGAAGCGAGCCATGGTCCTGTCAATGTGCTGGGAGTAGAAGTAGGCGTGGTTGATGGCCAAGTATCTCTCCACGGCCATGGCGCACAGGATGGACATGCCGGCGGAGCCGAAGAAGAGCATGGAGAAAGAGAAGAAATGGCACAGAAGAGCTCCGCCGGGCCACCGACCCGCCACGTAGGTCGCGATCACCACCGGGCTGGTGAAGCACGTCCCCAGCAGGTCCGTGATGGCCATGCCGCACACCAGCGTGTAGAACGTTGTCTCCTTCTGCTCCTTCTTGGAGATGCACAGCACCACAATCGCGATCAGGTTCCCCAGGACACCCACGGCGAACATGCTGGCCGAGGTAACCAGCGAGCGCGATTCCAGCCTCAGCGTGGGGAAGGCGCTGTGGTTGCCGTGAGGTGGCTCCGAAACGTTCGTGGCCAACGCTATGCTGTCGTTGAGCATCATTTCCAAAAGTGGTACTTTTGCTAGTGCACCATGTCGTCCTCCAAGTAATACATATATATATATATATATATATATATATATATATATATTTTTTTTTTTTTTTTTTGAAAAAAGAAGAGCAGCAGGTGCGATTTGCTCCTCACTTCAAGTGTTACTATCCCGCATGAGTTCCACCTGCTTGCGTGAACACTCCGCACTCCTGTGCGGGTATTTAAGCCGCGCGCTGATGTCAGGACTGTGACGTGCATGCGGGCTGCATGCAAGCGCCATCCGCTCCCCGTGGATCCAATTTCTACAAACGGAGTCAAATCATTAAGTGCAAAGCATTTATCACGGGGGGGCTGCCATGCTTTGTACACTCGCCGAGGATAAACGACAATAATAAACACGGGGGAGGAGGGGGGGGGCACTGACAACAACGTGTAATACACTTGCAGAATTTTTCACAACGCTTGTCTTCATTAGAGTCGTGAGTGACATGGAGACGACTAACCCAAGTGATGCCCCGAACTGGTCCCCAGCCAATCAAAAGGCGCATACAGGTATCTACGTTGGCGGAAGGACCGACGGCAGTGGGGGGCAGCACCAAGGTCAGCTCCTTTTAAAAAATATGCATATTCTGCCTCCATCTAAAAGCCCATTAGTCATCGTTAAATGTTCATGACTCAGACTTCATTAAAAAAAAAAGATGAAGAAATACACGGGTACTTCTCACGTATACTTCATTCGAATTAGTCTGACCTCATGAATAATAGTAAGCCTTTTTTTAAATTCTTTTGTCACTTTCAACTCAGCCACTTGCAGATAGAAGATCTGAAGGTTTGCGTTTGATTAATTGGGATTTCAAATTGAAATGATTGTTTCCATCTCTGCCAAAATTTGGGGAAAGAACAATTGAACATGTCTGACTGGTAAAGGCGGGTGACATTTTGTTTTCATTGAAGTGTGACTGTTCAATTGAATGAAAACAAAAGCCTAAAATTTGCTGCACACTAGACTTTTTCTCTCATGTGAAAAAGTTTTTTAGTGTGTGGATATTTCTGCTTTGGTTTTGTAGCATCTTGTGCATCAAGTAACAAGGTTGTGGTTTACTCTAGTAATTGGCACACCTTTTACACCAAGTGCCACCTCAACAACAACAACAACAAAAATACATTAAACTTTCAACTATAGTATCAGAGTTTAAAAATTAGGTAAAAGGTCTATGCATAGAAAGCATTGTTAGTATTACTGTAAGACACTGAAACATTACTGTTTAATAGTTAACATTCCTCCATTTTCTGAGCCGCTTATCCTCACAAGGGTTACGGGATGAAAATGAGCACTGCTCTTCAATATTGGAAAACTGAAAAATTACCTAAATAAGGATTCCAGTAAAATGTATTCTACATGAAAGGTAAACTAAATATTCCCTTAAATAAATGTTTCAAAACAAAATGTTCTAAAAATGATGCATGCAAATGTATAGCGGATGCAAAAATAGGTATACTGTAAAAATAAATTGTCATAAAATATAATTGTCCTCTACATGCTATTGGATTTGGATGTGTCGGTTCTATGCTTTTAAGAAGCACAGCCAAGTAAGTGACATCAGGAGCCGGAGTCGCGTTGCACGAGTTGTGCCTAGAAGAGCTTCTTGGGAGTGGTCTCAATTCTGATTTGTTTGCTTGACTGTTTGTAGCGTTTGATAAACAATTGAAAGTGCACAGCTTCCGGTGCCTGGAATACAGTACACCACACTAGGTCGTCGCCTGCGCTTTTCCACACTGCGACAACGTTGCGCTCTAAAGTGATGATGCTACCCTGATGTGTCCTCAGACTGGCTGTCACGCCAGGCAAAAATACAAAATTCCACATCCTCGCTCTTCCATCTTTCTCTGGGTGAAGTGACAACGAGGCGCTCTCAAAAAGTCATACCAGTGGACTGTCCGAAGTGAAGATTAACTTTTGGACTGGAGGTATAGCTAGCTGGTGAATTGCATGTCACGACCGCTGTTGCGAACAAAGACGTTATTACGTATAAAGTAAGGAAGAGGGACTAATGCCCTGAGCCGTCACTCTGGACTGTTTTAGCCACATTGTAGTTCCGGTTTCCCTCAGAGGACAGTTATGAGTGTTAGGTGGACCTTCTTTGTTTGTCTTCTTTGACGTTTTTGCCAACCTGTTGTTGTTTTCTGTGTTTGTGTACCTAACAAACGGTACTTTAATCTTTCTCTGTGTTTCCGACCTTGGATTGTGGGAGGGGTAATGCTGTTATTGAGTGTGTGCTAAAGCATCAAACGGGTACATCAGGGAAATGAGCCTTGGACTCTTTGTGTTCCCCTTGAGACATTAATGACAAATGGCTGGTTGGGTCTATGTCTCTTTTCAATGCAGCCCCCCCCCCTTAAAACCATCTGTTGCCATAGCGATTTAACGTGGGAGATGAATGTGTGGCCGAGCTTTATTTGTTTAGCATTTATTGAACTTCTGATTGCACATCCATTTACATTGTGTATTTGCTTCCTGGACAATTCATGTCCAGGTAAGCGAAAATATTGACAAGTTATAAACTATGGACATTATCTTTTTTATTCATCATTCAGTAACATAAGAACTTCTATGATTATTAGACTGACCTTTTCCATCTGATTTTTTTTTTTTTTTTTTTTGCCTGACTTGGTATGTACAAATTTTTGCAAAATTACAATTGCCTGCATTTTTGGCAAGCTTTTCCATAAGTTTCACATATTTGTGTTTTATATGAGTAACTTTTCCTACGCTGTTTGTGGAAAAGCTTTTGCAAACTCTTTCTGAAATGCTGTATGATTCCACGAGATGGCGCCAAAGCACAGGCTCATAGGAAAGTCGTAATTGATGTCAAGGAAGTATGGAGTGATACATCGTGACTGTTCCAAGATCTTAGCAGGTTAGTGAGGAACAACGTCTTTGCATTTTTTTTCAAACTCTGTAAGCCGTTGATATTTGAGGGATATGTGTAAGAAGAGTTTGAAATATTGCCATTGGTTTTGAAAGCAGATCCCCATACTGCGAGTGCGTTCAGAGCATTTTGACTAATCTTTCAAGAGCCACACAATATTATAAAATAGTTTGTTGCTTGTTTATTGCCTTTTCCATTCTTTAATAACCAGCAGGAGAACTCCTCTTCTTATCTCTTTGGTCAGGTTTATTGAGTACAAGCTCAAGAAATGATGTACAGAGGTGGCATGAGATACACATTTTACTCATTCTGTGACCGGGCTTGTAAATCAAAACACTCATATCTCAAATCATCTTTACTTGTTAAAATGAATGGAAATGACATTAATACATTCCAGGCTCAACCTGAAAAAAAAACAAAAAAAAAAAAACAGCAGATTCTGACGAGTTGTTTTTAAATTAAACATCACGTTCTTTTGCTGAATAATATAGTGTTAAAAACAACTGGTATTGACAGAAATAAATGAAATCTAAAGAATTTAAGTTTTTGCGACAATGTTTTGCTTAAATTCAATGAACTTTGTGCCATGACCCCCTGGGTGTAGTATAATACGGTCATAGAGTGGAACCTCTATTTAATGGACCTCGAAGCAACAGATTTCAGATTAATGGACAGAATCCTCGTGTGCAGGCGAACCTCAAAATGCTCCCTTAGTGCCAGAATTGTCTATTGTTGTTTACTGGCACAGTCATCAGACAGAGACGGGTACCTGTATTTCTGGGAATAGCCACTCTTGTTTACCTGATCGCTTGGACATCTACACATCAATCGAACTTGCTGTACTGATTTTGGAACAGCATACAGGATAATTGTTTTTCTGAAGCCCTTCATCATGGTATCAAACTCCAAAGGAAGTGAGAAGCGAAGCAATGCTATCCTCGCAGCTCATAAAAATGATGCCTACTCACCACCATGCCACATCAACTTTCTCCCACCAGCATGACATTATCACCCCACCCGAGCACAAGCTATCACGGCATGTTCATGGCAGTATGGCACCATCATGGCAATGTGACGTTCACTGTGTTACAAGCATTTACTGAACAAAAATTCTGTGTTGTACTTGGTATTTTCAGGCCATGATTTAAAGTGCTTCAAATTAATGGGCAAATTGCTCAAATGAATGACCTAAATATTATTAGTGTTAATTCAAGGGTATAATGAAAATAACCTATGTACGTTCTCAGAAACCTGCAGCAATATAAGTCATTCTTTGCAGAGGAAAAAGAATATATCCCTTTGATTAGTATTGTCTTATTTGTCTACATGCATTGCTCCACCATTTGCGTTCAAATATGTTGCATCTATGGTGCTATTGGTAGCAAATAGATTTTTTTGTGTGCCTTTTTTGGTAGTATTAAGCTCATAGACTTTAGTAAAGCAGGTAATTTGTTTAAATCCATAGTCTGTACTGAAATGTCCTTAGTTTTGTTCACTTTGACTACAAACGTCATTTGGGAGTTATCTTAAGCTTCTTTTCTGTTCTAATTGTTCACAATCTACCAACCTGCTGCTTGGTGTGAAATAATTTATGTTCACTCCCACCTTACAGGACTCGGATGTCAAATTTTTGCCCGCAAGTTAAAGCAAAACATTGGCCAATTGACGGCTGATATCTGTGGTTCTATTCATCCAACCACCCATCTGTTTCTATAGCATTTGTCCTCATGAGGGTCTCGGGTGAGCTATGACCGCTTATGGTTGTGTCAGATAAAATGTTATCCAATGACCGCTGAAGTTTTTGGCCAGTTACTACAGGCTCTTCTCCAGTGTTTTTATATGGACTTGTGAAACCCTGTGCTGCCCCAAACAACACTTCGTCACATCTCACGTATGTTGCATTTACACTGCACCTAAAAATAGAAGTAGAGCGAACGCACACACGCAAGAGCACACCTGAGAACAACTGCAGTGCAAAAATCCAATGTGTGGAAATGAAAGAATTTGTCATATGAAATGGAGGAAGGGTCTCCCTGATGGTGGACTGTGGCGGAGGCTCTTCGTCTTTGTCTGCCTAAGTGGACTCCTCCTCGACTATGACGGAGGAAAACGAGGAGGAGAGAATCCCTCCAAGGAGTGTTTGTGAGTTCGTGTACGGCTCTCTGCTATAATAACCCAGAGACGTCAGCAGCTCTGATGGCCACATACATAAGTCTGCTCCCTTTCTCACACATGTACACACACACACACAGCTGAGGGAATCGTGTCTACCCTCGGTAGTCTTTAATGAGGAATTCTCGGCTCGCTATTATGTGCTCGAACGTCATCAAAGGTGGCTCATGTGAACCATGGGGGATTCCCAATCAAATTTCACTTTAATACAATTTTAGAGCTCCTAGTCAAGAGCCATAGGAGGGCTTCAGTGGCTATCATTTTTCTTGAGCTGTTGTTACACACATTCAACATGTTCCCTCTGCAGGGGGTGTGGGACAGGGGTGGGCAAGTTCATCAGGAATTAAAAGTGTAACCAGTCCACAGTGAGGAATAACAGACATTTGGATTATATGCACGCATCCAAATACAATTAGCAGGCAAGTAATTTGCTGTTTGGCATGTGACAAGGTTGTACCGGTAATCAAATTATCACCAGGTTTTTATATTTAGCAGATTCCAGACATGACGCAATTAACTTTATTGTTATTAATCCCATTTCCCATACAAAGAACTAATTTCAGATCAAGAAAATACTCAACAACCCCCAGATAAATTTTGATCTTTGGTCACTTCAAAGCCCAGATATATAGCTGTTAACTTCACAGTCGAGATGGTGAAACCTTTAAGATTGGGCATTCATTTTTGTCTGAATCCACAGTTCACAGAGAGCAGCTTGAGCTATCGTAGCTTCTTGTATATAGCAAGATCATAATAAGCGGGACGATGGGGAAACGCACACGTTCTTGTATTCGCAGCAGAACCCAAACAACCACGGAGACATGCACACAATTGGAAAACTATAGAGCAAAATAGAAGAGTTTGAGAAGGAGGCTCATACTCTTTAAATCACAGTAGTACCAGTAGTTATAATGTATTTATAATTATCAAGCATACTGCAGTGAGCAAAGTTTGTTTATTGGGCTAAGTGATTGGATTAGATTTGTCATGGCTCCATGGAAGTGATTTTAGCGTCTCTCTTATCTCATTTCTCTGTTCCTCCCTTTTCATCTTCTTTGCAGGCTTTTGTTTCCGTGCTAATTGAACCAATTTCTCCTGAACGCCTTCAAATAACAATTGTATTGTGATCAGTCTCTTGCTGTCCACCTTTCCCAAATTTGGCAGTTTAGCTGGAAGGTTGAATGTTTGCCCCTCAGGATGAAAAAAAAAAAAAAAAAAACACGGGTTCATTCATTTTAGCACTAAACTGCGTTTTCACAGTTTTACGCCATGCAGCTGCAAGGATATTAGACGTTTCAATCATGTAAAGGCCAAAGTAAATGAGGCGAATTGATGACGAAACAACACAGCCGCTCAGAATGATGTAGTGTACCGAGGCTTACGATACCAGATGTGACGTTCACTGTGTTACAACCATCATTACGGGCATAATTTGTGATCTGGACACAGCTGAAACGAAGTATAACATGCGCCTTCTAATACTGGCGCTGTGGAACCCTAACAGTGGACATTACTTTCCTTGAAAACACATAATGATACAAAAACATTAGTAGTAATGAAAAAGGTTGTAAAATATGTGCATTTCTACCACCTCTCTGCGCCATCACCTTATTGTGGTGGAGGGGTTTGGAGTTAAGTTCTTTGGGGCTTGATACCCCTGGCAGGGTCTCCCATGGGAAACAGGTCCAAGGTGAGGGACCAGATCAAGCATGGCTCTGAATCCCCTGTTGTTAGGTTTATCACCTAACTTGCTGGAATAGTTGCACAAATAACGGACAAGAAGTCGTCTTTCTTCTGATCAGGAGGACGTGAGAGACAGGCTAGTTACAGTCTCCAAACACTTTCTGAACCAGCCTCTCACCTACTCTTTTTCTATTAGAAAACACACAAGGTCAAAAGGAGGGGTGAGCAGACGAAATGAACAAAGGTACAGTTTTGGTGATGATGTAGCACATTCTTTGGTTATGATGAAGTTGTCCTTGGCCACTTGTAGGAAGATACTGTTGCATCTATGTGTAGGAGCCTGTCCTGTGAACAAGACTCTTCAAAACAAGGATGATACCTTGGCTTTGTTGCAAGTCCATAATAAATATATTAACGATAACTGTAACACCTGTGATGATCTTGGATCACATTTTCCCTCACCCGCCACACAGATCACCGGGGTTCCCATTTGGTCGATGGTGAAAGCCTGCACCGATTGGCCCTGGTCAGCCACAGCCTGAAGAGGCAATGTGGGTCAGACTTCCCGTTGGCTCACCACCTATGGGAGAGGCGATGGTGTCAAGTCCACAGAGAGATGGGTGGCAGCCATAGGTGGGCACCACAGTTCTAGGGACATCGGATCTCACATCTCTGGCAAGTAAGCAGCCTGAGCTGGTGTGTAAGTTGAAAACGTTCTATCTAGATTTTGTCGCGTACACCTCAACGCATAGCTTGGTCTCTGATAGCAGTCCTCTTCAGAGGGGTTGGACTTTTTCCCACTCTGGACTTGCCCATGGTGAGAGGCGCCGAATAGATATTGGCATTTCCCCCAGGCTCGCTACTTGTACTTTGGGTGGGGCATGGGTCCTTACTGTCATTTGTGCATATGTGGTTTAACTAAATATGAAAGTGTAGAAATACAGTGAATCATAATTGAGATTTGAATGTTTGCAGTGAAATGGCTGATATAATTTCGATGGATTTGACATTTCAGAGTAGAGAATGGCCAAGAATCATCTTTTCAGCGCTCACTACCAAAAGATTGGGTGGTGTTGAACCAACACCTTTTTGAGGTGACTTCAAATAAATTCTATGGGTGACCATAGCAATGACATGTTAGTTCCATATCACATACTATTGCACCACGATAATCATTATTACTTATCATATTACATATAATTGTGTTGCTTTTTCTCTGAATTTTGGCACGGAAGCAGTTTAGCATAATACTCAAAATAGCGGATCGTATTTAAAGCCAGTCTTAACAAAGGCCCATTAGTCACTACTTCTTGCTTTCAATTAAAGTTAGTCAGAAGAAGCTTTTTCCCCATATGAATTATTAATATGACGCTAAGGGGTAATATTGTCATCTCCTCTTTCATCTGGTGGAAAACTCAAATAATATTAGTCCGCTATGCTGAATTACTGTATGCTATTGTGTTGCCCACTTGTGTCTCTACCAAGATTAGTTCACAGAATCCAAATTTGTTGAATAGTGAGCCAGCGAGGGAATTAAATCACATTATGTCCTGGATTCCTGCTCAGAAGGCGAACGAGATTTTAGAAAGAGTGGGATGCATATAGGATTGCGCTTCATAAAGAGTAGGTGGCAAAGGCGCATCATATTTCACTGGCACTAATGAAAATTATTTTACGCAAGATGGAGCAAACTGCGAAAATACAAGACGAGACAGGTGCGGGTGGTTGAATGCAGGGGAGGTGAAATCTTGGATCCTGACGACAGCTGGAGACTGGGGGAGGTCAGAACTAAAAGATGCACTGATGACCAAGATCAGGCACGGTGACGGGCTGTAAAAACATCAGCAGAGCGAAAGATGTGTGTCATGAGTAAGGCTGGACCACGGCCAGGAGGGCCGTGGCCTGGCAACTGCTCCGAGCAGTTTCATCTCTGACACCTGTCGCCAGTTACAGCTGTGTCACATGAGGCATCGTGATTGGACAATGTATTTAAGTTGGAGTTTTGTCACTGGTTTTTGCCAGTTCATTGATTGTGCTATCCCGCATCCAGCGTTACTCCTCCACTGCGCCATTATAGCCCAGTCATGCTTTTGGTTATGCTCGTTAGTTGACTCCTTCTTGGACTGTGTCGTCATGAAGAACGTTCGTTTATAATAAAACACACTGGACATCAAGTCCTCGTCTTGGAGTCCTGTATTTGGGTCCGCCCGTGCACCGTTGGTTCGTGACAACGTGTTTGAGTCAGATGTGAAAGGAAAGAATACCATCTTTGTAGTACCTTTTTCTATTGGGATATCACCCCTCCCCACACTAATTACTCCACTAGAATGTTAAAGAATGTCCTTTTGATACAACAAAAAATACTATCTATTACTTAATCAAGACCAGACGTTCAAGTTTCCTCCCAAAAACGCAGTACACACGTCTGATGCATAGCAATTGTTGTCATGCTCCTGGATTCCAGCCAGGGCTGGGCGTGGCCAGCTAATCTGAAGGTGCACACCTGCGCCTCATGACCTTTGATTAAGACCCAGTACATATAGGACCCGGGGGACGACTATTACTCTGCTAGATCGTTGCCTCTCATGCCTCGTTCCCGCACTACCGTACTCCTGACGTCTACCTCCCGTGTACCGACCAACGCCTGTCTCCCGACCTACCCCGTAAGCCTGCCGTTACTGATCTTGCTGCTTGTTTGGACTGACTCCCTGGTAACCGACATTGGAACGAATAAAGGCTTATTCCGCACTGCTTACCTCTCACCTGAGTCGTGCATTTGGGTCCACCCCCGAGTCTCGTCCGTGACAGAACGATCTAGCCAAGAACATGGACCCAGCCGACTCTGAAGCCATTCGCCGTGCGCTGCAAGTGCAGGGCAAACGCCTGGGTGAGCAAGAGGCTGCTCTCCAGGGTATGACTCACCAGATCCAGGAGCTCTGCACCCAGCTGCAACCGTGGCTAGCCTCCCAAGCTAGCGCGGCCGCTCTTGTGCCTCCCCGTGCCACCATCACTCCGCTCTCTCGACCAGAGCGGTTCTCAGGCGACTCCGGTAACGTTAAGCCCTTCCTGGCGCAGTGCGATCTCCACTTTGAGCTGCAAGCTCCCGCTTTTCCCACGGACCGCTCCCGGATCGCCTTCGTCATTTCACACATGACAGGGAGGGCGGAGGCATGCGCCACCACCGAGTGGAGCTGTAACTCGGAGACCTGCCGCTCATGGGCGAGCTTCGTCTGCGCGCTCACCCAGGTGTTCCAGTATGCGGCTCCGGAACGCCAGGCGGCGTCGTCACTCATGACAATTCGCCAGGGGCGTCGCCGCGTGTCTGACTACGCCATCGAGTTCCGGATTCGGGCTGCCGAGAGCCGCTGGAATGAGGAAGCCCTCCATGACTCGTTTTACGAGGGACTGTCCCCACAGATCCATGGTCACCTCGTGGCCATGGATCTTCCGCCTTCGCTTAACTCCCTCATCACATTGGCCCTCAAGGTGGACCAGCGCCTCACCGTGCAGAGACAGATGGAGGGCCTGAGGGAGGAGGAGAGGGAGAGTCGCAGTCCGGTTGTTTCCGCTTCCCGGCCACCCGTGTTGTCAGCTTCACCGGAAGCCATGCAAGTGGAGGGGCTTGGCAGCTCAGCGGAGGAGCGCTTACGTCGGCGACGAGAGGGACGCTGTTTTTACTGCGGCTGTTTGGGACACTTGATCGCCCGTTGCCCGACTCGACCAGGGCATTCTGACATCAGGATCGCTACTCCGGTGAGTGTGCGGTACACCGCGACGGGGTCAGGGAGGTCCCTTCCTCACCTCACCTTGGGAACGGACTCCCGTTCATGCTCTGTGACGGCTTTCATTGATTCTGGGTCGGAAGCAAATCTGATAAATCCCCGCGTGGTCGAGGAGCTGGGGGCAGCAACCTTTCCCACGCAACGTTTTCGTCACGCCTATGCCGCCAACGGCAAGTTCCTTTGTCGGGTTACACATCGCACTCAGACGCTACGTATGAGCTTTCCGGACGCTCACTCGGAGCGTATTAGCTTTCATGTCTTCGACGCACGTAGTAGCGATATCATCTTGGGCAGCCCGTGGCTCAAAGAACATAATCCGCACATAGATTGGGCCACGTGTCAAATCAAGACTTGGGGAGAGGACTGTCTCAGTCGCTGTGTCGCTGTCCGGAGAGACAGGGGTATTCAAGTTGCGCCGGTTCGGCTAACAGAACCTAGTACCGCCCTGGACCTGACCGCAGTGCCCTCCTGCTACCATGACCTACGGGAGGTCTTCTCTGAATCTAAGGCAAAGTCTCTGCCGCCACATCGGTCATACGACTGCGCGATTGAACTCCTGCCAGGCACCTCTCCTCCCAGAGGGAAACTGTTCTCTTTAACCGGACCAGAGCATCAAGCCATGAGGGACTACATCGAGGACTCGCTGGCAGCCGGACTCATTCGCCCCTCATCCTCACCAGCCGGTGCGGGGTTTTTTTTGTCAAGAAGAAAGACTCCACGCTGCGACCCTGCATCGACTACCGAGGCCTGAACGACATCACAGTCAAGAACAGGTACCCTTTGCCGCTTATCTCTACAGCATTCGAACTCCTCCAGGGAGCCCGGATCTTCACCAAGCTCGACCTGCGCAGCGCTTACCACCTGGTGCGGATTCGGGAAGGGGATGAGTGGAAGACGGCATTCAACACCCCCACAGGGCACTATGAGTATCTGGTGATGCCCTTCGGACTCACTAACGCTCCGGCCGTCTTTCAGAACTTCATCAACGACGTGCTTCGGGAGTTCCTGAACAGATCTGTCTTTGTTTATCTGGATGATATTCTCATCTTTTCAGCAGACCTAACCTCTCACATTCAACAAGTCAGAGAGGTGCTCCGGCGTCTGCAGCAGCACCAATTATACGTGAATATGGAGAAGTGTGAGTTCCATCGGGCTTCCGTGTCCTTCCTGGGCTTCGTCCTGGCTGAGGGAGAGATACGGATGGATCCCGGGAAGGTCGACGCGGTGCTGCGGTGGCCTACCCCCACCAACAGGAGGGACGTACAGAGGTTTCTGGGATTTGCCAATTTCTATAGGAAATTCATAAGGAACTTCAGCTCCGTGGCCGCTCCTCTGCATTCGCTCACCTCGCCACATACCCTCTTCGACTGGTCCGGGACCTGCCAGGAGGCCTTCAGCAGGCTCAAGGCAAGTTTCACTACTGCGCCCATTCTCATTATTCCGGACCCAGATAACCAGTTTGTGGTGGAGGTGGATGCATCGAATTCAGGAATCGGAGCAGTCTTGTCGCAGAGGAGTCCCAGGGATGGAAGGATCCACCCGTGCGCGTTCCTGTCTAGAAAGTTGACCCCGGCAGAGAGGAACTACGACGTGGGAGATAGGGAACTGCTGGCGGTCAAGAGCGCGTTGGAGGAGTGGCGGCACTGGCTGGAGGGCTCGCAAGTACCGTTCGTTGTCTTCACGGACCATAAGAACCTTGAATACCTGAAGTCGGCGAAGAGGTTGAACGCCCGTCAGGCCAGGTGGGCCCTATTTTTCACCCGCTTCCACTTTAAGGTGTGTTTCCGCCCAGGCTCCAAAAACGGCAAGCCGGATGCACTCTCGCGGATCCACGAGGGAGGGCGCACGGATTCAGACGCCGCTACAATCCTGCCAGCGGGGTGCTTCGTGGCCGGTTTCACCTGGGCGATCGAGTCGCGGGTGAAGGAGGCTCTGGGAGAGACACCGTCACCCGCGGATTGTCCGTCGGGCCGCCTGTTCGTCATCCCTTCTCTGCGGGGAGACGTCATCAACTGGGCCCATACCAACAAGACGGTCTGCCACCCGGGTATGGCGAAGACGCGTTCAGTGGTCGAAAAAAGGTTCTGGTGGCCTAACCTCAGCAAGGACGTAAGGGAGTTCGTCAACGCCTGCCCGGTGTGTGCTGCCAATAAGACTTCCCGCCTACGGCCTGTTGGTGAGTTGCAACCCCTGTCCATCCCCTTTCGTCCGTGGTCACACATCGCGCTGGACTTCGTCACCGGCCTGCCGCCTTCTCAAGGGAACACAGTGGTGCTGTCCATAGTGGACCGTTTTTCCAAAATGGTCCACTTCGTGCCGCTTCCGAAGATCCCGTCGGCCAAGCAGACAGCCCAGTTGGTATTAGACGAGGTCGTCCGTTACCACGGCCTACCCCAGGACATCGTTTCGGACAGGGGTCCGCAATTCAGCGCCCGTTTCTGGAAGGAGTTCTGCAACCTCATCGGCGCTTCAGCAAGTCGGACATCGGGTCATCACCCAGAGTCTAACGGCCAGACTGAGAGGATTAACCAGGAATTAGAGACCGGTCTTCGATGTCTGGCATCCAGGGACCAGAGCACGTGGAGCCAGCACATCAAGTGGGTGGAGTATGCCCACAATTCTCTACCCTCCGCTTCAACAGGTATGGCTCCACTCCATGTCGTGCATGGGTATCCTCCGTCCCTGTTTCCTCCACTGGTCACAGAATCCACAGTTCCGTCGGCCCTGGCCGTGGTGCGACGCTGCAAACGGACCTGGGAAGCACCTCGGAGGACACTGCTGCGCATGAGCAGCGCCTACAAGGCCGCAGCAGACCGCAAGAGGAGGGCCGCACCTGAGCTCAGAGTGGGACAGCGAGTGTGGCTCTCCACCAAAGATCTCCCGCTGCGGACGGAATCCCGCAAACTTGCTCCCAGGTTCGTTGGCCGTTCCCGGTTTCCAAAGTTATTAACCCGGTCGCCGTCTCGTTGAAACTGCCCAGGTCGATGAGGGTGCACCCTACGTTCCACGTCAGCAGACTTCGCCCTAATCGCACATCGTCGCTGGCTCCTCCGCTCAAATCCCCCCCGCCCCCCCGCATGGTCGACGGTGGGTTGGTGTACACTGTGCGCCGGTTGCTGTCTTCTCGTCGCAGAGGAAGGGGGGTCCAGTACCTGGTGGACTGGGAGGGATATGGCCCGGAGGAGCGCTCTTGGATCCCCTCCCGCTTCGTCGTGGACCGCTCCCTCATCAGGGACTTTCACGCGGCTCACCCTGATGCTCCTGGGCCGTCCAGAGCCGGCCGTTGAGGGGGGGGTTCTGTCATGCTCCTGGATTCCAGCCAGGGCTGGGCGTGGCCAGCTAATCTGAAGGTGCACACCTGCGCCTCATGACCTTTGATTAAGACCCAGTACATATAGGACCCGGGGGACGACTATTACTCTGCTAGATCGTTGCCTCTCATGCCTCGTTCCCGCACTACCGTACTCCTGACGTCTACCTCCCGTGTACCGACCAACGCCTGTCTCCCGACCTACCCCGTAAGCCTGCTGTTACTGATCTTGCTGCTTGTTTGGACTGACTCCCTGGTAACCGACATTGGAACGAATAAAGGCTTATTCCGCACTGCTTACCTCTCACCTGAGTCGTGCATTTGGGTCCACCCCCGAGTCTCGTCCGTGACAATTGTGAGGGCATGAAGCTCAATTCCTTATTGGATTGCATAGTTTAGTATTATCCCTTTTAACACAGTGAATCTCCAAAGACGGGAGATGCCACGGGGTAACTAATTAACTGAAGGAAATACAAAAAAAAACATTTTAAAGTAACAGTTTCAGACTGCTGCTTTGTCATTCTGTCTGCTCATTGTGACACTTTTGTCGCGCTTGTCACTAATTATTATTATTTTTCAGAGCTCACTGCCTATTATTTCAACTGATCGAGCATTTTACATGAAAATGTCACTACTTTCAAGAACTGTGACAGCTCATTTTTTGGAGAACAGCAAATATTCATGCTGCTTTATAATGTATAAAATAATATTATGTACTTATAATGAATTGTATAACAACTAATCAATTAATATTGAGTAACCAAACCAGTGAGTGACACATTTCATTCAGGTTTGCAAGCAAAGCAACCTTTTCTTTCTGCCATGAACAGTTTTGCTTGTGATTACATTGACTCTTGAGTAAGTGTTCAGTGTCACTTGACTCTCAATCTAAAGATTCCGTCTATCGGAGTGCATGTTAACCAACAGTTTAATTACTTTCATCACTGCACACGTATTTCTCATCTTAAAAAGTGATTTGAATGTGGCCTCACTGCCCACGCACATCAAGTTTCTGACTAAAGCCATGCCTAACTCCAACCCTATTTCACCTTCCCAACAGGAAGTGGAGCACTTGGAGGTGTGGTACAGCCGACACAACCTGGGACTGAACACGCTCAGGACTGTAGAGATGATCGTGGACCTCAAGGGGCATCCTTCACCACATTTGCACTTCACATTGTCCAACTGCCCTGTGTCAACCGTTGTGACCTTCAAGTTTCTCAGGACCTGAAGTGGGAGACCAACATCAGTACTGTGTACCTCCATCACAGTCTGGTTTGGTTCTATCATAAAAAAGGACAAACTCCGACTGCAACGGACAATGCAAACTTCTGAAAAGATTGTCGGTAACCCACTACCCACCCTTGAGGGCTAGCACACTGCCAGAACTATTGTTGTCATATCTCTGTCGGGCACATTATACGTGGACTCATGGAAGTAGGCTCACCACCCTGCAATACTTCAATATCTTTTGTTGACCAATACTGGCCAGGCATGAGTTTGAGAAGTATATGCACCATTTGCACAATTGACATGATCTCCGATTATCCTATTATCTAGTCACTTTAAACTGCATACAATTCTTGAAGTTTCTACAACATTTGCACAATGGTTCCTGCCCCAGACTATAGAGCTCGTGTGCCTACGTCATAGAATTACGTGACTTTTGTTTATATCGCTATATTGCCGGTCTAACAAAGCATTGTTCAATGCTAAGTTGGTTGGAGACAACACATAAGTATGTCTGATAGCACAATGCTCAGAGTTTTGTCCAATCCCGTTAAACATTTAGAAGGTGATAATAAACGAAGGTTCGGAGAAAAAATAGATAAACTCAGCATAGAGGACAAATAGTGGATAAATTGGAGACACTTGGCATAGAAGATCCATATTTACTGGCGAAGTCGATGTCTTCACCGATAAGGAATTGGACCGTTAATTCGCTTCCGCTTGTCTTGGACAACTGAATATACACATGGATCTAGTGAGGAAGTCGTCGAGATTTACACGGAAAAGTTTGAAAGTGTAGAAAAGTCTGGACGCATACAAATACTTCGTTGCTGGATCTGCTCTCATCAGCAATAAATCCCACATAATGACAGGTCGACGGCTTGTGAACACGGAAGCGCGTTCAGCCACACATTAACCTTTACCGGAATCCATTGAACTTTTCAGCTAGTATTCAATACAAATACCAATATTTAAATAAATGACCCTCGGTTTTACACAAATTCGCAATCATTAACTATGATTGGAAAAAGAAAAGAGGATGGAGTCGTCTTCATGGAACATACACGGAAGCGATTGCGGCCACACTTAACCTCCATAAATACCACTGCAACAGACAGGTTTTTTTTTTTAATACGCATTGTTCTCAAATGCGCTAACTTGGCATTATAAATACTTCTTGGTAATTTGAGATTGAGAAGAATAATTCCTACCTGAAATGAAATGATCGCTACACAGGCGTGTGTGTATTTTGTTGGGCACCATCCATCATGTTTAATTGCCGAAATTCATCGATCTTTTCTCGTCTTTTCAGCTGGTATTCCCTAAAATGATCTCTTTGAATATCTGTCTCATCTATTGTGACAACCAACAGCACAACAGGTCTCGGGTATTGTAAATATTCTCCTTTGGTTCAATGTCTCCTACAATGTCGAGCAACTCTGTTTGACCGGCAATATGGCGCTGTGAAAATTTTGACGTCACGTGCACGAGCTCTATTAGTCTATTCAAACTACTGCAATTGCTACAAGCCTCGGCATCATTTTGCACAACTGCCCCACCCTATCCCGCCCCACCCTCCAAAAAATATATCGGCATCACCATACTACTGGTAACCTTTTATTGCTCAGTCACTCATCCTGTAAGTATTCACTGTCACTTGACTTTCTTGTCATATTAGAGCAGCTGCAATTACCAGTGACAAATTCCTTGTACGTTTTCGGCATACTTGGGAAATGAAGATGTTTCTGATTCTGATTCTGAGAGGCAGCACGATTCCACAATGACATCCAAACTAATGGAAAATGCAAAAACAAAAAACCCCAAAAAAGAAAAGTACATTGAAGTCGCTGAACAAATCAAACCCAAATACTCGGTTACTTCTGTAATAGTTCTTCCGTTTGTAAAGAGCAGCACAAAGTTTATATTGCTTCCTAATTGGTTATCGTTCCATTTCATTTTACAATCACAAAGTCTGTAGACTGCACCAAGTCAGTGTTGGCAGCACACCAAAGAATTTAAGACTGCTAAAATTGAACAGGTGTAACATTTAGAACTGTCAGCCCTAATTAAAAATATCAGGCAGGGGGAAAAAAATGTCAATACACCCATACATCCATTTTCTGTATCACTTATCCTCACTAGGGTGACAAGCATGCTTGAACCTATGCCAGCTATTTTCGAGCGAGGGGTGAGCCTGAACTGGTTGCCAGCCAATCGGAGGGTACATATAAATAAACAACCATTTGTACCCACATTCACACCTACAGGCAATTTAGAGTCTTCAATCAGCCTAAAACTCACGTTGTCGAGATGTGGGAGGAAAACAGACCACTGGGAGAAAACCCACACAGGCCTGAGGAGAACATGCAAACTCGACACAGTCACTGCCGCATTTTTAACCCGGCTCCTCCGAACTGTAAGGCAAATGTGCTAACCAATCGTCCAACATGCCACCTTTTCAACATACCCCACGCTGCAAAATAATCGGTCGCTGACATAAATGCTCTTACATTAGGTCAATTATTGTAAATGTGTATCCTGCTTGTGTTTTTGTCAAAGTTTTGACACACCACCATTCGCCTGAGTTGACTCTCAGCATTAATGAGAAGGCTTGATGTGACGGGTGAAGCTTTGCATGACACCAGAAGCCTTCACAAGCCATCATCAATTGTCATGTGACACTAAACAGTGAAACACCGCTGCCAAAGACGGACCTTGTGGGACACCGTTCTTGTTTACATGGTACAATTTACCTTGCAGCTGTGTAGTCCAAAGGAGACACTATTGAGAAAAAAACTGAGCTCAAATGTAGAACTACACGACTACCCTATTTACATTTTCATAGATAGAGATGCCGACATATTTTCTATGCATTAAGCCTCTGCTTGTATGCAGTTTGCTATTCATGAATTCAACTACAAAGGCGCCTCGACATTCGAGTAACTCGATTTACGAGTTCATCGAGCCGTCATTTGGATTATATTTTTGCCGACTTGTTCATCCTGTATGGCGGAACTGAACTCTATTGAACTCACTTCCCAATAAGCAGCAGTTTGGCAGATAACGAACAATTCTGCAGAAAAGGGATTTCAACTATATGGAATATGTCACTCCCAGTTGAAGTTTACTGTCAAACTTAGCAAAAGAAAGAAAATGACACATTGTGGATGTAAAGCAACCAGACGACATTGGCTGATTATGGCCCAGTAGCTTAATGCTGACACATGGAAAATTCCATTGAAATGCTATTAATTGTCATCAGTACTCATGGGTTTGGAACCATTTAAGAAATGGCTATTTGAACACTAACGGTGGAGAAACACGTGGAAACATTGAACACACGTTGAAGAGGAGCTAAGTTTAGCTTGGGTTGTTTGCGGAAATTACAGTCTTTGACAAAGATGTATTTTTTAGGGCTAAGAAAAAAATAATGAAAATGAAAAAGCTCGGGCAGCATGGTGGAGCATCTGGTAAAGCGTTGGCCTCACAGTTCTGAGGTCTCGGGTTCAATCCCGGACCCGCCCGTCAGCCTATCCATTACTACCGCAAACAGGAAGGGGCTCAGCGTGGATCCTTGATGCACTCCCACCTCCACCTTAAATTCTTCTGACACACTCCGTTAGGGCAATGCCTCACCGCTGTTCTGCTGCCCTCATACATGTCCTGTACAATTCTAACATATTTCTCTGCCACACCAGACTTGCGCAGAAGATTGTAATCAAAATCATAATCTGATTGGACAAATAAATTTAACATCCGCATGGAGGTACAGTACAGCAAACAATGAAGCCAACAAACGCTCTCAAATATAGAGAAATGAGTGTTGGTGAAAATATTGGGATTAATAATAAAAATAAACAAAAACAAATATAGACCTTAAGTTGTAAATTCTAGTGTTGAGGCTAGCCTACCAAGTACACATTTACGGCGTGGTCCTGTGCTCTCCAGTTTTAAAGTAGAACAAATTATTAGCCAGTGAATTTGGAGGAGCGGCATGGTGGCTCAGCTGGTAAAGCGTTGGTCTCACAGTTCTTAGGTCCCCGGTTCGATCCCAGACCCGCCTGTGTGGAGTTTGCACGTTCTCCCCATTCCTCTGTGGATTTCCTCCATCAATCCGGTTTCCTCCCGCATTCCAAAAAACCCATGCAACATTAATTGGACACTCTAAATTGCCCCTAGGTGTGATTGTGAGTGCGGCTGTTTGTCAGAATGTGCCCTGCGATTGGATGGCAACCAATTCAGGGTGTACCACGCCTCCCCTCCGTTGACAGCTGGGATCGGCTCCAGCACTCCCCGCGACCCTCGTGAGGATAAACGGAGAAGAAAATGGATGGATGGATGAAAAAGCTCAAGATAGTAAAAGACAGGTTACTAAATCATCAGAGATTACATCCAACGAAATTTTAAAAAATCATATTCAGGAAGTTTTGTATGAACCATTTGAACCATTTAACAATATGTAAAATTATGATCCAATAATGATGTATTTAGTTTCCTTTAGTATACTGTACTACAGAACTGTTCTTTCTTGGAGTTTATTGCTTTTTAATATTTATGTCTCCATTCTTTTATAGCGCCTTTCCTCATTAGGGGACCTCACCAAAATTATCCGACCATGACATTAGTCATGTTCATCTCGCTGACTCCCTTATCAAGCACATATTTCGAAGGTCAACGCTTATGTACATGACACTGCAGCACTTTCCTGAATTTGAAATGACATTTCTGCGAATACGACCGGAGTCGAAGCACACGACTCTCTGCCTCGCTGTCTTCTTGTGTCATTGACGGAGCGCGAGTATGTCTAAAGATGCTTGTTTCTTCGCTTGTGTCTCAAGGCTTTTTCCTCCTCCCACACATACAAAGGCTTCATCACAGCTTGACTAACTGCCATTGTATGTACACAGAGTCAGTTTCATTGAAGACTGGCTGCAATTTTATGGAATGCCACTATTTTCTGTTGCTCAGGGGCGTCACTAGGTTTTATGGATAGGGGGGCTTAGCCCCAAGGATATGCATCGGATGTGAGCAAATGAATGTGGGGGAACAACATTTCACCAATAGCAATTGAAGACTGAAGTCAAGTCAGATTCAATCTTTTGTTTTATAGAGTTCTCAAACAGAGGAAGTATGTTGAAGCATGACCCACAAAAAGAGGAAGATATATGGTGACATTGTTACAGTGCATGCAAAACTATAAGCATAAAAAGTCACCATTGTTACAAAGTTAGACAAGCTCAGAATGGAAACTCAGAATTAAAGGGAATAATTTGCCTTTGAGGAGTTAACAATGGCATCAAAATGTAATTACCAGCTGCAATATTGTGGACCCAAAAATACAAAAGCACAGGTGGAAAATCTTTTGTGACCAAGGGCGAAATTTCCATCCATCCATTTTCTTTGCCGTTTATCTTCACAAGGGTCGTGGGGAGTGCTGGAGCCTATCACAGCTGTCAACAGGCAGGAGGCGGGGCACACCCTGAACTGGTTGCCAGCTAATCGCAGGGCACACAAAGACAAAGAGCCGCACTCAAAATCACACCCGTGACCCGAGTGCCCGGAGGAAACCCACCGAGGCACGGGGAGAACATGCAAACTCCACACAGGCGGGTCCGAGATTGAACCCGGGACCTCAGAACTGTAAGGCCAATGCTTTACCAGCTGTTCCACCGTTCCACCGTGCCGCAGGGCAAAATTTGACATTTTTTTTTTTTTTAATGAACAGATGAGCCAGGTTATTCATAGATGCGGTTGAAAAGAAAGTTAAAATGCAAATCTAAATTATGTTAGATATCTCTTTATTTATAATTAGTTTGATTACTAAGTAGAAAATAATAATAATGTAAAACAAGTCTTTTTATGACTACAGTCATTTTTATGTACAATGAGTCAAGTAGCAAATTATTCAGCAACATAAATGAATTAATGCATTTTAATTGAACCATTTCTGATAAAGAGAAATAGATAACTCAAATGCAATGACTCAAAAATCATCAATAAAAAAAGACTTTTGATGATGTAAATGTACTTTGAAAGAACGGAGTGGGATGTTTGTGACTTAGAGGCCCGCCCCAGTCTTCAGGTAAAGCTGAAAATCACATTTATTTCAAATCCATTGATGTGCCATACAGGCAAAATAAAAGCTGCTTTACAAGTTGACCATGAATACTTGGCCAGGTTTATTATGCTGTTTACTATTGTGTCCTTTCTTGTAAAATCATAAAAACTCCCACTATGGATATAAAAAGGTCTAGATACACCTGTTTGATTGCCAAGGTTTTTTTTTTTTTTTTTTGGGGGGGGGGGTTGTTTTATTTTTTCAACACCATGAATGTGCCTTTGATTAAACCTAAATAACTTTTGGATTTTCTAGTGTGCTTCTCCTTACATTTTCATTTGTTTGTCTTGAGCAGAACACCTGAAGACTTGGCATCATTGGGCTATAGCAGGGCCGTCAAACTCATTTTTGTCGCATTTTACTTAGGGCTACCCTCAAAGGGCCGTTATGACCCATAAAACCCATTAAAAAAAAAGACCTTAACCGCCTCATCATATTTACACGTGAAATTAATGAACTAGTTTTAGAATCAGAAATCACTAAAATTGGATTTTTCAACTATTGTTGTTTAGTAACACAAAAATGCTTGTACCGTAATTTGAGGCCTATAAGCTGCGACTTTTTTCACACACTTTCTACCCTGCGGTTTTTGCGGTGATGCGGCTAATTTGTGCATTTTTTCTAACGGCCGCAAGGGCGCACTCGAGCGGAAAAGGTAAGAGTGAGACCGGTGGAATATATGTGTCGAGGAAGTGACTTTTGACGATATGTTTGTTTTTTTTTTAACTGGCCCCGTTAGCACCGCGCCAGCGGTTAGCGCCGCGTTAGTGGCTGCTGCTGTGCTACTGCCGCGTCTCAGTGATTTAGGTATGTTTTTTTTTTTTTTTAACCGGCCCTGTTAGCGCTGTGCTATAGTGTTGCTACTGTCTACCTGCCGGGGCTATTTGTATTTTTTTTTTACCGGTATGTTTTTTTTTTTTCTTACCAGCCCTGTTAATGCTACCGGGTTGTTGTTATGTTAAGCTAAGGTAAGGTATTAAAATGCTTTCTGTTTACCGTCTTTCTTTGTAAATATCTTGTGCTTTAATGTGGACACTTGCGGCGTTTACACAGGTAAGGCTTATGTATGTACCAAATGGTATTTCCTTTACAAATGTACTGGCTGAGGCTCATAATCAGGTGCGCTCTGTAGGCCGGAAATTACGGTAAAATCTCAACATTTTCATGTATGATATGACAATTCCAAATTTTGGTCCAGATTTGAACAAAAATCACAGAAGTTGATGTATATGATTTGCCATCGCGGGCCACATAAAATCATGTGGCGGGCCAGATCTGGCCCCCAGGCCTTGAGTTTGACACCTGTGGACTAGCGCAAAATCTCCCAAACACATTGGAAAATGCGTCGTTGTCCAAAGTCGGACTGAATTTAAATATGATCAATTCAGAACACAGCGACATGGCAGTTATAAGAGGTTGTTACAGTTGTTTATTTTTTATTTACCAATTTTAAAGGATTACAAACACATTCAAGTTGTTCAGAGAGGATTTTTTTTTTTTTGAGGGGGGGTGAGCTCACCGTCTTATTCCACATGCTCTATACGTCCACCAAGTCATTTGCTTTCTTTCCCTTAACGTAACAAGATAACGGTGCAATTAGGTTGATGCCTCCTCTCCCAGTGTCACATTCGTAAGCGAGCCGCATGAAGGTGAGTCATGCGACCTTTTATTACAGTTTCAAAGGTATGAGCCCATATTTTTGTCGGCGTTCTTACATCTTCTGGGTCCCGTTTCGAATGAGCCCAAATTAGACAACATGCGAGAAATCTGGCTTGCAAAGCAAAGCTGTTTGTGCACCCAAATTGTACCAGTGAGGTCTCGGGAAAATAAGTTGAAGATGTCATCCTAGTTTGAGACGTAAAGTCCCCAAAGTCTTCTTTTTGGTTGATGGTCAGGGTGTTTTTGCATAGGAATTCGCATTGTAATGGGAAATGCAGTGAATTATGGAATGAAGAAACAGTACATCATTTTTGTTGTTTTATAGCAGTTATTGAGGCCAACACGTTGTGTGTTTTGACTCATGCACACAGAATGTGTATTATGTGAGTCATGCTCAGCTAACTGCAACCAGTCATCTCTTCCACCAAGCAAACGAAAGAAATTGACATTTTTGGCTTAAGGGCAGCGTTGTGTTATCTGAACGTTAAATTGGTTTTGAGGAGTGTGTCTGGTCCACTATACAAGAAACAACTTTTTTTTTTTTTTAAAGACTGAATCTTGAGAGGTCCTCAGCAAACCCTGCTTAACTTTATTTTCATAAAAATGTGATCTCGCTGAGAGTTTGCCCCTCTGCATTCTTTGCTTAGCCTTCACGTATCTTGCTTAATCCACCAATACCATGTTGCAATTTTATAAACCATCAATACAAAGCAAAAACATAACAGCACACAGCTGTGACAAATACAGCAAGAGTGCTTCAGAAACAATATTTATCTTGAAACAATTTCAATAAAACGCACAAGAATCACCAGAGATACCGATTATTGAGATTATTAAATGTATTTATGTGTGCAGGTTACTGCAGATTTGTTTGGAAAAATGTTTCCACTGACGAGCCAATCAGAGGATGTAAAAATACTCCTGTCGAGGGTTAGCGCTCTGGCTCTGTGAGGATGAATTTGAGATTGGATTTGTTAAATAAACACTGTCATTGATAACATGCTTGAAGTTCCGCTACAAAGTGGAAAGGCCGTGGGCAGATTCGATTGACATGGCAACACATGGAAATCGTATTCTGATTGGACAAATACTATAAATGTAACATCCACATGGAGGTACAGTACAGCAAACAATGAAGCCAAGAATTGCTCTGAAATATAGAGAAATTACTGTTGGTGAAAATATTGAGAATAATAATAATAAAATAAACAAAAACAAAAATAGACCTTAAGTTGTAAATGCTAGTGTTGAGGCTACCCTAGAAAGTATGTATACGTACTTATTTACGCCGTGCTCCTGTGCACTCCAGTTTTAAAGTGAAACAAATAATTAGTGAATTGGTGAATTGGGAGGAGCAGCATGGTGGCTCAGCTGGTAAAGCGTTGGCCTCACAGTTCTGAAAGAGGGTTCAATCCCGGACCCGCCTGTGTGGAGTTTGCATGTTCTCCCCGTGGCTGCGTGGGTTTCCTCCGGGCACTCCGGTTTCCTCCCACATCCCAAAAACATGCAACAACAATTGGACACTCTAAATTGCCTCTAGGTGTGATTGTGAGTGTGGCTGTTTTGTCTCGATGTGCCCTGCGATTGGCTGGCAACCAGTTCAGGGCGTACCCGCCTCCTGCCCGTTGACAGCTGGGATAGGCTGCAGCACTCCCTGCGACCCTCATCGGGATAGGCGGCAAAGAAAATGGATGGGAGGATTTTGTGCACCTCCAGGATCATCTGCAGTATGAACAAGATTTGCAGATGTGCATTTTCGTTTGACAGTGTGAGGTGTCCAATTCTCATTCCTGGAACTCCAATAGTGTTAAGGGGAAAAAAAACTAACAAAAAACCCCATAAAACTTATTTATAAAGACTGCACGATTTCAGACACTCAAGGTCATCAGTCTGGTTTATGAGTCATTATTGCGATATCAATCTGAGGGTAGAACTTATATAAAAGCATTATCCACACTGACGCAAGAGAGCCACCACAATGTATACAAGACTAATCATTAGAAATGAGGTAAAAGTTGCAAATGGGGTCGCTCCTATGCCGCTGGAATAATAAACGCCTTCCTACATTCTCAGCAGTAATGAAAATGTGTTCAAATGCATGTTGCTGCCGACTAAAATTGATTATGCGAGCTCAAAATAATGACACGAGAAAAAACTCCAAGATCTCAATTTGTACGCAGTCCCTTTGTAAAACCGATTATGCGTGTTTTTCCATTTCCATATAATATTGCTTCGAGGTGAAAAGAACTACGTTGCCATCTGTTTACTTGGAACACAGAGTATTAAAACTTGTGATTCACAGGTAGAAATGTCACGTGATGTTTTGGGTAATAATGCACATTGTCCATCAGTGTACTGTTTACTATAAATGTGCCATCTGTACAGACTTACAGACTACAGATCAAACATATGCAGTGACCTGCTTTCCGCCACCATGATGAAGCCACCGGCTACTTGTAAGATGAACTCAAATAGTACAGTTACAACGTGTAATATGAATATTCCACTGCATTATGCTTGAATTCATCCATCTGATTGGCATTACACTACTGCACTGGGATTTTCACATCACAAGGATTCACTGGCCACAACATGCGCAGGCGTAGCTAATGGTTTTACTGGCCTGTAACCATTTGCATGCAGTTTATGAGAAAATAATTATTATTCATAATTATTATGTGAATGCCGAAGAGCTGAACAGAAATGGTCCTCTAATTGAATTGTTCAAATCTGAAAATGTACTTTGTGAGACTTAAATTCGGGATGTTTTTAAATCAGTCAAGTAATGAGGATACATGTGTCTTAATTTGAGAATTCTCTAATAGGAACTGGATGAGCTAATCACTTTTAACTTGGTTTGAATTGATCGAGAAATGTAGACTAGGGTAAATATGTAAAATGCTGGCAGTAATTTGGTAATGTTGCCAAGGGAAAAGTGAAACAGGGAAATTTTGCGGTATTTGCCCCCTGGATTGAGTAAATGACTCATAAAACATATATTAATTTGGAAATGTAAACTCATACAATACGTTATATGCGTTCTTTCTGTACAAGTATATTAAAAGTAAACTTGCATTGTATGCCAAGATTTTCCTTTAAAAACCATAAAAACAAAACAGACGTTATAAATCTATTTCCGTATACAGACATCGTGTGACGTCGAAATCTTCCTATCACCGATTGGTCAGTAAAGTCACGATGGTAAAAATTCTCGCATTTCTATTGGCTTTATTCTTAAATATCCTCCCTCGGATTGGCCAACAACCTCCATATCTGATTGGATCATGCGTGCACGCCGATAAATTTGAAATCGGCGTTTCGTGACTTTCGCAGAGGAAAGACGAGGACGACTGGGCAATTTATGAGGTAAAACCTTTTAATCAACAATATTTCTAAAGCATGTATATTGTTTTTGAATGTATTTTGTTGTCGCTACATTGGCGTTATGGATGAAGCACGCGTGATGTAAAGTTTACGTGCACACAATCGTAAACATGAGTTGGCCAACATCGCATCGCTTTGAAAGATCAAACTCACTTTATTTGGAAATCCAAATGGAGCTGATTCATCATGTTTTAATCCTTGTGGGTTAAACCCATTGCATGCATGATGTTATTGTCAGATTTAGCAACATTTCAGATGATTATCTTGTTAAAATGGACAACAGAGAACCTATCAACATATACAACTAGTTTTAAAAATACAAAACATTGTTGGAAACCAACAGTTCCAAAAGTTAAAATGCAAATGTATCGCTGCTACTTAGGTGAAATTTAACGGAACTGTACTGAACAAATGTGCTGTGCCGAATTGAATTAAAAAGGTGAGTATAACTCTTTTCTTAATTTTGATAAAGTGGCTGCGATGTCTGGAGGCGAGGACACCGGGGCACAGCTGCAGTGTTGTGTGACGACAGAGCACCTGAACGCCTCAGGACAAGCCACCCGGAGGCAGGTCATCCGCAAAGCGTCTGTCCTTCTGGGACGCAACGAGTTCCAGGAGCTCATCCTCCGCATCCACGATGGGAAAGTCCCCCAAAATTATTCTCTGAAGAAGTTCAGACTCTTCACTAAGTTTGCCCGCGATGGGAAGTGCACTGTGAAGCTGCTCCCTGAAAACATCCAGGTACTCATCTCCAACTGCCCTCCGGACCAGCTGAGTCTCTTCCTGAGGACTCTAAACATCAAACACCAGGTTGCCCTGTCTGGCAAAACTCTGAGCGCACGAGAGAAACTCAAAGCGGGTCTGCCTCGCAGCTTTGAGGCTATCAGCCCGCTTCAGCAAAAAGACATCCAGAAGGTCAACGAGCTTCGAAGTAATGCGGTGCCCAAAGAACTTTCGGACCGCACCAACAGGACTGCGGGTGCAGGACAGCAGGTCAAACGGTCAAGAAGTGATTGTACCTCCAGCCCTGTGAGTTGCCTTTAGGCCACATCCAGGCCTGTTAACAATTCACTATATATATTATATTATATTATATATTTTTTTGTTTTTTTTCTATTCAAAACTCTTGTCATAAAATTGAGGATAATCATATGTAGTGGATTAGATGGTAAAGTGTGTGCCTCACAGTTCTGAGGACCGGGGTTGAATCCCGGCCCCGCCTGTGTGAAGTTTGCATGTTCTCCCTGTGCCTGCGTGGGTTCCCTCCGGGCACTCCGGTTTCCTCTCACATCCTAAAAACATGCAACATTAATTGGACTCACTAAATTGCCCCTAGGTGTGATTGTGAGTGCGACTGTTTGTCTCTATGTGCCCTGTGACTGGCTGGCATCCAGTTCAGGGTGTACCCCGCCTCCTGCCCGTTGACAGCTGGGATCGGCTCCAGCACTCGTGACCCTCGTGAGGATAAGCGGTGAAGAAAATGGATGGATGGATATGTAGTGGGAATAATGATATACGATGCTCTAAGGCTAGCAATGTGGCCTTAAACTAAAATCTTTTTTTTTTTTTTTTTTTTAAATCTAAATCTGATTTGAGCAAGTGAGCTGTACCTTTTTGTGACGGTTTCAGGTGAAAGCCAACCCGAGCAAGAAACCAGTCCTGTCTTTGCCAACCCGTAGACTTAACAAAGGACAGGCTGCCATCCTCAACGCTGTGCTGACTGGAAAGAACGTCTTCTTCACGGGCAGCGCAGGTATGAATACTGTACGTGCAGCTCTGCATGGCCAGTGTTAGTTCACATTTGCGGTAATACAATTACATTTTCTAATTGTACTTGTAGCACTCTGGCGGACCTGCTCGATAAGCTCATTCTACTGTGCTTTCAGGTACAGGGAAGTCCTTCTTACTGAAGAGAATACTTGGGTCACTGCCTCCAAAGAGCACCTTTGCCACTGCCAGCACTGGAGTGGCGGCGTGTCATATTGGAGGAACAACACTGCATAACTTTGCGGGTCGGTCAATCTTCATTTTATAGTGATGGTGTTCTTATGCTTGGCAATGAGGTTCTTTGCTCTGGTCGGAATGTAATTGTGCAACACTCACTGGTCAATTCATTGGGGACACCGGAACAGTCCACTTGGAACAATATAAACTGTGAGGTCAACGGTTTGCCAGCTGAGCCACCGTGCTGCCCAATACCTCCCAAAAAAAGAATCTGTCTTCACGATATGTTGGGCACATGTTTTGATTCAAATATTAACCCTAACCCTATTGTCAACCACTGCCTAACTGCTAAAAATATTCATTGAACCCATTTTATCATGGGGGCTATGTTCCAGACCCACCCACAATACATCTGTAATATGGAGACCTCATAAGGTTTTTTTTTTTTTTTTTTAAATAGTTTTGCCACATGCTTTGAGCACATTTAGAATTAATTTGCACCCATTTGAATGTATTATCAGACCATTTTTAAAGTATTCCTTAGTACATCTTCTTGGTCTTGCATGCATGCTATGTTCTCCAAATCATGTGCAGAAGTTTGTCACTCCCAGTTGAAGTTTACTGTAACATGCAGTGTAAAAAAAAAAAAAAAAAAACTAATTAAACCGTTTATTTAAACACCAAACTATTCAACCCAACCATATAATTCTGTCAAAACAAAGTCCACGAGCTCAAGGCTAACATCGTCATCATCCAGGGGCTAGTGAATATTTCCATAGGAACTACAGTAAAAGTAATCTTCAAACAAGTGCCACAATAAAATGCTATTTTTATAATCTGATATAAAGACAATAGAAGATGGTTCACAACTTCTTTTCCTTTTGGCCACAACACCCACCCCAAAATCCACAAAGAGGTGAATTTACAACCCAAACTCATGCATGAGTTCATTTTAAAGTCTTTTTTTTTCTGTACTTTTGCATAAAGTTTATTGCCGTTAGCCTTCTCTTGTTCTCCAAAAAGTTGGACTATGTGCCAATCAATGTCGTTTAGGAGTGTCTTCCTTAATCGCAAATCTTTATTTCTAGTCAATTATCTTCACACAGTGACAGTTCTAATTTGTTGTATCTTTTTTGTCCCCTCCTTCCCACCATCATCCACCCCTACGCCAACAACTTGTATGCAGGTATTGGCTCGGGCTCAGCCCCGCTGGAGCAGTGTATCGAGCTGGCCCAGAGGCCCGGGGTGCGGCAGCACTGGACCAGCTGTCGACACCTCGTCATCGACGAGATCTCCATGGTGGACGCCGCTTTCTTCGACAAGCTCGAGTCTGTGGCCAGGTAAGATCTATAGTTCTAAATCAGCAACGTGTAACGATGATGCATCCTGTCAATGTTCTTTTTATTAGTACAGTATCCCCCAAAAGTTTTCTCTCTCTCTGCACAGGTCGGTGAGGAGGTCCACTGAGCCTTTCGGGGGTATCCAGTTGATTATTTGTGGCGATTTCCTTCAGCTGCCTCCTGTTTCAAAGGGAAAAGAAAAGGCCAAATTTTGTTTCCAGGTAAAGTGATGCCGATGTAGATACTGTGTTGTGACTTCTGCAGAGGTGGTAATCAAAGAGATCTTATTTGCTCTGTGTGTAAATAGATTTTTTTTTTTGCAGCAGCAGCAGTTGAAACTGACCAACGATAATCCTACAAGATGCACAACAATATAGCTATAGACAAAGGTGAAAGAAAGTACTCTGTGACAGAAGTTCATACTTTAAAACGTCAATATAAACATTTTGGGGGGATAAAACTGAGTGAGGGCGGCACGATGGCTCAGCTGGTAAAGCGTTGGCCTCACACTTCTGAGGTCCTGGGTTCAATCCTGGACCCGCCTGTGTGGAGTTTGCATGTTCTTCCCGTGCCTGCGTGGGTTTCCTCCCACATCCCAAAAACATGCAACAGTAATTGGAGACTCTAAATTGCCCAGAGGTGTGATTGTGAGTGCGGCTGTTTGTCTCGATGTGCCCTGCGATTGGCTGGCAACCAGTTCAGGGTGTATCCCGCCTCCTGCCCGTTGACAGCTGGGATAGGCTCCAGCACCCCCCATGACCCTCGTGAGGATAACCGGCGAAGAAAATGGATGGATGGATAACTGAGTGAGTTTGAGAAATAACTTTGAAAACCCGTTACGTGATTGCTAATATTCTGTTTGGTGTTTGTTTCCCTGAGTAATATGACTAAACATCAGTCCATTTCATAAGCTACTTATCCTCACGAGGGCCGGAGGAGTGCTGGAGCCGATCCCAGCTGTCATCGGGCAGGAGCCAGGGTACACCCTGAAATAGTTGCCAGCCAATTGCAGGGCACAACAATGATCCATTATTAAAAATTTGACTCCTGGTCCCAGAGCCATAGAGATTGTGCGTGTGACGTCACCATTTTTACGGCACCAAAGTGCCAGTCCAACAAAGCTGCTTGGCAGTGCGGGAGTTGTTGAACCGGAACAGATTTTTCAAATTGCCCGAGACCTGTTGTGCTGTTGGTTATCACAATAGATGAGACATTTCTTCAAAGATATCAATCTATAGCATACCAACAGAAAAGATCGATGGATTTTGGCAATTAAACGTGATGGATGGTGACCAAACAAATACACACGCCTGTGTAGTGATCATTTAATTTCCGGTAGGAGTTATTCTTCTCAATCTCAAATTATAAAGAAGTATTCAAAATGCCAAGTTGACTCATTTGAGAACAATGCATATTTAAAAAAAAATAATAATAATAAACAGTCTGTCACAGAGAGGTTTACGAATGTTAACATGTGGCAGCAATACGCTTCCGTGTACGGAGGAAACAACTCCGTCCTAATTTGTTTTATTTTTTTCCTAATCATAGTTAATGAATGTGAGTTTGTGTAAAACCACGGGTCATTTATTTAAATATTGGTATTTGTACTGAACAAAAATGAGTGGCTCCATCACTATGTGGGATTTATTCTTGATTGAGAACAGATCCAGCAACGAAGTATTTGTATGTGTCCAGACTTTTCTATGCTTTCAAACTCTTCTGTGTAAATGTTGCCGACTTACTCACCAGATACAGTACACGTGTATATCCAGTTGTCCAAGACAAGCAGAATCCAGTTAACAGTCAAATTTCTTATCAGTGAAAACATCGACATCGCCAGTAAATATGGATCCTCTATGCCAAGTGTCTCTAATTTATCCACGTACCTTCGTTTATTATCACATTCTAAATGTGTTAACGGTATCGGAAAAAACTCTGGGTCTCATGCTATGAGACGTATTTTCATTTCGTCTCAAAGGAATTAACTTTCAACAATTCTTTCTTTGACTGGCATTATGGCGACGTAAACAAAAATCCTGATTTTATAATGTAGGTGCATGAGCTCTATTGAAGGCCCAGTCATCATTTTTAATTTATCCACTGTGGGACTTGCCTACTGTGATTTTTCTTTTGTGGATTTTTTTTTTTTTTTTTTTTTTTTAAATGCCAACCAAATTTATTTGGTTTATTTATTTATCGGTATAAATGATAGCGGGCCAATTATTTTTGTTGTGTCTTCGAGAAGCCACTTTTTGACATGTTCAGGTCTCGCCTATTAGCACAGACAAAGCCAACCAAGCATTGCTTCTGAAATACCAGTTGGCCTTTCCCACTGAGTGCTATTAATGCACGCTACAGTCGCTGGTTTTCTCATGCACTGACCTGAGACAATTAAAAAACCATTAACTGAACAACATGTTTATTATTGTGGTTATGGGCGACAATTGCACCGCATCATACTGAGAGCAGTTTTTAATATTTTCTCTTTATATGATGAAATCGGTCAGATCATAAGCTGCTACGTCACTGGAATTTTTCTGGTTTAATAATGAGTATAATTTTGAAAATTGTATGTCATAATTAACATTTTTCGAAAAGACTGAGTGAATAATTCTTGTGTTGGTGAATCCAGAATATGATGTCAGCAAAAGATAACCGAAGTCTACGTGTTGTTGTTGATGAGCACATCTAAAATGTTGTCGTTATCATTTATTAGGCTAGATGTTGGCGTAAAGTCATCCAGGTCAACTTGGAGCTAACGGAAGTGCGACGGCAAACGGATCAGACTTTCATCGCCCTCCTCCAGGCTGTGAGGGTGGGAAGGTAAATTTTGTAATCCAATCTCTTGCCGAATGTCTTCCAATACAGAAAGATTTCCTCGGCTAAACGACTTGATCAACCCCGCGCAGGGCGACAGAAGAGGTTACAAATAAATTGATTGCGAGCGTCTACCGTCAGATCGACAGGGACGGTATCGTAGCAACCAGACTGTGCACACACAAGGATGATGTGGAGCTCACCAACGATAACAAGCTACAGCAGCTGCCAGGTATGACGCATTTCTTCCCGCGTCCTTCCAACTTTGACACTTTTTTTTTTTTTTGTTTTTTTGTTGTTGTCATGAGTCATGTTGGTAACATCAGTCAGGTGTCATTGTTTCGATTTTTGTTTAACTTTCAAGTTGATTTTACATTACTGCACTTCCAGAAAGTTGCAGTAGTAAACTTTCGGTTGCAATATCAGCAATGCACTTTACCCTTTCCTGCTTAAAAACTTTTTACAGTCGACCATCCAAAGTTAAACAACTTGTTGAATTTGGTTAACTAAAAAAATGTTATTTTAAAACCTTTTTCACCCCAATATTCTGTATCTTGTTCAGTGATTTATTGTGATTGTTTAACTCTCATCTGAATGTAATGTTTCGAACATTCTGTCCTTATGAAGGGGAAAATATCTGTTGCAAATATGATACACCACAGAAAAGTTCTGACAACACTGCCAAATTTGAATAATAAAAAAAAAAAAATCAAGTACTGTATTGTAATTTCCAGCCTACAGAGCCCACCTGATAATAAGCCTCAGCCAGTATATTTGTAAAGGAAATACCATTTGGCGCACACATAAGCCACACCCGTGTAAAAGATGCAAGTGCCCACATTGAAACACGAGATATTTACGACGAAAGACGATACAGAGTTTTCAAAGTTTTAATACCTTAGCTTAGCTTAACATAGCAACAACATGGTAGCACGAACAGGGCTGCTTAAAAAAAACAAAACAGCCGCGGCAGCTACACAGTAGCAACACGGTAGCACAGCACAAACAGGACCGGTTAAAAAAAAAAACATACCTAAATTACCAAGAAAAACGCTAGCACAGCGCTAACAGAGCCGGTTAAAAAAAATTACTGGTAAAAGTCACTTCCACGGCACATATATCCCTCTCTGGACCAAATAAATTTTTGCTGAGAAAATGATATTCTGTACTTAAAATTTTCTATTATATTAAACCTGTTGCAAATGTTCAACCCCTGCCCGGAAAGGGATATTCCATTGGTCTCACTCTTACTTTTTTCGTTCCAGTGCCCCCTTTGCGGCCATTAGAAAATAAAAAATGCACAATTAGCCGCATCACCGCATAAGCTGCAGGGTTGAAAGCGTATGGAAAAAAAGTTGCGGCTTATAGGCCGGAAATTACGGTATATGGAATGATGGATCAACACTGGGGGAAAAACAAGCCGGTTCATTTGCTCTCGAACGCTGTGGGCGAGTCTGCTGAGACCACGCCTGTCAACCAAATACATGAAAACTGGACAGAACTGAAAAACCAGACGCTGCCTTGTAAGCCTACACAGAACTACGTTTGAGCCATGAAAATATATCCTCTTAAAAACATACTGACAGATGGAAAATATCTGAGCCGCCAGACCGATCCCTATTCTGCTGTAAATTCCCTTTATGTTTCTATGGTTACCATCAAACTATTCCTCTATATCAAAGATACAGTTTTGTAGTGGCATCAAAAATGTCAATGAGTTAAAATGATCATATTTTATTTACCATAAAGGCCTTGTTTAAATTTCACATTTGGTTGAATCTACTTAGATATTGGGAAATAATTAATCGAGCCAATAAATTACCCGGATACGTTTCATTTGACAGGTATCACTTTTTGGTGTGTTTGGCATTGGAGAATTCGATTGTGCAGTATTTTTAAATCATGCATTTTTCTTGTTGTTCATCAGGGTCGACGCGAGTATTCGAGGCTCTGGACAGCGACCCGGCCTTAGTGAGGATTATAGACGCCCACAGTCCGGTCAGCAGACTACTTCATCTTAAAGTGGGAGCTCAGGTGTGTATGTGTACTGGTTCTCCCCCCCAAACACACGCACACAAAGTATTCTCTACATGGCAGCTAATCTACTCGTCTTCATCATGCAGGTCATGTTGACAAAGAACCTTGATGTCACTCGAGGTCTGGTGAACGGAGCCCGAGGGGTTGTGGTGGCATTTGAGCCTGGAAAACACGGTTAGCGTACACTTATTGCAGGCTTGGCTGAGAGCATTCAAACATAATCCTCGAAACGTCCAACCCCTGGTAGCAGGACACTTTCAAAGAGTTTTACCAGGGAACGCGTACATTTAAATGATTCTAATCAGTTATAAATTTAGCACGTTGGATGAGCTTCTTTTAAAGGGGATGAAAAATAGCCCGAACACGTCATGATGCTGGATAGTCTCTAAGATGAATGAGGACAGGCCGGTGGTCTTGTAAATTTGCTGAGCCATGTGTTCCGTCCGGTCATGTAAAATTAAAGGCTATACAGGATTTTCAGTCAACCAAATGAAAAATTTAGAATAAATGAATACATTTGGGAAATTACAGTTTGAAACTGCTTGCTGGATAATGTGCTGAGTCACATTTATTTATTTATTTTCTTCCTCAGGTCTCCCACGTGTCCGTTTCCTGTGCGGCGTCACGGAAGTGTTGAAGCTCGAACGCTGGGTGTTCAAGTCGGGGGGTGGGGCACACCTGAGCCGACAGCAGCTGCCACTCAAACTGGCCTGGGCCATTTCCATCCACAAGAGCCAAGTGGGTTTCTAAATTTATATGCAAATGATGGCCAAATGACCTCAAGTGGCCTTAATAGATCTTTTTTTTTTTTTTCTTTGCCATTTGCTTTTCTCCTGACTCTGTGGGTGTGTGGGTGTGGGTGTGTGGGTGGTTGGTTGGTTGGTTGGTTGTACTTAGTCATGTCTGCATTACTAAAAGTGGCCGCTGTATAGTTTAATCACTGGATTCAAGGTCAAGCCGTTTCTCACACAGCAAGAACTTACATTTGGTCGTAACATCATATCAAATTAGCTCCAAATTTTCTAACTCCAAAATGTTAAAGCACAGTGACATAAATGAATCTGATTATAATCCACCAATTGAATGGGCCCCCAAAAAGATGATTCACTGCAGATTAAAACCTAGGCATAAAAGTCCAGACGTTCCCGTCGCCCCGGGGAGGGGTTGTAAACTCGGCCTTTAACTTCTCATGCGGCCTTTCCCAGTAATGGTTTAAGAACGAGACGAGCATCACCAATCGTGTCAGGAAAGACAAACGGATGACACCACCTTGACGTCAAAGATCTTCAACGTACAAGTAGCAAAATGTATTTGATTAAATTATCTGGAATGACAATGTGGGAAATTAGTCAGTTAGGAGGGCCCCCCCATTTTTATAGTCCTTATTCCACCATGTGCAGAATTATTAGGGCAAAGTCTCATTTTTGAGCATTGTTTAGATTAGTCACCAACCACGGTGCCTTTGGTTGCTTTTCCTACTTGAATGCATGTGATTGATATTGTCCAACATAAATTTATTTATTTTTTTTTTTTTGAAAGATTCATGCTTCTTCCTCTACCACTGCCTGGGGAAAAAATGATTTGTAAAAACTGATAGAATGCTTGGGAGTTGATTTGAAGCCCATCTTCAACCCCAAAAGCTCCAACCAGCTCATCTTTTACAATACCAGCTATTTCATTTCAATAATCGCCAGATATTTCTTGGGCCAGTTGAGATTCTCTCCATTTTGTGCGTATTGTCTACTGGTGGTCTCTTTTCAGCTTTTCTTACCTTGGCCATATCCCTGAACGTCTTTTATACATTGAGGTTGCAGTTGTGAAATATGACTCTTGATTCTTCTCAAATCCTTTGCCGTCTTCTTTTTTTTCTCAAAATGTTTCTTGCAAAGCTGTTTGACTATTCACAACAAAGCATTTGATGGTTCTGTGATCACACCCCAATATCTTGGATATTTCAAGAGGGGTGCAACCCACTGATTGGCTTATAATTTATTACTTTAAGAGTCTGTTAAATCCATTTTTGTGTAAAAAGACAAAGCTGCCTAATCATTTGCACACACCTTCACAAAAGACAAAGCTGCCTAATCATTTACACACACCTTTACGTCGGCTGTTGAGCTCCTAAAGCCACACCCATCAGTCAATTACCCGTCGTGCTTATACCCATTAAGCATTTAGGTTTATCGAGCTGGGAGTTGGGAAATCTCCCCAAAAGTGATGATATGGTCAAAATATTTACCGAATAATTCTGCACACCTGTGTGGGGTCGTAAATGAGCTGGAGCCTATCCCAGCAAACATTTGGCAAGAGGCTATACACACCCTGGACTGGTTGCCAGGCAGTTGCAAAACCCATTATTTGCATCCACCAACTAACTGACAATTTAGTCTTCAATGAACCGATTTACAGTACTCTTGTTTTTGGAATGAAACCCGGAGAGGAGAACCTGAGGAGAGATTTGAACTCGTAATCTCTCTACTGTGAAGCAGGGATGCGAACCACTACTTTACTGTGCTGTTTAAATACATAGTTATTTAAATATTGGTTAAAGTGTTGGGAATTACTGAGGGATTCCCCCCCGCTCCCCAGTTTTAGATCAGCAAATGAAGGAATTAAACTTTGCAACGTACATGGGAGCGATTGCGGCCACACTTAACCTCTGTGACGGACTTTTTTTTTTTTTTTTTTTTTTTTTTTTTTTTTTTTTTTAAAACACGCATTGTTCTCAAATGAGCCAACATGGCATTATAAATACTTTTTGGGTAATTACAGATTTAGAAGAATAATTCCTAACTGAAATGAAATCACCGATACACAGTCGTGTGTATTTTGTTGGGCACCATCCATCATGTTTAATTGTCTTTTCAGCTGATATTCCATAGAATGATCTCTTTGAAGAGCTTTCACGTGTGTTGTGACAATCAACAGTACAACAGGTCTCGGGTATTGTAAATATTCTCCTCCGGTTCCGTGTCTCCCACAATGTCGAGCAGCTCTGTTTGACCGGCAATATGGCACCGTGAATATGGTAACGTCACGTGCACAAGCTCTATATGCTGCTGTCATGAATACACAAAGATAAATTAGCATCGTGTACATCTGCATTTCGCAGTCCCAGTTCTTTGCCCTTTTTGATTAGTTCTTTTTTGGCCCTCGAGTATTAAATGTACTAGTTGTTCTCCATCCTCTCCTTCTGTTATGTTTGCTCCTTGTAATCGTTAGAGCCATCTTAGCTATTTGTTACTTTTCATAAATGGGGCCATAAATATGCAACTGTTGTTAATTTCAGCCCCTTCTTAATGGGGATGAATTTCCATCAATCTATGTTATGTGGCACACTTAGCCTTTTACCCACCACGAGTGAGCAATCACAAATCACACCGGTGTCTTGGTGGTATTTTCCCAATATCTTGACCTCCGAATGTACTACAATAGGAGATGTCCCGGAAGGTAATTGAGTTCATTTGTCACAGCCTTTGTGTCAGCAATGTTTGATCCACGCCAGTGAAAGCAATCTCGAGCGCACACGCATCGTTTAAGAGGAAATGAGATTAGTGAGGAGTGGTGATCACAAGAAGACAAGTTGACAGGGCAGAGTGCACCACGCGGTCAACAATCGGCATTAACGATCCACTCAATGAGACTTTCTTCATTTATTACAGGGAATGACACTAGACTGTGTGGAAATCTCCCTGGCTCGGGTGTTTGAGAGCGGCCAGGCTTACGTGGCCTTGTCTCGGGCTCGGAGTTTGGAGAGCCTCAGGGTTATGGACTTTGACCCCCGCGTGGTCCGAGCAGACCCTGACGCTCTCGTCTTCTATAAGAATCTGAGGAAAGAGAGGCTGCTGATGCAGGTGGGGAAACCTTTTTTCTTCTTCAATTAATGTTATAGGAGTGACTTTTTTTTAATATTTAATAGCCTCTGTGCTTTGTTCTTTTCTTCTCAATTGTTTGTGCCTGCAGACTGTCATGGATGACTATGGTGACAGAAGCAACAAAGAGAACATTTGGTGAGATTAACTCTGGCCACTTGAGAACTTTGTAGCCACACTGCCATCATGTGTTCACTCATCTGTTTTTAAAACTTTTACATGCCTTTATTTATTTGTGATATTGTCAAATAAATCTCTTTTAGTCAACTTATTTGTTTTTTTTAAGTTGTTTTAATATGTCTTGATAGATAACTCTATTTAGGTGCCCTTGTGTAAGGGACCAACTGTTCACAGTAATGTGAACAAAACGAACTAACTTTCAAATGTAATATTGTAAACTAAGCTATAACAAATCAGAGGTTTTTTTTTTTTTTTTAAAAAGTCTTAAATGGTGAAAATAAGTTCCCGTATTAGCACCTTTCTCCCAAATTGTAACTTAAACGTAAGTGCTTTTTCCTTTCCCATTTGGGTAACAGAGCAGTAATTTAACTGTGAAATGTATAAATTGGACTTAAGTCCATTAAAATATTGTAAATAAAAATTTAAATAATTGTATAAGTGTTTTGAAAATGGTACTAAAGATTAAAGGCAAAGATATTACAAATGTTACATACAACTGAACTGTACCTAACAGGTAAACAAAAAACAAACATTCAATTTAGTGAATCTTTCGCAGACCACTAGAGGGAGTCTGCATACATGCAAACCATGATTCTCATTCCATATCCATTTTCCTAGTTGCCCATCCTCCCAAGAGTCAGAGGAGTACTGGGCGCTATTCCAGCTTACTTTTGGGCCTACCACGCTTTGAAAACCCCCTGATATTATTGTTACCACTGGACAGGGCTCCCCCGACCCTTATTAGGATAGGCGGCTTGGAAAACTGATGGATGGAATCCTATCTTAATCGGGGATTACTCAAACCAAAACATGCTTCTCGATCAATTACATTGCATCATCAAAGACGGCAATGCCTTTTCAATAGAAAATTCCATACAGTACTCACTTGAGGCCTGACTGCTTAGCAGTGACTTGTTTAAAAAAAAAAAAAAAATGAAATTTACCATATTTGGACATAGTTTCAAGGCTTCTGCCCAACAGTGACAAATTCTGAGACATTTACGATGGAGTCCTATGAACTCTGCCTAGCAACAAATGGCCGTAAAAATGGGAAGTGACCAGATAAGGTTCCCATTTGTATCTAGTCTACCAAAGCTTTTGATGCCCTACCCATATTTATC
Organism: Syngnathoides biaculeatus; assembly: GCF_019802595.1. Taxonomy (NCBI): domain Eukaryota; kingdom Metazoa; phylum Chordata; class Actinopteri; order Syngnathiformes; family Syngnathidae; genus Syngnathoides; species Syngnathoides biaculeatus. The sequence goes on from NC_084652.1 coordinate 13,575,353, forward strand.
TTCATTTTATAAAACATCACTGGACAAACTCCTCTGCAAAGTTGTTATTGTTTTGCATAATAATTCTCACTAGAAATGAAACAACCATGATGAACTGGTAACCAAAGACACCTTTTATTAAATTGTTCATAGTCATAGGGAAAAAAATATCCTGAATAATAAGTTCTTGCATGCTCTTTTCTAAAATTACCAGACCACATTGAAAGTGTGAACCTCTAGAGTCTCTGTACAAGCAAGGCTTGACTATGTACAAACTGCCTCGTACAATATATGTAATGTGATAAGCCCAGGACCATCATACATTTATGTATTAATATAGAATATTTTGTAAGTACTTTATTTTACAGTCAAAGCAGATACATTGATCATGCAGGTGGTGGGTAGATTATTTCACATTGTGGAACAGCTTGTGTGATACCTGTATGGGAAAGGTGAATGAAGAGACATTAGGACACACGAAATGATTCCGGTACCTTTTGTGCACGTGGAGACGCTTACACAGTGGTCCCGTGCATGCAGGAAGTCAAAGAGCTCTTCTGTGCACTCCTCTGTGGTGTTGGATTTGGAGTTGACGCGGGTCTCGCAGAGCTCCAGACGCTCTTTGTAGTGCACGCAATGTTCCGTCTCCTCACACTTGGCACGGATTGTTTCTAAGGGGTCCTGGAGGGGACAAAAAGATCACAAAATAAATTAAATACAACGATGGCACTAAGAAATGGGTGATAAGCAGTGTTATACCAATTAGCACTGCAGGAATTCAATATTTTTAGAATTGTGTATAATAGATCAATTAATGGGATGGAAACAAAAATCTTTTGCATGTTTAACAAATAATTTGCATCTGAGGTGTGGATATTTTTGTCCATCTGGGGTCATCTTATTTTGTATTGTATCTGTAACTCTGAGCATGTATGGTTTTAAAAGATGGCCTAGTGAGGGATGTGGGCATCAGCAAATGAGTGTAGTTTGCATTGTCTGTATGGAAACATGAGCCCTGAAAATATTCAGGGAAAAGATTTTAACTTTATATATATATATATATATATATATATATAGTTCAATTAATTGTTCCACCCCTAAAATTAACTGAATACTACTAAATTAAATATTGTAACAGTTTTGCAGATCTCACATTATCCGTATGTACCAATGCTGCAGTGTACGCAATATATGTGACAAAAAGTGAGTGTTGACTTGTTTTTTTTAATGTGGACATGTGAACAGAGTTCAGAAGGCCTGTGTTTGTGTTTCACAATGAAAGACTTTTTTTTTAAATATTCAATTAAAAATGTACAACTGCATACCGTATACAATCAGCCATGCTCTCTATGGATAAAAGTATATTCTTGGAAAACATAGGTCAGGTGCCTCGCTAAAAGTTATCCAGGATCAGTGAATATATCTAAGTCAGAGCCCAATTAAGAATATAAATAAAAATACACTTCCACTGTATTTAAGAGCTCAGAGTCCCTGCTATAAAATTCCTAATAATGTGACTATTAGTGGCACGGGAAACTTAAAAAGACACAAACAAAAAGATAAATGGAACATACCACCAGGTCTACCTCTTCTTCTTCCTCCTCCTCCTCTTCTTCAGGGGCATCTTCCTCCTGTGATAAAAATGCTTTTATAAAATGGATTTGGGAAAAAAGGAACGTAAATAATATTACGTGTAGGCTTTACACATGTCCTTGAAGCAGTGATTTAGGAAACATGCACGTACTATGACATGTGGTCAATTGAACAATGGACATAAAATAGAGAAAAGTAACTTCTACTCAAATATCAGTATAATATCCAATTAAATTTATCATACACAAATTTAGATCGTTGCTTAATTTCTTTATCCAATGAAGTTTGTGGCGCTGTCGTTAGCCTAACACCACCCTTGTGAATGAACGTACCTAAACCGAATTGAGCCCTAAATACCCTTAAGAGTCACCGTAACAACATTTTATTTCTTTTACCTCCTCTTCTGGGTCGCCGTAATTCAGCATTTTTCTTTCGAAACCCATAACGAAAGCCTTGAAATTGTCCCAAAACCTCCCAGAAAGTCCGAGCGTGCCAACTTCAGCAGCAAGCCTTCGAGGACGTCGGGGTCGATCACTCGCAGGAAGCGTCCAGATGATCGCCGGAAACACTTTGTTACTGGTCAAGAGTTACTGAATGACGTTGCTTCTATCCAATTGTTTACAGAGTTTGTTAAAATCCCGCCTTCTTCAGTGTGACATCATCCGGAACTATTGTTTGTTAGACAAACAATGTCGGACCGACAATCGTGGCGTACCAGCAAAATGGCGTTGTGCTCGGAAGCAAGATTTTTAATCCGGAAAATTCAAGACTTAAGGTGCTTAACGTCTAGAAGACATCGAGTAAAAGAAAAATGGGTATGTATTAAAAAATTGGAATTTGACGAATAAGCGAGGTTTTCAGTTGTCTCGTGTGAACCGAAATTGGGTAATGTCATTTACACTGGGTGCTCCCAGACCTTTGACCTTTCCAGAGCCACGGCCAAATGTCAGAGCATAGCATCAAACAAAAATGCCTCTAGAAGTATATATTGCTCCCCCAGTTTCTCTGTGTGAGATCTGGATCTGTTTAGTTGAACCTAAGATGTTATTCAGTTTTAATTTTGCTAAAGGCAGAGCTGAATTGCTCCTTCTGTCATCTTTTGTGAAAGCGGTAATTGTAAACCCGTTGTTGTCATAGATGGAGCAACAATACTTTTTCCACACCTGATGATCTCACAGCATATTGGTGTAATATGGAACAGTGGATGACCATCACTGATTTACAAGTCTAATTCAAACAACGGCGCAGTACGATCCTGACGAAAGTTCCATTCTCAAGTGGTCAGGTCGACCTTTCCTGACCACTCACTCCCAGGGCACGTGATTGGGTTCGTAAACTAAAGGAACTAAAGCTGAATGTAACATTCTCGTGGACGTGTGTGCCTTTTTGTTGTGTGAATTTCTAACAGATTTTATACCATGAAAATAGCACATTTTTAAAGTCAACCTCTAAAAAAAAAAAAGTATCAATCACTCTCTCCATTGGTGTAAAACATAATTTTAACATTTCCCCCCCAAAAAGTGTTTAAAAAAAAAAAAAGATTTTAAGCTTTCACTCATCAAAATATGTTTCTCTGCTTCCATCAAACCTGGTTGAGAGACCCATATACACTACCGTGACTGTCTTTAAACAATTCCGATGAAAAATTCAAACTCAGGTGGCACTGACAACCAGTAACAATAATTCTGAGTGTATTTTTCAGTTTACTGAATATTACTATTTATCAGTTTTGACTTGACTTGCTTTTTTTACAGGCTGCTTCACGTCCCAAGCACCCTCCTACCAGTTTAGCAGCAAATCATTTTGATGTCACTTACTCCAGTCAGCTGGGGAAACTCTGGCCTTCCGTCCGAGTTGCTCTGCTCTCGGAAAGGAAGTACGGAGCGCTTCTCAATAATTTCTGCGACGATGCTTTTGTGGGTGATCTGACATCTCAAGGATGCAGAGACTTTGTCACAGAAAGAGACAGGAAAGGTGGGTGTTAAATACTGCAGCTAATACCTCTGCAATTGACACTCAAGTAACACTTTGTTTGGATTAATGTCCAGGATTGCTTTATTTGATGTCCAGTTCATTGTTCCTACCTCATCCCTTCTGCAGAGCATGTGTGCATGGAGCGAGATCCAGAAGTCAAATTTAGTGAGCAGTCTGATTCCACCTCTGTGGAGAAACATGACATGAATGGTCAGCAGCAGTTCTCAGCGCCGCACGTCAGCACTAACATCAAGTGCTTTGTCTTTCCAAGAGGAGATATCTCACGTTTCAAGCCAGCTAGGTGGGATGATTGCATGATGTTGGACGTATTCATGTTCCTCAATGTCACTTAACCACACAGTTGTTTTTCTTAGTATCAAATCTTTTTTCTGTTAAGACCAGATATATCTGGATTATTGGGCTACTACCTGATGGACGCTGCGTCAGTGTTGCCTTGCCTTGCACTCGATGTTCACGAGGGCCAAACCCTGCTTGACCTTTGTGCTGCCCCGGGAGGAAAAACTCTTGCTTTGCTGCAGACCCACGCCATTGGTAATCATTAATTCATTTGGCTTATAAACTGTACAGGCCTTTCTGCAATATTCCATTTGTGGATACAGTTTGAGACTAAAACAGATACTTGCATCACCGATGACATGTTTACTTTTTTACCTTACTTCCCACCGTTAATCTTTTCATTTCTACTTAATGTCATTCAGCATCATGGGGGAAGAAAGACAGCAAAACAAACTTATGAAGTCGACTTAGTTTAAAAATTGTTGAAATTTGAGGTCATTTGAGCAAGAATTGCCTTGTCAGTGATTCTCAATGTGTGGTACACTAGTGGTATGCAGGCTCCCTCTTGTGGTGTTTGGCAGAATTACGGAATTCAATGTGGAAATTAAGCATAATGTGACAGTGGCTTATTTTTTGTGTGCAGTACATTTGTTAAACACAGTTAAGTTAACTTTTGAAGACTTCTGAATCACTCAATGAGCACATTGGTGTTTTGGCAAGTCCTGTTAGTTCTACTTTTTTATACATTTTGGACAGTTCTGAACATTCAGCTTTCTGAGAGCAGTTTGGGGAAGGCCCTTTTCTTTTAATGCATGACTGTACCCCAGTGCACACTACAAGATCCATGAAAGACAGAGTTGGTTTTGATTTGCAGGAAATTGTTTGTCCAAATAAGCGTTGATGATATGTTAAGCATCCACTGTTTATCCTTACCCTCCAGGTTTTTTGTGCTTGAATGACTCGTCTGTGTCTCGGACATTACGATTGAGGAAGGTTCTCCACAGCTACATTCCGAAGCAGCTTTTGACCAGTGAGACGCTACGCATCACTTCCTTTGATGGCACCAAATGGGGGGAAGCGGAACAGAATACTTTTGACAGAGTAAGACTGCCTCTGTTTATATTTTCAGTGCATTAAAAAATTAACAATACCACTGCTAACACATTGTCTTCTATTTGTGTATTTCAGGTCCTTGTTGATGTTCCTTGTACCACAGACCGACATTCACTCATGGAGGACGAGAATAATATATTCAGTAAGAGCAGAACCAGCGAGAGGCGACGGTTGCCACAGCTACAGCTGCAACTACTGCTGTAAGCATATCAAACACACTTTTCAAATGAAAACGCCTTAGAGGTGTCAATATTGATAAGACTAAAACCTCAATACAGTTAGTCTATTCTGTGGCACACTATTTTTTTGCTCATGCCGAATTTGTGATCACATTTAATAATGATTAAAAAAAGTGATGGCTACCACTGAAAACATGTCACGGAGCAAGCATCTGTAAGGCAGCGACAAACTTGTCATCTTGCAGGGCGGGCGTGGTGGCAGCACGTCCAGGTGGCGAGATCGTTTACTCCACCTGCACGCTTTCGCACATCCAGAATGTTGGCGTGGTTGAACAAGCCATCCACTCGGCGCGTGAGGACCATGGCATCCAGCTTGAGGTTAGTATGAACCAACACACACAGCACAGGAGCGTAGAGAAAGATAATTTACGGGTTAAAATATTAGAACTTTATCTATTGGCTTGACTTTATTTTTCCCCGCTCCAAAATTGAATCCACATCCAGGTGGTGGACCTGCGACCACTCACAAACATGTTCAGGAATACCTTTCACTTCGCTTCTGATCTCCATCTGGGTGAGATGGTCATCCCACACTTGGCTGCCAACTTTGGACCCATTTACATGTGCAAGTTAAGGAGGCTCACATAGACAGTCAATTAATATTTGGTGTTCATTTTCCACATCTTGGTTTGTTTGTGTATTTAAGTCATCACAATAAAGTCACATTTAACAATGATGTTCAAGTAGTGAGCTGCTTTCCAGGGACTGTGAGTAATTTTGCGTCTCCCTTGCAAAGAATAATCCTGCATCTGCCGCACATTAAAATACAATGGACAGAAATCTTTATTGTCCTTTGTATTGTAAAGTTTGGGTTTACTGGTGTAAAAGAAGCAGACAACCTTAGAGCAATAGGAATACAGAAAGTTACTAAATTACAGTAGTAAGACAGTAACGGCATACAAAATTGGAAAAAAAAAAAATCACCTCGCTCAGTGATTCTCAGTGTGGTAAAAGAACCACTAGTTGTACGTCGGCTCCATCTAGTGGTACATGAAAATCACTCAAAAATAAAATGTACAAAATTTAAAACATGAAATAGAATCCATTATATTACTGTGCATACGACTTTTAGCTTAAAAAAATAATAATCCACTACAATGCATTCTTTTACTATTCTTTTTTTTTTATAATTACAGTTCACTTTTGTAGATGGTCCAAGTTCAAGTTTCATGTTCTCCACCTTACCTGCATTTTTACAGGCATTCTCATTTCTTCCCACATTCCAAAAAAAGCTTAACTGAAGACTAATTTTATTGCCCATAGGTACCCCTTAGATGCCAGTGTATTCCAACCAGTAAATTTTGTTAATTTCAATTCCTCATAATGAAGACATTAAAAAAGCAGTTATAAATATATATATATATATATATATATATATATATATATATATATATATATCCCATCCATCCATTTTCTGAGTTGCTTATCCTAATGAGGTTTGCGAGAGTGCTGGAACCAATCCCAGCTATCAACGGGCAGGAGGCGGGGTACACCCTGAACTGGTTGCCAGTCAATCGCAGGGTACATGGGAGACGGACAACAGTCGCACTCACCATCACACTTGGGGGCAATTTCAGAGTGTCCAATTAATGTTGCATGTTTTTGGGTTGTGGGAGGAAACCGGAGTGCCCGGATGAAACCCACGCAGGCAGGGGGAGAACATGCAGACTCCACACAAGGAGGGCTGGGATTGAACCAGGGTCCTCAGAACTGTGAAGCCAACACTTTCCAGCTGTGTCACCGTGCTGCCTTTTGTCTCTCTTGTACCTTCAAAAACGTTATCTTTCGGAGGCTGCTTACATTTGGAATTATTAAACATTGTATCATTCAAGAACGTGATAATTTCAGCACACAAGATTGGTGAACAATTTGTAGACTTGACTTAAACCAATTTGAGGACTGACCAAGTGGGAAAAAAATTGGCATAGGTTTCTGCTCGACTACCGCTATCTTCAAAATATCCTTTTTTCTTTGATTTGCAAAACTGTTTTTTCTTACCAGTTAATTTTTGTTTATAACCACTGCTTCCAAGCAGTAGTTTACCTTAAAAATTATATAACTTCCAGTTACCATCTTATGACTAGTTATAAATTTATCTGAAAATAACAAATACTGTATTTCAATCTGTGCCGTATAAATACGTAGAAGACCTCAGTGGGCTGTTTTGAGCATAGCTTCTTGTTTTAAGAAATCTTAACAACAATTTACTTTCAAGTGTTGAGTAATTTTGCTTAAATTGCATTATATAGTCTTCATTGTACTCCCTCACCCCGTCCTGTTTTTTTTAAATCTTTAAAAAAGAAAAAGACCTTTCACTGTATTATCTTTTTCCCACTAGAGGCCACTCATGATCTGTTTGTTTATCCATGATAAAAATAAACAGGGTATGAAAAATCCGATCCAGAAGTTTAACAAATAAAGCACCCCAGTAAAGGAGGGCTGCCTTTCCATCGGATTTGCCGTCTGCCTCATAATGTGGTGGGAGGTCATCATGAGCATGCAGGCAATGACTTATTTGAGCGTCTCAGTCTGTACGGCGTGCATGATGGCGTCTCGTTGACATCACTCGAGAGGTGAAATGTTTTCTAATGTGAGCACCGAAGAGGTGTTTCTCTCTTTCTCCCCCCCATCACACCACAGATGACCCTTTATGTACTCCCGGGCAGGCAATGTAGCATGAAAAAGGTATGTGTACGAGCACAAGGGTGTGTGTGGGCCGTGTGAGCTTGTCATCCACTGGCTGCTGTCATTAAGCTGCTCCGAGCACTGAGCTGACTCCCATCCACATTGGGCAGCCACGCTGCTCTCCCAGATGAACATTAAAAAGCCAGAGAGCTAAAATGGGACATATCCCCCCCCCCCTACTTTTTTTTTTTTTTGCCCCCTCTGCTTTTTTTATTCCACAGATGAGTGCAGATAATTATCTGAGCGATTGTGAGTGATTACTGTATTACTGCGGTACAAGGGGGATGTATTGGAGAATGCAGAGGGAATTAATGACACATAAAAACTATTTTTGTATTGACTGCTTTCGTCTCCGGGGCCTTGAGTGCCTGTTCACATCTCTTGTGATTACCTAAACGTATTGTAAATATGTGTTTCCGATGGGCCCTTCCATAAATTTACATGTTTTAACACTCAGGAGACGGCAGACTGTTAGAGATCAGTTAGCTGGCTATTTTGCCGTCTCCACTTTATTGAATTGGCCAATGAGGCGCTGTGCACTTGAGTCTCCGTGTATAAGCCCGCCATAGACAGACATATGCTGCGTATTAAAAAGATGAATATCATGGGTTTAACCTTGTTTCTTTCAGGTCTGCAGGCACCATTTATATGATGACTTTTTGTCAATAAAGATGCAAAACACTCGCAATCTTACCCATCGCCTCACAATGCGTTCAGCAAATGTACTGCATGTCACTACTGAGAGCTTCCACAAAATTAAATTAAAATTTCTATTTAACCAGTTTTGTTTTGTTTTTTTTTGCCAACTTTGTTTTTTCTTCGGCAGTGACTGTTGGGAGATTGGAACCAACGATTAAAAAAAAGAGGCCGCATAAACCACAGGGTTGAAAGCGTGTGAAAAAAGTTGTGGCTTATAGGTCAGATATTACGGTATTTCCTATAATACAGTATGTAGTAGACTTAACCCAAACAATGAATTTTGCCCTTCATTGTGGGTTGTTTCCTCAACCAACAACTCTACAACAAGATCTTACGGCGTTTGGGTTGTTCAGCGTGTGACGAGGTTCGAATTGTGGCATGATAAGTCACATTACAGTGACAATGCACCTGCTCATAATGCCCTGAGCATCTGGCTATTCCTGTCTGAGAAGAGCGTCGCCATTCTGGAGCAACTTCCCTACTCACATGACGTGGCGCTGCGTTATAATCCCCTAAGGGTTCATCCAAAAGCCCTGTTTTGGATGTGGTTGACATCAAGTTGGTGGTGATCACAGAGCTGTGGAGGCTTTCGGGACAACACTTCCACGAGTGCTTTTAGATGTGGCAGAGAAGACTGTGACAGTGCATTAGACTTCAGTGCGATTACCTCGGAGGAAAGAACTTGTACACTGGTTTCAGGAGATACACAGGACCCAAGTTATGACCTTTTGCAGAGAGGAGCTTTCATTCAGATGATTTTTTTAAATTATATATATTTAACTTGTTTTTTTCCCCCATATTTGTTGGCAAAAAATGTGGAATAACTGATCTGTGTATTGGCAGTGGACTCAACAACAAGCAGCAGTTTGGCAGATTGTGGAAAATTCTTCAAAAAAAGACTCTTCAAGCTGTTTAGCTATTGCCAGTCCCAGTTGAAGTTTACTTTTGAAGTCAACATAATACAAATAGGATTGTTTAAAACAACCACTTAGCTTTGCCTTGAAGTCCCTTTAGATAACTCTTAGCAACCTGCAAATAGCCATAGACTGGCTACAAATAGATTTGGTGTTATATTAATTTTATTTTAACATAAACACTGGAACAATTTTTGTAGAGAATGTAACAATCAAAGGCATATATTTTTTATGGTCTGCAAATTTTCTACCATTAATACAACTTCAGAAGTTAGTACCATCTCTATGTATAGCACTATGTATTATACTGGTCCCAGGTGACCTTGACACACACCAGAAGGAGCAGCACAATGTCTATTGAATGCAAACAAAAAGTGTCTGAAACACTTTGTTTACATTCTAATGAATTACTCTTTACATTTTTAATAAAGGTCAACAAACACCAATGTTGCTTGGTTTTGTAAATGTATTTTTTGCGCTTCCTGTCCTGGAACCTTCCTGACAGATCTGATACTTCTATGTCTACGATGTATGACCTCTAAAACTGTCCTTCACATTGCTTTAATCATCTGCAAATGTGTTTTATCATAATTTCAACAAACACAATCGTCCTGTTGTAGTGTCAAACTTTCTTTGAGCGCACCATCTTTTTCAGAGCCCCACATGAGAAAAGCAACGGTAAATTTAGGCGGGACCCAGATTAGAGCGAGACAGAAGAGAGGTTTGTTTCTCTTAAGAAGATTAACCGGGCGGGGTGATTTGGCAGTTGGAGGTTTTTTTTTCTTTCTCCTTTTTAAAGAGAGGAAGAAAATCAAAGATGTGGTGGTAATATTGGAACTTGGTTATCTTGGACTCATGTGTCATTGCTCACAAAAATTCAAGGCAAGAGTTATGTACTTTGAAGAAAGTCACGATGAGTTGCGTTCCGTTGAGAATTGTTTACTTGTGGGCGCGTTTAAGCCTCCCAGCTGTGATCCAGATTGTTCCTCCCTTTTTAAGTTCCTGCGGGCGGTTTCCAGGAGAGCTTTGATGTGTATCTGACCAATGCACACTATTAGAGGGATTTCCCGGGGCCTGACAGCTCAGATAATATGCTGCAAAATGGCCGTGCCAGTGGGCTAAAAGAATGCTGGAAACAGGATTAGGATCATTTTCTGGCAGACCTTGTCACCTTCTCAATTGGCCGAGGTTTCTTACGCTGGCACTTTCTTTTCTCGCCGTGGTTAAAACCTTTAAGAGAACCATAGAGAGGGGGCCGAGAGAGAACCATTGAGTGAATGGTACACTGTGATTTTTGTATGGGGAGGTGTGCTCTGGGGGGGTTCTGGGTTGGAGTGCGGGGCTTGTACACAAACTTTAGAGTTTTACCGGATGTGTAGTGGTTTAGTTTGCTGTAGTACTGGACAAGGATTTTAAAACTATTCAAACATAGTTGTTGTGATAAGTGCAGGCGGGGAAGTGAGTTCTCCATTCTTAACTAACTTTTGACCTTTGTAGTGATGGATGACAGAAGTCATACTCGTCGTTTCTGCATGTTGCAAAAAACACAATTCTGGGATTGAACTTTAACATTTGGATCTCAATCCTTTACTTTTGCCTTTTCACTCCATACCGTAGCATGCTAGTGGTACAATATCATATCCATGCAGATTTTTATATCTATAGTAAATTGGCAATATGTAGTCCAACTCAATTCATCTTTTGTAAGTTTTAGCCAAGCCAGTCGGAATACATAATTTTGGCCCCTTAAGTCCGACTCGATGCATGTCATGTTACTTGTCAAGTCCACATAGTTCCTTGGTAGCAAGATGCCACTGGAGCAGTGCTTATAGATCAGATGGGACTTTGACCCAATCACAGAATAAACAGCAAATAGCTTAGTTTTGCAGTGAAAACCAGAGGAGATATTCCTAAAATAAAATGTGGTGAATTTGCAAGTCGGAAATATGTGGGTAAACACTGTATTTGTATCTTAATTTTGGATGAATGTATTGGTCCTGTGATGACACTGTTGTTGTGTGGCGTGAACTTAGCCTACAACTGAGGTCACGTTTCCTATTCAGACAGCAATCTACCATAATTTTCGGCCTATAAGCCGCGACTTTTTTCACACTCTTCCAACCCTGCGGTTTGTGCGGTGGTGCAGCTAATTTGTGCATTATTTTCTAGCGGCTGTAAGGGGGCACTTGAGCGGAAAAGGTAAGAGTGAGACCGGTGGAATATACGTGCCGAGGAAGTGACTTTTACCAACCCGACCTTGTTAGCGCTGCGTTAGCGTGTTACTGCCGTGTCTCGGTGATTTTTACCGGTATGTTTTTTTTTTTTTTAACTGGCCCTGTTAGCGCGGCGGCGCTAGCGTTAAACTCTCTGCGTACCATCTTTCTTTGTAAATATCTCATGTTTCAATGTGGGCACTTGCGCCTTTTACACAGTTGCGGCGTATGGATGTACCAAATGGTATTTCCTTTACAAATGTACTGGGTGAGGCTTATAACCAGGTGCGCTCCGTAGGCCGGGAATCACGGTAGTTAAAACCAAAGTTCAAGAAATCATCATCTGAACAGTGGGTGGCGCTATATTTGATGTAGATTTATCCATTGACAGAATGGTGTGATGTGTTCTGTGTCCAAACAAACTAAATCAGCAGTGCCTCTGCCGGTTCCAGCCAGCGAGTGCACTCCATTTTTATTCAGTTGCCTCATTCATCAACATTTAATTCCAAATAGAAGTGGCACAATCCTTAATCATCAATTATTTATTGTGCTCATCAATGCTAAGTAGAAGGCTTTGACTCACACCCACTTGTCAATATGTGAATTATCTCTTATGTTTCCACTAGTGTCAAATTGCACTGCAGAGCTGTTTTAATGCATGTCAATCAACAATAGGTGTTATTATCTGTGTAAAAGCTGAATTTCTGATCCAGTCCTTGAATTAAATGTCAGAAAATTGTGCAAGTGTACCTAATGAAGTGCCCAGTGAGTGTCTATTTTTTTTTTATTTTTATGTGGCTTTTAGAAGTGAAAATACAGAGAGGGAAGCTGCCTGATCCAGCAGCAAGGGCACTTGACCCTGCAAAGGCACAATCTAGCAATCCCTGTTCAGCCTCCAGGCGTGTGTATTTTGGCTGCGAGTGTGTGTGAGGACACAAGAGAACATCGGGAAGTCGCGTATTGTGTTCTGTTAACCGGTCTGGGTCCTCGCGGGAGAAAATCACGCCATGTACCTGGACAGGCTGCGGATAACAAGGACGTTCTGGATGGGATCGTATCAGCCGTGCAATCAGGACGCCCTTGGATGAGATCACACTTTTGTGCCTTCTAGTAGTTTGTATGTGGTGTAATGAAACAGCACAAGGTCGGGGTGATGTGTTGTACTCCCATTAATGCTGCTAATCTGATCAGATCATTTGCTCAGCGTTTGTGAATTCATGAGTATTTTACAAATTGCTCCAAGCACTGGTATTTACACACCACAAGGAGTAATGTTATTTTTCTGTGGGAAGCACAAGGGGGTATTTTGTAGATGTCCCAATGTGCCCCTTTGTGTGTGTGTGTGCGTGTGTGGTTTGGGGTGGGGGGTATTTTGACAAACCATGCTGTTAAAGATATAATAGTAGCATAATCATCACCCCAGGCTGTCATTCTCCAGGATAATGGCCTGTTTATTCATTGGGGATGGCTAATGGCTCCTTTTTACCGCTTTTTAGTTTCCAGATTATACTGCTCTTTTTATTTTTGTAATTCTTTTTTTGCTTATGTACTCAGTGACAGATTATTTGGGGGGACGGGTTGTTGTTGGGGTTTTTTTTTTTTTTTGGGTGGGGGGACCTTCATCGGCCCTGGGATGATTAATTTCCTCTTATCACCCTCAAGGCATCAGAAAGTATGAATTATTGCCACTTTATGTATGTTAATATCTGCTGCCCCACTGTTATGTTTAGTTGAAGTTGAAAAAATTACTCACTTCTCCTCCAGGTGCTTGAAATCCTTACACGTTTACATTTGAGCAGTACTTTGAAAAAGGTGTTTTTTCAGTAAAAATAACTTTGGCATTGACCGTAAATTAGAAACCAGTTAATACAACTTTTGTGATGAAGTATATTTATATACAGTTATGTGTATCCTGGAAAAACTAAAGATTGGATTAATTTTTAAAAGAAATAGTATGTCACATTAAATATTTTACCTTTCTCACAATGTAAACAATTCATTTAGTATAAGGTAAAGTTGACCTTCATTTTAATTATTTCTTAAGTTAAAGTGAAGCAAAATGTAATTAAAATGATTTTATTAATATAAATGTTTTAGTTTAAAAGTTTTCTACTAGTTCAACAATTGGGAAAAATATGTTTCAAAAATGCTTAAAAGATTTAAATCTGTCATAATGTAACAAAAAAAATACAAATAATTTTGGCTAATTCTCAGAGCACGTTGCTTTACATGGATGTGTAAATGTAGCACATGTACTGTATATTGTCTCTTCAAAGTTATTAATTTAATGCTCTAATTGATTACATGACAATATAATAACCACTTCTTTACTACAAAATGATTTAAATCCTGATGACAAGGAAATATACTAAATTCACCAAGCAAAGAAGTTTTCAACATAAATTTCTTCAAGCATTTTTATTATTATTATTATTATTATTATTATTTGTGTATACTTTACAACAACACTAGATCTACACTGTTTGAGAAGCGCAAAGGAATCATCTGTCCTCCGCGGCTTGTACGTCATTATCTACGGTATCTACACACACCACTGGACCAAGTTGTGGACAAAGACAGAAGGGCAAACGGCAACAGCGGAACAACCCGAGACAAGTAGAACATCCAGAGGGTCTCGGGGCCGACCAATCACTGAAGTACTTTTGCTTTTTCCCTTTTGTCCCAACGCAGGAATGCGAAAGCTCAGCCGTCCCCGCAGACGCTTTGCTACTTGCTCTTTCGGTTCCACGGTGGAACCAGCAAAAGGATGCATCCGTTGAGGGGAGGAGGAACGGGATGAGGGAATACAATCTTACAGCTAAAAGTTCATTTTCAATTACACAACATAGTACAATGCTTTACAATTACCTTATTTGTAAACATTATTAGATAGATTTTATATTTCACTTAATAAAATATTGTGCATTTTTCTTCTGTTTTTTTTTAAACCCCATTTGCAGCCTTCCTATTTCCGATTAATATTATCAGCCAACGTCCGAAGTGCTAAGTCAGTGGGACTTTTATTCAAAAGCAGCAGGTTTCCTCTGAGATTCTTACGCATTTATTCATTTTTTTTTAAACTCTTGATCATTTTGTTGTCAAGTCATGTCACTTATGTGACTCCATCATTTGACAACTTTAGTGTACCGACTTTGAAAAGTGATAAAGATTATCTTGAATGGTCTTTATGGTCTTTTATTACTTCGACCCTCCTTCGACTCGGGCTAATTGTAATTAAAATGTTTTCAATAACTTACTCATTGAAATCATTTGTCATTATGATGCCGGCCTCTGTATAAAGCGGCATATCACTGACCGTTAAACTGCTAAGTTCGTCGCCATTAATTATGCCGTCAAGGAAAACTGGCTCTGTTACATGTGAAAGTCGCAAAAGTTGATCATAAGTCTTTTTCTTCCCTTGTCATAATATTCTTTTAATCAAGGTGTAGACATGACATGGGGGTGCACGAGTTAAACTGCGAGCACAACATAGATATAATGTGCGGACGCAATGCCCATTGGTGACATCAATCCCGTGAACAACTTGAATATCTCTGTAAGCAAACTGCACGCTTTACCACTTTAGCATTTTTTTAAACCATTTTAAAATTTATAAAGCAGAGGCGCTCCTTTTGCTAACCCAACTGAAGAGAATCCGAATCAAAGCAACTTTTTGATTGCAAATTAGTTTTTCGTGCTTACTTCATATTTACTTCCTGGCCACAAATGAAAGTCAGAATCAAAGCAAGTTTTTGGCCCCAAATTCATTTTTCATGCTTAATATTTACTTCGTGGCCACATGTATATTTTGTACACACCTTACCGTAATTCATGTTCACAATACACCAATTTCTTGGCCATGCATCAGTATTTTGTGCACTCTTTCGTGCTGGTTATATCTCTATGGCGATTACAAGTCCCACCCAAGTCATGTCATGTCAGTGGCTCCTTACCTTTCTTTTGTCCTCATGCCGGCTGCCTCAAAAAGTCCCTCTCATATTCACATTATTCCTGTAAACATCACCTATATTTTGTCTTTTAATATTTGTTCAGAATTACAACATTGGTGTCCTTGAGTAGAAACAGTCACTGTTTGCATTTGTTCACGTGTCACATTCTTCCCCAAGGTTTCACTTTTTTTTTTTTTTTTTTATCGTGAGTTTAAAGCAGGAGCCGTTGATGCTTTTTCATTAAGCTGTGCATGCCGTCCCCTTTTCCCGGCTCTCTCCTCGGGGAGGATGGAAAGTTGCGATCGACACAGACCGAGACTTCCATCCGAGCGGAACTCTCAGTTAGACAAGGTGTCCAGCCCCAACGAGGCGGCGTGCTGTTTGGCCCGAAGCCGCAGGTTCTCGATGCTGGTGGTCTTGCTGTTGTGGCTGCTCAACCCGCCGGCGGCTGACGCCTGCAGCAGAGGACTGTTCCACACCTGCTGGGCGTGATGGGACAGCGACTGGTAGTAAGACTGGCAGGGAAGGGTGCCAAGCGGCGCCGGTGGCATGTTGACATTCATCCCCAGGTAGGGCAGCGAAGACGGGGCAGCCAGGTCAAAAGCGGGGTAGTGTACCAGGTTGTTAGTGGCAGCCATGTGCTGGCGGAACTGCTCCTGCAGCCGGAACAGGCTCAGCGGGGAGGAAGAGTACGAGTGGTTCTGGGAGAGGGGACCGACCCCGCCGCCCCCGGCCAGGCCGCTGCCGGACGAGGAAGGAGTCACGGACGGGGAGACCAGAGGCGAGTCTGCACGAAGAGAAAAGACTTTTAGAAAAGCACGATAAATGTTTGGGGTCCCTGTTCCACAGGTCTAAATTGCCTAGATCATGTTCGACGATCGCCAGGTCCCACTGCTAGGATAAACTTCAATTAGTACTCCATTGTTTTCTGTAGATGTCAACATGAGTCAAAATTGTTATCTTTTGTTTCAATTAGGAAGCAATCAGAACCAGTCATCTACAGTATTTTTTTTCCGGAGCACTGATCCCCATTGGGGTCATGGGAGAGAGGGGCTCGGTTCTAACCTGGACTGGTTGCCGACCAATCACAGGGCAAAGACAGAACAGGCCCAAGACAAACAACCATCCAGTGACATTGACAGTTATGGACCAATTAGTCGTCCAGAAACAAATCATGTAAGTTTCTGGGATACAGAGAAAGCCAAAAGACCCACAGAAAACCCACCCTGGAGGAACATGCAAATTCTGCACAGGAAGGTCAAAGTTTAGGTTTTAAGTGACTAGCATGGCTGAGCTGCAAAATACTTTAGCTGAAAGTCTCAGGTGGCTGAAATATATCACAACGGGTCATGGTCCACCTTTTCCACGCCATGACAACAGGACACTCCCAAGCAGCCAGGCCACTGCGAAGCCCTGTCCACACGCCGGCTGTTTTGTCTAATTCCATCTTCCAAATTCCATCTTTCTCTCCATGACGTGCAAGCACTTCCGGCCAACAACGAGGCACTCCAAAGCGTCAGTGCCAGTGGGCTATTTGTGAATGTAAGGTGCTTTTTTGGGACCCAGGTATAGCCAACTAGCTAAGTTTACATCACAATTCCACCGGATAATCTCTGATGCAAACAAGTGCATTTACAGTGGACGAGTGGCGTAAGTGCGTCGCTGGGTCCCATTTAAGCCAAGCCCACAGTATCGGGAAAAACATTTCACCACTATAGCTCCACAACTGAGTTCTATATAATTCTCAGTGTTTGTAGATTTTCAGCAATTATCTTCAAATGTATATAATGTATTTTGAACCAAATCTGTGGATTCACTTGACAGGATCTTTCAAATGAGACCAATTCAGATGCCAGCACGTCTCCCCCACCTTGTTTCGGGCTGAGTCTCCTGCAGGGTGAAGAAATGTCTCCCGGTGTCACCGCTCTCTCACTCTGCATGTCCTCTCGCTGACATTTCCTTTCATCCTCCTTATCTGTGGCGTTGTCCTCCGCGGCAGACTCGCCGGCGGACTGCTCGGCCGATGTCACGTTCAGTTCCGTGTCCGGCGGGACCGGACAGACCACCGGGCCTTCCGTCTCCAGAGAAGCGGAGGTGGACGGAGGTAACTGCGTATCAGTAAGGACGGTGGTGGAGGGTGCAAGGGTGGCCTCCTTCTCAGCTCCTCCTTCACCGCTCGCTTCTTTCTGTTTCTGCAGCTGCTCCTTCTGGAGGCTGCGTTGCTTCTTGCGGAACTTTGCCCTGCGGTTCTTGAACCAAACCTGTGGGCCGCAGGATAAATAAACAATGGATTTGGGAGAGTGCTCGCTTTTATTGGTACTTTAAACCAGATGTGTGATCCTTTGGAATTTTAACCACCTGAGACTTCTTTTCTGACTCTTGCACCTATTTTTTTATTTATTGGAGACTAAATAAGTATATCAGATGAAATCGTCAGCATTGAATTAATTAATTTGCAAAACGTAGTAAAAGGTAATCTAGTAATGCAGCTGCAGAAATGTAAGAAGTAATAACACTGGGTACAGTTCTTTGATGGAAATCCTCAACCATAATGTAATAGCCATGATTTGTCCACAAAAGTGAGTCTATTTTGTTTC
Organism: Syngnathoides biaculeatus; assembly: GCF_019802595.1. NCBI lineage: Eukaryota > Metazoa > Chordata > Actinopteri > Syngnathiformes > Syngnathidae > Syngnathoides > Syngnathoides biaculeatus. The sequence goes on from NC_084652.1 coordinate 13,593,606, forward strand.
AATTTTGGATTAATTTATTAGCCTGTATCCTTGCATCTGTGTGTGCTTGTAGCTTTAGTGGCCATAGTTATCTTGAAATGAACTACATAATTAGTCTTTGTTCCCCCCAATGTGTTTATCTCATGTTTAGATTTGAAATCCTTAGACAATTCCTGCAGTTTTTCCAAAACAAAATAAAATCCCAATGCTGTAATAAGGCAAAAAAAAAAAAAAATGAAAAAACTTTAAAAAATACAGAATACTCTTTCACAAAAGATCACAAACTGGTCATATCAAGGTCAAGATTAAGGTCATGATCTTTGCATTTATATTTCTATAAACAGACATTTCAATATTTTTGCATCCTGTGTTCTGTACTAAAACTACAGAAATTTGTTAAGTTTTTAAGTCACAGTTTATTTCTACTGTCACCGCACACTTTCATTTTTATGAACAGACATGTTTCAATATAACTTGTAACCTCCCGCACATTGAAATATGCTTTTCAAATGACTGCCCACTGATATTGTTTAACCAATTTTCAATATTTAGACTTTTAAGCATTGGTTTGAAAATAGGGCGTGAACTTTTTTAATTCTAAATCCACTTATACTGCACTTTTATTCGCGGATGGATGTTTCATAGAATAAAATCTCCTATATTCTAAATTGAAACCGGGTGATGGGGGGGGGGCGATATACAAGTGCAGAGTGACTTTTGGCATGGTCCTTGGCTGCCTACCTGCACGCGGGCCTCGGGCAGATTGGTGCACATGGCCAGCCGCTCCCGCATCACCACGTCCGGGTAGTGCGTCTTCTGGAAGGTCTTCTCCAGGGCCTCCAGCTGCTGCGCCGTGAAGGCCGTGCGGCTGCGGCGCTGCTTGCGGTGCTGAGAGCCGTAACGAGCCTCCAAGATGATGTCTTGAAATGCGCAGCCGTTGGAAGACAAAATACGGCACGTTTTATTTGATAGTCTGTAGAGCGCTGGCAGCTGCAAGGTTTACGCGAGGACTCCACATTTCGTTCATTTGGTACTTTTACCCTTGTGAAGATAAGCGGCTTGGAAGATGGATTATTTGCGATAAAGTGTTTTACGCGCCACTAGTTATTTTAATTGTGACATTTCGCGGATGCGAACGGCGTTCGGGCGCTCAGTTACAGCATTACCGAGCCTACTTTTTTTTTTTTTAGCATTTAAGGTTTTTCACGTTTTGATTGATGCGCACTATCACACACAATATTTGGGTCTTATAAGGCCTAGAAAGTGTTTCCTGTATACTGTGATTGCTTTCACAGGCATATACTTAATTAGTTTTGCATCAGTGTAACAATAAATATAAGTCACGGGCACAATTAGACACCCTCGGTTACCGCCGGACCAGCCGTTTTGTTTTTAAATGTATTTATTGTATTATATTACTGGCCTAGGAGTGTTTTCAAAAAGATATTGGCTGTAGTTATGTAGTTAGTACCACAATGAAGTTCGATACCCGCCCAAGCGCCATACAGTATATTTTGTTTTTCATTTGGTTGCTTTATGTTCATGCACGAAAATGAAACAGCCAAATGAGAAAAATGAAAAGATCACAAAAGGTTGACCGGGACGTGTGCTTTTAAACCAAATAATTCGGCTATGACATTCTGACGTTACAAACACCGCATCAAGAACTAGAGGAGCTAAATTTCGTCTGGGTTGTCAAGAGTCAGTGAGTGAGTGAGTGTACTCAATTACCAGCTAGTCTCTCCGCCAACGTGAGCGCGTGCACGGAGGGCCTGTAGTCTGGCGCGTGCTGCGCCTGTTGCGCCGCCTGCTGGTGGAGGTTGTACATGGCGCTCAGGGAGTTCATGGCGTGCAGTGAGTAGCCGTTGACTCCGTAGTGCTGCATCCTGTGGGGGGCAAAATGAGAACGATGGGTACCTTGTTTGTTTGGCCACCCGGATGTTAATGTCTGCGCCCCGATAAACGTGTTATCCATTAACATCCAATTATCGCCCTGCTCATTCCATTAATTATACAAAAGGCTTTTAATTGGGGGCAATTACCACTCGTTGCCGTAATGAACCGTGGCGGATGCCTTATTCATGAAAGTGATCCCCCCCCCAGAAGCCAAATCCCCGCTGAAAACGTTTGCTTTGACACATCAAGAAGCCTTTGATTAACTACATGAGAAAATACTGGGGGGGGGGGGGGGGGATTTGCTATGGATGTACGGATGTACTTGATTTTTATGCTATTATGGTTGATTTTTGTCCACTGCAAGATCAGGAAAATATTCTGTGGATGTTATTCACGGGCATGCAATCGATTACATATTAGCGTGATATACATTTTTATTATATGGAAGAGGCTGGCAGGAGGGGCTTTCTACGAGGGCGCCGCATATTCAGAAATTATATAAATTATATTCATGGGTTGTAGATCATTTTATTTCGTCTTTAGCTTTTGATTTAAACTGTGCTAATCGTAATCTATATGGCTCATTTTAGGTTTCAAAACTCATTCGGTAGCCAATAAAATGAGATCGATAGAAGAGTTGAATCAAAGAAGATCAAGTTGAATTTGAGAGATGTTTTTAAGTAATTTGCCGTAAAAAAATGCTTTTTAAAAAACACACACCAAATGGTTTATTTTAAGGATAAAAAAAACACTTTTTACTGAGATATACCCATTGCTCTGGCCGTTGAGTGTATGAACATTTTTTTTAATTACTATAAGTAATAGTCGTATTTTTTTGGGGGGGGGATTTGTCTTCTCTAAGGCAACAGAGATGTTTAATTTTGGAACTAATTCGAGCACTTTTCAACTTTTTTTGTTTTTAACCACATCCAAACCATCACATTCTCTGCTCGGCTGCCGTGGAAAAGTTTCTTTTCCGTGTGGTTGAATATAGCATTTCTTTTTGCCATTGCGTGATTCAATTCTTGCTCTCGGCGTGGCGCTTCAAAGCGAACTTGCGCGTGTGGCCACGGCCGAAGATGATGAATGTGATCAGAAGCCAGCTGGGAATAAGACAGAAGGTGCTTGCCTAAACATTTTACTTGAGTCCCTCAAGTATTGGAGTTGAATGCCCCCCCTCCCCTCCCCACCCCCTCTCGTGGTCTCCCCTCTGTGGCGGCCTCTTATCCCATCGCCCCCGGGCAAGGTTTTGGCTGAGATGTATGGCTTTCTCCGTGGGTCAAAATATGCATGTTGATCCCCATTTGCCCCCCTCCCCCCTCCCCGTCTAATGGAAGTGCAAATAGGTTTCGACTGGCAGGCCCTCCATTTATCAGCAACGCTGACAGGTTTCTGCATTTTCAATTCAAAGTTAACATTTCATTGCACTTTGTCCGCCTTGCAAACTGGATCAGCTGAACTGTCTTCTTTTTTCCCCACTCTCCTTCATCTCCTTTTTTCATTTGGTGGCGTTGGGGTTGCACACACACGGCATGTAAATAAAAGTTGAAAGCAATGTTCACCAGGCGAGGCCGCGATTGTCATGCATAGAGCCGAGCGAGCCCTGCAGGGGCCGCGGCAGACCTCCGGGCTCGGTTCTAGTACGTGCTCGCCGCTTCGATTAGCGAAGGCTTCATTATGGAAATTGGCGTGTACAGTGCAAGTCTTTTGATCCGACTAAATGAGGAAAAATGGGATTTGATAGCAGCCCTCGGGGGTCGGACAATCTGCTCTGGGCTCAGGACGGCCACACAAGGAACCCATTTTCTTTTAATATCAATATTTGGAGGCATACGGACAAAAATAGAGGGGTGGAGGGCATTTTAACATTATAATAGGATAATTGTCTGAGTTAGTTTGAACTTATTGTCACAATCGCAATAATTAACACGAATATGCTCGCTAAAATAGTGTTTTGTCAGTCATCCAGGTTATTAAATTCCGCCAAAATGTATTGTTTTTCTTCTCGTTTTTACTAAAAGGTTCACATATTAGAAGGTAATTGCGTTATTTGGCTCCCGATGTGTCAATATTTTTTCCTGTCTTGAAAACAAACCAATAATGTTTTCAAGAGTATTTTTTTAATTTACAATTTCAAATGGAGAAACAGCCTGCTGGTATTATGTAAGCATTTGAGACATTTGAACCCTTTTTGAAATACTTGGAAATTAACCCTAGAAAACGGTTGTACTGTATTACGTATTTTTTTTTTAAATTGGCCTTAGTCATTTAAAAATCATAATGATATTTCACTATTACTACTATGAATTATGTATTTATTTTTATGAAATAAATTGCATCTGCCTTTTTGTCATATTTCATATTGTTGTGTTCTAATCTCATAGCTGTAGAGACACTTTGGCTAATTGGTTTGCTTCAAATAAAGTTTGGTTCGATATAATCGACACAGATATGCTTATTAAGTGACCTACTCTTACAGAATTAGTCAAATATTGGCCATTTTTAGAAAATAGCTGACAATTATTTTCTTCATGTTGCTGTTGTTATTGCTGAATTTGAAGTCAGCCCATTAAAAACAATCTTACAGTTTCTTCCAGGGTGTGAAAACTAATGGGCACAATTGTATCTAGATTATTAGATTTCTTCGCTGATTGGCTGAAATAAATCACACGATTCTATTGCATTTATTTACTGACCCTTTCCCAAAATTACAGAATTTACCAGGAGTCAGTCACGTGTGTAACTAAAGAGAGTCCGGATCAAGAAGCGATTGTTTTGTGATTTTTTTTAACCGAAACTGTATCCATTTTACAAGTAATAAAAGAAAAAACGAATATACTGCATGCACTGAATATTTTGTTACTTGGACGACATCAGACGTTATCCTGCACCCGCGGTATATTTTGCACTTGGATGTAGTTCTCAACTTGATTTTATATAGCGAAATATGAATAAAGTTTGTTTCGAAGAAAAGACACGCTGATGTTCTCACGTTTGCAAAATATAAGCAATGTTCCGACTGTGCACTTTCCGAACACATTAAGTGAAAAGTCGAATCAGAAGTTGTGTAACTTGTAGGGAAAACAGACTATTTGAAAAAATGTATAGACAGTAACTGTTTCTTTACCTTCTGGTGTCGGTCAGTTGTCAGGCTGGAAGTTTTGTCTTTTCCCCTCTTGCGCCGTTAAAAGTGCTGCAGTCTTGTTGCGTGTCTCGTTTCCAAGTCCACACTGCGCGCACGCTCCTGCATGTGTCGGTGGAGACGAGTCCGTCTCCCAGTAGAAGAAGGAGGAGGAGGAGGGCGAAGAGGGGGGAATCTTTATTCGGGAGCGTCTGGGACAGGCTCAGCCTGGCTCCCTATTGGCGGTTTGAGGCGTCAATCAAGCCAAGAATCCTCCCGTGCTTTAACTTTCTAAAAATGACTCATTTTCGTCTACTTGTTGTTTCATCATCACATCATGTATAAAATTGGAGCGCAATACTAATATTACACCCCCCCCCCTTACTATATTGCAGTCATGCACGTCTTTCCCACCTTGGTGCGTAAATCCAATCTGCTTTCTTTGTGTTGCGAAGGAACCAACCTTTGGTTTGTTTGCGTTTCGGCTTTTTTCATCCACCCCCCCCTTCACCTTCCCAGAGATGACTCATAGATGCCAGGGTGCTGTCTCCTCCAAACTCTCCTCCCGGCCTGCATGGAAGGATTTGAGATGGGATAGTGAGAGACAAGACGGCACCCGAGTCTCCAAAAACCCCTGTCTTAAAATGACTGCGGGTAAGAGGATTACGGCAATAATGCCCTTCTCTTCTTGAAGGTTTTTTTTTAAGAAAAAAAAAAGAGAGCGGGAAGATTCCCCCCCCCCGGAGCAAAACCGTTTAGGTAGGGAATTAAGGGCAGCGCAAAGTAGCCTTTTAATGTATAAGCTTGCATATTTTGTTGCAGGGAGATTCGCCGGGACACTTTGGAATGGGCACGTGCACGCGGACGCTCATTTGGACAACTTGGAACAACCGCGAGCACGCGGGGGAAATCATGATTGCCAATGAATGTTTTCAAATATGTGTGATCATGGAATAGAGAATGATCGTTTCAAAGTGATGTGATATAAAAATACATATTTGTCCATGATGCTATTTATCATAAAAATCTTTTTATGTTGAAAAAATAAACATGTTATCTAATGCCGGAAGATAGACAATAATAATCTTAATAATAATGAAAAGAATGCCAATTATTATGTGCTGCTTATTAATTAATATAAACTTAAAAAAAAAGTATTCCAAGATGTAGTTTAGAAATCAATTTGAGAATTGTTTAAAATTACTATTTGAAAAAAAAGTTGTCTCTATTCTATTATGTCGTTTATCTTGGACTGTAACATTAATTTAAAATAATATATTTGAAAGGAAGTACTTTTTACACCTTAATGTTGTTCATCATGGACGATAGAATAATTTGTAAATGCATTATTTGATGGTTAATGTTGCTGAATAGTTTAAATGAATCACGTTATCAGATATTATTATTATTATTACTGACATTTAAGTCACCTTAAAATCCAGTGCACCTCTCTGCAGTCCAGTTCCGCCGTCTCTCTCTCTCTCTCTCTCTCTCTCTCTCTCCTCTCTCTCTCTCTCTCTCTCTCTCTCACTCTCTCTCTCTCTCTCACTCTCTCTCTCTCTGTCTGTCTCTCTGTCTGCGGTTCTCCGCAAGGCCTGCGAGAGAAAGAGGATTAACTTGTGAACCAATGGAAATAAGAACTTAAACGGGAGGTAAATCTGGCCACTGTCTCTTTGTAAGGAGCGTCTCTAAAGCAATTAAAGCGAGAAAGAGTTTCTTCTGAGCGCCTCTCCACCCAAAGCTCCTTATAGAGCGACGAGAGCTGTCCAGCGCATCTGAGGGGCTTAAACGTCCCCCAAAACAGCTCCCCTTACCCCTGTAGCCCCTAGTGATGCACTGCTCAATACAAGGTGGCTAAACAGTGACCCCCGGCCGAGAGAAACTCATAAAAATAATGACCCAAGCCCCAGAAATTTCCCTCACAGTTTCTTTTTTTTTTTCCTTCTAAATCTTTATTTGTCTGTGGTACAGATCATAACAAACATGAAGCAGACTCCCTCCGTCGTTTCAGGGGTGGGTTCTTGAGACTTTTTTTTTCTCCTCGATTGACATTTTTAACAACTTTTCATGTTATTAATTGAAACTGTGTCGAGGGCTGAATTTTTGACAATTCCAGGTGAATCCATCTTCTTCATGTTGTGAGATCAAAACAAAATTGCAGCCTTCCTGTCTCATTTCTGCCATAAGTTCTTGATAGAAAAGAAAAAAAATATCCAAACCCCAGAATGTTCTGTTATTGCATTTGTAAGAAAATATCCACACGACTTTCCCACTTATGTTCACACAACTTAGAAAATAAAAATAAAATAAAGCACTGAACTGCTGAGCAGTGAGTGATGCTCCCTAATAGCTAATTAATAGTCTTAATGATGTTTCCGCAAGTTCATGAATACATTAGGCGCGCAATCCTGCAAGACTCGGCCTCCGCGGCACCATTCAAGGGTATTTCAGCATCTGTTCATCCCACGGCAATTAATCATTTTGATGTGTAGTTTTAAAATCGACCACTTGCAGGGGACCTTTTTCCTTTTTTTTCCCTTTTTCTTTTTTACACTAACAAAGCAATTTGCCTTGAGCTGCCCCTTAGACACATTATTAGCACACGTTTGTGATAAGAAGCCCGTTTCTTTTACTTTTATTCAGCCATTCATTGTGGAACGCGTAGGATAGAAATTGATTTAAAGAGGATGTGATCACTGAATCCTCCTAATAAGTCCTTTAGTGTGACAAGATTTTGGGATCTCTGTCAGAAAATCCCCCATCGTGAAGTTTTTCAAACCATCACTGTACTGTAATAGTTGCAGAAGTCCCCCTCGGTCCCCCATCCATCCATCCATCCATCCATCCATCCATCCATCCATCCTTTTCTCTCCTCCCTTGTCTCAATTCCTCTGTCACATTTCTTTTTTCTTGCCTCGGCTCTCCTCTTTCTCTCTCTGGCCCACATCCCTGTGCACAAGGGGCCCCATTGTATAGTCCTAATCCAGAGGCAACACAGCTTTAGGGACATGCAGGGATAAAAGGCCCATCAAGCCCACAACTTTATGGGGGCAAATCTCTCCCTAATCCTTCGCTTTATCTAAACAAAAGCCCCTCTGCCTTAATCCACCTATGTGCTGCTGCACCGAAAAAAAGAAGAAAAACTGGAGATGCGGTGAAAGAAAGGGTGAGAGAACAAGAGTTTGGTGGAAGAGAAAGGTGAGATCGTAGAGGGGAGGCTTCACGTTTGTCGAGGGTGCAAAATCACATTGCAAGGTGCTGGTGCAGATCAAGAGATCGGATGGAAATAATGAAATCACAGCGCGGAAACGGAGACAACCGAGGCTTTCCAGTATCAAAACCTCCTAAACCTTTTCGTCTCAAGACCTATGTTGGAAATTTGGATCCTTGCTAGGGTTGGAAAATTCTGGTTATTTGCTAAGTCGGAAACTTTCCATGAAAACAATCGGATGTTTAGCAAACTCCTAGGGAATTGCTTGAATATGATATCTGTCTCTTCTTTACAATTCCTAGTTAATTTACATAAATTCCCCCAAGTTCCCATGCAAAGTTTTCTACTTGGAATATTTTCGAAGTTTTTCCATCTTAACTTCCCATGAAAATTTACCAGAAACTTTCTGGAAATGTAGTGGGGAAAAAAACAACCCAAAACCCCCCAAAATTATGTTCAGCCATGTTGCTAATGAATAAGAACAAGGTGTACACAAAAAAACATGAATGAAAAAGTCAACACATTTAAAAGTCTCCAAAAGAACTGAAATCGCTCCATTTTACGTCCCAACAAATTATACGAGGAAACAACACCTCAAGGACAGACACTCGGTGTTCAGAGCCATATTGTTCTAAGTTCATTGCATGTTTTGCTAGCAATCGTACAAAATCTCTGTTTGAAGGACCGCTGCAAACGGTCCAAAATGATCCTAAATGTCTGCTTCAAAGCAAAATGTCAGACTGGTGTCTTTTCAACCGTGGGTTGCGGAAACCTTTTTGTGTGCATGCCAAATTTCGTTTTGCAGAGTGAAATTAGCTTCTAGACCTGCAAAAATTCCAGTGAATGCTACCAAACGTGCATTTTTACCAAAATTTCTCTGTCACGACCGCTTCAAACCAAAATGGTAGACTTCCTGTGTCTTTTCGTCTATGAGTTCTTGCGATTTTTTTTGTCTACTCGTGATACACATGTTGCTAATTAGAACTTGATGATCATTTCCAATGGGACTGGATCCAAGAATACCTGATTCTTATTCCAACATGTGATAGGTAAAATTTTGCAGATAAACTGTTGTTGGCAAAAGACAAGACTTAGCGAAGACCCAATAAGACTTAATCACCATTTTAAAATCTTCAGTTTCATTTGCGATCATTTTTAGAGCGACTCATCTTTTTAACTCTTGACTTCAATGTTTAAAATAGGTGTTAGACTCACTCAAGGATAATCTCCACATTCTTGAGTTAATCTTCCTAATGCCGTTGGACTCGGGTGTGGCCCTTGGTCTCACCCTGGCTCCATTCTTTTCCCTCAATTAAGGCGATCTTAAGAAGCGCTGGAGAACCCATCCTGCTGTAGAGCGTCTCTGTTGGGAGAATCCCTCCGCTTCCTCTCAAGCGTCCGTCTTACTTCAGGGACAATCGCGCTGTATCTGCTCCACTCTACAGACACTCAGGCCATAAGCTGGAGATGAGTTTCTGAAAGTTGAGGGTTTACAAGGTTTAAGCCGGACCTCTGAGGACCCCCCAAAAAAAACCCTGCTCCAATTACTTGCTTCACTTTTTATTGTCCGTTCAGATCGCGGAGGTTGAGAATCCATCTAAACTGTCAAAAGGCATTTAATTTCATATATTTGCCGTCATTAACTCTGCCAATTATCATCTCCGCGCCTCTGTTCATTCTTAATAGAGCTAACAGTGCTAATGATGCAAATAGTTGTGGCAATTAAGTCATTAGAGGCAATTATGAGAAGCCAATAGAATCCAGGACAAGACGAAAAAAGAAAGGGAAAGAGAAATCCAAGAAGCCAGAGTCTTCCTCGGCGGAGTCGCCGAAAGCTTTCGAGTGGATTGAGGGGAATTCCCCCCTCCCGGTGGTATCACCCGAAATACTTGAACCATTATAAGGCCGATCAGCACTTGGCTGAAGGCGTTTGTGGTTCCGCCACGTGGGGATTACACCTGGCCGCAGGAGGGGGAAAATGTTTCCTAAATAGGCAGGCAGACGGCGAAGGAGACAGCCTCGATGCATTCCTTCACAATAAAGTATAAATCCTCTTCTTCACAGCGCATTACAGGAATGAACATAAGGGATTGTGTCATTGTTGCCCTATAATCTGGATCAAACTCCTTGTTTTACAAATGGCCCTCTTTAAAAAGCTTGTTCTTTTTGTCGGCGTCTCCCCCCCCCCCCTTTCTTGATCCTGTATTAACCTGCTGTTTCCTCATCAGCAGTCTTTTATTTTGTTTTGTGCATATGCAGGTCAGCGTTGAGAGAATTAGGCATTTTTATGGAGAAAAATATTGGGATGCGTGTCTGTGGGAATTAGGGAAGTGTAATACTGCCAGAAGCTCGCTTCACATTTTAACGTGGAATTTATCACATTAAAACCTTGTTTTCTGGTGTGGTGGCACTTCTGTAGGGAGCTGACGGCGAAAGTTGAGTTGCATCCCGAAGGAGTCTGATGGGAGTGGTTCAAACGAAAAAAGTACAAATAGATTGTATCTGTACATAAGACGATTTTAAGGTCCGTGTCGCCCACCTCCCAAAAAAAAGTATTTAAGATGATGTTTCAAAATTGTGATAAATAAATCTCTTCCCCCTCCTCTTAGATATGGTGTCTATGTCTGCTAACCCTAACCTGGTACGACCTTATTTATGCATACACTTAACTAGATGGTGAAGGGATAAAAAATATCTCTTCTTAAAATCTTTCATGGTGGGAATATAATCCCACTGGGTCATCACGGGGCTTCACACCACAACAACAAAGCACTCTATAGCGGTCATGTCAGCGTGAACCCTTATCCACATGCAGGCTATTACGTCAAACTTTTTTTGGGAAAAACATTTGAATTTCCCTTTTTTCCTTTTTCCGCCTTTCTTTGCATGTGCGCACACTTATGGCTATTGGCGAGGCGCTCTAAAAAAGCCACGCCAGATGACTCTCTGGGGCATCACGGTGGTTCAGCTGGAAAGCGTCAGCCTCACAGTTCTGAGGTCCCGGGTTCGATCCCGGACCCCCCTGTGTGGAGTTTGCATGTTCTCCCCGTGCCTGCGTGGTTTTCCTCTGGGCACTCCGGTTTCCTCCCACATCCCAAAAACGTGCAACATTAATTGAAGACTCTAAATTGCCCCTCGGCCTGATTGTGAGTGCGACTTTTTGTCTCCATGTGCCCTGCGATTGGCTGGCAACCAGTTCAGGCTGTACCCTGCCTCCTGCCTGTTGACAGCTGTGATTGGCTCCAGCAATCCCCGCGACCCTTGTGAGGATAAGCGGCTAAGAAAATGAATGGATGGATGACTCTCTGAAGGGAAGACTTTCGGGGGTGGCATGGCTAACTAGCGAACTGCACTTCACTGAGGGGAACGAAAACTTTCAAGCGGAGGAGGGATGACTCATACATGAGCGGAAAGGTATTACGAAGTACTCTTTTAGCCATGCCCCAAAAATCGAGAGGTAAAAAGGCGGAAAAAGAGTTCAACGCTACATCGCCACATTTGAGTACTAAATAGTTCTTAGTCTTTGCAGGTTGTCAGCAATTATCTTCAAACATATCAGGGATTTAGAAAGAAATGTTTGAATTAACGTTGCAGGGTCTTTAAAGTTTTATTCAGTTCAGACTTGGCATCAGAATAGAAGACTCAAGCTGTTCTAGATGGTGTACGTTAAGATGTAATAGCTTCTCAAATGCCTTTGCACATGTCCTTGCCCTCAAAAGCTCAGGGTAATATCCTATCCTGCAAAGTGGAGATGGAGGCAGTTTTCCCTGTTCGTTGAACATGCAGCCAGCATGAAATCACCTCGGAAAGAAATGCTGAAGCTGTCAACCTCGTCTCGTGTCAGGACGCTCTCCTACTGTATCAAAAGCAGAAAGTATGTAAATGAATGACGGGATGTACTGTTGTCCTTGCCAGGGTTTATGACAAGTGGGCTCAAACCTGAAACTGCCACAAATGGATTATCAAAATAGTTACATGATCTATATTTGGATATTCATGTTCTATCCTGGAATTTGAAATCTGATATCCGCAAGTTTTTAGATAAGCGTAATTGAGGGATGGAAAATCAGTTAAGAGAAGAAGGCAATTGCATTTTAGGTTTAGGTTTTACACGAAATGTTACACAGGATGGCCTCACGCAACCAATTGCAACACATTTGAAGGGATTTAATTGGACAAAACATGGCTATTGCATGTACAGTGAAGAAAATGAGTATTTGAACACCCTGCTATATTGCATGTTCTCGCACTTAGAAATCCTGGAGGGGTCTGAAATGTTCATCGTATGTGCATGTCCACTGTGAGAGAGATAATCTAAAAAGAAAAATTCAGAAATCACAACGTATGATTTTTTTTTCAACGATTTATTTGTGATACAACTACAAGTATTTGAGCACTTGTGTATCAGCTAGAATTTTGACCCTCAAAGACTTGTTAGTCTGCCCTTAAAAGTCCCCCTCCACTCCATGTATGATCCTGAATCAGATGCACCTGTGTGAGGTCGTTAGCTCGCAAACATAAAGACACTTGTCCACCCCATACAATCAGTAAGACTCAAACTTGTAACATGGACAAGACCAAAGAGCTGTCCAAAGACACCAGAGACAAAATTGTACAACTCCAGCTGGAAAGGGCTACGGAGAAATTGCCAAGTCGCTTGGTGACAAAATATGTCCACTGTTGGAGCAATCATTAGAAAATGGAAGAAGCTAAACATGACGGTCATTCTCAATCGGAGTGGAGCCCCATCCAAGATATCACCTCATGGGGTCTCAATGATCCTTAGAAAGGTGAGGAATCAGCCCAGGACTACACGATGGGACTTGGTCAATGACCTGAAAAGAGCTGGGACCACCGTTTCCAAGGTGACTGTTGGTAATATAATATGTCATGGTTTTAAATCATGCATGGCACGGAAGGTTCCCGTGCTTAAACCAGCATTTGTCAAGGGCCGTCTTAAGTTTGCCAATGACCGTTTGGATGATACAGAGGAGTCATGGGAGAAAGTTTTGTGGTCATATGAGACCAAAATAGAACTTTTGGTCATAATTCCACGAACTGTTTCACAGTGGAAAGGCACCTACGACGAAAATTTCAGACCCCTCCATGATTTCTAAGATGGAGAACTTGCAATATAGCAGGGTGTTCAATACTTATTTTCTTCACTGTATATTATTGGTGGTTTCCCCCAAAATGATCAGAGCAAATGATTTATCTACTCTAACTCATTTTTTTCCTCTTGCACTTCCAATTCCATCACTTCAAACTTCATTTTGTGCTTTCGTTTCTCTCTCAAACGTTCCATGGTAAAACCTAGAAAAGATTTGCTCTTTTAAATATTCTCTACTGCTTTTACTCCTGTTGCCAACATGCTGCAATCTATTAGAATGAGTGAGCATGCGATATATTTTAGTGCCTAGCTATTTGGGATCTTTGTAAATTAGACCCCAAATTTGTTTTTTGTTTTTTTTTTCTGGTGCCAGGTTGTGCTGAAGCCAAGCAGCGGGTCTGATGTCACCCCACTTTTGTTGTCACCAATGGTGGCCCCCCGACTGGCTGCTCCTCTGCTCTCTCCGTCGCCTCTGAAAGGAACCTTGCTGGGCCCAACTGTCTGTGTAACAAGCTGGGCAGGGCATTCACAGTAGGATCTATGCAACTGTGCGTGTGTTTACATTTGTGTGTATAGGCTTGCAGTGAGCACTTTGTGCATGTGTTTGTTAAAGAAGCCTCCTGGTGAGAGTGCCCCCCGATTGTCACCCCCCCCCCCCACACACACACATGCACACACACTTTGGTGATCCTCTTGTACTTTGTGACAGCAGGGAGGAGGTGTAGCAGGAGGCTATTAGATATGTTTGTTTACCTATTTGTCCTTGACTTGATCAATTGATCAGCAGAATAATTCACTTCCATTCTGGCTCATTACATTTCCATTTAAATTGCCAATAGATTTTTTTGTTTTGTTTTCATCTCGCACTCCCAACTCTTATGTGAGTGTGTGTCATGGATGTACAGTCAGTGCATGTCTACGGACACTATTTGATGTCGCTAACAAAGTAATGCTCTTGCTTGCACTGAGAAAAAAGTTTCAGTTTTGCATTCTTGTATATAGCAGGGATAAGTATATGTTTTAGCAAAAGAACATAGCCAATCCAATATCTACAATCAAAGCACATGCACGCACACACACACACACACAAACACACACGTGTGTATTTATAAATCAATCAATGGATAGAGACAGTAGATATTTGCTGATCTGGAATATAATGGTAGGAGAACGGGCAAACAAATAGAACGGCAATAAGGAATTGCTAAGCTAAGTGCTAACCGACACTGTCGTAAATGAGCTCCTGGTGAAGTCCTTTGGGGTGAATTTAAGCTCGATGCTAAACCAACTGTAAACTTAAATGACGAGACACTGTGGGGGGAAAAAAGTCTTTGAATTGATGATGATAGTTTGTCTTCTGACCTCAAAATGGAAATACAGTATTTACACAGCATTGCAGTCACATTACTAACTTGCAAAAGCATAAAAGATTGAGGTTGTGAGAACTAAAAGCTTGTTGCTAAATAACGGTGCTTACTGTTATATGACAGGCGCCAGTGACCTATGTTGCTTCTGGTTTCTAATACCATTTACAACAGATACAGAAAGTTAACACACCCCTGTTCGCATGTCAGCTTTTTGTGATATACAAAAATGAGAAGAACATTAATACTTTGAAAAGATTTCCCACACTTAACCAGCTATTTAAATAGAGATGGTGCAGCAACAGAGGTACACAGACACTCACAGGTACTCGCATATTTTCTATCCTCTACAAAAATGGCTACTATTACTGCAGTTTCCAGTAGTGATGAAACTGAATGAAAGTTGCACACACCAGAAGGAGTCACAATTAATTAAGCACTTCACAACCTCTTTAAATATTCCCATTATTCGAAAATATGTTATCACCACACTGTATGTTTTTTAAATATGTAGAATATTGTTTTCCATATTTAAAAAATATATGGTAGCATTTTTTCATCTGTATATTTTGTAGTTATGAGTGTTGAGTTTTAAGTTATGAGTGTTGTCACAGAATGAACTGAATTCTTATCTCAATGCACCACTGAAATTTTTTTGTATGAATGGTGGATGCACACGTTAATGATGTACCTTCTGACTTCAAGTGGAACTGCATTGAATTGTTCTGTCACTATACAGTACATCGCTGGAAAAGATATATGAACAGATACATTATTTGCATTAAATAATTTATGGACCAATTAATTGAAAATAGGCGGCACAGTGGAACAGCTGGAAAGCGTTGGCCTCGCAGTTCTGAGGTCCAGGGTTCAACCCCGGGCCGCCTGTGTGGAGTTTGGATGTTCTCCCCGTGCCTGCGTGGGTTTTCTCCGGGCACTCCGGTTTCCTCCAACATGCCAAAAACATGCAACATTAATTGGAGACTCTAAATTGGCCCCAGCGGCGGAACAGTGGGTCAGCTGGTAAAGCGTTGGCCTCAGAGTTCTGAGGTTCCAGGGCCGCCTGTGTGGAGTTTTCCCTGCGGCTGTATGGGTTTTTCCGGGCACTCCAGTTTCCTCCCACATCCCAAAAACATGCAACATTATAATCGGACACTCTAAATTGACTCTAGGTTTAATTGTGAGTGCAGCTGTTTTCTCTATGTGCCCTGCGATTAGCTGGCAACCAGTTCAGGGTGTACCCCGCTTCCTGCCCATTGACAGCTGGGATAGGCTCCAGCACTCCCGCGACCCTTGTGAGGATAAGCGGGTAAAAAAAATGGATGGATAATTGAAAGTGGATAATTTCTCACAATTTCGCTTCAGGAACAATCATGTGATAGAGTCAAAATAAAGAACCAAACTGGTGCGGCATTTTTATTTCCGGACCAGCAATGAAAGTGCTCGAAGTGGCTTTTCAGGATTTAAAACAACACAAAACCTGAGATAATCCCCACAACTCAGACACGCGGGCACGCATGCGATGAATAATGCCACTTTCAATTTGCATGCGAGGATGAAGTTTTTGCAAGAAGAAAAGCCATGCAAACAATTAGCCCTCCCTGAATTTAATAAGATTTAGAGACATCTGATAGAAATGAAATTAAATATGAGGCTTGAGGGACTCATGGGAGTGAGCATTAGGGGTTTGAGAAAATAAAGAGGCGCCCCTGTTTCTTTGGCGTGTATATGCAAAAATGGCTGAAGTGGGTAATGGAGCGGTGAGGTAAGAGGATTGAGATCAGTATTGGGTCAGGACTGATAGTGAGGAGAGAGGGACATGCTGGGACAAAAGGGATGAGTGACAGGGAAAGGAACGTGGGCAGAGAGAGAGAGGAGAAAATTCCACTGTGGCTGATTTGAGACGGGGAAAATGAAAATGGACGACGGGCCTTCCTCCCACATTTTGTCACACTCATCCTCGCTTTTAAGGACCCAAAGACTTCGCTTCGGACCGATAAATGACCACTGAAGATCATTAAGATCTCAGATCAGGAGCTCCAGGCTCTCCTCGAACTATTACAGGGAAGGCTGATTGGAGAGGGGCAAAGAGGCGAGTGCCCCAACCAATCCTGCAAATTTTATTCTCATTCTTTCCAATTTGCAAAGTATGTCTATTTCAGAGTGGATTGTTAACTGGAGAATGAATGTTTATTCATTAATTTGTCTCTATACTGTATGTCTCTGTTATTTCCATTTAATTTTTTTTTTCTAAAATGAGCTAAACACCAAATTTGTGTCCACACTTAATGGATTTTAATTTTCAGAATGAGCCAACTTACTGTTTTTGTGGTTTCCAAGGAAAGTTGTACAACGATCATTTGAAAATGTAAACACTTGCAGAGATTAAAAAAAATGAAGTTTTGTACATTGATATTCATCTTTCGTACTCTGTTAAATCATTGTTGATAGTTATTGTGAGATTAGCATTACCAGTGTCTTCATTTGAATGAATATAATTAATCAAATTATATGAACGTTAATTTGAGTATATATTTTTTTTAATTTAAGGAGTGTTTATTAAACTGGCAGTCCTTCGAAGGCAAAAATCAGTACCCAAGAAATACTGCAATGATCCCTGGTCTAGACAGCATTTTTGATCAATTAATTAACTGTTGATTCACAACTACAAACAAAGTATTGTGGTTTTGAAGGTCTTTACAAAAGTTGACAAACTTTTTTTGCCTTCCACACAGAAGCCTCCGTGACCCGTTTTGGAGCTTAAAAAAGAGCCTGAAGAGGCTGAACAGAATCATCTGAATGCTTCCCTGACCCACACGTCTCTCTTTTAGCCAATTAGCCACCATCACAGGCTCCGATTCAGCTCTTATTGGCCCGCAAAAGAGGCTCAGCGGCACGACCCTGGGCCGTGCGGAGGCACGCTGTCTTCCCGGCCCTCCCATCCCAAGTCTTAATTCAGACACTTTGAAGTATCTTGGTCCGAGGTGAGGAGACACTCAATCAATTACGTATAAAATAATCTCCTTATGATATTTCAAGGTTTCTCCAAGTGGGAGAAAAAGGAGGAGGGGGGCAGGCAGAAGAGATTAAGGACGCCAAATCAGTCTCTCAACTGCGTCTAATGTGACAGGGAGAGAATCATCTGAGAGGACGGTAGGAAATTAAATAAGGGGAAAAAAAAGATTACGTTTAAGTGTGTCACCTCCGAACACTGCTGGGAAATCTCCAACCTGATCCATAAGCAGGTGGCGCTGAAGCGGGAGAGTGAGGGTGGATGATTGCAAACTATGTTGAAAAACGACAAATGGTTGCTTTAAAAGACCTTTGAACACCACCGACAGGAAGCACACTCATATACTGCATATACTACAAATAAAGCCCCCACAAAAGACAAAACTAAGGCAGAATATCTAAACTTGGACAGGTCATTAGGTACACCTCGATCATAGAGATTGCAAGTGCATTATAAAGACATCTTTAATATTTTGGTCCCTTGTTTTGCATGAAGGGAGAAATATGAGGTCATTTTTAATGCACTGTTGTTTTGTTTTTATTTTTTATTTTTAAAAAAAAATTCTCCTTTTTTAAGTTTTGGAAAATTTTGTTTCTTTACCAAATTATGTAATGTATTTTAACTTGTTTTATATCTTTCATTTGAAAGTAAACTTCAACCTGGAGTGCCTCTTTTCTGAAGAACATGATTTCCTTAGTGGATATCTAACGTTAGAAATAGGTTTCCCGTTTGTTTTATCATTTTTTTCTGACGTTTTTTCTTGTATTTCTTCAATTTTAAACAAATCTGTACTTTTTTTTTTATCTGAAGTAAAACAGAGTATATGTGTATGAATCTGAGTAAAGGAGGAGTGAAGCTCCAGGGAGAAGAGATAGCAAGGGAGGATGACTTCAAATACTTGGGGTCAACAATACAGAGCAATGGAGAGTGTGGTAAAGAAATGAAGAAACGGGTCCAAACGGGGTGGCGGAAGGTGTCTGGTGTTCTATGTGACAGAAGAGTATCCGCCAGGATGAAGGGCAAAGTTTATAAAACAGTGGTGAGGCCGGCCATGATGTACGGATTAGAGACGGTGGCACCGAAGAAACAACAGGAAGCAGAAATTGAGGTCGCAGAAATGAAGATGTTGAGGTTCTCCCTCATAGTGAGCAGGTTGGATAGGATTAGAAATGAGCTCATTAGAGGGGCAGCCAAAGTTGGATGTTTTGCTGACAAGGTTCGAGAGAGCAGACTTCGATGGTTTGGACATGTTCAGAGGCGAGAGAGTGAGTATATTGGTAGAAGGATGCTGAGGATGGAGCTCCCAGGCAAAAGAGCGAGAGGAAGACCAAAGAGAAGGTTTATGGATATGGTGAGGGAAGACATGAGGACAGTGGGTGTTAGAGAGGAGGATGCACGAGATAGGCTTTGATGGAAAAAGATGACACGCAGTGGTAACCCCTAACGGGACAAGCCAAAAGGAAAAGAAGAAGATCTGTACTTTCTACTATTTTAAAAATTATATCGTTCCTAATAAAACATTCTAGATGACGTAACGTAAAAAAACGAAAACCTGAAGTCAAGCGGATTTTCTCAAATACTTGTAGTTATGACACTTTCCCGACCACACTAACGTAGTGGGGGTAAGGTGTACAGCACAATTGTAAACGGATGCCTGTATATTGTATTCTTTACGACTGCAAACACTGAAAAACTCGTAACTGGGAGTAACTTTTCATTGGTAAGAATGTTTTTGGGCTCACCCCCTACCACAAAAAAAAATGTTTGCTGTGCTTTCTGCTAATTATGTCAGTCTTTGAGAAAGCTAGCTTGTTGAATTCTAGCTGAGCTCGCAAGCATTAACTTATGTCACGTTAACATACTATTTCTAACACATTTATTTTCCACTGCCTAAACAAAACCGTAAAATAACCCAAACAGAAAACAATCACAATTTGCTAATTTTCACCACTATCAGTCAGTGCCTCCACCGTGTGGAGTTTTTTTTTTTTACTTCTTTAGTTTATGTTGTACAGTGTATAACTTTATTTAGCTGTGCATCTTTTCCTATAACAATAATAATAATAAAATGCAAAGCACTTTTTGTAGATGCTCAAAGCTTTCGGATTTCGCATACAGCCGATCGCTTGCCGCCGGAGCCAGCTCGCGGCCCACCGCCGGATTTTGCTCGCAGAGGGCTGCTGGAGTTCGCTTGTGGCCGGTCGCAGGCCGCCAGAGCTGGCTCGCTCACGGCCCGGTGCTGGAGCTCGCTCGTCAGACTTTGCATCTGTGAGAGTCATCGTTAATATACTTATTATGGACTTGCAACAAAGCCAAAGTATCATCCTTGCTTGGAAGAGTCTTGTTCACAGGACGAGCTCCTACACACAGATGCGACAGTATCTTCCTACAAGTGGCCAAGGACAACTCCATCATAACCAGAGAATGTGCCACATCATCACCAAAACTGTACCTTTGTTCATTTCATCTGCTCACTCCTCCTTTTGACCTTGTGTGTTTTCTAATAATAATAATATTTAAAAAAAAAAAGAGTAGGTGAGAGGCTGGTTCAGAAAGTGTTTGGAGACTGTAACTGGCCTGTCTCTCACGTCCTCCTGATCAGAAGAAAGACGACTTCTTGTCCGTTATTTGTGCAACTATTCCAGCAAGTTAGGTGATAAACCTAACAGCGTCATTCCCATCCGAAGAACCAACTGAAAATTCTACATTATTTACAGCCACAAGTTGAAATCTGTATGGAAGTACTCCTCCATCTTCCCAATCAATCGATACTGCTATTTCTTCTTCAGATGGGGATAAATCCGAGAAATAAGCACTGGCCATAATTGTGTCCCATGTAATCCAGCCTTTGGTGCGGCACATAATATGTCACTTCTGCGCACATAGATCATGTGACTCGCCAAAATGGCGCCGCCCCTGAAGGTTCGTAATTGTCGATAAAAATCTTCTTAAAACACCATTAAATGAGAGAGGATTAAGATCACATTTTTAAGATACAGTTCATATGACATGACCTCTTGGGTATATTGTTAATTCAAACCACCGGAATTTCCCTATAAGAAAGGGAATGGCTTCAGTACTTTTATTTTTACCAAAGTTTTTTTTTTGCACAAGTATTAATACTTTTACTTACTAATTAGCAGTATTTTTGACATCTCTACATTAAATTGTGTTAGAGCGTTGAATTCACTGCCCGCTTAAAGCATGACTCCCAAGTCTGTGTGTTAAATAAATCAGTAAATAATCGCTCAAATGTGTCTTGAAGAACTTGTAAGTCGGCTTACTCGTATCTCAAGGAACCACTTAACTGATTTTTCTTAACTACGATTGGGGTCAACCAGTCCAGGGTGGACACCACCTCAAAGCTAAAGTCAGCTCGGACATGCTTCAGTTCACCCATGACCCTTGTGAGGATAAGCAAATAGAAAATGGATGGATGGAGCTGTCTTGGGTCACTTTGATATGGAGGGCCTTTAATCCAGACTGCCTTTTACAATATAGCAGTATTAAGCAAACGTCTTGAAAACAAGACCACATAAAAATGTGCACCTTCCCACTTTGCAGTCGATGCAATGCCGTATGAATCTCACATCCTCCCTCTCTCCCCACCTTGAGTGTAGCTCAGCCATCCTGCCCGAAGCCCTTTTGATTTATTCCCCCCCCCCACCCCCCACCCCCATGGCTGAGCCTTGTTTGTGATGCTTGCAAGCTCAGCCATCAGCAAGCATTGATCGCTCGCCTTCATCCTCGCTGTCCCCTCCCGTCTACCTGACGACCATCGCTAATTCCCCCCTTCTTCCTCTGAGATTGAGAAGGTTGGAAAGGGGTTGGGGGATCAATAATGGAGCCAAGTGGGGCGGGGTCAGGGGTCAACGAGGTTCTTGACAAGTGTGTTGGGAGGAGGAAGCGGCGGGGTTTGTCCGTGTGTGTGTGTGTGTGTGTGTGTAGCGTAAGGAGTGGTCAACAGAAGCAGTGTGACCAAAGGCCTCATGGGCACATGAGTAAGGCTTGTCAGGAATCAAATTTATGAGGATTGATCCGTGTGTGTGTGTGAATGTGTGGTGGTTTGGATCATGGTGGAATCTGGCAGGGGTGAGGAGTCATCATATAAAGCTCATTATGGCCAAACAAGCCAGGGAAGCAAATGAATAAGTCCAGTGAGTTGTCAAATTAGGCTCCCCCGGTTCAGATACTGTACAATCAAGCCTCGCGATTGACGGGGGATTGGGACCAAGCCCTGTCGCAAATAGGGAAAAAAAACACAAGTAATTGACGCACACCCTTATTCTTTTATCCATTGTCTATACAGTGGTGCCTTGAGATGTGAATTCAAGTCATTTTGTGTTCACGTGCATCATCTTTCTCCATTGAAATGAATGGAAATCTCATTAATCAGTTCCACCCCCCCCCCTCAAATTTTTTTGTGATTAATCAGAAAAGTAGGATTCTATATTATTCTACTTTATAAAAATACAGTAATAACATAATACGTTAGACTGTGCATCATCCATCCATCCATTTTACGGGCTGCTTATCCTCACCTAGGAGCCTATCTCAGCTATCTTCGGGCAGGAGGTGGGGTACACCCTGAACTGGTTGCAAGCCAACTGTGGGGCACATATAACCAAACAACCACACAATTATACCTAGAAACAATTTAGTCTCCAGTCAATGCATGTATTTGGGATGCGGGAGGAAATACGAGTGGGGCTGGGATTTGGACCCCAGTACTCAGAACTGTGAGGCAAACCCTCACACCAGTCATTCATCATTCCATCATGTGCATCATGATTAATCAATTACCACTACGTCTCCTGTCAGTGACAGTAAGACAGTAACATTAGTCATTCTTCACAGAGGGTAAAAAATAAATGCCCGGAAGTATTACATATTATGTTGTCTGTTTACATGTGCTGCTGCACCTTTGATTCAAATAGTTGTTCCATCCATCCATCCATCCATCCATCCATCCATCCATCCATCCATTTTCTTAGCCGCTTATCCTCACAAGGGTTTCGGGGCGTGCTGGAGCCTACACCCTGAATTGGTTGCCAGCCAATAGCAGGGCACACATAGAGACAAAGAGCCACACTCACAATCACACCTAGGGGCAATTTAGAGTGTCAAATTAATGTTGCATGTTTTTTGAGATGTGGGAGGAAATTGGAGTGCCCGGAGAAAACCCACGCAGGCACTGGGAGAACATGCAAACTCCACACAAGCAGGTGTTCCTTAAATGCTCAAAACCTTGCCAAACATATTCTATTCATTAGCGTGTGTTTGGGGTTTCGTAGTGTTAGCATTTAGCTAACTGAACTGAAATGCTAACTTACGTGGTGGTTTTAAATACACAAAATGTAAATGTCTTCGTTTTGTGTTCAGTTTGTAAATGTCAACCAGACCGCTTGAAGCCTCATTATTGAAGAATTGTTCAGAAGCTGGTTGTTGAGATGTGTTAAGTTGAAATCCACCAAACAGCGCTCATATCTCAAAGGCAAAAAAAGCATCTGAATGGTGTCTGGTATCTATCAACTAAACTCTCTCTCAATGCACCACTTCATATCTTTGCAACAAAACCGATCCGGATTTCACACTAAATTAGTCATTTTTGGGTAAATCGAGTTTATCGTCATCTAATTTGACATTTCTGTTCCGTTCCTCTGACATGTGCCTCGCCTCAACATAAATTGGGAATGACTGGTTAACGTTAGTAATATTTGCCTAACGCGTCTCCCATTTGAGCCTTTTATTTGCTCTCCTAATTTAGCGTTCCTCTCTCTTGGGGGAGATTAACCCCTAATCTCCTGACAGCACCATGTTTAATTGATATGATTTAACTATTGCAAGGTCCTGTGAGGTTTTGGTGCTCCCTCCGAGGAGAATCCCAACCTTCCTTCAGTGCCTCCCCCTCAATGTAATGCTTTTATTTTGCTTCTTGTCGTGCTGCCCCCTTTTCTACCGCCATCTGCACAGTGCAACCTGCAGTGTCAGTTGGGCTTCTCTGCATAATTGTACATTAATACACTGGTATAGTTTTCTTTACGTTCCCTTTTGATTGATAGTCACCACCAGGACCGATGTGCGGTCTGATGGACATATTCTGTTCATTATTCTGCAGACAGCGACTCTCTTTGGTGGAAGTGCATTTAAAGCGTCGGCGACCTAATCCTGGTTTAAATGGTGATATTAAAGTGGCTTGTCTACCAAGTCTGGGTATCATGAGCAAGGTTGGACCACGGCCAAGAGGGGCGTGGCCTGGCCACCACTCCGAGCGGTTTCATCTCTGACACCTGTCACCCGTCATAGCTGTCACATGAGGCGCTGTGATCAGACAATGTATTTAAGTTGGAGTTTTGTCACTGCTTTTTGCCAGTTAGTTGAGTATGCGTTCCCGCATCCAGGACTACTCTGCCACTGTGCCGTTCTAGTCCAGTCACGCTTTTGGTTATGCTCTTTATTTTTTACTCATAGTTATCAGACATTATTTCTTGTGTTTTGGATCCTGCCTTCTTAGACTGTGTTGTTGTGCACAACTTTCGTTTATAATAAAACCCATTGAACATCATGTCCTCGTCTTGGAGTCCTGCATTTGGGTCCACCCGTGCACCGTTGGTCAATGACAGTGGGGAAGTTTAAAATTAGAAGGGAGAAATTTTTTTCACTTGAATGCTTTTGCACTGTTGCAAAACACTGATGGTGATTATGATAAGGGAATGCCTTTATTGACAAAGTAAGGACTAGAAAGTACAGCTATACCCGGTTTCAAATGGAGAGAGTACGGGGGGAAAAGTCATTCGGAAAATAAATATGCAACTAAAGAATAGATTCGTGAAAAAAATCTGCTTAAATAAAAATACCACTGTGACTCTCATTGGATTGACCTCTAAACCAGCGAGGATTTTCAGGCATTCCCTTAACAAATCCAGCGATTATTCCTCATTTTATCTGCTGATAATCTCCAAATCTTGTTTGTCTCATGATGAGATGATGCCATGAAAAGTCCCAAACAGACTCAAGGCTTTTACCTTACACCGCTACATCATTTAGACATTTTTAAACAAGTCGAATTTACTGTCACAGTATAAATTAAAAAAAAATATCCCAATGTGTTTGCTAAAGTTTTTTTTCTTTGTGTATTGTGTCAATTTACAGTCATCCAAACGCTAATTGTTTTTCCCGTTCTCCAAAAGGATTTAAAAAAAAAACAACAACGTATTTCACTATGCTATTATGCGAACAAAATGTCAATTAGTGTCTTTAACTTACAGTATCTCATTCTGTAACATTTAAACATTTTCTTCAATTACATCAAAAATCGGCTTTAAATTATGTGTGTAAATCACATCGTCTGTTAATCCAACATTTATGAGCGATGAATACAGCCTCGTGCGGGAAAATATGATAGTGGAGTGAGTGTGTTCAAGGTGTGCAAAAGATTGTATTTGACACTTTCACATTCCTCATATACACGTTTCTCCCACTAAACCTGTGCCGAGTGTGTTGACTCTATTAACAGCCCCGTGCTGAAATGTTACACCCGCACTGCAAATACGTAACGTGGACCTCCTCCTTTCATCCCTCACCTCTTTCTCTTCCTTTCATTCAATGAAAACATTTTAGTGGAAAGAAAACAAAGAGTCTACGATTTCCAACTAAATTCTCTGAAAACATGACTTTGAGAAATGTGCTGACTGGCTCGTTTAGCCATGTCGGGGTCTCCCTAGAAGTTGAAAGCGGTTGGTCAAGTGTCTTTTTTAGTATTTGAGGTTATTAAAAAAAAGAATTGTATAAAAATTAGGGATACAAAACCCAAGATTGTGCTTTAATTGCCTAGTTTAAACCATAAACAAACAGTACCACAAAATATGATTGCAAAACACTTTAAAATAATGTCAAACATCTTACAAAACTGTCCTTAAAGTAAATGGCTTTTTAAAAAATACTTTTTAATAAACATACGCCTACGCTGAATAGCTCACCATATGCTAAAGACTAAATTTAGCTACGCCCCAACATACAAAGGTGCTCATCTATGTTGTGATATGTCACTTCAACATAATTTTGTGACACCAATTATTTTATTCCTATTTAGCCCTTGATTTGGCGCCATCTTGTGGCATTTCAGGGTGTGAAGGAAACATCAGAAAATGTGCAAATAGGTGAGTTTCTCAGCATATCGCTTAAAAAAGTTGAATTTGTGAATAGCGAACCTTGAATAGGTGGGGGTTCACTGTAAACCTTTTCATACTTTTTCCGAATTTTATTTGTATGCAGTCCGTAATGATGCACTCAGGGGGCATGGTGGTTACGCTGGTAAATCGTCGGTCTAAAAGTTCTGTGGACCTGGCCTTTCCTGTGTGGAGTTTGGATCTTCTCCCCGTGCCTGCGTGAGTTTCCTCCGGGACCTCCAGTTTCCTCCCACATCCCAAAAACATGCAACATTTATTGGACACTCTAAATTGCCCATAGGTGTGATTGTGAGTGTGGCTGTTTGTGCCCTGTGATTGGCTGGCAACCAGTTCAGGGTGTATCCCGCCTCCTGCCCGTTGACAGCTGGGATAGGCTCCAGCACTTCACGCGACCCTAGTGAGGACAAGCGGCAAATAAAATGGATGGATGAATGATGCACTCACTCACCTTTGCTGTACACGGTACACCCCCAGCTACTTGCAAAAGTGTAACATGAGAGGCATTGACAGAATATTGTGCGTTGTATTTTAGCGGCTTTGGAAGAAATAACAAGCATTTAACCTGAGTATTGGAAAGAATGAAGTTGATTTTGCTTTGGTGAGGTGCTGCTGGTTTTGTTTTCCTCAAGGATCTTCTTGTAGGTGTTGAAGGAACGTGTCATCGTGGGGATGAAGGTGTTTGGTGAGTTAATGGGTGAGGTCTTAGATCGTATCACCGTGTGTGTGTGTGTGTGTCTGTCTGTCTGTCTCTGTGTGTGTATTCAGGGTTATGTGTGAACGTGTTGCCCTAGAGTTTACCTTTCAGCTCACCTAAAAGTCTTCATCTACTCGTCTTTCTTCTCCTCCCTTTCCTCCTCCCGCCCCTGTAAGTAAGTCACTGAGGTATTTCCACAGCAGTGTGTCAGTGTTAATATTTACTCTCATCTCATGATCGCACAGAGAAGCGGCGTCTCCTCCACCATGCACCTCCCGTTACCTTGTCGGTCCTGTTTACAAGAATG
This sequence comes from Syngnathoides biaculeatus, assembly GCF_019802595.1. NCBI lineage: Eukaryota > Metazoa > Chordata > Actinopteri > Syngnathiformes > Syngnathidae > Syngnathoides > Syngnathoides biaculeatus. Next base: position 13,620,490 of record NC_084652.1, read on the forward strand.
GATGCCCCAAAAAACACACACTCGCATGTCAATTTATTGAGGACACAGAGCTCAGCATACATGACAACGTGGTGGTATATCTGATATGTTGTGATTTCCATGTTCAATTTTAATTTGCCACACATATTCAGCGTTGTTTAGAGATTGATATGAAAGGTTTTTCCTTTATTGTAAACAAACATCATCAACAACAACAAATGTTTTCATTTCAAATGCTCTTGTGTTAATGGCACCTGGGGTTCAAATCCCGGCCCTGTCTTTGTGTGGAATTTACATGTTCTCTCCCTGCCTGGGTGGGTTTTCTCTTGGTACTCCGGTTTCTTCCAACATCCCAAAAACATGGATTAATTGGACACTCTAAATTGCTCCGAGGTGGGATTGTGAGTGCGGCTGTTTCTTTCGGTGTGCCCTGCGATTGGCTGGCAGCCATTTCAGGGTGTGCCCTGCCTCCTGCTCGATGACCGCTGGGATAAGTCTCCATGACTCCTGCGACCCCGTGAGGATAAGCGGCTCAGAAAATGGAAGGATGGATGATTTCCTTTGCACAATTCATCCAGTGACCAATTATTTAAAGATCTTTATGAATAAGAACTCTACTAAAAATTACTGAGTCCTTCTTAAAGTTGTAAAAAAACAGTAGAGAAAATTGATGAATAGTATTTATTTTACAAAAAATAATTGTTTGTTTTAAGTATAAGAATTATAATTAATAGACCAATAATGTATAAAAACAAATACATATATATTATTAAATGTTCAGTACAAATAAATGATAATTATCCATCCATCCATTTTCTTTACTGCTTATCTTCACGAGGGTCACAGGGAGTGCTGGAGCCTATCCCAGTTGTCAATGGGCAGGTGGCAGGGTACACCCAGAACTGGTTTTCAGCCAATCGCAGGGCACATCGAGACAAACAGCCACACTCACAATCACATATAGGGGCAATTTAGAGTGTCCACTTAATGTTGCATGTTTTTGGAATGTGGGAGGAAACCGGAGTGCCCGGAGGAAAACCCACTTAGGCACGGGGAGAACATGCAAACTCCACTTGCAAACTTGACCTCAGAACTGTGAGGCCAATGCTCTCCCAGCTGAGCCATTGTGCCGCCTGCTAAATGATAATTATAAAATAAATATTTTACATTTTGCCCACCTCTGCCTTAATGGTTTATGTTATGCCATGAAAATGCAGAAAGACCAAACTTTATGCTTGCATCTTTGCATATTTGTTTTCTCTTTTTATCTTTCATTATTCCAATTGGTTTACTTTTTATCTTCTTTGCATAAGTGGAGAGAGACTTTTACATGTGCATATGACAATCAACTTCTTGAGTCTTGAATACTTTGTGATGAACTTCGACTGCCAACAACTGGCCTGGTATGCATGCGCACCAGGATCGTTGTGAGATATTCATGTCAATTCAAACCATTTCTTTTCTTTTTTTTTTTAATCAATGCAGCTGTTACCACAATGTAGCTTCACCCTCTCTTCCCCCAAGATGATACTAGAGGTGACTCACTGATGCGAGATAATGACACGTCAACGATAACAGTGACATCGAGCCATAATTCATACAATTGCCTCATCTGAGTGACCTGCGTGACGACCAGTAGTAGCAGAGAAATGCGTTGATGGACAGATGAGTACGATGGCCCCTTTAAAAGAGTGTTACTTTGGCAGTTAGTCATGGGCTTAAATATCATATAACCATCTCTTTTGTGCAAGATGCTTTTCAAACCCACTGTGGCTCAAATATGACATTGTTGGAAGCTGGGGGGGGGGGTATAATTGTATCCACAATCTAGAAATAATCTGCACAAAGATTGCTTCAAATGCCTGAAATGGGTATTGTATAATGTGGGCACGAAATACTAATGTGGCCAGGACATGGGTATACGGTAATGTGCTCCTGAAATACTAATTCATTGCCCTGAAATGGGTAAAACAAGCTCCTGAATGATCATTTCTAGAGAAGATGTACAGTACCTCGTACTTGATTTGTTTTGCAAACTGTTCAGTAGGGCTCATTGTTGATTACAAATTATTGTTTTGTGCGCAGGTTTTATTGCAGCCACAATTTATTTTTTTCCCCATGTCACATCTGCAACTCTGTACAAAAATGTTGTGCCTAGCATAAAAAATGTCTACCACCATAAAATGCAAAGCATGACGCCGACCATGAAGCATAAAATTCTGCCGGTGTCCTGCGGTTGTGTGCCAGTATGTGTCTCGATGTTGTGAGGTCACAGTGTTTATTTTTTTACAAAGCAGTGTCTCCACGGAGCTGATGTGCCCCGGTCAAACCTCTGGGGCAGCGGGTCGTGAACTCTGGGTAAACTTCAAGCCCACCAGGAGGACCCCCGCCAGTGTGTGCATCAGATCAGCTCCGGGTCAACCACATCCATTAAAAGGAACATATGGAGGTACAAATACATGAATATTATGGGACTTGAAAATGTTGATCTCAGAAATTTTATCTTGCATTCTAGGAAAAAAAAAAAGTTTTGCACAGGCCTTAGTGTAAAGTGGGTGTATTTTATTATCTCAAGGGTACTTTACTGACCCCTCCATTTTCTACATTCCCTGTTTTCTTTGCGATCACAGTGGAACTTCTAACTTTTAATTAGCTGTCGGGGATATTTACTCACTCAATCACACGCCCACCTTCTTTCAAGCCGTACTCTCAGCATTATCGCAGAAACTGAAATAAACAATCAGGTGAATGACTGCTCATTAAGAAAAGGGTGATTTAGTTAACTAGAAAATCCAATGGCAACCTCCTTCATTCTGTGATCAGTTTAGAAAGAAAAAAAAACACCTTATCCAGTCAATCCTGCAGGACAGAAAAAACAGAAAAGCTAGTTCCTTTTTCTCTACCCCCAAAGCAGGATAACAGCCGGCGTTAAGGGAATATCTGCGCCTGCCAATTGCAGTAATGGCCCCTAATTCCGAATTAATTCAGTCTAAATGAACTGTCAAAGGGAGATTGATTCGTTGGAGCCGCTGTCTTGATGAGTGCTGTCATGTGATTAGACACCGAGGCTTGTGTCGCTCTCCCCCAGCCCGAGGCAACTTTCTCTCTCACTCCCTTGTTCGCGCTCTTCTTTTTTAGCCGACTGCTGTCAACTGCAGCTGGTTCAGGCGTGACGGGTGAGGAGCTGCGAGGCCGCTGCGGGACGGCGTCCGCTGAGGAGGTGAGACCGACCCATCAAGGGGGATTTTTTTTTTTTTTTTTGTAGAAAATTGATGGGCCACTGTGGCGCTTCCGGGGAGCTTTGCCAAGGTGTGTCTGATCAGGGGCTTGCGCAATAAAGGCAAATCTCATTTTCAGTCTTTTCTTCAGTTTTGTGCGATGGGGGCTATTTATCGCAAAGCATACAGTCCAGACCCGCTCGAAATATATGCAGATCAGAAATATAGACAACAACAAAAAACAATAACAAACATTTAATAATTGTTATATCCCTCTAACATGCTTTAAAAACATTTACACTTAATTAAAACACATTAGAAGACTATTCCTTCACGCTTGGTCTCACTTTTGCTTACACAGTCCTCCAAAAAATATGCACAGCCTGCTTGCATTAAGCTCTTAGAAATTACCAGTAAATGGAAGTTTACTGGCGGCACGGTGAATCAACTGGTTAAGCGTTGGCCTCACAGCTCTGAGGTCCCGGGTTCAATCCCGGACCCGCCCGTGTGGAGTTTGCATGTTCTCCCCATGCCTGCGTGGGTTTCCTCCGGGCACTCCGGTTTCCTCCCACATCCCAAACATATGTAGCATTAATTGGACACTCTAAATTGCCCCTAGGTGTGATTGTGAGTGCGACTGTTTGTCTCTACGTGCCCAGCGATTGGCTGGCAACCAGTTCAGGGTGTGACCCACCTCCTGCCCGTTGACAGGTGGGATAGGCTCCAGTACTCCCCGCGACCCTCATGAGGATAAACGGTGAACAAAATGGATAGATAGATAAATAGATGGATACATGGATGGATGGAGGTATACTGTAAAACTGACACATTTATCAAAACCAAAGGATAATTAAACATTGTATATTCAAACACTTCAAGAGTTCAGCTCATTTGTCAAATAAAACTGTGTATGCTTAGTTCTAAAATGTAATGACAAACGCCATAGACATGCTAATGTAAATTTTCACCAATGTCGCGTTCATTGTAAGTCTTCAAACAGCTGCTACCTTTGACTATTGTACTCTTAACTAATACATACTACACACATGTACAGTGCAACACAGAACATACATCAATACTCACAACTATGTATAATGTCATTGTCGGGCATCATCCTTGTATCTCCAAAATGCCGACTTTTCAGGAAATTAAAAAAATAAATTAAAACACACACAAAAAACCCCACTAATTTGCCTCTGTTACCAAATACTGCATCATTCCAGTTGGTATTCTACCTTATATTGCAATGATTTATGGTTGTATCAACACAATAGCATTCAAAAATCATGCTCAGTCGCTAATTTATTTCGCTGTTGTTGACTGAAATGGTAAAATTTGTTTCCAAGCACATATCAAAGTGCCTGCTTGCGCCTTCCAAACATAACAAAAAAAGCTTTTAATGCTTCACAAACTACATTCCTGCATTAAATCATCTTGCCAGACCTTTTCAAAGCGTTTATGAGTGATGCAATAAATTAAGTGATGAGCTTCCTAAAAAAGTGAAGAAAATGAATCAAGGTTACTCATCCCTTCTGCAACAAACCATTGCACTATTTTTAACAAATTGGGGTTACTCAAATGTGTCATAACTATTTTTACTTGTTATTGTCGCTAAAACATTTGGACTTTAAATCTTGAGGCAACAAAATGCAGCACGGAACCTGCAGATTCAGGGAAGTGGTATTACATTTTTCAGGCAGTGTAATAATAGAATAATAGATATGTCCTCAAGCCATTGGTTAATGTGTAAATATAAAAGACAATGTGGGCATAGATTAATAGTACTAATTTATAAAAAAAAAAAAGAAAAACTTCTACCTCACTGCGACAATATTTTGTCCCCTCTGTGTTTTTCAAATGAGGCTGTATGCGTCACCTGAGCTACGATAAGTTTGACACCCCTGATATAGATTTTGAAGACACATTTATTAATAGGCTCTCATGGAAGTTAATTAGCTGTGGAAAGGAGGCCAGGGGCACTCGCGTCTCTGCCCCTGTGGGTTTTGCTATCCCCGCTGATTCCTAGGCTAGGCTAATTATTTCCCAATAACCTTACTTACTGGCCACGCTGCCTCCTCTGGGCCTGAGCCTAACAAGCGTCACCCCGCCAGTGGAGCGGCTGTTCTGCTTGGACGTTTTTAGCCACACGCCTGCCGCCGAGCTCGGAGATGATTTCCTCGTCTTCCTCCCGCTCAGAGGAAGCCGGTCGAGATCCCCGGCACACACGGGCGAAGGGGTGCTGGCTTTCTGAAGGCGCCCCTGTTTGATGTCGGAAATTAAATTCCTTTAAATTCGCCAATAACGCTATTACTTAAAGTATTGGACACAGTGCCGAGTAACCCGGCAGCTTGGCGTCTGCAGTCATTAACTTGGCCCTCTCCTGACGCTCGCTCTGCAAACTTGTTAACCTTATTACTCCCCGGCCCTCTATTTTGACTGTTTATTTACTCTTTTATTATTGAAATACTTTCACCCTCGCACTCCTCACATGCTGCACATACGAATAAATATGGGCCACACAGGAAAGCTGTTTATCATGCAAAGTGGCAACATCAGAGACTCTAAGAAGGGTAGGTGGCCTAAAGAGGCTAAACTATTACGTTCAAATATAGTCAACATTTTCAGTGAACTTATGATCCTTTGACATACTTGCAGAAGAAATCAAAATATCAGCAAGAGATGGTTGTTGATTAAAATGGAGTCTACTATCTGGCTGCAACCAGGAGAGGCACCGTCGATCCAATTGCGACCACTTTGCCATCTAAAGCTGAATTTACGCTTCAGGTACAAGAGTACGGCTCCAATGTCATGCCTACATCTGATTTCCTTTCACAGTATCTCACAAAAGTGAGAAAGTTTGTATATTTTGTTGGATCTTTGAAATCAACAACACTGAAGAATAAAGAAGGTAAAGAATGAAGATGAACAAAAAATATAAACTCGAACAAGGACAGGCAATAAACAGTTTGTAGCCTCTTTTTTTTAAGAATTGCTCATTCTCTGCCAAATTGCTGCTTGTTATAAAGGATTGCTGCCATTATAACTAACGTTTGTAACTCCGATTTTGCTTGCAACTCAAGACAAAAAGTGATCTGAACAATGGCTCGCATCTCATAAAACTCGTTAGTCGGTTCACTTGTGAGTCGAGGTACCACTGTATTGTAAAACCAGTCTGAAGAACAAAATGAACATCACCCATGCCAAGTAGAACTTGGCATTCTTTATTCATTTATTTTCCATTTTCCACACAATGCAATTTAGTCAAATAAGGAATAAGTTTTCGTGTATGGGAACTTCCATGCTGGTGACGGTCCACATAATGAATCAGGAGTCATTTACTCCGGTGCGTAAGCTTTTGTTTTCTTTCCAAAGTATCCGCGCTATCAATTACTCTACGTGTTTATTTCTTTACAGACTGTTTTTCTCATTTGACCATACTGCATTAATCCCCCGTTAAAGCTGTGCCATTACAATCCCCACTAAGCACACAGCCTGAGGCCACCGCACACGCACTAATAGGCCCGCGACACTAAAACATGTTTTCTCCTTCAATGACACTGATCATAACAGATTAAATGTGAACTTTCTTCATAATAAGCGAAGGATGCGCCATGCCAGTCTTTTCCGTGTTGTTTTGTTCCTGCATACGGCTTAAACAGATTCCGCCTGACACCATCTGAAAAGATGTTTATCACATATTAACTTGAAGTGAGATGCAACTTTTTTTTTCCAAAGAAAAATATTTTCCTCAGATTAACAACAAAGTGAAATAATACCCTGATTTTAGGAGAATATGCAAGCTTTGCAGTATGTTCATGTGAGGTATCAACATACAATTCCATGCGGGGGCTTGACTGTACAATACTACTTAAGAGGTTCACAACATTCGTGTTTGTGTTGCTTACATTTTTTTTATCATGAACCCATGTGTCCAAACTGAATGTCATATTATTTCTGGAGTTCATATTTTCATATTCTCTTTGGCATAAAAATAAATAAATGCGTGAGTGAAGCATTATCACTTCTCTGGTCATGTTGTAACAACATGAGCGATTGCACAGAATGGACTGGTAAAAACCACTGGTAACTTAAAGGGCAAATCCACTGGCTTGCATTAACATTGTATCCAATAGGTCATGTAATATGTACTCTATTTTGACAATGTGATGTTAAATTCTCTCTCATTTAATAGTGTTTTGAGAAGATTTTTATTGACAATTACGAATTTTCAGGGGCGCTGCCATTTTCGCGAGTCGCATGACCTACGTGCGCGGATGTGACGTGTACCGTGCTGCAACAAAGGCTCGACTACATGGGACGCCATCTATGCCCAGCACTGATTTCTCGGATTTATCCTCATCTGATGAAGAAATAGCAGTATCGGTTGATTGGGAAGACGGAGGAATACTTCCATACAGAGCGGCGTAGGCGTGAGCTCGCTTGGCTCCGCCGCTCAGCGGGGCGAACTCGTCAGACTCCGCGTCATTCCGCCCGAAGAACCATGCGAATGTTCAACATTATTTACAGCCGAGCGGCGGGGCGAACTCATGGCTCTGCCGCTCATCGGAGCCCAGGTCACAGCTCCACCACTCGGTGGCATTATTTACAGCCACAGGTTCAAATCTGTATGGAAGTATTCTTCCATCCTCCCGATTAACCAAGCAGCCGAGCCACTCACAGCCGTGTGTTTAGAAGTATTCCTCTGTCTTCCCGATCAACCGAGCGGTGGAGAGCCGCTCACGGCGGTGTATGGAAGTATTCCACCGCCCTCCCAATCAACTGGGCGGCCAAGCCGATACACGCTTGGCATACGTCATGTGACTCGCGAAAATGGCAGCGCCCCTATAAAATTCGCAATTGTCGATAAAAATCTTTTCAAAACACTATTAAATTCGAGAGGATTTAACATCCCATTGTCAAAAGAGTGTACATATTACATGACTATTGGATATATTGTTAATGCAAACCACTGGATTTCCCCTTTAAACCAGCATTCTGACACCAAATTCACCCACTCACTGTGCCAGAAGGGCCGGCTTGGCGCAGGCCGGTCTGCCAAATTGCTCCGCAGGTTTTTTTTTTTTTAAATAAACACATAGAACAAAGAAGAAAATAGATTTTTCTGTCCTATTCTATCACAAAGCACATCCAGAGTATACTTGTGTGCAACTACTTACATAGTCTTTGACGAGCAGAGTTGAAAGAAAGCGATAACCCTGTTACACACGTTATATTCCACAGACGGAGTCACACCCAACTGAACTCGACCGCTTGAAAAACGGCACATAAATGAACACAAAAGTAATAAACGCTTCAGGCACCGAAATTGTAGTATAAAAGTAGACATATTCTTACTAACCATGAATGTCTACACACTTTCCGTGTATAGTTGGCATGTAGACAAGCCCTCTTATGCACATGCTGATCTAACAAAAAATAACAACGGAATAAAAGTTGCTTTGTGTTGAGGGCCGTTGTATACCAACAATATCTGCAGGACATCGATCACTTCCCATATGGATTCTGCCCCCACCGAGCTTGTTCCACTGATAATTTAGGACTAAGAGCGATGCACTCTAACCCTAACTAACGCATAGTTTGACAGCACGTTGTTGTTGGGTTCCTCCTTCTTCTTCCTGTACCTCAGCGCTCCCTGACTTATCACAGCAGTTTTATGTTTTTCCCTCCTTCTCGTAAGAACTTCTGAGTATTCCGCAATCAATAGTAGAGCTCTCGGACTGCATACATTTTGCGCTTTGGCAGCTTAGCCTATCAATACTCTTTAAATTCTCCTTATGGCCCCAAACAAGCCGCTGCATTATTTAGCAGCCCTACAGTCAATTGCATATTATCTACACAACATTAACAGGTAAATGGCTGTCCGTGTGGAATCTATCTAAGAGTAGCGCTTGAGCAATGTGGCCTGTAGTATCTTTGTCACAGCATACAGTCAATAGTGAGGCTTTAGAGCCCAAATCCAATATGGAGAGCTACTTATGTCTTTTCTTGGTATGACATGTTTGTAATTCCGCGTGTCAGAAGCAGCAGAAGCTGTTTGCCGGGACAAATATTGTATATCAACTTGAGAGAGCGCCACGACTAAAGAGACAAGAAGTTACCTACTGCAGGTTTTTATTAGATTGTAAATTTCCTTTGTCTCTAACACAAACTGTGACGATGTTTATTCGATCTACCGCGGTTATGCTATGTGTGTGTGGTGGTGTGTGTGTAATGTTCTCAAATGAACAGCAATACAAGCCTGTCTCATTCGCCGTGGAAATATTTTCCCCATCTCCACTGTTGGAAAATGTTCATTAAGGAATAAATCAAATGAGGCATGACGGCGACGAGGCTGCGGCGCAAATTCAATTTGTATTCATAACAGCCATGAGCGAGGAGGTGATCATTCACTTGAGTTGTTTTACTGACGTTGTTTGCTACTTGTTATTTAAGAGCCCTCTATTCTATGGGCACATATACTGTACATATGTGTGTGTGTATGTGTGCAATTGGTTCACTTGCTCATGTAGTAATGATGCTTTCTGCATATGGTATGCAAACAATTATTTCTTAGTATTGAGTAAACTTTAAAGATCCTGTAAAGGGAATTCAGAGATTGGATAATTGCTGAAAATGTGCAAAGACTGAGAACTATAAGGTAATCATCTGTGATAAATGAGTTTTTTCACCATTTCATTTTGCCCGTTTTTTTTTTTTCCAAACATGGCGAAAATGGCCCCCAGTGAAATACTTAGGTTTCCGGTCTAAATCCTCCCTCCAACATTGTACAAGAACTTGAGCGCCTGGTATTATTATTATTAGTAGTAGTAGTAGTAGTAGTAGTAGTATTTTCCATCCATTTTCTTCTCCGCTTATCCTCACGAGTGTCACGGGGTGTGCTGGAGCCGATCCCAGCTGTCAATGGGCAGGAGGAGGGGTACACTCTGAACTGGTTGCCATTCAATCGCAGGGCACATTGATACAAACAGCCGCTCTCACAGTCACACCCAGGGGCAATTTAGAGTGTCCAATTAATGTTGCATGTTTTTGGGATGTGGGAGGAAACTGTAGTGCCCAGAGAAAACCCACGCAGGCACGGGGAGAACGTGCAAACTCCGCAAAGGCAGGGCCGAGATTGAACCTCAGAACTGTGAGGCCAACACTTTACCAGAGTTCATTCCTAGCCCCGCCTGTGTGGAGTTATCATGTTCTCCCCATGCCTGCGTGGGTTTTCTCCGGGCACTCCGGTTTCTCCCCACATCATAAAAAACATGCAACATTAATTGGACATTCTAAATTGCCCCTAGGTGTGATTGTGAGTGTGGCTGTTTGTCTAGATGTGCCCTGCAATTGGCTTATTATTGTTATTATTATTATTATTATTATTATTGTGATCATAAACATAATCATCTCAGTCTAGTTTTGCATCACCCTGATTCTTTAAAAAGCTCTAATACAAAATTATTCATTTCAAGATGTGAACAAATGCTTATCGATATTCAAAAACTCAACTCAAATATATGTAATTAATAACAGTTCTTTGCTAGCTTACGGCCACACTACCCTTAGAATGCCCGACCTCATCAGATCTCGGGAGCTAAGTGGGTTTGAGCCTGGTTAGTACTTGGATAGGAGACCACTTGTTAATACCAGTTGCTGTAAACTTCTCTCCCCGGCTGAAATGGAGAGGACTTTGCGTCAGGAAGGGCCTCTGGCTTAAAACTGTGCCAAACAAATATGCGTTCATCTGAGATGACACGCTGTGGCGACGCCTAACGGGACAAGCCGGAAGAAGAAGAAGGAGAAGAAGATTAACAGTCCCTTGCTAAATTCAGTGTTTTGATATCATTCAATTCAAAACACTTTATTTGTCCCCTTGGGGCTATTAAAAGGGCATAAAAAAGGGCAGCATTCGGGCAGTCAGACATCAGACAGCATAGGACATAAAAACATAACAAATTGGAATACGCTACAACTGTCAATTCTGTTTGCATTTAGTCTGTTGACGGGCCTGACAATGATGATGAGACAGGGAGGCGTCAATGTTCAGTACCGTAATTGGACCGCTATGGGAAAATCGTGGAACTCCTCTTTTGTGTCCTGTAACATGGACAACGCAGCCTGTGTCCTGATGGAAGCCACTTCAACACTGAATGTAACGCGTGTGAGTGGTCATGTAAGATGAGCGATGCCGATAGTTTGCTGGTCACAAAAAGCAGACAGAGCCCGAACAGGGCACTTTAGAGCAGACTTTGGTGATAGAGAGTAGTTGTGACCCATCTTGTAGGCTGATGGAGTAAAACCAGGAGATGAATGAAAATGTCAATACGCTCTCGATGAAAGAGTGGTTAGAAAGTCAAGAGAATGCCAGAATCAACTCTTTCATCTTGTTGGAGTTCAACTGAAGACAAGCTCCCTCCTCACACCTGGAGATGAAGTCCTGAAGTACAGAGCCATAGAGTTAGTTAGTGGCAGAAAGAAGAAGGATCAGGACTGTGTTGTCCACGTATTTCACCAAATGACAGTCGGGTTAGTCGGTGTAAAGGATGTAAACCAGGAGCAATAGGACACAGCCCTGCATGGGGCCATTGGAGGTGTGGAGGATGTCAGCGTAGGATCTGTTAACAAACATTATATATGGCCGATTCATTAAGAATTCAATAACCCACCTAATAACCCGTTGGTCCAGGTTGACACAGTATGTCAATTTTGTGTTTTTTGTTAAACATTTGTGCATTTTACCTCATCTGGCCTCTGTGCATAACTATGGTTTTGATCACGTATGTGATAAGTCAAAGTTATATTTTGATCCTGTAGTTGGTAGATATCCAACAATGTGGTATTTTTAAAAGATATATAGCCGTAATTGCCATTTAGACTTATGATCGTGAGGGTCTTCTCAACATTTTTCCCCCTTCATTTGGTGGTGAAAAAAACGGTTAATATTCTTAGTGCACAAAAAAAAAATCTTCATCATCCCTCCAAGTATCCTCATGAACAGATGGAGCCCTTCTCCCCTCAGAGAAAGACTTTGATAGGGGGGTTGAAGAACAATAAACATATTTGGAGCAGGGAGAAAGGAGGAGAGATGGGAGATGGCAAAGAGGATGTGTTCTCGCCTGTGCTGAGGAGTCTGCCAAAATCCATTACCTAAGTGTTCTTTATCTTTTCCATATGCTTTTGTCGTCTAATCTAGCCCGGCAAATCCTGGATTCACAAAACAAACACACGGATCAGAGCTGTCACTTACAAAGCAAACAGCAGAGAGGCACACGCGCACAGCGCTGCATAGAGGCCGCGAGCAGAAGTGCATGCGGCGATGGACGCATGGATGGATCTGGGATGATTGGGAAGATAATCAGACACCAGCCAGAGGAATTCAAGGAAGCGGAGACAGAGACGCTAACTCTACTTTGTGCTCCGTCGGATCCCCTACTTTTGGCCCTCGTATCCTTGATCCTCTCAGCTTTCTCTCCCCTTCCCTTTCCCCTTGCTCTCTTCTTTTAAGGAGGATTGGAGTTGATTCCAGACAATCCAGGGCCCGTTCGGGAAGTGGAACGAGAGGGACTCAGGGAAATGCGGGATCACGGTCGGACTTTCGTGGGGGGAAATCGTATCACAATAGTGCTTGGACTCCTATCAGATTTAAGGGCAGGGCTTTAAAAAGCCCAGAGCTGAGCTCAGTGGTAAACTTTTAGATTGCACGGAAGGGAGGAGGAGTTTTGTGGGGGGCCTGATTCGTGAGTCAGAAAAAGAGTGAGGAGACGTCATCGCACTGTTGTGCAGTCATTGGTTTCCATTCACACCGATAAGATTGCAAGATGGTGGAAAATGTCTTGTACATTTCTGGAAAGTTGAACTGAACAGTTTTTTTTTTAGATACAAATTGTCGTTCAGATGATTTTTTTTTCCTTTGGATTGCAAGAAAATGTACGTGTGTATGTTGTATTTGACTTACTTGACAGCAAGCAGCACCCCACATAGTACTTAAATGTCAAAGTAAATTCAATCTAAATTACATGTGCATTTAACCTAACTACACAGGAGCAGCACAATGTTCATTGAATAAACGCAAAAAAAAAAAAAAGTGTGGCAAAATTTTTGAATTCTTTCTATGTTATCTAATTATGTCATTACTATGTACCAATCATTTCCACAAGTAATGGCTTGTTTCTTTTTTTCTTTTTAAAGAGCATATTACAAACATGCTGTGGTATTTTGGGGAGGTTAGAAAGAATTACAGGAAATCCTCGTTTAGCGAAGGGGTTTGGGTTCTGGACGAGGCCCGCAATTGCAAAATGTGTAATCATATCTTGCCTCATGACACATCTGATATTTTTTTTTTTTTCCAAAACCATGTATTACATCAAATACTCACACCATGCATGCTCGTCAGTTAAGTGCAAATAAATGATTTGGCTTATACAGTAGACTTTCTTAATGCATCCACCCTCCCCGCATCTGAGCGGGATGCTGTAGGCAAAAGTTATGTAGTGATCGGGCCGGGCCATTAAGCCGAGCGCCGGCATGCTGTGTGAGCAAACATCCCTAATCACAGTTTCTCATAGACTCCTAATGAGCCTCCGCTAATTAGCCGTCTCTGGGCACGTCAATTGTTTCTCTCTCGCTCCACTCAGTTAGTCCGGCCTCATTTGTCTGATATAGATTAGCGTGTGTGTGTGTGTGTGTGTGTGTGATGGGGGATCCTAATCAGGCTATTGAAAATCATCAGTAGTTAAAGTGAGGGTTTAGGATGGAAAGTCATCAAAGATTAAAGGGGCTTTTTAATAGATCCAGTATGTATAGTTACCCAAACAAATGTATACAGCACTTCAGAGCAAATAGAACTTTGTGAACTGTGGGTATAAAAGTCTACACACCCCTATTTAAGTGCCTTTTTTTAAAATAAAATGAAACTAAGATACATCATTTCAAAACCTTTCCCACCATTAATATGACCTATAATCTGTACAACTTAAATGAAAAAAGACAGGTTCTCACATATTTGGGATATTTTGTTATGGTCTAATGAGTCTGTCACGAACCATCGGTGCAGGGCTGGACCCAAATGCAGGACTCTGAGACGCGAGCATGATGTTGGCCGCAGTTTATTCAAGGAACATACACGGTGTAAGCAGTCCGAGAACGCAGAGGCACAAAACACTAAGCAAAGGCAGGATCCAAAAATGTGAAGCGAGATCTGATGACTAGGAGACAAACTACAAAACATGAACTAGGACTTGACTATGATTATGAAACATAAACTAAGATGGGACTAAATTGTGGTGACAAAAACTCTGTGACGGGGATAGCTCAACACTACACTATTCTCAGTAGTGGAGATTCCTACTGTCAGTGAATAAGCATAAGCACAACACTGTTCATTACCAAAATAACACCACGCATGGTTGTGGTAGCATTATGCTTTGCGGTTGTTTTTGGTTTAACCGGGACCTTAGTCAAGGTACAGGGAATTCTGAACAGTTCGAAATAGCAAAACAATTCTGTATAAATGCCCATTAATTCATTTTTCTATACTGCACTGCTTATCCTGTCCAGATGGATACAGCCTGTAGTGGTCGCCAGTCATTCGCAGTGCAGACACAACCATTCCCAGTCATCTTCTTTCCTCTTTTATTTTCATATCAGCTTGAACAGCTCTTAACACGGAGAACCAAGAAAGATGTTTCTGTCATGTTTTCTGAAAATGGAAACATGTCAGCCACAATTTATTAGAGTTTCTTCCTGTGGCAGCAGGTGGGCCTGTGAAGGAAGGCGCTAACGGCTGGTTGAGCTGCCGTAAGTCCTGTTGGGCCTGGAGGCTGGTCATGGCCATATCTCACGCGGTATCGATCGACTCTCAGCTAAGTGTGACCCAGAGCTCTTCATCCCTTTCTTTTTCATGTTTTTCCCTCCTTGTTAGTGATCCTGTAAAGTTATAACTGTACTCCTGTCAGCTGCATCATTATCATTGATCTCCTGCTCCACTGGCTGATCTGTGCCCCAAGCATGGCCTGACCTCACCGTTGTCATGGATATTAACTCATGCTGCAATAGAGGTAAAAATGTTTTACACGCAACGGCAGATATATATCCTGCACATTCACAGTTTATTATTCACAAATACACCTGTTTATTTTTTTTCTGTGGAACCAGCTATTCGCTGTAAAACTCACCCATTAGGTCCAATCAAAATGGGAATTGGCGTCAAGGAAGTATGTTGTGGTGATACTTCTCCGCTGACTGACAAGCTTTGTATGTTAGGGTGGAGCTTAATTTAACCTGAGTTGTCAGTGGAAGTTATATAAAGCCTGCATGTACACACACATAGGTATTTCCTGAAAAAAAAAACCCTCACCTATTCAGTCCACTCCAAATGGGAATTGGTGTAAAGGAAGTTGTTATAAAATTGGGGTGTTTCACTTTTTAATAATTGTTTTACTGGCATATTTTGTTTGGGATACTTGAATGTTCTATCAATGTTGATATGTGATTATTGAAGCTAATCAAATAACTACTACTACTATTACTACTACTGTTGTGTAATAAACCTGATCCAAACATGATCGCATCAGAAAATTGACAAAACAATCACATAAATTCGCCTTGAAATCTTATATCTTACTGCTAATTTACACTTAAGGTAAAACATCATTGACAGAAAAAACACAGCATCAATGTGTTAATGTTACAATGCTTCAAACAGACATAATTCTTTATCCTCTGCAGAGAACAACTAATATTACTGCAGTTTATGGAGTCCTTTACAACAGTTCTGAAACTTCGTTTGCATGATTGTATTATGTTGCCCCAGATGGCCAAGTCATTCACACCAGGAGAAGCCATATTATTGTTAACATTCCATTTGTGATTGTTAGTAAGATATATTTTTTAAATACAATATTTGTATTATACTGTATGTCTTCAAGAAGTCTGCCCTTGGTAAATCTCTAAAATAGCATTCAAAGAGTTTCATCCCACTTCGTTGTACACTGTAGGCAGGTTTCCTCTTCATTGAGAGCCGCGTGAACGGTGTCACATCGTAACAAATTGGGTGGACAGGGCAACAGGGCAGCAGATTGGTGCATTCATCACGAGAGAAATAGATCATGTCACCGTTGACTGTTGGCCTATACGTGCTGCTGTGGGCCTGTGCGGGGGTGCTACATCAAATGCAACTGTAGGAAATGAGGCCTTCATGACAACTAATAGGTTTTAGAGGGCAGGCTGAGAATCTGTGGGTATAGCGGGTCTGTCTGTGTGGTGTGCGGCACATCATGAATACCCTGATTCTGAATGCGACATGACCTCAAGATTAGGGACATTAGCAGAGTGTAATGATATCCACTTTTGACTGATTGAAGTACTGCCAACCGATTTACTTACACAGGCTTGGATCGATTTAATGTATTGATTATTACTTTTACCAAGGAGTACAGACACATGGGCACATTTGTAATACAGTGTTGTTTCAGGGACCAGTATGCAATTTTCATTCTTTTCTTTTGCAGATACTAAACTCACACTATTACAATAATCGGTTACTCATGGCATTACTAATTAAAAAGAAATTCCTGGCTTAGCTGGAAATGTTTTCAATTCTATATTTTAACGACATGAAGCATGTTGTAAGTCCTCTTTTACTATATGCAGTGACGAAAATAAGTTTTTGAACACCCTGCTACATTGCAAGTTCTCCCACTTAGAAATCGTGGAGGGGTCTGAAATTTTCATCATTGGTGCGTGTCCACTGTGAGAGAGATAATCTAAAAAAAAATCCAGAAATCACAATGTATGATTTTTTTTTCAACAATTTATTTGTGTGATACAGCTGCAAATAAGTATTTGAACACCTGAGAAAACCAACATTGATATTTGGTACAGTATCCTTTGTTTGCAATTACAGAGGTCAAACGTTTTCTGCAGTTGTTGACCAGTTTTCCACACACTGCAGGAGGGATTTAGGCCCACTCCTCCACACAGATCTTCTCCAGATCAGACAGGTTTCTGGGCTGTCGCTGAGAAACACAGAGTTTCAGCTCCCTCCAAAGATTTTCTATTGGGTCAAGGTCTGGAGACTGACTAGGACACGCCAGAACCTTGATATGCTTCTTACGGAACCACTCCTTGGTTTTCCTGGCTGTGTGCTTCGGGTTATTGTCATGTTGAAAGACCCAGCCAGGACCCATCTTCAATGCTCTGGCTGAGTTAAAGAGGTTGTTCCCCAAAATCTCACCATACCTGGCCGCAGTCATCCTCTCCTTAATGCAGTGCAGTCATCCTGTCCCATGTGCAGAAAAATACCCCCAAGCATAATGCTACCACCCCCATGCTTCACAGTAGGGATAGTGTTCATGGGATGGGACCTCATGTTGCAACTGATGAGTGTCTATAAATCCATCACATAGTGTTTTGATTTTATTAGTCGTTCCCTCTCGCCCTTTAAACAAGCATTTACATTCATCGCCCAATCAAAGACTATTAAAGAGGTGGTCTTAGTGTCACTACATGTCGTAAAAGCCACGTGATCAATTCGTTTCTGTGTCCCCTGGGGGGTTCGGCGGCCACGTTCACGGCAGTCCAAGCTCAAGAGATGGGACCCAAGCACAGCGACAGGCTATCGTTTCTGTGTGGAAGGGCAGAGCGCGAGAAAGCCCATTTTCCTCTGATTAAGTCCTGACAAAATATTCCATTTGTCAGTGCCACGGAGTTGAGACAGGCCCAGTCGACTGTGTCTGTCGACCGCGTCGCCGCCATTTACATTGTTCACTGACAGCATCATCATTTTGTGCCTTAATGTCCACCTTGACTCTTGTCTCTGCCATCTTTCCATCCGTTCTTCCTCTGCTCTACATGCTCCCCCCATCCTTCACCACCTTCATTCCCCTTCTCTCACCCCCCCTACCTCCAACCCTCCCTCCCAATAGCCTATTTTTGTTTGATCTGCCCTCATTGCAAGGTTGAGTGCGACCAAAGAAGCCAGCGCGTAGAGGGCCCGAGTTATTTTCAATGTCATAAATTTCAATCTCCCAAATGTTTTCCTCTTCCTCCTCTCCCTCGCTTCATCCCCTTCTCTCACGGCAGAGCCATCACGGGAATTTGTCAGTTCCCTGTACCCGATGTTGTTCTCTCCCTTCCAAAACACGTATTGACTATTATCCTGTCTCACGTCTTTGCACACCTCCGCCGCAAAGAAAGCAATTTTCCCCCGGCCGCATATGTGATGAGATCTAAATGAAAGATCATTAATGGCTGCTTCCAAAAGAAATGGAGTCCTGTCTCAGATTTTAAATATGATCATTCCTTTGCCCCGTACGTGCGCTCGCCGGCTCTTTAGACGCTCGTTCACACGAGCACGTAGTCACATTTTGTTTCTCCTTACACTTGTGTGTATGAATTGGGGGAAGCCCAACGGCCATTCAGCACTACATACACTCACAAGCCACAACATTGGGTACACCTGCACCACCGAATGATCTTATTGCTCCTTCTTCTTTTATTGTGGGTAATGAAAGCCACAGAGTGAACTACAATGACATAAGCATTCATTCCTGTGTAACAGTAACAATCAAAATTGTGCATTACTACCCAAGGCAGAATGTTTGATGCAGCTTTCGAATTGTAACTCATGAGTGGGTGTATTTTGTGAGTATACAGTAGGTGCTCCTTGAATTTTCTGTTACTGTATTGCTTTGTCTTACAAACCAAGCTCATAACCCAAAACACTCAAATCATCTTGCCCCATTGAAACAAATGGAAATGCCATGAATCCGTTCCAGCCCCACAAAAAAACAGCACCAAATATTTTTGACACTTTTTTTTATATACATATACTAAGAAAAAGAGCACTCTGCTGTTTTGTACTTTACAAAAGTGTACAGTAATAATGAAAAAAATGGAAGTTAAAGATTTCAACAGTTTGTGCGTTACGATTTCTTGCTTCAGAGGTGATTGAAATTGTGGGGTGCCTTTGCCACCAAGAGGCAGTATAATCCAAACATTCATAAAGAATGGGTTGCTCTCAGGTGATCCCAGACCTGTCCTCGATTCATTGGGTGGGGCCCTTAGCCTCCGCGTTGCATGCACAGCAATGGTAGAACATTTCTGTCAGTCTTTTTGCTGCACAATGGTTATGTTTATGTTGGTTATGTCTTGTTTATGTCCATGAGCACACAAACCTGGGAATCTTTCACTGGGTGTGGGGCTCCTCACTTGTTTCAACAAATAACCCATGTATACACAAAGTGCTTATGTATCACTTCACTTACACGCTCATTCTTTAGACTTCTGTAATTCACTTAGTCCATCCCACCACATCTCAGTTGCATTACTGGGTTCACGATCCTTGTCTTCCATGCTTCTTCTCCTGTCCTTGTCTTGTCCTATCTTGTCCTGTCCTTCCTTCACAGGGTGTAGCGCTACTGACTCATGTAACATCCGTATTTAGTGTTCATATGTTGTACATGTGTAATTATTTACTTTTCTCATTCTGTTTACAGTTAGCGCATTGTCTTTGTCTCTCTCACACCTGGGGAATTTCTGTTACGTTCAACTGATCGACTCCGATCCTGAATAAACTTCAATTCAAATACTAAGAAATCACAGATGAAGCTAAAAAATTCCACTTGGACCCAGTGAAATTGTTTCGGCATAAAGGAGATGCTGATTGCGTGCTCCTTTATTTAACAGCGGAACAGGACACAAAAAAATTGAAGAAGACTTTCTCAACGAAGTAAGTAAGCTGCAGTAATATTACTAGTTTTCACTGATGATGAATATTATATACCTGTGAGTGTTGTAACACTATCTGTCTATTTGTGTTTCTCCACTTTTGTGTTCAAATATGTTTCTTAAATCCAGTGCTTGCATTAACAGTGTATCCAATAGGTCATACAGATTTGAACCTGTGGCTGTAATTAATGTTGAATATTTGGATGGTTCTTCGGACGGAATGACGCTGAGTCTGACTACTCGGAGGCCTACGGGCAACCGGGAGCTCCAGGGCAGCAGGCGCGTATGGTTCTTCAGACGGGAATGACGCGGAGAGTAACGAGCGACGGCGGCCACAAGTCGTTCGCCCCGGACGCCGAAGCTAGGCTAAAGGCCTCCGCCGCCACTGAAGGCGGGCCAGCGGCGGCTGCGAGCCGAGGGTCTAGGCAGCAGAGACCATTAGCTCCGAACGCCGAAGCTAGGCTAAAGGCCCTCCGCCGCCACCGAAGGGAGGCCGCGAGTTGAGCTTTGACGTCCGGGGAAGCCTTTAGCCGAACTTTGCTTTGCCGTCCGGGGTTAACAAAGCAGGCGGCGGAGGCCGTTAGCCCCGGACGCCAAAGCTAGGCTAAAGGCCTACACTGCCTGAAAGCTCGGCTCGCAGCTCACCGCCGGAGCTCGCTCGTCAGGCTCCGCGTCATTCCTGTCCGAAGAACCGTCTGCGGCTGCCGGCCCAGAGCTCCCGGGGGCCTACGTTTACGCACTTATGTCGTGCGTAGGCCTCCGAGTAGTCAGACCCTGTCTTAGTCCATCCGAAGAACCATCCGAATATTCAACATCAATTACAGCCACAGGATCAAATCTGTATGAAAGTATTCCTCCGTCTTCCCGATCAACCGATACTCCTATTTCTTCATCAGATGAGGATAAATCCGAGAAATCAGCGCTAGGCATAACGGTGTCCCATGTAATCGAGCGTTTGGAACGGCACGGTACGCGTCACATACGCCCACGTAGATCATGTGACTCGTGAAAATGACAGCGCCCCTGAAAATTCGTAATTGTCCACAAAAATCTTGTCAAAACACAATGAAATGAGAGAGGATTTAGCATCACATTGTCAAAATAGGGTACATATTACATCACCTATTGGATACACTGTTCATGCAAAGCACTGAATTTCTCCTTTAAAGGGTTATAACTGCAGGAACATCATAGAATGGTCGCAATTGTCTCTTTTCTCGTTTTACATTTAAACTTTACATAGTAAAGACAATGGTGTTCCCTGCCACAATTTAGAGCTCATAACTCAAATTGTTTAGCACTACTCAGGACAAAAAAATTGCCCAAGCGACAGGTCACAAGTCTCGTTAGTCATAAATGGAGGTACCGCTGCACTGTTCTCCCCCACGGATAGGGGGCGAGCCCTGCTGCAGGTAACAAAAATCCACTAAAAAGTTTAATAATAGCCTACAGATGCCGGCAAAGCACTACTTTTGTCTCCTCAACTTATTTTGGCATAGTTCTGTGGAAAAAAGAATTGTAAAAAATGTTAACTAATAGTTAAGAATGATAGTAGTGTTGTTATGCATTTATATGGCATTAAACCTGAGGGAAATGGAATTTTAAATCCAGAGCAGGACTCCTCGGTAGGAAAAGAATATGATTTTAACAAATAAAGCATAACCTTGTGTTGCACAGGTGTCAAACTCAAGGCCCAAGGGCCAGATCCAGCCTGCCACATGATTTTGTATGGCCCACAAAAGCAAATCATGTGTGTCAACTTCCATAATTGTTGTTAATATCTGTACAAAGATTTTAAATTCTCATTGCTTAAATGATAACATTGAGATATTACAAACATTTTTGTGTTAACAGCCATCACCCTTCATTTCTTATTCCAAAACTAGTTCATAAAATTCATGTGTAAATATCATGAGGCGGTTAAAGATTTTTATCGTTTCAGACATAACGGCCCTCTGAGGGAAACTGTTACCACAATGTGGCCCACGACAAAAAATGAGTTTGACACCCCTGTTATATAGCTAATGTGCGGTGTGAGAAAAACAAAATAAAGTTGTGAAATGTAATTTGGGAATTAATCAGCCTTCATTAGCCCACAGGGGTCTTTCTTCCCTCTGTCGTTCTCATTTCCTTTTGGCTTAATGTCGCCGCTCTCATCCAGCCATCGTGGGCACTTGGATCACTGCTCACCAGAGCGCGACCCATTTGCACGCTGTCTCGGCAGCACGCTCTCTAAGCAAACTTTACCTCCTACCTGCTGATGCGCTCGCCTCCCTTTGCTTGTTAGCATCCTATTAGCATTTCATCAGCATGGCTTCGCTGTGATTCCAACAAATTTGCACTACCGATAATCCTGTCATTTCTTCTCTTGGAGGGGAAGAACTTTCAACAACTTAGAAGGCACATTTGGGGGAAAAAGTGAGTGAAAAATACAAAATGAAAGAAAAATTCCAGGGAGCTGCTGTAGACTACAACTCACACCCAGATGCTCACATGCAGACCAAGACAATTTCAACTCCTGATGTCACCCGCACATCCAAAAATGACCTTTAGATTATACTTAATAAAACTGATTTATTTCATTACATCTCTCTTTTTTATGACATGCAGAGCTAGTTTTTTAATTGAAAACAGAAAAATCTGTGGTAATTTTTGGGAGGCAACAGTTTGACTGCAACAACTTACTTAATTCTGTTTCCTAAAGAAAATTTTTTCGGAATCAGAATGTATTAGGAACAGACCTGCCTTTGTGCTATTATTCTAATTTTCTATAGACTTTTGACAGACATATACTATTTGTAATCAAACTATGTATTGTAGCCTAAAGTATTTGTTGGGGCATTATCTTTTTACACACTGGATGTGTTTAGCGTTACACGTCTTTTAAATTCTCAGGGTGTAAAAGTCACTTGAAGGGCAAAGCTGAGATCTTGTGTTATGACAATGGTGCGCGCACACACACACACACACACATTTGCACACACACTCCTAAAGCAAACAGAGTCAAATTCATTTTAATACTTTGGCTAGAAAGACACAGTAATTAGCCAGGTGAGCAGAGCGGGGTGAGATCGCGCACAGGCAATTAAGAAAGTGACAACCCATCCAGTGTAGTGGCAGGCACACACACGCACGCACACACATACATACAGTTTGACATCCATACTTGACTGTTTAGAAAGTATTTGCTAACAAGGTAATCACCATGAAAACTGGATATCTGTCATCTATTTTCTCATATCAGTTTCACATACTTGTGATAAGTTTAGTTGAAGTTGAAGTTCCATTTTAAAAAGTATGTAATTATTTTGGTTATATAAAATATCATGTTCAAGCCCCATTGGTCACGGCAATTAAATTCAGTAAAGCCTCGGTTGTCGAGTCTCCCCGTTTTCGAACAAATCAGTGTTTGAATGGAAACACGTTTTGTTACGAACGCCACCCCCCCCAAAAAAAACGGAAATGACATAAGGCGCGCGGCACAATCAGCGCACTTTTGTTGTTCTGTGTAACGCATCCTCTGTACATAGATGTGTCCCAGTAGTGACTGTTGTTTTTCTTCTTATCAACGACTACCGTATTAACGCCCAATCATGGCTCCGAAGAAGGCAAGTTACTCGTTTGAAGTTATTCAGCAATTTTGTTAATAAAAAAAAGTTTACAAGGCTGGGGGCTGATTCGCTACAGATACGGCAATGCACTTCCACCCTAGCGTACGCTACTACTAAAGCATATATTTTAAGCAAAAAATAAATATATCTCTTAAATTATTTTATTATATAAAGTATTTAAACAATACATGTATTTATACTATGCAGTTTATTATCAGGAAAAGCTTTTTAAAAATGCTTTAAAAAGCCAAATATTTTAGGCTTGCAACGCATTGTTTCTTTTTCCATTCAAAGTAATGGGAAACATTGATTCGGTTTTTGAACAAATCACTTCTCAAAACGTTTTCTGGAATGGATTGTGATCGAGAACCGAGGCATCAACTCACAATGTTTGTTCTCAAAAAGAATAATTCCTATCATTCCGGAGTAACTTGATAGATATGTGAATACCGTATTTTGGAGTTTTCTGTATTTGAAGAAAATTTATGTCTTGGAGTGAGTGGTGAGATACGAAAAAAATACCTGAATGATTTATTTATTTTGCTTTTTAATTGCTTGATTTATACTTTATACTTATACTTCAATAACAAGTTCAAACTCTTGACAATTCAATCAGATTTGACTTGATTCATTGTCATCCCTTATGGTGGCATACTGGCAAAATGCATATTAACATACAAAGCTATAACTATGCCATCTATTGGAAGTGCTTCTGGATTTAATGATTCCAACAATGATGTGTAGTATATTTCATCTGCACAGTTAAGACTTTTCACACTTACTGTATCTCTCTCCTCCATTGTCTACCATCTTAGTACAACAACCACAGCAGTATATGTGTGTGTGTGTGTGTGTGTGTGTGTGTGTGTGGTGTGTGTGTGTGTGTGTGTGTGTGTGTGTGTGTGTGGCAGAGGTGGTGGGCTCCCGTTATAAATGGCCATCATTTCCCCAATCACTCCGTCGTTCTCCATTGTGGAGCGGATGTCGCCGCGGGCCGTGAGTCAGGTGATGTGTGTGTAAGTGTGTGTGTGGGGGTGGGAGGATGTAAGGATGTGTGTGTCTGTGGGGGTTAGGGGTGGGGGGGGGGTAATAGAGTAAGCGGAGGGGTCGAACGTCCCACAGGAAAACTGACAGCAGAGAGGCACGCCACAAAGCTGCAATGACATCAGTGTGTGTAGATGAGGAGACGACTGGCTAAATTTACTATTTGGGATTTCATTTCATCCTGCAGTGGAGGAATCTGGAGGTCAGGAGGCTGACCTTTCACAGTCAAGCAAAGACTTTGCTTCGCATTCATTCGACTGAATGTACACAATGCTTTTGGAGTTGGAGTAATTTATTTTTTCAACATATAGTGGTGCACTTGGGAGTTTTTCAACATATGAGCTATCTTTTTTTTTAATACTTGTGGGCAAAAATTTCAGATACGAGCACTGTATTGGGGTAGTGTATTTAAAACAACCACATAACTTTGCCTGTGAACTGGATAGCTCAATGCTAACACCTGATGGGAAAAGCCATAAAAAAGCCACACATTGGACGGTACTCATAATTAAAACAGACTCTCCTGTTATGAAAGTAAACTAACGTTAAGATCACTGATTTGAGCTTTGTTAACTTTACCTTTGTCTATGGGGTCCCGTGATACTGGATGGAAAAGTCTGTGTTACAACTAATGGGTGCTTAGACACTTCTACAATGTAATATCAAAGATCTTTAGAAAATGTTATGCCTTGATAAAATGAATATTCCATCTTTATTGCCAATGCCATTTTCTGCTTATCAATATGTGAGCTATTGTTTTTTTATTCAATTACATAAAATAGGTGGGGGGAAACTGCAATGTGTGCAGTGTAATGCTATACTATTGTAGAAAGTATCCATTGAAAAACTTCTTCATGTATTTTTCAATTTTTTAGGAAGAAAATTCATTGAAAAATAATATTAATTTAAAATAATAATAATAATAATATATTGATTTAGGTTTATTTTATACACATTTGGACACATATATATTTTACAGATTTTTTTTTTGTGCATTACTTGATTGAGTTTTCTGTTCATATACTGGAAAAAGTGAAGTAAAAAGTGAGCGAATAGTGAGTTGAGCCCCTGTTTCGCAATCTTTATTGACCGCTTTTGTCTTTTGTTTCATTGCTAAAACTGTCTTTGGCATTCTCCATCTGAGTCTTTAATTCAAGCGTGCCTCTGCCTTCATTGGATTCACTTGAGAATTCTTTCTTAATTGTACTTTGTCTTCATTTGGCATCTGTAGACTTTGAGAATTCCCATTTGTAACACTTAATGTCTTTTGGCTGTGTGCACCAATTATGAGCTTAGACATTATCTCCTTTTCTCCCCGATGGTCTTAAACCAGTTGGGTAACCACGTCCAAGAGATTAAATTGATCTGTAAAAAGCAAGTGAAGATAAAGATAAACACTTTGACCAGGATGGTCCAGAGATTTGGAGCCCAGTCACTTCCAGATTTCATGAGTTAATGTGGGAAATGGGAAATCCCTTTATGATTCGCACACTTGCTTTTGTCTTATGAAGTTCGACTCCTCTGTCGGCATATTAGACACATTTGTCTTCCTTTAATTTGCAGTCAAACCGCAGCGTGACTGCTATTTTGATTACTTTTATACGTGACCTTTTGGACCTTTTTATCTCTATCTTTTACCCTGCTAAATTAATTAAAGACAAAAAGAAAACATCAATCGTGGTCACCATGCAGATATATGGGCTCACAATGTTCACAGAATGTACGCACAAAACACAAATCTGTGGCCGCAAAGCAGCTATGGTCGAACTGCTAGCGACGGTGTGCTCTATTTGCATAACCATGATAACAAATAAACCCACAAATTAGAATTTCATGTCCATGCCATGGCTTTTTGGCCTCAAATTGCTATTCCTTGTGCTCGCTATACTTATTTGGCTTGTCACATATTAGCATTTGGTGCCTATTTCATGCATATTTGTTTTGTATTTTGTGCGCACGTCGTACCCTTCTCGTTGCCACAAATTATTATTTTGTGTGCATATTATACCTATTTTGTAGCAACAAGTTAAGGCTTCATGCGCACGTTAAACCTATTTGATGCACGTTACACCTCTTTGGTGGCCACAAATTCATATTTTGTCCGCACGATTTCAAGGTCACATATGTATGACTTTGGCCCAGGTTATACCTATTTTATTACCACAAATTTGCATTTTGTGCAAACATTATCTCTACATTGGGACCACAGTTCAATTTGTTTTTCCATGTCATGTCTGGGGCTTCGTAGGAGGAGAGCGTAAAGTACGACAATATATATTGGAAATGTCGTCAATTGAGGGCTCATTTGAAGTGGGGGGCTGTTAATAGAAGGGACAAGTGGGAGGAAAGCACGGACAGGAGGCTGCTGCTTGACAGGAGGCCTTTCTAAATCCCACACTCATCCATCATAAGTGGCGTTGGCGCGCTCTGAAGGCCTCATAATAGCCTTTTGCATTTTGTGCCTTCTGGATTCCATCGGGGGGGAGAAGAGAACACAAAGGTGCGGAATAGAAGAGGGTGGGGGTGTTGATTCATTCTCTTTTTTTAACTCATCATCATCCAACTCTCCCCTTCATGGTCTTTTCCCTACATTTTGGGGAATATCACTATCTGAATTGGAAAAGGGACCCCGGGGCCACAAGGCGCAGCGCACATGTTTTTTTTCCCCTTTTCTTCTTCTTTTGGATAATTGACTCTCTTTGCCTGCTTGCATATAATTCATCAGTAGAAGCGACGCTGATGACCTCGCAGCCTTGCAAACACACACTTCCTATCTTCTCACACGCATTACTCACTCGCATATATGCACGCACGTGGACACAAACCCACACATGTACACGCGTAAAAGCAAGGGCTTCGTTTGACCCCACCAAATCACCCCCACCCCCACCCACTCCCCTTTCTCCACCTGCCCCAGAGGAGCCAGCGAGCTGGAATGAGAAAAGGGAGCAAGCGGCAAGTTAGCGGATGAAAACGTTGAGATGATAGATGGGGCGCATTGTGGCATTATGAATGAATTAGACCTCCCAAATACCTTGAGCGGTGCAAACTGTCAGCCGGTGTCTTTACTAATCTGCGAGCAAATGTGGCCGCTTTCTACATTAATAGGGTACAAGCGGGCAGAATTAATTGAGCAATCAGGCTATTAGAGAGCAACATCATCCTCGTGTAGCGCCATTCGTCACTGCCCCAACACAAATGTGATCTTCCACACTTGTCGTCTTCAAACAGATGAGCATTACTGCGACAAGACATAGGTAGCTTTTGTTTTCTTCCGCACTTCATCATGGCTGTCACTGCACTCTCAAGGCCCTCATCGCACACAACCTGGCCTATTTTTCAAAGCACCTTTGGCGGCAGATTTGTAGACTTAATAGCACACGCGGTGTCTGTGTGTTTTACATCCTCTTTGGGTCATGTTTTCTCAAACGTTTGTTCAGTTAATAGAGGTACTCATATTGTGGAAGTACTTTTGAATTGAAAGTTTAAAAAAAATTTGAGACTGTTGTGTAATAAAGAAGTGAATAAAACTTTCAAATATTGTATTTACAGCTATGTACAATTCCTGTTTTGATAACTTAAACTTCGGTATTCAAGGAATTTCCCTTTTTTATTAAGTCACATCCGTGATTGTGTGGTATGAGTACCCCGACTGGTTCACGCACTCCCTCTAGTGGGATGAAAAGAATCACTGAATTAAATGTTCAAACTGAGCATTATGTTACACTGGCTATATTATCCATCCTTCCATTTTCTTCACCGCTTATCCTCACAAGGGCCGCGGGGAGTGCTGGAGCCTATCTCAGCTGTCAACGGGCAGGAGGCAGGGTAACCCTGAACTGGTTACCAGTCAATCGGCGGGGACATTGAGACAACGTGTCACACTCACAAACACACCTAGAGGCAATTTAAAGTGTCCAATTAATGTTGCATGTTTTTGGGATGTTGGAAGAAACCGGAGTACCTAGAGAAAACCCACCCAGGCACGGAAAGAACATGCAAAATCCACACAGATGGGTCTGGGATTGAACCCTGGACTTCAGGACTGTGAGGCCTACGCTATACCAGCTGATACACTGTGCCGCCTGGCTATATTATTTTATATCTAACTTTGAAGAACAGAAAAATTCCATTTAATCTTTTAGAACTGTTTTCAAACATTTATTCATGTAGATTTTTATACTTTGTGTGATACAGCTTAATAGATTTTTTTAATCATTCTATATTAAAACAGTGATAAAACTGTGCATAATGTGCCAGTGGTTTAATCCTTTTTTTTTTTTTACTGCAGTACAGAACATTTGTTCAATACAGTTTCATTGTATTTAAGTTTTAAGTATCACATTTGTATTTAATCTGTTTTGAATCGACATTTTTCAGCTAGAATTTGTGTTAAATTTTTCTGTACAAAATATTGTAATTGAATTATTTAAGTATGGTTTATGTTACTATGGAGAACGGTGGGGGCATTAGTAAACAGAACGAAAGATATAAGGGCGAATAAATAAAAAGCAGTTATGAGCGCAGGAAGGAGGGATGTAAAGATAATAAACTAATCTTAATCAATCAAGAAAAGAAGGAAAAGATGACAGGAATGTAATGAAATTTAAAAAAATATATATGTTTATCTACTTTTGCCCAAAAACCTTTATATACATATATATATATAGAGATAGATAGATAGATAGATAGATAGATAGATAGATAGATAGATAGATAGATAGATAGATAGATAGATAGATAGATAGATAGATAGATAGATAGATAGATAGATAGATAGATAGATAGATAGAGATAGATAGATAGATAGATAGATAGATAGATAGATAGATAGATAGATAGATAGATAGATAGATAGATAGATAGATAGATAGATAGATAGATAGATAGATAGATAGATAGATAGATAGATAGATAAATCAATGTGGTGGTGTTCAGAGACCATCTAATAATAATAACAGAACAAAATATAACAGCAATATCAAAGAAAATAAATTGAAATGAATTTATTCTATCACTCAATTCTTCATCTCCAACCTGCCTTCTTCCCTTTTGCACCTGAAGTAGGACACGCACAAGCGAGTGCACACACAACGCCCGCCCCCAAAAGGACCTGATCACAAACACACGAGCATTTAGCACCCTCTAGAGGCAAAATAGGAAACTTGTGTAGTTTCCTTTCCACAGTACAACTGATGTTGAGAATAATATCTATCCATCCATCCACCCACTTTCTTAGCCGCTTATCCTCACGAAGGTCGTGGAAACGCTGTAGCCCTTCCCAGCTTTCATCGGGCAGGAGGCGGGGTACACCTTGAACTGGTTGCCAGCCAATTGCACATGGAGATAGAGAACAGTTGCACTCACAATCACACCTAGGGGAAATTTAGAGTGTCCAATTAATGTTGCATGTTTTGGGGATGTGGGAGGAAACCGGAGTGCCCGGAGAAAACCCATGCAGGTACAGGGAGTACATGCAAACTCCATACAGGCGGGGCCGGGATCAAACCCAGATCCTCAGAAATGTGAGGCCAACGCTTTACCAGCTGAACCACCGTACCGCACATACCATATGTTGCGTAATTTTATACAATATATACATACCAATAGTCATATATATGTTTATCGCGTGTGGAAAACAATACATATATACATATGAGTACAATAGAGACCAGGGGTAATCAGTGCATTGCAAAAGTAGTATCGGAAGAAAGCATGACATTGTGTGACATTTAAAAAATAGAATTATCTATAATAATCAAGACATCTGACTTTTTATGACTCTTAGGCCACGCACACGCACGAACAACGGCGCTAAGTATGTCAGAGCTAACACGCTCGTTAAGGTGTTACTTCCAGTTTTTATCCCCCTGTGATTTTGAGGTCAAATTAATTGGAAAATATATTTCAGTAATATCTGAGCGTGAATCGTTGTCTTTCGCTATTGTGCTTTGTGATTGACAGGCAAGCCGTTGGCTCTGTACCGCAAACCTGGAAGCGTTGCCTGCATAGAATCCATGATTCACAACCAGTTCCACGATGTGGTCTTCAGGTATATAAGCGAGTAGTGGTGTCATTCGCAGGATTACTGTGATGTCCGGTGAATATGATGTGTACTTGTGTTCCAGGTATTGTTCCAGCTGGCCCAGGGGAGTTCAGACTGGAAGGAGGAGAAGAGGTAACAGAAGGCCTAAGCCAGATTGATGATGTAACACATTACCATATAGAGCATGACCACTATATGTGCCAGATCCTATATCTGTACCAATGAAATTGGAACGACAAGAATGTTTTTTTCACCTTATGTCTTGCAATGATAAAAAATCAATGTGGTGTTTTTATTATGATTGTCAATGAAAAAAATAAAACATAATTACATGACAGTTGACTTAATGGTAAATGACTTACATCCAACCTATGAAAACTACAGAAACACAAATATCAAGTCTTAGATCAAATATTACAATAATTTTTTGCTAAAATGATGATTATTTTACGATTAGTAATCAGGTTGAATAGTGTTGAACAACATTTAATGTAGGGAAATTAATCTGGGACAAAATGACCCAATAATTTGACCACCAAAAGACAGGTGAGACATGTACAGTAATCATGTGACATGAATATACATTTTGAGAAATATGTAATTGTACCTGTTCCTTGGATTCAGTCGTCATTCTGGTTGATTGTGTTGTAATGATGCCCACAAAGGTTATAAGTGTCAATCATACTTTCATCAAGTTTATTTAGTTAATACTTAATAAACAATCTATTATTGCCTATGAAAAAAAATGAATATATATATATATATATATATATAAAGTACTGTATATAAAAATTGTGGGCTACTGCTCTCATGTTTGGCAAGACGTTCCGAAAGATGTTTCAAATCTTTGAATCCCGTCGTAGTCCATGTAGTGTCTCCCTCGAAATGCAGGCAAGGAAAGCAAAGCAGCGATTTTCTGCTCACACATCCAATTAGCCATGTTTTCCTCTTGAGCCTTTCAGAGTTGAAGGTGCATGTTCTGTCCTTTCCTGCTTGAACCATGTTAAAATCCACCGGCTGGTGTGGTCCCAAACGTTTGTCTACTTTTTGCTCAAGTGACAAAGTGCTAAATTTTGTCTTTATTAAAGTATCTCCATCATTCATATTGATGGGTTGCTTTTAATTGTCCTTTAGCTTGCAAAGAAAACGAAGCTTGCTGCCCCTATCTGCCACAACTGAACGTTTGTTACATCATCATGTACGTCACTCTATTTGAATTGGCTGATTTTGGCCTGTGGGCCACATGAACTTGGCCCCATTGCTGTCTACTGAGAGCAGTTAAAGGTCAAGTGTCGTCCCTATAAACATTCTAAAATCGATATTGAAATGAAAAATACAAATAACATTTTTCATTTCAATGTGCATACAAAAAAATAAATATAAGCGGAGAGTGCGCCATCCATGCGCAAAATTGCGGAAGTCTCATTCGACATCCAAGTGGTCGCCATATTGGCTGCATCTACTGTCTGTGACGTCACCCCGGACATTCGCCATTGAAAATACGCTGTGGCCCCCTACTATGGGACACACCCCTTCAGACACGGAAGCTTTTTTCGAAGAAGAGAACATCTCAAAACCGAGTAAAGTGACCTGGGTAGCATTACCCTATCGTTTTGAGCCATATTTAGATGAGATGTGGATCACTTCTAACTAACAACAGACTCCTAGACAGTGTGTATGAGCCAGCCCGGCCAAAGCAGTGCTTGTCCGCGGGGCACGACGCGCAAGCCTTCGCCAGCGAGCCCGACGCAGAAGCATCTCAAGTGATAACTTTGGTTATTTTTTCACTAGTGAAACATTACATGTCATCAGACCAGAGAAATACTGGGACATGTGTAAGCGCTGTATTTAGGCACAGTATGCTGGCTTCCTCTTATTGTATGCAAAAGTATCTTTGCCTATATGTACCGTTCACTTGTACTGTATGATATATATATTCGTTAGCCCCGGACGCAGAAGCTAGGCTAAAGGCCTCCGCCACCTGGAACCTCAGCTCCCGGCTGCCGGCCCGGAGCTCCCAGGGGCCTTTGTTTACACACTTATGTTGCACGTAGGCCTTTGAGTGGTCAGACTCAGCGTCTTTCCATCCGAATATTCAACATTAATTACAGCCACAGGTTCAAATCTGTATGCAAGTATTTCTCTGTCTTCCCGATCAACCGATACTGCTATTTCTTCATCAAATAAGGATAAATCTGACGAATCAGCGCTGGGCATAATGGTGTCCCATGTAATCGAGCGTTTGGAACATCACGATACATGTCACATACGCCCACATAGATTATGTGACTCGCGAAAATGGCAGCGCCCCTGAAAATTCGTAATTGTCGAGAAAAATGTTCTCAAAACACTATTAAATGATAGAGGATTTAACATTGTCAAAATGGTGTACATATTACATGACCTAATGGATACAATGTTAATGCAAGCACTGGATTTCACCTTTAATTTTGAGGTAAAAGGCATTACATTTGTATTTTAGCAGTTTTGAAACACTTTCTCGTGCTATTTAATGCGGAAGTGTCTCCAAATGTTTGACTTGTACTTTAGATTTTTGGAGCCGGACCCCTTACTGCACTGTATTCGAATGTTGTTCAGGATTATGGTACTTGGAGAGCTGGATATTTTTTTTTTGTAGTATTTGGTTTAAAAAGAAAAGTTTGCAAGCCACTGGTTTAAAGTCTCCAATAAATCTGTATGTTTTTGAAATACAGCCAGAAGTAGCCCTCCCCCCAAAAAAATCTAAATCAAAATTTGGAATTACCATTGACGTATTAAAAATTTCGTTAATTAATCAAAACAAAGTTAATGGTCAATAATAGCGTCCAAACATTTGCCCACCCCTTGAGCAGAGAGCTCAGAGATCCTCTGATCGATCACGTGACGGTGATTCTCGCGCTGCTCTTTTGAGCTTGTAGGCGTTTCCATTTGGTATGACGTCAATCGCGGCGGGCCAATCAGAGGGCTTCTTTCACCCACATGGCGTCCCGTTGCTACGCGGTTGTCACACTTTCTCCTCCACTTCGGAGCAGCGATTGGGTCAACTTCAGCAGCAGTCACCATCCGTGCGTGTGTTGAAGCAAAAAAAAAAGTGAGTAAACCTTTTGTTTTTTTAATATATAGCGAAACTTAAACGTGTTAATGTTGTGACATTTGAAGAACGTGTTACTCTGAGTTGTTGGGAGAGAGTAAAAGGGATTGGGAAAAAAAAAGTTCTCCACACAAGTCGTGCATAGGTTTAAAAAAAAAATGGAGGATAACTGACGAAGATTTTGCTGTTCTCGTGCCCAAGGTAGTTACACTGTGGACTTAAGTAGAAGTTAAAAACGTTTTTATGAACTTTTACTGACAGTTATTTCTGTACAATACTTCGCATAACTAGGTAGCACTGACCCAGACTCGTGCTATTTAAATGTGTTTTCTTAGTTTTGCTAACGTTCTCAACTGACTGACAACCAAAAAAAAAAAAAGTCAAAACGACAGAGGAGAAACTAAAACACCTCATCTTTTTGTGTCTTTTCAGATTACGTGGAGAATTATCACCAGAAAGGGACAGTTTAAAGGCTGGCAGAAGGCAGCACATTTTCCAAGAATCATGGCCTGTTATTATTGCCTAAGGTAGGGAGTAACAGTAAAAATGGGAAATTGACTTACAAAAATGCATACTCAAGCGAAGTACACTTGGTAGTATCATGATACAAGATCCCTGGAAAATGTACTTACATATTTGTACGTCATTAATTCCCACCACTTTTGTTGTGAGAGAAACAAACTCTGCAGTTAGAGCGCAGCCCACCTTCCGTTCAATCTCACTAAAGAGTTAAGCACTCCTAAGAACTGGAATACAAAAAAAAAATCCTATCAGTTTTTTTGTTTTGTTTTGGGGTTTTTTTTTTGAGGGGGGGGGGACTCCGGAGGCCTTTGCTCATTAGGGTCAAAGGTGAGACGGCCAATTATGCCCTGGACTAGCCGACAGCCAATGACGGAATTAAAAAAAAAAAACCTTCACACTCACATGCAGATCAAAGGACAATTTTTAGTCTTTTTTTTTTAACCTCCCACGCTTGTTTTTGGAATGTGCTAGGAAATCAGAATACCCACACAGGAAAGCCGGCGCCAAGATTCAAACACCAAACCTGGGAACTGTTAGGGATATGTGCCAATAACGTCAACAAGATTTCCACACAAAGTGAATGACGAGAACAATTTTGAGTCCTCGACGAAGCTTACTTGTTTTTGGAATGGGAAGAAGCCAGGGTGGCACAAGGAAAATCACTGAAACACAGGGAGAACATTCAAACGCAGCCGGGACCACCATTTGAAATCCAAGCCTCAGAATTGTGAAGTGGATGCGCTTTCTGAGTCAGGCCATGGATTGCAAATAGCATATTTATTAATGCTCCCTGGTTCATGTTCCTCTGTGTTTCTGTTGTGCCTGTTATATAACTTTGTACTATGGTTGACTTCTCAACCAAACAAAAATCTTGTTTTGTACGAAAAGTGTCTTTATTTGAACAATGTCCAGAATGTTTGGAAAATGAGAATTTTATAAGGTTGCTAAATAAGATGATGTATATATTGTGTCACTGTTCTGTGTAAACCTCTTCAATAAAAACGCATAGTTTACATTTGTATGTGGGGGATCTGCTGGGAGGTCAACTCATCACTGACGTTTAGCATGTTCAAGAATTAAAGTAAATGATTGGGAAGTGGGCGGCACGGCGGAACAGCCGTAGAGCGTTGGCTTCACAGTTCCAAGGACCGGGGTTCAAATCCCGACCCCGCCTGTGTGGAGTTGGCATGTTTGTCTGTCTCCATGTGCCCTGCAATTGGTACCCTGTCTCCGGCCCGATGACAGCTGGGATTGGCTCCAGTACTCCCGTGACCCTCGTGAGGATAAGCGACTCAGAAAACAGATGGGTAGATTGGCGTGTATAAAAATCTAAAGAACTACAATGTACATTGTTTTTATAAAAATTCTCCAAGGAACATAGGGTATTCTGGTTCGTCCGGTAAATTGTACATATACAGGTACTCCCACTTACCATAGGTAGTGTTTTCATAACACCACTAGAGGGCAGCAAAATATCTCTTAACTTCCCCATTAGGCCTTTCACCCACATCTCTGCAGGTTTTTCGAGGTTATATCATCAAAATACAATAAGAATAAATTAAAGGTGTTCGGCATACTGTAATTTGGATCACAGTTGATATCGTGGGGAATCGTCCTTAAGATTTTGGTGCAATGCAGAATATTCCTTTGAGAAAATGATCTAAAATATATCCATCCATTTTCTGAGCTGCTTATCCAGCCCTGCTGGAGCCTTTCTCAGCTGTCTTTGGGCGAGAGGCGGGGTACACTCTAAACTGGTCCACTGCCAATTGCAGGGCACATGGAACCAAACAACCATTCGCACTCACATTCACACCTACCAGCAGGCCAGAGTAGACTTTACACCGATCTGATGCCATTGATCGGTATTGGATGATAATAAGCATTTTATGATGATGGTCTGATCTCTATTAATGTCATAATTTGTCGATTCAATCAATTATGTCATTGATCAGCTGCAAAAAAGATATTTTCCCCGCAACGCCGTCGTGTACAGTATATTTAAATCCAAAAGCTAGTTTATTTTTAGCTGTATTGCACATGTTTTGACATAATACTGTAAATATCCAACTGCCGATAACATTGATTTTTAGACCATTTTTGAACAACTTGGTGCTGTTGGACAGCAACACGTAATGCCTGTCTTGTAGTACATTAGAAGACAAACCGGAGTACTCGAAGAAAACCTACACAGTCAAAAGAAAAAGCACAGGCGAAATGAAATTTGAACTGAGGCAGCAAAACTACCAAACTCAGCAAAATCAACAACCAAAATCGCACATTTCACTTTTAATAAACTATTGCAATCATTTTGTTTTGGTACCAATCATACACTTTTGGGGCGGGTGGGGGGGGAGGTGTGGAGGGTAAATTAAATAGTTGAAACTATGTTCATTGACTTCTGATTTCAAAATTACTTGTTCATCAATTTGTTTACATGTCATTACATGTAAACAAATGTGTAAACAAATTGACCAAATATCAGGTAAAAAATAAAATGAAAAGTTGGAATAATGTGATTCAAGTAAAAGTAAGATGAAGTCCTCCAGTTACTCAGGTAAGCAAGTTTTAATTGGGGCGGGGGAGTATTTAAGGGATGCACTTAGTAACAGGTGAGTAACTTCTTATTTATTTAATAATCACATTGAATGTCAAATAGAGAAAATAGGAATGAGCCAGTTCCGATCTTATCCAAAAATATCACTTTTATTAAAACAATCATTCTTATTATAGTCATAGAAATTAAGTGAAATTCCGTCACAAGAAATGTCCAAAAATTCTTTGTTTGGACTCATGAAACAACACAATAGCAGGTAGTGATTATTATATAATTGTTTAAAGTTAAAAATACAAGGATCATGCAATTGCCACCACAATGAAATGACGTAAAGGTGGCGTTTGTTTTTAACAAAATATGCTCCACCAAAAATAACGTTGCATTAAAATCACTTTAACATTTGCAATGTATTCAAATAGTTACTTAAGTAAATGTATTCCTTGCGTGAGTACTCAACCTCTGATAGTAATATAATGAGGTGATTATACTGTCAAATGTTTTCAGCCATAATGGCCCTCTGAATACAGTGTACTGACCAAAAAAAAAAAAAAAAAATGAGTTTGACACACTGAAAGTAAAAATTGTAGAAATGTTTTCGAATGCACTCGACTCTCTTTTTTTATATACAGGTGGGTCGGAACACACTACATTTACTCCTTCACATTTACATCTAAAAGTCAAGATACATTCTACTGAGTAAAATTATTAGTATTCTACTTAGAATTGATCTTGTAGTAGTTTTATTGCAACATACGGTTTACTTTACTCGAGTATTTGTTCCAAAACGATATTTCACTCCATTGCGATGATCTAGCTTCCGCATGCTACTTTTATTCTTGAATCATTGCACATTTTTTTTGTCTTTAGATTAAAACTACCACGCCAGGCGCTGTGTGATTCTTAAAACCGAACCGGTTTTTTTTTTTAATTTTAAGACTAGTCCACCCATCAAACGACGCAAGACAGTCACATGCCTGCAACAACACAAAATTACGTCACACTGGTAAATAACGTGCCAACGTGGCAGCCATGTTGGAAAGGTCGTCGTTCCCATAAAAGGCAATAGTGCGAGACTGTTTACATTTCACAGGATAAAAACAACAGCTTAAATGTATTGTATTATTTGTCTGGCACTGTCTGCCCAAACTTGGATATTCATTCCCTCTTATAAATTGAGAAAACAGCTTCCCATAAATTTCAGATGTTTTTGTTGCTGTCATATTAGTCCAAACTGTTTTATGGGTGTGCATCTTTTGAGGGACGTGCTAATCTCGCTTTCTCTCTCTCACACACACACACACATTGCACATACACATTTTATTGAGTTTCATTATTTCATTTGCCATTCATGCTCTGACAAATCAGAATTCACTCTCCATTTACTCAGTATTTTCATTTTTAACTTTCTAACTCTTACCCAAGTAATTTTTGGAAGGGGTACTTTTTTACTCTTACTTGAGTCATTCAGCCATTTTCCTAGCTGCTTATCCTCTCGAGGGTCACGGGAGTGCTGGAGCCTATCCCAGGTGTCATCGGGCAGGAGGCAGGGTACACCCTGAACTGGTCGCCAGCCAATCGTCGGACACATAGAGACAAACAGCCGCACACACAATCACACCTAGGGGCAATTTAGAGTGTCCAAGTAATGTATGTTTTTGGGATGTGGGAGGAAACCATGTACCTGTAGAAAACCCACACGGGTGGGGTGGGATTTGAACCCTGGTCTTCAACTTTGAGGCGGATATGCTAACCAGTTGCCCGCCATGCCACCAACAAAACATGCTAATTGATGAAATGTGATTATTCAGCTATTCCTTTTTTATCTTGAAAACGATGAAACCAGATGGTGACACTGGATTGAGACACTCCTGCAGTGGCTCCGCTGTGTCTTCAGACCAAAATGTCACGATCCTAATCTTGGTCAACTGCTGTTGGGGGTCTCAAATATAGCGAAAGTAAAAGTAAAAACGGCATCAGAAAGATAAATATTGAAGTATTTATACTTCGTTACTTCCCACTGATGTCACAGTCTTTTGAGTTGGGTGCCTGCTGTTCCATCAGGGGCCTGTTGGTGGACTAAAACACAGAGGAGCTCAAGGAATAAAAATCATCATTAAAAATAATGACTTGAGTAAAGTACAGTTCACTTTGGTACCAAGATACCTAGAAAAATTACTGGACGTACAGCAATGAGGTGTTTGTTCTTGGTAACTTTCTTCCATTGTTGTTCTTACAAAGGCTGCACTTGCGGTGCAACTGCCCGCCTTCCGCCCAATCCCACTCGAGACTGATCCGACAAATTAGCATAGACCCAATCAGGGCAGATATGTAAATGTTCTCCCTGGCTGGTATTGTCCCCCAACGCTCTTATGTGAACTTACTAGATTTTTACACTTCAGTTGCACTAGAAACGGCAGACGCTTGACACGCGTGTGGACAGAAGAGAAGAGAAAAAACTAGTACTTCGCCCTAAAGTGGATTTGGGATTGTATGTACAACATGACATTTGAGGAAATAAGTGGGGATAACTCTCAAGAAAGGTAAGATTTTTGCAGCACTTCGGCCCTCATATTTTTGCTTTGCTGCGTGCACGGATAATCGCCGGCCGGCTTGTGCGTATGCAGACGCGACGAATATGTACATTGCGACCCAAAATAAGGATATCAAAGTATTTTCTAGCATCTGGTGTACTTTATTACCTCAAGCGACGACGCGAACGGCTTGAAAGTGGGGAGACGGTCCTGTGCGTGGACGCGTTAAAAAAAAAAAAAAGTGCTAACATCTGCCTGTTGCGTTTGCAATCGTTGCGAATGAGGCATTCAAAGACATGAAAAGATGGGCTTTAAAAGAGGTGACTTAGCAGGCGGGTGTACGAGAGAACTTTCATGTGCCTGTGTGTCTATTGTTGTTAATCAACTTTTTTTGGTGCTGTGTTGCAGAATGGATTCAGTGGCGAAAGCTTTGGAAGAGGTCCTGATCAGAGCCTTACCTCAGGGCTGCATAACTGTGGGCGTCTATGAGGCGGCCAAGTCCCTCAATGTGTAAGTACAAGACTATAAACTCCAGTCACACAATGTTTTTATTTTATGCACGTCTACTTTTATTCATTCTTTTCCAATGGTGCTGTGTGTAGTTTTGCACAAGCTTTTTTTTTTTTTTTTTTTTTTTTTTCTTGGGTCATTGTGTAACAATCGTCTATTGTCATCTTTTCCTCGCCAGGGACCCTGACAATGTGGTGTTGTGCATCTTGGCGGCCGATGACGACGACGAGATAGACGTGGCCCTGCAGATCCACTTCACGCTCATCCAGGCTTTCTGCTGCGAGAATGACATCAACATCCTGAGAGTGAACAACACCCGGCGCCTGGCTCAAATCCTGGCGGCCGGAGGAGGCGGCGGCGGAAGGCAGAGCGGGGGGGAGCCCATGGACCTGCACTGTGTGCTTGTCACTGTAAGTACACGCCGGCTGCTTTTTACTTTCACTTCCTACGTTTGGAAGCAGATATGTGCACTTTGTACTCAGTATGGGTCACTGTTGTCATTCATTCTCACTGATGGGGAAATGACTGTTGAGGTTTTCTTGGAAGATGTTAAGCCTCTCATTAGCTAGCGAGAGCAGTTCTCGCTTGAGTGTTGGCGTGGGACCTCGAATTGCAGGCACACCCCAACCACAGATGATGGTGCTGTCTTGGGATCGAAAACAACAAGTTATTAAAGGACAACAATGGTTTGGGTTAAATGAGTCATGTTAATATAATTGTGGTGAAGCTACCTCAAGGTCAAGTGAGGCTATGGTCTGTTTTGTTATCAAAACAATTTGTCTGGAATTGAAAGGACAGCGTAACTACGGAGAGGAAAAGTCAACAGAGGTTGAGATTTTGATTTGCTGATTGAAACTTTTGGCACTTGGAGGAACGTGAAGCAAGGATGCACTCATGATAATAAGAGATGCATAAGATTCAGAGAAGTGAAGATAGTCCCCATTCCCTTGTTTAGGATGTCTTTCAAGTTGTTGTGTGCAAAAGTGATTCTTGATGAATGTGATAAAGCACAAAATTCTTGGGTCTTGAAAAATTGGCTTTTATCTCTGAAAGAAAAAAAACACCCACATCATTAGCCTCATAGCATATTTGCCCAAGTCATTTCTTCACAAACCAGAACATTCCAGTTGCCTCGATTCAATGTTTGCATCACCTGGATAACCAAAAATCTACACTATCCCAATTTTTCATCATGCATTCATACAGAAAGTTGCAAGTATGCTATTAGTCTAATGACATATGGTGACATAAGATGGATATTTTCAGATATAGTAAAATCATTTACATTTTTGTTTGTTCGTTTGCTCACTTTGGCCAAGGTATAAGGAGCAATTTTTTTTTTTTTTTGGGGGGGTGTAAAAATTAATATTTACTTTTTGATCATAAGTTCATTTCATGGTTGTATGTATGTTGTTTCATGACGTAGAATTAGCCAGAGTCTCTCTTTACACAAGTATCTTTTTTCTAGATATGTACTATGATTTTCTTTTGAATGCATTGTTGAGGTTTGGACTCTGTATCAGCTGATACTAAAAATCAAGTGATTTGACCCGAACGTGGGGGGTGGGGGGCTAGAGAGAACATGATCAGGACATCCTTACTTCCGCTTAAGTACAGAGTGTGAGTACTTTTGCCTTTACACAACAGCATAAAGTCCCAGTGAAAAGTCTTGACTCACTTTGTCATGCAATGAAGTGAGAAAATGTGCCCCAACTTTTAACTGGAAGGCTTCTTGCGTCACATGACTGAAACTAAGTCCCATGTGCGTTTCGGTAATCGCGCGCTTGACACTTTCCGCCTGTGACTTTCAAGGAATGTCTGTAGAGAGAATACCTCATTTGCCCCCCCCCCCCCCCCCCCCACACACACACACACACAGGCCACTTGTCCTTTTTGGTGCAGTGCATTGACTCAACTTTTCCTTTTCTTTTCCAGAGCAACGACTCGACCTCGTGGAAGGACCCGGCGTTGAGCAGGGTCAACTGCTTCTGCAGCGAGAGCCGTTGTATGGACCAGTGGGTGCCCGTCATCAACCTGCCCGAACGATGAAAGCCAAAGACGTTAAACGCATGAAAGGACGTTAAATGTTGCACGAGAGTGGCCGTATTAGCAGCTGCAGATCAAATGTTCCGAAGCACTACTCGGGTTGGATTGAAGAAAAAAAAAGAAAAAAAAAAAGACAGACCCTGTTATGTTGTTGGGATGAATTTTAAAAGGCAAAAAAAAAAAAAAAAAAGTGGGAAGGGGATTTCCACTTGTTTTGGGGTTAGTCTGTCTGTCGTGGCAAACAGGCCCGGTGTCGTCACGGGTGACGAAAATGGAGCCAGCTGGTTTGCTTTTGTTGGCGTCAAAGCCGGACGTGGCGCAGGCAGCAGGATTACATCATACACGAGCGCCGGTGTTGCTTCACGGCCTCCGTGACACGTTTCAGGAAAAAGCGGCGCGTCAGCCGGAAGCCTGAGCTGAACGAGGCCTCGCCGCGCGTCTCTGCTCAAACAAAGCACTTAAAACACTGGACCTTTCTTATTTGACCTAATATTTCATTCAACTGTTCATATTGATGTTGCTGTAATTTTGAAAGGGAAGGGCTAGTAGACATCCAGTGAAGCGTATATTTAATAATTCCTATGCCAAGCCAAGTACAATTGTTGTTAAGTTATTTTCAAATATATTTAAGTATATTTATGTTAGGTTTTCTTTTCTCTTTTTTTTCTTTTTTTTTTACATTTGCAAAAATCTTGACTGGACACACATTTTGATGTCAATAAAAAGTATTTTGTTCTGAGCCAATACCGTGTTTGTCCTTCCATTTACGGAAAATGACCGTTGTGACCTTTAGCACGCGGTTGTAAAGGGAGAAGTCACGTGCGGATCACGGGGGTCACGTTGGCCTCTGTGGCCTCGCTGCCATCTCTGAGCTAAAGAGAACAATAATGGTCCACGCGCTCTCCGCCGGGCTTGTGCGTGGCTCAGCACCACCGTGCTCATTCATCCGAAGCCTCCCTCCCCTCTTCCCCGATTCTCTCCTGATTCGTTGGCGGCATTCGCTTTGCATTCTCAACAGCTGACTTTCTTGGCGGAAGCACGCCGTGAATGCTTTGACCTTTTCACATGATCCAACACATACCCGGGCGGGACTTCATTCTTGACATATCCGAGGGAGTCCACCTCTTAATAGCCATTCTAGTTTTGCGAACCAAAGTTGGCTGCGCTGACCAAAAATGAAGAGGGAGGGCAGCGCTGTGGGCCTGCGGGGACAAAATCTAAATCTGATTTAGGCACAGAGAACCTAAAATGCACTACAACTTTTTACATGAATGGACTCTATGGTCCTCAGTCAGAAAGGGGTGAGGGGATGAGATCCTTCCCCAAGTGGAGGAGTTCAAGTATCTTGGGGTCTTGTTCACAAGTGAGGGAAGAATGGAGCGGGAGATCGACAGACGGATCGGTGCAGCGGCTGCACTGATGCGGGCTTTGTATCAGTCCGTTGTGGTAAAGAGGGAGCTAAGTCGAAAGGCGAAGCTCTCAATTTACCAGTTGATCTACGTTCCTACGCTCACCTACGGGCACGAGCTGTGAGTCGTGACCGAAAGAACAAGATCCCGGATGCAAGCGGCCGAAATGACTTTCCTCCACATGCACATGCTGTCCGGGCTCTCCCTTAGAGATAGGGTGAGAAGCTCGGTCATCCGGGAGGGGCTCAGTGTCGAGCCACTGCTCCTCTGCATTGAGAGGAGCCAGATGTGCTGTTTGGGGCATCTGATTCGGATGCTTCCTGGACACCCCCCTGGTGAGGTGTTCCGGGCATGTGCCACCGGAAAGAGACCCCGGGGACGACCCAGGACACGCTGGAGAGACTATGTCTCTTGACTGTCTTGGGAACGCCTCTGGATCCCTCTGGAAGAGCAGGAAGTGGCTGTGGAAAGGGAAGTCTGGGTATCCCCCCTGAAGCTACTTGCCCTGCGACCCGACCCGGAGAAGCGGTAGAAAATGGATGGATGGATGGATGGATGGATGGATGGATGGATGGATGGATGGATGGTATTTCTTCATTGCACTGTTCACATTGTGACCTCATAAGAGATCTAGAAAATACTGAACAATAGCAAGAGGTTGGTGAACAAAATACTCAAGTAAGAATCGTATGACTCAAGTAAGTCCTCCTAATAGTTACTTGGATGAGTAAGAACTCAATAAAAAAAAAAACTTTTTCAGTACTGAGTAACTCCTGATGTTCTTTTAATGTATGAACATCAGAGAGACAAAAATGCCAAATAGGAATGTGTAACATTGGATACTGCCCGACAATATCACTTTCAAAAATGAATTACATTTCTCATTTAGAAATTAAAATCAATACAAATTCAAATTTAGTCCCAGTGAATGCTCTTGAATTACTGTCCCCTTCTTTGCTTGCACTTGTGAAACAGCACAAT
The DNA here is from genome assembly GCF_019802595.1 of Syngnathoides biaculeatus. NCBI lineage: Eukaryota > Metazoa > Chordata > Actinopteri > Syngnathiformes > Syngnathidae > Syngnathoides > Syngnathoides biaculeatus. Next base: position 13,664,766 of record NC_084652.1, read on the forward strand.
CGGCTCACCACATTTGTTTTCTCAAGTTCAAAGTGGAGGTCTTGTAGGCTGAAATGTGGTCTTTTTTTTTTTTTAAGGCAGACACACATGACAGCCATGTCATACTGAAACTGTTGTTTTTCCCGAGTGTCTACGAGGATCACTCGCTCGAATGTTAGGCCACGGGTGCCTCATCGATCGGTGAGTCGCATGTTGTCGTTTCTTGCAATGTTTCTGCCATTCATAATGGAAAGGAGTCAGAAATGAGTATTCTTTATAATAGGAAGAAATTACTACCCAGCATTGACTTTGTCATTATGAGGCTTCAAACAGGGAACCAGCCAATGAGCTGAGAGTCTCACAAAGTGTCATCAGCGGTTTTGAACGGGGAGACTTGAGGAGTCACAGAAAGAAAAAGAAGTGGACGTACTTGGAAACCTTCTCGACTCAAATGCCTGTAGCAGATTTTGCTGCTCCGCTCCTGATTTGACAACAGAAAAAGTGCAGAAAGTACTGGAATATGAAAGTGAACAACATTTATAAAGACGAAGAGAAGGTCAAAAGGTTCGCAGCGTCGGAGTGTTGCAAATTGCAGCCAATCAAAATGCACGGAAGCCTTTACTTATGCTAAAAAAATGAACATTTTCTGATATTAAGCAAGCGAGACAAAAAGGGCCGCTGCGTTGACCCCAAAGTACACATATATTATATTTTACATCAATACTTTTTATTTACAATTTATAATGTTGGTGGGGCTGAAAAGTTGAAGCTTGTGGCCCAAATGTATGTTTGCAGTATGAATACATTCACGTGAATAGAAGTGAAATACTATCCATGTATACTGTATGCACACTCTGGCTATTTTTATAGCCAACATCAATTTTCTTTAGCATTTTCGTTAACTGTTCCTGTCTTTTTATGGTTTATTTAATGTAATAAAGTGCAATATACTTTATATACCATAATTTCCGGCCTACAAGGCCCAACTTTTTTCACACACTTTCAACCCTGCGGTTTATGCGGTGATGCGGCTAATTTGTGCATTTCTTTTTCTAACAGCCGCAACGGGGGCACTCGAGCGGAAAAGATAAGAATGAGACTGGTGGAATGTATGTACCGAGGAAGTGACTTTTACCGGCCCTGTTTGTGCTGCGCTAGCATTAGCGCAGTGCTAGCGTGCTGCTGCTATGTTACTGGCGCATCTCAGTGACATTTACCAGTAAGTTTTATTGTAACCGGCCCTGTTAGCATTAGCACTAGCGTTAGCATGGCGCTAGCATTAGCTGTAGCATTAAACTCTTTCTGTGTAATGTCTTTCTTGGTAACTATCCTGTGTTTCAACGTGGGCACTTGCGGCGTATGTACGTACCAAATGGTGTTTCCTACGTGACCTTGTCCGGTCTAATCGGGTTCGACCACATCGCGCACTGTGCGGTGGGTCTTAGGTTCATCTGGAAATTTCCCTCAATAGACCGACATCCCAAACGTTTTGTGGGTATTGTAGTATTGTATAGATGGGCTAGAACGTCTGATTCTGAAGGGAAGATGAGACTCACATTTGCATCCACATACAGTCCATGTTCCGGAAGTTACTGCAGCCAAGAGAAACAGCTACAAAAAGAAGAAAATACACACGTGGGGGATGAGTTAGTACAATGTCATGGAACAAATATGAGAACTTAGCTTGTAAATGTAAGTTATTGTTTAGTATAGACTGGCACTGATCATGAAGTCCATGTTGAAATCCGATGAGAAGAAGCCGATGGCACGGATGTGAATTAGTTGTAAGGAGCAGGACGGCGCTCCAAACGACTCGTGCCTTTGGCCCTCGTGCTCCTCCGGTGCTTTTCCAGCTGCGCCACAAGCAGCTGATGATGTCACCCGGTTGAAACAGGCGGGCAATCCCCGTCCCCCACCCCCACCCCCCCTCTTCGCAACGTGATGAGTCACCGTCACGAGAAGGTAGATTGTCTTGAAGTTGCACAATGCGGTCCTGAGGGATCACGTGACGCTTCGTAATGCAAAAACACCGTCCCTGTTACGAGATGGGAAAGAAAATTATGTTTGTTAGATTATGCCTAGCTGTGAATGTGAGTATCGATGCTTGTTTGTCCATATCCTAACATGGAAAGTTCTCATAGACATCACAGTAGTAAAAAATAGTCTACACACCCTTGTTTAAATGTTCAAAAGTAAACCACATCGAGGTCCATCAGTTCAAAACCTTTTCCGTCGTTAACATGTCCTATGACTAGTACGACTCGGTTGAGAAAAAAAGGAACGTTTCCTGAGAGGGAAGAAACAACTGAGATCATGAGGTTGCACAAGTGTGCACACCTTCTTATGAATGGGGATGTGGGTCTGATTAACTTCAGATAAAGTTCAAATGCTCCAGTAGGGTTTTCCTGATTTGTTTTATTTTTCCTGGGGTGGGGGCAAAGCTTTCTAGCCGACATCTGTATTTGGAACTGTTCATAACCTCGTCTCAGGCCCCCCCAAAACGCGAAGTCTATATAAACTGGCAACCATTCTTGGTGAACATGCATGTTTTGGGGGACTGTGGAAGAGAAAACCCCCTGGAACCGAGATTCAAACCCAAAACCTCTCAACCCTCAAATGTGGGGCAGAAGTGTAAGCCACTGGTCACCTCATATCTTGCGCATTCCAGCTTCTTCCTAATTAAAAAAAAATAAGCGCTTTAAAATACTAATCGAAGACTAAATTGTGTGTCAATGCGAGTGTAAATTGTTGTTTGTCCACACGTGTTCAAGTGGTTGGCTGTGGCGACCAATCTGGGGTGTACCCAATGTCTCGCCTGAAGTCATCCGGGATAGGAGTCTCCTCCTCCCGTGCTCACCCTTGACCCGAGTGAGGGTGGAAAATGGAAAATAAAAGTGCAGGCTCGTCAACATTCTGTCAACAAAAAGTCATCAAACGCTGAATGTCGGAGCCACCCATAACTTCAATGATGTGACGATTATGACGTGCGTGTGGGAGGCGTGTCGCTAAAAAGAGTCGACTCTGTGACGTACTGGCAATCTATCAAGGTACAATGAATTCTATTTCTGCTTTTATGGTGAGCCATTATCATGGTTTTCCAATAGACGGTGGCAGCACACTGGGCGAGCGGTTAGCACATCTGCTCGCGTGTTTGAAGACCCGAGTTCAAATCAGCCTGTGTGGAGTTAGCAAGTTCTCCCCGTCTCCGTGCGAGTCATCTCTGGGTACTCCGGTTCCCTCCTTCATCCCCAAAACATGCACAATAGCTTAATTGAAGACAAACTCGATTGCACGTAGGTGTGAACATCTGCCACATCCCCAGTTATAATAGGGTGTGCACTTTTGGAGAACAATATCTTGGTTTATTTTTAACTTCCCCTTTCAAATTTTTAAAACTGAAATTCAATTGCCTTGTACAGGTTAACAGTCGCAGTCGGAATGTTTCAAAGCGATTTATCTTGCTCCCGTTTTTCAGACCACAAAAGCCTGGAATTTGAACAGGGGTGTGTAGACTTTATACCTCCTGTTACATGCCGTCCATGTGAACTTGCCATGTGAGATCCAGCGGGTTGAAAATGTGCAGGACAACAACGCATTCGACACTGCAAAGCTACCACCCTGCAGCATATACGGAGGAATCGGGGGGCTAAAGTTTAAACAAACTCCGAGAGGTGATTTAAAAATAACTCCAAACAGCAAATACTCCGAAGCGGATTCCAAGAATTAGCCCGCCCCTGAGGCTTGTGGGCCTCTGCGAATCCAGCCGACTCTGTGTGAAAGGTTGCGTGGCGTGTGACTCAACGGCGTGAGGCCTCGGAGGAAAGGAAATCTTTTCGCGAGGGGGGTCATCCCACTCGAGACTTCCGGCGAAAGTCACTCCCAGAGTGTTTGCAAAATTGTAGGTCAGAGTTCATGTGCAGCTTTTTTTTTTTTTTTAATCTGTGAGCTTCCAAAAAAGGGCGGAATTCCAGTGCGTGATAAGTGTGCACTTTGAATGGGGTCCGCATAGTGTGAAGCGGGACTTGTGTTGCATAAGCCCGATTGTGGCGCACACAGAACGTGAAAAAAAATCAGCACATTCCTCTGCTTTAAAAGTCAAAGGTAAACGATACCTCAACATAAATAACTTGGGAAAAGATGGTTCCCACCAAATGTGTCATGATTTTTAGGGGCGGGGATGAGAGCGGGGTAATAAAAAAAAAAAAAATGCAACATGGATGTGAAAGTGTGAAACATCTATTTGGTGAAAATGACTTCTTGCACTCCACCCAAAACGTCTCTGAATATTTTTCCTTTATCAGAACACATCTCACACCACGCTGATGACACTCCTCATCAATGTAGAGCACGAAAGTGGAAATGAAAGGCAAATTCCATTTAAGGGCGGATTTGCACATCTAGTTTGCCATTTAAGGCTGCAAAAACTGCAGACCGAAAAAGGTTACTGTACAATCAACGTAGCATATTCTGCCAGAAAGATTTTAGAACCCTAGTAAGTAATAATTTGTTTATAAACACACTGCAGCACTGAATTGCGGAGATACAGTGTGAAACGGTTTGTCACCATTCAGGTTTCTAGATTTTCTGGTGTGGCTAAAATGGTCCTGTGTGAGCCGTCACGTTGTCGATTTTGTCCAGGTTGTAGTCAAGGTATTCAATTGATCATGGAGAGGGGAGTGGCCTCAGCACATTCAGAGGACACGCCCCCATTGTTTGAGAGTGGAGACAAAGTCTTGATTTGTCACATGTCACATTTTTTTTTTTTTTTTTATCCAGGGCAATTTTTTAGTCATTCAGGCTTGTTAACAACACTCCTCTCTGGTTTGTCAAACTAACATTTCATTTCAATTTTCTATTAGGAGCTGAAACAATTTAAAAAGCAACATGTCGGTTTCACTATAGAAGGAAGTTCAGTGTGAAAAATTCCACACTAATTAACATGATGATATGGCAACTACAGCCTTAATAATGCTTATGTAATCTGTATGAAACTGCTAAAGAGTGCCACTGACACCTAAAACATGAAATTTAGCATGTTGTTAACCCCCCCCCCAAAAAAAAAAATCAGCGGAAATGGACTTTGTTCACAGCATGTCCAAATGTTGCCCTATATCGATCTTGTCATCTCCCGCCACGAAAAATCTCTCGAGGGTTTTGCGTTGAACAAGAACCACTATGTGACATATTTTGCAGACACCTGCAGCTGCGGAGTCGAGCGTATTTACCTCTTGTTAATTACCTGTTTTTTCAGCGTATTTGCCAAAATGCCGGCTCGTTGTATAGCTGGATTTTGCTCCAACACTCGGGAGGATGCGTTCACTCTTCACACGTTTCCAAAAGACCCGGTTCGTTGTGAAAAATGGATTGCACAGGTGCAAAGGACATTAGCTTTGTGAGTTCCAAATGACAGATGTGTGTAGAGAGCTATTAGGAAAAAAAAAAAAAAACAATAGTTGTGGCAGGGGGGACTAATTTGTCTCTGAGTCTATACCATATGTTACGTGTGAATTTAGAATACATCCCCTTGGTCAAACCAGCAAAATATAACAAAGCATTTGTATTGCGTTTAAGACAATTTAATCACACACAAAACAATACAACACAAAACAATAACAAAATAGAAGTACAAAGACAGTTTAGCAGCGTGTAACACCAGCTAACTAGCCAAACAACGTATAGTCACAATAGTCAAATTCAATGTTCCAAATAGGCAAATGCTATTTCCAACGAATCTATATTCCGGAAATGTCAAAAAGGCAGTGTGCCGTCCGAAAGCAGAAGTAATAATAAAAAGCTGTCGACAGCCATCCTCGTCCTTATAGGAACATTCTAGAAATCCGCGTCCGACAACGTAATAGAGTCCTTGTATCAGAATGTAACGAAATATCAGCGTCTTAATAACTTCATAAAGTACACAAGTCAGGGGTGCTCAAGGTTTCGATGCGTTTCCCCTGACACGGAGGTGGGTCAGGCGGGGAGGCGGGTGGGCGCCTGTGGTGGTGGGGAGGAGAAAGGAGCCCCCACCCCCCCACTGGCCACCGGTGGCTGGGCACCCCGGAGAGAAGTAATAAAGTACGTAATAACTACAATAACAACATAGACACATAACACATAAATCTAGATTAATTCCAATAACGTCCACGATATTTCCTTGGCCCGACATGGGTCCTCCTGAGTACGCTACATCCACAAGACTTTTAAAACGGTTTGGAAATGGAACAATTATGGGCCAGTCATTTTGAATATTTGATCGGGTTCCTCGTCCTCGTCTGTTTGTCGGGGAGTCTGTTGTTAGTCAGAAGTGATGCGCATATCCTCTAAATATGGCTTGAAACGGAAGGGTAATATGGCCCCTGTTGCGTCACTCACTTCTGAGATGTTTTGTTCCTCGAAAAGAGCTTCATTCTCAGAAGGGGCGTCAGGAAAAATTTGAAAATCGCTCTCGTTCATCTGCCGTTGTATTCGGCACAGCGTGTTTTCAATACCAAGGAATCCCACGTGATGCCTGCACATGACGTGACTGAAAAACATGGCCGCCACTGGGATGGACCTTGTGTCGAGTCAGATTTACGCAACTTTGCGCTTTAATATAACGCTCCCAACTCAATTTTTCCAGCTGGTATTAATCAACAAAGTGATCAATATTATTTGTAGTTTTGATAACAATACCTATTTTAAAAAGTGATTTTCGGTGACAGTGGCACTTTAATGTCACGTTAGATGTCGGTTTTGATGTTTAAAATCAAGTTGTTCTGATGAAATGTTTCCACTTTTGCTTGTGGTAGTTCGAAAGGCAGCGCCACTGAATGCCGGGTCTGTTTCGCACATTTCCCCCAAAGTGGCCGAGCCCACCACAGGAAGAAAGGTGCCACTGCAGTCCGCTGGCTGGGAACACACCCTGCGCGCAAGCCCCCACGCCCCCACCCCGCTGCCCTGCTGCCCCCTCATCAGCACATTCCAACACAGTGACAGTGTAACTGCCACGCTGGATTGTACCACTGTTGTGCATGCACGCCGAGCTCAGGCCTCCTCCATATTGCAGGCCGAGGGGTTGGGGTGGGGTGGGGTGGGGGGGCATTCACTTCCCAGACACTTCATTAGGTACACCTGAGCAATATCCAAGGTGAGAAATGGATGCATACATTTTGTAAAAATGGGAAATATAATAAGGGTCAGTTAGAATTCACAACAAAAAGGGGGTGGAGAACCCCAAAGGTAGAAGTATGAAGTTCTTTTTTTAATTAGTCTCAATAAAAAAAAAAAAGAAACTAGAATTACAGAAAAAAATGTTTTCTTTTATATCCATTGATGTTCTGTACCCCTTACATTATGAGAATACAAACAAACAGCCGCACTCACAATCACACCTCGGGGAAATTTACAGTGTCAAATTAATTTTGCATGTTTTTGGGACGTGGAAGGTAACCGGAGTGCCCGGAGAAAACCCACGCAGCCACGGGGAGAACATGTGAGGCCAACCAGCTGATCCACCGTGCCGCCAATTGAGAAATTAATCTTAATTTTTTGCATCAGTACAGTTACTTTTCAACATTACATTTTTGAAGAAAATGTATCATTTTTAATTATATCATAATTTCTGGTACTTTAATATTTATCATTAATTTAAGATACAGTACGTAAATGATTGTTTCCCTTTTTAATAGCGCTATTATAATCATTCATCCATTTTCTGTATCGCTTATTCTCACTCACGAGAGTCATTCTCCAATTTTTGCAATTACTATCAGCATTATTAATTATGGTAGTGGTATAATATACTTTCCATTGCAAATTTTAATGATTTACCTTTTCATTTTGAAAATGTGCTCATGCATTTGTTGATTCAAGAACGCGTGCACAAAAGAATATATGTGTAAGCGGTAAAGTTTCAGACTCCATCATAAGAAATCTGGCGACGCAATTGCAGGTAAGAGTGAACCAGCGTCTTTCCCGTCATCTGCACGTTGCATGCAACTGAAAGAGAACAGAATCCAGGTCCTCCAGGTGGGCAGAAAGAAAGTGCGAAAGACCCAAGAGGCCACCGACAGAGAATGAAAACAAAGCCGGCCTTTTCCTGAAATAGTAACACGACTCTTCGGGAGCTAAAAGTGGGCTTTCTACATTTAAGAGTCTGCTTTGTGGTTTTTAAGAGCCGCGCTGAGAGGCTCAAGGTTTTTCCAGCCCCGTGTCAGATACAGTTAGGGCCACAAGTATTTGACTAGTATATACAGTACAGTATGTACACTCTTCGCAAAAATGGTGGGCTTTGCTGTTCTCCAAAAAAGTTTTTTTTTTTTTTTTTTATACAAACCCCACTGCCCCCATTTGAACAGAGGTGCGTAGACTTTTAGCTACTGTACATTTCAGTACCAGATGAGGAAAACCACACGACCATTAAGAGACTGCATTTCAAGCGCCAAACCTCTGACACAACACATCTTTATTGAGCTATTAGAACAATGACAGGAACATTTCACTTGCTTCATCTTCAGACAAAGACCATTATTATTATTATCATTATTATTATTGCCAATAATAATAATAATAATATTAATGAGCATACTCAAAAGTCACATTTGACAGTTATTCTATCAAATGGCACAGTTGCCTAATGGACAGAAATGATGACATTGGCAGTGGTAAGCTCAACATTTCTCAACAGCTTTTATAGGAATTATTGCAAATAAGGGAAACTGACTGTTTGTTAGAGACAATAAAAAAAAAAAAAGTTGTATAACAAGAATTGCAAAAAAGAGAAGCACCGGGCAAGTCGAACGAGATAAGAGTTTTTGCACCACACAGAATAAGACACAAACATGGCACTATTGTTATACATGACTTTCATCCTGTAGATTTCAAAATGAAAGAAAAGATAGAAACAAAGTTCTCCCGGTACGTGTTCTTCAGAATATAAGGCAAGCGCAAATAAGGCTGTCAAAGAGTGAGAGGACAAACGGTGCTTTCGGCCATCGTTTTTTTGTCCAATGAACACCAAAATCTCACAATTGACCCAAGGACGTGCACGTTTCCAAAAAACTGAACACAGTTCAGCACAAGGTTTGTCTTTTTTTTTTTTTTTTTTTGGCACCCTACCAAAGTGGTATCAAATTGGAAAGGATGAGAGGTGGGGAAAACATTGGGGCTCAGGACCAGGTGTGAGTTAAAAAAAAAATAAAATAAAAAACTTCTTTAAATAATACAATATTTTCTTAACTTTTTAAAAAATTGTACTTAGAATAATTTTAATTATAATTAGTAAACCAATAAAGTGAGATAAGTTTCATGTGTTTCACAGAAATGAATGGAAATGCTGTTAATCTATAACACCCCCCGCCCAAAAAAAACCATGTTTTTCACAAGAATTGTAGCCAGCACTACTGTACTTTGCTTCTCTGCGGAGGTTGCAAACACGGAAAATGTGAAGAGAAACCACGACTGTATCGCCCTTAAATTGCAAGGAAACCAATGTGAGTTGATGGCAGCCAGATATTATGGTTTTTCTCAGCTCAAGATTAAAAAAAAAGATTGGCTAAGTGATGGCTAATATCTTGAAAAAGTTGGAAGTCAAGGTATTCGTATCTCAAAGCACCACTAACTGTAATAAAATAAATCGTATAAACGTACGCAAAAGTATGTTGAGTGTATCCATAAAATGGGTAATTTTATTGATTATTTACATGCAATGTATTGAATGTATAAATAAAAAGGTATCATTCAAATGAAGCAATTTTAGTGGGGGGACGCTAAATGAATGCAATAAATAATACAGGATGCTGTCTGTTGATTGGTTGACAGAGAATAATAACGAGGAAAGCATTTGGATTGTGACAAAAATGTCCTTGTTTGTTACATTCATTGACGCGTCACACTGTGTTCCACCGTTATGATGTAATGTTTTTTTTTTTGCGGTGCACCTCAGTGACGAACGCAGCTGTCAGCTTAGCGCCTACATTGCAAACTGGAATCTGAGAAATACGCATAGACGGTCAGATTTTTACGATTTTTAACCTGAACTGCGAGTAGTGTTGGGAAATGCACAGCAGGCGCTTTGAAACGCTGCCTTTTTGGTTTGCTCCCGCTAGTTTAACGGCACAATTACACAGCATGTAAGCTGGCAAATGAATTTGCGTGCTGAAATCATTTATGTTCTGAATTTGACATACGGACAACTGTTTTCAGTGAACGCTTGCTATATAGTGGATTTTCAAGTGATTTGTTTTTTTTAACGGCTTTTTACAATGTACTCCGAATTTAGAGTTGGGCATCTTCAGTAAATTAATACTGAGGTCGACTAGAAGAGATGTAGCAGGAAGTTGAGGCAGAAAAGGTGCCCTACAAAGCTCCAGTAAATGGTCCGTGTTTGCACAAAGATGTGCCTCAGTATGTGTTTCTGCTCCATGTAGCAGATATTTAAAAGTTTCAAATTGCTGTAACATCTATAATCGTTTTTCTACGGTGTTTTGCACGTGTTAGAATTACGCTAAGATATGTTTGTTGGATGAAGGTGCAGGATGTGGGTGAACATTTTGGTGTTCTGGCTGTCAAGGCAGCTTTGCCGATTTTAGGGAGTATTGTCGACAGAGTGACAGACACAAAGGAAAACTTTAAAGAGTCTGTTTTAAGTTGAAATGTTTTTAAAGTATGTAAAAGGGATACAATTTTTTTTTATTTTGTATTTTTTTTGCCGGATAACATATTTGTCAAGTTTATTTTAGACTTGCTGTCAAGATATCAATAAAAAAAATACCAATCCACTTGCTAAAAATTGTCTTTTTTTTTTTTCCTGTGGAGATTCTCAGTCATCCAGGTGACGGTAATCTGCAAAAATTAAATCAAGGCAACCGGACACTCACTATTGTGTTGTTTTGTCTTTAGTTTTTTTATTTTTTTATAAAAAAAAAAAGAAAAATTACTTTTATGATATGCTAAAGATATGATCTCTCACGATTGAAAGTTTTTACCTAGTGTGGGCGGGTCTAGAATGTATCCTTGTGATAATTGTGAGTTCATTGTATTTAATATCTAGAGCAAAGATAGAATTAGATTTTTAAAAAAAACTGAAAAAAAAAAAGAAACATTTGTGTGAACCTGACGTTTCAACCTGCTGATGACATCAATGTGGATCACACGGATTCTGGATTGTCAAGGACGCCTGGTAACTTTAGCTTAAGTGAAAAAACCCCGACTCTGAACCGGATGTAAAAAGGATGCCAGTCGAAACTGTTAAAGTACATTTTTTTTAAAGGGCTGCATGAACCCACCGCTGAGAGATAATAACAGTCGCTTTCCGATATGAGAACTCACTGAGCTGAGAACCAACGGTGACTCCAGGAAGTGCCTGTTGTCGTGTCAGTTCATGCAGCCAAAGGCTCGGGTACTGGTCACGGGAGCGGACCCAAAGAGCGGCACAGTGATTATAGACTTGAGTGTTGGTGTCGTAGAACACGGAACGCGGAACGTTTTGGAGAAAGACAAAAACAAAACAAACATGGTTGCGTCAGTAATTTGTTAACACAAAAAAAGACAAGCCCGTGGTAACGATATGATCACAGTCCACCCTTCACTCCTCCCGACAAACACAACACAGCAACATTAATAAGCCCAAAAAAAAAAAAAAAAAATCCGACCCATAAAGGTTGAGTGGTATTCCTCCCCTGCCCCCCTCCTACAATATAGTGCAGGGTTTTTTGTCCTTAAAGGGATTGTCTGAAGCGGGGATGCCCATGAGGAGTGGATCGTTTTTGGCGTGATCGTTGCAGTAAGTCATGAGGTCCGCCGACGCCTTGGATACCTAACAAGTGCAAAAATAAGCACATTTAAAGTCTAGCGAAAGAAAGAAGACCAGATCTGGCGCTAGGCCTTCGGAAAGTCATCGCATCGAACGCACCTTTATCCTTTCGATGCTGGCCTCTATCCTCAGCTGCTGCACGGTCCGCCTGGCATGGGCGATGTTATTGGAACTGTGAGCCTTTGAAGACATTCTGGGCATTCAACACTGGAAGACACGGAAGAAACGTTTTTAGGGTGGAAAATACCAACACTGTTCCCCAATGTTTATTTAGCCACGGCATATATTAGAAAAATATCACAGCATAATCTCAAACAGAAACTTTTCTGTCATGCAGCGGAAGCGCATTTGATTGTTCTGCCTGTCAGTAGACGTCACCAGCATGGATAGATAAACAAGATCCCTTATTTGTTGTCAACAAATTATAATATTTGGACCAATTAGAAGACATTGGATAGTTTCCCTTATGGCACACACACGTTATACAAAATATGGAACAGGATGGAAAGATCAACAGTGTTTGCTGAAGGGTTTACGACACACACAAAACAAACACTGCCATCTAACTACACACCTACTCAATAACACCAGCAAAAAGCAGACACGGCGAGAGGAACCAGTATGGGAACCCTTTGGAATTTCTTTAATTTCCACATAAATAAACGTAGATTGATCTAAATCACGAGAATAAACTAAAACCACAATTACAAATCCATATTTTTATAGGTCAGAACGTACTGTAAACGTTGATAGGAGAGAGAGTATAAAACAAATGAACTCTTTGATTTAATAAAGTGCTTTACTCACCTTTCAGAAATCAGAATCAGCTTTGATGGTCAAGTGTGTAAAAACACCAGCTTACGCTATTTATTTTAACATGGGCTTCAATAAGAATATTCATCCATCAATTTTCTTAGCCGCTTATCCTCACAAGGGTCGCGGGAGTGCTGGAGCCTATCCCAGCTGACTGGGTCAGAGGCAAGATGCACCCTGAACTGGTTGCCAGCCAATCGCAGGGCACGCACAAACAAACAATCATTCGGACTCTCAATCGCACCTACGGGCAATTTAGAGTCTTCACTTAATCTATCATGCATGTTTTGGGGATATGGAAGAAAACCAGAGTGACTACACATAGAAAATGCAAACAAGCACAGGGAGAACGTGCAAACGCCACACAGGTGAGACCAGATTTGAACACGGGTCCTCAGAACTCTGAGCCGAATGTGCTAAACAGTCGTCCACCATGCCGTTAATACATTTGATGACCTGAATTCATCCATCCATTGATTTTCTTCCGCTTATCCGAGGTTAGGTCGCTGGGGTAGTACCTTGAGAAACGACTCCCAGACTTCCCTTAACCCAGCCACTTCCTCGAGTTCTTCCGGTGCAAACCTGAAGTGTTACCATGCCAGCAGGGAGACGTAACCCATCCAAGGTGTCCTGGGTCGTCCCCGGGGTCTCCTCCCTGTGAGACACGCTTTGCCAGGGAGGCATCCGAGAACCACCCGAATCAGATGCCCCAGCCACCTCAGCTGACTCCTCTCAATGCGGAGGAGCAGCGACTCTACTCTAAGCTCCTCATGGATGACCGAGCTTCTCATCCTATGCTTGGACACCCTGCGGAGGAAACTCATTTTGGCAGCTGTTATCTGGGATCTTGTTCTTTCGGGGACAATTTATTTAGAAATTTAAGAAATTCCAAAGGTCTCACATTTGTTTCCTCCCACTTTGACCGGAAGCATAATTAGGTGCTGAAATAGAAGATTTATGGAAATCAAAGAGTCAGTCCCACTCTGTTGTTCACAACATTGAACCAAGTTCCGATTAACAGCAATCCTTTTTGGAGGATTTGTGATGGAAGAAGATGAATGACCAGAAGATAAAAAAAAAAAACAAATGAAAAAAAAAAAAAAGGTCCAGCGTACTTGTTGTCATGTAAAGCAGCTGAAGGTCAATAATCCCAGAGGAAAGAAACAACACGGCCGTGGAAAGAAACAACACAGTTGGGTTAATGAACATCAGCGTCACTTCACCTTGCACACTTCCTCTTGCTTCATTGTTCCCAGAAGTGACATTTTGCATCTGGCTCGGCGCCACATGAACTCACAGCCCACAGATGGTCAACTGCACACTATAGTTACATTCTATATAATTGTTTTACCTATGAATGGTTAATTGTTTTTTGTGCTTGTAGTTAGCAGTAGCGTGCAACTGCACGAACCGTGTAAAAAACAAACAAACAAACGAAAAAAAAACGAGGGCTCTATTTTCACAGACCGTGCACCTTCTGCCAGGGCACAAATGGTGGTGCATCTTGATTTTCGTACAAGCGCAAAGCTCAGTGACAAATATGTGCGTCTCAACGATGTACCCTTCGACATCTGCCTATGCACGTGAGAATTTGGTGTATAAAAGTAAGTCGAAACGTACGCCTACTTGGACATCATCTGGCATAGCTAGTCTATCAGGATTTCAGTGAATTTAAATCAAGGCACAGCCATGACCACATTCTGAGGTCGCCAAAGACATGGATGAGTATTTTATCTCTAAACGAACTGCAGAGATCAATTGTCAAAACCAATTACTGATCCCATTATTATTATTACCACCGCCATCATTATTGTTTTTAATTATCCCACATTTAAAGGGAATGAGAAGAGCTGCTTCAATTGGAAAGGATTGAAATCAGCTGTGAACACGCCCAGATCAGCGCAGACATCCCACTTTTAAATGTGCTGGGGGTAGCCGGTCAACGAAATTCCCAAAACGGGTCTAACCAGCCTCCCTGCAGAGTTACAGCAAGCGTAGTGCGTGATTTGTGCTCATCACAAAACTAGAGCCCCAACTGTTATACAGCTGCAAACTAAAAGCCCAATAATAAATTATTCATTCATTTATTTTCCAAACCGCCTGTCCTCACAAGAGTTGCGGGCTTGTTGGAGTCTATCCCAGCTATTTTCAGGAGAGAGGTAGGGTACACCCTGAACTGGTCACCAGCCAATTGTAGGGTACATATAAACAGACAACTATTCGGACCCACATTCACACCTAGAGGCAATTTAGAGTGTCCAATTAATGTTGCATGTTTTTGGGATGTGGGAGGAAACCGGAGTGCCTGGAGAAAACCCACGCAGGTACGGGGAGAATATGCAAACTCCACACACAGGCGGGTCCGGGATTGAAACAGGGTTGTCAGAACTCTAGAGGCGGATTGTGCAAACCAGTCATCCACAGTGCCACCACAGTAAGAAATTAAATTGAAATAATAATTCATTGTAAATATTAAATGATTAAAATCACAAATCATAATGACTGTACAAATTGAGAATTTTAATTCAGCTTTTACATTTCATATTGGGTAGTACGGTGCACTAGAAGTTAGGACAATGTCTGCCCTCATAGACGAGCGGTTCTGGCTTCGTGTCTCTGCTCAGGCCTTCCCTGCCCTGTGCGGCGTTTGCATTTTCTCGTCATGCCTGTGTGGGTTTCCTGCCGTTCCTCCCACATTCCCAAAACATGAACGGTAGGTTCTTAGAAGACTAAATTGCCCGTGGAATGCAAGGTACATGCCAGACCCATCCCCAATAGGTGAAAATCTGCAATATAAAGAGACCGCATACAAAAAAAAACCTTTTAAAATAGTTTTACCCTGCACGCACGGTTTCAACATTTAAACATACCACACATTTGGAAACGTTTTCAGTGTAAACATATTAAACATGAAACAATGCAAACAAAACACTTCCACTTAAATATTATACAATTATGTACTGCAGTGTCTCTGTGTTAGACAGATACATGTGCATTTAAAAGGCGGGGCCTAGTGGGGTGGCATGTAAAATCTGCATGTGTCTACGTATGAGCTGTGGCCAACAGCAGCTCCTGGTGTTAATAAACAACATAAAAGTTTATTTTAAACTGTGGCTCTCCAGTTCCCAAATGCATTACAGTAAGTGGACTGTAAAGACCAATTAAAATGGGTTGCTAATATCTGCTCATATTTTCCATCCCCAAAAAATCTTAGTGGCTTCTTGGTGCGAGACAACTAGGTTGAAGTAAGCTGAGTAGCTTTAGAGCAAATAGTTCTCAGTAGTAGGCTATTATAATGTTTTTGGAGGCACTAATTGTTTGTAGATTTTCCCTATTGGTGGGAGGGTTTGGGCCCCATCACGTACAATGCAACCCAAATAAGGCAACATTGTTAAGTACGTTTGCAAAACATTCCGACAAGTGTAACAATGACAATGGCTGAAAATGTGCAGGGATTTTTTTTTTTTTGTCCCCCCCACGCACATACGAAGAAACTGAAGGCAAGGCCAAGATTGAACAGCGGATGCTGAAGCAGGTTAAACTTGTGATTCCGCTTCCTGCAAATCATTTACAGAGCTGATGGGAACCCGTCCGAACATGTCCAACGTAGCATGTGGGGGCCGCGTGCACTTCACTCGCACCGCTCCTCCCTTGCTGCAAAACGACTTCCTTTTACTGCAATTTGGTTTCTCAACACACTAACCCACACATTACTTCCTTGAACACGCTTTTCTTCCTGGGACACATTCCAATTACGGCACAACTATTCTTATCGGGGAACCGGAAACTTCTAATAAGGCTTCCCAAGGCAGCTTCTGGAGAAAACCACGTGGTGTAAAAAAAAACAAAAAAAAGAAAACCTTTATGGATTGGACAGAGTGAAAGAGAGGAGGGCTGCCAAGACAAGAGATTTCATTGGTATTTGTCCAGGCATCATGCACATAATTTTGCAGTACATGAGAAGTGTAAATGTTCTTGCAGGAATAAGAGATGGGGGGGGGGTCTTAAAAATGTGGCACATGTAACAATGCCAGCCAGCGACAGTACGAGTTCCCGAGTTGGACCTCAGGCATAATTTGAATACTTGCATTCAAGAATAAACGAGGCACCCAAATGGAAAGCTGCACACGTTTTCCAGTGTGAAGTCACCTTGGACGTCTGTTCCGGCAGCCACATTTGGCCGAAATGTAATGGCCCCCCTGGGACTTTGGACATTTTTTGCTCCTGTATTCAAGTCTTGCTAAGTTCACTCACAGAATCCGGGCCGGGCCTTATAACAGGGCGAAGTCTCAAAGGGGCGGTACGGTTCGGCTTGCATTTTACCACGGGCGTCGGTACCCTCCTGCTCTGTCACTTTCTAATCGGGTTTCACCTTTGTAATAATGTAACACGGACACCAGACAGCTTTGGAGCACGTTTGTTGCCCTGGAAAACCAGAATTAAGCTTCCCTACCTGGCCCGGCTCCAGAACTGGCGTCTGAACGGTGGGGTTTCACATAGTGCCCCTCAATAAATCTTTGATCATTTTTGTTTTCTGATAACTAACTCAAGAACAAAAGCTTGTACATACACACAAACACACATATACATTGCACAGTGTGGTTCCATTACCAGAACTTGCTCTCTGTTAACCGCTCTCACACACATTCAACATAAACAAGGATTGCTTAGTCTTAAAAGAGTTGTAGGTGGTGAGTGTGAGTGAGATGCCGGGAGTAAATTTGCTTCTCGTCCCACAGCGCAGCCCAGTTTTTCCCGCCTTATTACGTAGATACTATCGGGTTTATTTCTGTGGAGCTTGTTTTACTACAGCCAACATGGTTTCTGATTTGCGCGGCAAATGTTGGGACAATTTACAGATGTCGCCTCGCATCCACGCCTACCATGACCTGCTATGTGGGCATAACCTCACCAGCATTGTCTGACAAAAATCGTTTTGTCCATTTTAGCCTTAAACGGGGCTGCCAAACAGTGTAAATGTCGCTAATTAGTGTGTAACTGCAGCACTTGCCACATGCAGTGAGGTTAAATACAGAGGTCATGACGTTGAATTGCATATCATTTCCTGGCAATAAAAAAATGCTAATTATAAAGCAATAAGCATTTTCGAGCTTATACTAACTTATACTAGTTTGGATTCTAAACATTTGATTCCAAACATTTCTAAACACATCAACCTTTGATGCCTCTTCATTTGTTCTGCAAACACAGGAATGAGGTGAATGAAAAGGTCAAACAAACAAAAAAAACAGGAAGGGAATAAAATTCTCTAATTGCCAACTCAGAAGTCGCTGATTAAAGCTTATTTGTAGACATATGCTTGACATCAGAGCAGTTGTCTGCAGTAAAAAAGGGTGAGACACGGAAGGTTCTACTGTAAGTGCAAACAGCGAAGCGAACAGTCATCGGTGGGAAAGGCTCTGCACTTAGTCACAAAGGCGAGGCAGCGGAGGTGAACGGGGAATCGAAATCTTTTCATCCGCACAGGATGAGTCAAGGAATCAGTGCTGTCATGCAAGCTTTTTGAGAGTAACTCGTGGTTTAGTCTGTT
Source organism: Syngnathoides biaculeatus (assembly GCF_019802595.1). Classification (NCBI taxonomy): domain Eukaryota; kingdom Metazoa; phylum Chordata; class Actinopteri; order Syngnathiformes; family Syngnathidae; genus Syngnathoides; species Syngnathoides biaculeatus. The sequence continues at coordinate 13,682,897 of NC_084652.1, forward strand.
TATCTGAATTGTTGGTGAACACCGGTGCAATTGGAGGTGCATGGATTCTGAAAAATGGATTTTCTTTTGTACTGTCTGACAGACTACAGTACTTACTCCCTTTTATATCGTATTTGTAAAGACTCATAGTTACAAAATTAAAACACATTAGCTAAATTTAGCTCCACTCCTTTTTTGTACTGCTGGTCCTCATTAGTGTTGCAGTTCAGCCAGCTGATGTTTTGGGTGAGAGGTGGAGTAAGCACAGGACCGGTCACCGGCTAATTGTAGGGCACATAACAAACAACGGCTGATTTACATGCTTGTCAACAGCCTGTTGGTCCTGCAGGATGTGGCGCTTTGTTGTGAGTTTTGCATCACACCACGAGGGTTGACTAACTTAAATATGTCTGCACAGCGGTAGGAAGGAGCTCAAGACATGAAATTTCCATTCAAGTTCATTCATGGAATTCAAGGAACACATGGAAGCACTACAATATACTGCACAGCCCAGATTAGTGGTTGGTGAGGGTATTACATACAAAGAAGAAAATGAGTATTTGAACACCTTCCTATATTGCAAGTTCTCCCACTTAGAAATGGAGGGGTCTGAAATTTTCATCGTAGGTGCATGTCCATGTGAGAGAGATAATCTTCAAAAAAAATTCTGAAATCACAATGTATGATTTTTTTTAATTATTTATTTGTGTGATACAGCTGTAAATAAGTATTTGAACACTTGTCTATTAGCTAGAATTCTGACCCTCAAAGACCTGTTAGTCCGCCTTTAAAAGTCCACCTCCACTCCATGTATTATTCTGAATCAGATGCACCTGTGTGAGGTCATTAGCTGCATAAAGACTCCTGTCCACCCCATACAATCAGTAAGACTCAAACTTGTAACATGGCCAAGACCAAAGAGCTGTCCAAAGACAAGACAAGTCCACACGGCTGAAAAGGGCTATGGAGACATTGCCAAAAAGCTTGGTGAAAAAAGGTCCACTGTTGGAGCAATCATTAGAAAATGGAAGAAGCTAAACAGGACGGTCAATCCCTATTGGAGTGGAGCCCCATGCAAGATATCACTTCGTGGGGTCTAAATGATCTTTAGAAAATCAGCGCAGGACTACATGACAGGACTTGGTCAATGACCTGAAAAGAGCTGGGACCACTGTTTCCAAGGTGACTGTTGGTAATACACCAAGACGTCATGGTTTCAAATCACGCACATGTCAAGGCCCGTCTTAAGTTTGCCAATGACTATTTAGATGATACAGAGGAGTCATTGAAGAACGTTTTGTGGTCAGATGAGACCAAAATTGAACTTTTTGGTCATAATTGAATGAACCGTGTTGGGAGGAAGAAGAATGATGAGTTCCATCCCAAAAACACCATCCCTACTGTGAAGCATGGGGGTGATAGCATCCTGCTTTGGGGTGTTTTTCTGCACATGGGACAGGACGACTCCACTGTATTAAGGAGAGGATGACCGTGGCCATGTATTGTGAGATTTTGGGGAACAACCTCTTTCCCTCAGTTAGAGGATTGAAGATGGGTCGTGGCTGGGTTTTTCAACATGACGATGACCCGAAGCACACAGCCAGGAAAACCAAGGAGTGGCCCCGTAACAAGCATCTCAAGGTTCTGGCGTGGCCGAGCCAATCACCAGACCTTGACCCAATAGAAAATCTTTGGAGGGAGTTGAAACTCTCTGTGTTTCTCAGTGACAGCCCAGAAATCTGTCTGACCTAGAGAAGATCTGTGTGGAGGAGTAGGCCAAAATCCCTCCTGCAGTGTGTGCAAACCTGGTGAACAACTACAGGAAACGTTTGACGTCTGTAATTGCAAACAAAGGCTACTGTACCAAATATTAACATTGGTTTTCTCAGGTTTTCAAATACTTATTTGCATCTGTATCACACAAATAAATCGTTCAAAAAAATCATAAGATTTGTGATTTCTGGATTTTTCTTTTTAGATTATCTCTCTCACAGTGGACATGCACCTACGATGAATATTTCAGACCCTGCGTGATTTCTAAGTGGGAGAACTTGCCATATAGCACGGTGTTCAAATACTTATTTTCTTCAGTGTATGTGATTATAGGACACAGTAGCAAGTAAAATCTTGAGAAACTGGCTGATTAATAAAGAATTGTCTTACCTTCAACAACAGTATTTGTCTGTTTTAATAAAAACAGTGTTGTGAGATTTTATGCCATTGTGGTCTACTTCAACCAAATGCCTTTTCCAGTAGGTTATTAACTGCTGTCAGACAGACTGTGTTAAACCAGTTAAGGCATCAATCAAGTTATACAGAGGAATGGAATGCAGACAAATTAAAAAAAGTCACTCATTCCTCATAGGATGCCATACCTAGTTTCCCATGAGGAGTTAATAACTCTTCCCTTGCTTTCCCGCCACACAATCAATCCATTCCGCCTAAAATGCTTGCTCACCAAAGAAAAAGGAAACTGCGTTTTTAATCGCATCGCTGACTGGGAGGACTGGCGAATGGAGAAACCGAGTCTTTTGTGCTGTGTGGCCTTGAGCAAGATGAAGCAAACAATGGGATTATGAGAGGCCAGTTTTCCCATCGTAAAAAAAAAAAAAATGTAAAACTGTACTGTAACTTGAGACTGAATAAAGACAACTATTAGTTTTCTTCTCTGTGGCGCCCAAAGCGCGGGAATACTTTCATGCTACTAGGCAACCATTTAGCTGGCATGCCACCGCAGTCAAAGTTTGCAGACCCAGTGATGTGATGCCAGCAGCTATCAAAAACCGTCAGCCCAATTTAAGGCATGGTTGAGTGTTTGACGCAATGTATGGATCCAACATTGTACACGTGTTGCAGAAATTAAAAAATAAAAAAAAGTTAACTGAGAGGATCAGAAATAGACCACCTCTTACTGCCCACCCTAGCACAACACACACACAGCATCCTGGACCACCAGAGCAGCACTGCCACACTGCTATGTTGTACCTAACATGCACACAGACGCGCACGCACACACACGTGCGTTTCATTAAGTCTGCATTCAAAGAGTGAAGAACAGGGAAGCCTTATGACTCAGTGCTGTTAAGACCAACACTCCAAAGAAAACGCTTAAATTTTGCTGCTGACGAATACAAACAACCACGAAATTGTAAAAGAGGTTTTAGCAGAGTCTGTGTGGTCTTGATGGCGACTATCGAGTCTTCAGCTCTTCAAACTGAGGAAGCTTCCGTCATCATGTAACACCGTTGGATGTACAATGCTTTGAAAACGTATTTGCCCACAGACGTTTTTTAATTTTGCAGTTAGAAGCTTCAGATCACTGACCCAATTTGAATATTTTCCAAAGGAAAGGTATCTTTCTAAACATTTGTTATATTTTTCAAGAGTTTTGTAAGCATTTAACGCTTTGTTAACATACGAGGTTTGGTTTGGTTAAAATACACTTTTTCTTTAAACTTTTGCTTGGATGATAAAAATATGGACAAAGCGTGACCAAAGACCTTCCTTTGTAAAAGTGTTTCCTAACCTCAACTCAGCCATGACACCAACATGTTGCAAACCAACATGTTGCAAAAAGAATAGATGATGAAAGAATGATGTTAACAATTACTATTCTGTTGTACCAATATCATCAGGTTAATTGTATGTTCTGCTTGCTGGTGAAAGAATTTAATTGTTCTGCATGTCACTACGCTATATTATTATTATGATTACTTTAATTCCCAGCCTACAGAGCGCACCTGATTATAACCTTCACCCAGTACATTTGCAAAAGAATATCATTTGGTACATACATAGCTGTGTGAAAGCCCACATGTATGTCCCCACATTGAAACCCACATTGAAACACGAGATATTTACAAAGAAAGACGGCAACACAGAGAGTTTAACGCTAGCGCTGCAGTGCTAATGCTAACGCTAGCACCGTGCATTAACAGGGCCGGTTTAAAAAAAAAAAAAAAACATCATACCGGTAAAAATCACTGAGACATGGCAGTAACACGCTAGCGCAGCGCTAACAGAGCTGGACCTTTAAAAGTCACTTCCTCGGCACATATATTCCACCGCTCTCACTCTTACCTTTTCCGCTCGAGTGCCCCCTTGCGGCCATTAGAAAAAAATGCACAAATTAGCCACATCAACGCATAAACAGCTGCGTCGAAAGCGTGTGAAAAAAGTCACGGCTTATAGGCCGGAAATTACGGTAGATATTTTCAATGAACCTACCACGCATGTTTTTGGATGTGGGAGGAAACCGAAAGACATACAGAAAACCCCCGCAGGCACAAGGGAGAACATGCAAACTCCAAATAGGCGTGGCTGGGATTTGAACCCCAGTACTCAGAACTGTGAGGCAGTTGTGCTAACCAGTCATCCACTGTGTCGCCCTCATCAAAATCTTTTAGAATTTTTCTTATCACATTGAAATGAATTTAAATGCCATTCATCTCCAGCAACCCCAACGCCACCACAATTTGTATTTTTTACAAAAGAAAAGATGGCACATCACCATATGGCCCCCACTGCGAAAAAACATAATAAAAAGGTTTGTAAAGAAATAAACTAATTTTAGTTCTTTGCATGCTGTTTCATTTTTATTGACTTCACTCTAAAGCTTACTCGCCGTAACTCAAAATTCAACATAGCAACGTTCCTAACTTGAAAAACCAAAACTTGTAAGTTGGGGCACTCGACTAAGCCTCACTGCAGGTCCTGAACCGCTTTTGCACATGATGACAGTCCTGTTAGGAGTTTGCATCCGTGTGAGCTTCAGCAGCAGGCAGTCAATTAACTGAACTGTAATTCAGACTTTACAAGACAGTAACAGCTCCAGTCGCCAAATAGTATTGTGTCCACATCAAACTATTCACCTTTTTTTTTTTAAAGCTTCATTGCAGAAATGAAGATGTTGAGGTTCTCGCTCGGAGTGACCAGGTTGGATAGGATTAGAAATGAGCTCATTCGAGGGACGGCCAAAGCTGGATGTTTTGGAGACAAGATTCGAGAGAGCAGACTTCGATGGTTTGGACATGTTCAGAGGCGAGAGAGTGAGTATATTGGTAGAAGGATGCTGAGGATGGAGCTCCCAGGCAAAAGAGCGAGAGGAAGACCAAAGAGAAGGTTTATGGATGTGGTGAGGGAAGACATGAGGGCAGTTGGGGTTAGAGAGGAAGATGCAGGATAGGCTAAGATGGCAAAAGATGACACGCTGTGGCGACCCCTAACGGGACAAGCCGAAAGGAAAAGAAGAAGAAGAAGAAGAATTGCTCTTACATGCTTTTAAAATATTTAAAACACATAAAAATGCACTAAATACACAGTAATGTAAACCCCAGGAACTTGTTTGGTAAAATGTGAGTCTTTAAGGGGCAGAATCTGGTTTGGTGGAATGTTTGCCTGGGAGTTTTTCCTCATTGTGTTTTTTGAAGCGCTTTTATATAAAGCTGATTTGAATTTATTTTACGGCTGAAAAGTGCATCAGTGGCCACGGCGCTCCTTTCCCCCAAGTAAATAACATTACATACATCACAGTAATAAATGTGGTATCTTGACTTACGAGTTTAAATAGTTCCCCGATCATGCTTGGAACTCCTAGTGAAGATAAGCAGTACAGAAAATGGATGGATTAAATTAATTTTCTAGGTTAAAATTAATTGCAATGTCATTTAAATGACACAAAAAGACAAAACGTTTTTAGTAAAAAAAAATAGCACAATACAAGAGAATGCAAAAAAAGTAGAATTCATGTGTGCACTGTCCCATTTTCCTGTTGGATGTGTCCCTAAAGGGCGTGGCCTGGAGAGTGATGTCAGTTGGCAGGTTAATGTGCATCTGGCTGCGAGTTGCAGCCTACAACAGCTCCTCGGGGAGCATTCTCATTTTGCATTTGTGCGTTTGTTTGTTCTGTTCAATAAACAGCAGAAAGTGCATCAGCGGGGGTGCCTCCTACTTTCAATTTGTTGTCAACGGCTCTGATAAGAAGACTTTTAAAGAACGTCTTAGTCCATGACAGTAACGAGCAGGCCAAATTGGAGACTAGACTGACATCTGCTATTTTGAACAAAGGCGAGTTCAAAGGCCTGAACCGAAGCCACAAAACGGCCAACTGGTTGCTGCTTCTGGCGTAGCCGGGCACTCACACACACACAAACACGCACATCCTCCTCTCATGTGAGCCCCTCCCAGTATAAACTCTGCAAGGAGGAGTTTCCCAGTCGGAGGGCTGAGCTAACAGTAGCCTTCTCATGCACACTGTCGCCGCTCAGCACTTTTCCAGCTGAGTGCGAAACCGTCGCCAGCGACACCTTCAACATGACCCCCATCACTTCACATCAATTCTCAGCCGCTCCCTCCCTAACCCCCCGTTGTATAAACACCAACTTGTTCTTACTTGGTTACCCTGTATATAAAACGTGGGAATACTCAAGTCATCAGTCCTGTTGTTTACGAGCCAGAGGGCTTGGTGGGACTTTTGCTGTGAGAGGGGTGAAGAGAGGACGAAATTGTGGAGCCAAGCACTTGTTCACGGTGTGAGAACATCGTGTGACATCATTACTTTCCCAACAGTGGAAGAAAAAAAAAAAAAAAGCAAAGAAAGCAGTTTCTGTTTAGAACTGGTTTCTGAAATGAACATTTAACTGTCTTTATCTGAGAAAAAAGTAGTGATCTATTGAATAAGTTCCATAGCAACTCCATTTTTTTATACCATTGCAAGATATTTTCCCCAATCAAAAACATATCCTTTAAGATCGTTAGCCTAACGGAATAAATGGCTGTCATTTTTTACTTACTATAAAAATATCAATTAAAAAAAATACCAATGTCCTCACTAAAAAGTGTGTTTTCACTTTTTGTCCATGCAGATTTTCAGGGATCCAGGTTGTAGTAATGAAGCAAAGATTTAATCGAAGGAACTGGACTCGTTTCTGGAATTTTTTCTTTGTTTGTTTTCCAAAAACTTTAAAAAATTGACCGAGCCAATTATTCTATGATGCTAAAAATCGATAGATCCCTTCTGAAAAGTGATCCTTACCCTTCTGGGTACATTCATATAGCGGCTGAAATAACCATTTTTCTGACACTTAATTTGTAGTTATGGATTACTTGTGGGGGTAAGGAGGGGGGGGGGTTGACACAGTGGTTCAGCTGTAAAGCGTTGGCCTCACAGTTCTGAGGTCCAGGGTTCAATCCCGGCCCCACCTGTGTGGGGTTTGCATGTTCTCCCCGTGCTTGCGTGGGTTTTCTTCGGGCGCTCCGGTTTCCTCCCACGTCCCAAAAACATGCAAAATTAATTGGACACTCTAAATTGTCCCTAGGTGTGATTGTGAGTCCGGCTGTTTGTCTCTATGTGTCCTCTGATTGGCTGGCAACAAGTTCAGAGTGTACCCCACCTCCTGCCCGTTGACACCTGGGATAGGCTCCAGCACTCTTATGAGGATAAGCGGCTAAGAAAATGGATGGATGGATGGTTTACTTGGGTTGTTCTGAATGTCTGATGAAATTTTCAGTTTAACAACAGCTTTGCAGTAGAGTCGGTGAGAAAAACGGTTATGTTAAATACTTATTACAGCCCCTGCAATATTTTTTTTTTTGCTAATTTGATGTACAGATGACAAGACAGTCAAAATGATTCCTACAGACCTGCAAAAATGACTGAAATTTCTGTCATTTGCATGCAGGGCTACGAGTTGGCAACATAACTTTGATAAGAAGCAATTCGGGCTGCAGCTATGGAACATTTTTTTAATCAATTATCCTACCAATTACAGGCATGAGGATTTCGGCAAGTATGGTAACCGATCTTTCGGTTCCGTTGATTTTTGTCCTGGGAAACGTTGGGAAACGATTTTTTTGGTTCCCATTGATAATGCTCATAGGAACCGGTTTTTATATTTATGTACTTCAGAATAAGGCCTTAGCAGGCATGAGCATTTTGTTTTTTACCCTTAGCAACCGGCATGTTTGACTAGCGTTTGAGTGACCCGGATATGAATAACTCGACCTTGCGCATGCGTAGCGCAGAAGCAGAAACCGGTGCTGTTTGTAAACCACACTGACAAAGGTGGGCGTTTTAATCATTAAAATAAAGGGGTTCATGTGGGTTTGTTTTATACAGATTGTTGTATTTCGTTGAGAACTTGTTTTACATTCCACACATGGGTGAATTTTATTAAAAGTAAGCCCTGAGATCTGGGAAACGCACTTTCGGTTCAGTGTTTTCTCAGGCTGGGTAACGACACGGTAACGGAACGATCGTTTCCGTGAAATGCTCATGCCTGCAATTATGCCAATGATTATTCAGATGAATAAATTATTTTGCATGATTAAACAACTAAATCTCCATGTGAGTGGCAAATATTAATGTTGTCTACTTGGGTTACCATCCTGGCGTTACACACTATTTGAGTGTGGGGCTTACAAAGATGGGGCAGCGCCTGGTGAATGACGAGGGAAACGGCTAATGAGAATGTAGAGTTGACTGTTGTTCACCTGCATTTGTTAATTTTTTAAGCGTGAAATGACATCACAGTTTGAAATTTCTCTTTCAACTGCAACATATTTCAACACGGAGTTGGCTAGTGCGCGAGTCTGCAGCAATATTAGTCTGTGTGGAAAAATGATTACTACAAAGCGTAGAGGTAGAGATTTTGCAAATCGTGAATTACCTGTAGGCAATGATAACTTTTTATTGGTTTGTAGGTCACAAAATATTCCTATAAAATGGTCTATTGTGCAAAAAAAGTTGGGCATTTTAAGATTCAATTGGGGCATGTGTGTAGTGTTTGCTTTTAGATTTTTTTTTTTTTTTTTTACAAAAGAATACAAATAGTATAATATAGTTCTAATAAATCAATCCTGCACATAAAGTAAGCAGATTCACATTCAAAATTTTATGTGACAATGTTATACTGTCACTTAAAATTCCCTGTAAAGCTAGATGATTCTGCAGATGAGATGTTGAGTTTTCAGTTCTATTTTCTTTATTTTGACAAGCAGTATCCCAAAGGAACCAATTGTGTTTAGCCTCAGTGGTCCCACCGTGGAGGCAAAGTGTTATCAGCTTCACGCAAAGTGAAAGGTCAGCTGAAGCAAGCAGAAAAATAGCCGTGACATGCGTTGGGTGCGAGTACCATGAAGGGAGCCAGAGCAGCAGCACCACCCAGCAACAGCAGGTATGGCTGCAGAGATAAGTGAAGCTGACACGACCCCACCCACACCGCATATTTAGAACAAAAGGAAATTCTGGGAAACGCAATGTTCTCTCATGCCAGCCTGCGAGAATGCTTCTGGGCGATCAGCTGAGAGGTCTCCATTATTCCTTAGAAAGGAGATTTCCTAGAAAGGGGTGGGTGTGCAAAGGTTACTGGAAACTTGGTTAAACATGCACTAGTGCAAATACCACATCTTTGTTATTGCTGCATCGGTGCAAAGAATTCCAGCGAAACGTCAACGCTCATAAAGCGGCCTCTTCCAAAAGAGCAGAACAGCACGAGCATGCACCGTCTACTTGAGGCTCAAAATGACAATAAATACATTTTTAAAAGTGCAAGTTTAACGTCACCGTCATGTGGAAACTGTCTAGACAGAAGACGAGACAAGACTCATTACTAAACCCTCGATGTATGCGCTACTTCTTGTGGCTCACTTCAACTGTACCACGACTTGCTGTCTTGTAAAGTAATCCGTCGCGATTCGTGGGGGATAGTGAGCAAGCCCTGCAGCCAATAGTCCAAAGCCATGAACTCATCTGCTTTTTTTTGGGTTTTTTTATAATTGCCTTTACAGTAGTGCCTTGACACAAGTGACCTGAAAAAATTTTGAAAATGACATTTTTAAATTTGGAATGTTTTTATTCTCTGTGAAAAATGACTAAATATTACTGTAAGTTACTGAGTCACTTATAGTTGCTCCCATTTGATTTACAAAGCTTGTCTCTCAGGAGTGATGGATCACTTCAAACTAGTTCCTTAAAACCAAATAGTGTATCACATTCCCATTTAGAAAACGACAGGGTGGCCGACTAATTCTGTTATTACAAAAACTTGTTTTTACAAAGTCAAATCAAGAACACTTTTGCAGCTCCAAAAACAAAGAGACGTGTCAAGTCAGATAAAGTAAGCACAACGGCGAGATAGTAAAGCAAAGGGAGCTAATCAGTGTCCTCCAAGACGCTGATGTTGGGAACAGGACCACGAACAAGACTGACTGCTCATGCAGTGGAACATGACTGACAAGGAGCATGTGTGTCAGGGACTGCCTGACATCATGACAGATAACTGTGATAGCACGAGGGCACGGGAAACTTCCTGGCTCGCGAGGGTTAAATGGAGTCCACCATTCACAGATGGTCAAATCTGGACGTGCTATAATTACCGCCCACAGACATGACAATACACGGTTTAATCTAGGTAACCCGTTGAGGCTAGATTTTGCACAACGGTGGTGCACCGGCACAATATGTCCAACGATCACATCTGCAGATAAATAATGGGTGCGTGTTTACATATTTCCACACAAATGGTTATTTTAAAGAAGAAAAAGTTTTCTATGCTATTTTACCCATTTATTGGTTGGGATAAATAATGTATATGCCTGTGAGCATTGTTCTTTTTTCTGTCTGCATGTGTTGCTGCACCATGTATTCAAATATTTGTTCTTTCGGAGCATTATAACACTGCCACCAAAACGTTATCCATCTGTCCATCTATGGCAGTCCGCATTATGTGTTTGCATTAAGATAGCGGAAAAAAAAATACATCTTTGTTTAAAATTAGTTTTTTATGTTCAGCTTGACAGTAAACTTTAATTGGGAATGCAACTACACAGATTGAACCCTTTATTTTGAAAATTTGGCTCACTGTGCCAGGCTGTTGCTTGATTTGCCATGAGCCGAGTTAAGTTCACATCTGAAAAATCCGCCAAATGACGGCTCGCAAAACACGTCACCCATATCGCAAGGCACCAATGTATTCCGGATATACAGTATATGATTGATCTAGGTTCTGATTAAATATATTGGGCCCTGCTGTAATGCACATTGCCTCCACCTACAGGATTGAGGTCCTTGCCCTGCACGATAATTGAGTGGAACAAACCGGATTATTTGGCCTTGGCAAAATTCTGCACACTAGTTATCCACAACAGTCGTTCCAGGTGTTTGTGTTTTAATGTAAATGACAAGAACATTCTTAAGACTATGGGATTATTGGACAAACTTCTGTCCTGGAAATGGATTTTCATGTAGACTGAGAAAAAGCCCTGTACTTGTGGACATACAGTTACTGCAGCTGCCCTTAGACAAGCAGTGATCCGGGTATTAAAATGTAGCTCCTGAACTGCTGAGTGGGACATTGCAAGCTAGCAGGGTCAGGCATGCTGGAGGCTATTGTTGAATTTGCAAATGATCAGTTGTATAATCCTAAATGGGGGGAATGTGATGGAAGAGAGTGAAGCAAAAAATGGAAGTGCGACAGTGGACCAGGGAATGGCCAAGAAAGCATACATAGGGCATTTTCAAGTAGCTAATTCTCAAGTAACTGGACCTCGACATAATGCGTATTGGAGAAATTGGACTGTCGGCACTAAACAACATGTCCAATTATAGTTTCAATTCGTCACTTAAAATTTCACTGAGAATCTCTGTAGTTCCAGAATCGTCCGCTGTTGTTTACCAGCGCGATGGTGCAAACAGGCAGAGAATGGGACTGACGTATTTTTGGGGCACAGATATACAGTACAATATGACAAGATTCTATTCCAAAAGCGTGCCTATGTAGCAGCCATCTTAAATGTGTTGTACTGACGTGGCGGCCATTTGATGATGCTGATACAGTATCTATTTTCTATTGTACATGGAGGAGAGTGACTTTGGCTGCGGTGTTCACTCTGATATGTACAAAACACAAATCGAGTCTGGAACACGCTATTTTTGGTACAGTAACATTTCTGTGTCAACCCATTTGTCTTTGGCAACAGATTTGGAACTAGGGAACACACTAATTGCCTGAGACTGATGAAAGCATCTCACCTACCATGGTAATGTATGCCAACGTCACCACGACCAAGTACACTGGCGCGATAAGTATGGATGAAATGTGAAACTTTAAAGCGTTTAATCTTTCTTAAAATAATTATTTACAATTAATTTTACTAATTTTGCTCTCGTCTGATCAGATGTACATTTGCTCAGGATTTGTCTTGTGAGCGTGAACGTAGGCCGTGGCGGTGGAATGAACTACTCACTACTGTCCTTGTGATAACAGTATCTGCTAATTCCAGGTCTTTTTGAAGCCCTTTGCAGGTGGTCCTTGGCTCACATTTTAAATACTTACTTCAGCAGCCTGTATATTTTTTAAATTATCCATTATTTATTCTTCAGAATTGTTTTGCACTGAAAACTTACATAGTTTGATCAAATGTAGTACAATAAAATGAAAGAATTTCGCCCAAAAAGCACTAATTGTGATCAAAAGATTGATTAAAATAGTTTTGATAAATATTTAGGCTATGATTCTGCACACAGCCTGTGAGTTCTGCTGTATAATCTGTCTACATGTGTTGCTCAACCATTTGTGTTCAAATATGTTGCTTAGGGAGTTAAAACCCCTGCAAAATAGTTGCTAATATATCATGTTGGTAAAATTAAAAATTTTTGCTAAAAAAAAAAAAAAAAAAAAAAAAAAAAAACAATCTGAACACCAGCTCATATCTCAAACAACTCGAAGAAATTATCTTAAGGGACCACCGGAGTAAGCAAGCAAAAAAAAAAAAAAATTACATCGGTGGGATATTTTTTTTTTCCCCTTGCATTCCTTGCATGGGAGGGGCCATCTGTAGTCAGCCATGTCTTTGTTGACGCTCGGTAAGTATTTAGGCACCTCTCTTTATGCACAAGACGCCAGGAGCCTGACACAGGCGGCAGACAGGGCGGTGAGCGCCTCAATGATATCATTAGCAGTTGGCTATTTTTGGTGCACGCGCTAACAGGTCGTCTATGTTGTTGCTGGCTACTATACAGGCGCTTTCAGCCTAAAATGTCAGCAACTAGTCACCCGTATGTGTGCCAGCTGGGTATCATCCAAATGATCAAGGTCCCTGTAGTTTCCACCGAGGTGCCTAGGAGCCTCTGGTTCCCCAGTAATAGGCCATTATCAAGTCCAGAGCAGCCCAAAACAAACACAGGCATGTGGCAGATAAAACCCTTTGGACGTCACTGCAGACGCACAGTGACATGCAGCAGACAAAGACAACCAAGGCGGAGAAGGTGCCGGGCAGCAGTCTGTGCTCTGCCCTCGGCAAACAAATACATTGATTGCCCATAAAATTGCAGTCCATCATTTGCCGACCTATTGTATTGTCGATGTTGAAATTTTGAGTTGTACACATTCAGTGAAGTATAGCCACAACATGCCAGGTAACTAAGGGCAATTAAGAAGAGGCAGATAAATACTTTAAACTCCAGTAATAGTCGTCGTTCCAACACTGCAGAAAGAATACACAGTATGCTTATGAACTAAAGTCCTCACACCTTTTGGCCCTGTCTATTGTTTGAATATACAATGTACTGTACAGCTTTTGCTTTTTCTGTCAGTTTGTTTCCGTGTACCTTGCAGTGACAAACATCTTGAAGTAAATGAACTGGCTCTTTTTGGAGAACCGCACAAGCGAGAAACTGAAAACAGGTACTAAAGAATGCTTCCCCGCAATAATCAGGGGTTCACTGGAGTACTGTCCAAAAACTGAGTGGCATTTGCTGCAAAGGACTGAATAGTGAGGCATTGTAAAAGGCTGCAACTGGGGAGAGATAAGAGTTTACGTCTCTGAGTGCATGTGTGTATGTGTGAGCTGCGAGTTGTGCAGCTGTGTGTATGTTGCATTTGGTCCTAAGCCAAGATTCAGCGGCCGGCAACAGGAGCACCATAAAACTTAAAGCTATTGTGTGTAGTATGCCTTTCGCCTCAACTGCCCCTTGCCTCTGAAAGCTACTATTCATGACAAGGGCAGAGGGACACTACACAATGGATCTCAATTCTGCCCTGCCTATGTGGGACAATAAACAAACGAATTCAGTCTTTCCAGTCTCCACCCACACGAGTGGCTGTATGTACGCACGTTACGAACGCTGCATGCCAGGCAAGGTGGAGCTGACAAGGGCAAAGGTTGACCGTGTTGTTCATAGGCCATCAAACTGTCTCACTTCCCAGCTGGGTATGAGGTAGGGAGGGTGAAACAACAACTGGGTACATGGATGAAATAATTGATAACAGCTTTAGACGTCACACAGCTCATTAGAGAGCTAAGTGGTTATAAAAGGCTGACTGTCGAGAAAAAGGTTAAATTATTAGTCACACTGGTTGCTAAATGATTGGAAAATTATGTCTTTAAGAGTGATTGGGTATAACTCCCATTTGCATATCTGTGCATTGTATCATTTTACAATGATACATATTTTAGTAGCGTCATAATTATTTAGTTAATTTTTTTGCCCTACAGGGCTGCAGAGGCACCAAATTTCTGATAAGTGCTTAACACAGCGACTGCCATGTAAACAGGTTCCAAACATTCCCATCTTTTAAAGCCAGACCCACACAGAGCTGTAGAAGTAATTATCCCATTAATATCTCTGCCTTATTTCTGCACAAATTCAGTTTTGTTGTCACTTATTTTTGTTGTATTTTCCTACAAAACTTTTGATGCTAAAACATTTTTTTAAATATCTATACATTCATCCCTTTTCTGAGCCGCTTATCCTCACAAGGGTTGCAGGAGCGCCGAAGCCTATCCCAGCTATCTTCGGGCAGGAAGGGGGATACAGCCTGAACTGGTTGCCCGCCAATCACAAAGCACATTGAAACAGCCATTCACACTCACAATCATACCAAATGGCAATTTAGAGTCTCCAATTAATGCATGTTTTTGGACTGTGTGAGGAAACTGGAGTGCCCGGAGAAAACGCACAGAGGCACGGGGACAACATGTGAACTCCAGACAGGTGGGGCTGGGGTTTGAACCCCAGGTCCTCTAAACTGTGAGGCAGACGCTCTAACCAGTCGCACCACCGTGCTTCTACCAGCTAATCGATGGTGCGTATTATACATGGGGACAAGATAATACTTGATTTTGGGGACCAATTATGTGGCTGAGTATTACACTCGAAAGTATATGATATACAGGAAATTACTGAAATTGTTAAATTGATTGCTTATTATCTTTACAATAAACAGTTTACGATTTGAAGCAGTGCCAATGTGGAAAAAGACACGCCCACAGTGAAATCAAAAGCATCTGAGCAGACCAAGGACAAAGAAAAAAAATCCAGGTTACATGATTTCTTGACAAAGAGCCAACACAAATCAGAGCATTCTGGATCATGAGATCTTCCTAGAAGCTGCGCAAAATCAAGTAACTCCATCATTAGGGTGTCACCTTATTGTGGTGGAGAGGTGTGTGTCCCGGAGATCCAAGAAGTTAAGTTGTCTAGGCTTTTATGCCCCTGGCAAGGTTGCCTCGGGCAAACAGGTCCTGAGGGAGGGACCAGACAAAGCATGGCTAAATGAGGTTTCTCCATAGGGTGACTGGACTTTCCCTTATAGATAGGGTGAGAAGCTTGGTCAGAAGCTGGGAGGGGCTCAGAGTAGAGTCGCTTCTCCTCCACATTGAGAGGAGCCTGATGAGGCCGCTTGGGATCTGATTAGGATGTCTCCTTGACGCATCTCTGCTAAGGTGTTCCACGCATGTCCAACCGGGATGAGACCTCGGGGACGATCTAGGAAACACCGGAGAGATGATGTCTCCCAGCTGGCATTTTTGTACTAAAAAAAAACTACCACAATTCCACATGTAATGTAATGATACAACACATTTTTTGCATTAGTAATTGCGCTCAGTTTGGCAGATAAACATTTCTCTCTGCGTCAAGATGTGCAGTCACTTCATTAAAATACGTTCAGTATTTGTGCAAAGAAAGACGGACACTTAGTGTACTTTTTTGAGCCCCTAAACCGAAACAACAACACTTCAGCAAGCGCAGCGGGGACAACAGCCTAAGGAGCTATGGAAGGCAAAGATTTTACTAGACAGTTTATAATCTATACCACAATATAACGGCATGAAAAAAATTACATAATCATTTCATTTAACAATGTCCACTCCCAAATATTTATTAGAATTAACAAAAAGACAATTTGAAGTTTCATCCACGATTGCACTGCTTCTACATGAGTTTTATGTTTTTCTCCGTAGCATTGTTTTGGTATCAATGTAATTTATGTAAGTATAAACGTCGGAATTTTTTAGTATCGTGACAACGCTATTTGTGTATAATAACTTTATTTATGTCATACACACGACAGTACCTGTCTGACTAGTTTACCTGCTGATACCAGCTACCCATGAAATCCAAATAGAGCATGACAAAGTGACTTTTTGAAAAGACAAGAATTCGGATTGATGCTACACTTGAATCTCCAGTTTCACAAGACATTGGTCAGGATTTTGTCTCATTAAACCACGGGACATTTGAAAAAGTGCTCAGCCTGTCCAAGGGAAATTTATTTGCCTACAAAGTGCCAGCCTTTGCCCTCGCAGATCAGAGTTCAATGGGTTCACCGGGACAGTGTGGATTTCCCTTTCTTCCATGAATTTGAGCACTTCGACTACTTGTGCACTTTTGATAAGGGCTGCAAATGTATAGAGATCACAGTGCAGATGACCTCAGATAACTGAAACCTTAAACTTAAGAAGGGGTGGGGGAGGGGCTTTCTGAGTCATAAACTACAGTTAAACACATCAAATATATCTTGAACAATAGTGCTGAACACTTCAAGAGTGTTCTGTGATTTGACAGAATAGTCGGTCTTGCTTTTCACACACAATATGGGAAACAAACACACCAAATACCACACCAGCATTCATCATTCCTACATACACACCCCCCAAAAAAATAGAGCGAGATAACCAAAATTGTCACTGAGTTTTTATCTCTGTGTAGCTAAGTCCAGTTTATCTTAAGACAGGAAGGGACACTTCGGAAGCAGGACCAGAACGACATGCGCGTGCTTTGAAGACAGGATGCTGCGCGTGACTACTAGCTGATGCCTAATCGCACAAGATATCCTGATACATGCATACCGATGGAGTCAAACACAGACATGGACAAATATTACACTTGTTCCCACATTTGGGTGATGACTTTTCTTCATCCTAAATTTACTATACTTGCGTTTCAAGATCCAGATAATGGCTATTATGATGTTGACAATTGAGACGGACGGCAAAAGAAAAGAAAAATAAAACAAAGACAAAACACCAATTAGTGAATTTGTGAGTAAAAGAGCATTTCAAAACCATAACAAAAAGACATTTGCAGAAAACAAGGAGCTGTCAAGAATGAGTTCATTTGCAAGCATTGAAACTGCAAATCCAAACTTGTGACATTACAAATTGGTAAGAATGCGGCTCGGGAAAGCACGAGACTAATGTAACGTGAGCCCAATTTTTCCACCTGTTTTGACTCAACGCATCAAGAGGTGCATGCTCGCACAAATAATGTTATCAATCAGGAGGGGATGCACTAATGGCCTCTCCTCCCTCTTCATCATCTAACACTTTCAAAGACATGTCGGGGGCAGGAAAGACGTTCTGTGGGTCACACTGAGGCCACTTCCTGTGCAGTCCCCCCCAACCATCCCTTGAAAGAGTTAATCCGTCTTCTCCTCCTCCTTTCACTTCCTTTTTCCTCAATGCTGTCACCAATTCTCAGTGCAAATAATTGTCAGCGCCAAGGTCACAAAGTCCACTTGCTGCATTCAGGCAAGAATTTTTGTGTATTTCCATGCTGGCACAGGTAAAACACATTGCACAAGTGTGTTATCATTGCAGCACACGCCCATGCCAAAGCAACTATGTTAGGGAGAGACTACATGCAATACAAGGCAAATGTGGCAGCTATACTGATAAGGACGTTCGTTACCTTAAGAAAGCGCAATAAAGCTGCACACATACAAAATATAGAAAAAAAGTTTAGAAGTTGTGCACAAATGATAAATACTTCGTTACTATACCTCATTAGATTTTTCAGGTATCTGAACTTGAGTATCACAATTTTCTTCTGTTGTGCAGTTATTAAAACGAGTATTACAGTATATGGATTAAATTCTTGTATTCCGATACCACTGCATCCCGTCTTTTACGATTACGGGACTTTATCTTCAAACGCAACCGGATACGCTTGTTACCTGGCGATGACAACAACAATGGGGAGCGTTGCGTCGATTAAAAGAACAAAATTGAGCCAAAATGAGTAGTGGTGTTCAGCAGTGCTGAGGCGAGGACTTTTATTCAAGGCTTGTTGGATGTATGTCTGCCTATTTTTAATACAATATGGCTCGCAACAAAATGCTACGTAGCCTAGAAAGCTACTGCTAGCTCTAACAGTTGTACGTAAAAACGTCGCCATTCTATTGAATAATTTGGTAAAGCTTCAGTGTGTGTGAAGTAATTTAATCATCCATCCAAATTCCAAGCCGCTTATCCTTACAAGGGTCATGGGAGAGCCGGAACCCATCCCAGCTAGCTTCAAGCGAAAGGTGGACTACATCTTGAACTGGTCGTTATTCAGATATTAAAAACAACACTGAGCGGGAATTGATCCCACGCTGCCCGCACCATAGTGTCTGGCGTGTGTACCACTACAGAATCCATGACTCCTGTGACTTAATCACAACAAAGTACCGTAATTTCTCAAAAATAATGCGCAAAATTTTCCAAAAATATTTTCAAAAAGTTAATAGAGCGCATTATATTTAGGCATGGATGAAAAATAAAAAATACAATCACGTTGTATAGTTGTATACAGGTACATATTGTGGTTAAAAAAAGTATATATATACATTTTGATATGATATTTGATGTATCATATGACACATTTATGTTTTTCACAGTAATGTGTCCCCCCAACCTGAACTCTATGACCTCCTCGGGGAGCTTGCATTTTACGATCGTTAGCGTAGCATGTTTGTTGCTACTGCACCAAAGATTAGAAACAACTGCCCGTGAGTTCATTTTAACTTAAACCAAGACAAAAAATGTCGACTACAATGTCTAGTTGTGGAAAGCTAACAAAATATACAGATAATTCCCAATATTTTGAGCAGATGGGTAGTAGCAAATTGGTGGTGTGCATTGTACATTGGTAGAAGGGCTTTCCTGATTTTTTATAGGTCAACTTTGGGGGTGCGCATTATACTCGATAAATTATGGTAATTTATTTAAAGTAGATTAGCACCCATTATTTCTGTCACCTGGTAATGTTATCTTGAATATATGGCCTGACTAGAGAATACTTTGGAAGATACTCAGTACACAGTAAATGTCCAGTAAACGAACAAGTTATTCAAATCGACACAAAAAATAGGTTGTGCCAAAAGGTCACATTTAAAAGTACAAGCTATCTTTGTGACTGTGTATACAGAGAAATGTTTCTATGCATTGAGTCAGCATAAAATGTTTTTTGCAAAACCTCCAGCTGATTGTTCATTTGCAAAAAAAAAAGAAAAAAAAAGTGCCCACAATCAGATAAGTGTTAAGACGCCCAAACAAAAACAAGGAACTTTTTCTCCTTAGGTTCAAGAGGTAACATGTACAAGGAGTCACTGTATAAGGGACATTTATATTTAAAATATAGGGAGGAGCTTGTTCCATAGTGCACCGCACAAGAATAAATGACTTAACTAAATGAGCAAGGAACAAAGCTGAAGAGCTCTTTCACTATCAGAGACCCCCCTCAAGTTAACATGGATATTGGACTTCAAAAGTCGTCAATGGGAGTGAATGAATTTTAAATGTGGAGGCGAATAAATGAGACACCTGACCGAGAGGGACTGAGGCTGCGCACAAGAAAACAAGCTGCGACTGTGCACGGCTTGGACACCTGCTCACATAAAGACATAGTGTGGCGCAGAACAAAACCTTTGGGGGCCCAGCTGATGCACAATCAGAAAGCCCATACCACACATCTACTAAGGGTGCCCTTTAGGGTCACAATGAGGCTGCAGTCTAAAAAGCATCTACTGGCCTCTGTGTGGGACACAAGCTTACTTCCCCATTAGCTCAAACATTCTACACAAATGTATAATCCATCAAAATGACAACTTTTCCCCGAGGCCATACAGTACGCTAAAAGAACTTCTGCGTTGAACCAGGACTTCGTGAAAGTGGCATCCTATTCTTTTCCTTTTTATAACCTGTCTGACAGGAAACTGGGTTACGCTAGGGAGACTCTCCAAGTCCAAAAGGATGTGACCATATTTGGGCAAGTACAGTGGTGTGTGAGTGTGTGTGTATGTACATGTATGAGGAAACAACGCCAAGTTCAAAGAGAAGACTCTTCCTGTGAGTAGGAGTGCTTCAAACACTGCCATACTCCACAAGGCATGACTGGTGTTAAATATTTCAACTCTTGGCTGCAATCTGGAGAAACCGGGAAGTCATTAATGTGGGGCATAGGTGCAATCTTTCCGACATGTGACAATGACTCCATGATTTTTTGAATTTGTATGTTACACAGGTATTACTTGAACTCCTCTGTGAATAATTCATTGTGGTACTTTGACAAACAAGCGCACCAGCTTGTGATTTTGTTAATTTTTTTTACAGTACAAACACACAAAAATAAAATTAGCCATTTTGTGTACTTTTATAGCTTGCGGTGGTCTCAAGAAGTAATATTATATTTCATCTTACTTGATTTTGTAGCGGGCGGCACAGTGGGGCAGCTGGAAAGCGTTGGCCTCACAGTTCTGATGTCCCGCCTGTGTGTAGTTTACATGTTCTCCCCGTGCCTGCGTGGGTTTTCTCCAGGCACTCCGGTGTCCTCCCACATCCCAAAAAAATGCAACATTAATTGGACACTCGAAATTGCCCCGAGGTGTGATTGTGAGTGCAGCTGTTTGTCGTGATGTGCCCTGCAATTGTCAACGAGTTCAGGGTGTACCCCGCCTCCTGCCCGTTGACAGCTGGGATAGGCTCCAGCACTCCCACAACCCTCGTGAGGATAAGCAGCAAAGAAATTGGATGGATGCATGGTTTTGTAGCTACCACATAGGTAACTTGACAGACCTCCTAGTGTGCAAACAGAAACAGCAAATAACTGAAATACCTTGTGCTACAGGTTGGATTTAAAAAGGGGAAATCCAGTGCTTTGCATGAACAGTGTATCGAATAGGTCATGTGACATGTACCCTATGTTGAGAATGTGATGTTAAATCCTCTCTCATTTAATAGCGTTTTGAGAAGATTTTTATCAACAATTATGAATTTTCATGGGCGCTGCCATTTTCGAGTCACATGACCTATGTGGGCAGATGTGACGTGTACCATGCTGCAACAAAGGGTCAATTAAATGGGACACCTTTGTGCCCAGCGCCAATTTCTCGTATTTATCCTCACCTGATGAAGAAATAGCAGTAACGATTGATCGGGAAGACGGAGGAATACCTCCATAAAGATTTATCCATACAGTCAATAAAAATCTTCTCAAAACACTATTAAATGAGAGAGCATTTAACATCACATTGTCAAAATAGGGTACATATTACATGACCTATAGGATACACCGTTTATGCAAAGCACTGGATTTCCCCTATAAGTAATACAGTATATGTGTCGAGACTTACAAAAGCTTGCAGTTGGGTGTTAAAATGTCAGTAATTACAAGTTGTTGCCCTAAAAAGAGCGATATTTGAGCAGAACTAACACCATGCACAAGAAATGTTTGTTTTTGAAAAATATTTGTTTGAAATAAAATACATTTTGATCACAAGTGCAAGGAGTAATGGAATTAGCAAGTGCCAGTACTTTGTATTGTAGTCGTACTTGGTAAAAAATAAAAATAAAAATAAAAAATTAAATAAGTGAAATTGGTGCATTCCTCCAGTTGAACTTTATATAACGCATTTTTTTCATTATCTTTAAATGTTTTATCAAAAATAGTGCCGTTTTATTTCATTAAAAACATGATACTGGAATGGATTGATGGCATTTTAATACTTTCAATGTGGAATATTTGATTTGGAATCTTGAGTAAATTGAGTTACAAGCTTGGTTACGGAACAAGTCCAACTCAAAAGTCAAGGAAATTTGAAAATGCCTAATGTTATGCCTTGTATCGTCTTGCAGGAAGCAACACATTTTGATGAATCCAAAGACGGGATCTATATTAAAGGCTCTACAGTGCATGTGCAAGTTTCTACAGTGTCATTCCAGTAAATAATCTAGACAACAACGTGACATGCATGGGCACAAACACAGAATCTAAGCCGCCAAGCAGGATGAATAATTGAAAAGTGACTCATTTGTCAGGTGCAACATACACACATTTTTAAAAAAAAAAAAAAAAAAAAAAAAAAAAAAACGACTGCAAGAAAGTCCTGTTTGGTTGTTTTTCTTCTCACACACAACTGCTGCAGACAATAGAATCAAAGTATAATGGGTAGTTTTAGTGGGAGCTTACAATATGGTGGGCCCACCTGGCAACGCCAGAGACAGATGGTGTAATTGTGAGTGTGTGAGAAAGGGTGTGGACTGCACGAGACAAAAAGACATTCGTTGGTGGAATTGGTACATTGTTGAGTATGGAGAAAACGCAATCGGACATTACCACCGTGTGGCCTCAAGAGGTTACTGCAGCTTGGGAATGTGTGAGGCTTCCTTCCATGATATAATCGACCCCCAAAGATAACAAAACATTTCGCACTGAGGGCTACAAAATACATAAAATAATGGAAGCAATAGGTGATGGTCCATATCATGTTGGGTTTATGAAACATACTAAAACAATTCAATAAGATATCGGTAAACGTGCTAAGAAATCAAACTGGACAAGCTTTCTCCAATAAGTGAGCTTTTGCAGCTAACTTTGGCCGACAGGTACTGGTTACGAGAGCACAAATAGAAAACCATTCACACACACACACGTTTACACCTATGGACAATTTAGAGTCTTCAAATAACTTACAAAAATGTTTTGGGAATGTGGGAGGAAGCAAACCCCACACAGGAAGGCCGGAGTTGGAGTCAAATCCCCAACCTCAGAACACTGAGGCAAATGTGGCAACCGCGAGAACACAGGGCCAACAAAATTATAAACACGATATACAAATACAGTATATTGATATCAGTGACAAGGAAAACGTTATTAGTATTAATATCGCAGGAGATATAAGGTTCTTAATTCCGCCCCACTAGTTTTTAACATTACATCTATATCATTGATTGAATTATTTTTCAAATGTTAAGTTTAAAAAGTATTGGAACAAATTATTATGAAACTAACTAAAATTACATCTATTTGAAATAAAAACACATGATACTGTGGAACATTCAATTTTCATAAAATATTTTTAATTTAAAAATGTGTGGGCTTTCTTTCAACTTCCCCTCCCCTGTTTGTTTAAACAGTTATTCTGACTTGACACATGATAAATGTGATTTGTGGGGTGGGGGCTGGAATATAGTTCAGCAATTAATGTCTCCACCTTGTGGCCATAATTTGGTAGACAAGAAACAACAGCCTGACAAAAGGGTTTTGACAAATATGGCTAAAAGTGGCACTGAAAACCCCATTTTTAATTTTTAAAAAGTGTGACAAATTTTCACAACACATTTTGACAGCTACAAAAACACTAAATACTGCAATACCTTCAAATATTAAAAATTTGTAAAATGTGTATTTTTAACAAAAAAAATGTGTCATAACATTTAATATTTATTATACTCATTGTGCTACCTCAGCGGCAAAGTCAATTTCAACTTTTTGTTTATTTTTTGTGTTGAAAAATTACCACACATGGAGCTGAAGATAGCATACGTAGACAAACAATGAGCGATTCAGAGTGAAAGGCACAGAAATGGTGGCAATTCCTTGCTCAACGAAACCTCAACAGTAGCTGGTAAAGAGATTAGCATTTCTTCAAAAACTTTCAAAAATGTTCCCATTTCTACGTTTTTGTCAATTGTACCTTTAGAACCATGACCTAGTCCAAACCCAAATCCTTACAGATGGGCTACACTGTCATCTGTTATGTGGACAATCCATCCATCCATCCTTCCAGAGTCCATCCCAGCTGTCAACAGGCAGAAGCTGAACTGGTTGCCAGCCAATCGAGACAAACAGCCGCACTGACAATCACACCTCTGGGCAGTTTAGAGTCTCCAAAGAATGCATGTTTTTGGGGAAGTGGGTGGAAACCGGAGTGCCTGAAGAAAACCCACGCAGGCACGGGGAGAACACGCAAACTCCACACAGAGAGGGCCGGGATTTAAGCCGGGGTCCTCAAAATTGTGAGGCCAACGCTTTCCAGGTGCGTCACTGTGCTACCTATGTGGACAATGCAGAACTTTATTAACAGAATATTGGCAGCATGCCATAAATGACTCCAAGGTCGGAATTTGGACATCCCTGATTCAGGATTTAGTGTGGGACGTTGCTTCATTTCTTATTACAATCAACATGGCTATTTGAATAAAAATTTTGACGAGACAGTCCAACAGCCACAAATTATATTTAAAAAACACAATTTTTTTCATGTTTTCTATTAGATAAACGAATTTCTTCAATTCCCTGACCATGGAGAAGAATTACACTTCAATCTACAATAGGAGATGAAGCTCAATTTGCTGGCTGTAGAAGACTTCACTATTACCAATACAGAGATGCCTTGATTTAGGATTTGAATTCATTCTGGGACCACAATTGTATCTCAAAATACTTATATCTAAAATTATCTTGCCACATTGAAATTAATGGATTGAATGACTTCTGTTTAAATTCCAGATTACTTCCTCTCCTATCACACTTCCCGACATCCCTACAATGGGCAATATAATTCAAATATACAGATGGAGTACCTCACAAAGGAGACAGCCACAACTGACTAAGATGCATTAATATTCCTTTTTTGAAGAGGAATAAATGTATGCTTGAGTATTGATATATTTTCCTGTCTACATGTGTTGCAGCACCATTTCTGTTCAAATACTGATCACTTAAAGGTTTGGAACACTGTTACACTAATTTGTTAGCCTGTCTATTGGCTTTGCTATTATGTGTTATTGTTAATCTACAATTCAATGATGTCAGTATACACACACGCACCTCATATCTCAAAAAAACTGGTGAAGCGGGTCCCTTGTAAGTTAAGGCACTCCTGTACTAAGATAGTTCATCCATCCATTTTCTTCGCTGCTTATCCTCATGAAGGTCACGGGGAGTTCTGGAGCCTATCCCAGCCGTCAACGGGCAGGAGGCAGGGTACACCCTGAACTGGTTTTCAGCCAATCACAGGGCACATGGAGACAGACAACGATCACAATCACACCTTTAGAGTGTCCAATTAATGTTGCATGTTTTTGGGATGTGGGAGGAAACCCACACAGGATTGAACCCAGGACCTCAGAACTATGAGGCCAACGCTTTACCAGCTGATCCACCATGCCGCCATGTAGGACAGTATAAATGTTAAATATATTACATGATGTGGAAAAAGAAAACATGTTAAAATGAAATGAAGACTATATGTACATGAGATCAATTGGTCCCAAAAATAATTATTTATTTAGGAAAAATAATGTATCTTTGCTTATTTACCAAGGCGCCACGATGAATGATGATTAGCACATCTGCCTCACAGTTCTGAGGAGCACTGTTCAAATCCCGGCCCTGCCTGTGTGGAATTTGCATGTTTCCCCCCAGTGCCTGAGTGGGTTTTCTCTGGGCACTCCGGTTTCCTCCCACATCCTTAAAACATGCATTAATTGAAGACTCTAAATTCACCCGTGGCTATGAATGCATGAGTACATTTTGTTATTTGTCTGTATGTGCCCTCCGATTGGCTGGTGACCAATTCACGGTGTACCCCACATTTCGGTCGAAGATAGCTGATATAGCTGATATAGATTCCAGCACACCTGTGACCCCAGTGAGGAGCGGAACGGAAGATGAATGAATTTTTATTTACCTATGCCAACAGAGAGGCAGACAAATAAAACAATCTTCCACTAGATGTCACCAGGTACATATTAATCTGTATATTCAACTTATGCCAGAAAAGGTAAATCCTAGAGTATGTAAATTGTTAAGTAAATTAAGACAAGACAGTCATTATTTCAGTACCAACAAATTTTCCATGAAATTGTAGTTGGTGCGTTGTGAGATTCTTCACATATTAAATACTGAACATGCCTTGGCTCAACAAAGGTTTGGGAAATGCTGTTAACGTCAACTCCAGTCTCCTTGATAGAAAACAGTCATCTTATTAGCAGAGAGGCTGCATAAGTGAGTATGACAGAACACGTAAACTACACAGGAAGGCCGGAGTCGAGATTGGAATCCCAAACGTCAGAACTGTGATGAAGCCATGCTAACCACTAGGGCACTGTCCCACCTCTATAAATAACCGTTAAACTGTTTAGCTTTCTTCTAAATCATTTACCCATTACTGTCCTGCTTGTCCGGAAGCACACACACACAGATGTACTGTGCCATGTTTCAATATTGATGCCTGATGAATCTTTGACATCTATTTAAAGGTTTAAAGGAATTTTTCACGTGTATGCAAAAGATGTAAAACGCTTGGGTAACAGTTTGAAGTGAGATGTGTAAAATTGATTCTAATTAACCAGCCAATACTCTTTTGATGTGTTTAGAGTTTATATATAACTAAACATTACACCGATCTTAACGGCCTGAGTGGATCGGCCACTTTACACTGTGTCTGCGTCGTGCACTGTATAACGGAATCCAAAAGCTAATTTATTTTTACATAGTAGTATTAATAAATTTTTTTTGTCTTTTGACATAGAACTGTAAATATCTGATGGCCAATAATGTTATTAAAAAAAAAAAAAAAAAACGATGCATTGGAGAAGAAGAGGAATCAGACTACAGGACAAATTTGCTCTTTTATGGTTGCATTATGTCAGACTACTGCAATAAAATCTTGTATGCCGATACCACCAAATCTGTTTTTTTTTTTTATATAATCACTGGGCTTTATCTTGTCATCTCAAACGCAAATAAGTTACTGTGGGAATTTTAACAAGAGTGGCTTGCGACAACCGCATTATATGAAAAAATAGGGGAAGAAAATGTGTGTTGGTGGTCAGCGGTGCTCAGGACAGAAGATGTTCGTGTAAGGCTTCCTTGAGGTATGTTCATGCAATTTTAATATGATATGGCTCGCAAGCATTCAACTAAACATTATGTAGCCTAGTAAGCCGTTGCTAGCGCTTGTGGTTGTGTGTCAATATGCTGCTGTTCTGGTGAACACATGATTGAACCATTGCAGCGAATTGCAACCTTTTTGGAGCCAAGCCACATACTTTACAATTGAAAAATCTCACCACACACCATGAAACAAAAATGTCACAAAAAGTAGATACATTAATTGCTGTAAGTACCTACATACTTACTGCCATCTAATAGAAGACCATGAATTTGTTCTGTCACTATGCCTTACTGGCATAAATAGATGTACAAAGGTACATTACTTATTGTAAATATATATTTTTTGAACAATTAAGTCCATGAGTATATACAGTAAATGAACAGCTCATTTAAAAAGACTCATTGCTCTGTCTTGTGATCGGATCGGTGATCGTTTTTTAAAACTTGTTGATTGGCCCCAAAAATCCTGATCCTGTAAAGCCCATATATACTGTAACTGAATCAGTCATTGAATTTGCAGTACAGCTGATTATTTCTAATGCTAAAGTAAGATGAGTTTCAAATGAGTAACTGTTTTGAGATAGTTTGTGGCACCATAGTTTGTGTTATCATAGTCTGTGGTATATTTACTGAACTTTTCTGAACTATTAAAATGGGTAATTATTCGGGTGAGCATGAATCAGTGGAGACTAATTTCCATTTGCAATTTGCAGGCGAATCAGAATTCAAATACAGTTGTTGATTATAGCTTTAAAGCACTTTATATTGGAATGACAATTTCCAAGAAACAAGGAGTGAATTTAAACATGACAAGGCCAAAGAATTTGTCAATTCTTGCTATTGTTTTGGGACAGTCATGGTCACCAAGCAGAAGTGTCCCTGGGACACACTCGATACAGCCACCATCAATTATCCAGAGAAAGCATGATGTTCTTGATGCCCCCAAAAAATAACCTCTGCTGAGCCAAAAACAACACTGGACCATTTAACTCAGCAAAAGTACCACAGACTTTGACAATACGGACTTTTCATTTTTGAAGACAAAGGAAAATATTGTGTGAAGCTAACTGGGGAATAGTGGGCACATCATGAGGCAGCACCACAAACCTATTTAAGCACTTCAAAAAAAGCACCATAGGCAAAGAGAACACAGACAAAGTTGAACACAAGTATTGGAATGCTAATTGCTGGATTCGCAGCAAATAATTTTCCATTGATTATAATAAGCAGTTAATTTCACACATAATGGGGAAAAAAAGTCACATATAATAAGTCCCAAACTTTTAAATTTCAAGCAAGTACCAAGTTACTGTGACCAAAATCCAGCAAGTCAAGATGAAACCCTACTAAATTTAAAGCAAGTTGAGTCATTTCTTGGGTTAAGCAAGTCATTAGTCATACATGCTTACTTAACCACAATATACTGTATATTCACATATTAGCCACTTTGCTTGCTTTAGGTAGCTTCACTGACTTGTTCACAATCACAATTTTGTAATAGTTCTAAAACCACTCTCCATATAGTACATATATACGTATACATATATTACAGTGGTTCTCAAACTTTTTACAGCAAGTATCGTCTCAATAAAATACTTGGGTCGCCAAGAACCACCAACATGACAGTAGCGTAGTGCAGTAGACCCGTATGAGGTAATGTTAATCAAGGAGAGGGGGTCTATTCCTAAAAAAACAAAAAAAGCTGCAGTATATTTAAAATTATCGTAAGACACTGACAATATGCAGTTTGAACATTAACACTGCACTTACACATATGAAACTAATAAACTGCACTTATCATTACTAATTGTATTCCAAACCCAATTGGGATGTTGTGTTTAAAAAAAAAAAATAAAAACACAATACAATAATTTGCAAATCATGTTCAATCTATATTGAATTGAATAGACTACAAAGACATAATATTTAATGTTTGAACTGATAAACTGAGAAAGCTGAGGACTGCTCTTCAAACACCTGTTTGGAACATCCAACAGTTGAACAGGCTATTTGGGAACAGGTGGGTGCAATGATTGGGCAGAAAAGGAGCGTCCATGAATTGATTGGTTATTCACAAGCAAAGATGGGGCGAGGTTAATATCTATGTGAACAAGTGCGGAAAAAAAATAGTCGACCAGCTTAAGGACAATGTTCCTCAACGTACAATCACAAGAAATCTAGGGATTTGAACATCTAAGATCCATAATATCATTAAAACGTTTGGGGAATCTGGAGAAACCACTACATGAAAGCGGCAAGGCCAAAAACCAAATCTGAATGCCCGTAACCTTCGATCCCTAAGGAAATGGATCAAAAACCGACATTAATGTGTCAAGGATATCACCACATGGGCTCAGGAACCTCCACAAAACCAATGTCAGTAAATGCAGTTCAGCGCTTCATCTGTAAGTGCATCTTCAAGCTCTACTATGCAAGGCAAAAGCCATTTAAAACTGCTTGCAACGGCTCAGTATTTTTAAAAGTGAAGACAATGAGCAAATTTTGCATTTCAGCAAAAAACACAAGTTGATCCACATTCTCATGGGCCACATAAAATGATGTGGTGGGCTGGATCTGGCCCCCGGGCCACCAGTTTGACACCTGCAATTTACGCCTTTAATGCACGGTCTCGGCAGTTAATCGACTTAATGTTAATTAATTTATGTGAATGATCACTGTCCATGAAATCTAAAATATTTGTGTGATCATTCTGATATTTTTAGAGGTTGATGTGATCATACATACAGATGTCCACATAATTTTTAGTATCCATTACAGTTTTGAAATATTAAGCTTTTCGTCCACACTGCATATTGAAGTCTCCAAAACGTCTCTGTTGAAGTCGAACATTTTCGATTTGAATGACTTTTTGGTGAAATGGCTATCTTCAAGGAGACTGCAGGAGACGTTCGTGCATTTTTTTTTTTTTGCCTGTCCTGAAACCTTTATCAACCATTTGCTATGTTAATATGTAATGCAATTTTCTTAAATTTCACTTTGTTTTTCTGTTCTGTCTGGACAGCATTGCAAATTATTTTTTTCCCGCTCACTTGCTTTACCTGGATAAGTAAAGGTTAAATAAATGGCTTTTTTTTTTTAAATAACACTGCAATTTTACCTGCTCATTATCAAAATGTGCTAAGTGTAATTTTTCAAACTTAGAACACACCCTACTCCCATGGGACTCATATATTTTGTAAATGCAGACTACTGTCCCACATTAACTAGAAATATGCTACCACTAAAGGCTAGGTGACAAGCAACACCGCGCGTCTCCTACTGCAAGGGAAAACCTGTAGAGTACAGTAACTGGTTTTGAGGCTCTACATATAATATAATGTACTGAATTATTTTGTATTGAACAATTCCATGGTGTGATGGTCAAGGAAGAAGAATCACTAACTGCACCATAAGTGCATTTGCACTACAGAGACTCCTCACACTTTGCTTTCTAGCCAAAGGCACATATGAGATTATAAATATAGTTAGGTGTTGTTGTTAACTTTACAATAAATGATCAAATAAAAATTATCTTTATGAATTATTATTATACTGTATTGTTAAAACAAACTAAACAGTGCTACCTCGACTTACAAGTGACCCAACGTTTGAGTTTTTCAAAATATAAAACATCGCTTAACTATTTTATTGTTTTGACTTGTGAGAAAAAAAAATTAATACATGTGCTACATGCTGGCAGCAAACTTAGAAAAATGTTTTTGGCAGAGAGTGAACAATTTTTCCCAACAGAGGTGAAGTGCTTGCTTCAAGCAATTTATTGCCACTCCCAGCTGAAGTTAACTGTCAAAGTAAACATCAAACAAAGAGAATTACACACTGCATTTAAAACAACCATGTAACTGTGTCTTAAGAAACCTTACTTGCTTGATGCGAACACAATGCAAAGTGAAAGGTGGGGTATTTTAACCCTTTAAGCAATGGATGCTTAAACAAATTTTGTTGCAACACATGAAGACAGACTAACAATATTAACAGGCAATATTCTTTGAAAAAGATCAAAGATTACTATATCTTACTGAGAAGTTGTGAAGCTCTTCGTGTATATTTGTAGCTTTGTACAATACCTGGTGGACAAAGCACACTCACCAGAACTAAGTGGACGGAATGAATTAAAACATGGAATCAGGATGTAAAATGTTTTTTTTTTTTACATTGTAATTTGGATTCATGTATGCTGCAAATACAATACAGTAGAGGACAATTTTTCTTATTGAAAAAAATGTTACTTTTTTGTTGGTGTTTTATGGGTGGCTGGGATGGATTCGTCAATCCATTTCCATTTCCATTTATTTCAATGTGTAAACATGATTTGAGTGGTCTGAGTAGACGTGTGCTCACATAACAGATTAAACTCGCAAGTCAAGAAAGCACTGTACACACATTTGATCACATTCTAGATTTGGGAAATGCTCCTCTTTTACACTGCACATTTATTTTAACCTTTTTCCTCACACCCAGTAATAACCAGACCTACAGTATCTCGTCATCATTTTTCTCCAGAGCACATATATTCATTATTATTTATCATCATTATTCATCATCGATTAATCGACAGCGCACATATACTGTACGAGATATGTGTCACATCGCTGTTTTTTTTCAGCGATGGCGAAGAAACCTCCACCTCATACTCTTAACTCCCAGGAATTAGTTAGAAATGAAACCAGCAATGGGTTGTTCTTTCTTTTCTCACCCATTTGAGAGAGTTGCTACGGCAACACTTCCTGACTGACTCGCTGACTATAAATCTGAGGTTGATGTCAACCTGATTAGGGAGCGAAGGCGACAAACACATGATTTCCTGTATAAAAGTTTCCTCAA
Source organism: Syngnathoides biaculeatus (assembly GCF_019802595.1). Taxonomy (NCBI): domain Eukaryota; kingdom Metazoa; phylum Chordata; class Actinopteri; order Syngnathiformes; family Syngnathidae; genus Syngnathoides; species Syngnathoides biaculeatus. Next base: position 13,714,941 of record NC_084652.1, read on the forward strand.
CAATTATTCAGTGCCGTTTGTGCTTCAAACATTTCATTATGATATAAGATGTGAAATAAAACAAGATATTTGGCGTTTTCGTGTGCATAGGTCAGTGTGTTGGCCTATTCTGGGCAAATGAAAACTTCCAGTAAAGCTTGGTATTCGGTGAACGCATGTGTTCTGTTGCCAAACCTACAGCAGGGTGTGACTGTATCACTATTCGCCACCACTCCTCTAAGTACATCTGCTCCTAGCTACGGTGGAATTCAAGCAAAAGCCAACCACTGGAGGCTAAACCTTGAGACTAGCAACACAAATAACGTGCATACACGTCCTTATTAAGATTTCAGTCGAGTGGATCAATTCACAGGGATCCCAGGATTAAATCTTGATGTGCTTATTGGTTTCCCAGTGAAAACTGGCTACACAATCAAGTCCAGTTGTTTGCTGCACTCGCAAAACAAAAAGGAGCTGAATAGCATTCGATCATAAAAACTAAAAACAGAAACGTTCAGAAGCAATGTTCAACACACTACATAGTTAACAATAACAAAACACTCAAAACAAGCTCTATCTTTACATTCCTATTAAATGAAAATAATCAATACACGCCTGCTCAAATGCCAGGTTTTTGGGATACAAAAAAATTAGACCAAGACAAAGCTTTCCGTAACGTCTTTCAACATTAATGTGACCTAGTCTGCATAAATGAAAGGAAAAGAAATCTTTTGCAGAGAAGCAATAAAAATAAACGACAATGACAAAGCGGTTGCACAAGTCTGCAGTACGCATCTTATGACCGGGGATGTGCCTAATTTCATACTTCCAATCACATTTACACTCATGATAAATGAGAGTCAAACACATCAGCATTGAAAATGCCTCTCATGAACTCCTAAAATAAAATTGTGGTTATCAAGTGTAAGTAATTTTGCTTTCTTTCTAGAAAATGCCTCGAGGTTTTGGTTTAAATTGTTTTCAAAGCACTAAATCTTCTCAATGCATGTGGGAAAACACATTATGGTCTAGTTAAAAGGAGCTAGGTTGAACTTTGTGATCTTAATTCCAAAAGGTATGTTTGGCACAAACACAACCATGCTTTTCATAAAAAGAACACAATACCTGAAATTCAAGCATGGTGGTGGCAGCATCATACTTTGGGGGAGTTTTTTTTTCCCCCTGCTGAAACTAATGCCTAAAATGAGCCTGAGGGAATTATGAACAGTTCTAAACAGTAGTCAGTGATAACACAAACTGGTGGGCTTCTGCCAAAAAAGCGTACTAGAACATCTGAAATGTTTTCAGAGCCACTTTAAAATGGTGGAACCTGTGTGCTGACTTCCATTTAACATGAGTTTGAATCTGTTTTATTATGAAACATAACCACAGTCTGGTTACAAGAGGAATGACAAACGGTGAAAGAAATAGTAAAGACTGAATGAAGCATTTTGAGATCATTTTAGAAACTAATAGACATACAGATGTCGCTTTGCATTATCTGCTCAATAGTTTTTTATTATAAGGTTTTTTTTTAGTGTTTCATTTCTAACATTCAGTACACAAAAAACAAAGCCTACAATATCCAGTAAATATCCCATAAAGTAGCACTGTGTGCTGCCCTCCAGAAAAGCAGTAAGCAGAAGTTACAACTTATTTACAGTAATCTGACCATTTCAACATTACAACATGAACTTTACAACATCTAGGATTTTCCGAGTCGCTTATCCTCACAAGGGTCACGGAAGTGGTGGAGCCTATCCCGTTTGTCATCGGGCAAGAGGTGGGGTACACCCTGAACTGGTTGCTACCCAATGGCAGGGGACATGGAGACAGACAACAGTCGCACTATCACCTAGGGGCAATTTAGAGTGTCCAATTAATGTTGTTGGGATGTGGGGGGAAACTGGAGTGCCCGGAGTAAAACCAACGAAGGCACGGGAAGAACATACACACTCCATACAGGCCGGATTTGAATCCCTGTCCCCAGAACTTTGAGGCCAACAGTCTAACCAGCAGCTCCACCGTGCCGCCTGGGATTTTGTAGAAAATTTAATTCTGACTGCAAGTCTGGTTAAATAGTTTAAAAAAAAAGTTTCTTAAAATGTTCAAACCTCAACTAGCAAAATAACGGTAAATGCAGTCTGTGAATCTGTGAAGATCATATCTTTGAAGGTATGCTAACTGACTAAACACAATATTAGATAAACATAAACACTAAATAAACACACACCCTAACCAATGAATCATATCATAATACTCAGTTTGGATTGATAGATCCCAAATGAACTATGTGTTTAGAATTGTGGCACTCAGAGGTTTGTAGTTGTTTAAGTATAGTAACAGTGGAACTTTCAAAGTCAAACTTGGAGTTCAAAGCATCAGCATAAATGAGAAGTCAGCGAAACTTGTGTGAGTTCATCTTTGCGAGCATCTCATGCACAGATGTCAAAATTCAGTTCCGGGGGCCAGAGCCGACCCGCTACATCATTTTATGTAGGTCAACTTCCGTGATTCTTGCTAAATTCTGTACCAAAATTTCCAACTGGCATATGTAATAAATAATACTGAGGAGATATTACGAACATTATTTTTCAACAAGCTTTTTTTTTTTTTTTTTTTTTTACTTGAACCATAGTTTATTTATTGATTTCTAATTTAAAAAAATTATTCGTCAACCTGTTGTTAATACTCATAATATGATGAAACAATTAAACTTGCCCAACTGAGGGAAACCACAACTGCAATGTAGCCCGCAATAAAAAATAAGGTTGACATTCATGATCTAAAGAATTCACTTCACAAGTATTTTGCTTTTTCCGTGTTTTGGGGGAGGGATGATATTTATGTAAATATTCTGACATTCATGCTAATTTCCATTAACCTATCTTTGGTTGTTTTTTTTTCTTCATTATAATCATTAGGTAAGCGGACGTTCATTAAAATAATTACGATGGTTAAGGCACAGATAATGGAAGATTGTGGTGTTCCTAACCTTTATTGAGCTAAGAGATATATCTCCATCTCACAGCATACACCCAAACAAAATGCGACAAAGATATAAATACATAAATCATGACAATTGAATCATTCTGTTGTACAAATTACCATAATTTCCAGCCTAAAAGCCGTGCCTTCTTTCCCCACACTTTCAACCCTGCAGCTTATGCGGTGATGCGGGTAATTTGGGCATCTTTTCTAACGGTCGCAAGGGTGCACTCGAGCTGAAAAGTTAATAGTGAGACCAGTGGAATATATATGCCAAGGAAATGACTTTTACCGGTATGTTTTTTTTTTTTTACGCGCCCTGTTCGTGCTGGGCTAGCGGTAGTGATGTGCTAGCGTGTTGCTGCTGTGTTACTGCCGTGTCTGTGATTTTTGCCGGTATGTTTTTTGTTTTTTACCAGCCTCGTTAGCACCGTGCTAGTGTTAGCGCCGCACTAGCATGTGTCTGCCGCGTCTCAGTGATTTAGGTATGTTTTTTTTTTTAACCAGCTCTGTCAGTGCTATGCTACCGTGTTACTATTGTGTAGCTGCCGTGGCTGTTTATTTTTTTCCAACGGTATGTTTTAAACCAGCCCTGTTCGTGCTACCGTGTTGTTGCTATGTTAAGATGAGCTAAGGCATTACAACGTTGAAAACTTTGTGTACCGTCTCTCTTTATCAATATCTCGAGTTTCAATGTGGGTTTCAATGTGGGCACTTGCGGCTTTTTCACATGTTCGGCTTCTGTAAGTACTAAATGGTATTTCCTTTACAAATGTACTGGGTGAGGTTTCTAATCCGGTGCGGTCTGTAGGATGGAAATTACGGTAATTTATTCCATCATATGTTTATCAGTGTACTCAAGGGTAGGAAGAGTACCAAATGTTTATATCAGAATGGTTAGCTTCTGTTTGTACTACACTTCTACTGAGTTACTGTAGATAATAATATATTTGGTCTCAATGGGGAAATTTTCTTTGGAAAACTCAAACAAAAGCACAAAGGTAAACCAGTGTCGCGCAATGGACCATGTTCCACTTTAGAGGTTCCACTGTATTATTCGTACTCCAATTGTTGGTCTTTTACACCTGGCTGTCAGAGGCTCAGAGAGAAAGAGAGAGAGCTGCCAATCGGGTCAGGCAGCATTCTGCGTGAGAGGAAATGCAATGCACACTACTTCCAGAAGAGCCTGTTAGCCATATTGCTTATGACCGTGTTGCGACTTCACACGTGATCCAAAACAGTTTGACCATTGTTCGATGAGCTAAATTGAGATGGACACAAAAGGAAGGAGATCGAATTGATCCCCTCCTCAAAAAGCTGGACAGGGGACTTCCCAATTTTATGGAAGACGTATCTGTGACATCTGAGATTGAATTTCTGTATTTTTTAAAAATACGCAATTTCTAAAATTCTGTGACAACAAAACTTTGTGTCAAAAACTCAACGGAAAATTCAGTGTCAAAAATCAAGCATCAAAATACCATATCGGGGTAACTGGCCTGGACCGATTAGTCGACTAGACTTTACTACTTTACCTTGACGTCTGAAGGTCTACTAATCTAGTCGACCAATCGCTCAAAGTTTTTTGGAATCTTGTCTTCCAAATGTTTAATTTAGAGAGGACTTTTTGCTCACTAGTCGGACAACAACACTTTTTGTGATGTAGCAAAATGTCTGGCTAACAAGGCAGCACATCATATGCATGGCTCTGGAAGTACTCTCATCAAGTCATCTAAATGTGCTATTGGTAGATGAGGATGCCTCACAAACCTGTAATATTCCAGCTCTTTACATTTTTAAATATACTCATACCAGGGGGATCATGTGACAGGGACAGGGCATCAGTATGCATTAAAAATTACTGGCCAATCAAATTTGTTCAAAATTGATAGCTCTCTTAACATGGTAGCAAACACGTTGCTGAAAAAAAGTTATTTTGGAGACGCAAGGATTCTGCCCAACGTCACCAAAATGCATGTCCGTCTCAAATGTAATTAAAGCGCAAGTGAAAATGTGAAAAAGAGAAATGCAAAATTTTTAGGAGCCTGGCTACTATGTCCTGTCATACAACATACAATATGAACTATGGAACGTAACGTGAGACCAGCTGGTTCATTGAAGAGAAACATGTTGCTGGTTACAACAAAAACATTTGGCAAAATGATGAGTTGTATTTTTAATCCTATGTTTTAATTTGTTTTTCGTAGTCCTGTCCGATGAAATACCATATCCCTGAACATGAAACCAGTCCATAACGCAAAAAAGGTTGAGACTGCTGTACTGTGCTGAAAAATATCAATGTCGTCAATTAATCCACCTCAACTCAACTTTCGTCACATTACAGCAGACTACAAAAAAAATTAAAAAATCTCAAGTCTTTCAACCCTACAAGTTAACCCGAGAGGCCGGGAAAAGCAATTAAACCTCTCAAGTCATCCAACATCCAGCCAATAATGTTAAGCTCAATTGGTCACATGATTTATGAGGCTTTTTTTTTTTTTCAAGTAAGAAAAAAAATCTGTTAGAAAATTCAAACTGAGGGTCACAGGCAGAACTTCACCCAACCCTTTCCTTTTAAACTAATCCAATCACGAAGCAAATCTTTGCAGCCATCTTAACCACCTGTCTTTGTTTCTAATGAATTTACATGCATCCCGTGTCACCGAAAACCCCGCCAGCGTGGAGTGAAACGATTCAGATGCAAGCCGTCCCAACAAAGCTGACAAGAGAGCTAATGAGGGCGGAAATGGGTCTTTCAGGGTCAAAGGCCACATTTTTACCAGGAGCAACAACATGTAGCTGTTTACAACGGTAGAATGAAAAATAACACCCTCATTAATGTCAACTTTTTTTCTCTTTTTCTTTTTTTTTGTGAAGACTGAGACAAGCATTTGTTCCAAAGGCATCACACTAGGCAACCCCGTGACCAGAACCTGATGACATCAAACAAAAGGGCTGTTCATTTCAAGTTACAGTGTTTCACCCGCTGTAGCACAGATTTTCAAGCCATTTTGATTTCCAATGGATTTTTACAGTTACATGGGCAATCCCCTACTCAAAGACATGACTTTAGAAACACTTTGGACAGACACTTCTTTAAAACAGTTTTTATAATTCTTCTTTGAGTCAGAATTGAGAATTTGGTCCCACAGAGCAGACAGAAGATATCTGGATGCTCTGCTTGTTTGTACTGTATTCCAGTTTCATGTGTGTGAAAGAAGTGGATATTTAAAAGGTTTATAATTATTGTAAACATCTATGTTAATTTCCTAAAATGTATGCTTCTTAGTCTAGAATTTTTCTTATCTCTCCATATAACAACATGTTTGAGCTGTGAAAACATAGCATTTACTCAAAAGCCGCCAGTGGCTTGAATATATCATACTGGGTCATCTGACCTTTTCCACACCACAACAACGGGGCACTCTAAAGCAGTTAATCCTCATGCTGCTTATCAAGACTGAGGTGTTTGCTTTTTTTTTATTTGTTTGTTTGTTTTTAAGTCCCCACTCCTAATCTTCAAATTTTGCTTACGTGACATGCACACAGTCACCGCAAACACCAAGGCACTCGTAAGGGGGCATGCCAGGGTCCACACACTGACTGTCAAGTCAGACTTGGAAAAATAATTCCCCCACCCTAGCACTTCCGCTATTCTCTGTATGAGGTGCATACACTCACAGCCGACAACGAAGCACTCTAAAGCGGAAATGCCATCAGAATATCCGAAGGGAAGATGTATTCTCTGAATGAAGGCATAGCTAATGGTACATTTCGGTGGGGGAGAACCACTAACATGAATAAAGGCACTCAAGTTGTTTCATAGTGGGGCAGGGGTAATCATTTTAAACTGTAAAAAGGGACGGTTTCAGCCACGCACCCACTCCGCCCACCCCACCCAAAAAAAATCAGGAAGACTGAAATGTATAAATAAAAAACATAATATAGCTCTGATATAATTGAGTACTACATGTGATAGTTCTCAATCTTTGCCCATTTTCAAACACCTGTAATGCATTTACAAACACATTTCTGAATTCACTTAACAGTGTCTTTATTTATTTATTGATTTAATTTTGACAGTTTCACTATATCCCATATTTTCACTCGTTGCACGTGATCGAGAGCACAGCCGCTGCGATAAACGGGTTCACTGTACAACTTAAATTGACAAGAGCGTGCTGCTGCTGCCCTGGCGAAAACCAACATGTTTACCGCCCTTCATCCTACTCGCAGCTTTCTTCTTCACATGCCTGTGTGTCATAACGCTTTAATTCATGACAACAATGTGTGTGCATGTCAGCATGGAGACAGGAAGTGAGTGTGTGAGTGAGAGACCTAACCCATCCTCAGCATCCAGTCCACTCCTGCCACTGGGCCTTGCGTGTAGTAAGGAGAGTGCCTTATCAATTATCTGTGTGTGTTTTGTCTTTAAACTGTTTTCTTCATCACGGTGTTCTCATTTTTTGTCATCATCTGACCAGGATGATGGCTAAAAATTGTTCAAGAGTACTTCAAACGGGATGTTGTCACAGGGAGGTGGCTGCTGAAGTTGGTGTGTCGCAGACTGCCATTAACATGTTGCAAAACAGATCCAAAGAGACTGGAAGAGTCACAGAAAGGTGTAGAAGTGGACGTACATGGAAATAAAAATGCTTTAAAAAAATATACACACCTGTTCTGAATTTTGCTATTCAGTTCTGTGTTAGAAAACCGCAAATTACTGTCGCGTTAAACATCATGGCATATATAAAATGTACATTTAGGTTCATACTTAAATTTGATCCAAAAGCCCAATATCCCTCACTTTTTCCCAAATAGTTAACGTCAGAAAAATCTCACCACCAACCAGAAATGCCACAAAAAGTGGCCGCTCGAGTCAATTATGTACGGTCTAAATGAAAGCATTTATAAATGAACGAAGATGCATTATTTGTCATCAATGAGTGATCATTTTAGGACCAGCTAAGTGAAATTGGACAAACACATGCTCACTTCCCCGTGTGGGGCCTCAGCTTCCTCCGTGACGACAAGTTTGAAATCAAATGGCTTCACACTGAACGCAAAGGAAAAGTGCTTTTAATAAAGAGGCGCTTTCAAATATGAGTGGCCAAGTTTATGAGATTTTTAATTATGAGCCTTTGTCTGGTTCGTATTTATGCTTTGTGTTGCAAGCCAAAATTTAAGTTATGGCAAAAATACATTATGGGTTTATGTGACATGACAGGAGCCGCAGACGTGGATGCACTTTCAGCAGTTGGGTGAAGGGGACAAAAAGTCAAACATACAAATATAAAATGAGAAAACTCAAATTATGCTGCTATTGGCCACAACTCACGGCCAAATGCTCACAAGCAGAATAACACTAACTCCTGATGTCACACAATAGGCCACACTCCTTAAAAACTAAACATCCAACGCAGATAGAACAGGCCTGGACTGTAGTCTGTTTTTTGTTTGTTTTATCTGTTACGGTTTGTATCCATTTCAGTTACTTTTCATAGCGTAACAAATCTACAGAGGTGGTTTTTGGGGGGCTGTAATAGATTAATGTAATTAATTAATTTCATCGGATATATTCATTAGAGATGAGTGAAAGTAAGTGAAGTATCCGCTGTATCTGTAAAAGGTCGGTGGAAAAATAGATGTAGTTTCAAAAAAAACACGCAAACGGTAGAATCCAGGACTCGCAAGGCCCCAGCACAGCCTTTAGCCTCCATCACTCACCTGTTGAATTCGCCCATTAAAAGTCACGTTTCTGTGCTCGGTTTTACGAGATTGAGGTCGAGAAAAAGAGCTGTGGGGTTGCAATGAAAGCTTGCCACACGAAACAACTGAAAGAAGGCGGTCGTGTTGAAATGGACGGCCAAGACAGCGTCTTACCTGGCCGATGTGGTTAACGTACGCTCACGTCTTTCCGTGTCTCCGTACTGGGTCGAACTGTATCCGTCAACACAGACCTTTGCCTCAGCTCTGGAGCACAATGTCACAACTACTGAAGTGTACACGAAACGTGTTTACAACACACAGTAGACAGCCAGCTGGGGGGGAAAAAAAGGAAAAGAAGCCCACAGTCCGTCCACTTCAAGGCTGCAGAGTCGGTGCTCACTCTCACTTTCCGCTGACGTTTACTGTTAATATTTAACTATTTTTCACTTGGTTTCTCCTCCTTTTTCCCCCTCCTTTTTTTTGGGTTAAAACGCTAGTCAGTGCAAGTTCCCGTCTCCGTTGCTTTTCCTCCTCCGACAGGGCGCCTCGAGACGACAACACCCGAATTTTGACGGGAGGAGAGAGGCGGTCCAATCGACGAGACTCCGGCGGAAGTTGGGTTGTGTCAAGTTCGCGCTTGGCAGAGACACAACTTTCTGGTCAGATTTTCGAAATAAGACGGATTTTAGTTTCGAACTTCCGCGCGTTTGGGAGCTGGGCCTTCAGTGTGGATTCACCTCTTGATTATCACCAGTATCGCGTCAAAATTATAGAAATCATCAAATACCGTGAAAAAACTCATGAAGGTGAGGTGGTGCTCAGGCACCTACCCTTTTGCCCTTTATGAAAAAGAGTTTTTCTTGCTGCATCCTGCTTTTTTCTTAATCAATATTTAAAAAAAAAATACAAATCCCGACGCTGTCACCAAGCTGCTTTGAAATTCATCAATTTTCTTTGCCGGTTATCCCCATGAGGGTCGAAGGGAGTGCTGGAGCCTATCCCAGCTGTCAACGGGCAGGAGGCAGGTTACGCCCTTAACTGGTTGCCAGCCAATCGCAGGGCACTTGGAGACAAACATCAGCACTCACAATCACACCTCGGGGCAATTTAAAGTGTCCAATTAATGGTACATGTTTATGGGATGTGGGAGGAAAATGGAGAAAACCCACACAGCCATGGGAACAACATGCAAATGCCACACAGGCGGGTCCGGGATTGAACCTAGGTCCTCAGAACTGTGAGTCCAACACTTTACCATCTGAGTTACCGTGCCGCCCCTGTCTTGAAATCTGGCAGGTATCTATTAAAGTCATTGGGAAATTTTTGTACCCCTCGGGCCCACTCATTCTTCCTCAAAAAAAAAAAAAAAAAAAGGGGTGTGTTGACTTTTTTTTAATCCAGTGTAACCTCCTTTCACCTTTTTTCACAGTCGTATTCTTAAATTGTTTAAAATTTTATCCGAATTCTTCTTCTTCTTTTCCTTTCGGCTTGTCCCGTTAGGGGTCGCCACAGCGTGTCATCTTTTGACATCTTAGCCTATCTCCTGCATCTTCCTCTCTAACCCCAACTGCCCTCATGTCTTCCCTCACCACATCCATAAACCTTCTCTTTGGTCTTCCTCTTGCTCTTTTGCCTGGGAGCTCCATCCTCAGCATCCTTCTACCAATATACTCACTCTCTCGCCTCTGAACATGTCCAAACCATCGAAGTCTGCTCTCTCGAATCTTGTCTCCAAAACATCCAGCTTTGGCCGTCCCTCGAATGAGCTCATTTCTAATCCTATCCAACCTGGTCACTCCAAGCGAGAACCTCAACATCTTCATTTCTGCCACCTCCAGTTCAGATTCCTGTTTCTTCTTCAGTGCCACCGTCTCTAATCCGTACATCATGGCCGGCCTCACCACTGTTTTGTAAACTTTGCCCTTCATCCTAGCAGACACTCTTCTGTAAAATTTTATCAGAATCAAACAAGTTAAATACATACCAATATTTTTTCTTAATTGTATGAATAATATTGGCAATGGACGCCCTTGTCACAGCTTGAGAACTGCCCCTCAAAAATGCATAAGTGTAAAAAAGCAACATGAAACTCTGCTGGAGACATCTTCAGGAGCAGTTCAGAATCATTAATTATCTAAAAACATGACAAAAGCATAACACATTGAAATAGGACGAATCATAGTCACCAAATATGCAGATTATTTTCAATGTTGTCCTCATGGCAAAGGTTTTCGGCTTGTTGCATTTGGGTGTAACAAATTTTACTTTGACCAAGCAAGAAACTACTGCCAACACCCTGCCTCCATCTTCTCAACATCATCAAAAGTTCTCTCGCCTCTGGGAGGGTTACCACCTCATTCAAATTTGCTTTAATTAAACTACTGCTTAATAAAAACCGTCAACTATGATGTCCTTGACAAAAACAGATCAATTTCCAACCTTGCATTTCTCAATCTAAAGGCTGGGAAAAAATGTTTTCTCACAATTGAGTGACCATCTCAATTCTAACAGCCTTTTTGAAGATTTTCAGTCTTGCAGTAGGACACTTCATGTACCGAAACTCCCTTCACTAAAGTACTAAAAGGCCTTATAAACTCCGGTTATTGTCTCTCCTCATTCCTCTTGATCTTGGTGCAGTACAAGTGACCACTTTACACAGTTAAATCGTCTACCAACTCTTCTCTGTTCAATCCAGGTGTTTAAAAAAAGAATCAAAAAATTTTGAACAAAGGCCCAAGTAACTGGGCCCAGTAGTTTCATCCTGTATTTCTATCTTATGACGCTATCTCAAGATATTTGTTAATTGTGTTAGTGATGTCTGTTACTTGTTTTTAAATATTGAGAGCTTTAGAATGCCTTACATTTTGCAATATTAAAAAGTTGAAATGGAATATTTACACTACAATTTTCAAATTTATAATTTTATCCATGTTCTTACATGTAAAATAGATTAGTAATTTTAGCACGTTTTATTCAGTGGGTCACAACTTCCTGTTACACAAGTTATCGTCACCGATGAGAAGAAATGAAAGTTCTGCTATGAGCCTCGTGGTGGCGCTCTGCACTTACACTTGTATCTTAACAGCAGCGCAAGTCCAGAATTCTAATTTCAAAATTTCTGTTGCTTTACCAAACTTCAACATTCCCCCCCCCCAATCGATAGACCTTGAATGTAAAACCAATAAGATATTTAACAAGAATGCAACCCCAATTCTCCCCCCCCCCCAAAAAAAAAAAAAAAAAAAATGTATGTTCCAGTGGTTGGTAAATCTGTTTCTGCAGATTCCAGGTTGAAATCTAGGTTTCACACTTCCTCTGTGAAGTTTTCATGCAATCCTCGTGCTTGTTTGAGTTTTACAGAGTCCTCACACATACCAAAACCATGTTTTTTGTTTTTTTTTAGCTGAAATTATGAATGGCCATTTGTTTATACGCACTGTGTGAATTTCTGGCGACCAGTCCAGGATGTACAATACCGCTCACCCAATGTCAGCTGGGATAGGATCCAGCTCACCTGCCAGTCAGCAGAATGTAAAAACATCAATAGGAAAATGGACAAGTCCACGAAAAGTTAAGTAAAAGTACTTTTATTTAAATTACAGTAAAAAGCAAAGAACAAAAACATGATATTTAATAGGCTACTGGCAACTTCTAAACTCTTAACATGGTAGAGCTCGATCCATTGTTTTGAAGTTGGGAAAAACAAAAATAGGCTACATGGTCTGTACATTTTCCCCAATGGTATAATTTTTTTTAAAGTGTCATGTACTGTGTATGGAAGAGATTAGTGACATGTTCTAATGCCTTCACTATGAATATTACAGGACAGAAAATTAGACCTAATGACAGCAATGCATTCATAAAATAAATCATGTCCTTTCCAATCACTAGCTTAGGTCTTACAAACAATTAAACTGCAGCAACAAACAGGAGAAATGTAACATTTTGAACCAAAACATTTGTCTGTGAAGCAACTTTCAAGTTCCTGAATTGTCGTCAAACCTGTTGTGCAACATGTAAAAATTTCATACAGTATGTACGAAATGTATCCATCATGAAATGAAAATGACGAGAATTTGGAATTTTGGAAAAACAGCAACATTGGTGCGAATTACATTACTCTCAAAAAGTTCGGATCCTTAAAGTTTTGTGAGCATTGGCAATAGTTCGGAACATACCGAAGGTGGAGGTTTTTACCATTCAGTCAGGCTGTGTACAGTATATAAAGAGAAAAGCTTGTAACTTATGTACAGAATATGAGTGGAAAATGCGGTATTTGGAAAGAAGATAATAAAGGGACAGTGTCAATGACGGTAAGGGGTCTACTCTTGGGCCTCTTTTCCAGTCATCTTGTAGATCTCAGTGGGACCATCGACATGAGTGATGGTTGTTGTTAGCTGGATGTCTTCCCCGCTGTTCGCCATGGCATCTCCTACACAAACAGATAAAATAGTGCCTTGAGATATGAGTGACCTGACTGAGTTTTTGTAGTTATGAGCGACCCAGCCCATTTCTGCTTTGACTCCCTGAGCAAAAATTTGAGATGTGTGGTAGTGAACGCCACTCACTTCACAACAAACTGCTGGGAAGAGTGAACATTTCTTCCAAAAAGCTTTCAGCTATTGATTGCAACAAACACGTATTTACTTTCACACTACACACTATATAAAGCCACATTTCTTTACTTTGGATAAGTCCATACACTTTAGCAAAGAAAAAAATAGTTTATTTTGTACTCAAGTTAACTCAATGTGCTTTATTGATTAAAAGCATAAAAAAACTGCTTAAACAATAATTGAGAGAAAAAGTACAATTAAAACTAAGAAATGTTAAAAAAAATGGAAATACTCTTAAAAAAAAAAAAAGCCTGTGGAAAAAAAAGTTTAAACTTGATGTAAAAACATTCATAGTTGAGGCTTATGTCACTTCTGTTGGCAATTTATTCCATTTGCATGCAGCATAAGAGCTAAATACTGTATCACCATATTTTCTCTGGACTGTGCTCCACTATTTGACCCGAGTGTTGATCGCAGAGCTGTAGTGGATTTATATTCCATTAACAATTTCTTCCATGTACTCATGACCTAAACCATTCGTGATTTATAGACCAGTAGCAGAACTTTAAAATATATTCCAAAGCAGACTGGAAGCCAGTGTAAAGACTTTAGAATTGGAGTAATGACCACTCTGTTCTTGTCAGAACTCGAGCTACACCATTACCCAGTGACCTGGTACTGAAAAGAGCTAGTCTGAGAGATAACTAGAGACAATGGTTTGATAGATTCACATTTTATCCTCACTAAGTTTGTAGTTCTACTTTTAGTCAGGATTAGGTTAAGTCTAGTTCTACTATTGAGTGCCATATTTTTTTTGACCAACTTTCTGTTCCTTGTAATTAAAGGGAAGAAAAATGCCTGATCGCTATAGGGGTCTGACTTATTCTGGAAAATATCCTGCAGATAGTCAGATTGGCAGACTAGATTCTTCATGAGTGGAGGAGGGGCTCTTCGCATTTTAGTGGATTGTGGTTGGGGGGGGGGAATGACTACATTGGGTGGTGTGGGCTGGAGTCCCATATTGACATTCACCTTCACCCTATCCGTCAAGACCTAACATGGCATTTAGGCTAGCAGAGAATTTTGAGTTTTGCATTAGGCTTGGCACCAGGGGTGTGGGAGGCTCATCTTATTTGTCATTTGCTCCTCCGGTTGTTTGGATGATGCCGATGAAGCTGTCTGTACCTCGCGTCACCTTATCTCTTTTTCCTCCGATTGTTTGGGAACAACTGCATCTTTTCGTCCTTCACCAGTATAAACATTGCCACATTTTTTCCCCCGGACATTTACAAAAAAAAAATGTTGGCAACCAATAACGAAACTCCGAGTCTATTTAGACAGACACCGTCTGCCTTGTAAAGATGTCTCGGTCTCCCCCCCAACCCCGCCCTCAGGGTTTGACATCCTCTGTAAGCGTCCATGATAGTTCTCAGTGGAAAAGAGAGGAATCTTGGTTGTTGGTCTTTATGCTAATACCAGTCTTATCCTAAATAGCAGGCCACGCTCACGTAACAGAGGGTAACAGAAAATATTGAAATATGGTAACAACTGACTGCATCTACCAAAAAAAAAAAAAAAAAAAAAAAAAAAAAAAAAAAAAAAAAAAAATAGGTCCACAGGTTTAAAAACATCCAGGAGTCATTGCTTCTATTCTTTTTTTTAGAAGAAAAACAAGATAATTCGCAAGATGTAAACAGAGGCAAAGCAAGCAGAGCCAGCAGAAAAAGTGTCTGCACTGTACGAGAGCGAGCCAATAGATGCTTTATGCTAACAAACAACGCAAAACGACAGACAGGCTCACAAATGGGTGTTGCAGTGCTATAACATTTCAAAGTACGGATATTTGAACACAAATTGTGGAAAGACACAGAAGGATAATGTAACAATACTTACAAAGATATATTCTTTATCCTCTGCAAAGAAAGGCAAATATTACTGAAGGTTACTGGGGGGCTGGGACAGTCTCCGTGTACAGTATAACCATCTGCATTATTCTACCTGTATGTGCCCAAGGCCCACAAACCAGAAGCAAGTAGCACAATTGCCGATGAATTGAAGGAAATAGTTTGGCAAAAACTGTAATGTAATGCAATGCGACCTTTGTTTTTGGAAAAAAAGGGACTTTATTCCTGTAAGTTTTTTTTTTTTTTAATTAAAGAAAAAAGCTACCAAATCACATCAGCGTTCTTAAGCACTTAACATGGATCAAATGTTTGAGTATAACTATAGGAACAGTGATCATATGAAGCTAAACCTGCAAAAAAAATTGCCATTTTTTTATGGCTGGTGTCTTTGGACAAGTTATATTCATCTAAATCATTTACTTTTCCAAATATATGTAAAAAATGCAAACCATAACTACCAGTCATTCCAACAGCTTCTTCACCTCGCAATTAACTTCTTAAACAGCCAACTTAAAATTCAACGGCAATATGCTCCCAATTTTTTGTCATGAGTTTGTCACATTCTGTCGGGACAATTACTATCATATATCATACTCGTCCACTGTAGTAGTCTTACCACCCTGATCATCTGCATATCTGTTGTTGACCAAAACTAGCCTCTTGCAGCTGAGTAGCATCTTCTCCACTTACACAATAGCTTCAACACTTTCATAGTCAACACTGTACCAGATTAATATACAACTGGTTACTAACCCTAAAGTGCATACATTCCTTGAAAGGTTGAAGTGAAGCCCTCTGTGCAATGGACTATTGCTTATTAGGAAATGAAACTGCTCTAAATGCTAGCGGACTCTCCATGCTTGCACAACTGTCAAAAAAAAATCCATCATTGCCAGATCTCTCTCTCTCTCTCTCTCTCCTCTCTCCCTCCCTCCCTCCCTCTCCCTCCCTCTCTCCCTCCCTCCCAGCAGCTACAACCACCAGAGAATTCCTTGTAAGATTCCAACATACTTGGTGACTAAAGATGATTCTGACAAAGCCTAAACATTGAATTCTGATCCTTGGCTCTTGAAAAAGACAAGTTCAAGTTCATGCAATTGTATTGCCCTGCCCCCCTGTTCACCATTTGTGAAACCAAATCACGAGGAATCGCCTTGACCATTTTGCCAAATGCAGAAGTAGACTGTGCATATGCCGGACTGGCCCTAGAATAGGTGTAGGAGGAGTAAATGATTGTTTGCTTCATGCACTGGTCCAATACAATCTGCACTTTGTTTAAATGATAATAAAAGACTAGAATGTTTTGCAGATTATTGTGTGGACCCTTACGGCGCTGGGGACCCCGCTTGGAAAACCACCGCTTAATAGGTCGTGCGTGGTCTGCCTTTTTGCATTTCGCTGCCAATATGGAATTATAGTGACTCAACAGAACTAAAGGCTAGTTGTAAATCAAAACAGTGGTGCGAAGTGCACGTCTCATGGGGCTGATTGATGCATTTTTGGGAAAGCCTCCAAAAAATGTCAACCCCTCCACTTGTCTCAGACACCAAATCCAAGAGATCAATGGTTTTCATTACTCCCTAAACCTTTTTTGTCACTGTTGCCTTTCCCTGAGGCTGGAAAAAAAGACACTCAAATCTCACTCTCCAACAAAAATTCCCAACTAAACAATTGCTGTGTTTGAAATACCCTAAACAAAGTAGAGTGAATTTTCTGCCTTGAATTTATTGGTTGCCAAATCACTCGTATTAAACACGTTATCATTCCAGTTTAGGGTGTACCCTGCCTCTCATCTGAAGATAGCTGGGATAGGCTCCAGCACCTTTTTAGGATAAAGTAGTACAGAAAATGGACTGATAGATAGGTGCTTTATGCGTAATACCAATACAAAATATGCACTTGAGATGCAGAAATTATTTTTGTCCATTTGGGGTCACCATGCTCTTGCTCAACATCGCTGTATCGGTGATATTGAATGTGCATAGCTTTAAAAGGCCTGGCCTCTTGAGTAACATGAGATTCAGTAAATGAGAGTGCATAGTTGGCCGTGACGGTTCAGGACAGCACTGGCTGTTAAGTGGCTAAGGATTAGCCAGTCCAAATATCATTACATTCTTACTTTCAATTCAGAAAATACTGAAAAATACATATTACCTCAGAAACTAAGAAAACTGCCATTCATTGAAAGTAGGTAAGAAAGAGGTAGTTGAGAAACAACAATGTGGGAGAACAACATCCAAATTTTACTTATAATTGTGACAGTAAGAAGTCATTTTATTTCAGTAGTAGTAGTTATGTTTGGGCTTGAAGAAAAGTATTTACTGGAGGAAAAGAATGTCTCCAGGTACACCTTTGTATTCATAAAAATCTGGAATGTTGTTACCAGTGATGCACTGTCCACTTGATTGGTCATCTCCATATCGCTTGTGAGAGGGGGCATACAAGAACATGATGGCGAATACGTACAGGTTCCACATTCCGTAGATGCCCGTGAAAAAGGCGCTGTTCACTTGCACGGTGTGTTCCCCCCAGTGCCAGTGACCCTCATTCACCTGGACAGAGACAGGAAGTACCATACAACTTTTGTCCTCTTAACTCCTCTAAAATTGAACAAGACTCACAAAATGTTACGAATATTCAACTTGTGGGTGAAATTTCAGGATGGGCCTCACTTTTATAGGTAAACTTACAGTGAACAAAATGAATGAATGCTCCCATTTTTCAACAGCTGAACTCAAACATAACTTTTTGTATGTATACAAAAGGCCTATTTGTCTCAGATATTGTTCACAAACCTAAATTTAGTGAAGTGAGCATGTCTCCTTTGCATAATGCATCCACGTTAGAGGTGTAGCACATTAATATACTATTTAAACAGCTTGATGACTGCCCAAGTATGTGTAAGGTTGCCTACAATAAAAGGTTACACTGAATTATGCAGTTTTCCTTATTTTGAGTAGTGGATGTTATTGCAAGACTTACAATACCTGACTGATGATGAAGAAGATGACTGTCATGGCAGCACAGGCCAAAGTGACCAACATGAGAAACTTGAACCTAAAAATCAAACCCTGTCAGGGAGAATGGGGGGTTAGAATTAAGGTAAAATGCTCTGTCACTACTTTTTATTCAAAATACTTGGACCAAATGAAGAGAGAAAAATTATGTTATTGTACAAACCTCATAGTGCAGGCGTCTGGCCTTGGACATGGCGGGTAGTGAAGTCCTCTTACCGCTGATGTTGCGGAAGACTTGGAAAACCATAAAGCAGAGGAAGAGAAAGTAGAGGCAGGCACAGATTCCTGCCACTATTATGAAAGCCATCTGACCATACAGCGGTCAAGGAAACAATATCTTTTGTCCAAAAGGACATGATTATCTAACAGCAAACACAGGACTAACATGCAGACTTGAAGCAATACAATATTACAAATTAAAACAGAGGCAGTTAATAGAAAAAAATATCTCTATTAGGAATGGGAAATTCACAATTACTATTTTTAATCTAGTCATTGAATTTCTCTGGATGGAGAGATTGAGGGACAGATGGATAGAGATACAGTCGATGTAGAGAGAAGGATAGAGCTAGATAAGATAGCTGTTATTGATGTTATCCACTACCGGTCCAATAGTCTCCACATTTAAACAAGGCTAAGCAGCCGATATTACAAATATTAAAACAAGTAAAAGAATCAACATCTACAAAAAGCATAAAAATAAAAATGGAGGTAATAATTAAGGTAAAGACTTAATGGAATAACAGAGCTTTCCATCTCTGAGTGCAGTGAAAAAGCTGCAGTGTATGGAAGAGTAAGGATTTGTTCAGTCTGTCACTAAAGCTGCTTCTCTGCCTGGAAAATGTGCTGTGCTTTGTTTGTCATCAATGGTGTATGACAAAGAGAACCTTGTTGAGTAAGAATTATCAATTAAAGTTGTATTCTTAACTATACATAGGTAATTCTATACATTTATTACCAAGACAATCTATGATGTACAACGCTATTTATCATGGTATAGTCACATCTAAATTTGTTTAAATGATTTTTTTTTCCCTGACTTGGTTAAAAGGATAACCAATAAATTATATGATAAAAATTCATGGCTCTGTGACACTGTGCTTCTCAGTTCGATTTAGAAAAATGCACTAGGGTTTTACATTGAAAGAGCATTAGACACTGCCAAAAGAGTGACATTTTAGCACCAACTTCCAATATGTCAATTCACAGCTTAGCAAGCTTTGCAATAAGTTAAAAATAAATCCATTCCAGGCCAGAGACAACATATGGCAGAACTGAATTATTCCTCCTCTTATTAGTCAAGGGAACCAATCTCTGCGAGAACAACAAGAAACCATGAAAAATTTAGTGTACCGTCAAAAATCAAAGTTGGCTCCTGTGCAAATATACTCAGATGCAGATGATAGTCTATTTCCAAGCATAAATATGGTTTTGCTGTCATGTCCAGCTAAAATGGGTTAAGGTGTGATTTGTTTGCTGTCAATCACAACACAAATTGAATCCAAAAAGGATACAGCCAGATCAGTCCCAACATCAGATGCCCAGATGCTATAGAAGGGGTTTGTCAACTGGACACCTCTGTTGACATGCAAAAACAATTCACTTATTGAGTGCATATACTTTACACCACAAAGCAGTTATTTAGTGTTGAGGTTTTTTTTTTTTTTTTTTAAAAATAATACTATTGCTGTTTTAACAGACAAAAATATTTCTCACCTCTCACACATGTCAAAGATAAAGAGACAAAAAGACCCAAACACAATGGGCCCAACTTGCTTCCAATACACTGAGAAACGATTCCTCTCGGTTTGGTCCTAAGAGGGGCAAAAAAAGAAAAATTCAAGGGTTCACTTGACAACTGGTGCCAAGCTTTTATACATTAAAATAGTGCCAGTTACACTACCATGAGGTGCTCCCCACAGAAGATGATCCAGAAGGAAAGCAACATGGAGTAGAAAATGCCTTGTCGGATGTCACCAAAAAGCAACATCCAGGTCCAGTTGAAGCCAATCGAGAACCATTCCACTGGGATATTGATGAACGTCATGGAGATTCCCAGAGCAAATATCACTCTGCAAGAGCAAATCATTTTTGGGGTGTTTTTATTTTCTGATTTTTCAAACAAATATACTGAGAACAATGCTTCTTAACGCTATGTGCTGGCAAAACAACTAGACAAGAGTATATGCCCCCGTGGGTCTCAAGGCTGGATTGCAGGACAGTGATCAGTCTATGAAACCTTGTGAATACAACGAATATAATAATCTATTAATATAAAATATATCGTTAAAAGAAACCTTTTTAAAGCTATATGTATGGGGGGGGGGGGGGACTGCGGCCTGGTGGGTCTCAAGGCTAGGTCACAGAACAGTTACATGCACTTACAACCTTGTGAATGTAATGAATACAGTAGTCAAAACAATCCTTCAAAATATGACTCAAAATTAGGACAGTTGGGATTACATTAGGACATAAAATTTTACCCATTTATGGCATCAGTAAATACAGTCATTATACACTAACTAGCCCTAAAATGACACTTTCAAAACTAAGCACTACTATAATTGCAAAGGCATATTTTTATTTATTTTATTGGACCTCACGTGGTTGTTCTATATTTAAAAGAAAGACATTCAGGAAAGACAGTCAAACTTGGTTGCACTGTATAAAACAAGAGGTGGTAGATCATTTCCGATGCAGTCCTGTAGATGGTGGTAATTAATTTGCAAACTGCCAAACAAGAATGCCTCTGAAAACAATACCATGCTTTAATTTCCCAAACTGTGAGCTACACCCAACTTTCATACAAGTGGCTTGTGAAGACACTGTAAAAAAATTCAGTATGCCTCCCCTTCCTGAAATCCTAAAAGGGAAAAGTGAATGAATGTTGGGCAATTAAAGCTTCTTTTTCAGTGCCCTCAGCAGGTTCCTGCATGCCACCAGCAGATGAAAGATCATAAATAAAGAAGCATGCAAAGCAGAGTAATCACAGCAGTGGAATTTCACTGAAGGTAGGCTTTGATATGAATGTATCCAGCTGCTGTCAGAAAGCTTTAGATGATAGTTAACTGAATCAAATTGATAATTTTATACACCAAGGCAAGGTCTCCCACACAACCAGACTACATTACTTTAAATACTGTAGGAAAATATTTACACTACAACCAAGACATTCAAGGTCAGACATTTTGGCCAAAAGAATAGCCAAAAGGGGGAAGAACACGTGTTTTGAAATACAATAGTCGAAATATTTGACAAGAGTACAGGAAATACAATACAGATTCTAAATCCTTCAACTTCAGACTCTGCTTTATGGCGTGAACAAAGTGAAACTTCACTTGGGTGGTATGCAAGGAATGTTCCCTGTGGAAAACCAACAGAGTGAAGACCTGTGTGTATGTGTGTGTGTGTGTGGAGGGGGTGGGCTGTGTGTGTTACCATGAGGATGGAAAGAGTATTTTGGACAAGTAGTATAGTAAGTGATGTGAAAGATCTCCACATCAGGAAATCACTTGTAAAAAGATCTAATCATTCTCACTAATGAACAAGGCCCGATATTTTGCATGATGGTAATTAAGGAGTACACTTTAACAACAGAATGATATATTAAACTCACTTATTAACTAACATTTTAATTGAATTCTATTTTATTTATACAGCACCAAATCACAGCTGTCATCTCAAGGCACTTTCCAGATCGAGGATAACTATGACCACACTCGTCACTCATTGAAAGACCAACTGAAACCCACATATGGAAGCACTAGGCAACGGGAAAATCATCTTGACAAGAAACCTCGAACAGACCAGAGATTCACTGTGGGGTGGCTCGCTACTTCGACCAGTTGGGTTAGAGAGCAGGAAAGGGGTGACAGTGAAGAAAGAGACATAGAAACAGCTAGAAAGAGACAAAGAGGGAGACAGAGGTGCAGGTTCCAGATATAAACAATTTAAGGGCATCTCCACAAAAAGAGGTATAGGAACTTCCCAATTGCCTGCTGCTGATCGAGGAATAAGTGCCTTCAGTTTCTGAAAACAAAAGAGAAAGATAATACAGTACCTGGCAGTTGTACATGTGTGTCCATGTGTTTGTGTGTGGTGGTTGAATGCTCGCAGATTTTGCATCAAGTTTCATGATTTTTGAGGCTCTTTCTGTGGTGTAGCACACTGGCTCTTACTGATGTTGTGGCAGCATGGCAGGGGTGATACAGACAATTAATCCCTTCATAGTTATCTTGAAATCCAACTACCTGTATGTGGCGCTCAAACTCTATTAATGGCTTCTTCTGAACTTTTTGTTTAAAAGGTATCAATAGAGGTGCTAAGGTATCACCTGTAAAGCTTTTCAGTTTATCAGTTCAAATGGTCCACCTGGGTAGAAACAAGGTGACAAAAATGTATCTCCAGGAATAAGTCAACCATTATGACTCATTCACGAGAAACCTTTTGTTTGCTCAAAATCTTCCAACGCAGTTATCTGACTGACCTAAGTGCAAAGAATTTGCATGACCCACTTGCAAATTTCATTCATAGTTAATATGCACCCTAATGTAGTGCCTCAGTGGCATGTGATGAAGCTATTCATTTGTACACTCTGGCTGCAGTACTTAAAATATGCCCCACGCCCCAACCTTAATTTTGTCATAACTTTTGTTGGGTGACATTTTGACATGATCATTTAACGTGCCAACACACTGCCTTTTACCAGCAACATCTCCTTCCTACACTCTGTAGTAGTGCGAGTGGCCTTACTTCTCCAACAACACAGGGGGTCTGGTCATGAGTGTGATGCGCCTCCAGTACCAGATCATGATGATGAGGATGCTGGGTGTCAGGAAGGTCTTCATGGCAAACCAAACCTTAGTGAAACCTCCATTTTGGTGGATTCCCTTGGAACATAAAAGAATAGGATTTCTTACAAATACATGCGCTCTAACTCACACATTCATGTAGTGGACTCAAAAGAAGCCTTCTTGAAAGCTACAGTATGTGTTGGCATAACAAACAGACACCAGAGTATGTAGCCTTGTGCGTATTAAGGCTAGGATGGAGGGCCGGTACATGTTTGTGTAACCTTGTGAATACAATTAAGCACAGCAATCGTTTTTAAAGCTATATGTTGGCATAAAAAACAGACACCTGAATATGTGGTCTTGTGTCTATGTTATTGTGAGAATAAAAACACTTTTTAAATTTGTTGATGTGTTATGTTCACAAACTATCCATTTCCCCAAAGCATGCATGGTAGATTAACTGAAGACTCTTGATTGTGATATGAATGCAAGTCTGAATTGGTTGTCTATTTGTGCCCTGTGATTGGCTGGAAACCATTCCAGTGTGTACCGAGCTTTGCACCCATAGTCAGGTGGAATAGGCTCCAGCACACCTATGACTCAACAGAGGATGAACGGTATAGAATAGAATAGATATGAATGGATGAATTGCATAATAACCAGATACCCGACTAGATGGTATTGTGGGCCTCAAGGTTGTGAGGTAGGATAGTTACGCATCCATGTAAACTTGTAAATAGGATACTGAATATCCTCCTTAAAGCTATTTGTAGACATAGACTATGTATGTGAATTTAACCAATGAAAAACAACAAGTATGGCAAGATAGCAAATAATAAATCATAGCAAATAATCATGACGGCATTACCAATAAAGTGAATTTTTATACAAGATGTAGCAGACATCTGTTGTCCAAGTTGTCTTGATCACTCAAGAAAAAACAATTACCCCTCAATGAAAAAAAGTTAACTTCTCAGACTTACAGTGGAGTAATTAAAAATGAAAAGTCAACTTACAACCAAGCGAATATCTTTGATTTCCCCAATGCCAACGTTGATCTTCTTGCGCTCATTGACGGGCAGACGGATATTGAGGAGATAGTACTTGTGAGCCACGCTACCGACCTCCATGAAGGGCAACAGGTCACACTCGTAGTAACGGCCCTCATTCTCAAACGTCTGGAGAGCACAAACAATGTCTGGTTAACACACCCTCAAGTGAGAACCAAGTTCAGTCAGGTCATCAATCTGTAACTGAAAGATCTGTCGAAAGCATTGTTCACATACCTTGGAAGTAGTGAAGTTACAGTTGAGCTTCCGTTGTTCAAAAGAGTGAGCCATCTCGGTCCACTCACTGACTGTATCGTCTCTGTAGGCCAGACCCACGTCAACAGTGACCATTGCTCCATCCTCTGAAAAGAACAGTTGATTTTAACCCAAGAAGATGACTTGGAAAATGGTTTATTGCTTAAAGAACTAAATACATTCATCTTTGTGTGTGTACATATTTGAATTCCTGATTCAACTTTTCAATCATGAAAAGAGATGAGGTCATGATGACAGCCAGCCAAGGCAAGGCCTCTTTTTGCACTGGCAGGGAGAAAATCCCCACCAAACTACAAACATAATGTTCCTTTTCAGCTATTATATAACGGAACGCTAATGTATTCACATTGGTAGAAGTCGTGAGGATGACTATGTGCATTTCACTTTAAATCATTAAAAGTCCGGGTGTCGAGACACGATCACAGCTGCAATCATCTTTAAGGATTCAAGAAGGTTCTACTTCTAAATTGAGTGGCATTTGTTGATTTTAATTCCTGATTGATAAAAACAATGAGATGGCATTTAAGAACCCACCAAAGAACAATTTCAAAATATTAGGACAGGATCTTTAGATCCTTTTACATTGTCAACCCAGATGAGAGACTCTTGTACTGCCATGAAACAAGATGGAATGAACAGAAAGAAACCCAACAAACTGTATGTACTATGGGAAAGAGTAAGATAGAGGAAGGGGAGAGGGACCAAGACAACCACTGGCAGCAGACATTTCTGTAACGCCCTTCACTGTCATTAGTCTGCCATTCTGCCTTGGATGTGAGCTCACTTCGTGCAACATTCCACTGCAGTCCAGTAGCCATTGCCACAGAAACTAAGCCTCCTCAACAGCTGTGTTATTGCTGGAGATCAGCCAAAGGGTGCTGCAGGTGGGTGGAGCACTTCATAAGGGTAAAGCTGATCTTTGGTACACTGCGATCCAGATAGGGTTGTTGACCAAGTGATGGGCTTCCGAACCATAGAAAATGAAGATCAGAAGAACAGAAAAGAGAAGAGAAGTATGTGGCAGCATTTAGTGTAAACCAGGAAAAAGTGCACAAAACAAGAGACTGGTAAAAGTTGAGGAATGCTTAAAAAAAAAAAAAGTAATAAAAACATGTTATTAGGAACATTCTACAGGTGAAGAGGTTAATTGGAAACTGGCTAGTGTCATGATAAGGAATAAAATGAAGATCTCTGACTGACCGGAGCCCAGTTCAGGCTGTAGTGCACCTTTCGCCCTACGTTAGCTGAGATAGGCTCCAGCAATCTTGTGACCCTTGTGAGGATAAGCGGCATGGAAAATGGGTGCGGCTCCCCGAAAGGCTCAGTTCAGAAACCAACAAGGTTCACTTTGTGAACAAATGGTGTAGTCCTAGAGCAGTTTACGTGTTTCTCAATGTACAATTGCAAGGAAATTAGGGAATTGAACATCTGCAGTCGATGATACTATCAAAAGGTTCATTGAAACTGCAGAACCCTCTGCACATAAGTGGAAAGGCCAAAAACAAAAAAAATGAATGCCCAAAACCTTTGTTCCCTCCAACGGCGCTGCAATAAAAACACATATTTGTGTAAATGAGATTGACATTTGATCTCAGGAACACTTCTGAAAACCACACAAGTCATCATTACATCTACAAATGAAAGTTAAAACATTTACATGCAAAGCGAAGACCATCTACCAGAAATCTGCCTGTCACCTGAAATTGACTCATGCAAAGTGTACTATGGTTTGACAAGTCCACACTTCAGGTTGTTTTGGGGAAATTATGGATGCCGTGTCCCCTGGGCCAAAGAGAAAAGAGTTAATCGGTAGAAAGTTCCAAAGCCTGGATCTCTGATGCTATGAGAGTGTGTTAGTCCCCCATGGCATGGGTAATTTGTGAAGATACGATTAACGCCAGTTGTTACTGGTTTTGGTGGAATACATGTTGCCATCAAAGTAGAGTCTTTTTCAGGGACATCTATGTTTATTTCAGCAAGACAATGGGATTGAGGTTCTGCATGTTCCAACAGCGTGGTTTGTTTGTCAAAGAGTGCAAGTATTAGAATGGCCTTCCAGGACTCCATTGTCAAGCACAAAATACGATAATGGAGATCAGGGATGGTTGAGAAACTCAAGATGTATATTAAACAAGCATGTCAAAGAATTCCAATTATAAAGCTTCAACGAGTGTACTCAGTTCCCAAACACTTTTGTGCGTTATTCAAAGGAAAGTTGATGTATCACAGTGGTAAACATGCCCCATCTCCGAAAACGTTGCAGGCATCAAATTCAAAATGTAAATATTTGCCCCCCGCCTGAAAAAAAAAAACCTTTGATCATTAAACAGCCTGCCTTTATAGTGTATTCATAAAGGTCAAAAAGCATTCATAAATCATTGTATACTGTTGTTTTTTGATTTACACAACATCCCAACGTCTCGAGAAAATGGGGTTTGTAGTTCCTCTCTTCTCACAGTATGTGTTTTGGTCCATATACATTATATTGTTAAAGAACTAGGTAGTAGTTTAAATAGTACAGTGGTGCCTTGATGTATGAGTGCCACAGCTAATGTGTTTTTTTTTAACAGTTTATCGCTTGGACTATTTTTGCTTTGTGATGTGAGACAAAATTTAATTTAAAGCTTCAGATATGCCTCGCCTTGAGTGTGATACAAGAAATGAAAATAAAGATACTGTGATTCATTTGCATGTGGGAATAGAACTTCAGACATGCATATATTGAATAGGACAAATACTTGACCGCAAATACAAAATGAAAAAAATTTGGCGCCAACTTATGTCAAGAAGCTCACTGAACTAATCAACTCCAGCTTCTGATGTCACCCTAAACATAACCTAGCACTATTTTTTTTTTTAAACATAAAATAAAATATTGTGGCGTGAGGGTGGGGTGCCCCAGGAAGGGCATCCTGGGTAAAAGCTGTGCTCAACAAATCATGCAGGTGACTCTGTGATGGCCGCTGATAAGACAAGCCAAAAGTCATTACAAGTGACTTACTCTAAAAACAACATCTCTTGACAGGCTGAGCTTGCTCCATAAAAGTTTCATATTGTGGCATTTCCTCTGGCTCAGAAACTTCAAAAAGTATCTTCAGTCCATTACAGAAACATCTGTCTGTGGTCTAGGTTGAATCACAGACTCATCTGTCTGGCAGCCAGACAGTAAACAATCCCCAGTTTGCTTATAGACACTTCAGCCAAGGCAGAGAATGTTGGCACATCACTTGTGCTGAAGAGCTGACCATTACTGTGACATGACTATTTAGACAAGCAAGGCCAGAGAACATGGCTCATAAATAATTACAACACACAAGCATTTAAACTTTTTGTTCAACAAGCAGTTAGCCTACTACTACTTTATTACCTGACTATCTGCGATGACGCACAGCAATGGCTGCTTTAATGAATGTGCTATGTTCTAATAAAAGAAAAATTAAAATGGTGCCTTATGAGTTGTTTTGGAACCACTTTCATAACTCAATACATCTCAAATCATCTTTTCCCATTACAATAAAAGGAAAAGCCATTAACCACCTCTCGTCCACCAAAAACACCAACAAAAAGATTGTCACACGTTTTTAAAACAAAACAGCCTTTGCAGTAGCAATACCAAACATGAGTTTGACCATCATCCTAACTTTTCACACCAGAGCTTAATAAAGATCTAATTTAATTTATTCCAAGTTAAATTTGAAATATCAATCTTCAATGCAAGTGTTTCACAAACCTAATGACATTTTACGATCAAGAGGATCATATGAATTTATGGCTTTAACCAAACCAGTGCACTGTAAATAAGAGTTGAGTAATTAAAGCTTATGTGCCCAAGAGTTGCAAAGCTAAAGTGGAGTGTGACACTCTATCACCCTGACCGAGAGCAGTGATGTCTAGTTTACAATAAACAGTGAGGTGGAAGGAAATTATATTAACTGTAAACAATATGATCATATACACAAGTGTGCTATAATAATCTAGAAATATCAATAATCTTGGGTAAGAACAATAGCTTTTTACCCCTTACAGGCGTTAATTTCTTCAACAGTTCATTTATAATTTCATAATGACATTTTGCACTTCTCAGTAGTGACATTATTACTGTCCTCATTGAAGCCTCTTCACTTTCTACTGTGACATTATCACCGTATTCATTGTTGTAGCTTTGTCGCTCTGTGTTATTTGCATAACTGTTATTGCTCAGTATAACCATGAGCGGACACTTTAAATTGCTTGACGGCACTCCGCATCACTTGGACTCTTATTAGAATTACCATATTATTGGACACCTTCCATTGCTTAATGACTCTCTGAAATGATGAGTTTATGTCTCACATGTATATTTTGTTATAGTGGCTTGGTTGCTGAAGTACAAGAGTGGCTTCAATTACCGTGGAAAATTACTTGTGTGAAAAGGTGATTCTCATTCGAAAGCCAATACATTTCAACGTGACTCACGTTGTAAGCATGCAAAATCATTCTCGGGGAAAAGAGGGCTCTTATTGCCAAAATGTAAGAAGCTGTTAAAAAAAAAAATAATAATAAAGACCCGCATTAACTCGTCTCTGTCTTTATACCTGTCAAGCCCATATAAACCCTTCCCCCTGCCCAAACCCTCAGGGCCTGTGCCGCTATAGAGAAAAGCACACGACATCCATCACTGTTAGCTGCCTTTCGGTGCAAAAGAAATGCAGTCATGTGAAAAATGCATTCTGGTAGGTTTCTCAAGCACTCACCATGATAGACTACGCATATAAAGAGTCAGTTCTACAAGCTGTATTAGTGTTCTCTTAAATTAATTTTGTGACAACGGATGTGAATTTTTCAGAGGCCGGTCAGTCCCAGCAAATATTTGCCAAAATTTTATGGATCTAAAAAGCATGTTGGAGGCTAACATTAACACCATAGAAAAAAGAAAAAAAAAACAAACAAAAAAAAACCCCACAGATTTAGAACAATATGGCACGCACAGGCTGATACATGATATTCAATGAATGACGCAATCACAAAGGTTGTATTTCTCACCTATCTGGTTGTACATCTTGAATGCAATGTCAAACTGCAAGATAACCAGCATGAATTGGAACCAGGGGCTCATCTCCTTGTTAGGCAGAGGAATGTGGACAGCAAACACAATATTGTTGGCCTCAATCCTCTTGGCCATGGCCTCATCAAAGGTCCTGATCTTGTCACATTGGTTGGGACCCCAAGGCATGAACCACTTTGCTTCCTGGCGATGCTTGACAGTGTCCACACATTTGGTAGCCAGGTAGTGGACTGCCGTGGTAGGGCGAGGAGCTGGTGAAACAGGAAAAGATGTGATTTCAAGGAGATTACATTGAAAGGCCATAGACATACATTAAACATTGCATGGACACAGGTAATATCATATGATACCAACCATTAGGGAGAGTCAACAACTTACCGTTGAATCTAAACAATTTTCTCTTCACACTGACCGCACTCTCTGTTCCAAAAGGAACAGCAGGAGAAAACATTCCTGATTGCACGAATTAAAGTGGCTACACATAGAGATGCATGAGCTTGAGTGCTGTTGCTCATTGGCAGGGTTTTGGTGACACTTGGGAAATGCCCACTTTGTCATGACAACGTAATAACAAAAAAAAAAAAAAAAAAAAAAGAATGAGCTGCGAGAGTCGTGTTGCGGCCTCAAGGCAAATGGGACAACATTGCATCACTCCAGTCACTCCATTATGTACAGTATATAGGATGGATAATGACAAACATGCAGGAGAGCAACATTTGATGAACATATTCCTTGTGCACTATAATCTCTAATACTAGGTACAATGAACCTCGGCATAGTTGCAGTTCGCTATTCACAAATTTAACTCTAAAAGTAGCATTGTGACAATATTTCCTAACAAGTCTGTTAAATGTGAAGTCTACCCACTTTAACCCGAGTACAATGCACCCACAATCTTGAAAAATCAGATGATGGGGTCCAGAGGAAATGGGTTTTTGGCCACATCCACACTCCCAGATTCACCCAACTATGGTGGTATGGAAGTAAATATGTGCCACCGGGAGTTGACTTTGAAATGCCACAGAAAAAATGATTTGAATTTCAAATGTAAAGTGATCACATTTTCAATAGTTGTATTTCAGTGTAACTTTTCAATGTTAACAATTCAACTGGCTACAATTCGCTGTCTTAAATTCAACCGGTTACAATTCGCTGTCTTAAATTCACTGTCTGTGCCACCAGGAAGGGTTATTTCAGGTCAGAAGCGAACACCCAGCCAATTGCAGTTACGCTTTCTTAGTCACATGACATTACATACTAAGGGTTTTTTTTTTTTAAAGGAAGAGACTTGAATAACCAGGACTGAGGAGCTACCCTACATACAGGCTAAGCAATGAATCCAGAGTTGTTTTTTCCAACCCCCCCAGTGACAGATCCAAAATGACTCCCTAGTCTGTAAAGATGAGTGATTCAGGAAAGCACTGAGAATCACTGACTTGTGGAAGTGAACTTCAAAGCTCAGAGCTTTCAGATACAGCTCTAGAGAAAGATTAGTGGCACATTTAAGAAGACTTAAAGTGGTAATCAGTGCCAAATGTGCTTCTAAGCAAAGAAAGAAAGAAGGAAGGAGATGGGCGTTTCTGGAACTATTAGGAAAAGGGTTTAAAAACAGTCAAATCGTCAAGAGCTCAGTCACAGTCATTCATTGTCTTTGGGACAAAACAGGTTCTAGCAACCTTCAGTGAGAATTAAACAAGAAAGAAGTTCATTTGAGAAGTTCCAATAATGTGTACTGTTATTTACTGGTGTACAGAGGCCCGGAAGTGATGAAGACCAATTTTGTGTCAGGTTGTATTTGGTAGGATTGTTTCACTTACTAGTCCACACATTAAACGGTCTTCTGTTTACATTCTTGCACCTGCTGTTGACTGATAGGTGGAGAGAGCGATGTTACATGGTTTGTTGTCATCGTTAGGAACCAAGGAGTGAAATTCACTCAGTTTAGATGCCGCTTACATCAGATTCTTTAATAAAGATGTAGTGTTAAGGGGAAGAAGAAGAAAAAAAAAAGTGTTATTTTGGCAGACAGACTACTTTTTTTTTTTTTTATTAAAAATTTACCAGTCATATTTCGATCAGTATTTGAAGCTTGCATTGACGGCAAATATCTAGCATTAATGCATTTAGTTAAACTCATATTGGTAGATACCGACATAGTAATTATATCCACCTTCGGAATAGGTCTAATCTAAGAATATCACATTCCTTGTGGGGTTTTTCCCCCTTTGAACATTGTTGCAACACATATCTAAATTGTGCAACCTGAGCAAAAAAATGAAAAAAATAGAACTTTGTCACTATGCTGAGTAAATATTGACTATTCTACCTAAATTTTGATTTTGTATCCCATTTTGCATTCTTCCATTTACAACTACTGCTATCAAATGTTTTGTATAATTGATTAGTGTACCGTTTATCTTATCGATTAATTGGGTAAAAATAGATTTTGCATTGTCAACAGAATGTGCGTGAGAGACGCAGGTATTGTTGTCCAAATGGAGTCGCCATCCTCACCTTTCTTCACTGTAGTATCTGTGACGTTTAGCGTGTTTGGCTTTAAAAGGTGTGGCCTGACCTTGTCAGTCAGCAAATGAGAGTGCAACATTGGCTACTCTAAGCTCTGGCTAGCAGCTACTGTAGTTGTTAACTGGCAGTCTGCGTGTTAAATGGCTTGGCTACAGTGCTTTGTGAATTAATGTTCTTAGAACGTGTTTATTTTGTCATTGTTTTCTTATTAAAGCAATAGAAAGTGCATCGGTGGCTTCATCTATTCTTGACAACTCTTTGGGTTTTAGAACACATTTTAACTCGTTGTAGTGGGTTAAACTGAATTACGTAACGGATAATTGTGCAATTTCAGACAAGGCATACATCTTAGTTCTGCTTTGCAGTAGACTATCTTTTTGAATTGTGAAAGGATCCCAATGTTTGGAAATTGCCTTTTACCCAATACTTCCTACTGGCGCTCCACCATTGCACAAACATAATTCTAAACAGAGTGGTGTGTGCGTCTTTTGCTTTAGCCCTAGTTCAAAGTATACAAAATTATGATTCTAAGCTAATCCATAACAGTTACAGAAGTGACCATAACTGTTTGGCAATGTTTTGAAAGAACACAGCAAGAACAATGACTTCAAACTGAATCAAATCCAGTTATCTGAATCCGCTTGGAGTTCAATTATCTAGTGACCCTGAGCCCAGCGGCTGCTTGAGAGTCCACAACAGTGTGTCCAGAATAATGGCCATCCCTGCAGCCCGCTGACCCCGTGGCATGCTCTCTGAGTTTGTTGGACGACGTGGGTGTGGCGGGGGCCTTTATACTTAATTGTTCCCAGCATCCCCGGGCCACCAAGCAAACACAAAGGAATCCGGCTTCATTAAAACCATCTTATCTAGACAGGACCCAAACAGGCTAATTTGTCAGCGAGAGGGCTGCTTCCAGATTAAACCTATACAGGAAAGCCTTTCACATGAGCTCAACTTCTGTGCGCGCGTGCGTGTGTGTGTGTGTGTGTGTGTGTGTGTGTGTGTGTGTGTGTGTGTGTGTCTATGTGTGTGTTCTGCTTGTGCGTGGGTGGATTTGAAGAAATTTGACAGTGAACCAAACGCAGCCCCCCCGAGGACCGGATCTAACTTTGACAGCTCTGTGAGTGTCCCTGTGCCTCGATGCAGCTAAAAGTAGAGGGAAAACGTGAATGCGCTGCCTGGGAGGCCACTGGGATTTGGGGAGAGTGGAATCCACACAAGGGGGGAGTTAAAGGAAGGTAGAAACACTGCCTGGGGCCTCGCACAGCAGACAGACATGACATGAGGGAGGAGGGGTGAAGAGGATTGGGAGAATTTGCATCAAAGAAAAAGAAGAAACTGCTGCCTGTAATTTAGCAAAGGATCAAATATTAACTAAAGGGTGTAAGAAAGTAATGCCTTCGGTCAAAATACATGTACTAGAAATGTTCCAAGATTTTCTGTTTCTTCTTGTTGTGTATTTTTTACAACTCATGAATATGAGAGGAAACTGTTTGGCATAAGGTTTTATTTCAAATTTAATGTTGGGGTGAGGTACCAGCTTCTTGAGCCACCCAGGAATTGTCAGCTGAGTTCACTAGGAACTCTTGATGCAGTACAATATTCAACAAAAACAGTATACAAAAAAAATATACTTGGGTAAATTTAAAGTTGCAAAAGTTAAAATCTCATTAAGCTCCAAAGGCCTAACATTAATAACAAAAAAATAATTTTAAACCTGGTTAAAATGGGAAATATCTGATTGATCAAGTCAAACATTCAGATGTGGAATTCAGGAGAGGGAGATCAAATGACTAATGTTTTAGGCTAAGATAATCTCTCTTGATATTAGTTAGCGCCACTCTCAGTTTTCTTTATCCAGTTCATTGCTGCCTTGTAATTCTTAATGCATATCACACAAATAATGAAAAGAGAAAAGTGCAACAACAAACCCCTGGAGCCCGCCTATTCAGAGGCGCAAAAAGCCACAATTTCTCATTTTTTGCTTATATAGTATAGTGTTGCACAACGGTGTCGAGCATTGAGAAACAACTACTGGTAATTGATTATCAAATTAACTGACATCTGTTTTGATAATTGTTTTAATAGTTTGGACACCTTAACTTCAAATTATCAAAATCTTTGAAATTTCACCCTCTCCAAGAGTGAATGTTTTAATTTCTTTCATATAGTACCGCATTAATCTTTTTTTTTATTATATTAAGACATTTGCAAACATATGCTTTAACGTTGGTAGAGAAAAAAAAAACAATTTTTCCCATAGTTTCTGACATTCTATGGACCAAACCAGTAACTGAATCATCATATTATTATATTTGTGCATTTTGTCAACTTTATATGTCGTTTTTAAAAGGCACGTGAAAATTAAGTGCTTAATCTGATTCTTTAAAAAACAACAGATTAATGAATTATTAAAACAATCTTTCTACTGCTTTGTAAAGATATCTTACTCCCCCCCCCCAACCTCTGCAGATGACAATTGAAAAAAATGGGACAAGCTGAAAACCACAACAACTTAGTGCCTTTTTCTTTTAGAGTATTGTACTTTTTTACTCAAAATTGTACATCTACCTAAGTAGAGGGAGTACATTAGCCACCTCTGCCCCGTATGCTTGAACAAAAATGCTGTTGAAACACTTGTGGCGTGTAAAACAGGAATCGCCGAGATACCTAGCAGTGATTTAGTTCAAAGTTGAGAGGAATGTTTCAAGGCCAAAGCTAAAGAAGGTGAACATACGATGCACGTAAAATCTTTTCTTGGTCATCAAAATACGCTACCGTATACTACCTGCTTGACTTTCCGCTTGCACATTAACATTCGACACTCAAA
The DNA here is from genome assembly GCF_019802595.1 of Syngnathoides biaculeatus. Lineage (NCBI taxonomy): Eukaryota > Metazoa > Chordata > Actinopteri > Syngnathiformes > Syngnathidae > Syngnathoides > Syngnathoides biaculeatus. Next base: position 13,749,612 of record NC_084652.1, read on the forward strand.
AATGTAGAGAGCAGCTAAACAAAAAGATACAAGAGCGATAAGGTGGTAAAAGGAGATGGGGGGGGGGGGTGCGGAAAAACTTACCAATTAACCCGCCGACCATGAACGCGAACGCCTGGAACAAAAGCAGTATAACTCCCACTATCACCAACTTTTTGGTGCTCATGTTCTCGATAATTGCCCCCGCCATGGTGAGGAAAGTGGGAGAAAATGCACAATATGGCTCCTCAGAAGAGACGAAGCGGCTGCATCCGCGACGAGTAAGGAAGGCAGGAAAAGTGCTGGTGGTGGCTCCTGCCTTTCAACTTCGAGGGAAGAAAAAGAGGGAGGGAGGGAGAGAAAGAGAGAGGGGGATGGGGGGGGGAACCAAAAAAAAATGGGATCACATGACCGTACAGCGTTCGGCTTTATCCCCCAGTGAGCAGCAGAGTGGCGGGGGAGAAGTACTCGGGAGTTCCGCTGCATGACGTTATCCAGGTTAGCATGCCACTGGATACCTATCATAGCGTCCCTGTTGCGTCGCTCCTATTTAAAGAAGCTCGTTGCGAGTCCCATCTCGTGTTGTTTTGTACTTAATGACCCTACGCGCGTTGCATTTTAATAGCTCCAACAAGAAGTTAGTGTAATGTCTGCCATAAGATGGCGCCAGAGCCATGTCTAATAGGAAAGTAGTACTGTGATTGGGACCGAGCCCTGCCACCTATATCGAAAATCCGGGTAATGCCGAACGTAATGTAACCAAAGGGATAGCAAACATCTGCGAAAGACTACGGTTTGATTACACGCTGACTGTTGGCTGAAATCTTTTTTTATACATATAGTTGGTGTCTTCAGAAAAAAAATAAACATGTATATTATTTATTCACACAAATATGATGTAGGTAAACATGAATAAAGCCCAAACATCAATTATTGTAATCTTTGATTGCGTAGTGCTGACATTTTGTGTTTAAAAAAAAAAGAGAAATTTTCCACTTAGCCTAACTGGGAGGGACTCTTTAAAGCCATTTTGACCAATGCAGAAGTAGGATGCACATACTCTATATCAATATTGGCCTAGAGCTAGTGTAGGTTAGAGTCCATCCATTTTGTTCACCATTTATCCTCACGAACAATGGTACACCCTGAATTGGTTGCTAGCCAATCGCAGGTCACATCGAGACAAACAGCCGCACTCACAATCACACCTAGGGACTGTCCAATTAATGTTGCATGTTTTTGGAATGTGGGAGGAAACCCACGCAGGCACGGGGAGAACATGAAAACGCCACACAGGGAGGGCCGGGATCAAACCTCAGAACTTTCCAGCTGCACCACCGCGCTGCCCTTTTTTATACATACATACATAAATCAACTGTTGCAGCCCCACATTGTACTTCTGATGTCTACCTTTACCACCAAAGTATATCACAGACATGCAGATACAAACAAAGAAGAATTTCACACCTAAGTGACTCAGTAAACAGCAGTAATAGTAATATTTCAGAGAGAATAGATGGCTGAGTGTTGTAACATTGTCTCTATGTGTTGCTGCACATTTATTTGTTTGACAGTAAACTTTTACTGAGTGCCATTAAAGAGCTTTAACCAGGGTTGTCAAACATACGATCCGTGGGCCAGATCCAGCCCGCAATCCAGGTTAATCCGGCCCACGAAGTGATTTTGTAAAGGTGTGTTCACAGCATGTTGCAGCACTGAAAGGAGACAACCTTCATCGCCACTATTTGAGTCTTCACGCCGACAAATATGACAACTTTCAAAGACAGTGGTGAAGAAAGAAGGCAAATGAAAGAAACAGCAGAGACATCAGTGACGGCTAGCTACCTCATTGCTAATGAAAGTGCAGTGGCTTCAAAACCATGTAATGAGAGAGAATTTGTAAGAACATGCACAATGAAGGCAACAAAAATTGTGCGCCCTGAAAAACTGCAGACGGGATTTCCGATCTTTGACTGAAAGTCACTTATTGCGTTTTCAGTTGCAATTGATGCAAGTGCAGACATTACAGATGTTGCACAACTGACCATTTTCATCCACGGAGTTGGTGACACATTCACCGTCACCGGTGAGTTCGTGGAGAGGGGGCCGATGAAACCTACAACGATAGCAGCTGATAATTTCCCAACACTTGTCATAGATCTGTCACCTTAGCTACACCCTCAATGATCGGGAAAAAAATGGGCGTTGAGACAAATTTTGCGAAAAAAGTGCAATCTGCAAATACAGGACATGATTTTTGGACTTTTCACGGGAGGCTTTGTGTTGCAAGTCATTAAATATCGATAGCGTCATGAAGGTGGTCATCAAAACTGTTAATGTCATCCGATCCAGAATCCTGAACCACGGTCAGTTTGAAAGCCTTCTCAGACAGAAAGACCACATCTATGGTCTGCCATGAGGTGAGGTGGTTAAGCCGAGGTGCCGTGGTGAGGGGTTTCTTTGATTTACTAGAAGAAATTGGACAGTTGGTGAAAAAAAAAGGGAAAACCAGAATTTCATTCCGCAGAATGGATGCCAGATCTTGCATTTATGGTGGATGTCGCAGAGCACCTGAATAACTTCAACAAACAGGTGCTAGGGTGCAACAAAGTTGTTATACAGTATTATGACAGTGCACTATATGCTCTTCTTGCACTTGTTTAGGGAACAGGATTGTTATTTTTATATATATGTATCTCTGCTTGAGAAATTACAAATAGTTCTATGATATACTTCTGTGAATAACTGAGGCATTGTGCGTGTGCATTGTTTTAATTAAATTAATTTAATTTCAAAAATGTTTTATGAATAATAGTGATGCTGTGCTTGTATTATTTTGGACTGTACAGTGTACATGTACAATACAAAACTGTATTTAAAAAAATAATTTGAAACTGGGTGGCACGGTGGAGCAGCTGGTAAAGGGTTGGCCTCACAGTTCTGAGGTCACCGGTTCAATCCTGGACCAACCTGTGTGGAGTTTGCATGTTCTTCCCGTGCCTGGGTGGGTTTCCTCCAGGTAATGCGGTTTCCTCCCACATTCCAAAAACATCCAACATTAACTGGACACTCTAAATTGCCCGTAGGGGTGATTGTGAGTGCGGCTGTTTGTCTCAATGTGCCTTGCGATTGGCTGGAACCAGTTCAGGGTGTACCCTGCCTCCTGCCCGTTGACAGCTGGGATAGCCTCCAGCACTCCCCGCGTGAGGATAAGCGGTGAAGAAAATGGATGGACATGCACTTTGAACCTTTGATTTGAATTCTTTCAAGTACCACTAGGGGATGCCTGCATAATTCCACCCTTTGAGAACCACTGCTTTATACTATTGTTTTATTTATATGTTCACCTTGTGAGTTTTTTTTCTGGCTTACTCCCACGTTCCCCCCATAAAAATGCATGATGGAAAGACTAAATTGGAAATGTGAGGATGAATGGTTGTCTGTCTATTTATGCCCCCCCCCCCAAAAAAGTGGAATAAATGAGTGGAGTGCTTCTTCTGTATGACTGCACTTTCTTGATTTGTTTCATAATCATACAATGAGTGTTTCAACTCCAAAGAGTTTTATTTCAAAGCCACCCATGAGAGCGTTTCATGGACATGGTGCATGCATATATTGGACTTAGATGCGTTTCACAGGATAAAAATGGAGCATGCAACTTCTAGTAACCGCAACAATCCTGTACTAAAAACAATAACAATCACAACATAGAAACAATGAGGCAATGGATTAAATGGCCTGTACGGCAGTGGTACAAAGATTAATGCTATATAAGTCGATGAACACAAGCTGTCTAAAGTTTCTTTCATATATCTGTTTTGAAATGAGAAAAGATGGCAAAATGAAGTTACTGATGCAAGAGATAAATAAACTAATTTTTTTTCGATCAATTATAACATGAAATAAAAAAGGAAAGCATTATTTTCTAGAATACTTGCACCACTCCTTCACTTTTTAACCTGATTACAGTTTTGGTTTTGGCACGTGGGAATCAGCGGTAAGAGAACCAACATGGCAACTGGAGCTAAATAGGTGCCAAACCGAGCAAAGTGTTTGGGATTCGCTGTTTAGAAGCTAATGCGGATTCTTTCCAACGGATCCGTGTCCCACATCTTGGGGTCCCAAGCATGGAACCAGCCGGTGAAAATCGGCAGTTCTGCTCCCTGTTTGATGGTGGTGACGGGGAGTCCCTTGCGGCCAGACGGGTCTGAATCCAGATAGTCCCTTGCTGTAGGGGAGGAACGGAAAGATGGGGATGTGATGAGAAATCAACTAACATTGCAATAAATATCTTTCTAAAAATTTACATTTTTATGGGTCCGACTGAAAATGGAAAGGATGAATGATATGAGGATTCAAGTCTAATCTCTCCCTCTTCTCTCTCTCGGTAAATGGGTGGAAAAAGCAGGGGGGAGGAAATCAAAAGAGCATTTTCGTCCTGAGCAGTGTCTCTCCACATAAGGGGCGAGGCTGAAAACAACATTTGAAAGCCTGTGACCTTCAATCCCCGAGGGAGGGGGCACTCCAATAATAAGCCAACGCGGGTCCTAAAGATTAGCCCTGCCTGAACTCGGGAGGAAAATATATTTTACACTTTGACCATCTAATGAGATACAATATCACAGCTATTAGAAAAAAAAATCTGCCTTCACATAAATCATACACCATCTTGATTAACACTTCCGTTCATTTATTTATGTTTATTATTGTGGCTTTAGTTTGCAATGGTGTACAACTGAGAGGAGTTTTGAATCGAAAATCTTTTTCTAGACATCACGTCGTACGTAATAGAATTTTCTATTTGGGGGTGTCAGACTTTTGTGTGTTAGATTTTTGTGTGTTGTGTGCATGAGAGGTCAGTTTTATTGTTGGCCTATATGAGACCATATATACAGTGAAGAAAAGTATTTGAACACCCTGCTATATTGCAAGTTCTCCCACTTAGAAATCAGGGAGGGTTCTGAAATTTTCATCGTAGGTGAAAAATCTAGAAATCACAATGTATGATTTTTTTCAACGATTTATTTGTGTGATACAGCTGCAAATAAGTATTTGAACACGCGAGAAAACCAATGTTAATATTTGGTACAGTAGCCTTTGTTTGCAATTACAGAGGTCAAACGTTTGCTGTAGTTGTTCACCAGGTTTGCACACACTGCAGGAGGGATTTTGGCCCACTCCTCCACACAGATCTTCTCTCGACCAGACAGGTTTCTGGGCTGTCACTGTGAAACACAGAGTTTCAGCTCCCTCCAAAGATTTTCAATTTGGTCAAGGTCTGGAGATTGGCTAGGCCACGCCAGAACCTTGACATGCTTCTTACGGAGCCACTCCTTGGTTTTCCTGGCTGTGTGCTTCGGGTCATTGTCATGTTCAAAGACCCAGCCACGACCCATCTTCAATGCTCTGACTGAGGGAAAGAGGTTGTTCCTCACAATCTCACAATACATGGCCGCAGTCGTCCTGTCCTTCATACAGTCCAGTCGTCCTGTCCCATGTGGAGAAAAACACCCCCCAAAGCATGATGCTACCAGCCCCATGCTCAAAGTAGGGATGGTGTTCTTGGGATGGAATTCATCATTCCTCTTCCTCCCAACACAGTGCAATTATCACCAAAAAGTTCAATTTTGGTCTCATCTGACCACAAAACTTTGTCTCATGACTCCTCTGTATCATCCAAATGCTCATTGGCAAACTTAAGATGGGCCTTGACATGTGCTGGTTTAAGCAGGGGAACCTTCCGTGCCATGCATGATTTCAAACCATGACGTCTTCGTGTATTACAAACAGTCACCTTGGAAACGGTGGTCCCAGCTCTTTTCAGGTCATTGACCAAGTCCTGTCGTGTAGTCCTGGGCTGATTCCTCACCTTTCGAAGGATCATTGAAACCCCACGAGGCGATATCTTGCATGGGGCTCCACTCTGATTGAGATTGACCGTTATGTTTAGCTTCTTCCATTTTCTAATGATTGCTCCAACAGTGGACCTTTTTTCACCAAGCTGCTTGTCAATTTCTCTGGAGCTCTTTCCAGCCGTGTGGAGTTGTACAATTTTGTCTCTGGTGTCTTTGATCCGCTCTTAGGTCTTGGCCATGTTGTAAGTTTGAGTCTTACTGATTGTGTGGGGTGGACAAGTGTCTTTATGCAGCTAATGACCTCACACAGGATAATACATGGAGTGGAGGTGGACCTTCAAAGGCGGACTAACAGGTCTTTGAGGGTCAGAATTCTAGCTGATAGACAGGTGTTCAAATACTTATTTGCAGCTGTATCACAAAAATAAATCGTTGAAAAAAATCATACATTGGGATTTCTGGATTTTTCTTTTTAGATTATCTCTCTCACAGTGGACATGCATCTACGATGAAAATGTTATACCCCTCCATCATTTCTTAGTGGGAGAACTTGCAATATAGCAGGGTGTTCAAATACTTTTTTTCTCACTATACACACACACAAATACACACACACACACACACACAGACCCACACACAGGGTGTCCCAAAAAACGTATACACACTTGAAATAATATTAGTATTTTTTTTACATGTTAAAAATGATGATGAGTTATCATAAACATCAAGTTTACATTTATTTAAAGTGTGTCTACATTTTTTGGGACACCCTGTATATAAAGTTATGTTTTATTGTTCAACCAACCTAATTTGGGAGCTCCAGTCCGTTCCTCTGCATTAGCTTCATTGCCAATCCAAAGGAAGAGCTGCGTGAAAGAGAAGATATACTCACTAAACTCATTTTGTATAATCTAATATCATAAGGACACAAGTGAGAATTGCTTCTGCAATCTCAAAACATAAAAACATGAGTGGACATCATACTTGGGTCCAAGTGTCCAGAATCATGACATCATCAGTGGCCAGGTCAGACTGAGTGAAATCTCCTGGTACTTCTTCAACCTGAGAGGAATACAAGGAATATATTGTAGTGTGCCAAACCATTAAAGCAATACACGTATACTTGATACTGTATTATGATTTCAAGTACAATGAGTCTTCCGGTTTTGTTGGAGCAGCCAAACAGACGCGGAAGCTTGATCACGTTCTGCAGAGTCTTGGACGTCTGGTATTCCTTCTTGCCACCCAGGGCGGACCAGAATGCAGCTGAGAGAAATAAGAATAGTATGCAGTATACAATATACTGAAACGCACTCACACACTCTGCCCTTCAATAAGATTAATGACGGAACATTTTACCAATTTGGCTTTTTTATTCTACTAATTTAATTAGTACTGATATACAGTCACAACCCACTTCAGTAGGTCTCTATCCATCCATCCATCCTTATTGTACAGATATACCGAATGTAGTGACCATTCATGCATATAACCAAAAACAAAAATTATAATAGTAATAAATAAAATTATGACCAAAAACAATATTTCAAGTAGTAAATATCTAACAGGTACATATTCACGGTTCAACATACGCCACTTGGCTTATTCCAGGAATGGGCAAATGGTGGCACCGCTTGGAGTGCTCCCTCAATTATTTTATTTTTATCCTTTTTATTGTTGTTGTTGAAAAATTTAACATGGTATTCGAAACATCGTAGCCCTGGCATTTTTTCTAAATCAACTCGACCAAAAAACTTGCAATCCCACTAGCAGCGCAGACAAAAAATTGTGGCCCCCACCATCATTTGAGTTGCCTATTCCTGGTCTATTTAAAGGTCAAGTGTCATGAAATGTGTGATTTTTAGTATGTTATTAATGAAAAAACGTCAGCTAATATGGGCCATGCGTTTTTTCACCACAAAACATGATTTTTTGACGTATACAGCTTTTTGTAACTCCCACCATAAAAATCCTCTCAAGGGATTTCTTTTCAAGAAGGAGGAAGTGACGTAAAAGATAGCGGCGCCCCCAAGTGTACTTGTTTGTTTCCATTAGTTTTACCTCGGGGAAGGTAGCTCGTTGTTCCTTCGTGTTAGCCAAAATGCGGCTCATTGCATTGCTCGACATTGCTTGAACATTCAGGAGAATGGATTTAGCCTTCATAAGTTTGCAAGAGACCCGGTTCGTTGTGAAAAATGGATTGCACGGGTGCAGAGGACGAGAGCTTCGTGGGTTCCAAATCACGGGTAGGTGTGTATTCAGCTACTGAAAAAAATAATCGTTTGGGGCGGACCACAACATGAAATATGTCGACGTGCGCGTCGGACGGCATCGGGCTGCTGCGAGGACGGCGGCGAATCTGAAGAACCCAGCCAACAATGTCTCACTCAGCCTCGTGCGCGCAGTAATGCGCCCCGGCTCGATAGTGTTCCATCGCGTACTACGGTGGCTATGAACAACCCTCTAAAAGCAGCACGCCTCGGCTCCATTATATGCCACCATGGCGCCGAAAATCAGCCACACCGGCTGAGGTGCCGCGTTCGGCGATCACAGCTTCTGCGAAGGCTGCGCGTCGGGCTTTGCGGACAAGGGCGGCTGTGAAGAACCCAGCCGAGAATGCGTCACTCAGCCACGTACACACAGTAAAGTGTGTCGGCTGACTGTGTTGTTTATCGTACTGTGGCGTCTATGAACATCCCCCTGAAGCAGTACGGCTCGGCTCCATCATAAGCCACACCGGCTGGCTGCGATGAGGCGGGATGGCTCATCTCTGCCGCGGAAGTGGATCGGACGGGAATGCGGTCTGGCCATGATCGCATATTATCTGAATATGGCTCGAAACAATAGTGTAATATTGCCCCGGTAACTTCACTCGGTTGTGTGATGTCCTTTTCGAAAAGAGTTTCCGTGTCAGAAGGGACGTTTTCGTCTCCCATAGTTAGGGTGCACCGCGTGTATTTATTGGCGAATGTCCGGGTGACGTCACTTACAGAGGATGCAGCCAATATGGCGACCACTTGGATATCGTAGAATGAAACTTCTGCAAATTTGCACATGGATGATCCGCTCTCCGCTTACATTTATTTTTTCGTATGGACATTGAAGTGAATAATGTTGTATGTATTTTTCATTACAATATCTATTTTAGAATGTTTATAGGGATGACACTTGGGCTTTAATGACTTTTGGGGATGATTCTATCCACCATTAATCACTTAAAATCACACCTTAACTATCCATCTATTTTCTTCGGCGCTTATCCTCACTAGGATCGCGGGGAGTGCTGGAGCTTATCCCAGCTTTCGATGGGCAGGAAGCCGGCTACACCCTGAACTGGTTGCCAGCCAATCGCATGGCCCATTGAGACAAACGGTCGCACTAACAATCACACCTAGGGGCAATTTGGACTGTCGAATTAATGTTGTATGTTTTTGGGATGTGGGAGGAAACCAGAGTGCCCGGAGAAAACGCAGGCAGGCACGAGGAGAACATGCAAACTCCAAACAGGTGGGGGAGGGATCAAACCCGGGTTCTCAGAACTGTGAGGCCAACTCTTTTACCAGCTGCTGCACCATGTCGTCACACCGTAACTAATACACTAGAATTACTTTGAGTCCAAGCAACTATGTTGAAGTGGGAAGGAGGTTCAATGAGCCTTGTCGACTAGTACAAGTAGTTTGCCGCCATTTAGCCCACATCTATAGGCAATTACAAACCTTCTTGGGTGAGCATCAAATACTTTGAGATTTTTGCTATTCCATTGGGGGTTCACTGGAAGCCAGGAGGACACCCACCTGGCTCTTTTCCCTCGGAAATTTGGCTGGCACTTCCTCCGAGGAAGTCCACCACGTGTTTAGCGGCCCCCATCTCGTCGTCGCTGGCGCCCACGCCTCGCCACACAAACAGACCGCTTGGCGACTTCAGCACAAACACGTCGTTGGTGTTCAGGTTGGAAGCAGAAACGTCAACCTGATGGAACAAGTGAGACAACGTGAGAAGTGGGAAACTTTACAGCGGTTTGAATAACTCAGATAAAGGTACCGGTACTGCTCACCTCCACAGCCCTGGTAGCATGGGAGCTGCTCTGGCGGATGTGGAAGAGACGAGTGCTGCTGCTTTGAGTCTGTCCACCTTTACGTGATGTTCCCCCGCTATGGATGATCATGGGTCTGCCCTTGAACAGACTCATCAGGTGGGGGGGCTCCTGGCCCTGAGTCACCCTCACCTACAGACCACACAAACATAAATCCCATGCTCATCCCTAAATTCTAAAGGAATTGAATAAATGCTTATTTTTGAGGGGAAAAAAAATCATAGTTCTGGTAAAGTGATTTTTGTTTTCTAGAAAAAAGGAAAATAATAACAAAGTCCACACAATCAAATTTGATCATTTTACGGGAACACACACACACACACAAAATTTCCATGCTTGATATTGTAAGACTCCCACACAGTTGCACACAATCCATTACATACTTGTATGTTCAACTTGAAAATTTAAGTATTTCTTATGAATAACGTGGTTTGTAGCAGCTTCTTTTGACAATATGAAATAACTTAATTTATTGATAGTAACTAACTTTCGATTCAGAGTATATAATCTGTAATCCATATGTCATAAATTTGTTTTATTGTCACTATCAGTATTAGGATTCAAAATAATTATGGTTGAGGCACGGGCCACAGTTACATCTGACGGAACAGCGCCCTCTTTTGGCTATTCAGATGTGTTGTAATTTTTATGGTTAAAGAAAGTTGGAGTTGAGCGAAGCCACTTTCATAAATCCATCCATCCATCCATTTTCTGAGAATCTTATCCTCACAAGGGTCGCGGGAGTGCCGGAGCTTACCCAAGGCAGATCACACCATCAACCGTTCGCAACACAGTCGCAGGGCCCATATAGGCACGGAGAACCATTCACACTCACATTCACGTCACTGAGTGGGAACTGAATCCACCTGCACTGAAGTCAGGCGAATATACAACAACGTCAGAGACCACCCAAAAGCATAAAATTTATTACAAAATAATGTTTTTGAGCGTCCACTTAATTAACCGTGGCTCCCTGCAACTTTCACCACGTACGTTGTTTCTCATCATACTGATTGCACAGACTACAGATTGTTCAGTCTTCACGCGATCAAGAGGTGTAGTGTACAATACGTCGACACGCTCTAACCTGAACCGGTGATCCTCCCATTGAGTCATCCAACTGAACGGTGAGGAATGCGGACGTGGCCAGTTCATCTTGTGAAGCCTTAAGCCCCTGCCTGAGTCACACACACAGAATCACAGTCACGTTTAAATTGTTAAGTAGTCAAGAACCAGCAACGCTATACAGTAAATATTCATACCAAGTGTATATGATTTGTCCCGTCTTGTAGGTGTAGAGGATGAGGTAACAGTCTCCACCATAGAACTGACCATAGGATGAGGGATCCACGGGAACCTTTTCACCGTTCTCCACACGCCAAATCTACAAATCACACCAGGTCAATACTTGGAAGACTTTTTTTTTTTTTTTTTTAACCATTTAAGATGACTGAAGTTAATATTTACCATCCAATCATTTTCTAAACCTTCACTAGCGACACGTGTGTGCTGGTGCCTACCTGGGCTGACTTTGAGTGAGAGGTGGGGCAGCACCCGAACTGGTTTCCAGCCAATCACAGGGCCCATAAAGGCAAACAATTATTCACACCCGATTTAGAGTCTTCAATTAATTGACCATGCGTGTTTTGAGGATGTGGTGGAAACCAGAGTACTGGGAGAAAATCCCGCAGGTTTGGTGCGAACATGCAGGCAAGCTCAGATTTGAACTCGGAACCTCAGAACCACGAGGGAAATCTGCTAACCAGTCAGCATCGTTTCGCAATATGTACTGCATTTGACTAACACAGTCATTGGATCATATTTTGTTGTAGTGTGGATTCAGTTTGCTATGATGATTATTGATACAGCTTTTCAATTGAATCCCATAATACTGTATATAGCCGTATTTGGGTGTTTTACCTGAAACTTGCCCTTGCCATCATCTACCATGCCATGCTGAGCTGCCATGGCCTTATTTGAGTGCAGGGTGGAGGCGTCGAAGGGCACCTGGTCCACTTTAGCAATTCGGCCAATAGTGTAGGCCTGGCTTGGCCCGGTGGTCTCGTCTTTGTCCTTCCAGTCACTGAAGAACTGCTTGAACAAGATGGTCTCAGCTCCTGCTGGAAGTACTTGGAGCTGCAAGGGGGGGGGGGGGGGGGGGGGGACGAGAAATACTGTATTTGACAGGGCTATATTGTTTGGTTCAAATGTATTGCTGTGGACTAACGTGGCACAAAAACAGTATAGTAATAATGTAGGGTGTAGCAATACCTGACACTTGCTGCTGTACCCTTTGTCTTTAATGAACTTTTGGCCTACAGACATGGCGGCTTTACGCTCTGACACGTTGGCCTTTGGACCTAATAGAAGGCCACGACAATGAGACAAAAGAATATCTAGTCCACTCACTGGACTTGACATCAAATAGAACTGCGCCATCTCATCAATAGAGGACTGCCTCGTTGGCCGATACACGACCTGAAGAATTTATAGTTAGGTAATTTACCTTTCCAAACAAATATGTTCTTGTCGACTCCGTTATCCAGAACGTAACACTCCTCAGGAGACAGCATGGCCTGTTTAAAGGGGCTGGATGGCGCCACCACAGACAACTTCATGGAACCGGACGCGTCGGAGATCTGAAAGGAAGGAGAAAATTACAGATACAATTGCAAAGAAAAAGGGGTTGTTTTCGTCATTGTTTTAAAATTAAAAACCATAATAATGGTTATTTTCCCAATCATTGTTCACTTGTTAAAATGATGTTTTTCCACGCTTAGTTTGCTCAGTAATAAATTGAAATGTAGCAAAATGGATTTGTGAATAATTCCAATTTCTTTCTTACCATGTAGAGGGAACCTTTCTTCCTGTTGGAGGCCTCCACTTTCTCATCATCAGGAGTGCTTGGTGCAATGGTCGTTTTGGGTCCCAGCACCTATCAGAACCAGAGGAGTTATTGCTAAAATTCCCAAAATGTATTTAACTCATTCACTGCTAGCATTCCCAGTTAACATGGATATTTGAGTTCAAGACCCGTCAATGCCAGTGATTCATATTACTCTAAACCCACTACAACATGTCGTTTGTTTATGTTCATAACTTTGTTATTGGTTGATTGTTTTTAAGTTGGGCTGTTTAATTGTCTTGTGTGTTATATTTGTTATTTATTTTTGAACAAGACTTTCTTTCAGATGCGTTGTTTATAAAGTGCTCTATAAATCAAAAAAAATAGTTGGGTTGAACAGGACGTTAAAAAAAATTAACAAAACAAATAATAATTAAAAATGACAATGAATTAGACTTACAGTGCTTTTCTAGAACATTTTGCACTTCCAGGTCACTGTAGTCTTGCCCAGAAACATGACGACCACCTGTTGCAGACCGTACTTCTACCCTCTGTGCCATACCACCCAAAGACACAACATTTTTTAAAAGGGTACCCCAATGTTTCAATAAATAAACAAATAAATCAGTTCTTAAAAATTCAAGATTCAAACGCATTGAACTTTGATGTTAAAGAACTCCCATGGGTAACTTGTGGCAAATCTATTTTTTAAGGAATCCCAGTCATTAATGGAAACTTTTTTTGTGTGTTTTCTTATATACTTTTATTTTCTAAACGGCAATCGTGAAAATTTGAGAATGACTAGGAGTCTATTGCTCAGATTGCATTTCAATATTTTTCTTTTACATATTGTACCTATTTTTAAACACAGAAATAAAAGTAAGAAAAAGAGGTTATAATTACAATATGGCCTGAAGGTCCCAAATGAGGTGTAAAATGTGGACAGAATTTTGAGATGCCATGTATGTATTTTCTTTTTTAAAGTCATTTTACATCCTCTCCTTAGTCTTCTGTCAACTTTTCCATTTCTGTAGCCACTGCCATTCCAAACACTTTTCGAGCGTTTACAAGGCAGAGAGTTGGCCCACGAGCAGCTCATTACAAACGGCAGCATTGTGTACGTTTCTTCCCACGCTGACTATTTCACTGGACGTGACACGCATCGTGACAGTTTACGGCATCCGCTCAAAGGAGGCCATCTCGGGGCTTAAACGTCAAGCGCGTGGCCAGTCTCCGTCAAAAGAGGATGAGAAAAATTGCCTGCGCCTGCCGCCATCACCTGCGTGATTTCCGGTGACTCTTGGCCCTCGTCCACCATGTGCAACTTGGCTCGGCCGTTCCTCTCGTTGTCTCGGATGTGGATGGCCATGTGGGAGGCCTTCAGCTTCTCGTAGCGGTTGCACTCGCTGCCGCACCACTGGTAGATGTCCTAGCGACGCGAGACAGGAAAGACAGAGAACAATGACCGATGACGGGAGAGACATGTGGCGGAACTGTTTGATGAGAAAGGCAGAAGGATCTTTTGGGTTAGTATGACAAAATGCGTGAATGCGTAGGCCTACGGGTCACCAAAGCATTTTCAAACTGAGAGCTGCCGTAACACTTTTGTACAAATTAATGCTACCAGTTTGATACATACCATCATGTCTTGTGTATAATTCGCACCCATGTAAAATACGCACCCGCAAAGTTGAGCTTAAAATTCTTGAAAACCATTCTAATTACATTGAAGTCATTTTTACAATGCATGATTTTGCTTCCATTCCTACCATAATAAGATGAAGCGGGTGAGAAAATTGAAAGCATGATTTTTTAAAATTAAATTAATTATTATTTGATTTAGTCGCAATTTTATTTGCATTTACATTTGCACCATTTAATATTTTCTTGATTTATTGTAAATGATAAAAAAAATCCTAAAATAATTTTGAGTACATATTGAAAATTGTCACATAATTGAAGAATTCATAATAATTACATTTATATTTACAATTTCTTTTTTCTTACATACACATTTTAACCTTTTTTTATTTCATTCCATCTGCGTGATTCATCCAAGTACGACTTGGATTATTGCGTATATGAGAATATGTTTTATAACTTGTGTTGCTGGCGGCACGGTGGATCAGCTGGTAAAGCATTGGCCTCACAGTTCTGAGGACCCAGGTTCAATGCCGGCCCCGCCTGTGTGGATTCTGCATGGTCTCCCCATGCCTGCGTGAGTTTCCTCCGAGCACTCCGGTTTCCTCCCAAATCCCAAAAACATGCATTAATTGGACACTCTAAATTGCCCCTCGGTGTGATTGTATGTGTGGCTGTTTATATGCCCTGCGATTGGCTGTCAACCAGTTCAGGGTGTACCGTGCCTCCTGCCAATTGACAGCACTCCCGCGATCCTCATAAGGATGAGCGGCGAAGAAAATGGATGGATGGATAACTTGTGTTGCGTCTCAGCATCGAGTATGGGACCACTCGGTGAAATGTCATCAAACTTACCTTTCCCAGGTCGATAATGAAGCAGTCCCCCTTGTTGAAGCTGGCCCAGGCCAATTCCACCTCCGTGGCTCTGATGGCCCTGCGGCCTTTGACGTGAAGCAGTCGTTTCACGTTCACGTCATTGGTCACCACGTGTTGAAAACCGGATGCCACGCCACCTTTCTGTGAAAACACGTGGCTTGTTAGACACCCTACATGGGGGGGGGGGATCCAACTGAAGCGCAAATGGCAATCAGGTCAAAAGAAAATACTGGGCTCAGAAATACAGTTAAATCCAAAACATACCCTGCTGAAATATTGAGTGAATCTTTCAGCTGGAAATGACATGAGGAAATAGCAAAAGCCTAAAAGACGTTAAGTCTTGAGATATTATCCACATACAGTTTTCTTTTTGTATAGTGCTTGTCATCTTTAGGCTCACAGTATTTCCTTGACACCAATTACTGTTCTCCTATTCGCCAGGGTTTTCGTGGTATGTTGTGGCGTTTTAGGGCAATACAGTAAGATCAACAAAAAAAAAACCACAAATGTTTTTCAGTGAATAAATGAGGATAGGTTCCCCTGGAAAAAAATGAAAATAGGTAAATAGCAAACTGCAAGTCAGTGGGGTGTCTTGTGCCATTTGGGTGACAAGGAACTATGTTGAATTGAGGTGAGGAGCTTTACTTTGACCAAAATACCGCTTTTCCATTATCTTGCAATATTTTGCTGCCAAGAAATTATGTTTCAGTGGGTTTAGGATCTTCTTTTAGACAAAGTAGTGCTTTCCTGCCATCTCATGGCACACTGGTACTAAGAAACTAGGTTTGAGAAGATTCTATAAGAAAAAAAAGTAATGCTTTGACACCAACTTGTGGCATCTTGGTCACAAGAAACTGTTTACTTTGGTTGAGGAGCTTCATTTGGAGAAAAGTAGTGCTTAGCCACTATCTTCTGGCATTTTGGAACCAATGAACTATGAGAAAATGAGTTGAGGAGCTTCATTTAGACCAACGTGGATTTATAGACATTTATAAAGCTTTTAATGTGACAGATTTTCAGTATTCGCTGCAGAGCTTGGTGCCTGACCACCACAAATAGTGGCGGAACACTGTACTTTGGTATTGGGTGGTGTTGTCACTATTTGCAATGACTTCTGATTTCATATTTTATTTGAAGAAATGCAAATGCAGGGTCATATTTCTATGTATAAAAATATGATGGGGTGATTCTACATTTACTGTATATGATTTTCACAGTCGTAACAGCCCACCGATGGAAATCAAAACGACGATGTGGATCACTTGGGGAAGGACCGCACACGACAGGGTTGGAGGTTCGTTTAGTCAGATGATCTCACGAAACGAAGGTGTCATCATTTTGGAGCACAGTGTGAATGACTTGAACTTTACACAACACTGTAAAATGCCATCCAGCAAAGGAGCTGTCATATTAAACAACATCGCCTGAATCATCAAGCGGGAGGACCCGCGTCGTACCTTGGAGGAAGAACTGCCTCGTAACGTGCCGTCCTTTGAGAAGGCGGGAGGCAAAACAAGTATATTCACAAGTCATGCAAATGGAATTAACAGCAAACGAACAATAAGCAAACTGTATGCTCATTAGTGGATGAATGGAGACAAATCAGGAGGCCTTCTCGGTTGAAAAGAGGACAAGCAGCAGTTTTTGTTGTGGAACAAAGTTGCAATTTGCCCACAGGGTCTCGCCGCAACCTGGAGGCGTGACTTCAAAATGGAAACCGCAGCCACGCCGCTCGGGTCTTTCTCTCTCGAGTTTTCCGTGGCAACAATGTGGCCGGTGTTTGCTCTCACGGAAAGATTGTTTCCTAAAAGACTCGCCAAAAATGTGAGCACAAAATGGAAGTACACGGCGTTGGACCAATGAAAATAGACCACAACAGCACTTTTGGAAAAAAAAATACAAATAAAATAGAAGAAATCAAATGAAGACTATACTGCATTATGTAAGTTAACAGAAAAGATCTGCTATAATAGAGAGGAAATTGTGACTAGGCAAGATTTCTTTAAACAAGTATTTCTTTAAAGCCTTGAGCTAATAAAATAACAAGTTATGATACCTCAATCAGATTTTGAAGGGGAAAAAAATACTTGAACCAACTGAAACCTTCTTACACAAAACCTGCCTGGTAAGAAGAAGACAAATTTGGTGTTCTACAACACAACAAAAAAATATATTACCCATACCCACTATACAACAATGGTATTCCTTATTTTAAGCAAAGAAAAAAGTTACAATACTTTGGGTTTGGCAGGTTGGTTCATGCTTAACTTCAATAAATAAAAAAAATAGTTTAGACTGTTCATTTAGATGTCTAACCATAATATGTCCATGAAATAACAATACCAATTAACACGTTTTTCCATAAAAAAATAATAATAATATAGAGGCACATATACTTCATATATAGAATACTGCAAGTGTATTTTTTTTAAAGTATCAATTCTGACAACCTTTCCTTCCTGAGGCACCATAAATGTACGCAAGACGTTGTGTACGTAGCCTGCGAGGGTTTGAATGTGCCTGCGGGGTATACCAAACAAACCATAACTGTGTCTTCGTTTTCTTTTTTATGTAACATCATGTGTGAGTGTGTTTTTTGTTTTTCCTGCATAGAGAAAAGGAGTATTTTTCCAGATAATTATAGCTGGCCAAAGGCAGCGGAGGAAGTTTGGGGTTTAAGGACAACGAGAAACAGATGGGCAGCGGGGAAGCAGGCGGCCTCGCAACTTGTTGCCGACGCCGTCACACCCTGGCATGGAAATGCTGAAGGTGGGAGGGGGGGGGGGGGGCGAACTTTAGCCTCATCAAGATTGAGACGACAATCATTAAACCGCAGAGAATTATGAAAGCTGCTGACCCACAACTACTTCCTTTGAAGTTTGTTAGTTAGTTAGTTCACGAGTTGTCGTTTTGAATGCGCACACTGTTGACAGCGTGGTAGGAGAAACTTCTTTATTCAAACGTTGGCCCCAACTTTTGATCAAACTAAGTTTTATGGCTTGGTATGTGCAGGAAGATTAGAAAACCAGTTATTATGTCATATTTCACATGATTGTGTGTCTTATTCATCTTGTTTAGCTAGTTCTCCACCTCCCTAAAATTGGTTAAGGTAATTACAATGTATTTATTCATTTATTTATTCCTTTAACTCATTAAGAAAATTGGTTGCTTTATTGAAAATTATCAAATTAAAATATTTGTTTTAATTTTTAATTATTTATAAATGAGAATGAATTAGGACTTTATTATTTAAATAAAAGTCAATGAATGTAGCTTTTGTTTGTGAATTTCTTCATTTTTTTAATAATTAAATATTTTTTACATACATACATACATTTTTGGTGAGAATATTTTCTTTTTGTGGATTAAAATATTTTAAATGATGTTCTTTAATTTAACTCATTACACTTGTAATATGTCCAAGTCAAAACATAACATTGTGTATGATGAAATTGACAGTCTCTGCTACTAGGTACGAGGTCATATTTTTTTGTAGAGTTGTGCAGAGCTGACCTTGTACGTGACGCCCATCTTGAAGTAGCCCAGGAAGGTGTTGGACTCGCTGTTCTGCACTTCGCGAAACTGCACGGGTCCGCCGCCCAGGAAGTCATCCAGTTGGGTGGCGAAGATGGCCGCCGCGCCGCTCTCGTCCTGGGAGCATTCGTCACCTGGGAGGGAGGCGCAGTGGTACTTTCATTTGACTTGACTTGTAACGCAATTTGATTTTATTTGTGCACCTTTTGCGTTGTCAATTTGAAATAATCTAAGACGAGCGGCTCCTGTGATCTTTGGGAACACTCGGGAAACATCGTTGCATTTCCTCAAATGAAAATAAATGAAATCTTTATGTGTGTACCAGGCCTGTAGCAGTGTATTTGCTTCTTTCAGTGCTTCTCTATTGATTTCAGCGATGTTGTGAGCACCTTGCGGCACTTCTGAGTCAGTCGTGGCCACTCTGACTCACTTCAAAAACATCTGCCGGATGAATAACGGCACAGAACAAATTTTCCGATAATTCTACAAAATTGCAAATCACTCAAATAGATGTAAAAAGGAGGGATTGCTTTTTGAAATTTGATTTGTTATACAGGCGGCACGATGGGTGAGTGCGGCCGTGTGTCTCCAGGTGCCCTGCGATTGGCTGGCAACCAGTTCAGGGTGTACCCCGCCTCCTGCCCGTTGACAGCTGGGATAGGCTCCAGCACTCCCCCGCGACCCTTGTGAGGATACGCGGTGAAGAAAATGGAGGGATGGATTTGATATAAAGAAAACCCCTTTTGACTCAAGCATCTGTACTTCTACTCATGTACACAGTATTTTCCAAGTGTGATTCTTGCAGCTACATGTTCTGCGGAGGCCCATCTGTCCGCTGGCAAACATGTAAGGGCTGGTCCGTGCCCCCCTCCCCCTCCCCCCCAGTGGCCTTTGGGGATATTCCCGATGTGACTCGGGATGATTTTCATTTCCAGAGCATGAGAAAAAGATCACATTGACACCAGATGTCAGTCGTAGGTCAGGTTTTGCTGGAATGTGAAGAGAACTGAGACTGAGGTGACAAAAAATAGGGAAGTGCGGCTTCTCACAAACAGCTGCGACTTTTCGAGCGATCGTGCTTGCGGAACATGTTTGAGTGTTGACGTCGTTCAGACGGATCCGGTCTACACGCACACAGGAGCCACGTGTATTACGTAACCTTCGAGACCCAGAAGAAGCAAAAATCTGCTCGTGTTCAACGGGCTCGAAACTGGCCACGAAAATGAAGCAGGATTACACTCAGATTAACATCACAAGTGAAACTGACGTTTTTCATCTATTTTAGCATTTTAGTTTTATTATCTATCAACTATCCATATCTATTTGATTCATTATTTTTTTAAATAATAAAAATACATTTATTCATGTAAATAATCATTGCTGATATTATGCAATGTTTTTGTGGTAAAATAGAGGGAAAAAACAAATTTAAATATATATATACATGTAAAATGATAAAGTCTTGAAGTCATTATTCAACTGTGAAGCATTTTTTTTAATGCTTCACACCTGATTCAACCTCCAAGTTTGATGTAAATTTTCTGAGATTTTATGTAATATTGCATTGCACAAAAATCTTTTGATAACTTTTAATTTTATTATTTACCCAAAATAGCGAATTTACAAACAACTACTAAAAGGAAAAAAATAGAAACTTCAAAAGTGGCACTTCTAAAAGCTACTTTAAAGTGTGTCACGGAGTGTTTCCTAACTGAGTTCCTGTTTTGAAAATATGACTTCTTTATTTTTTTTAAATGGAAGCTTTCAACAATGCAGCAGCAGCAGGATGAAAACTTCTGCATTGCACCAGCACGACCACGAGCAACATGCACTCAACAAAGTCATAAGCACCTTGATGAGTGCTTGCAGATCAGCCCACCGAGCGTTTTCAAGAGCGAGAGTCCCGTAGGCAATATATTTTTTTTTCCCTAAAATTGGATTGGTTAAATAAAATGTTCATGTAAATTCATTTAGCTAATTCAATCAAAGATGTGACTGGCTGGTGACCTGTTTGGGTTCTTTATTGTAAATAATAACAAAATAAAACTGTTTTAAACATACTGTACATTTGTTTTATTTTATCAAATAATTGAAATTCATTTACAGGGTTTATAGCCTTGGTTTTTATTTTATTACATAACTGATTGATGTAGTTTTAAGAAATAATAAAATATAGACTCTCAGGATAAACAACTTTACACCCATATTCAATCAAATTTATTTTATATTTTTTGTGAATAATAATAATACAAAATAATTAATAAAGAACTGTATATTAACAATTGCATAAACAATACAAAAACAACAAACTCACCAATTAATTACTACAAAATTGTTTATATATACTATAATATATTTTGAAGTAAAAAAAAAATAAAACTTGATACCAGTATTTTTTTTATTATTATTTATTTAAAACATTTTACAACGCCCAGTTATATTTCCCAGACTTGGTTAGTGAAAATATTTTTTCCATCTAAATAATCTCATGAAAAAAAATTGGTTAATGTATCTATTATAGTAAAACAAAAGATATTGATCAAATGAACCATTTCACACATACATCAGAATGAATATTTTCACTTATTTGATTCAACTATCAATTCCTTGTTAATAGCATTAACGTAACTTCCGGCCTACAGAGCGCACCTGGTTATAAGCCTCACCCAATACATTTGTAAAGGAAATACCATTTGGTACATCCATACGACACAGGTGAGTAAAAGCCGCAAGTGCCCACATTGAAACACGAGATATTTACAAAGAAAGACGGTACAAAGAAAGAGTTTAATGCTAGCGCCGCGCTAACGCTAATAGGGCCGGTTAAATTAAAACTTTCCGGTAAATATCACTGAGACACGCCAGTAACACAGCAGCAACATGCTAGCACAGCGGTATTGCAGCGCTAACGTGGCCGGTAAAAGTCACTTCCTTGGAACATACATTCCACCGATCTTATTCTTACATTTTCCGCTCGAGTGCCCCCTTGCGGCCTTAATAAAAAAAATGCACAAATTAGCCACATCACCACATAAACCGCAGGGTTGAACACGTGTGAAAAAAGTCACGGCTTGTAGGCTGGAAATTACGGTAATTTGTACAACAGAATGATTCAATTATCATGATTTATGTATGTCAAAATCTCTGCAACAGTAGTTTTTACATCAACAGTACATTTACCATTTTGTATTCAGAACTACAACTACTTCCTAGGACCCGCCCCCACTTTCCATTTTAAAAATGAAAAACGGCACAAATATTTGACCGCCCCTGTTGCGGACAACAGAGAGTTGTGTTGTGTTGCATTACCCAGCCACATGTGTATGTTGTATGAGGGCGCCGAGGTGGTGAAGAGCAGCAAGTAGGCATCCCCACTGTAGAAGTTTCCGTGCAGAGCCTTGGGCACGGGCTTCAGGTCCAAGTTCTCGATGCGCCACACCTGAAGGCCGGGCTGCTTCCCTGCACTCGCGAACTCCTTGTGGGACACCATGACGGCTCTGCTGGCGAGAGGAGACGCAGGACCACGGCCGGTGAATGAGTTTGCATTGCAAAGCTCCGCAGTAGCAGACTTGCAAATCAAATTTAAGCGCAGACGGGGAAACTGTGGCAGACAATGGAGACGACACACACGTTTGTGGCGTAGAAACATCTCAAATAAATGTTGGAGGGGGGGATGCATGCTAATGTTCAAACTTAATTACAACTGACCTGTGTTTAAAAAATGTACTGGACTGAGGTGAAACAAAAGTTTCTTCATTTCTTTTTCCAAAAAAAAAAAAAAAAGGAAATCCATGAGGCAACAACTCATAGTTTCAAAATTCAGAAGGTGGGGGCACGAGTCAGTCAATGTACCGCTGAAATTGCACAAAACCTGTTCCAGAAAGTTAGCAACATCGGCTTCTTCGATATTTGTAGGACAATTGTTCATTTAAAACCGTGCAAGCTTGTTTTTTTTTTTAAGCATGCAATTAGTCTCCTCTCGCCTGTTTCTCTTAAAAAATAAAATAAAATAAGTCACTGATGGTGTAGTGGTACACACGCCCGACTTTGGTGCGGGCAGCATGGGATCGATTCCCTCTCAGTGATGGTGTTGATATCTACCCTGTGACTGACTAGATGGGATAGGCTACGCTTTCCCGTGACCCTTGTGAGGATAAGTGGCTTGGGTAATGGATGGATGGATAACATAAAACAAATGTGGTCTTCATCGACACAGCTGCCAGCCAATTTGTCCAAGTTGGTCTGATGTTGTCAAGAACATTACGGCGGGACAGTTGTTACAATATATAATGTAAAAGGATTTTAAAAAAATACTCTTCAATAGTCATAACTTTCTCATCATCATGAGTAAATTATGGCTTCGATATTTATCATTTTAATGTTTTAATCGTATCAACCTTGTCATGGTGGACGCAGTTGCAGTCTGAATAAAAAATTTGGACGTGCCAGTGTCAAAAATATCTGTCTGTGGATGAAGTGGCCTCTGTTACAAATATCCATCAATCCATCGATCCATTTTCTTTGCCCTTTATCCTCACGAGGGAGTGCTGGAGCCTATCCCAGCTGTCAATGGGGAGGAGACGGGGAACACCCTGAACTGGTTCCAGCCAATTGCAAGGCACAAGGAGACATACAACAGTCGCTCTCACAATCACACCTAGGGGCCATTTAGAGTGTCCAATTAATGTTGCATGTTTTAGGGATGTGGGAGGAAATCGGAGTGCCTGGAGAAAACCCACACAGGCACGGGGAGAACATGCAAACACCACACATGCAAGTCTGGGATTGAACCTGGGACCTCAGAACTGTGAGGGCAACCACTTTACCAGTTGAGCCACCGTGCCGCCATTACAAGGATATATTATTCAAAAATATATATTTGTTGTTCAAACGTGGTTACTCTCTGCTGTAATGCGGTTCAGGCCAGATAAATGTGACAAGTGTATTGTATCAGCCATTCACTTTTTACAGTGTTTCACAACTTCATCACATGATAGAAATTAAAATGAAATTTTGATTACGATGGCCGGAGAGAGCACCATACTGGTCGCTGGATTACCCCCCCCCTCCTATATCCGGAAAAATCTGCACTACGGCTGTGATGAGAGTCATCATTCGGGGATCTCCATAACAAACTACAGACACTTGTTGAGATTTGGCAGCGCCGCGTCTAAAAATAAGAAACATTCCACACATAAACTACTTATGTAATACTTGTGTTATAACCAGCAGCACACTGATGTTAGTTTTGTTTAAACTTCTTTGGCAGTTTGCATTGTTTGTTAGCATTAAGATAGCAGACCTCAAGAGGCAACGTCAGTCAAATAGACAATATGTAATTTGGTTTTTGGTCTACATTTTGAGTTAATTTCAAGTCAAGATCTTGATTGAAGCTTTTCTTTTTGTTTGTTTGCTTTCTTTTTTGGAGAGATGTCTGCAATATGGCTAATTGCTGCTCGTTGTGAAGTTCTCTGCCACCAGTTAGTGCTCATAACTCTTTTTTTTTTTTTTTTGTGATGTGTCTGAAAATTGTCCATGTTTCCATTAACACAACACACCAAATGACCTTTTGCTGTGACACACAATCTTTTTTGCCCGTACAGTAGAGAAACTGGGATCTGTCACACAGCCAAAGATGCGAGATTAGGTGATTACGCAAGAGCCAGATTATACTTTTGATTGAGGCATCAAGACTTTTTCTGTTTTTTTTCTTTTTTTTAAAAAACCAACCAAACAGAAACACTTAGACAATGCACACAATGAACTCTTTTTGGGAAAGTCCAAACGCTTGCATTTAGAAATAAAGTTGTAAACAACCAAACGTCATCGTAAAGCCGCACTAATGCATCTCAGCTGAATGTGTGCTGGTTTTTATTGCACGGCTCGGGTTACGGATGCAGGAAAATGCTTTGCAGAGTCACTGGAAAAGATTCTAATCAATACATTCTGAAGAAAGCCCTCAACTGGGTTTCTCCAGGGCTGCATTAAAACTCAATTACGGTATTGCGTAATTTGTGCCAGCATATTTATCAAGAAATATCACAGAAAATAGGCATAACGAGAACATAAAAGGCTTTGGGATTTTATACCATTGTCATGAACAACTGTTCAGAAGTGATGACTAATGTGTATTTTATGCCAACGTTATATACTAATAATTAATTTTGACCATGAAATGGGTATAACGTATGAACAAAGTACTCATATCTGGGTTTAACACCATGACCTTAAACAACTCAGGATGTGTGGCTAAACAAATGGAAGGCACGTTTTTGCTAAATGTGTACACTAAATGGTAATTAGTGTAATTGTAATAGGTTTAATATAATTCACATGAACAATTTGGGACATCCGGGCTCATAACTGGAGCGCATCCTTGCGAGGAACTTCAACCTTCTCAAGAAGGTGTGCGCCATTTGCTCCCGTAGGTGTCCAGGAATGATATTATTCATTTGTATTTTGTGCATGTATTTGACTTTAGACGAAAAATTTATGTGGGACAAAGTCCGGAGGTCCTATGCTAAAAAATGGAGCGCACCCTCGCTGAAACCACGGCGTTGCTGTGTATGAAAGTGCGGTCCATTTGCTTAACGCAAAATCCAGAATGACATTAACATTACTATCCACAAGTTAGGGTTTTATTCACAACATATTACGATACTGTGGTCATATTTTACACGTGTTGCCGTGCTGAGGGCAAAACAAAAAACAAAACACAAATCAAATGTTGTGAGTGTGCAGCGAGTGTGCCCTCGATTTCCATGAGTGATCTCACAACGACATTCACCAGGAAGCACCAATCAGAACCCTGCAGCGTGCCATTTTTATTACTACGGACAAATTGCTCCTTTTTTAAATAGAACCTAACATCGCTGTTCGATTTACTTTCCCTTCGTGTTTGTTAGTTTGTTTGGGTTTTTTTTTTTTTTTTTTTTTTTTTTTACATCGGGACAATGACTTGCGCCATAAAAAAAAGCGGAGAAAGTTTGTCCTTGTAACATATAAAAAGGCAAGGGGATCTTTGCAATCGTCAACCGGAGAAATAAGGTTACAAATAAAAGACTAGACTTACATGTGGAGAGGATGGAATGACAGAAGTGTTGCTGGAGTCTGCAGATGTGGGAGTGATCTGGATTCAGACGTCTGGGTGTGGGTGTGTTCTCAGGGGCGGGCGGGGATAGAGGGAATGCCACACCCTGATTGGCTGGGAGGAGCGAGAGAAAACAACTAAATATCCAGATGCTCTTTTAATACAAAAGCAAACACACATATGCACACGGCTTGTCTTTAATAAAGCCACTGATGGCAAAAGATGACCACGTCCTGTTCTTTTACGGATGTAAAGTGTGTTCAAACAGGGAGGGTACAAAGTGCACTTAGTTGACTTTAAACGCATGAGTAGCAAGGTTAGATCCCCGCGGCTGTTTGCTTTTGAGCTTTAGGAAGTCCCGTGTGTGCCTGAAAACAGGAAATTGTTCGGTGAAACCTTTTTTAAAAATCATTTTTCTAATGAATTCTCGTCAAGTTTGTGGAAGCCCTGGTATTGCTTGTGGAAGTAGCTTGTCAATTGTTTCTAGGGAGACTTCATGGAGCACACTCATATTTCACCGATAACTCCCGAATTGCTCAGGCAACAATTACCTGTTAAATACAAATAGTGCATCTTTGTTCTTCTGTCTATGCCAGCGACGAAGAGTACCGCGCAGATCGATACTGTAACTGCTTTCTCGCAAGATGGCAGAAGGCACAATCCACATCGGTTACCATTCATACAAGAGAATACAGTGATGCCTTGCATAAGGAGTTCCATTTATTCTGTAGCCAGTAGTAGTAGTTTAGTAGTCATTCTAATATGTTGTATTCAAAATATACAATAGTTACATTATTGAATGTAAACAAAAATGGGCATAGTGCTGCTCCTTCGGGTGTGCGCGCCTTGGCTGGCCACTATAATGCAGATGTAGAGAAATACATGAAGATATTATTTGTTTGTTTGCAGACAATGTCCACATATATTAAACATTATCAAAACAAATGAGATGATTGGACCATAATTTTCACTCAGCACAGAACAAAGATATCAGTATTCTTATACTGTCAGTCTTCAATGTGTTGCACCACCATTTGTAACACTCATCCAATTCGTCAGCCCGTCTATGGCATTTGGATTTTTTGGGGTCAATCTTTTTCTCAGTATTATCCGCTCTCTGTCAAACTGCCGCTTGATGCGACGTCACTTGAGTTCACTGCAAACCATCTCGCGCTTGTATCTTGTATTTTTGCTTGCAAGTCAAAGTGAAATAATCATCCGAAAAACAGCTCAAAGCAAATCTAAAAATAATAATAATAATAACTAAAAGTAATTTGGGTCACTGTCAGCACAATATCTACAGGCTTCTGCTAGAAAGCCAAAACAAAACAAATGTTATCGACTTAGTCACTGATGGTGTGGTGGTCCACTCACCTGACTTTGGTGCATGCAGCGTGGATTCAGTTCCCGCTCAGTGACAGTGTCGATATGTACCTTGCGACTGACTGACTGGCAACCAGTTCAGAATGTAAATCGCTTTTTGGTCGAGGTTGGCTGGGCTAGGCTCAAGCACTCCCACAATCCTTGTGAGGATAAGCGACTTGGAAAATGGATGAAGTTATACATGTGTTAATCGGTGGAAAAAGTTTCAAAATGATTCATTTCGGGCAGTTTTTTTTTTTTAAATATCACCAAAACCTGGCCTTTGTACAGATGTGTGCAAACTTTTGATAGCCACTGTACCTCCTACTCCATCCATTTTTTTTTTACATGAGGACACTTAACTGTTTTCATTAAACAGGAAGTGACAGTCGGCCCTCGCTGGCAGGCCGGAGACAGCTGATGGTGCACATCCTCAACCACGATAGATTACAATCTCATCATGTCAGGCTAAAAGCAACATTATGGAGAACTCAAACACCAGTTTTTTTTCCCCCAACGTCTTTTTAATGACCACTTACACCATTGGAAACGGGACACAGTACAATAATAACACGTTTTTAAGTTACCATGCACTAGCATATAAACTTTTAGTTTGGATTAGAATTAATTTTCTTTTAATTCATCAATAATGCTGTTTTAGTTCCTATTTGGTCTGGCCTTTGCTTTTCCAGCGTAGTGCACAAAATAAAATACACAAAAAGGCACAGCTGCTTTATCTAATCTTAAAGATTATCATGGTGACCACTTCCGCCTTTTGTGCATGGGGGTTGATTTGAATAACAAAGGTAGCAAGAGTAGTCATGGCTTTGCAATAAAGGTCATTCTTAGGTTCTGATCCAAGCCATTACTCCTCATCAAATGTCCTTGCAAGTCCACCGAAATGCAGCTTGAATATGCTACTAAATACTTAAAAAAAAAAAAAAAAAAAAAAACATCCCAGTTTGAGCAATAGTCCGTGTGTGTTACAATCGAAGCTTCAGGGTGTGTGGCCTCGCAGATAAGGACGGCCACATGGTGACAACTGAGGTGTCAAGTACGTCGTCATGGCACCAAACCCAGATAACACATTGAGAGTAGAAATCATTTCAAGCAAAAAAGATCACCTCTTACAGTACACTCAAAAACAACACCAAAAAGGACCCTGATGATCAAAAGTGGGAAGTCATCAAATAAAAATACTTTGTTACTGTGCTTATGTAACATTTCCAGCTCTCTGTACAATTGAGTATAGGGATGGAGCTGTTTTTTTTTCAACCAAATACATATCCATTCATCCTTCCATCCATCCATTTTCTTAGCTGCTTATCCTCACGAGGGTCGCGGGGAGTGCTGGAGCCTATCCCAGCTGTCAACGGGCAGGAGGCAGGGCACACCCTGAACTGGTTTCCTTCCAATTGCAGGGCACATCGAGACAAACAGTCGTACTCACAATAGCACCTAGGAGCAATTTAGAGCGTCCAATTAATGTTGGATGTTTTTGGGATGTGGGAGGAAACTGGAGTGCCCAGAGAAAACCCACACAGGCATGGGGAGAAAATGCAAACTCCACACAGGCGATTCCGGGATTGAACCCGGTACCTCAGAACTAACTGTGAGACCAAAGTTTCCCAGCCGCTCCACCGTGCTGTCTAGGCAAATACATATTTTATTGAATATACATTGACTGAGTACTCAAATAAGACCTGATTTTCTACTAATTAGCAATAATGTGTATGATTTGGAGGCATTATTTATGTCCACCTGGACTTGACATGATTACATTCCACTGCAGTATCTGTGACTTTGGGTGTGTATGGCTTTCAAATGTGGGGCATGGCCTGGTGAGTGATGTGGGCATCAGTGGATGAGACTGTAGAGTTGGTTGGCTGTTGACGTTCAAGTGACTCAGCGTCAGTCGTGGAGATTGGCAGCTTGAGTAAGAATGCTTATTACGTGTTTTCAAAACTTATCAAAGTGCTAAATGATAACAGGTTGAATACTGACTCAGCAAAAATGCCCATTTTTGTCTTGATGGATCTCAGTGCGTCTTTTCATACGGTGGATCATAGTATACTGCTGAACAGGTTGGAAACGTGGGTAGGACTAAATCAAATGGTAGGGCCTACTTGGAGGAAAGGAGCTACTTTGTAACCATTCAACCTCAATGAATGGCAATGACCTATGGGGTCCCTCAGGGGTAAATTCTTGGACTCCTCCTGTTCAGCCTGTAAATGCTACCCTTGGGTAAAATTCTTCAGAACTTTAATTCTGATTATCATAATTATATTTGGCAGTGTCTCCAGATGACTACAGTTCTACCGAGGTGTTGAGTCACTGTCTAAAAAGGGTAAATAACTGCATGAGCTAAAGTTTTTCTCCATTAAACCAAAACAAAACTGAGATACGGTAATTGTTTTGGGGAATAAAGAAGATAAGAATTCTGTAAGTAAACACCTGAACTCACTATCATTAAAAAAAAAACAAAGACAAACTCCGAGACCTTGGTTTTCTGATAGATTCTGTTCTGACTTTCAACAGTGATATCAAATCAATCACAAAATCTGCCTTTTATCATCATGAGAACATATCTAGAGTGAAGGCTTCCATGTGTCCAGCAGACTAAGAAAAGTTCATCCATGCTTCTATCTCAAGTAGACTTGACTATTGTAATGGTCATCTAACAGGACTCCTCAAAAAGAGCATGAAACAGTTGCAGCTCACTCCAGATGCTGCACTTCAGGTTCCGACCAGAACTAAGCGGTCAGAGCATATAACTCAAATTCTAAAGTCTTTACATTGGCTTCCAGTCAGCTTTAGAATACATTTCAAAGTTCTGCTACTAAATGATTTAGGACCTAAATACATGAAAAAAATGCTAATGAGATACAAACCCAGAAGGGCTGAGATCGACTGACACAGGTCAAATAGTGGAGCGCAGCGTCCAAAGCAAACACGGTGAAGCAGCATTTGGTTATTATGCTGCAAAAAAATGGACTAAGTTACCAAGAGAGGTGAAGTCAGCCCCAAATGTGAAAGTTTTCAAAACCAGCGCACCATTGCAACCACTACTGTTGGGTAGCCGTTTACCTAAAAGCCTCATGTTTAATTATAGTGTAGCAATGTTGGGTGGTGCGGGGGGTGGGTGGGGGGGTCATCAACCTCACTTGTGCTTTGTGTGTATGGCTGCACTTTCATCTGCCTTTAAATAACCCGGGGACAAGTCTGCAGTTCCAGCCTCGCTAGCTTTCTCAGAGTGTTAGTCTTTTCCAAGCATGGCCAACTGTGACACTCCTCTGTCTTTTTTGTCCAGTTGTGAAAGAAAAAAAAGATGACACTGCTAATCTGACCATTTAGAAAGCTTCATAACTATGATAAATTCATTTAATCACATAATAAAGATATTATGGGTGGGGAGGGGGACAAGTTGTCATTCCCTTTATAATGGCCGTTAACCAGGAAGACAAAACACTGACAAGAAGTCATGAGTTTGAAAAATGGAATCAAAGTGAAAGTAGGATGTAGACAGTGTGAAACCTGCAACCTTAAAAAAAAAAACACAATTTAGGAAGTTAAATGGAGGAAGTAGAGCACTGGACCACGACATTACAGCAAGATACATAGTCAACCACATCCTCAATATACAAAGCTCTTAACATGCAAAAGAGAAGAAATGATCTTTGAAAAAATGCACATGCTCTTAAAACATCTTTTTATTTTTGGTTGGTCTGTCTAGGAACTTTTTTTTCCTATCCGATGAGATGACTGGAAAGTACTTGGAAGAAAGGTTGTTAGAATTTAAATTTTTCTTTGAAAATGTGCCTCATTTAAACATTGAAACCCACCTTTGGCATAGGTTACTCCTGACCAAATACTTTTAAAGGTTATCCAAAATCCTTTTTGAAAGCAACATTTAAGGCAGCAGGGCACCAACTATGTATGCTTAGCACAATTTCAAACAAAGGGTGACAAACACTGAGTTATGGTAGCTTGAAAAATGTTTTTTTTTAAGGGATAGCCCTCGTTTTCACTAAGCTGGTAAAGCTTTGTATGCAATTTTAAAAAGAGACATTAGAAGGGTGGATTCTCATTCATTGGTGGGCCCCTGACCTAAAGACCCCATGTGGGGATGCTGCACAATTGTGTATATGGAGAAAAGTTGATCTACAGAGAATTCTGTGGTTTTTGCTAAAATGCGATTAATTGTGGCGTTGTTATGTAACCAGCACATTTGGATGCCAAACCCAAACAAGTTTGAGTCATCCTCGAAATTCAATTCGACCTTCTTCGAGGAGCCGGAGCCCAAAATTCCTGTTTTGGATTGGAACGCAAAAGTCGCCATGGTAACAGGACCCCGCAGTCGCTAGCAGCATGAGAACTTTTGAATGAAATATCTCTGGAGAATAACAGTGGTAACAAAAAACATTTATTCAAGTATCAAAAATGAAAACTATGAATAGACTTGAGAAAGAAATTTGACAGGGAGCACACACACGTTGTATTTAGACAACATTCACAGGCTGTAACTTGTTTAACTGGACAATAAAACACATTTGAGGTCGTTGCCAGAAACAGCAACAACAGCACTTGGACTTAATAAGTTACATTAAAAGGAACACAAAGACCTGTTGAGGATGGGGAAGACGACGACGTAAACAAGACTTCTCCTCGCCGATGCTTTTCATGCCTCCTTGCCATCCATCTGAGGGCAAATAAGCATACGTCAGTTCCCAGAAAGAAAACAAATTCTTTCAAGATGTGAGAATGTGGCGGCCCCCTTGTCTTACACAAGAGTCGTGTCCATTGTTTGATTAGAACACTCCTTTTCTTTGTCACTGCTGATTTTTATTTACATTTCATCAGTTATTTAACACACTTGGTGAATGAATGGGGGCTCTCACTCTGAGCCTCGCACATTGCAACGGAGTCCAAGTCTCCTCAACTACAGTAATTGATGTTTGCGTAGCACAGAAGCCACACTGTTCCCGTTCCACCCGCTTCTTTATGAAGCGACTTTCTAGACCTTCTGCTAGAACTTGGGTTTGCGCTCAGTAGGCCTGCACCTATTGAATATTTTTACAATCAAACTTTCTACAAATGTGGCTGGTAACCGGTTCAGGGTCTACCCCGCCTCCTGCCCATTGACAGCTGGGATAGGCTCCAGCACTTCCTGCGATCCTTGTGAGGATAAGCAGCTAAGAAAATGGATGGATGGATATTCTCCCAATGATCCCATTGATTAATCAGATAAAAACTAGATGGTGCAGTGTGTGTGCGTATGTAAGGTGCAGGCATTATTTTTGTCCACTTTAGGTAATTATCTTTATATTCTACTGAAATATCTGTGACTCGAAGTGTGTATTACAAGGGGGGATCTGACCTAACCTGGTGAGTAAAGTGGGCATGAGCAAATCAGAGTGTAAATTTGTCCGCGCATATCCAATCCATTTTTTTTTTAAATAAATCAAATAACCTGTAAGCTTTTAAATTTTAAAGGACAATGTTGTTAGATGAGTTTCAAATGCGGTTTAAGTGTTTTGGCATAGTACCTTATGGTGTACAGTAAGGTATAAATTACTAATAACGGAAATTCTAAAAAAAAAATAATAATAATGAAAAAAAATAAAAATGGGGACCCGTCAGTTACTAAGTTTTTGTCAAATGTCAAATTGTTTTGGAGCACTACTTGAGTATGACGATAATTACGTCGTTGCTGTCACATTATTACAACATACTGGATCAATGTCTGCTGATGGACCTTTTGGAATAAACACTGAAAAAACAAATAAAGCACTTTATGTCTATTAACGTGGGGATCTCTTGCTGCTTAGGATAAAGATATTTTTTGCACCACAACTCACACATTTGTCTTGTAGTGAAAACCCAAGAATACCCCAGAAAACGGGAGCCCTCACCTTCCTGTATCAGCACAAACAGAGGTGGGCTACATCTCGCTTTTCTAGAGGCCTTCAATTCTTCACTACTTTTCCAAGCACATTTCTAAATGAGTTTCTGTCGGAGCGGGGCTGTTACCTGAAGGCTACGTCCACTCTCCGAAGACTCCGGCGAGCTCCACAAGGACGGATCCTTCTGATTGGCTAATGCCTGATTGACGAACCGCAACATTTCTGCCAATGAGCTCGTGTGGTTTCTCGGGGTGTCCGGCCCAACCCGTTCATCATCTTCCTCCTCAGTCACAGTTCGCTCCGTGCTGGAGATCGTTTCGCCCACCTCGTAGGTGAGGGGGTCGAAGGAGAGCTCGGAGCTCGACGGCGGTTCGGTGCTGCCGAGTCCCTGCCAGCTTAGGTCTATCGTGTCTGAGCATGAGGACGACCACGGCTGCTGACTCAGCGCCTCCTTCAGTGTAGTCTTGAGACTCGGAGGGAGATCCAGGGACAGATCCTTGCTGCAACTCTGGAGCAGCAGCTGAAGGCCCGCATCAGATGGAGGGGAGGTTTTAGCTTGGCAGGGAAGGGAAGTTGAGGGTGAGTGTGGTGGGGAGATGCAATTGGCCGGACGCATCTCAGGAGAGGAAGAAGGGCAGTGAGATGATGAGGAGTCCTCTTGAGGGTGTAATAAAGGATGGACAGATGACACGGAGCTGAGGGGATTGTAGACAGAAGGATTTTGACGTTCAGCTGCTTGCTCCACACTAGAGATCTTGGCTTGGAGACGAGTCACCTCAAACTCCTGTCGTGGGATGAGAGGAGAGGTTAGCAGTGAAAAGTCATTCTATGGGATTGTCAGAGGTGGCAAAAGTACAGACACTAAAATCCAATTCTTATACCACTTTCACTCATTAAGGTCATAGGTCTGCTGGAGCCTATTCCATCTGAATTTAGGAGAGAGACGAGGTCAAGTTTTTAAAAATTCTGCTATTTGTCTACAAATCACTAAATGGTTTTGGTCTTGAATAAACGAAAGAAATGCCGATGGTTTAAAAACCCAGTAGGGCTCTGACATCGACTGGCTCAGGTCAAATAGTGGAGCGCAGAGTCCAAAGCAATCATGGTGAAGTAGCATTTAGCTATTATCCTACAAAAAAATGATTAAGTAGCCAACAGAGGTGACGTCAGCCCCAAGTGTGAGTGCTTTCAAATCTCCTTTTTCATACATTTCAGAGTACTTCCACTTTTCAATGACATTTCTTGCACCGTAAGATGTTTTGTCTGTACTTTTATTTTCTGTTTTTATTTCTTTGTATTTGAATGCTTTTCATCATGTGAAGCACATCGCGTTACCTTGTGTATGAAATCCACTATACAAATAAATTTGCTTTGCTTTGCTTCGAAGAGGTCGCCAGCCAATCGCAAGGCAGACGTAGACAAACAACCATTGACTGCAACCACGGCTACAGCTGTGCATACATGCACGCGTGCAGAAAGCCAAAGTGGTGGCGGAGGCGGAAAAAAATCATTGCAGCGTCTGTCAGGATAAAATATGTATTTTGATTCTTTTTCATTCAAATGCAAAAATGGTAATTCTGGGTTCGTTTTTTCAAAGCATGAATGCGGAGTGCTCATCTCAACCAATGTTGAATTTCTTCGTTGTTTTTGTCTTTTTTTCCATGTCATGTTGTCAATCAGAGCTTGACACTATTTTGAAAAAGAGTAGAAACTACAGATGTCTGTTTTCAAAGGAGGGGGTTAAAACAAAACATCAGAAAAATAAGTAGAGTTCAGATAACTGGAAAATGCACAGTACAGTAATAATCATACGTGATTTTTATTAAAGCGGCACGGTGGGGTAGCTGTAAAGTGTTGGCCTCACGCTGTTCTGAGGACCCGGATTCAATCCCGGCCCCGCCTCTGTGGAGTTTGCATGTTCTCCGCTTGCCACATTCCAAAAACATGCAACATTAATTGGACACTCTAAATTGTGAGTGTGGCTGTTTGTCTCAATGGGCCCTGCGATTGGCTGGCAACCAGTTTAGGTTGTACCCTGCCTCCTCCCCATTGACAGCTGGGATAGGCTCCAGCACTCCCGCGATCCTTGTGAGGATAAGCAGCTAAGAAAATGGATGGATGCACCTTACCTTGCTGAGCAGGGACTCACTGTTGGTCTCTATGGACCTCTGAGAGGAATCCGGCTGAGTTTGGAGCCAAGAACCTTGGACCCTGGTTTCTTTCAACTGAGCACGAAGCAGCTCCAGCTGGTTTTGGAGCTGGCTGTTCTGAGCCGAGATTTTCTCGTACAAATTACGAGTCCTCGCCAGTTGACGCTCGGTCTGCAGGAGCTTGTTCTGGCTCTGCTCTAATTGAGTCTGGAGATGACTGGCTTGGGCTTTGGTGAGGTCCAGCTCCACCTTACTTTGTTCCAGCTGTATCTCCTGCTGCTGGAGTTTAGAGGCAAGCTTCTCCTGCGAGGATGACATCTGCGAAGACACTTTGAGGAGCTGACCTCGGGTCTGTTGCAAGGACTCCAGCTGACCATGAAAAACAAAACATCACACATATTTGCATACTATGGCAGAATCAAGAAGACTTTTACTTACTGACACGTTTCATAGTTAGCTTAAACGTTTTCCACATAACTCGGTGGTTGCAAATGAGCTCCTAACTTTGATGTGCCGATGTCAACTCACGTACAACGTGGGCAGCAAGAGTGAAGCATTATACTTGCCCAATCAATAAGATTCTGATTCAGGTATTTTTGTTTTGCTTGATTGATAGTTAAGGCCATTCAATTTTTTTTAACATGGTAGTATTTTGTATTGTAAGTATTATTCAGTATATGTCATTATTGTTAATTCCAAAACATATATTTGACTAAAACTAGACAAAGTAGACTAGACAAACTCGACTAAACCACTACGTGTTGAAATGACTAATGTAAAGTAAACATTATCATCCAAAAGACTAAAACAATATCGCACCAAT
Organism: Syngnathoides biaculeatus; assembly: GCF_019802595.1. Lineage (NCBI taxonomy): Eukaryota > Metazoa > Chordata > Actinopteri > Syngnathiformes > Syngnathidae > Syngnathoides > Syngnathoides biaculeatus. The sequence continues at coordinate 13,785,763 of NC_084652.1, forward strand.
ATACTGTACGTATTCAAACAGTCACTGAGAAGTAGGGCATTTGTGGCTGTGTCTCAACGTCTGATTGTAGTAATAATGAGAGTATGAAGAACTAACAAGAAACATGCAATGAAAAATGGGAAAAAAACAGATAGAAATAGACAATAATTGTTCAATATTACATAATGCAAAGGATATAGGAACTATCAAAGGATGTCACAATACAATCATGACTGTGTCCCAGCAACAACAGCGTTTAATTTGAGAACTGACGTCAAACTGAAAGAGTTTTTTCCCAGACTTTGTTCACTTATCATAATGCAGACCTTGACAATGTAATATGATAAAAGCTTCATTGCAAAATTCAGTTTAAATTACACAGGCAGGTCCGGGATTGAACCCTGGACCTCAGAATAGCGAGGCCAACGCTTTCCAGGTGATCCACCGTGTTTATTTATTATTGCCCAAATAACCATTAATACATCACAACTCTGGCCCCAAAACAGTTGAATATTAATTCAAGTTTAAAGATAAATGGTTAGACATGATTTGATTTAAGCCAGTGATTTTTAGGACACTACTGGTATGCACAGGTGGCACGGGGGCGCCCTCTGGTGGTCTGTGAAACAATCATGTTATAGTGGTAACATTGATCATCACGTTTTGGTTACATTAAGCTTTTGGGGACAATACATTTGCATTTACTCTTACAGAAGCGTTAGTTTTCAAACGTTTATTAGGTCCATCTTTTAACTTTCATGTGCAATACATTTTTATTGAATCATTATTTAAGTATATGAAGAGTTTGTTTTCAAAATGAGACAAAGGCATTTTTTTCAGATTTACGAAACTCGCACCAAAATTATCCATTCGGAGCTGGATAATTTTGGCGCGGGTTTCGTAAATCTGAAAAAAATGCCTATGTCTCGTTTTGAAAACAAACTCTTCATATTTTTTCCATATTTGTGTGTGGGGTTAATAATGTTACAGTGGCTTACAATAAGAATAAAAATACTTTTCAGGAATAAAATTGCTGCCTCTTTTTTTTTTTGTTGAACACTATCTCATTACATTTCTTTATTTCAATGTTGGTCAAAATGGTGGTGCTTGATGTAGAAGGCTTGACAACCACCATTTTGTAAAGTGCAATTTAAAGCGTCTTTGCATGAGAAGCAATTAGTGTCATGGATCATCATGTCAACGATTCCGCAAAGACGCTTGTTGGAAAAATTGTGACAATAAGTTATTATAGATTTCCTTTGTAATAAAATTGTTTTGCTGAAAAAATAAAATACAGATCTTATTTATCAGTATTAGCAGGAAACAGGTTTCACCAGAAAAAAGGAAGAAAATGGCTGCAGAAGACGACCAGACAGCGCAGTTCAATGGAAGCTACCTGGAGGACAACTTTGAGATGACTTCTGCCATACTTACTAATTCTAAAATGCTTACGAATGCTATTTCAATTACTTGTCTGTCACATTACACAATATTTGATTAAAACAATGATTCTGCCTTCCCATTTTTGGGGATGTTGTAATTGTGGAACCAAATGAAATTAAGCACTCCCGCGACCCTCGTGAGGATAAGTGGCAATGAAAATGGATGGATGGATGGATGGATGGATGGATAAATTAGTGAATAGCAAAGCCCAAAAATCTGTGGGGTTACTGCAGTTGCTTGTGATTGAAGTTTTCAACGGTACGGAATTGTAATATTTGATTCTCTCAAAGTGTATTGACAAGAAGAGAAACAAGTCTCAACATGGGAGGTGTGGCATACCTCGTTGTTGTGTTGATCCCGCTCCAGATCCAGCTCGCGCTCAAGAGAAGCGACAACGTTCTGCAACTTGGCCTCTGACTGGTGCCAGCGTGTCTCCTTCACGGCCAGCTCTTCCTCCGCATGACGCAGTCTGACGTCCTGCTCACGTATACACACATTAGATCCTCGACCACGCAGGATCTCGGCAGCAGTGAAGCTATGGCGTGCATGCAGACACCACATCAAGCTACTGAACGGTGGTTACCAGCTCCTTCTCCTGCAGCTTGATGGCGTCCAGTTGTGACCTGAGAGCTTCACAGTGACACTGCGCTTTTTCAAGCTCCTGCACTAAGGCCTGAAGTCTATGTTGATGGGTGTCCTGAAAAACAGCATCATTTACATTTAAGACATCATCTGCTGTGAATCTACTTTGTTGTCATTTATATGACAGAATAGCTACGCTATGTGTATTTCACTCTAAGTCGCTTTTGGTTAACCCACATCTATACTATACGGGTCTCTAAGCCGCTGATATCAGAATTTTGGCCTGTTAGGCCTACTACTGTAATGATCTTCTGACTGGACTCCTCAAAAAGAGTATTTCACAGCTGCAGCTCATTCAGAATGTTGCAGCTCGCGTTCTGACCAAAACAAAGTGGTCAGGGCATATAACTCCAATCCTAAAGTCCTTGCACTGGCTTCCAGTCACCTTTAGAATAGATTATTCTTCTAAGTTCTTCTCCTGATCTATAAATCACTAAATTATTAGGTCCTGAATACATGAAAGAAATGCTTATGGAATGCAAACCCAGTAGACCTCGGAGATCGACTGACTTGGGTCAAATAGTGGAGCACAGATTCCAAAGCAAACATGGTGAAGCAGCATTTAGCTATTTTGCTCCACAAATGGAATAAGTTGCCAATAGAGGTGAGGTCAGCCCCAAGTGTGAATGTTTTTAAATACAGGTTGAAAACTCTTCTTTTTTCTCATGCTTCTTAGAATATATCCACTTTTGTATCATATTACTTGCACTGTATGCGGTTATAATTGTCTTTTAAAAAAATATTGTTTGTCATTTTTATTGTTTTTATCATGTTTTATATTTTCATCTCTGTGTTTTCATTTGTCTTTAATCATGTAAAGCACATTGAGTTACCTTGTGTATGAAATGCGCTACACAAATAAATTTGCTTTGCTTTGCTTATCTTACAGCCACCTCTCTACTCTCCGTCTCACCCCCCTACAATCCAGAGGGGGGCGCTAGTTGGCAATGAGCCAAGTCAGGCATGTTGCTGTGGAGGATTCTGATCTGACCAACCGTGACAAGACTGATGACAACCACTTCTCCAGAGGGGACTACTTGCAGTGCGTCATTTCATTAAATTGACTTTCATGCTGTTTAAACTAATATTGTGCAGCATCATGACTGACATGTGTGAAGACAATGGTATCATTATTTCAGTATACTGTACTATACACATATTTTTTTTTAGGGTGGTGTGCCTTGCAGTTTTTGTTTTCTAATGTGAAGGTTGTCACATGCACTGTACTTTTTCCAATTTTACTCAAAATATCATCTTCTTAAATGCAAAGACATGGGAAATTGTGACCTGATTTGGTCTAGAGTTTTTTATTCGCGTGGCATTCCTCAAGTGCTTCCTGGTGTACCCAACTATACATACAATACTTAGTAGGGATGAGCCGATCCAACTGATCCGAATGAAGCTCGCCAACCCTCATTTCAATCTTGTGATTTTCATCTCATAGAGATCGGGAGAAAAAGATTGGATTTATGGAACTGTAAGGAACCGTAATAGCGTCTTTTTATGCAACTTTTCACATTAATTTTAGTACTGGTATCACGCTCCTGTAACAGACACGCATGCACTGATTCTATTGACCCACCGCAGCATTGAATATGGGAGCGACTCTTTGTCCCCTAAATTTGTGCATGTTTTCAGACAACAAAACACGATGCAAAAACATTTTGCCTCTAAGCCACTCAGGGCGAGCCGAAAGATATTTCTACTTAAATCTGCAAACCCTGATGGATAAACCAGCCCCGCTGAATTGCATCGTCACAGGGTTGAGAGAATGAAACATAGGAAAGCAATTTTGACACATTTAACTTCGCTCTAAGTACACGTTTAATAAGAGTGAATTATTTTGTGCCAAGACATCTTTTTGCACACTTGTTGCACTTTATGAGGTCATTTATCAAAAGTGTCATTTGTGAAAGAGCGGAGCCACAAACGTAACCACCAACAACGTAGCTGTATGGACAGTAGGTATTAATACACACCCTAAAATAATAAATAATAGAAATGTATTATTTAACATGCCTGCAGACAAAGCAACGCCCAAACTACGTTAAAGTGTTCATGGGCCTTCACACCAAATTGGTGCTATTCGTTACACCGGAACATAAAATGCATGAATACAATTACATGAAAATATTATTAGGCGCCCAGCACCTTAACCAGTAATGGGCTTAGTTAATATTCTAACTGCATTAATGTCAAGTGGCTATTTTTCGTGAATTTAATATCTCAAAATCCGATTCCGGTTTGTCTTGAATTATTGCAATGAAGTTGGGCCAGTATAGTACAAATACTGAGTACTTCAATATGCGCACTGTATCATCTAATTTAGAGCTTGTGTGCCCCCTGCCCAAGAATTTGCTGTTCTCCAACAAAGACCTAAAGGGTAAAATCCACAAGATGTGCAAAATATAAGAACCAAACCTTTGTTTCCTCAAGTTCCCTCTGGGCATCTCTCAGTTCTTCCTCTCTGGCCGCCAGACTGTGCTCCAGTGCCTTCACCTTGATCTCCATTTCCTGCTTGTGCTCTCGGATGGCCACATCCAATTGGCCCAGCTGGGGAAAACAGAGCGAGACGGCAGTATGTAAAAGTGTTGCCCAGAAAAAAATGCCTAATGTAATAACCGATGTTGTACCAGCGTTGCCCTCCGCTGGAGCTCCCCCTGTCTTTCCTTCAGGACACCGTCCATATCTAAAACCTCATGAGTCCTCTCTTCCAACTCCCGCTGGGCCTCACTGTCAACACGCAGGGAGACGCGCACACACATTACCTTATTGGTAAAACCATGTCAACATCTAATTTGCCAATGTGAACATTAGTAGACATCTATCATTACTATTTTTGTAAATGTGCATTTGTTCTCCATGTTGTACAGCAAGTGAGAAAGCAGATTACACTGCTGAGTTTAGCGTCATTATTGCACAAGATTATTAAAGCAGATTTTAAGGAGCGGGGTTGTTTTTGGACAGTTTTTTCCCCAGGGCTTTGAGGGACACTAAAGTGTAGTGTGTGCAGACCAAGGAACTGAACTCTTGCAGTCATACAATGAAATCTTTATATTGTTAATGTGTTCCCTTGAGTGCTTTGTGTACAGTAGGTGCAGGCATTAGGTTATGAAATAGTTAATTGCAGATCAATGGTACAATATGTACTGTCTTGAAATGGCAAACGATTATATCACAAAACCAATGTATGATCCAAAAGCTCAACATTTGTTATTACAGTATTACAAGACATTTTTCAGCTCAAAAGGAAAAGATTACATCATATAAAAGACGTGCATACTGTTACGTCACAATTGTCATATGAACTCAGTAAAAGTATAAAATTGTCATGATATGGTTTTAGAAAAGAACATTTGTTTCAAACATAGAACACATCAATGTAATGACTCCATCATGTCCGAGGAAGAGTTCACGAGGGAGCACAGCCTCACCTAAGCCGTATGCTCAGTTTTTCCACCTCCACTTGCCGCTCGTCGGCAATGGTTTGGGTCCTCTGCAGGACATCCTTGAGCAACTGGAGCTGGGTCAGAGTCTCGGCCAGCTCCTTTCGCACAATCTGGAGCTGGCTGTCTAGGAGCTGGACCCTCTGGACGCAGTTGTGCTTGTCAGCCTCGCAGCGATGGAGCTTCTCTTCCAGGTCCACCACTAAATCCAGGAAGATGGAATTGTGAGCGGGATGAAATAGAAGTGAAACTGACATACAAAGTTCCCCCACAATATCGCACTTCACCTTCCACAGCCCTGTTACATCCTTTTCTTTTGTTTTTTTTTGTGCTTTATTGTGTAATACTCAAAATATTGCAAAGATATGTGGTCGATAGTGATCACTTTTTTAATAGGTTTTAACTACGGAGGCTCCATACCACTTTTTTCAAACAAATACCTAATAGCAGCCATCACAAGTACCAGATACCTTAAAATAAGGTAGGTATCAGGCCAATATTGTTACTCAGTTATCCTTGACCTACAAGTTTAATTCATTCTGTGACTGAACTTGTATTTTCCTCATTGAAAACAGTTGAAATGTCATTAAAACATTGCAGGGCCTGGAAAAAAACACCACTTTTATATGTTTTGAATAACTAAAAGAGTATTGTCATTAAGACAAGTCACGTACAAACACTGCAGTACATTGTGTTTTGCCTGTTCCTTTAATTAATCCAGCCATCCATTTTCTTCGCCGCTTATCCTCAAGAGGGTCGCTGGGAGTGGTGGAGCTTATCCCAGCTGTCAGCGGGCAGGAGGCATGGTCCACCCTGAACTGGTTGCCAGCCAATCGCAGGGCACACTGAGACAAACGGCCACACTCACAATCACACCTTGGGGCAATTTAGAGTGTCTAAATAATGTTGCATATTTTTGGAATGTGGGAGGAAAACCGGAGTGCCCGGAGGAAACTCACGCAGGTGGATCCGGGATTGAACCCGAGACCTCATAACTGTGAGGTCAACGCTTTACCAGCTGAGTCACAGTGCCGCACCTTTAAATAGTTTTTTTTTTTTTTTAAATCAAGTTATCAAATGACAGACATTTAAAAATCGTAGGAAGAAGTAACAACAGTCTCCCACCCGTACCTCAACCTCTTTATGATTCTATATAACTATTACTTTATGTGAACATTGTTATGACACTATAATATGTAAAATAAGCAAGGAACAGGGTTAATACTATTAAAAGTTTTTTGTTTTTTTTTTAAGTGATTTTCAAGTCAAACTCCCATAATAAATGGGGTATTTTCTTACCCAGATCATTCTTGTTTTCGAGCAGACTCGTTGTTTCCTGCAGATTCTTGTCCATGATGCTGATCTGAGACGTCTTGATGGTAACATCCTTCCGCAGACGCTCCAGCTCTGACTCTTTAGACATGAGTTCCACTTGGTAGCTTTTCACATCTGTCGACACTTGGCTTTCGGGATAGTAAGAAAAAAGAGGTTCTAATCATAAGTAATTTCTTTTAACAATCACATACAACATGAGCATTTTACGTAATCACAAATATTAAAAAACAGGCATAACATTCGATAGATTGAATCTTATTCGCCTCACCTTATCATGAGCACACCACCCATCTTAAATATAAAGACCACCCTCAGTAATTGTCAGGGACGCAAAAAAAAGAAAATAAAAATTACTTCATGTGTCAGTGGATTTTCCTGTGGAGCCAGCAGAAAGAAGTGTCTTTCAACCCAAGACGATGCTCACTTATATGCGCACACACATTGGTGAACAAGGGAGGCCGAGCAAGGGGGGCCCTGTCACGCCTACTGTCATGCCATGTAATCATAAGACACAAGGATAATATCATCAAACGGGACAATCTATTTTTATTTAATTGTTATACGGAAATACCTTGCATAAAAAATATTTGGAGTACATAACGGGCGAAAAATAAAACACCGACAACAAGCTGTTTATGAAATCTGTATATATACTTGTGATGGCAATGCTGTTCTTACTTGAGCATCTCGGACAGTTTGATGTTCTTCTCCTTCATGTCATGGAGGTCCTTGTCTTTCTCTGCATCGCCTTCCCGTCTGGTCCTCACCTCATCCTGCAGAGATGCTCGAGTTCGTTCCAGTTGATGCTCCAGAGTGGATACCTCCGTACAAGAAACCACAATACATCTTTCTAGGAAATTTGGGTTGTACAATTTTGAATTCCACTAAATATGGGGCTGGGGGGAGATACACCTCCAAAATTGCAGTTGTGCAAAGAACCTCAAACCTCAGTTACCCCAGCACGAGAGCACTAACTCTGTCGGTATTTGGATTTTGCTAAGCTGTGTTAAGAAAAATGCAGAAAATATGGGCAGTTATGTCATATAGGTAGCATCATTGCAAGACTATTGCATTTTTTTTCCGAGCAACACCATCGACCAGAAACCGCATTATCATAAAATTCTTATTTCTACATAATTCAGGGTAAAAACATTTGCTAAAGGTTTAAATGAACTAGGCATTTTAAAGAGATTTTGTACAAAATTATACTAAATTCACATGCAAATGGGTTGCTTGACATCCGATATTCTTTCAAATCAAACACTTATGTAAGTTTTCTTATGAACTGCAATGTTGGCAATTTCTTATGAATTTGATACAAAAAAATATTCATTTACCAACAAAATGATGATTTACACTACAGTTAGAAAGTAATCACAGAACTTGAATTTCCCCAGATGCTTATTCCAAAATGGATTTGATTTTCTTGCCATCAAACTTCTACACACATCCATCCATTTTCTACTTTTTCACTTATCCTTACTGCCTCACTCTAACTCACAGTTCTGAGGAACTTTGTTCAAATCTGGCCACACAAATCCTATAATGAAAATGTGAATAAATATACCATACTTTAAAAAAAAAAAATATATATATATATATATATTTTGCAAAGGCTGAAATTTGAAAAAAAGTTGAAGCGCTGTGAATACATTGTGGATTCATTCTACATACCAAACACTCACGTAACCGCCATCCATCCATTTTCATCAAATAAACATTGCTTGATTATTTAGTGTGCAATAATATCAGCACAGATGCTGTTTTTTAACAAGTGTAGAACATGCTGTTTATAGCTCAGCTTGCTGAATGGGTACCCTTGTCTTGGGACACAAGTTACAAGCTACTTGTGTGCCATTTATGCGATCACAAGATTTGACTGCAAGAAATGCTTTGTTATGTTTCCCACATTACACACTTCGAGCTCTAAGAGAATGCTGCATGAGCAGCTTGGTCATCGATTTGCTAGTCAGACCACAGTCACCGTAGTTCATAGGTTTATGAAATTCGGTTACATAAGCAGAAATCGAGGCTCATGGTGTGCTTCGCATTTTATTGAACATCAGCATTGGGGTCTTTTCAAAACCATTTCTACATAAAATCTGAGAAATTGATGGTGGATTTAGAAAGATGTCAGTGAAATATAGAAATGCCTTCAAAAGGCAAAAGAGATCAGGCCAGTGGAAACACATTGATATAAAATGGCAAGCGGCAAGCAATTTCTGCCTTATCACTCCTTTTTTTTAATTCCCCCAAAAGTTCAGACCAATTGGTGTTACGGTGGTAACGGGTCAGCCACTGTCAGTGATTTCTGTAACAAAATACAGATAGTCCATAACATTTGACAGCTCTGCGTATCTGTGTTATAGGTGCCTTTAAGAGGTGGGGTTTGGTGGGGCGACAAGCTAAGATGACTCCAGCTCCTATAAGAGTGTGCTCACTGTATTTATGCATTTTGCATTTCTACACCTCTACTCTGTGCTTCAGGTCAGCTGACGAGCTGCTCCTCAAGGTGCCAAAGTTTACGCGGAATCCTTTGATTCTATTGCTGGTCCAAAATAATTGAATGAGCTCCCAGTGAAAATCAGACAACTGTCCTCTCTTTTTGTTTTAAAACCCGCTCAGAGAGACAGTTTTATTCCCTGGCTTTTAGTGATTCTGTCCATGTTGTGTCTTGAGTATTTCAAGTTTGCTTAATTTTTTTCTTAAATTATCATCTGTTCAGGCGGCACAGTGGCTCAGTTGGTAAAGTGTTGGCCTCACAGTTCTGAGGACCCAGTTTCGATCACAGCCCCGGCTGTGTGGAGTTTGCATTGTTCTCGCCGTGCATGCGTGGGTTTTCTCTGGGCACTCCAGTTTCCTCCCACATCCCAAAAACATGCAACATTAATTAGACACTCTAAATTGCCCCAAGGTGTGATTGTGAGTGCGACTGTTGTCTGTCTCCGTGTGCCCTGTGATTGGCTGGCAACCAGTTCAGGGTGTCCCCTGCCTCCTGCCCGTTGGCAGCTGGGATAGGCTCTAGCATTCTCTCCTCGTGAGGATAAGCGGCAAAGAAAATGGATGGATGGATCACCTGTTCAAGGCCGACTGGTGAGCAGATCTGCCTCACAGTCACAGTTCTGAGGACACAGGTTCAAATTCAGGCTCTACTGTGTGGAGTTTGCATGTTCTCCCCGTACCTGTGTGGAGTTTCTCAAGATACTCCAGTTTACTATGGCATCCCCAAAACATGTACGGTAGGTTATTTGAAAACTCTAAATTGCCTATGGGTGTGAATGCAAATGGTTGATTGATTGTATGTGTCCTCTGATACAGCATGGGAACCTTATATTGGCAAATACAGTTCATCGTAAAAAAAAAAACAAAAATAGCACTTACCTGTTGCTGCAACTGACTTTGGCTCTCCTCCAGTTCTGCCATCCGGGTCGAGCTATCAGTCAGCATCGTCTGCTGCTGCTGCAGAGACAGCTGAAGCTGCATGTTTTGCTCACTGGAGCTTTGAGCCACCCGAGTGATACCGTGAATCTTTTCCTGCTGTGAAAACGCCTGAAAGGGGGGTAACGAGAGAATAAGGGGAGCAGAGGACCAGAGATTTATGTCATGTTAACTTGGAAGAAGACAAACAGGAAATAAAGGGGTTCATCTATCTATGCCGGCGTAGGCAGTATAATTAAATGGGCTTTCGCCAGATGGCAAAAGGTACACTCAGCTTGTACAATCATATGTTGTCATTTCTACAACAGAATGAATTTCTTTGTGTTCAACTAAACATGCCTGGATTTCACATGGAGTGAGCATATTTGTAAGAAAATTGAGACAAGATCATCATTACGTCAATACTTTTTGTGACATTCTAGTTTGGTGGTGTGCCCTGAGATTTTTGTAACGTCAAATCTGTACCTCCACTCAATAAAAGGGAAGGCAACGTTCCATGCAGGGCAGGGAAATGTGAAAAGCGGTGGCTGCGTACCTCGTCTTTAGATCTCTGCAGCTTGGATTCATAATTTTTCTTCATCTCCTCCATCTGCTGAAGATGCCACGTCAGCTCCTCTCGGCAGGCTGACAGAGAAGACTGGAGCTCACACTCCTGATGTGTGCACAAAAAGTCAACGTCAACACTCGCAGAATAAGAAACTTTTAAAGATAACACTGTAAATACTGGCGTATTAATTGTTTCTATACAATTAATTGGACCTCTGGAGCTCTTGGCCACGCAGGATGTGTGAACTGAAATCAAGTCAATCTTTTTTGGTTATCTTTCTAAAATGTGTCTGTAAGCAAGTCTTTCTGAAATCTGATGAATTGTGACATCACATTGCTATGGTTTCATAATCCAGTGATGGCTTTGCCTAGGCGCCATCTGAAATTAGTCTCCAACTCTCCAATACTACCACAAAAAGTCATAGGATTTGGAAAAATGTGGTTTCGAAAAGTTGCTAAATATCATGACAAAGTCGTTGCCGATATAGATGCGGGTGCAATAAGATACTGGTTTAATTTGTTGTGAACACACTCTTAACTCAAAAGATTCTCAAATCATTTTTCCCTATTGAAATAAATAGGAAATACTATTAATCCATTCTCACCCCCCCCCCCCAAAAAAAAATAATTGTAATGTGTTTTTTAATCCAAAAATTGCACAACTTAAATAAAATGTAGAGAAATCAAAAGTGATTTTGGAATTTTTTTGTTCAATTCAACGTACATCTTGTTGCTTCTTCTTTTGGGGTGCACATTTTGGCAACTTGCAGTTTCATATACAGTAGATATACATGAAGATGGGTCAGTCCTCAGTAAGTCACACAAATATTAGTGGTTCTTTCCATAGGATATAGAATATATTCCTGTGAGTATTGTTTTATATGTCGAAATGTATTGCTCCACCGTTTGTGTTCAAATACCCGTTGTTTATAGTGTAATAAAACCGCCACATGGATGTGATTCGCTAGCCCATCTGCGGTGTTTCCCATTTTGTATGAGCATTAAGCTAGAAAATTTAAAGGCGAAGGTATGTGCCTGTTTTAAATACACACGTAATTGTCTTTCTTTGATTTTTAGTTTGATGGTAAACTTAAATCCGGAGAGGCAATAAAAGACGTGAAACCTATTCTTTGGAGAATTGTTCACCCCAAACTGCTGCCAAGTTGAGTTCACTTCCACCGTAAACTGCTTGCATCTCAGGTTTTAGCTCACAAGCCAGAGGAAAATCCACTAAATGATGCTTCAAACCTCGAAAAAGTCAAAAGTCGGGTCACTCGTACAGGGACGCTAGGCCATTAGGCCTAAAGAATGTGAAAACGGAAGAAACTATTGATTTTCACCTCACGTTTCGACAATATACCAATTGTTCTTGTTCATTCATCCTTCAAACAAAGTGTGTTTACATTCTCTGTTCAAGCTCATCTCCAAGATCACGGATTAGTATTGCAGTATTGCAGAATATTCTTTCTACTGACCTTGGTGGCAGACTCGGCTGACTGCTTTTTTAAACTCTGGAGCAACTCTTCATTGTGTCTTGCTTCAATCTGCTTCTCCTGGTGCCAAAACAACTGTCATCCACCCATCCACAAACAGCTCATAGAGCTTCTAGTAAATACAGCTTGCCTGATAGGAGTCCTTATACAGTACCTGTGTGAGGTGTTCTACGGAGGTCTGGAGCTGTAAAGCCATAGCCCGAGCTTCGTCCTTTTCTCTCTGGAGAGAAGTCAGCTCCTGCTCCATTGCCATTACCTGAGAACGAGCTTCTTCCACAGTTCGCTGTAGCTGCAAACGAAAGAAAAAAAATACCTTTACATGTACTTTTACTGTAATTGTGCACATTACACGGTAAAAAGTACTGCATGTGAATATAGCATTAACTGCTTTTCCCCTTGTTTTAAGGTCACTGACAGCCTTGAAAGATACAAAAATGATTAACATATTTTTTATGCCTTTATTCATTCCATCATGATGCAAATATGCAATATGAGGATACAGTTAATCACGTATACACTATTTGACGTTGAGGAATGTTAAAACGAAATACTGTACAAATTTAAGTCACCATCTCAATTCTGTGCTGCTGTGCGGTGCATTGCTGACTTTGTGACTGTTGAGTCTTCTCCAAAGATTGCTGATACTCTCTTTGCTTTTTGCTCATCAGTGTTTGAAAGTGTTGTAGTGCACAGCTCTTTTCCTGTGTTAATGCGAGAAAAAAAAAAGCTTAGATGAGTGAAATGTGAACTACTCTTGGAACCACAAAAAATATGGACGTTCCTTAAAGGTCAGGTGTCATGAAATGAATGATTTTTAGTATGTTATTAATGAAAAAACGGCAACCAGTATGGACCCATCCGTTTTTTCACCACAAAACATAATTTTGACGTATATGGCTTTTTGCAACTCCCGCCGTGGAAATCCTCTCGAGGGATCTGTTTTCGAGAAGAAGCAGGAAGTGACGTACAGGGCAGTAGCGCACTCAAGCAGTCTCGTATGTTTATACAAGTTTTACCTGCTGGAAGGTAGCTCGTTGTTCCTTCGTGTTAGCCAAAATGCCGGCTCGCTGTATTGCTGGATATTGCTCGAACATTCGGGAGGATGGAATCGGTCTTAACACTTTTCCAAAAGACCCGGTTCGTCAGGAAAAATGGATTCCACAGGTGCAAAGGACAAGAACTTTGTGGGTTCCAAATGACAGGTAGGTGTGAATACAGCTACTAAAAAAAAAAAATAATAGTTGGGGGGACGTAATCCATAAGTCAGGGGTGCCAAATGCGTCGATGTGCCACCCTGACCGAAGCCGTGAGCGGCGGACGCGGCTCCGCCGCAGTGGCTCATCTCCGCCTCGCGGAGGTGGAGCAGATGGGGATGCTGTTTGGCTGCGGCGGCGTCGTCGCTCACAGGCGGCGTTGATATATCACCGCCATGCGGAGGTGGATCGGGCAGGGAGGTGGTTTGGCCGCGATCCGCATATCATCTAAACATGGCTCAAAATGATAGGATAATATTGCCCCGGTCACTTCACTCGGTTGTGAGATGTTTTCTTCTTCAAAAAAAATCTCCCGTGTCAGAAAGGGGCGTGTTCGTCTCCCATAGTAGGGGTCACAGCGTGTTTTCAATGGCGAATATCCCACTCTGACGTCACGGACAGAAGATGCAGCCAATATGGCTACCACTTGAATGTCAAATGAGACATCCGCAACTTTGCGCATGGATGAGGCGCTCTCCGCTCATATTTTTTTTTCCATATAGGCATTGAAGTGAATAATGTTATATGTATTTTTCAGTACAATAGCTATTTCAGAATGTTTATAGGCATGACACTTGACCTTGAAATAAAACTGTAATATGCTTTGCACACAGAAAAAAAAAATCATCTGATGAAGGCAAAGAACCTTCCATCTGCAGCAAACCGTTGGGATTGAATATGATAATTACACAACTTTCTAGTGAGTTAGCATTTATTGCACATGCATTTAGAGATTAGTTCAAAGAAAAAATGAGCCAATATACACAGGAAGGCGAGTTTGCGTAGTACCTGCAGCTGTTTTTCCAACTCTGTATTCTTCATTGCAGCCTGAGTGTAGGCTGCCGTTTTCTCCTGCAACTGTTTTTCCAGCGCAGAAACTCGGGCGCTCTTCCTCTTCAACTGAGTTGAAACAGAGAACAAAATAAAGCTCAGGAGAAACTGTGAATCCGCATAAGAATACAAAGTGCCAAAATGTCACATTTGCTGCATGGCCAAGACAAGCTGAAACAGAATGACAGAAAAGTGGCCTTACTTCTTTCTCCGAGGCTGTGGCTCGATTAGCTTTGTCAATCACCTCCGTCTGGAGGTTCTGGTAGTGGGAAGCTCTTTGGGCCAAAGAGGCCCGTAGGGAGGAAATCTCCTCTTGGGCTCGGCTCACACAGTCTCGAAGCTTCTCGACCTGGCTGCATTGTTTAGTTCGCTCGGCCTCCTTTAACTGAAGAACTTGTAACAGTTGCTGGTAACCTTCACCTGAGAAAAGAAGATGATAAAATGATTGGAAGGGTTGGAGTGTATGATGTCAATATGACTGACTGCCTTGTGAATTATTTGGGGCATGTACCAAATGTGGTGTACCATGCCCATTCTTGGTGCGATAATAAAAAAACGAGTTCTGTTTGTTGTTTATTTTTTGTTTTATAAGTTCAGAGATGCCATTGTGAGACAAGCGGATAGCATATCTGCTTCACACTTCAGTGGGTGGGGGTTGAATCTCAGCTGCCGCCCTCCTGTGTGGGGCTTGGATGTTCTCCTCATCCCGGCGTGGGTTTTCTCACAATACTCCAGACTTCATCCCAGATTTCAAAAACCTGACTGTTAATCGAGTCAAAAACAAAATCTGGGGAAGGCAAACTTTTTGTGCTCAAGTGCCACATTTGAGTTTCAAAATTGATAAATGGGGCAGCTGATTCAAAGAGGAGGTTAAAAAAAAAAAAGTTGGTACAAAATATTTCTTAAATTACCGCTGAATTATCAGGAAATTAGGTCATTTTAAATTTACCATAGTAATGTTTTTATTTTTATTATTAATTAATATAATGTTTTTTAACCATTATTGGTATGAATGGTATATAAAAATGCTGACCAAAAAAAAGAAAAACTTCTAGGAGTCCAATATACCAGGTAAAAGCTTCATCATCTGTGCAGTTCTGGAATAGTCTACCGGGGGCAGGATGCAAGGCCTCACACACAACGGTCCCACAGCATCCTAAAATGAATACAGTCAAGCCATTACATAATATATTAACTTATTTTGACTTGATGCACAAGATTCAACAAATAAGTTATGAAACACTTATGAGGAAATCATGTGAGGCATAAAAAAAAAAAATATATCTCTCCACCTCTCGGAGATGAAGCAGGGATAATATGGCCTCCAGGCTGGCGGTCTCTGCTTGGCTCTGCTGAGCTGCACGGTGGCTCTGGGCTAGGCCCAGCTCCTGGTTCTTGGTCAAAGTGCGCAGGTCTTCCAGTTCCTTGCGCAAAGAATCCAGCTCCCTGCATTCTGCGTTGCGGTCCGTCAGCTGACTCTGAAGTTCCGAACTCCGCCTTCTGGCATCCTCCAGCTGGGCCTTGAGGTCGGAATGCTCGGCAGCTGAATTCTTTCCCTGCCTCGCTTCCTCCTTTAGCTGGCTGTGAAAACCGTGAGGAGGTAATGATGAATTAGCAAAAATCACGACAGGAGCAAGTGGAATTAACACGCATACCTGATTGTATGACTCTGATCGGCTTTCTCTTTTTCCAGCTCAGTACACTTTCGTTGTAAATCTTCTTTTTCTCGCAGAGATTCAATCAGATTCTCTTTTGATTGTATTTCATTCTCCATCACCTAGAAAAGACACAATGTGGTTGTTTATATTGGCCAAAAATGTTCAAACTTTTTCTACTGAGGAAGAAAGAAAAATGAAAGGAGGAGGGAGGCCCACGTTAGCTCGTGTTTATGAAACACGCTAAAACCAATTTAATAATGGTGTAGGCCAACTAATACAAGCAAGGAAATGTATTTCAAATAAACTAAATCTAAACCTCAGAATATCCATCAATCCGTCCTTTTTCTTAGCCGCTTAGCCTCACAGGGGTCACGGGGAGGGCTGGAGCCTATCCCAGCTGTCAATGGGCAGGAAGTGGGGTACACCCTGAACTGGTTTCCAGCCAATTGCAGGGCACATCGAGACAAACAGCCGCACTCACAATCACACCTAGGAGCAATTTAGAGTGTCCAATTAATGTTGCGAGTTTTTGGAATGTGGGAGGAAATCGGAGTGCCCACAGAAAACCCACGCATGCAGGGGGAGAACATACAAACTCCACACAAGCTAATATACAGGATATTTAAACAAACAAACAAGTAAATAAATAAATACATAAATAAGAGACTTCAGTTTGGTGAACTTCTCAGGATTATTTCTTCAAATATGTTTTTACTCTTCTTTGGCTGTTTGTGTTGCCATCAAAAAAAGTTAAACGGATGCTTAAAAAACACAGTACAGTATTAGACGTTTTACAGTATAATGGTAGCAGTTTCACTCTGGATCACAATATTTTGATGGACAACCTCAGAGGCTCCACTGTATCTGACTAAAAATGTACCTTTTGAAATTTAATGTCAACAGTGGCCTTGTACTCTTTGAAAGCGGCTTTGAGTTTCTCTGCATTTTCAAGGGCTTGGTTTCTTTGCTGCTCCGCCCTGTTAAAAAATAAGACAAAACATGAAGACTACAGTACAAATATATCATCTAGTAAATTAGATAAAAAACAACATGCATTTTCAGCACAACTATATATAACCTAAGCCCAAAAATGTGAACTATGATAAAATTACAAGATTGTTGAATCCAAACTCAGGTAAAAGCCACGAGTTACCTTTTGCACAGAGCGGTCTTGCTGTCCAGTTCTTCCCTAAGTGTGCTTAGTTTCTCTGTCAAAGTTGTTACCATAATGTCACTGTGAGCTGCTTCCTCCTGGCAACGCTTTGCTATCAGCTCTGCTGCCCTGGAAAACAAACATATAATGGCCTTGAGGATATTCAGAAAGTAGGTGGAAAAAGGAATACTGTACTAACACCAAATGTGGACAACTATCATAACACCTGCACAAGACCAGATTGTATAAAGTTTTCTAATAAACTCCGTGCTCCAATAAACCTTAGATTATTTCATTCACTTGAAAAATCATGGAAAAAAAGTGATTCACTGCCCCACCACCCCAGAAAAGAATAACAGCAAGAGCCACTAATTTATTATCTTCACAATAAGTGATAATTAGCACCAAGCATTGTGCTAGATGTCTTTACCACAAAACTCACCACCTGCACAGCAGACATGGCATCTGTAAAGCTGACACCTATTGCGGAGTTTAATGTTGCTTGCTTATTAAGTATGGAACACTCCTGAAGAAAATGTATTGCATGTTTCGGCACTAAAAAAAGTTTACGGACCAGGAAAAAAACATAATTTATAGGAAGTGTGTGGTCTGATTGTGTGAGTTATGCAATGAAAATATATAGCAGTATAAATTGAATGACTTGAGCAATTTCAATCAGTATCGTAAATTACATTTTATGATGAATGAAATAATAAATAATAATAAAAATAAAAAGAAGACAAGAGTGCCGCAATGGAATAAGTACACCCACCAATATACGATTATGGTATCTATGATATATAAATTTGTACACTACCATAAAAATTGGTTGTTAATTGAGAACGCACATTTAATTTACTGCATTTTGTTTGATGATAGTTTTAATCATGACCATTTTTACTGAGCATTGTTCCAACAGTAATTGGATAAAACAATAATTACCTCTCCCGAAGAACATCTTTTTCACCCAAATTGTTTTTAATTCTAAAAGTTTTGAACGTCATAATGTTTGAAATGTGCTCTTCAAGAACTGGTGGTGGACGGAAGGGTCGGTAAGGTAGCGGCGGGATGCAAGAAGGATGAGGAGGCCGACAAGCGATAAGGTTGTGTTGTGATGCTGGATTCAAGCGTTAGGGAGCGCCAGAAATCATAGAATGTGGCTTTAATTAATGTGAGCAGTACTGTGCAATTATTATTATTCTTTTCCTTTCGGCTTGTCCTGTTATTGATTTACTCCATTGTTGAATATAAAGCACCACTATCTGGCCTGGCATAATGACATTTATTGCATATGATAAATCCCTCTATGGTTATATAAACAGACATATAAAACATATAACAATACAGTAGGTGTCAAATAGGGTAATATCATGCATGTCATGACTTACTTTAGTTCTTTTGCTTTGGTCTCCACCTCTGTTTCAAGATGACAAATCTGCTCATTCACAATTGACAGATTGTTTGCAGATACCATCCTGGAGCCTCGCAGGTGTCCCTGAAAAACAAAATAATTACATAATTAATAAAATATATGCTTTATTTTTATTTATTTTTTATTTTATTCACTGATACATGTGATCCAAACAATTCGGTCAAGTCTTCTATCAAAAACTGCATGGCGAAAACAGATAAATTAACTACAGTCTCGATATGTTTAATGATTTTTTTTTTTTTAACCTGAGAGCTGGAGGATAGGAGTTCATATGGTGTCGTGTCAAGGTCACTGATGAGTTGGACATCATCCATGGCCAAACGGGCATTTTCTTGTCGTGCATAACCCATCTTCCGCCTCACAGAAACAGACTCCATCTCATGGACGGCATGAATTGAAATGGACTGACTCAGGATGGACACAAGTGTGAATTAAAAATGATTTTCTGGTTTTTAGTATAGATACTAGATCATTACACATTAACCAAGACTACTGTACCAACCAATGCAAAATGGAATACAAAAAAAGCGTGAGAATCCAACAACTCACAAATCAATTTAAATGACAAGTATTGGGATTTCAGTGCCAACTTACTACAAACGTATAAAACATTAATTGCTACCCAGCTGTTGTCCCTCACGTCCAGGGAATTTCATTAGGCTGTCTGGACTGTTGAATCATCTTCATTGGATGTAGTTACATGCAACCAGCTCAGTGATGAACAACTTTTACAGGAGTAAGGGGTCAACTGCTCCAATCCGTTGGGTTTAATACCGAATACACAAATGCAAAAAAAAAAAAAAAATTGTCCATAACGGTATTTGTTGAACACTTTCAAGAACAAACAATATATGATTGACAAAGCGATGGTAACATGTCAGCACGCTAAATGTAAACAAACGGCGGTCGCTAATCAACAGGTGGTTAGCCGAGAGACGTAAAGTCGCAGAGGTCTTTTAAACGTAAAAGCTACAAAGTAACCAATCCGGCCATGGTCCTAAGATATATACTAGCTTGGTGGCATTTTGTTCTTGTAAAATAAAAACAAAATATACTAATTTTAATTCATCGTCTCGTTCCGTTTTCTCTTAGCATTAGCCACAAAAATCTTGAAAACTTTGTCTCCGCCCATGCTTTTCTTTAGTCCGTTTTGGATTGGATAGAGAATAACTGCTCACAGAATGATTGGTTGAAATGTTTGTCAATCACACAAGCCGCGAATAGTAGCGGAAGATTAAAATAGCCAATCGCAATCACGGAAGCCAATTGTGAAACAGCCAATAACAAACGCGGAAACTGACCGTAAAGTACAGCCCGCCTTTTAAAACCAAATTGTCGCTTTTATTTTATCATTTTGAAATAATAGTTTTAACCTGCATAATGATGGTGATTGATCATGTAGCGCAAGGCAAGACAGCATCTACTTTTATTTCAAGTGAACCACTGTTTAGCTGCAGTGATTCGGTTCTCAAACGAAACGACCGATGCCCCTAAAAAACAAAATATGTCCAGGTGAGTTGGACTTGAGTATATTAAAATAATTCAAGTGTGGTTTAAGGCTCATGTTAAACAAAAAATAATAATAACACGAGTGTAAGTAATCACAATAAGTGTGTGTGTTTTAAAACTAATCTCAACAACACAGAAATCCCAGTTAAATGGAGAAAAGAAACAGTATGTGGCAATCATTGACGCAACACTTTTATTTTTATTTTTTTTTATCAAACAAAGTAAAAACTAAATAGGTCCTTTAAGATTCAAATCACACCACTTTATAACATGAATTTAGTTGTCAAAGCTTTTGTGTGGGGAGAGGGCCTGGATCTACAATGACAGCACAATATATCCTTGAGAATTACCTAAATATTTTGTCTTCTGGAAAATGCATTTAGTTTTTTCATATATTGTTACTAGACCGAATATTTTTCAAGAATTTAAAGAAATGCTGCTATGTTGAGCATTTAACTTGTACTGTTTATGTAGGATCCAAATCGGGCATCTACCACGCTGGACAGCAAAGACACACATGGAAGTAAAGTGGAAAAATGTACTGTAAAAAATAAATGTAGATTTTACTTAAACATTCAGTATAAAATAAAACTTTGCAGCAGCACATCTCTTAATTGCCTCCTGCACACAAAATGAGCACTTTCTAAAGCTGAAGGCTGCCAGACACAATTAGAGGTACGTGCAGATGGGAAAAGAATAGAGAACACAATTATAGAGGGATGTTATAAATCTGCAAACACTGTACAAAAATAAATGTCATCCAAGTGGACACAAAGGTTCACGGTGCAACATCAGTTGAAAAACAAAACTTCCCAACATTCTCACCCGGATTGGCAATGTCACAAGTTTAACACAGGCTACATTCCTTGAAACAAAATGTAGGTTTATACTCAGTTGGTTTGAAATTGAGAAGCGTATTAACTGCTTTTACAACATAACACCATCATTGAAAGCCTACAGGTGCAGTGCATTGAACAGTTTTATGCATAACTGAGGGCTTGTTGTAAACATTGCAAGCAACAACAAAAAAAAGAAAAAATGGCTAAAAATCAAAAGAGATACACAAATATGCCAAAGCCTCATGTATACCAATGTACTGTAAGATATCTTTGAATGTATAATATTCACAGTGGACTGCACTGAACCAGTAGGCTTTGCAGAAAGCTTAATAACACTCCAGTCTAAACTAAACAGGTACATATAACATTCGCCTAATAGTACAATTCCCATGTCATTTTTAATTATATTAAAAAAAAAAAAAATACCAAGATGCTTGAAAAATTTTTTCTCTCTTTTTCTTTCGGTTATGGTAATCAACAAAGTTTGAATCAGGACTAGACTGGTTATTTGAAGTAATTGTGTTTTTTTATTATCATTTTCTGAAAAATGACAACAGAATCATGCTATTAGGCTCACGATTAAATTAATGCTCTGAATAAAAGCTGGGCGTGTAGTCAAAATGCCTCTTACAGTCTAGGAGGCAGTGACACCCTCCCACTCCACCAGGTACTGCACCTTGCCATCCAGGGTGACCCTCCGAGCCAGAATTTTGTACTTCTCTCCACAAGCCAGCCTACCCGCTGGCCCGAAATACGTGCTGATGGAGCTCTTGAGGTGAGACAGCTGGCTGTTTGGGTCCATGCCGTGAACTATGTCTGCAGAGTGTAGTCCCGGGAGCGGGGTCGCAATATCGGCGCCAGAAGCGTTGGGGTCCGCCGGCCTGGAGGGGAGGATCTCCGGGTTGCAGGGCGGCAAGACCCGCCGTGGCCGCCCGCGTTTCCTTTTTAAGGGTGGAGGGCAAAGAGGCATGGTGGAAGTAGTCGACTGGGTCTTGCTGGAGCTGCATAGGCTGTGGGATTTTTGGGAAGGGATAAAAGAAGGTTACTTCTAATGTTGTTGAAATCAGTGTTTCCCGAGACTTAATTGAGCCACGGCACATATTTTAAGTCAGAAATATCGAATAGCTTAATCTCTCTCTTCTTCGCATTTCACCTATTGCCGCTTCAGTGCATCCCCCTACTCCCCCAAAAAAGCCAGATTGGCTTAAAGTACATACTATATCACTTTAAGAAGCCAAAAGAAATAAAAAGCCAGATCGGCTCTTTGGAGCCAATTGGCTGGCATCATCAAGGCTTCACCCAGAAACTCTCTCTCTCCACCCCTCCTCCTTCCTCTCCGCCATTTTGTACACTGTTGGAGTGTGTGTGACAACCTCTCAAGTTCAAAATGCCTTGAAAGTTGATCTTAAAGCTGCCGCAGAAGCACCCAAGTGTGAGAGGATGATGCGAAATGAGAGGATTGTTCAAAATGGGAGCTGCGTTCACTTTGTGGAAGGCGGATTGCAGAAAAACGGCCTGGTGACTGAGGAAAAGGAAGCTGATCGATTGGCGAAAAAGTAAAACTATTGGATATCATCAAAGAGGCCTTTGTAGCGCATTATGGCATGAATTAATCAGTGTCGCGCTACATAAAGAATGATGTGGGAAACATCCGTGAAAAACGCTTCAGTAACTTAATTAAGAAGCGAAATGTGTGATGATGAACCTCAAGCTGCAATTAGGGATTCACCTCCTCGAAGACCATGGTTTTCGGCAAGCAAAGGTTGGTTTGAAAAATTTTAAAAGCGTCCGACAATATTGTACAAGCTGTCGAGTTTAGCAATTGTGTTGATGGATTTATGTCTTTTGCAGGGTGTTGGATTAAATGGATTAATTGTACAAAAAGTTCTATTTGCGCTCTTGTTTTGCTTTTAATACTCTTTTGCTATGCTTATAATGTGTTTGGTTACGGTTGTTTATTTATCGACTCCCAGTTTCTTTTTTTAATCACGTTTGCAGTGTTTGTTACAGTTTCAGCTGCCCTAAGGAAATTTAAAAAAAAAAAAAAAGGATTTGTGGACATGTGGCCAGAACAGGCTGGAGATGGTGAGAGAGAGACAGTCCGTGTTCTCCTCGCGAGCAAAAGTTTCTGTGGTCGAGGAAGGAGTGCCCCACTAGCGAACCGGAAGTGATGTCACAACGATGAGTCGCGGACATTGAATGCTACACGAGAAGCCATCACGCGTTTGCTTTGTTTGTGACTTTTTGTACTGCAATAAAAATGTTATTTTATTGATATTGTTTAACTAGACACTTGTACTGTTGTATTTTTTTGTCACAAGTATGCAAAGTATAACTGCTGTACTGTTGATTAAACATTCTGGTACCCAGACGGTGGCTCCAGGAGAAATCAGAGTGATTAATGTGTAACTATGCAGTAATATAATACAATAAGTGTTTTATAATTTATAATACTGTCTATTCAATTCATAAGGTTTTATCATCAAAGATTTAACTAAATACCTCTTTTTGTCTCAAATATGCAATATACAATTAATGTTTACATATTTTAAACATTCAAGTACCCACATAAACATACGTCCCCTGCTACTTGGCGGTTTTTCACTTTTCGTGGGTGGTTTTGGTCCCAATAACCGTGAAAAACAAGGGATTACTGGAGATGAGTGAGGCAGTGAGTGGGTGGGTCTAATATGGTTAAAATATTTGGCTGTTACAATCATCCATGAGGTAGATGATTGGACAGCTGTCGTACCTGGATGGTCTTGAGAGGCTAGTTGAGGTAGTTTCTGTGGTGCTCAGGGCTCCGATAGACTCCACATCTGAGGTTTGAGATGACAGTAATGATCTGTCAGTCCTGGATTGTTAAACAAAAGAAACCATAAACACAAAAATTGAGACAAAAAGAAAGACAAAGAAGTCACTCAAATATTTATCATTGATCATTATGCAAATGCTTCTCGCAAGGCATTTTAAAAGGTTGTATTTTGCTCCTTACTTCACAGAAGAAAAGCGATCCAGTGGGTGGGAGTCTAGTGGTGTGGGCTTTCTTAGTTCCTGTCAAATAATAAAATCATGTTTTCATTTCTTGTATTACCAGCAGCTGTGATGCACGAAACAATTAAGAAATACCACTGTGAAAAGAACTGAATGCTCAATCCCATTCCGTTAAAACAAACAATTGTAAACACCTGGGACAGGAGTCCATTGGCGCATCTGCGTTTCGTCTGCCTTTCCAGTGAACGCGTTGCTTGCTTCCTCTTCTTCTTTTTGGACTTCTTCCGGACCCCGTTGGTTAAAGTACTGCAAGTAACAAGATTCAAATCACAATTCAGTGAGTTCCGGTCAAGTATGCATGTGACACATTCAAGGGAGGGAAAATGATCATAAACCTTTTGAGTTCAAGGAAACTACGAAAATTTCAGATTACAAATGAATAGTGACCAAAGTGGTCATGATTAACCTAATAGTATTACAATATTGCAAAAAGTACATTTTTATACAGTGGGACTCTCACAGGAAGGACTCACAAAGTGCTTCACATAGATACACATTCTGAGCCACAAACAAATTATAAATAAAAACATTCCAGTCCTACTGCAATGCTTGCTTAAAAGTTTTGTTTTTACTCATTTTCAAAAATGTCGAGAGAAATACATTTCTGAAATAGATGTAAAATTATTTTTCCATCCGTCCATCCATTTTCCTCCGCTGATCCGAAGTCGGGTTGCCGGGGCTGCACAAATCGCCCAATTTGTCCAGCTCTTCCAGGGTGATCCAAGGTGTTCCCAAACCAGCTGTGAGAAAATAGTCTCCCCAGAGTCTCCTAGGTCATCCCCAGGTGTGCCTCCCAGTGAGACATGCCTGGAACATCTCAACAAGGAGGCATCCTCATCAGATGCCCAAGCAATATCCTCTGACTCTTCTCAGTGTGAAGAAACAGAGGCTCTACTCTTGAGCGCCTCCCGGATTTTCATCCTATCTTGAAGGGAGAGCCCAGACACCCCTGAGGAGGAAACTCATTTCGGCTGCTTGTAGTTGGGATGTTGTTCTTTCGGTTGCTGCCCACGGATCTTGATAATAGGTGAGGGTAGGAATGTAAATCAACTGGTAAATTGAAAGTTTCCCCTAAACTCCTTCTTCGCCACAATGAAACGAAACAAAGTGCTTATCACTTTGGATGCTTCACCGATCGGCCTGTTGATCTCGTGCTCCATTCATGCCTCACTCGTAAACAAGAACCCAAGATACTGGAACTCCTCCGATTGGGGTAAGATCTCATCCCCGATCGGGAAAGGGGACACAATTGTTTTCCCACTGTGATGGTGGCCTAAGATTTGGAGGTGCTGACATTCATCACAACCCCTTTACACTGTCCTGTGAATCGCTCCAATGAAAGTTGGAGCTCATGGCTTGATGAAGCCGACTGAACCACATCATCCGCAAAAAGCCGAGATGTAATACTGAGGCCACCAAACTGGACCCCCTGTATGCCTCAACAGTGTACCTATGGTTCTCTGTTCCACAGCCATGATGAACACAACACTGCTCCTCTGAAATACGCAATTTGACTAAACTATTTTATGACGACAAAAAAATACAAAATCAGCAAAACCAAGTACTTGCAAATAGGAGTAACCATTTTCTTACAAACAGGTAGCGCTGCACTTATTGAACATTTATTGACTCACGTACTCTACCAATTATCCCATCGATTAACCAGATAAAAAAGTGATTCTGCATTATCAGACACTAAAGTGGCTGGAAGGTGGAAGTATATTTTACTGTAATATGCCTGACTGAGTCAGTATGCTTTAAAAGGCAGAATCTGGCCTGGTGATGTCGTCAGTGAATGAGGCAGCACTGCAGCAATCTTCTGAGTGTTAACTGACAGTCAGCCAGTTAATGTTGAGTGACTCAGCATTAGTTGTGGCCGTCAGTTGCTCAAGTATAAAAGTACTTCTTACACATTTGTTTCCTTAAGCTTTGTTCAAAAAATATATCTAGCATCTTACCTCATGCCAGACAGCAATTTGCTTGAATTGACAGAGATCCCACACGATGGGCGCTCAATGAGTCTGTTGGCTGGTTGCTCCACAATGGGGGGAATGGGAGGGAATCGAACTCTTAGCCCAAACAAGTGCTTCTTCTTCTTTACCTCCTTTCCTGACATGAATCTGGCACAGACAGTAAAGGTACACCCTGAATACTGACAGAACACAACACAACACTGAAGACATCAGTGTTGGAAATATCAAATATATGTTATTAAGCATGAGAAGAACCTACTTGGTTGTGTTGCTGTTTAGAGCCTCAAGAACACATGCAAATCGCATTGATCTTGGAGTATTGGAAAGCTGTTGATGTTACACCAAAGACAATCAAGATTTGTGAAGAACCAAAAGCTGTCAGTTTTGAATACAAGTACTTCCTTTTAATTTGTTTTGCACATCAAAAGAAAAATCCACAGCAATTTACATTAATCCAAGTCTGTACGTTACAAATACAAAAATATTCTACATTAATAGAAAGGTTTCATCTATAGAAAAAATGTCGTTAGGTTAGTTCAAACTGATAAAAGGACATTTTATGATTATTTACAGCATCAGGTTCAATCCTTACCTCACCAAGCTGCAGCAGCTCCCAGTTGTTGTTGATATAGGCCATCAGGTCCATCTCAGATTCAAAGTACTTCTTCTTGTGGATCATAGTTAGGTTGTACAGGCTCAGGTGTGTCACGTCCTCCCTGTAACATTTTATGCCATTAATGTAGCTTTGTTTTATACGTATGACCATTTACGAAAACCCAGCTTGTGTAATTAGTTTACTGTTTCAGGTATAACTTTTGCTATCAGAAAGACTGAGATGTCAATACATCCATCTATCCATTTTCTTAGCCGCTTATCCTCACGAGGGTGGTGGGAGTGTTGGAGCCTATCCCAGCAGTCAGCAGGCAGGAGGCAGGGTACACCCTGAATTTGGTTCCCAGCCAATCGCGGGGCAAATCGAGACTAACAGCCACACTCACAATCACACCTAGGCGCAATTTAGAGTGTCCAATTACTGTTGCATGTTTTTAGGATGTGGGAAGAAACCGGAGTGCCCCGAGAAAACCCACACAGGCAAAGGGAAAACATGCAAACTCCACACAGGTGGGTCCGGGATTTAACCCGGGACCTAAGAACTGTGAGATCAACGCTTTCCAGCAGATCCACTGTGTCGCTTCAATAAATTGTTTATTTAAAAAAAATAAAATAAAAACATGCAGATTTTTTGTCATGTACGTCATGGTAATAAGCCCCAAAGGCAATCAAGGCAACCGGACTATTTTTGTTTGAGAATTCCAGTTGCCTTGACTCAAACTTTGCAGATATAAAAAAGAAAGGCATTCAGTTGTTAAAGCCCCAAAAAAATAAACGTAAAAAATAACGCTAGTAGCTATAATAACACTAAAATAAAGGAAGGCAGAAAACAAGTGCATTCAATTATGTTCAAACACACTCAAACACAAGTATCATTTCGAAACTAAGCACTAAGTTTGACACTCGTCCTCACCCCCCCCCCCCAGTTCCCTCCAAAAAACAGTCTTCCGTGGAAATTCCAGCATTTGTTGGTACTGGCAATGAGGAGGCAATTTACCATCTGAGAGGCAGTCGGCTCAGATACTCAGGTCCACCGTTGCAAACTGAGCAAATGAAAACATAAAACCTGAACATGAACAAAAACAAAATGGCATCAGATAAGGTATCCAAGGTTATAAGGCGCTATGTTAGAAACAATACAACTGATGTATGAATGATGTGTCCACGATACATGCAAGTCATGTGAGGGCCCAGTCAATTTTAAAGTAGGTGGCTTTTCACCTGTCTCCATAGAGCATTGGCATTGGTAAGCAATGGAGGCATGCTTCATGGAACCACTGCTCGCACCGATTGCACTGCAGCATCTTCAGGTACCAGCTACATACACACGACATGAAAAAAGATGAAGCTGATTGGTTGCGGGTGCAGCTATGACAGAAGACATTTTTCATCTTAGGTCACTCACTTTCCTGGACCTCCACAGTAGCAGTAGCACTGCTGCATGTTGGTCCGGTGGTCTTCATCCCACTCCAGTTCCTCTGGGGCATATGGGAAGGACAGTTCCATGTGTTGCGTGCCCTCCTGCTTTAAAACATTTTAAAAAATTATTCGTATCTGGCTTCCATGATCTTGTGCTTTATTGTGCCTGAAAAGTGCAAAAACAAAGGTAGTATGGAAGGATATTGCATTGTTCCTATAACACAGCTCATCATTTGAGCAATTGTTTTTAAAGGTCAAGTGTCATCCCTATAAACATTCTAAAATAGATATTGAAATGAAAAATACATATAACGTTATTCACTTCAATGTCTATACAAAAAAATAAATATGAGCGGAGACCGCATAATCCATGTGCAAAGTTGCAAAAGTGTCATTCTACGACATCCAAGTGGTCGTCATATTGGGTGCATCCCCTGTCCGTGACGTCACCCCGGACATTTGCCATTGAAAACACGCTGCACCACCTACTCTGGGAGACGAACACCCCCTTCTGACACGGAAGCTCTTTTCGAAGAAGAGAACATCTCACAACAGAGTGAAGTGTCCGGCGCAATATTACCCTATCATTTCAAGGCATATCTAGATGATTTATGAGCCGGCATTTTGGCTAACACAAAGGAACAATGAGCTATCTTTCCACAGTTAAAACTAATAGAAAGAAAGGAGTCCGCTTGAGCGTACTACTGTCTCCAACGACACTTCCTGCTTCTTCTTGAAAACAAATCCCTCGAGAGGATTTTCATGGTGGGAGTTACAAAAAGCCATGCATCCATCCATTTTCTTTACCGCTTATCTTCACAAGGGTAGCGGGGAGTGCTGGAGCCAATCCCAGCTGTCAACGGGTAGGAGGCGGGGTAGACACTGAACTTGTTGCCAGGCAATCATATACGTCAAAATCATGTTTTGTGGTGAAAAAACAGATGGGTCCATACCGGCTGCCGTTTTTAATAACGTACTAAAAATCATCCGTTTCATGACACTTGACCATTAAGGGTTTTTGCAGTATACGGTTAATTCCAAATTAAAATTCCAAACAAAAAGACAGACAGTCTCCTACTGCCTACTGACAATAAGTCTTTCCCACAGAGCACAGAGAGAATACTGTATGACTATTATTGTTAGTATTGTTGTATGCAGTTTGTTTGTGTTGTTGCTCAATATGTGCTAAAGTATCAGTTATTTGCAGGTTAAAATTACTGCAACATCTATGGTAATAGCCAGTCTATGGCGTTTAACGTTACATGTTCGCAAAAAGCCAGCAGCCCTTCATTAGATTAAATTATATGGTTTGGTTGACATTCTGTTTTGAAATTTTAATTTTTTTCACTTTGGTTTTAGAGCAAATCTAAACTTGGAGTGACAAACAGCTTGAAGCAAGTATGCTTTTACTTTTTATTTCGAGAACTGAAAGTGAGAACAGGCACTGAGAAAAAAGAAAAGTCAATTTTAATGCATTTAAAACGTGTACGAGGGGCAAAATTATATTGAAAAATGTTTTTTCGTATGTTCTTTGTGCTCTGTGGATTTTCACCTACTGCAGGTGGATCTGGAACGTATCCCCCACGATAAACTGGGATTTAATGTGGTTAAATTAAAAAGAAGCAGTACCTTTGGGAAAGCATTGAGCTGACATTCGGAGCAAAGCCATTTGTCATCAGAGTCAATGACCGCAGCATCAATGACGGGCGAGTGGCAAAGCTGATGATAGCCTGAGTGACATCAAACACATTGCACTTATTTATGATCCAAACAAAATACATAAAAACTCAACGAGTTATTTTCAATGCAAGGCATACCTTGCCCACACTTGTCACAAATGACAATCTCATTGGGTTCCTCGGAGGTTTCGTCCTGACATATGGAGCACACAATGTCATCATCATCGTCATCATCGTCATCTTCGTCTCCTAAAATTGAGAAGACGTGTATTATTAGGGAATGAACAATTTCTAAAAACTTTATATAACATGATAAGAATAACAAAAAAAATGGGTGATAATGAAGAATACGTGGCTTTCTGGAGTACAACAGTACATGAGTCATTGTGTCAGTACACTAAAATGTACTGATAAAGGTAAAATATATACATAAAATATAATATAAAGTTTGGGGTCACATAGATATCATTTTTTAACAAAACATTTTTTCTGTGAAAATAAAATTACTTTGATATAAGGGCTATATATTATTGTCTTATGCTCTCGTGTTTTTCTTTGAAAAATAAGGGCAATTTTAAGTAACCACCAAACATCTGATCCGTAATGTTACCAAACACATTTTCATGGAAAATATAAAAATGTCTGGATGACCCCAAACTTTTAAACTCTGTATATACATTACACAGTACAAGAACATCAATTGGCATGTTTTTTTAATATAACTACAGTATATACAATTGGAAAGACATCATTGATTGGATCAGCGAATGATGACAATAAAGCCGATCAACCGATCGGCAAATAATGCACGTGATCGTCCCTAGTACATGGTAAGGTTGCATGATTTATTTTGTTTGAGCATCGTCATCACACTTTATTCAGCAATAGTCAATTCATTGGGGATTCAGCAGGGTCAGACCAGCGACTGTTAAGATTCCTGGATAACTTACTTGCAATGAAGTCAACGGAGACAGCAACACTAGGATAAGTGGCTTGGAAAATGGGTGGATGGTTAACTCGTGGTAGATGCACGCACAAAACCAAAAATGAGGACATATATGTGAACTAGAAAAATATGTGAGAATCACAGATATATTTGTGACGATATCTCTCCATAAACAGCAGCTGCGTTGAGTGCGCACGGTGTGTTCAGGGACACTGCATAAAATGGGAGTCTTCTTTTTCTTTCGGCTTGCCCTGTTAGGGGTCGCCACAGCGTGTCAGCTTTTTCCATCTAAGTCTATCTCGTAGATCCTCCTCTCTAACACCCATTGTCCTCATGTCCTCCCTCACAACATCCATCAAGCTTTTCTTTGGTCTTCCTCTCGCTCTTTTGCCTGGCAGCTCCATCCTCAGCATCCTTCTACCAACATACTCACTCTCACGCCTCTGACCAGGTCAAAACCATCGATCTCTGCTCTTTCTAACTTTGTCTCCAAAACGTCCAACTTTGGATGTCCCTCGAATGAGCTCATTTCTAATCCTATCCAACTTGCTCACTCCAAGCGAGAACCTCAACATCTTCATTTCAGCTACTTCAAGTTCTGCTTCCTGTTGTTTCTTCAGCGCCACCGTCTCTAATCCATATATCATGGCCGGCCGCACCACTGTTTTATAAACTTTGCGCTTCATCCTAGCGGAGACTCTTCTGTCACATAGAACACCAGAAACTTTCCGCCAGCTGTCCTACCCTGCTTGGACCCGTTTCTTCACTTCCTTACCACACTCTCCATTGCTCTGTATTGTTGACCCCACGTATTTGAAGTCATCCACCCTCACTATCTCTTCTCCCTGGAGCTTCACTCCGCCCCTCTCATTCACGCATATATTCTGTTCTATTCTGTTTCTACATAAAATGGGAGTGAATGCGTTTATTTTTAATACAGTATATAATTGTAAAAATTGAATTTTAGGAAACTTTTTACCAGAATGCTGTAGTTAAAATACTGTATGATAGCACTTTGATAATATGGAATTATTTTTTTGTAACATAAGTTATAGATAAATTATTTTTGTTAATAGCGTCATCCAGACCTGACTGGCAACCAGAGCAATCTTGCACGTTTTTGAGATGTGGGCAGAAACCGGTGCACCCAAAGAAAACCCACATAGGCAGAGAGAGAATATGCAAACTCCACAAGGGTTATGTGCTAACCACTCGTCCACAATCGTCAGCAACATAATGAATTAAAAAAAATTAGTTTTTGGCGCGATGAATTTACTATTTTGTATTATGTATCATGGAGCGAATGAGTGAATGATGAACAAAGCTTAGAACTACTTCGTGTAGAAAATGAACTACCCTAACAATGATCCTGTAACATTTACTTTTTTCTTTTTTAATCACAATGTCATTTTTCCCCCTAGTAACAAGGTTCTCTTCAACTCTGCAAGAGGCAAGCTTATCAGATTGCCGTTACAGTCCTAATGCAAGCCATGCAGTGAACAGTTAACCTCAGAAGGGAGATGAGTGATAAGTCTGTCTGCAATGGATACAAGAGTAGGAATGACATTAACAGTAGTAATCCAGCATGTCAAACAAAATCTTGTCATAAATTGTAAAGGACGGAATTCATAATCTTCTTACCCGTCTGAATATCTTTCCACAGAACCCAAGATTTGGATCGATCCTCAAACACCACAAAGCATCGCTGCTTTTCCCGATCGATCTGCAAAAGTCAAGAACAATTATGTCATCAATCCAATCTTCCTTTCTTTTGTTTGGGGGGGACTTGAACCAGATTGTTCCAGACAAGTAGGCCTTGAAGCTGAACCAAAATTATCAGAATTCAAACTGCAGCCATACATGATGTCATGTGAGACTAATTTTAACTAAGTGTGCATGTGTTTTGCTTTTACTTTGCCCTTATGTGGGTCTTTTAAAGTTATTCAAAAAGAAGGACAGGTCAAATGGGTGAAAGTGCATTGGTGAATGTGACTTTCCTTGCCCACATGCAAGGCATTACAGCACCTAAATTGCTAGATTTTGTTCTCTGCTTCAGTTGCGAGCCGGCATATATGAGGCTTACTCGTAACTCCAATTTATCCCACGACACAAAGCAAAAATATCCACCAAGCAATCCCGTAACCGTAACTTGAAAAACTCATAATTGGGACACTGCGAGGTGAAGGTACCACTGTACTTCCTTGCACACTAACCTTAGCGATTGTCCCCAAGTAGATCAAGCCATCGGACCACCGGGCCAAGACGTCCTGTCCCTCAGTGAACCTGTCTTGTTCTCCATACACCACATTCGCTTGGCTCGTGGGGGACAAGGGAACCGGCTGCTGCCGTGAGGGGTGGGATCTCTCATGGACGGACAGATGACTCAAAACGCCCGAGTCTCTGGGGCAACATGGGGAATGGCAGAAACCTTGGTAAAACAAACACTTTGCAGGCACGAAAAAGCAGTTTCATTTTGAAAAGAATT
Source organism: Syngnathoides biaculeatus (assembly GCF_019802595.1). NCBI lineage: Eukaryota > Metazoa > Chordata > Actinopteri > Syngnathiformes > Syngnathidae > Syngnathoides > Syngnathoides biaculeatus. Next base: position 13,818,928 of record NC_084652.1, read on the forward strand.
CAACAATTACAACATTTTTCAACAAACATGAGGAAGCGTAATTGATGTTTACTAATACACATTTGATACAATACTAACATTCGCTGCTATTGAAATGTTTTAAAAGCAGTTAAAAACAAGCGATTGAAAATATCCAAGTACAAATACTTGGTGACTGCACTTGACTTGATATCCCAGCTACGTTCACTCCGTATTTATAATATATTTTTGCTTTTATTTCTTACATTTGACCACAGATACGTGGTTCTCTACTCCCTACTTTGTCAAAACTAGTTACTTTTTAGAATCTCATTGGATGATGAAACAAAGTTAAAAAAATGAAACGATTTTAATTGACTGAGATCTTGGGGACTTATAAGGCTGACAGAAAACAGGAACTGGAGCAACATGAAGGAATGTCAACCATGCAGCATGAACGATGACGACATAACAGATTCAGAAGCAAAATATTCACGTTTCATTGGCTTATGAGATTTTGTTCATGTTGCTGACTGGACCACTGATTCGTGCCAATTGCAACTTTCTGGTGATCAAAAATTGTGTATTTTCCAGTTATCATCCGCTGAATATAGCAATTTTTGTTAGTCAGTTCATAAAGTTAGCAAGGCAATTGGAACACATTGTTAACATAAAATCCTGAGCCAACAGCAATTAACATTTTGTACATTAAGCTTTAACAATAGAGAAAATGTTTTTTGTGTAATTTCTGTATTTCAATTCAAAAAAGTATAGTGCAGGTGTATTGATGAATTAGAAAATATGTATTTGTGTAGATTAATTCAAAATCTCATGGATTCAATACAGAGTAAAGTATTTTCTGATTGAATCAATCATCACTTTATTTTTAGCCTTAGTGTGTGTCCTTTGACGTAGTACTGTACATATCTGACTGCCAATAAGGTTAAGTAAAAAATAAAAATATGCCAGCACTGTGGGACAGAAACACATAATGCCTGGCTCAGACTACAAGACAAATTTGCTCTTTCACAATTGCACTATGTCAGACTATTACAATAAAATCTTGTATTCCAATACCAGTGCATCCCATCTTTTAGGATCACTGGGCTTTATCTCATTCAATTAAAACACAACCAGATATACTTGTTACCATGGCGATGACAACAACAATGGATCGCGCCGTGCGTATTCCAAGGACACAATTGGGAAAAACGTGTGGTGGTCGCCACGTATGCTCGGGAAAGGCGGTTTGTGTGCTTGAGGTATGTTCACGTACTTTTAATACAATACTACTCAAAGCAGCCAACAAAATGTCATGGAGCCTAGCAAGCTACCGACCCCATTAACGTAATGTAAATTGTACATAAGCATGCTGGCATTCTGTTCAATTATGTTCTGATGTTTCGGTGTGTGTGTGTGTGAAGTAATTTAATTACAGTAAAATATTTTAATTACTGTACGTAAGCAGCCCTTATTTCTGCCACGTTGTAATGTTGATTTGACCTGATGGAGAAGTATACATGAGCTAATTAGAGAATACTTTTGAATATACTCAGTACACAGTACACAAGTGTATACAGTAAATGAGCAAGTCATTTAAATAGACACATTGCTCCACCTTGTGATCGGTTATAGTTTTTCCAAAACTCTCTAATCAGCCCCAAAAATCTTAATCGTGTAAAGCCTATTATGGCTGTTTGGCATCTTTTTGAAGATTTTAGCTTACACCTAACAACAACACACATTTTAACATCTCCAATAAATTGGAATAAACTCAAAAATATTTTAATATCTGAATAAGGTTGGAATTGGCTTTCCAAAAATTATTATTGTGAAAATATATAGTTTGAGATTTCATCTGATTTCACTTTTGGCATTTCAATGCTAAAATACTATGAACTCTCATACTGTATTCTAATTTATCAACAATATTTGTACTGTATTTTGCTGTTTGCATGTATATTGTCTGCATGCAGTGACTTTTTTTTTTTTAAGTGTGGGAGCTTCACCAATATCCATTTACAACAGCACAAAATAGCAGCTTTATTATATGAAATGTGGACGTTTCAAAAGGCGCTTCTTCTTTTACCCTATCATATTTTTTCTTTACATTCGTGTCTTTAATTTTAATAAAGTACAAAATGTGTGAGTCGTACTTTTGCCACTAAAACACAAGAGTTGTAGAAGAATTGCTTATTCCTGTCGTGACTGTCCCTTTGTTTGAATGGCTGCGCTCAACCACGACATATGACAATTAGCCTTCCAGAGGGGACACCGAAGAAGTAAAATACGTAGTCTGTCCTTGTTAGAACCCCGGCCGAGCCTAAGTGTTTGCATAATTAATCCCCGGAGCTAAATCTTTAGCCAAGGCAGTCGGACCCACACCCCCCACCACCACCACACATACACGCGCGCGCGCGCGTGCACACACACGCACACCCCATCACAGGAAAACATGACAACAATACCTCATTCGGGCACCTCCGCTTCTACAGCTCACTTGCGTAAACAAAGTCAATATTCGCGTGTGGCTCTCGCGATTCCGCCCGGTTCGGCTTGAGTTTTTACAGCAAACGAGAGCGGCCCAAACGTGTCGACTTTGCGCCCTTCTCAGAAAATAACAAACGGCTCATTTTCCCCGAGCACGTTCGCCATTTTGGTTTCCCGCTGATGCTCGGCGAGTGCATTGTGGGAAGAGCTTCAACGGCTGCTTCCTTGTTGGGTTAAATGTCACTTTCGGGCTATTTAAACCCACGACTAAACAGCTCCATAGCAGTTTAAGTGTCTAATGTATCAGAGTTATGGTTTGAGCAATTTTCAAGCACCTTTTAACGAGATGTTTTTTGCAAATGGGTGATGACAACAAAATGCCAGCCGTCTTTAAATGATTTATTCGCCACACTTACGTGTTTTTACCACGTTTAGAAACATCATCGCGTGTTCTAAATACTTGTGCGACGTAACAACAACAAAATGTAAGGTTAACTCTCGACCAGTTTGCATAATTTTACCGGAAGTGTATATAAAAAAAATAATAATATCAGTCTTCTTCGTGCTTTATGTGATTGGCTGTTGGCAACCAGTGTTTAGTTGAATTACCGCCCCCTGAGTGTGGCACTGAGTGTGGATCCGTCAAAGGGATGGGACGTTTTCAAAAATGGCTGCCTGCAGTAGCTTTAACGCATTTAAACTTCTATCTGTCCGTTTTCTGTTCGCGTATCCCTTGTTTCTTTGAAATCTTGAATTGTCGAACCTACATCTTTGGTCATTTTACATAATAGTAGCCGATAATAAATAATTATTAATAATATGCTATAAAAGTATCAACGTTAAGGGGGAGGGGCTGAAAGGGACTTTCAATTATGAGCACTAGTTTACGACAAGGTGAGTCAATGGAGTGACTGGGCGTAAACCCAATCGCAGTTCTGTTTGAATGTGATGTGCTGTCACGCTCATTGTAATCCTGTGTGGTCCACACCCCAGGTCATTAAAATGTTTTGCACTTACTGCGCTATTACTCGTGTTGAAATTAAATTCTTCTTTTCCTGCTTCTAAAAGTGCAATTGTTTTTCGATTGTTCTTGGCCACATTGCTTAGTCCCTCTTTCTTTCATCGTTGAAATTTCACCTTTTATAATTGTTGTTTTGTTCACATTTTATATCCTTTTTATAAGTGGAGGGAAACTAGTCGGAAGTAGGAATTTTACTTTCCATTGTTTACTGTGTTAGGGTCTGATTATATATGGATGGATGAACTTTATGAACATACAAATGCCAAAAGGGATCTGTGCGGCTACCACAACACTGTTCATCACCAAACCTTTCTTCCTTTCCCGTCCTTTATTTTTTTAGCAGAAGCCTCATTGGGCAAAAATAGAATGAAAATCAGTAAAAGATGACCCAAGCAGCCATCCATTTTCCAAGCCACTTATCCTCAAAGGGTCACAGCTAAACCTTATTTAAGGTTAATCAGAGGCACTTAAATCGTAGTGAGTGTGTGATAACTACCATTTAACGTGAGTTTGAATTTGTTTAATTGTTGGGTAACGCAGCTGTAATTTTAGTGTTTTCTACGGTAGTTAAGAGCATTTTGGCAACTTGTTTGGCTGGATTATCTGCATTGTCATTCATTTCTCTTTGTACATGAGCAGGAATACACATAAACACTTATACTTTACACTACGCCTTATAAGGGAATGGAATTAGTCAACAGTTTTCCACGACAAAATGAGGACTGTGAGTGTTTTGTCTCACGGAGTTTGTTTTAAAAGAAATGTATTTCAAGATATACATTTCTTCTTCAACTTCTTACGTCGTAACTTATGTTTTTTGTTTGTTTTGTCGTTGCTCTAGAAATAAAGTTGAGTTGCAAATGGAACAGTATGTAGCATTGAAGCTATTTTGCTGGTCCAATATTGTGGTACAAAATCATAAATCTACTCAGAATGCAAGTTTGGACCTTTTTTTTCACTGTAAATAAGAAGGTTTTGATTTTACGAAACTTTTTTGGGGAGCAGTGAAAAAATCGTGGGTTGTTTTCAATTTGATAAAAGTGAACTGTAGTACTATTTTTTTTTTCAAATAAAAAATGAAAAATAATACCCAACAACTTTGTTGGTTAAAATATGACTTCCTTTTTAGCGGAAGTGGTGGTGGAACGACGTCGTTTGATTTTCAAAAATGACGGGAGTTTATTAATACTAGCAAATACCTGCGAACTCTCATTACACACTTAGATATGTATTTCTCAAGTATTTGAGGCAGAAATAAAAAAAAAAGAAAAATAACACCCAACAACTTTGTTGGTTAAAATATGACTTCCTTTTTAGCAGAAGTGGTGGCGGAACGACGTCGTATGATTTTCAGAAATAACGGGAGTTTATTCATACTAGCAAATACCTTCGAACTCTCATTATACACTCAGATATGTATTACTAAAGTATATAAGGCAGAGTTGGTAATAGATTATTTTATTTAGACAGACAGGAAACTACCAAATGTTTTCTTTTTTTTTAACGCGCCGTACACACTGCGCCTGCGCACTGAGCGGAGCCTGCTGCTGTTTTCGGCATTCGGGTCCAACTCGCTTTCGCTGGAGAAGCAAGCGGCTGCTGGGAAGACGCTGCAAATGTGCGGACAGCACAGCCCAGCACAGCCCAGCACACGATGACCCCAAAACAAACTCGGTGAAACGGGATCATGCGCATTGCCATACTTGGCGCACGCGTGGCGAGACGCTCGATCGTGCGTGTCTGATCTTGACTGATGTTCTCCAGTTTTGAGATGATCTATTTTTGTGATGGCGAAGGGGCTGTTTCCACGGGCCTGGGTGAAGAAGTCATTCTATTTCCAGGTAAGAGCTGCGCGAGTTTTTTGAATGAGAACTTGAAGCGTGGGTAATATGTCACATCAGGCTGACAGCTGGCTGCAAACGTGCCTTCTTCCCTCGGGTTGAGAATACCTGAGGAATGTCGATGAAAGACTGGCCCTGTTGACTCAAAAGATTCTCTGTACACAAATCCGAGATTGATCGTGTCTAACCACATTTTATGGATGTGCAGGGACTGAGGCATGACTTTATTCAGGTTTTACAATAACAACCCAGTGAGGAGTGTATTGATGATATTTTAACATATAAAGCACAGACGGGGTGTCTTAAAAGAAATATTTCAAAGTACCATCAAACATCACGTTTAGTTAATTTTGTCCACGAGATGAGGTGAGAGTGTCGCCAGACAACATAATGTCATTGAGCATCTGACAGTTCCTGGCTGAGAAGAACCTCATCACACTGGAGAAACTTCCTACTCACCCAAAGTAGCTACGTGGAATTTTTATTGTATTATTTTTTTCCTCAAGAGGACCCCTTTTGAAGATGTGGATGACATCAAGAAGGGTGTGACGACAGAGCTGAACGCGATCCCGGAAGAATCTTTCCAGAAGTGCATGCACAAGGAATTGGAGAGTCCCAGGGGGATTTCTTGGAACCTTTCTGACACATCACTCAAAAGAGTGTTGAAAAGAGATTTGTCAAACTTTTTGCGTCCAGAGGTTCCACACGGAAGAGATTAAGGATCCCCTCATAATCCTGACGCCAACTGAACTTAACTAGCATGTGTATCTGTAAATGACACCAAAAAAAAGTTTAGTTTTGAGGGGAAAAAAGGTGAAATGTTAAGATAAATATTTTCCTTCCCCACAAAAATATGATTGCTATGAGAATAAAGTTGTACGTCAGAATCTTTGTAAGAACAAAGTCATATTTTATCTGGATGAAAAGTCAGAATCTCATGAGTATTTGTACAAGACTAAAGTTGTAATAAAATTACCATGATTATATTATTTTTAAAGGGGAAGAACAACATAACAGTTGGATTAAAAAATACATCATTCCCAAAATATTTGGCTTCTTATTCATTAAAAGACGGCTTTATTCGCAACAAAAATGGGACTATAATGTGATACCTGGACTGAAGAGTTTAATTCGTTCCTTGTTTGCCGTTCACGAAATCATCTATGATTTTTTTTTTGGGGGGGGCAGGGAATCCTTTCTTTCCTCATTCTCTAATATTTAGGGGGTTTTTTTGTGCTCAGGCCACAGCAATACATTTTATATTCGTTCCTAATTTTCTGTAATAACACACAGATGTTTAAAAAAACTATATATATATATATATATATATATATATATATATATATATATACATTTTCATGCAGGGATGTTATATTTATGTAATGCAGCTGTATACCAAAATTATGCAAACTTTAATTCACCTAACGCTACGGTATGGCCAGTAATGAGTTAATTCTGTTGGTTTTATTATCTTCTGGTGCCCGATTGTAAATAGGGTTAGACACCACATAATAATATAATGTATCGCAAAATAATTGTCAGAATCCTCAGGTACAGCTTGCCAAGCCTCAGGGGTCCAGGAGCACCAGTCTGAGAACCACTTTTTAGTCTGGAAAAGTCTCGAGAAGCACAAAATGACTCAGTTGGATGGGCGCCTGCCCCCTCCGCATTCAAAGGAACAGCCGTGCAAGAAAAGTTGCGGCCGGCCCCCCCACTTAACGGAATCTTTGATACATTCTCCCAGTCGCTAAGATGCTGTACACGGAATGTAAGAGACATATGTTATTAAATGTAGCAAAAATGTAAATCTTATAGGCGAGGGGACAGTGAAAGATGCTGGCCGGACATTTCTAAATGACCAACAGGTTGCTCGGCAACATGTGAACATGATACTGATGGGACTTGGTCTTAGCTAAAGTAAGACTGCAATGAAACGCCACGGCGATGGAATACAGCTAGTGACTAAATACAGAAGGATTTGCAATGTGGTTTTGCATATTTGTGTGAGATTTATTTGAGTACTGAAACGGTCAATGAAATAACTACAATATTACCAGTTATAAACCAAATTTTAACCAAATCGCTGTCTCGAAGCTTTTTCGCAGTGATCGTTTTCCCACCCAGATATTAATGTTACTGCAGATGCACGCACCACCCTACAATCAGTATAAATCATTTGGCACGATTGCAATGAGCCAGGAAAAAAGTTCCGTGTGCCAGTAGCTACACCCCGACGCCACACGGAGTATTGCCAGTCTAAAAAAGAGTAAAAAGAATTCAAATGAAACACTTTCTTGTTTACTGTACATTCAGTGCTGTTCCAAAGTTCAAGGGTCACTTGTAACGTCTTTATTCATGAAAAATACATTTTTTTTTCAACTACATTAACAATGCGCTTTTGTGATACAGTGTACATTGTGATATTAAAAAGTGACCCCCCCCAGCCCAAATCTATGAGGTTGTGTGGGTTAAATATTATTGGGATTTTATAACAGTTCTCTGTCAAGGTTATCGTCTTGTGTAAACATGTCAACAAGTCTTTGCGCGTATGAAACTCATTGTGCATTTTTCCGGTTAGTATTAGTAAACCTTGCAAACACCGTCTGCGTCGGATTTAATGGCAAATCTACTGGAGCCAAACTAAGGCAGCCAGACAGTACACCCGTGTGTCATTTTCTCTTCTCGTGATACCCCCCCTCCCCGTGCAGAGTCACTATTCATTCTTTACATGCTCATCTTTTCAGGCCTGATTGTGTCTAAAGTGCTTTTACTGCAATATGGGTCAAGTGGCCAAGGACGCAGTTGTAGCTTCCCTCTTTGTTTTATTTTTATTTTTTTTTACCTCAAAGTCCAAATTAGATTTCTAGTTCCTCTCAGGGACAGCAGCGCTAGCCCATGTAATAACTTTATTAGCAATGGGACTGTTTCTTTAACCAGAATCATAAAAAATAGAACCCACACCTATACTGTTACTTAGCGACTCAGGAAGGTGATCGAGGGTAATTACGTACTGAAAAAGTTTCATTCTTAATTTAAAAAAAAGCCACATAATGTGCTGAAATGAAATATATATGCAATGTAGAATCTCAACAAAAGTCCATCCAACCATTTTCTTCGCCCCTTATCCTCACAAGGGTCATGGGGGAGTGCTCGAGCCTATCCCAGGTGTCAACGGGCAGGAGGCAGGGTGCACCCTGAACTGGTTGTCAGCCAATCCCAGGGCACATTGAGACAAACAGCCACACTCACAATCACACCTAGGGGCAATTTAGAGAGTCCAATTAATGTTGCATGTTTTTGAAATGTGGGAGGAAAACCGGAGTGCCCGGAGGAAAACCACGCAGGCACGGGGAGAACATGCAAACTCCACACAGGCAGGTCCGGGATTGAACCCGGAGCCTCAGAACTGTGAGGCCAACACTTTACCAGCTGTTCCACCGTGCCGCTCAATAAAAGTCTGCAAATAATTTGTATTTACACAAACACATTTGAAATAAAGCATAAAATAAATGTACTCAACCTGTTTATTGCCTCTCCCAGTTGATGCTTATTGTTAAACGAACTACAGCAACACATGTAGACAGACAACATAATAGAGGCATATATTCATTATCCCGAGTGAAAAACAAACAATATTACTGCTTCGTCTTTTTTTGTTTGTCTGTTACATAATCAAATCCTCACATTGTGTGTTTGTATGTGTTATCCAAGATGCACACACTAGAATGAGCAGGAAAATCCCCAGTGAATCATCATGATGCACAAACTGTTTGTTTGTTTTAATTTAAACATGTTATAGTTGTTGTATGTATAATACTTTAGCATGCTAATTTTACAATTAAAAAAATGTGGTGTTTTTTTGAGCCACTGCAATAAATGAATGCATTTCCATTCGTTTCAGTTGGGGTGGAAACAAGATGAAAGTATTCAGTGTTACGAATGTTGTTCTGGAACAAACTAGTTTTGTGATTCAATGCTTCACTGTGTTTTGAAGGATTTTATTTTGTTTCTTTAATAAAGAGCAATAAAGAAGAAGCAAAAATTTTGCTGGTTTGCTTCATGTTCAATCATTTCCAGTTTAATCTGCTGCATTCAGTTGTATTCTTTGAATGTAATTATTCAAGAAAACGTTTTATGATGACAAAAATGAGTACTTTGTGTACATATTTTCAGTGGTCGGATGTAGTACAAATAGTTTCTGTCCTTAAATAGAGCTGTGAAGTATCTGTACTTTTTCTGAGTATTTATTTTTCTGATGACATTTTATTTTACTCCCCACATTTGAAAACACCTGTCTGTACTTTCTAGTTCTTTGCATTTTTTTTTCCAACCCCCCGCGGATGACGACACTGATGTGGCCTAATACTGAATACTGTGTACTTGTACGACCCAATGTTCTCCCGTGTGTCTTTTGCAGGCCCGGATCTCCTTTGTGAGGGTGAAGTACTTGTTCCTCACCTGGCTGACGGTGCTGGTGGGGAGCTGGGTACTCTACGTGCAATACTCGGCCTACACAGAGCTGTGCAGAGGACACCAGTGCAAAAACGCCATTGTGGGTTGAGTAATCAATTGGCTTGTTTAGCCGGAACACATTGTGGCTCTCGCATTGATTTTCTGTTCCTATTTATTTATTTTCTTTAAATGCGCGCGCCGCGACGCTGCGATAGATTGAGAGATCAGTGTTTTTATACAACATGTTGGGCGGTTATCTAGGTCATTGTTCTTTTATTGGCTTTTCGCAGCGCGGTTTTAAATGTTAGTTATCATTAGAGCTGCCCTGTGTGTATCGATTGGTAATTGCAGTTTTACTCATTTGATGTGGTCAAGGGTGACAAGTTAAACATGCTCCAAACTGACCTAGGGTTAGGGTTATGATTAGCATGTGTACCTTTGAATGTCATAAGACACCCCGCCCTTCCCCAAAATATGATATTTTGTGTGTGTGTGTGTGTGTGTGTTGTGTGTGTGTGTGTGTGTGTTGTGTGTGTGTGTGGCGCGTCCAAGGGGTTAGAATAATACCAATGTCCTTTTTTTCCACTAAATAATTTTGTAATCTTGACAAGAAGAAAAATGTAACTTTGGGTGATTAAAAATGTACTGTTGTGATATTAAAGAGGTATTATGAATACATTTATAACATATGATGAGGTTTAACAATGAGACATACTCAAAGCCTATTTCAGCAATTCAATTTGAGAACTTAATTATTGTCATATACATTTTTTACTTGGGAAATATTGCCAGAATACTACATTTGCTACTGTTACAACAATTCTAACTAGCCTTGCGTTTGATTAGAAAAGTTAACTGTTTTCTAGAAAAGTTGTAATGTTACAATAATATTTATATATATATTTTTGAGAGCACAGTTGTAATGTTATAAGAACAAAGTCTAATTTTTTCCACCAAAATTATAATAATCTTACAAGAAGAAAAGCTACATAAAAAAGTATCTAGAGGATAAAAAGTAATTTCTATAAAATAAAGTCAGATTGTTATAATATTAGAATAAAGTTTTACAGCCAAATAAAGTCACATTTTAGTTTGTAGTGAGTGAGTATGTTTTGAAAATTACAAAAAATAAAAATCACTATTTAGTAAAGGAATTGTGGAAAATATGCCTATATTATTTTTCCACTGTAGGACTTTACGTGGTACCATGATTGTGTCATATTTCTTTTTCAAGTGAAAAAAGAAATTTTAAAGAAATGAAGATTTACACATTTAGCTGGGATAAAAATTCCAAATCTAATGAGATCTGCGATTGGCTGCTGAGCAGTTGAGGGTCTCATTTAGAGTTTTCGTTTTAATTTACCTTGGTTTTTGGGGTGGATGTGGGACGACACTGGAGTACCCAGAGAAAACCCACGCAGGCACAGGGAGAACATGCAAACTCCACACAGGTGGGGGCGGATTCGAACCAGGATCCTCAGAACTGTGAGGCGGATGTGCAAAGCAGGCTCACACAATTCCGGCAATCGTTTATTTTTTCTTGGGGGGGATTACTTTGCTTGTACCTTAGGCCGGCTCTGTTTCTGACTGCTGTTGGTAAATAATGTTCGCTCTTTGCCTGAATAGTGTGACAAATATCGGAGCGGAATCATTGACGGCTCGGCCTGCAGCAGCCTGTGTGATAAAGACACGTTCTACATAAGCAGATGTTTGTCAACACTCCCAAACAATCAGGTAGGAAATGTCCCATTTCTCTTGGTTGCACTGCTTCTAATATGTGCATGTGGATGTTACATTATTACTATTATTATTACAATACATTGTACTTTTTTGTCTAGTCAGATTTCATGCCAATATCTGTCAAATTTGGCCCTGACCTCCAGAATCAGTACTTCCACTATATAACTATGTATTAGCAATTGGACTTTTTTTTTCAACCTCGATGTGTCAAACGTATGGCCGAGGGGCCAGAAGGGGCCCTAATTTGATTTCATAATTTGCAACAAGATAATAAATCATAAATGTGGATATTTTCCATATAAGGAAATTGTAATTATGTGCACCCACAAAATAGTCAAAAAAAAAAGGTCTTTGTCTATAGTGTATTAAGGCTACCGATTCACTTATGATCAAAGCGCGCTGAATGTGGCCCGCAAAACAAAATAATTTAGATTACAAATTTGCATCATACAATAACATCAGGATTTTTTTCATCCTCAAATTGGTCTGACCAAAATTGTTCGATAAGCAAAGCATGTCTGCAGCAATCCGCACACAATACATTTATCAGTATTTTGGTGACTATGAAGTATTTTCTTTAAATATTCATATTTATACTGAACAGCTTCACTTATTTATTTTTTTTTTTATTCTATTGATTATTTCAATCACTGTGATATGATATTGGTGGCATTTCGAGGCGGATGAAGTCCCCACTGAAGCGTCCCCCACCCCGTTCACGATTGAAAAACCTGCATGCGGGTCTTTCACCAGGTGTACACGGGGAGCTGGGGCGACCACGAGGGGATCGTTCGCTGCCATTTGGGGAAAGTCACGCACTACGAGGTGGACGCCGAGCCGGAGCATCGGAAGGAGATCCCTCTGTTCGATACCCCCACCAGAGGCACATCAGTGGAGAAATTCCGAGAGATGGTCTTAAATCACCTTAAGGTAAAAAAAAAAAAAATAATATATATATTTATATATTATGATGACATATAGATTAAAAAAAATTAAAATCCCAAAAGAAACTATGTGATTCATCCTAGTCAATTGGGAGATGGTACATCATAAGCCTGCGTGTCCACGTTTTGTGACGTTTTTGTTTGGTAGTGTGCTGTGGGATTTTTTTTTCAGTAAAGGTTGGGAAACACTCAGATAATAAAAAAGTACAATACTTAGAGTAAATATATTGAAGAAAAGTATTGTTGTAATGGCAGATTTTGAGAGTTTTTTTCAGGGGTTGGGGTTCCATTTGGAGATACTGTACGTAGTTAGTTGGACATGCAACAATTTGGTGTCTTTATTATTAATATAACTTACATAAAACGCATTAAATAAAAATAAAATCAAACCCTGACTTGGAGTGATCTGTACTGAATTTTGTATATATGTTTTGTTGTAACTAAAACAAGTGGGAAAATACCTTGTGCTTAGAGATACTCAGTTTAATATAGAGTGCAGGGTATACTATGTGTTCTAGTGTATATTATGCATTCTTTTGTTTTGGGTAAATTTAAAAAAAATATTGTAAAAATGATATACTTGTAACAAATATTTTTCATTAATAGCTCTTATAGCCTTGGGGTCATTTCCAGATAAAAGATATTTAATTTAACATGTTCAACCTATAACGGTAAACATGATCTTAATGTGGGTGACGTAGTAATAATAATAATAATTTATCTCACATGGTGCCTTGTGCGTGCGATCCCTTATAGTCCAAACTCGGAGATCAGAGCAACCTTGGCGGTCTGGCAAGCGTGATCCTCTCTGTGGCGGACGGCAACAAAGACGGAAAAGTGTCCCTGGCGGAAGCCCGCTCCACGTGGGCCCTCCTGCAGATCGATGAGGTAAAATGACAGCCGCCATTGTTGTTCCCATTGAGGCGTAGAACAGTGGCCGCAAGTAACAAAGTGCAAAGACTTGTACTGTCCTTAAAGTTCTACTGACATGCCTATATACATTTTAAAATAGATAGCTATGAAAATTACATATATTATTCACTTTAATGTCTATACGGAAAAAAAAAAATGAGCGGAGAACGTGTCATTCATGCGCAAAGTTGCGGAAGTCTCACTCGACATGCCAGTGGCGGCCATATTGCCTGCAACGTCATTTACAGATGTCAAACTGGAACAGTCGCCATTGAAAACACGCAGTGGCACCTGCTATGGGAAAGGAACAACAGAGATATTCGGATTTTTCCAACACCCCTTCTGACATGAAAGCTATTTTCAAAGTGGAGAACATCTCACAATCAAGTGAAGTGACCAGGACAATATTACCATATCGTTTCAAGCCATATTTAGATGATATGTGGATCAGTTCTAACTAACAACAGACTCCCTGACACTGTGTAGCGTAGTGTGTAGCGGCGATGAACAATCCCACCGCCAATGTATGAACAACGCCGACGCCATCGGCGTTGTTCATCGCCACCGCAGTCATCCTCCCACCTCCAACTATTCTTTTTTTTAGTAGCTCTATACACACCTACGTGTCATGTGGAACCCACGAAGCTCTCGGCCTTTGCACATGTGCAATCCATTTTTCACGATGAACCGGGTCTTTTGGAATTGTGTGAAGAGTGAATCCATGCTCCCGAGTGTTCGAGCAATATCCAGCAATACGACGGGACGGCATTTTAGGTAACACGCAGGAAAAAACTGCTACTTTTCCGATGGTAAAACTAGTATAAACACACGGACCCGCCAGTGTGGGAGTCTGGAAAAAACGTCACTTCCTGCTTCTCCTCCAAAACGAATGCCTCAAGAGGATTTTCATGGTTGGAGATACAAAAATCCATATACGACAACATCATGACGTGTGGTGAAAAAACGGAGGGGCCCATTCCGGCTGCCTTTTTTACATTAAAAACATACTAAAAATCATGCTTTACGTGTCGATGGCCCTTTAGGTAACCTAACTCAGTTCGGATGAACGTCAGTTGTCAGTGGATTTTCGCTATTCCAGGTTGGTCCTGATCCCTATTTTCTCTCTCAGGTTCTTCTGGGCCTGCTGCTTCAGGAACGCGGTCACACCCCTCGCCTCCTCGGTTACTGCGGCGACCTCTACATGATCGAAAGGGTCCCCCACGGGCCCCTGTATGGTGTGTCTGTACCTTGGCCGCTGGTCTCCTGGGTCCCCGGCGGCTTACAGCGGACCATGGACCAGTGGTTCGCCCCCTCGTGGCCCCGCAAAGCCAAGATCTCCATGGGCCTCCTGGAGCTGGTGGAGGACATCTTCCACGGCACGTACGGCAGCTTCCTCATCTGCGACCTGGCGGCGGCCCACTTCGGCTACACGGACGGCCACGAGCTGCGCCTCACCGACGCCCGAGCAGTGGTCCCGGAAAGCCAGTTCCGGCGGGGCATGCGAGCGCTGCGCTGCCAGACGGACGCCGACTGCGTGTACGGGGCGGACTGTCGGACGTCGTGCGATACGGTAAAGAAACGCTGCAGGGAGGGGCCCGTTCGGCCCAATTTGGCCAAAGCGTGCAGTACGCTGAAGGACTACCTCCTGCACGGGGCGCCGTCCACCCTGCGGGAGGAGCTGGAGAGGCATTTGTACGCCTGCATGGCCCTCAAGGGCGACGCTGGGCAGCTGAACATGGAGCACTCGCTGCTCCTCAACAACTTGAAGGCGCTGCTGTGGAGGCAGATCTCACACACGAAGGACTCGTGACCGGCAAGGAAGGGAAGGAAGGAAGGAAGCGCTAACCATGCTGTAAAATAAGATGTGAAGAAAAGCACATTTCGTGAAGTTAGGGGTATTGGGCTTTCGAGTTTAGCTTCAGGCCGGACCTTCAAATTTTAAATGAACTGAAGAGGAAAATTTGAAGAAGAAAAAAAAATAATAAGAATGGGCAATATGACTAACTTATTTTTAGGTTGTTTTTTTTGCAATTGTATAGTTCAACATATTTGAATAATCTTTTCTTCCCTAATTCGTCTCACAACTTGCTATTGTCAAAACAGAAAAATATTAAAGGTGATTAAACTTGGGGTGGGCAATATGACTTTTTAATTACAAAAAAAAATCAAATTATTCGATTAATCGTGTTTGGGCCTAATTTCTTTCAGTCGTTTTTGCACAATTCGCTGTTGAGAAAAAATTCATAGCACGGAGGGCTGGGCGATGGAGCCACCCGCCCCGCTAGCATTCTTTTGTAATCAAATTACTCTTTAATCGATTAATTGTTTCAGCCCTAATTAGTTTCAAAACTTTTCGTATAACTTGCTATTCTTGAAAAACAACCCGACGGTCAAGATTCTCAACAGGAGTTGGAGCTCTCTCACTTCTGTCCCTTTCTGTGACCCTTCCAATTTCTCCGTTTTAACCTTTTGAAGATCCTGTCGAAAGTCTCGACGTTGCAAGAGGAAAGTGGCCACTGAGATTGAGCTAACAAATTGGCATAAACAGAGATAGAGACTGGAGGAGTCACAGAGAGGAATACATCCTTGCAAATACATTATTCCTCTTAAAAGAGAAGCAAGTAGTGCAAAAGCTATTGAACAGTTCGACATCAAGGCTCCAAGTTCACCTGAAAAGCTTTTCGTGCATTTCGGTTCATTTTGAACTTACAACCTCACAAAGCCCAATATCCCAAAAGACATTATGGACATTTGTATACAAAGATCATTCATACGGTATATATATATTTTTGACTTCCTGTAGGTGCGTCCCAATTCTTTTGGCCATATAGTGTATTTTCAGGGGATGGAAATGACTTCTGTCTGATGAATATTTCGAGAACATAAGACTCTTAAAGCTGGGTAATCTTGTTTTGGGAAACTTGAGCTGGGACACTCGAAGACTATACAATTCTTCTGTTTTTATTGATTTTTTTTTTTTGGGGGGGTGGGTTAACAATATTAGTGTGGGTTTATGTAGTAAGAAATATGTAAGGTCCCCATTTATTGCGATGACTTTTGCATGCTTATTTTTTTATGAAAACATATTCATTCGAGATACTAATTCTAACCCGGTAAAGCACTAGTTATGAAGGTTCCACTTTTTTCTCCTACATTGTCAAAACTTTAGTAACACTGGTTCAGAAAAGGTTTTGTTTCGCATTAGACTCTGATTCGGTGGTCAGTGGCTCATTTTGGGGCGTTGCTTCAACCACTGAGCTGAAGAAGCTCAATCCTGAGCGACACTAGAAGTAAATCTGCAAAGGTTGAATTAAGGGAACTGGACTGTTCTAGTTTGTTGACCCTTTCATCCAAAAGGCTTCTTCAAATCTAAGTTCGCGGTGTGTGTCTCTTATGGGTGGTCAATAATCGTGTTTGGCCAGTAAAGTGAAATTCTCACTGCACTGCACTGTGGAAATGACAAAAATGAGTTTGCTTCTTGGGATTTTGTCCTTAGCGTGAATTAGCTTTAGTCTGAAGATGTTCGTAAGGTTTGAGATTTGTAGAAAATGCGTTTCATTGATGAATCAGATGAAGAAGCCTTTTGGCACATAGTGTTCAAAATGATGGCAGTGCAATGTGACTAACCAGATAAATCCACATTCGTTTTTTGTTTTGTTTTTTATCGCTACATCAAACAAGGTGCACGACATTCTCAGAAAACCAACAAGACCCAACATTCATCATATACATACTCTTGATAAGGCTGTGCAATTTGTAAAAAAAAAAAAAAAAAAAGTCTGCCGTTGACTTGACAAACTCAAAACTTTTTTGTTTCTAGAATTTACCGATCCTTTGAATCACTTTTGAATCACTAAAGTATCATCTGCGTGGCATGGAATCAAGCAACTTGTGTCACCTTTCACTGTTATCCCACTCCAAGATTTCTTAACGATATTTCATGATTCATTTACATCTCTCGGTTTTGATTCAGAAACAGCATTTTTGATGTCACCCCCACACGTTCTTGATTGGATTTAGGTCAGGGGATTGGGCTCACCACTCCATGACATTAACTTTGTCGGTTTGGAACTGAGACTTTGCATTTTTACGAATGTGTTTGAGGTCATTGTCTTGTTGGAACACCCGATTCATTGGCATGTCCTCTTCAGGATACGACAACATGACCTCTTCAAGTATTTCGACATATGCAAACCGATCCATGATCGCTGGTTTGCGATAACCATGCCCACATCATGATGCTTGCACCACCACGCTTCACTTCCTTCACAGTGTACTGCAGCTGTCACAGTACTTCCAGGTGACTCCAGACTGCCTTTGGTCATTGGCTGAGCCCTTGGCATTCCGCGATCCATTTTGACTGTTGTCTTCCGTTTTCTGCCGCGCGTCTCTGGTTTTGCTCTTCATTTTAAGGGATTAGCGATCATTTTAGCTGAACAGCCCATCATTTTTTTTCCACCTCTCCAATCAAACATTCAAAGTACGCTGTTCTCCCAAACAATGAGCAAGGAGAATTTAACATGGCCTCATTCTTAAATAGGGGCCACCTGAGTCACAGCTGATTTTCACAAAATTGATGACCTCACTGATTGAATAACATATTTTTTGTAAACACACCCCTTTCAGCAAATTGCCCTTAAGAGTGTGGATGTCATGAATGTTGGATCTTGTTGGTTTTCTGAGAATTTACTGGGAACTTGTTTGTAGCTGAAAATGCGGATTAATCTGGTTAGTCACATTGGACTGCTTTTATTTTGAACACACCTGTGTGAAACATATTCAACAATTCCAGTTGCAACCTTTGCAGATGACCATAACCCGAATGACTGAGAATCTACAAATGTATGATACTCAAAAGGCTTATCCTTGGCCGTGATGTGTGTGAAGTGTTTGTATTTCACATCATTTTGAATACTAATGATCAATCACAGAGCTGTATAGTCATTTGTGAATGTTAACCACTATTTTTCCACTAGAAGAACATTATTTTACTGCCTGTTTTGGGTTTCCCTTATCACAGTGCCATAAGCAACATGCTTGAGGTCTTATGAATGTCATGTGTGAAGATCTTTTTTTCCACAATCTCGTCGTTGCACTCAAATGCTGTATAAAAAATGCACAAAGTCTACTCGAGCCACAGCTGACAGGAAGTAACTTTCTTATGTTGTGTAATGTGTCAGGACCTACAGAAAAAGCTGAAGCGGTGCTCAAAGCTGCTGTATGGACTAAGTGGTTTTCATAGAAAAATACATGCATGACTTTGCACAACTGAGAATAAAGTACACTATTTTGCTGTCTTTTACCACGTGCCTTCTTTCATTTTGAAAGATTAAGCGGGAAAATTATACATGTGCAACTTGCCAAAAAACATTTGTAGGGCTTTAGGGAGAAATCTCCCAATGACCCTAGAATGTAACCTTTCAAGGTGAACTTGACTTTTTGAAACAGTGTTCAACATTTCAGGAACTTTTGCACTTGCCATTCTCCAACAAGGAGCTGAATGGCAAAAATTACTGCAGTTGTTCAAGCCCCAACATTTTTTTTTTTAAAACACCTAAATCCTTGTCACTTGTTTTTGCGTATTTCCTGATAGTCTTGATCCAGTATCTCTAAAATGTATTTGGGAGAAACTAGTGTGTCCAAAATATTTTGGGGAAAAAATGAAACATGGATTCTGATAGATCAGGGCCAACTATCCATCCATTTTCTTCGCCGCTTGTCCTCACAAGGGTCGCAGGGAGTGCTGGAGCCTATCCCAGCTGTCAACAGGCAGGAGGCGGGGTAACCCCGGAACTGGTTGCCAACCAATCACAGGGCACAAACAACCACACTCACAATCACACCTATGGGCAATTTAGAGTGTCCAATCAACGTTGCATTGTTTTGGGATGTGGGAGGAAACCGGAGTTCCCGGAGAAAACCCACGCAGGCACAGGTAGAACATGAAAATCCACACAGACGAGTCCGGGATTGAATCCAGGACCTCGGAACTGTGAGGCCAACGCTTCACCAACTGCTCCACCATCCTGTCGTGCCAAATAACTATGCAAAAAAAAAAAAAAAAAAAAAAATCATTTAAATATGTCATTAAAATAAATAAATAAACTTAGTGCTGTAAAATATATATATATATATATATATATATATATATATATATATATATATATATATATATATCAGTAAAACTAGTCCTTATGTTTTAAAAGTGCTTGGAAAGAAATTGACCTCTTATTTTACTAATCCTTGAACCAGGACATTTGTTTATTGCAATGAATCTTGCCATTTAAGTTGCGCAAAAAGTACTAAAATACTGTACTGTACTGTACTGGACTATAGTTTAGGGGTCAAATGAGGTTAAATTGTAAATGTTATAGAGAATTTTTCGCCTGAAATCCAAACATCCATTTTCGTGACAAGTGTGTCTCAGTACAAAATGTGAAAAATTAAATCAAGTATGTCAGTCCCTGCCATTAACAACTCATCCATCATAACTCCACAAAGGACCAAAATCAATGGGGAAAAAATGAATTTGACTGTAATAAATTTATTTGTTTGTGCTGCGCGGCGAGGCGCCATAGCGGAGCCGCTAACCCCCGCCGGCCTCTCGCTCTTGCGCTCGTAAGAAGCTGGCCTTTTTCTGGGCGACACGGTCCTTCCTTTGTGCCAGGGAGAGCTTGGCGCGGTTCCATCTGCCCAGGGAGGAGCAAAGAGTGGTACCATTAACATTCAGGACAGTTGGCGGAGAGGTCAGCAGGAAAAAAATTAAAAAAAATAATACAAAACACGAATTGTATAAGTAACATTGCTCCATTGTCACATTGAAAATTTTTACAAGACATGCAGATTTATTTGATTGGAACAATTGGATATGAAACAGAACCCACCGCTTCTTTATTTGGACCTCTTTTTTGGGTTTCTTTTCGTGAACAGGGTTTGCTCTGATGGCGGCGTGTGCTTTTTTGTACATTTCCTCTACCTGAAAAGTACAAAATGCCACATTCATTTCTATCATGACCACATTTACTGTGCGATGAAACCACAGTACAGCTTTGTGCTTTTTTCAAGAGAACCACAATTTGCTTATGGGGGAAAAAAATAATGATTACCCTGAAGTGTAAATTCTGCCACTTGTGTGAAGGCTGCTTGGTTAGGAAAATTTGAAGTGCACAAATGATGACAACCATTTTCAAACACCAAAAGAACAAAACAATCAGAAATGGAAAATAAATGTGCACTAAGTCAAAATTGTCTTTAAAAAAATGTAACATTTCAACTTTGTGATTTATGTATTATTACCTATTTGTGGTTTGAGTGGGCAGCGCTCAAGTACGAAAAGTGTGACATTGGACGTACCGTGTCAGGTGTGACTCCGTTCTTGATGAAGCGCGAAAACTGCTTCTTGTAGGCCTCCTCGTCCTCCCCCATCAAGTACGACATGTAGTCGGCCACATTCATACCCATGATGTGCTTCCGATGTACCTCGGCGTTAAACTCTTTGCTCTCCGTGTCGTATCCTGGGAAACGTTTCAGGCTGAAAACAACAGGGAGACGAGACCTCTCCAGCTCATTCAGTCAGTCAATATATGAAATGAATAGATCAGCAATACCGAACCATTGTACCTTTTGAGATGAATGAATAAAAAAAAAGTTTGTAGTTTAAAACAAGAAAAAAAAAAAATCTGTTACACTAACTTATATTGACAGGCAAAAATGCTTTTTCACTCAGTTGTGCAATTTAGCTGCTTATCCACATATTGGCATTCATATAACCAAATAAACAGCCCAAAAATTTCTGAGTAAATAGATTTCAGTATAGAGTAAACATACGCACGTCAGCGTTTGCATAATTGAGTTTATTTTTTAATCTATCCTGTTATTCATTTCTGCTCATGCCAAAGTTATTAAAGTTTTACTTTGGCAACATGATGGAATTCAGGTTATTGTTGTGCTTAATATAATGATAAGGTTTATGATTTATTCTGCGAGTATGTTAGCATATACGGTTATTTCCGGCCAATAAACCGCGACTTTTTTCACACGCTTTCAACACTGCGGCTTATGCAGTGATGCAGCAATAATAATTGTCTTGTTTTTCTAACGGCCGCAAGGGGGCTCTCGAGGTAAGAGTGACATTGGTGGAATATATGTGCCAAGGAACTGACTTTTACCGACATGTTTTTTTTTTTTTTAAAAACCTGTTAGCGCTGCGCTAGCCTGTTGCTGCTGTATTACTGCCGCGTCTCAGTGATTTTTACCAGCTTTTTTTTTTTTTAAACTGGCCCTGTTAGTGTTGGACTAGCATTAGCACCGCACGTTGCTGCCGCATCTCAGTGAATTAGGTAAGTTTTTTTTTTTTTAAACCGGTCCTGTCAGTCCTGTCCTACTGTGATGCTACCGAGTAGCTGCCGCGGCAGTTTTTTTTTTTTTTAACCTGTGTGTTTTTTTTTTTTTTTTTCGAACTAGCCCTGTTCGTGCTACCGTGTTGTTGCTACGTTAAGCTAAGCTAAGGCATTAAAACTTTGAAAACTCTGTACCGTCTTTCTTTGTAAATATCTCGTGTTTCAATGTGGGTTTCAATGTGGGCACTTGCAGCTTTTACACAGGTGCGGCTTATGTATGTACCAAATGGTATTTCCTTTCCAAATGTACTGGGTGAGACTTATAATCAGGTGCCCTCTGTAGGCCAGAAATCAGGGCAGTATTAATCAGCTACTGACCAAATCCAGTCATTATTTTAACATGGGTTAATTTCTGATTCTGTGTGTGAGGGAGGGGGCAATAAATTTTGAATTTTTGCTATTCGCAGCAGGGCTCAATCTCTATCCTCACTGTACAAACTTAGCAACATTTTTGTTTGGTGGTGTTACAGCGATCTGATTGGCCTGATCAGTATCGGCCGATAATCAGTATTTTATTCTGATCGTCTTCAAAGTCACGATTCGCCAATGACGTCATTGATCGGCTCACAAAAGACATTTACTCCGCTTCGCTAGCATGTACAATTCTTTGAATCCAAAAGCTAGTTTATTTTTAACCTTGTTGTGTTTCTTTTGACATACTGTAAATATGGGACCACCAATAGTTATTTTAAAATAAATTTTGGCTGCGTGGGCGGTTGGTTGTATTGCTTCTCTCAGTCCCGTCTTGAAAGGAAAGTACACATCAGCCAATACAAACGAAGCAAGAACCATGTTTTGCTCAGCACACTTGGGCTCATCATCAAGAAGCAGACAACCACCACACACAAATTGGACCGATTGCTCACAGCAAGATTAACCACCTAAAGAGTCTCAAGTGTAAAGATATCCAAAAATCATCATCAACTGACCTGTGAGGAATGGCCAGCCCCCCATCGACCGCCCCCTTCAGCGCCCCGAACACTTTGTTCCCAGTGGTGGTTCTGGCGAGGCCCGCGTCCAGGTAGCAGGTGAAGGCGCCAGGCTGACCGTCCACACTCTCCACGTTGAACTCGTCTCCCGTCACCTCCACCTGACCCTCGTACACCTGATCCATGCCGAACTTGTGCAACAGCTAAGACAGAAAAGTCCTTAGAGCGGTGTTTCTCAAACAGGGGTCCAAAACATTTGTAATAATTTAAGCCATATTAATTTATTTCAACAGTTGTGAAATAAGTTTGAAATGACGCACTTGCACCAAGTTAACATGCATGTATGCTCACAAGTACTTCAGTTCTTACCCGGCGTGCCAGCAGCAGTCCGGTACAGTAGGCCGCAGCATAGTTAGAGAGACCTACGGTGATTCCATATTTAGGCAGCTCATGGGAGTAAGCCGCACACACAATGTGGTCTCCTTCTATCTTTGCATAGGCAATCTGTCAAGAGACATAACACGATACCTTTAAATGTGCCATCAGAGTACAAAAGACGTATTCAGGCTTCCCGCAGCTGACCTGGCAGCAGATGTCCCTGTTAGACAAGCGGACGATCAGTCGGTACTTAGGTGTGTTGTACTTATTCTTGTCCTGTATCACCAGCCGTTTGCGGGCAAAATAGTCCGTTTTCCCCTCTGGAACACAAAACATAACAATTAAATGGTTACTCTGGACACAAAACAAATAGATTAGGAATGTGTATGATCGAGATGGGTAATTGGTGAACTGCCAAGATACAGTAACTATGCATCTTTTCCAGAGCCAAAAGCACACAAAATGTTTCCTATCATTTAGAGAAAACCCACGTTATAGAGAGTGATCAGTAGTTAACCTAAGTAACTGATACCCACACCACAAAAAATATTTGGCTCTATTAAGGTTAAATCGTAAATTTATCACAAGCTAAATTAATAAAGTCATTTTACAATATTATCCTTAAAAAAAAGTCAAAGTGACAACCCAGGCTGAACGTAGCTCTTCCCTTTGGCTCAATAATGATTAGGAAACATTATAATATATATAATGAAAACTGGAATTGTTGTGATTGCGTACATAGTGAACATTTTATTTTTGGTGAGTGGCTTTTTGTTCTGTGCATGCTATTACAACTCTAAAGTTGATCAAATGTGTCTTCATCAATTGATAAAATAGCAAGTTGCTTGTTTGTTTTGCTTCTCTCAGTCCCGTCTTGAACAGTAAACATCAGCCGATGCAAAACGAAGGACAAACTACGTTTTGCTCAGTGTGTTTGGGGATCATCATCGAGAAGCAGAAAACTGGACTGCTCACTTATCAGGAATTTAAAAAAAAAAAAACAAACTGCAAAATAACTGCTTTGAAAACTGACTTTCTAATGAAAAGTGCCTTACGTAGTTATGGTAGTTAACGATATACAAACTAAACGTAAAATCAGTAGGGTTACACAAACTTTTGCAACCTCTTACGATGTTAAAGTGTTATTATACCTCTCCTTCGCCTATATTTCACTTGATATCTCTTGAAGTAAGCCTTGTTCTTCACCACTTTGACGAAACCCTTAAAGGAAACGAATTGTCACACACAAAATTACATGATTCAAAAACAACAAATATTTTCTTCAGACTTTAGGCCATCTTGAGTTTCGTCGGACAATAAAAGCGCCACGCTGTAACTCAGCAACCGGCTTTATCATCTGACGCCATCCTACCTTCAAACTGCAGCAAACACTCATCACTCATTTACAATCCACATTTTTACATACACATGGGAAGAAAGCGTTGAAAATCATGAAGGTTTACTCACCATTTTAATGGGTTTATTTCACGGTTCCCTCTGATTCGATTAAACTACCTTGGCCCTGATTGCAAGCGGAAGTTAGGCAGGTGCTTACAACACCCACAGCGCCATCCGCCGCATTGGAGGCAAAGTTACACCCAGACCAACAGAGGGCAGCATATTCATATTCATATTCTGTATTAATAGAACATATCCCAGCTACAGTATCTTTCTACACACAAAACTGGTCACCAGCCAATCATAACGCACGTTTTTCTAATTTATTTTTTTCAAATTATTATTATTATTATTAGTAGTAGTAGTAGTAGTAGTAGTATAACAATAATAATAATATTATCTCTACTGAAAGAAACAATGAAGAATTGTTTTTAACTGAAGAGTTATGAATGCAGTGACAAAATTCCAATAATTCAAAATGCATAAATGAAATGTATGTCCACAATGTACAACATTACTATTATTGGATTTGAATAACAGTGTTTCCCAACCCTGGTTATCGTCGCCCAAGTAAAATTACCGGTAAAAATAAAAAAGTAGTCTGCCAAATAATTGCTTCAGTAAAGAGTAAATAAAACTGCTCATGGACTACAAAATTATTGTGCAACTTCTATTTTTTTAATGAGCGAATGAACATTACATAGACAAATACATCAACACATCCCTCTAGTCCAATTTCTGCATTCAAACTCTTTTTGACATGGAGGTCTTTATTATTATCAATTTCATGCAATAATAGACGACAAATGGGTAACATACAAAAGAACATGTTTGGAAAAAGAAGGCTTGGTGGAATGCTGTAATTCCAATAAAATCAAAACAGCAATAAAGAATAACAGCTGTATGGTGCACCACGCACTGACTTAAATAGATTTGGAAGGTACATCAATTTAGATAAAGGAATTATAACTACTGTTGAGGAAAAGGCAATCACCACCTGATACTGTAACTAACTAAAAATACTATTGTGTTATTCATGTTGATTGATATACAAAGTCATGTACTGATATCCAGTCTTAATACAAAAAAATATATATACAATGTTGAATGGATGGAAAACACCAGGAATTATTAATACTGTCATAGAGCTAATGTATCGGAACATTTTTATGGAAGAAAGAAAAAGCTCCCAAAATGCTATTAGATATGACTATCCATCCATTTTCTTTGCCACTTATCCTCATGAGGGTTGCGGGTCATGCTGGAGCCTATCCCAGCTGTCAACAGGTTGGAGGCAGGGTACACCCTGAACTGGTTGCCAGCCAATCCCAGGGCACTAGATATGACTATATAAGCATATTATTGATCACTCTTTATTGGTTCAATCCCGGACCTGCCTGTGTGGAGTTTGCATGTTCTCCCAGTGCCTGCGTGGGTTTCCTCCGGGCACTCCGGTTTCCTCCCACATCCAAAACCATTCAACATTAATTGGACCCTCTAAATTGGCCCTAGGTGTGATTGTGAGTGTGGCTGTTTGTCTCGATGTGCCCTGTGATTGGCTGGCAACAAGTTCAGGGTGTACCCTGCTTCCTGTCTGTTGACAGCTGGGATAGGCTCCAAAATTCCCGCGACCCTTGTGGGGATAAGCGGTGAAGAAAATGGAAGTAGTTTGGTGTAGTTGTAGTGCACTGCAAACTTCACCCACAATTATAAATGTATTATTCACTTAAAACAACTGCAATTAATGCCACATTTCAGGCCTCAACTTTTTATGCGCAATCAGAGTTGGCTCACTCATTTTGTGATTTATTCCACCAGTGTGATGATTACAACAAGAGTGAGTGAGGAGCGAAGGTTCATTAGCAGTGGTGTATTCCAACCACATGAGCAGCAGTTGAGCTGTTTTCATTTTCATTGACCACACCTGGGAAAAATGTAGGAAATAAAAAAAAAACAAAGAAAAAAAAACACATTTAAGAAAAGTCAATAAATAAAGTAATTGACGTTTATCCATCTGGAAAGTGTTACAAAGTCATTTCTAAAGCTTTAGGATTCAAGCGAACCATAGGGAGAGCCATTATCTTCAAACGGAGGAAATGTGGACTGTTAGTGAACTTTCTCAGGAGTGATAGGTCTACAAAAATTAATGCAAGAGCACCGCGATTACTCATTCAGGAGGTTTCAAAGGAAGTCGGGACAACTTCTAAAGAACTACAGGTTAAATTGAATGTTCATGACTCAACAATGTGGAAGAATAATGAGAAAAGAACACAAATGTGCTTCTTATTTATGCAAAAATGAAAAAACCTGAATGATTTCCAAGATTTTGGGAGAATATTCTATGCGCTGACGAGATAAAAGTTGAACTTTTTGAAGGTATGTGTTTCATAAGAGCTGGTCTAAATGTAACAGCATTTCAGAAAAAGAACATCATAGTCAGTTGAAACATGGTGGTGGAATTCCAATGGTCTGGAATGCTTTGTTCATCAGGACCTGGACGACTTGCTATGATTGATGGAAACATGAATTATGCCCTGTATCAGAAAATTCTGAACGAGAATTGTTGCCCATCAGTGTGTGACTTCAAGCTGAATCTCACTTGGGTTCTGAAGCAGTTCATTGACCCAAAACACACGAATCACTCAACCTCTGAATGACTTCAAAAAGAACAAATCTGCCTCTTAAAGGCACAGGCATGTAAACAGACAGTACAATGCATTCAGTATTTTCTATACCTTTTGTGCTTGCAATTTCTTGTTTAGTGTCTAAATCTTTTCCTACCTCTCCATTCCGACCCACCACTGTCAACATAACAAACACGAGTGCTCTCTGAAGTGCGAGGCAACCAATCGGAGGGAAGGGAGCGAATAGTTTTGGCCAAATATGGATCCTTTTAATTGTTTAAAAAATGGTTCCAACAGAAGTACATATCAAAGGGTCCTTTCCTGGACCTATGTCCTTGTCAGAGAGTCGCTCTATGGAGATCTAAATAGGTAAAATATGGGACTTTTGAAAATGGACTGTGAGGGGAGGGGCTTGTTGAATGTGCAACAGGAGGTCATTCTCTAATATGGGACCAGCAACAGAAAATCCCCTATCCCCTCTGACCTTCCTCTTAGATGTTGGTAGACCATTTAGAGTTTAAAGACAAATACCACAATCCCCAATCATGAATCATTTTTAATCAAATGGGGATGATTGACTGAGCACTGGTGGATGCCAAAGAGAAGCGCATCACCGGAGATATTTCCAGACAACCTCTGCATTGCACAAACATCTTTGCTTCATCAATTGACGTACCAGCAACTGTGAACTTAGAAAAATCCAACCCAAAAGCAGAACCAAAATCTTCTGCCTTACAGTTCCAGGCAGATAAAATATATCGGTGTCACACGCTCGCTTTCTCGTCGAGCGATAAGAAAAGTCAAAGTCACTCTTGCGGCCTGCTTTTTCACAGAGGTTTAAGCTTGTTTTCTGCAGAACTGATTAAACAAAAGCAGAGAAATCAAATGTCCAATCATCTGACAGCCGCAGCGATCGGCAGTTACACAGTAAACAGCGTGATGTGATACTGACTGTGTCAGTACTCTTAATCAATGCCCATTTCTGGGAGCGTAAAATAATGAGCTTTTTTATTTCTTTTCTGGTAAGTGTGGAAATGAGAAAGCAGTGTTGCGTCTGCACTTTTCAACAAAAGAACACCATCACTACAGTGAAACATGCTGGTGGCGGTGGCAGTATGCGTGCTGAATCCCATTTAACATAAATATGAATATGACTGGTTCATTCTGAAAACGCCCGATCTCGTCAGATCTCATAAGCTTAGCGGGTATGGCCCTGGTTAGTACTTGGATAGGAGAACGCCCGGGAATAGCAGGTGCTGTAAACGTCTCTCCCCGGCTAAAATACAGAGGGGTTGCGTCAGGAAGGGCATCGGCCGTAAACCTGTGCCAAACAAATATGCTTTCATCTGAGATGACACACTGTGCCGATCTCTAACAGGATAAGCCGAAAGGAAAAGAAGAAGAACATTCTCAACACAGCAACACCCCTGTCGTAAAGGGGGTGTGCACATTTGTGCAACCAGTGCTTCATTTGTTTATTTTTACTTCTGTTTTGAAAATATGTTGTTAAATTTCAAATTTCGTACAGGTTGTGGCTCACATTAATTATTTATCATGGTCTCATTTATTTAAAAAGAAAATGTATTTGAACAGGTGCTGTGTAGACTTTATAGATAGCCATTGTGACCATCTCCATGTCTTTTGTGGTTGTGTGTTGCTAGATTATCAAAATAAATTGCCATCTAGTCCCCCTTTCAAGTCAGAATATCAAATTGAAATGAGCTGCGAGTTCTTTTTGCACACCTTTGATTTATTTTCCAAGAAATCTTGATCTTATGTGAATTATTGCTCTCGGCATTTAAAAAATGCAGATGCAGAAATAAGTTAACAAAACACAAAATTTGAGCCACGGGCTTTGCTTTGAGTTTGAGGAGGAATTCTATGAATAAATTAAGGATGACTTCTGTCACAGATCCTTTGCTTAAGTAAAACTGAGCAAACAAACACCTGCATAAACATAAATGGGACCACGGGCATGAAATGTGACCTTCCAACGGCCCCCTGGAACCCCATCCGAAAGACGCACAGAGACACACAATAACCAGGAAGGGGTGAGCAGCTTTCTTCACATCCACACTCCAGCGTTCCCTGGATGAGGTCCCTCGGGTAGATTTACAACCAGAAACGGGTTGTGTGTAAACAAGCCGACCTGCTGATCACGGCGATAGATGAGGGGCGCTGATTTGTAGACCGTTTCAATCATAAATCCAAGCATCCACTTTGGCGTTGAGTGTTTCTTCCGCTGTTCACACTTTTAGGGATCCGACCTCAGTTATATCATCTGAGCACCGTATAAAAGTCATCATAATCTCTATTTGACTCATCGAGACTAGGAGTACAGAAACAAGACTTGAAGTGCACTACACAAGTGAAATTTAAAAAAAAGGAAAAAGTCATCAGTACAGTAAACTCAATATACTCAAGTAAAGCACAGATAATCGGACCGAGCGATCAACAGTAACAAAGTACTTGTATTCTGTTACTCCCCACCCTCCCTGAATCAAATCACAAATAAAATGCTCATAAATTACAGTAGGATTTGGTATGAGAAGGGTGAAGAAACAAAGAAGGGAGCTCTTGTGCAAAAGAAGAAGTGTATTGTGGTCAGCAGCGTCCAGTAAATCATATTCACTGTGTTCACACTTTGCTCCTATCAGCGGGTTGCACCTTAATGGTTGCGTGGGGGAGGGGGGCGGTGGGGTATGAAATTGCAATAACTATTCCCAACAGTCTGTTTTCTTCCCTTCGAAGTCTTTCTCGTAACTGCAGTTTTTTTGTTTTGGTCCACTTTTGTTGAAATCTCAGATTTAAATCTACAGTATATAGATTTCAAATTCACTTACAAGGCCAGCTAGGGGGCCCACTATGATGTCAGCATTTTTCCATCCTCTGATTGGTTGATTAGAGCAAAACTGTCACGCGTCAATATCAATCTGCACATTTAATAATCACCATTTCATGTGAGTGTGATGGATTTTAATTATTGATTTTTTTTTTGGGGGGGGCATGTTAGCAGCTAAATATTGATTATGAAGCATGTTTTAAGGTAGTGTTAATGGTTTCTATAATTTTTGCCATGATAGTGGTGGATTAAGTCAGTTAAGTCCCAACAGAAGGCACCCGGTACCAAAATGGCCGGCCCACCGCTACTGGTCCCTCGCAGGAAAAGGACGCAAATCAGAATGAAGTGTCATGCAGAGATGGTTTACAAGAGGAGGGGGTGTTTGGGGGGGCGGGGGTGTCACTCTGCGGTTAGGCTGCAGGAGTCAAAGGAACCTGTGAGGGGATGAGATAGCGATTTGTGGTTTTCATTGAGATGCAGGACAAACGGACTAAACAAAGACCCAGACCGGGGAAGGTCGGTTTGCCAGTTCTGTTTTTTTGGAGCATACGTCCAGAATTAAAAATCAGTTGCATGTGACAATGGAGGCTCTTAGAAGACTATCAGACTGAGTAACCTCTTTTTTGTTGTTGTTACTTTAAACACTGCATATCTACTGAGTATTTAGCTCTACTTTTTGTTTAAATATAGTTTTTGCTGCCTGTTGTTCACATTCACATCGACTTGTTACGAAATAGTTGCACAGCCAGTTGAATCCAAATGGATAGAGGTAAGGATAAGGTATACAGAAGATACTGTAAATACGAACAATGCTGCACAGTGAATAGTTATCACATGTGCCTCACAGTTCGGAGGTTCTGGGTTTGAATCTGGGCCTTCCAAAATCAAGCATGTCAGCTCCACTGAAGACTGAATTGTCCGCACGTGCGAATGCAAATGGTGCAGTATCAGTGCAGCGTGAGTACGGGACCACATGTTTGTAAATGTGGGGGCCCATCAGGCTCCATCCAGGTTCATCAAACAACCTCAGTTCCCACACGGAACACAAATCCACACCACTTTGACCTTGGCTATACAGCCCAAATCTCTGATAGGATTTGAAAGCGACAGATTTCCTCACCGATGTCATGTTGCAGTTATGTATTGGTGCTCCCCCCCACCCGTAGTGGGCAGGCTAATTGAGAGCATGGGGGGGGGGGACTTTAATGGTGTAAAACAATCAGGCTGAAGTCAGTGGTTGGTAAGTTGAAGCAGAGCAACTGTAAGGTTACACCGCAAGTGTCCACCAGCAGTCTGTTGTGCTGCGTTGCGTGCGGGCCGGCTCATGAACGGGATCGGCTTACGAGCTACCTAACAAAAAGGGCCTCTGTGTGTCAGCCCGCCCGGGTCAGCCAGAATACACAGATGCGCTCTTTTCTGCTTGCTTTTAAAATATAAACCGACACAGTCAAATGGAACGTACTTTCGAAAATAAAAATTAAACATACGTCAAGTCATTTATAAAAGAAACTTTTGATTGCAGGTGTTACACTCTATGTAAATTGCACAGACGCTTATATATTTGGTTACGATGTAAGGAAATTTAAGGAAGCTGAATTATCGAGAGAACAAAATGTGAACTAGGTTTTGAATCATTTATTTATATTTGGATGATTCATTGACTTACAAAAAGTAGATTTTAATCATGTATTGCAGTCAGACTTTTTCACTCAATAAATGAATGAATGTGTTCCGATATTTGGTGGTGGTCCGAGGGGCCGTAGCCGCAGAATGGCAGCCAGGCCGGCGTCGGACCGCCCCAAGGCAACTGTGGCTACACGCATCGCTTGCCACCACTGGGGTGTGACTGTCAAATAATATTTGCAATTGTAAAGCAGCTTTCAGGTTCTGGAAAAGACCTGTATAAGTCAAATGCATTATTATTATGATTATTAATAATCATAATAATATAAAAAACATCATGAACTTCTTTGATTTTACACTGTGAGTGACCCAAAACTTTGGCGCGGTCGTATATATAATGAAAAGGGATTAAAAATACATAAATTAGATAAACTAAATACTGTCACACTATACTGTTCTTAGTATTTCAGTGTGTGTAGTACCTAATGTTTTGACTTGTACGTGTATTTTACAATACCAGAAATTGCAAAAAAAAAAAAAAAAAAAATATATATATATATATATATATATATATATATATATATATATATATATATATTTAAAATATGGCTGAAGAAATGAGTACTGATGTATTTTTCGTTTTCTTTTCTTCAGAAATAATCAAATAATACACATTAGTGTTGAAGTTATTTGGGCAAACAATGTATATCGTGTGTTATGAATACCTACACTATATTTAATGTTAGGACTCTATCGAGCTTTAGTTGATCTTGATTTGGTAAGACTTACATGCACTGTACCTGTGCATGCATTCTAAGTGAGGAGGTGGCTGGAGGAGGTTTGACCACCTGCTACGGACCACCTGGCAAGCAGTGATGTTTCTCTGCGCATGCGTAATAGAAAAAGAACAAAAAAAAAAATCCCAACCCCAAGTCGCTCAAGTGCCAAGACGTGTTCTAGTCAAGTGGGAGGCAGTGACAAGAGCACAGAGAATTGATAGGCAACATGCCGAGGTCTTTCCTGGTGAAGAGTAAGCGGGCCCACAGCTACCACCAGCACCGATGCCGGGATGACGTCTACATCGGCCTGGAAGCGCTCCTGGCTCACATCAGCTCAGGTTGCTCATGCGTAATTACGCACGGAAATACTTTTTCCTCTTTTTTTTTTTTTTTTTTGTATCTTCTTTTTCATCTAAATTAAATCAATAGATTTGACGAAATGATGTCCACTGAAACATGAAATATATTTTGAAATCATGCCTTGTGTTGCCAATTTTTAGAGGCAAAACGTCAAGTGGAGTCGAGCCTGGAGGCCGAGCCCGCGGACGGGCCGTGCCCGGGGCGCCCGCTGCTGTCACCGGCTTCACTGCCGTCCAGCTCGCCGCTGAGCTACGGAGCGAGCGACCGAGTTTCGGATTGTGATTTGTGGCGTCCCCCCTCTCCCTCCTACTCGCCAGGTCTCCTTCATGTTGCGTTTGATTTTTATAACTGTCCTTTTAGCTGCCGTAAAGTACAATCAAGTTTACAAAAATAACGAGATTCTTAGATGCCACCATAAAATACATTTGGCAGATTAAATATTAATAATAATAAAATAATAATAATCAAATTGAGCTATTTTAACAGATAAATACTACATTTGTTTTTACAGTTGTTATTAACAGTCAGCAGTTTGTAAAAGTGTATTTTGACATCCAGATAGTCCATCTCAAGTGTCACTTGCATTTTTTTTGGGGGGGTAAATTGACAACTTTGGACAGTTTGTACAACTTTACTTCTATATGGGTTGGTCTCGAATTGGAAGAAAGTTTATGTAGCAACTCTATTAGTGATATCTTCTTAAAAAGAAATGTGTTGGTTTGAGTGACGCACTCCCTTACGGCTCAAAACATTTAAAAAAATATGAAAAACAGAAGCGATGTCTTAGTGCAGCCTACCCATGGTCAACACAATTAGCTTGATGAAGTCATTTTTACAGAGTATCCCCCCCCCCACCCCTTTCCTCTAGATTGTTCAAAAGGTTTACTTTTGCCCTCCACGTACTGTATGTTGACGCACGCACACACTACGTGTGTTCTGTTGTCCGCCGAACTCTTTGGGTTCAATCGAACCCAGGTTAGCCCCCCCCCCCCCCCCCCCAAGAAAATGTCTTGCGGCATTTGCAATTTTTGTGACCTGCCTCGGTCACTGTAATTACAGTATAACACCGCCACTCAGATGCTATTCATTATCCTGTCTATGGCGTTTCCAATAATGTGTTAGCATTAAAGCAAAGTGAGATTGTTGTTTTAAATACGCAACATGTCATACTATTTGTTTCATTTTTAGTACAACAGTAAACTTCACTGTCATCATAAAGCCGTCCACATACTTTCAATTTTTGCTCGTAAGTCGAAGCAAAAAAAAGTTGTCCTGACAACGGGTTTTATCTTGAAGAACTCGTAAATTGGGTATCTCGTCATTCAAAACACCCCTCAACTCACCTTTGACCTTGTTCCAGATTCAGCGGAGTCCTCCACACCCACAGCGGAGGACGGCCACCACTTCAACGTGTCCCTCTTCCCCGCTTACTCCTGGTCCTCCTACCCCGCTTCGGACCTGAGACGCACCGTCCCAGCTCCGTACCACCGACGCCTGCACCAGCTGGACCTGGAGCAGGGCCACGCGGAACCTCTGAGCAATGGGCGCTACCGTGACTGCTCCGCTCCTATCCAAATCCAACAGATTTGCAGGATGAGGAACGCTGACGGCATCTTTGGGGAGCTAAAACAGAAGCAAAGTGGACCTGAAATCATCAAGCGCGAAGACGACTTCACGTGCTTCAATCAGATCGACCCTGACGGCTCATATAAGTGCATCAAGTGTTACAAGGTAATGTCGCAGTTGTGCGACAATTCATCGATTCATTGACAACTAATTGGATAATTGACGATTTAGAAACCTTGTTTCATTTAAAATTATCCAAATCCATGGAATTTCAGCCTCTCAGGAGTAAACATTCTCAGATAGTCCTTCATGAAAGCAGTCCATTATTATTATTTTTAATCAAAATGAGACTTTTGCAAACATGGTTTTACTTTAGAAAACAATGAAAATGTTTTTCCCTCCTTATTTTGGTTTTACATTATGGCCCAAACCAGTAATCATCAGTTTATGTCCTTTCTGCAATGTCAAGTTGTTTTTTATTAAAGGGAATTATTTTTTTTTCATCTAATCCATTGACTGATTGAAAAAAACGTAGACACATTGATTAATAAAATAATCAAAAGTTGCAGCCCTTGTCACTTTACCTGCCATCACATACATTGATATTAGGGGTTGAACTGATTTGTTGACACAATCCAAACATTTTTTTTTATCTGTAAAAAAAAAAATAAAAAAATCATAGATGATGGAAAAGGTAACAAACATATTTTGACCAAGCAAGGAATAGAAAGTACAGATTTTCAAATGTATGGAGTAAAGGTAAAAAGTTATTAGAAAATAATAAAGTACACGTACCTGAAAATTCTACTTAAAGTATTTCGACTTTGTTACTCCTTACCACAGACAGACAGATATTGAGGATCATTAATATTGTAAGTTGGAGCGGTATGAATCTGATATTTTCTCATATATCTGGATTACATAACCCAAGTATGCAAAAGTATCTGCTAATTATATTAACTGAATACCTCGCTTGAATGTTGATGTAAAAGCAAAAATCTTTTCGTTATAAAATTGTGCAATTGCATCTAATTTCAATATTTCACCATTGATGACAACTGAGGGCAGCAATTCAGCTCTCCCAATGAGACCAGTCCATGGTTTGCCCCCAAAGGTGTTCTCCACCCCCCACGGCCTGGAGGTCCACGTGAGGAGGTCCCACAGCGGGACGCGTCCGTTCGAGTG
Source organism: Syngnathoides biaculeatus (assembly GCF_019802595.1). Lineage (NCBI taxonomy): Eukaryota > Metazoa > Chordata > Actinopteri > Syngnathiformes > Syngnathidae > Syngnathoides > Syngnathoides biaculeatus. Next base: position 13,854,369 of record NC_084652.1, read on the forward strand.
TGGCATTTGCGGAAAAACCTTCGGCCACGCCGTCAGCCTGGACCAACACAGGGCGGTCCACTCACAGGTATGGAGGCCATGTTGAATTAGATTCAGTCTCACTTTTCAAATTTATGACATTTATAATTCACGAGATTAGGATTACGTAAATTATTTTATAAAATGGATTGCTGTTCATTCATTTCATGAGGATGAAGCTATGGCTATATATATATATATATATATATATATATATATATATGTACTGCTGTCTACCACAGGATGCTAATTTGAGGTCGCATTGAGGACAACATTTCATACAAACACACTTAACCTATTTATTCCTGAATTGCACAGAAGTACTGGTCCTAAAAATATGTGGTATCGTGGTACTTTTCTAGTACCAGGATACTGTGCAACTGAAAAATAATATAAAAATGTCAAATGTACTGTATATGTATTATCATGGCGGCGCGGTAGTGCAGCTGGTAAAGCGTTGGCCTCACAGTTCTGAGGTCCAGGGTTTAATCCCGGCCCCACCTGTTTGGGGTTTGCATGTTATCCCCGTGCCTGCGTGGGTTTTCTCCGGGCGCTTCGGTTTCCTCCCACATCCCAAAAACATGCAACATTAATTGGACACTCTAAATTACCCCTAAGTGTGATGGTGAGTGTGGCTGTTTGTCTCTATGTGCGCTGCGATTGGCTGGCAACCAGTTCAGGGTGCACCCCGTCTCCTGCCTGTTGACAGCTGGGATAGGCTCCAGCACTGCCCGTGACCCTTGTGAGGATAAGCGGCAAAGAAAATGGATGTATGTATGTATTATCACTAGCAATAAATGAATACATTCTTTAATAGAATAATTCAAAAAATAAATGGAAAAGAAAACATTTCCTATGCTCTATGTTGATTTTTTTTTTATTTAATATTGACATTTTGAATGTATATGTGCTTACTAATATTTCTTCTTTTACTATTGTACATTTCATCAACAAAATGACTTTATGATTAAAGAATGTTATTTTACTTAGAAATAATTTGTCCAGCGCCCGGAATTAACCATTGTATCCACTTGTTACTATTTATACAAAAGAATAACTTTGAAGATACTGCACACCACATTTTACACAAACTACACTGACACAAGATAATTATTACTTCAGTATACTACCTTGTGTGTACTGTTATGTACACGTACGATTGGAAAGATGTATGTGTGAACAGGAGAGGAGCTTCAGCTGCAAAATCTGTGGGAAAAGCTTCAAGCGCTCGTCCACGCTGTCGACGCACCTTCTAATCCACTCGGACACAAGGCCGTACCCGTGTCAGTACTGCGGGAAGAGGTTCCATCAGAAGTCGGACATGAAAAAGCACACGTTCATCCACACAGGTAGGGAAGTACAGGAGCATCTAATCCATACTTCGACATTTAGCTAAAGCTAAATTATCACATTTCACTTAAGTGATCAAAATATTATTTATTTACAACAATATCTTTGGTAGCCCAAATAAATACTCTTCTATTTTTCATTGTCAATGTGGTGTAAGATTTTTCAAATGTAAGATATGTGCCATGCCTCAATAAAGTTTGGGAATCACTGAGCAAAAGGACCATGCAGTAGTATGCTTTGTCCTCACTTGTGAAAAAAATCCACGAGTGGACAAATTAGCTTTTACTTGTAGTTTTTTTTCCTTAGTGTATGATATTTTACCGTACTACTAGGACAACTATGTTGCTAGTGAGGCAAAACTATGCATTAACTGAAAATGCCACGCGACTAGTACTACAAGGGAAGCACTTGATGGTACTTATACAATTTCAGAAAGTCAGTAGGAGTATTAATAGCACACAGTTATCATGTAGTGCACTAATAAAATGTAGTTGTCCTAAAATAGTGACTGGGACATTTCTCAGTCGCAGTCACTCTACTACTGTATCCTCGTTGTTGTACTACTGCAGTGAAAAGCCTTAGTAGTTTAGACAAAAGCATACTAGTACGTGGGCCATATGCTGGCTATCAAAGTTGTCAAAGAAACCCTCAAACGGGTTTTCGTCGATATGCTTGATCGAACTGGTTGAGATCTTTGTGCTGCTAGTACAAAGATCAAATACAAATTTGTAGATACTAATTCAAATGAAATGAAAAAATTTCTACTAGTGAGCATCTACTGCTTGACTACTAGTACAAATAGGACTCAGTTGTGAAGTTGTGCTACCAATATTTCTGGTTTTGAATTAATTCAAGCTTTATTTATGTCCTGGTATGATCTTTGCCCTCACCAGTAAGACAATTCAGAACACTAGTACAACGGCTACGGAGGACTCGTAAGACTTCTCACATGGAACATTTTTTCCTCCCGTACTAGTGCAACTTTGGGCCAACTAGTACAGAATCAAACCTTATTAATAAGCTACTGCTGAGTAACACCACTCAGCCCAAACAGCAGACATGTGTTGCATACTAGTAGCCTCCCGGCCGCAACTAAAGGCAGTACCTACTAGTAAAATGTAGCTGCTTTAGTAGTATGGCAAAGCTGTCAGACTAGGGTGCAGAAATAGTAGTACAGTAGTAAGAAAAAAAAACCCCATATGAATAAGACAATCATTCTCCTTGTCCACCCTTCTGATTCTACTAGTGCATTGAATCGTTTCACTAGTGAAGACAAAGAGTACCCTAGTACACGGGCCTTAAAGCGTCTCATCATCATCATCACCATCTTTTGCGCACAGGCGAGAAACCGCACAAGTGCCAAGTGTGCGGCAAGGCCTTCAGCCAGAGCTCCAACCTGATCACGCACAGCAGGAAACACACGGGATTCAAGCCGTTCGCCTGCGATCTATGCGGGAAAGGCTTCCAGAGGAAAGTGGATCTGAGGAGGCACAGGGAGACCCAGCACGGATTTAAATAATCGCTTCCTTTTCACCCTGAATTTCACCCCCCCCCCCCCCCCACTGTTGTTATTGCTAGATGCAGGCACATAAACAGGATTGCGCAGACTTTAATTTTGCTTAGCCCGACAGGACTGCACCAGGGGTTTTAATGACTAATATTAACATGGAACATGTATTTATTATACTTTATTATATTTGTTTCCCCTCAATAAATTATGTTGAAACAATTCACAGCTCAAGAATTCTAATTTATGGATTGTGTTTATTGCCCATTTATATTAGAAAGAATTTTGGTATTGTTAAACAGTCCACACGGTTGCTTTGCACATCCATGGTGGACAAAGAGGCACTCTAAAGTGGCTAAGCGAACAGAAATTTCAGTGAACCATTTTTCATACAGGAAGCTAACTGCACATCACAACTGTGCTGGATCAGTTCTTTTATGCAAACAAAAAAGACTCACGTTAATGTTTGTGTGTTTGTAAGGGTTTGGGGGGAAGGTATTGAAAACTGAAATGGTGAAAAACAGTGGCATTCAATATTTCCAGAATTGAGTCCAACATGGTTCTAAGTCTTTGCATGTCTAAGCAATCTTCAAACATTTATAATAAAATATTGCAGAGAGAAATATCTGATACTTTCAGAAAATGATACTCTGGACTTAAAATTTTCAATTATATTAAACCTGTTGCAAATTTGCAACCTCTGCCCGGAAAGGGTTAAAAACTAAGCTCTAAATTCACTTTACAGGGTCTTTAAAAGCATATTTAAAATGGGATATCAGGCAATATCGAGGGGTGTGTCAAAAATATCCACCAATCTATCCATCCATCCATCTAACGTCAGTAGTCTAGCTCTCCACCCATTTACTGCATGTATAAAGACACACAAATACACACACTTACAGTTGAACCCAGAGGTTTACATACACTGTGCAAAAACCTTTAATTTTTTTTTGCCTCACAGTCTGAAGTCAAATAAAACTAAACCTCTCCTGTTTCAGGTGTGTCATGATCACCAAAATTATTTAATTTTGTCAAATGGCACAATAATGAGGGAGACAATTTCTTAGAGGATTTTATATTATTATCTTCAAGGTCAAATCACACATTTCGAACCAGAACTCATTCATCTGTGGGACACAGAGCCCATCACCTTCCTGAGCGGTGTGATGGCTGGACATTCCCATGATATTTATACTGGAGTATAATTATTTGCACAGATGAACATGGCACCTTCAAGCATCTGGAAATTGCACCCAAGGATGAGCCAGACTTGTGGAGCCTGCAATTTCTTTTGATTTTCCCATGATTTCAAACAATGAAGCAGAGTGTTTGAGGTGTGCCGTCAATTAATTCACATTGTCAGTTAACCTATCAAGAGCTTCCAAAGCCCCCATGTTCTTTAAAAACAGTACTTTTTGTGTATGTAGAATTTTGACCTAGAAGAAAATTATTTTAAATTCTCTAAGAAATTCTCCCTCTCATTATTGTAGAATTCAACAAAATCAATTAATTTTTGTGATCCTGCCTGACCCATTAGACTGATTTGAATTCAGAAAGTGAGACAAAAAAATGAAAATGTGTTTTTCCACAGAGGAAAAAAAAAATAAAAAAATAAATGGTACGAGGCACATGGGCTCTTTGAAAAGTAATTTCAGCCCTCTGCATTTTTCACATAAACAGTACTGGGGACTGCCAATAAATGCGTCCAACATACTTCAGTTGTTGTTACTTCCGTTTTATCTCATTAGGTCTTGGTAAAAATATGTAAAAATAAAGGCATCATAAAACTTAAGAGAAAAAAAATAACATTTACGGATAAAATTTTCAATAGTGAAACTTAGTCTTATGATTACTATAAAAAGATAAATTACAAGGAAATACTGTAACATTTATTTCCTTTCCATGTATATATACTACCTATGAGTAAGTGATTGTGTGCATTAACAAAATATATATTTTTTTTAAAACTGTGTTATGATATGCGAACTATCAATAAGGTCTTCCATCTATCTGACATTGTAATATTACTTGTACTAAACAGAAAAAAGAAAAAAAAAAGTTTTGTTGAGAGTGCCATCTGGTCAATATCAAATTCCATACCCATAGAACAAATGCCATTAGGGTGCCATAAAGCAGCCTGTGAAGGAAGGCTGCTGGACTAGCCTCACTTTTATGACCAATGTCAAATATCTTCCTAGTGCAGTAAATAAGCAGTGTGTCCACATTGTGCTGTTTTTACTGGGTGTGATTTGTTTGGACACACACACAAAAAGTCTGAGCTCTGAAAGTTCCGAGGAACTGATTTCCACAGAGCCCACTCTGGGTTTTCCAGCTAATGCTGCTCGATGTATATTTACAAACGCGACAAAAATACCAATTATTAAATGTGTTGATTTTTGCAGATTACTACTGATGCGTTTTGCTCGTCCAGCTTGGCTGAAAAAAAACTTTTGCCCTGACCAACCAGAGGATGGTAAAATGCAGACATCATCGAGAGCCAGCACTACAGCTCTGTCAGGACAATTTTGCAATCTGATTGGTTAATGATTGCTATTATAGTTTATATGATGGACCAGCACTGTTGATTCTGAAGGCCCTACGCAGATTAGATTGACATGGCAAAGGCTGAAGTCCGACAGGACAAAAAAAAAAAAAAAGAAAAAAAAACCTTATGAACATACAAATAGTGCAACACATGAAAAGCAAAAATTCTTGCCTTATCAGAAAATACTTTTATTTGGTTCGCTTACAGAGGTGTCCATTCCATGAATTTTATTGTGTGTGTCAGTGCGGTATCGTTTTAAATGGCTGGAGAAGGTTCAAGAGGTCTTGCTGCTGTAGGCCCAGCTCCTCCATGAGGGTGTTTATATATAAAACTGATGAAGGCGTCTTCAAGGCTTCGGCAACCACTGGAGACACATTGGACAACCTGCAAGAAAAGTGATACAGATACCATTTACAGGATGTTGTGAAAAGCAGTTTTGAGGCAGAATTTAATAAAAACTCTGTGATTGGTCAACACTCAAACCAGATTATAGAAGAATAAATAAAAGAATGTAAAATGTTAACTAAAAGACAAATACAGTGGTACCTTGACAGCATTCCTTTTTAGTTGAATTTAAATCATTACATTTTCCCCTCTTTTTTATTGAATCTCAAAGTATCTAACATGGCTAATTAGAAGGATGACAACGATTCCTTGTGGGGCATCTCTAATAAGACACTTGCACCTTTACTCCTGCCTCTGTCCTCCATCTCTGGCTCTGGTCTACCTGTGTGGAGTTTGGTTTATCTGTGGTTCTCCTCAGGTTCCAGGGTTGCGAAGGGGGACATCCATTATTCAACTGGCTTGAACAATAGACGGCAGACGAGCGTCGCAGCTGCTGGGTAGCGGATAGATAACCACACCGTGCCAAATTATTTATGGTCGAGAAATAGAAGCTTAGATTTGAATGGGAACTGATGAAATCATGAGGTACCACTGGCATTGAAAGAAAAGACGCCAATCAATCTAATGTGAGACGCATCCATTGGATAATGACAAATTATTACGGTGATATATTACATGGACACCAGAAGCCTTGTAGGAAGGACACTTCGGGGCCATTGTAGGGCATGAAACAATGGGTGTTGTATTAGAGAATGTGATTTTTACCAGCAGCTAATCAGAGTCCAAAAGAATGAGATGAAGCGCCCTAAATGTTCGTTATATACAGTGGGAGTCAGACAGGCAGCCAATAGCAAAACAAATAATAAATATCCCCTAAAAAGCTTTATAACTGCCCGAAGATGCCACAAGGTAGCATCAAGGCACCACTCTTGTTTAAATGAAGGTCCTTAACTCAAGTTAACATAGTACAAGATGGCCCAAAGCACCAATTTTATTGCTTTGGCCTGAGCACAAACATACAAGTTTTAGTTTTTCAGCAAACAACGAGGATGTGTTTAAAAAGAAAGCAGCAAATGTGTGGATGTTCACTACGCAAATATTAAGAAAACTGTATTGTAATCAATGTTGATGTTATTTTACAATGCAGCATTTAGATTTACACAAACTCTGTTGTTGGAAAAATTGTGAAATTCAGTTATTATACATTTGCTTTGCAATGAAGAAAATGCTTTGCTGCATTAATGAATTATAGAGCTTATATAGCAATTTGGCAGCAAACAGATCTGCACCAAAAAGAGCACTGAGCAAAAACAAAGTTATGAGAGAGGTCATGGAACTAATTCAACTCTTAACACCACCGTCTTACGCCAGTGGATAATTCACAGAGCAACATTATTTTGCTTGCAAAATGTTTGTCAAATACTAAAATAAGGTTTTATAGGTCAGCTAGGATGTTGACGTAACTTGCTTGGGTCTCATAAATCAGAGCCTCTGGAAATCAGGTGAACCATTTCCCAAGTACCAGTTTAACGCGAGTGTGTGCGTGTGTGTTCAACTTAAGAGGTGAACAGAGCTGCTTGTGTGCTTTCCGTCCTCCATCACGGATCCGGAACGGGACAATCTGGGTGAGATAAGGCCACGAAGCTTGTGTGTACTCAGATGGGAGGAGCTCGGAACTGACCGAGAACCACCGTCGCCACGAGCGCACGCAGACTCGCACGCCATATGGTGCGGACGCGACAATATCCCATGCACCGCCATCCCAGGGCACAATGCAGGCAGTAGATGACTTGCTTACTTATGCATGAAAGGCTGAATTATACAAATGATGAAAATGTCTACGATTGATAAAAATCCAAAGAGCAATTACAAGGGAGACATTTTTCCAATGGCCGCCTCTTATGCTGAAATTTAACTAAACTTCACAACCATGTGGACCCAAAAGGATTAAAAAGTTGCCTATTTTTGAGAAAATTGGTTGTCTTTTGATGGAAAAAAGAATATACAGAGATGAATGTTGGCGGCTGACTAAATAGGTTTGTGCCCCACCGTATATTTCGGGAGGAAAAAAAATACAATTACACTGTAGTAGTACTTTTTTTTTTTTAAAGGTATGAAGTAACCTTTGCAAGGATAAAAAAAAAAGTAAATCTTGGGAGAATAAACACTTTCGAAGATTTAAAAAAAAAAAAAATAAAGAAAAAAAATCACAATATTACCGAAATAGAGTTAAAAAAAAAAAAGCAAAGGCACAAAGTACCATTTTAACTTTTCAATTTTAAAAACTACAACTTTATTCCTGTCATATTACAGCTTCGATTTTGGAAAATATTCCTTTTTTTAAAAATAGGACTATTTCTTAAAACTGTAACTTTTGCTCTTGAAAATAAATAAAATCAGTAGGACTGTATTACTGTAATTAGCTATTGCGGGGAAAAAAAATTGGATGTAAAATTTAAGTGATGATATGTCATAATTATATCAGGGATTTTTACTGTCCCAAAGCTCAGGTACTGGGGAAAAAATAGTTTAATATGTTTGTTATGTTGATGCACCTTGTCCCAAATGAACTTTCCTAAATACAAGTACATAATAATTTAATGTAAATTATTTTCCCGGGCTACCAAGATACACCCAAAAGACCGCAGCTTGAGAATCAACTATTTAAGGAGAAGCCACACTTACAGATGGAGAAGCACTACGGCGATGAGCGTCCATTCAGGAGGTTTGTGGATGATGTTGGTGTTGGTAAACCTGTGGTATTATGAAACAACCCCCCCCCCAAAAAAAAAAAAAAAAAAAAAAACAAGGCAAGGTCAGTTCCAATATGACATATCACTGTCTTAGCAGGTGAAAAGCCTGAATGTCATTGCTGTATGAATGTAAAGTATATACATCCAAAATAAGTGGCATAAACATGGCTTTGCTGTACAATGTGCCATGATGTATGTCTTTTTGGCAGCTGCATGTATCCTTTCGTTTCTGTTCAGGCCTTTCAGCAGGGCCTCTCGGGAGAAAAAAAAAAGAATTCCTGGAAGCCGGACTTCTCTTAAATCACTGACACAGTGATTTAAAAGCAATCCTGTTAGAAATATCTTAAACAACCAATGGAGGTGGGAGGGGATTGGATTTGTTCGTGATTTCCATTTCTTAATTTCCCCTACACATTAGTAATACATAAACTTGTGTTTTATAGCACTTATCCTAATTAGCCTATTGTAGCTAATTTTGAGGAAGATCTGTGGTACATCCTGGACTGGTCGCCAGGTAATCACACAACACATAAACAACCAACAATTTACATTCACAGCTGCAGATAATTGTCGTCAATGAACCAAACATTCATGTTTTTGGAATGTGAGCAGCAGCCGGAGAACCTGGACAAGAACCCACACAAGCAGGGGCGAACTAATAAACTCAACACAAGAAGGTTACAACCGAGATTTGAGCTATGAACCCGCAGAATCATGAGACGCACGAGCTAGCCACTCATCCCTTTTTCTCCCCTCTAAGGCTACAACAGAAGTAATAATTAAATGGCCCTTCCCATCTCCTTTCTTTGGATGAGCCATCAGCATTGCTTTGAACAATATGGTCGCTTTGTGTTACCAGAATGAACAAGCTGTGTTGGCAAATTCGAACACAACATGTACCGTAGTTCTTCTTTTACATTTGGTCAATGACAACATGTGCTACATTAAGAACAATAACTCAAAAATCACCACATTTACTGAGGTAACAGCAGACTAAGCAGCACGGTGAACAACTGGTTAGCACATCTGCTTCACAGTTCTGAGGACCCAGGTTCGAATCGCACCTCTGCTGTCCATTTTCCCAGTGCCTGTGTGGGTTTACTCCAGGTACTCCGGTTTCCTCCTTCATCTCAAAAACATACATGGAAAGTTAATGTTGAAAGTTAGGTGTGAATATGAGTCCAAATGGTCGTTTATGTGGGCCATATGACCAGCTGGTGACGAGTTCAGGGTGTGTGCCAACCAGAGTTAGCTGGGATAGGTTCCAGCATGCTCACACTAGTCAGGATAAGCAGTTAAGAATGGAGTGACGGACAGAAGACTGTTCAACCTATCTCATTATTATCTCAATTAGCCAAGAGCACATTTGTATTGCTTGGATTTTGCAGATCATTTCATAATACAGTAAAGCTTCAGTTCTCAAACATCCCCGTTTTCGAACAAATCGGTTTTCAAACGATAATTTTGAGATTTTTTTGCTTCTGTTTTCAAACGGAACTCGGTATTCGAACGCCTTCGACAATTTTTTGCGCGCGGCCAGACCAGCTGACCCACGACACACTTTGTTCTGAATTCCCACGCTGCCGAAAAAACCTGGAAATAACATAATATGCACGGCACAAGCAGCTGACCCACCCACGATGCGTTTTGCATCAGTTGCTGCTGTGAAACATGAATGCGTCCCGGTGGAGCCGCGTCGTGCGTGTGTGTATTGCACTCACCTGAATGTCCTGACGAGGTTGTTGAGGTCACTGGTGATATCACTCAAGGTAAGACTCAGCGGACCCACAATGTTCCTGAGACTGCACATTAAGAAAGACAGAAATGACTACAAACCACAAAACATAACCAAAACAGTCTCTTGATAATTAGGTGTCAAGAGTATACAGAGTACAGAAATACTTCATATTTCTGCTGCTTCTTCATTGGCACACATTATCATAACCTGAGATATGCTCAGAGACCAAAACATAACCTCCTACCCTGATTAGTTAATGGGCGTTCACATATGGAAACAACGGTGGTAATGGACACACAGAAAGACAGCTGTTTGGATTGCAATGCGTGAATAGAATCAGGAAGATTGTAGTCACACACACCAGCTGGCCAGTTTCTCCACCGTAATTCTCTTCTGGATGAGATGCTGAGCTTTGGAGTCAACCAGCGGCAGAGACGGAGAGTCACTTGTGCTTTGGTCCTGGGTGGTTTCCTGGTGGGACAAACAAACATGACACATTTTTGAACATAGTGTTTTGAAATGTGTTGCTGATTAAAGTATGAGGGAAATCGGCTACATTGGTAGCCACAAGTGCTACCAATGTATTTATTGAGCGGCCCCTTGTGGCCAATAAGTTTCACACTCTTTACTCACCTCATTTCCATTCATCTTTTCTTCGTCCTCAGCCACAATCCAGGTGCCTTTGTAAAACTCTCTGACCTTGAGCACCATCTGCTGGGTTTCCCTTTTGAGGGTCTCATAGTCCGGAGCTGGCAATAAGGCTCTCCTCTCCTCCTCTCCTCCACTTCCCTCAGTCACATCATCCTCAAGGTCATCTTCATCCAATTCCTCTTCCTCTTCTTTCATGTAGATTGAGGGAGGGTCAAGCGTACAATCAGCACCATGCAGGAATTTAATGCTCTCTTCTGTGAGCCAATCGTTCAGTGTCACTCTTAAGGATTCAAGTAGAGACTGTCCAATCAGGTTGTGTTTTGTCGCTGGACCGTGGTTCTTGAGAAGACTCCGGAGACCTGTCGCCCCTCGCTTGCTCATCCCCACCTGGATGATATTGAGGCTGGGCACGCTGTCTGCATTCAACACGACAAGATCCTGGCGATTTTGTGAACTGCTTTCTCTTTGGTGAGTTGATTCAATCAGAGGTGGAGTGGTTGCGGGAGCTGTGAGGTCTTCCTGAGGTTGTGTTGCAGCATGGAGGCTGCATGACTTCAGTTTATCCATCACCTCGTCCACTTTGGCTTCCTCAGGCACTTCTTCGTGGACTGTTCCATTTGCAAAAGACTCATCACGAGTCATTTTGACTTCCTTTTCTAACTTCTGGTTTTGTCTGCTTTCACCCTTTCTCCTTTCTGCCTGCGGGCGTCTAACTCCTTCACCTTCATTTTTACGTTTTGGCCGGTCACCCCAGTGCACCCTGGGTCTCTGTTCCCTGGAAACCACGCTGGAAATGAAGTCCTGCTCCCGTTCGTCATCGCTGCTGTCGCTGTGGCCGGCTGTGAAGGAACGGTCCTGATGGTCCTCAGGTTGAGTATTCAGTGGTTGCTCAATGTCATCCTCCTGTAGGCATTTCGGTGTCAGACATACCTCCTCACCAGAACTTCCGCTGGACACAAGGGTTTATATTTGCATGGTTATTTACAGTATTTCACGACAGTCTCACAATTTTGTAAATACAGTGGTGTTTCATGTAACGTAACATTCTTGTAGTTTGAAAATTTGTATCTCAAATTGTCTTTTCATATTGAAAGTACTGGAAATGTAACAAATATATATATATTGTTGTAATGTCTATAACATTTTACAGATTGTTCATTAAAAAAAAATAACCAGAATTAAACTGAATAAATCTGTTTTTGATACGCTGCATCAATTGAATGGCCATTGTGCCGCTACATTTACTGTGTTCGCTTTGTCCACCTGGGTTCAGTATAAATAGAAGATGGGTATAATGGTCACTGAAATGTCTCCCCTCTTCTCTCAGGTCATCAGTACGGCACTAATACTATTCTCTCTTTGCAATCGATAATGTACTGTTATGTATATATTGTTGGTTTCATGTGTTGCTACTCTGTGTTCAATCATCTGCTTAGAGGGTTAAAGCACTGAAAGGCAAAGCTATGTGATTTTTTTTTAAATACATAAGGTATAATTATTTTGGGGTTTTTTTTTGTTTGGTTTGACAGTAAACTTCAACTTCAGTCATAAACAGCCCGAAGCCTGGCTTGTTGATTAATTTTTCATGATTTGCCAAGTGCTCTTTTTTTTCCTGATGTGAGTTTAATTGATTACCCTGTCACCATGTCGTGCCAGTTTCTCAAGTTCAGGCTTGCAAGTCAAAGCACAACCCCCCCCCCCAAAAAAAAAAAACCTTGTATCTCAAGCCACCCCTGTTTTTCTTTTCATGGGAAAACACTGATGAAAGGACACTCAGTGTACAGTATAACTTTGCAGATGTAATACTTTGACATACCTGTTCCCCATTCATACCTGACACCTTGTGACACTCATGAGTCACAGGAAACCAGGGAGAGAAAATGACTTTATACTTTCCTTTGCTGTCAGCAGTTTAGACATTAACAGCAGTGTGTTGCATTATTTTTGGGGACTTTGTCCCATGAAAAAAATGTACAATGACAAAAATGTAAGGGGCAACTCACCTTAATGAGATAGCGTTAAGGAAAAACATACTGTAAAAGAACATCATCAGTGGAGCAAATACATACATGTTGCCTTTCTTCTTCAGCTTGATTTCTGGAGGTCTGAAAGATAACCCAATGATTTCCACTTTATCATTGCACACATTTATAGATAGGAGAAAAAACTGTGGCCACAATATACATATAAGATGCACACAATATATTATTTTATGGCCACAAAATATTAAATTGTGGTCATGAAATCCGGTAACAAGCGGACAAAATAATAATTGGTTAGGTTTACTATCATTCTCAATCTCATACCTTGGACATCGTAAAATAGATAGATCCTTTTCTAGAAACTAATTTTCCATCATAGTAAAAACTAGAAGTGCTAACCCGTTATGTCAACCTTTGTGATTAAATACTGACAATCAATCAATAAAACCATGTCTTTATTCTCGTGATATAACGGTTGCTTTTTAGTGTGCATTTCAAAATGCTAAGTCATACTTGTTTTTCAAATTGGAGAATTCCAAATTTACCTTTCATCGTGCCGAAGCCAAAGAGGGGTCTTTGATATCTGCAGCTCAAATTCTTTGGATGCTTTATAGCAAAAGTTACTGCAAAAAGACTACAAAAAAAGAAAGGCAAAAAAAAAAAGTAAGCCTGCAATCCATCTTTCGTGTTCTATTCTGTTTTGTCAAATGCAGCACTACTCACCTTACGCTCTGTTATGTCATATACCTTATTGGTCTTCGTTGAGATTTTGTATTGTTGCTTTGGGATCTGCAAGGTAAAAAAATAATTAAAAAAAAAACATAGTCTGAGAAAGGAGGATCCATACAGTACATCGGTGGTGCACACTAATAAAGGTGTAATGAATGAATGCAGATACCTTTTCCAATTTATTTGAACACAAAGGATAACCACACAATTTAGTGATGAATCTTTCCTCCACAACATCTTTGTAATTAGCAGTGGTGATTAACTTGGCCTGTAAAGTGAAAACAGTAACATGTGAAGAAATACCAATGATGTCGATCTCCTCCATTAAGGTCTAAAGACCTTGGGACTGTGGAATAGTTACTCTTGACTTTAAAGTGGAGGTAAGAGGCAAGAAAAGTTTCCTAAACTCACACAGTCGAGCAAGAAGTCATCAGACACGCGGTCTTCAAGAAAAGTTTCCTAAACTCACACAGTCGAGCAGGAAGTCATCAGACACGCGGTCTTCTATGAGACGCTCCACCACCTGGTGGGCTCTTTTCTCCAGTTCCAGTCTCTCCCTCAGCGTCTCCCGGATCACCTCTCTCCTGACAAATACGCGCACGAAAAGCACAGTAACAGCTGAACAAAACAACAACACAGCATATACTGTAGATGTTAGCACAGTGATTCTCACCACTGAATTACCCAATTTCGGTTAATCGGTCCAAAAACTATAATGTACTGCAAGTAATAGCTCTTGGTAGTCTATATATGCGAGCAAGGTATGATTTATATTACTTATATACATGACAAGCACACATTGTGGAGAATACCTTGCCTTTTGCGAGGCCAAAAAGTATGAGCTTGCGTTAAAGGAAAAAAAAGCCCCTGATTTTAAAGCAAAAACTGAAAAACATACATGCAAGGTATTTTCTTAGCCGTTCTCAATTTAGCTTTGTTACCATTTGTATTTTAGCTAAATATCTAAATAGAAGCACCATGTAATTTAACTGTTTATTGCCAATTTATCAAAACAGGTATTGCATAGAATTGACAATTAAAGAACCGCATACATTCTTTTTTATTTAAAGATATCAACTACGTCTCTTGGGTGGAAAAAAAGGGTAAACTAGTTAGTATTAGAGTAAAAAGCCTTGATAAACACCTCCTTGCTTCTGCTTCGGCACTTAGCTGCTTTGCGTGTTTTCCACCTGTCACGACAAACACACAATACACTGAAGTAGAGTGAAAGAAAAACAAACAATTCTTCAAAATAAACTCTCAAATGACCATTTTTAGGCGCTTTAGAGGAAACTTGTCTTTCCCCGGCCTCCATGTTGTTTCCTTGCGTGCGTTTTGACCTTTGATCCATGACGACACGAATCGACGGCGAGCCAGTGGAGCCCAATTTCAACCAAGGAGTCTTCACAAACTGACGTGGTCTGTACTTATTCCCTTCAGGTAAAGTTTGTTTCATTTTACTCGTTCTACACTAACTACACTATTAGTCATACATGTTTGTATTCGAAAGTGTGATTAGAAAGCTTTGAGGTTTTTCAGGAGATATTACAAATGCTTGTAGTGGCTAATCTCATAGCTACTAGCACTGACTATTTACAGTGACTGGTGTACTGTAGTATTAATTTCTTTAATTTCAATATATATGATGAGCTCAAGCACATTTTCACTAAAGTGTTAAATCGTTGTTTTAGGAATTGTCGTGTGAAGACAAACGGAATGGCTCTGGATGGATTCAGTGATGTGGTGCAGAGATGTGTGAGTCTAACTGGGACAATATTTGACTAAAATCTCGCATTTTCATTATATATGAGTAAGGAGGTGTGTTCCATAATCTAGTTCAGTGATAACCAACCTTATCTGAGCCAAGCATCTTATATTTGACGTTTAAAAAAAAAAAAAAAAAAGCACATGGCACATCATCAAAGTAAAATGTCACAGTACTGTAACAATGAAGAAAACTTTGTGTGAATTTTTAAATACTATGATATCCTACTTTTTTAATTGCACATCTAAAAACATGATCATTTCATTTAATGAATTTCCTCTTTGACAACACTACTACAGATTCCTTTTAACTGCATGCTTCGACATGAGAAAAATCCTTCTTTTCTCTATCAGTCTCTAAATAGACAGAATGGTAATTATTGATTAAGGTACCTGCCTCACACAAAATTAGGAGTTTGAATCGTAATTTAAAATATTGAATCCAATGTGAAATCGAGGACATAAAAGCAATTGTATGGCATTGGAGAAGATGATAGCAATTATGAAACATCCAACAGCTTCCGTACACCTTAGTATATGTTCCATCTTACATTATAGTGGCTGGAAGTATCAAATAAACTTCAGGAGCGAGGCATCCATCAGGAACTTTTTCTGTCCCATTATTTGATCCATCCATCAGGAATTATTTCTGTCCCTTTATTAGTACAAATGCATCTCTTTGTGGCTTATTTTAGTCTACTGTACAGGAGATGGTGTTCACCTGTTTTTGCCTCTCATCTAGCAAGCCCTCCCAGCTGACAGCTACACCCCTGAAGATCACAAACTCTTCATGACTGCTGGTTGTTCGTGCATCGAGGAGGGAAATAGTGCTCAAGTGCTCAGTATTGTGTTGGATGATACAAATCAGGTACACGATGTGTGTTCCAGACTCACACAGAATAGATGAAAATCTGCAAAGACCATAAAAAAATAACTTTTACCCCTCCTAGTATAATTTTTAAAACCTTTTTATAGTGTCCCTTACTCTCTCGCTGTCAAGAAGTGGGAGAGGATCGTATAACATCACTTTGAGGAAACAAGAAAATAACACTCTTGCGTCTCTAAATAGGGGACAAAGCGTTCTTGCTTGAAGTTGAAGTTTACTCTAAATCTGACATAAACCAATGAGATTGAAACGTATATTTAAGCACCAAAATGTTCAACCAAACCATTAATGGAACATTAGCGTAATACTAACATAGAATGTGAAATGCTTTAGTCAGAGTAACAAAAATGAGCATAGATGTTTCAGCAATTATGCAACATCAAACAACTGCTACTTAATCACATGGAGCAGCAACACAGAAAAAGAAGAGAACGATACTCACAGCCATATAATTTCTTTGATCTGTGGGAACTATTATTCAACCACCCATTTTCTTTCTTCTCCTCTATGCGGAGGAGCAGAAGCTTGACTCTGAGCCCATACTGGATCACCAACCTTCTCACCCTGTCTCTAAGGGAGAGCCGAGACACCCTACAGAGGAAATTAGGGAGCTTCTCTGCATTTTTGTTCTTGCACTACCGTTACAGCGCATGCTTTCCAGGAGAAGTCGGTGTACCCTGGCACATTACGGCTCAAATTGGTAACATACTGAAGGTGCAGAACTGTACATTTGGACTTGGCTGTATACTGCAAAAACCTATAAAAACGATCACTTAAAATCCACCACGTAGTGTCGGAGCACACGACAAACCTAGATATAGCAAGGGCTCGCTGTACTGGCCAGTGACCAACAGTTAAGAATGTAAATGTTTGTCCCCGTTTAGGACATGGTGAGGTGCATGGGGTGGAACCTGCTGCCTCCTCTGGTTCAAGTTCTATTGCAGAAGGAAGACAAGAACCTTCCTCACTGTCAGGCTATTTTCAATCATCTAATAGAGGTTATTGGATATTATATCATGATTTTTTTTTGTTTGTTCTTGCAGAAGGGTTGTTGATTTTAGTGGTTTAGATTTTGTTCTTTTTTTTAGACTTGCAGGCCTAAAGAGTTGCTGATTGGCCTATTGGAGCAGTTAGAGCAGGAGGAACCAATTATCATAGCGGAGACCCTCAGTCTGCTATTGAAGCCTTTGCAGAAAGGTTAGGAATGACATCATTCAGATGTGGGTACTTAACATTAGACAAATCTCCCCCCAAAAAAAGAAAAAGTCACAAAAAGTAGCGTACACAATTATCTTGCACACAGTCACGTTTCACTTTTTAAGTTTTTATTTGTGGAACCTCCCATATTTTTTGCAGAAAAACTAACTAATTCACATTATTTTAATATCTCTGAAATACCATAAGATACCACAAGATATTGCCAAAGTCCCTGTATATATAAGAATCCAGTAAAGTTCTTCAGAGAAAATGATAACAGTTCAGCTGAGACAGACGTTGTATGTTGGGGAAGAACATTTAGCCTGGGTTGTTAGTAGTGAGTCTTCATTGAATGTATACACTTAGAGTGGATTTGTTTCTGTATCAGCCATTTGATTTTAAGACCAGGCGCCACGGTGGAACAGCTGGAAAGCGTTAGCCTCACAGTTCTGAGGTCCCGGGGTTCAATCCGGGACCCACCTGTGTGAAGTTTGCATGTTCTCCCCGTGCCTGCGTGGGGTTTCTTCGGGCACTCCGGTTTCCTCCCACATCCCCAAAACATGCAACATTAATTGGATACTGTAAATTGCCCTTAGGGGTGATTGTGACTGTCTCCATGCGCCCTGCGATTGGCTGGCAACCAGTTAAGGGTGTACCCCGCCTCCAGCCCATTGACAGCTGGGATAGGCTCCAGCACCCCCCGTGACCCTTGTGAGGATAAGCGGTTAAGAAAATGGATGGGTGGATTTTAAAAGTAATGTATGTTGAGTTTAGGACTGTCACTCATCTTTTGACATTCAATTATTTCATCGAATAATCGTTGCCCCAAACAAAATAAGTTATTTTTAAAATAATTACTCACATTGATTTTATTCTCATTTATGAGGAATGGACTTCTATCATTTAACTGCACACATTGGTACTGAGCGTATGGTTATATAAGGACGGAAATACGGGAGAAGCTTGTTCATAATGCTTTTGCTTTAATTTGCGGTGGCACACTATTGTTCTGTGGTGTTTCACTACGGTGTGTCTTGATGTGTGTAGTGTTGCAGCGTCTGGGCAGCCATAAGGCGTCATCTGTGGGCATGGCCTTGTCCTCCGCCTTGGAGCAGGTGGCAAAACTCCCAATCCCTCAGACCAAGCAGCAACAGGAAAACGACATCTTCTTGCTTAGCCGTTGCTGCACTGACTTGACGAACTTCGTCAAGCCCTTCATCCAAGAGGCTCAACGTAAGCTCTGTATTAGCGACTGCAAACTGAGTGAAAGCGCTAAAGAGTCGGCCAATCACGACTGGGTGCTACTGGGTCAAGAAGAGCTGAGGACTGAACTTCTGAAATTGTAAGTGACAAATGATGAATTGTGTCAATCCCTTATACCGATTCCATGATGTTTCTCCCTTTGCAGCTGTATGAGTTCCTTGAACGGTCCTCTTCTGGAGGTGCAACTCAACGATCCAGACACTTTGGCTTCTCTTTGTCCTCTGAGGGACTTTGCCACAGAGATTTTGGTATGACAATCTCTGACGTTATTTAAAGAGCTATCCACCCATTTTCTATAGCATTTTCCCTCATTAGGGCCATGGATTATCTGGAGTTTATCCCAGATGACTGGGTGAGACGCGAGTGTTCTCCACCTAATCTCGGGACACGCTTGGATAAACAATCACACTCACCAAAGGACGATAAAAGTCTCAACTGGTGCTAACATGCATGCTTTTGGATTATGGGAGGAAGTCACTGCACCTGCAGAAATTCCACACAAAAATTACTCACATGAATAATACTCTTCTTTAGATTCTAATGTCTCCATTATTTGCAGCACAGAAAGGCAGCTGTGTTTGGCTCCTACCTGACGGGCTTTCATGAGGATGAGCGGCATCAAAAATGGATGAACTTTGCAGCTGCGTGTGTGTCTTGCAGAACAATCTCAACGCTATCGGGGAGTCCACGCCGGGCCTCGTGTATCAGCTTCTGTCCAAGAGGAGAGAGGCGACAGGCTTTCTAGAGGAGGACGTGCGCTATCCCAAAGACTCCCTGGCCAGCTTGGCGTATCTGGTGTTTGTTCATCACCTGGCCGCTGACACCTTCCCCTGTGTCTTTAAGTAAGACAACTCTTAAGATCGCCAAGGTTTTTACTCCTGATACAGGAAGCCGTGAACAAATGGCATTAAAAGAGCTCCTTGGAGCGACAGCTTTGTTGATCCGACAGCTTTAGTCAACTATTAGGATTTGTTTTATTCAAAGTCCGTGTTAAGTCAAAATAGCGTTTCAATTTGACACATTATTTGAATGTTGTTAACAACCTTCCAAATTTCAATGATTGTAAAATATTTGCAAGTACGTTATATAAAAGGAGGCTCAAAATTGTGAAAAATCAAGATATTGATGGGCTGAAATGTGTCACATGGAACTGATTTTGAATTTACAAACTCAGTTTGGAAAACAAATTGGATTTGTATTAACTGAAGTCCAATAAGGCGGTACGGCGGATCAGCCGGTAAAGCGTTGGCCTCAAAGTTCTGAGGTCCCGGGTTCAATCACGGCCCCCCCACCTGTATGGAGTTCGCATGTTCTCCGTGCCTGCGTGGGTTTCCTCCGGGCACTTCGATTTCCTCCCACATTCCAAAAACATGCAACATTAATTGGACACCCGAAATTGTCCCTAGGAGTGATTGTGATTGTTTGTCGCTATGTGTCCTGCGATTGGCAGTTCAGGGTGTGTGCATTAATCAATTGTAGTCCAGCCTTTGGGTGGCTGTTGTCCATTTTTGGACTTTCATGTATTTAACCAAAGACAAAAACCAAAGCATGATTTTTTTTTCATGATTATTATTATTATTTTTTTAAATACAAGCTGAATAATGTCCTGCTAATGTCCAAAAGAAAACGGACAGCCGATGCATAAGGGATGTACAGTACACAAAATAATTTAAAACCATGCTGTTTGTATCAAGATGTGCTATTTCTACCCGTACGTGCCAGTAAACTCTGAGACATGGAGTTTAATGGCTAGAAAAAAAAACTATACGAACATTATGTTCTTTCCTATATTTTAAAGGAATTAGCTTTTAACTCTTTCTGACCATATAATGCATTCCACAAAGGTTAAGGAAGGATTGTGTAAAGGTTCTAACACTGTTAGAACATTTGACTTTCCGGGAAAAAAACGTTAAGTCACTTTCAAGTTTATTGAACTTCAGTTAATAAAAATTCAAGTTTTTCAAATTCTGCTCCTAAATTCAAATGCAATTCCGGGTGGCACATATTCCAGCCCATAGTTATTTTCTCATTGGACCTTTTTTTTGTTTTTATAACTCCTTGACATGCGGACTCGTGGCCAATAAAGAGGTGCCACAACATCCCGAACCCCCGGTCCACTCACTGGGTGTCAAGTCGGTGTTTGTTAAAAAAAAGTTAATGTTGGGGGGGGTGGTCTTGCATCTGTGCAGCTATGACTGACGAAGCACTCTATAGCAACAACGCCAGGGCAAAGCCCATGGCTGTCAACTAGGACTTTGAAAAAAACCCTCAAAAAAATCTCACTCCTTGCACATCAGATCTTCAGATCTCTGAATTCTCTGTACGGATTTTTTTTTTTTTTTTTGTAGTAACTTATCTCAGTAATGGTCACAGTTTCACTTAGTTTTACATCACAGAAGAAAGTGATAGTAAAAGTTATTTTACAGTTTTATAAAGTACAAATACAACAGGGTACATCAAAAGTGGTGTTGAATATATTTACAGTTAAGAGAACACCTCCCCCCCTCCAAAAACACAAATAACAATCCTCACTGAAAAAAAATTAAGACTAAAATTTGCTGAAATGCGTACAGTCATCGGGGAAATTGTTTTTGTGACAATTCTGTGTTTTTCATTCTTTGACAAAAAAGCTCCACAGTTTTGTCTTTACAAAAAAACCTCAAAAAAGATGTCCTGAACCTGTAAAGATAAGGTGAAGGCAGTATTCCTGCAATGTATTGATCATGAATATGTTGTAAAGCTGCTAGACTGTGGTGCTATTAAAAGTACTATAGGCGTAAATTGTGCCCATGCTAACAATGCTTTCCCTGTCTTGCAGTCCGGTGTTCTGCCTTCAATGTAATATGGATCATGTAGACCTTCTGCTGTCTAGGTAAAATTATTCCACCCCCTCTGAAATCCCGTTGCGCCATTTTCTGTTGAAAATATCTTTCCACATCTGGTGTTACAAAATTTATTTTTATTTGTACATGAGGGAGCACAGAGTACTTACTCATGCTTTGCAGTTTGACTTATAAAATAACTTTGTTTTCTTTATCGCATGATGCCTCGGTCATTTTTAACTTACTGCCACAAGATACTTAAAAAAATAAAAGTACAGTCCTCCTCCAAATGATTGGAATAACAAGGTCAATTCCTTTCATTTTGTTGTATCCTAAAGATATTTGGGTTTCATATCAAAAGATAATTGACACAAATTCAGAATTCCAGCTTTCATTTCATGTTGTTTACATCTAGTGTGTAAAAAAAAAAAAAAAACTCAGGATGGCGCACGTTTTGCTTGAAGCCACCACCTTTTTGAGTGAGCAGAAGTACTGGAATAGACATTAAATGGAGTTAAAGTGCATAACATTTAATATTTGGCGGCATAACCATTACTTGCACTAACTGCATGCTGCCTCCGACACATTGACTTCACCAGTCTGTTGCATTCTTCATTTAAAATGCTTTTCCGGGGGAGTTGACTGCAGCCTCTTTCAGGTCTTGTTTGTTTCTGGGTGTTTCTCTCTTCAGTCTCCTCTTCAGGAGGTAATATCCATGCTCTATTGGGTTGTGGTCCGGTGATTGACTTAGCCAGTCTAAAACCTCCACTTTTTCCTCTGATGACATCTTTGTTGAGTTGGTAATGTGTTGGTAATGTGTTTTGGGTCATGTTGCATGAAGCTTCTCCCAATTAGTTTGGATGTATTTCAAACTGCACAGGTCAGTGAAGGTATCGCATACAGGGTCAAACATCCAAAACTCCACAGGTGAGACCGGGTTTGACCCTGAGTCCTCAGAACTGTGAGGTAGACTTGCTAAACAGTCAGCTGTTCAGCGTGCCACCCATCAGCAACATAATGGGGAAAACATTTTTCATCTGAACTGGTTCATTTTTGGGCAGTGAACAACTTAAATACCTGGCGTAGGAAAGGAATTGTCCAATACTGATCTTTCATTGTGATTTATTGATTTATCATCAGGCTGCATATTCCCACTCCTGAGATACACCACTAATACAAATTACTGTATTGATATCATGTGGCTCTTGTCCTTATTATCTCTTGACATCATTTTGTTATTTTCAGAAGTGAAGAAGCCAGGATTCAGAAAGGACTGGTAAATATTTTTAGTGAAAGAGTCAGTAGTAAATCCACGTGTCGAATATGCACAAATAAAAGGACTGCTGTGTTCTGTATGCTGTTCAACAGGAGCTTTATGAAAATTGTCTTGTTCGTGTGGAGGATAACAGTCTGCCTTCAGAACTACTACAAATTAAAACATTCCTCACCGTACCTCAGGTAAACTTTCATCGGAGCCTTTTTAAAAAGAAATATTTAAACAATATGCAGATGTAATTGTCCTTTGCTGGGGACACTACATGCCAGTAATTGTTTGTCTATTTGTTTGTAGAACTTAACCAAGGTCATGAGTGTCTGTCCAAGACATGATTTGGTAAGTGGATCTTTTCCACACCCTCAGCCATTTCATTTGGTACACCGGCAGCTTTAAAGAAATCCACTACAAGAGCTTTATCAAATATTGAGCAATACTGTATAGCAATGCTGAAATGTCATGTTTTTGTGATGTAAACAACTGAATGTCATATCCTGGTTGTGTCTTATGGATTAATATGAATTCAATGCTGTTCAATCACAGAGATCCAAAGGTTTGAAGGTGTTCCAGCTGAGCATTGAGAAGTTCAATACTGAGGCCAAGTACAATTTTTTCAAGTAGGTACCACCTCACAGCCTTTTAAAGTGACTACAATGTATTGTGAAATGTATTTGGAAAGTATTCACAAAGCATAACATTAGCGAGGGAAAAAATGCCAGCATAAACTTGAGAAAAGTGAAGCGCTGTGAGTGCTAACTTATGTCTTAACCAGTCGCTTCATTTCAGGTTCATGCTGAAGATGAGTAATCACTCCGGCGTAGAAGGCTACGTCATCAAAAATATAAGAAGTCAGATCGACTTTGCCCTACGAGTGAGGCTGCTTTTTACCGTCATGGCGAGTGCCATTTGGTGTTCCTTCTCTCATCACGTTTATCTTTGTGCATGTTTGCAGCCTGGCAACAGTAACATCTGGTTTGAGGGGGTTCACCTGCTCCCTCTCCTGCGATTGGTCTTCACACTCCCAGACGGCCCGGAGACCGATCTCCTCCAGTATCTGGACAGGTGAGGTCCATGAATTAGTACCGTCCTCATTTGTAAGACTTTAGCGTACTGTACTAGTAACCTTTCATCACTCATGTGTTTATAATTTTATGTCTCAAAAGTGTCATCATAGGGCAGCTCCAACAACCAGAGACAAATCCCTTGTGTGTTTTTGACAGACTTGGGAAATGATGATTCTGATAGTCTGATGTGTATCGTTGTTTAGTCTTAATTTATCCTGTAGATCACAATTGTAGTTATTTCATTTTATGTCCATTCCATATGTGTCATTGCTTACTCACTTACTGGGCTGAATTTTAATTTCATACTCCACCTTTTTTGTGCGTGTTGTTTTCCACCAGGGTCATGGAGGCTCTGAACCTGCTGCGTTACCTCGTGATAAGAGACAAAGTGACAGAGAACAGGGTGAGTTTCATTCCGGATTATATTGTGTGACTCGTATCTCCACATTAGGCTTTTTACACCATCACCCAAAAAAAAAAATACTTGGCTCTCCCAATGACCACCATCACGACACACCTTAAAAGACAGTAGCGTACATGGCCGCTCTTCATCAGAAACATTCAATATTGTAACCCACTGTAACATTATGTAATTTAAACATTAACACAGGCCCAGATGTAGGAAAATAAAAACTAAACAATGTAAACACTGTATCATATATAAAGGTTAAATGAACATTTTACCTATATACTGTGTATTTTTTTTTAAACAAAATTCTCAGGAAATAATTCTTTTGCATACCGCTAGAGCGAGGCCGCATAGCACTAGTATCACATTTTACCAATCTCTGGTTTAAATGGTCTAAAAAGTAATTCTTAAGTTCCACACCATATAATAATAAATGTGCATTAGTGCATACAAAAATTTTACATGCTAGTAGTGACTCCATTTGTCTCACGTTATGTATCGATCTTTCAGACTGGAATCTGGACAGAGCTGCATAAAATTGAAGATGCGTTCATGAAGCCTCTGCGTGTTGGACTTAACATGTCTAGAGCCCACTATGAGAGAGAGCTCAGCAGCACCTTGGAGAAGAACAAGGGAAATGTCAAAGGTCAGTTCAAGAGACATACTTATTACGCTGTTATTAATAAAGGTGCTGCCATTAGGATGATCATTTTACCTTTTTCTCCACAGAGACACCTGTGATTTCCGTATCTGTTGGTGATGAGAAGCTGCCGAACATGACGTCAGAGTCTCAGATTCAGGTGAGTGGTTACGTGTTACATTTTGTTGTAATTGAACGCGAGTATTGTGATGATGTTATTGTAATTCATGTTTCCCGAAAGGCTCTCCATTCGGCCCTGCACACCTTTGACATGATGGAGAGTGTACTGGTACGAATAGAGGAGCTCACAGAGGTAGAGAGCCCCATCTAGACTTCAGCATCACTTTAATTTATGCAGTTTGTCTCATTTTTTTTTCCCAAGCAAGTCTACTAAACTTTTCTATACAGCAGTACTCTTTGTACTGAAAGTAATGTTTTTCTATATTAAATTATTGTCATATGGAACAATTTTGAAAGCGTTACTCAATGTGTATGTCACACCAGGGGTGGGCAAAACTTTGAGATCAATGGCAACATAAAATTTAATATGAACAGACAGGGCAGCTCATTTGTAGGAAAAGAAAAGCATTGCAAAATATGTAAAATTCCTGTTCATTTTTAATACTAGACACTTACTGGAGTCTTATTATAAAGTTGTATTTTGTTACTATTCATTTAATTTGAGATAAATGGTTACGTTTTTTTTTTTTTTTTTTACTATTCGTTTTTAGAAGAGACTGACTTCAGTTTTATTATCTATCAATTTTTCAGGCCACTTATCCTCAAAAGGGTCACAGGAGTGCTGAAGAGTTATAACAAATGAACCAAATTACTGAAATTATGAAAAATGTTAGCAATAATAAAGGCATATTATAAAAAAGACAAAGACACTTGAAACATGTTCGAGAGGGGATAGAAGTATAAAACATGTTAAATTGTTTTATCTTTTTATTATATAAAATAAATCTGTGAAAAATTAAAAAATGAAATTGAGATAATACAAAATATAAAAAATTAACTAAACCAATGTGGGGGGGAGTAGATAATGCAACAAATATTACAAAACCCTTGATTGCCACCCATCTATAGACCATTTGGTTTAACGTTAATAAAAATGCAAAATCAGAATTTCTACCTTTACAAAATTAATTTAATTTAATTTAAATTAGAAAAGTGAAAATTTCCACCGATGTCTACTTTGAGGCTAATCTGGGCCTCTTCCAGTCTCCGTTGTGAACTTGTTGATGGCACTGTAGCCACTTTCCTCTTGGGAAAATCGTCTCTGAAGTTCCACTAAGTTGTGCGTGTCACAGAATGTTTTCAACAGAGAGAACCAAAACAGTCACAAAAACACATTCAAAGGTTCAGAGGGTCAAATGACGTTCACCTTTAAATGCTGAGTGCAGTTTAGGTCCATCTTGAAATTCTACCCAAAAAGCCCAATAAATAACACATACTAAACACTTTTGTGAATAGTGTGAGGGTGGGATTTACAAGTTTTCAAAGAGCGGGTGCTCCAGAGCTTGTGCTGCTGTAAATCTGGTTGTCGGGTTGAGATCCAGCAGGCGGTCCAGTAGGTCATAAGCCTCGTCGGGCACTGTATCCCACCCCCGTTCGTCGTGGGTCAGGCAGTCTTTCCGTAAGGAAGGTTGTGCGGTTTTTTTATCCAGACTTTTCAGGAACAAAGGTGGAGTCTTGCCTACTTGGGTTTCAGATCGTTGATCTGAAGCTTTACATTCAACCCTGGGCTTACTGCTCAACGTGCCTTCTTCTGGTCTTTGTCCTCTGAGAGTCTCACAGAGGACCTTAAGGTCCAGCCGAGGAAGTTCCCGACTGCACAGCACCACCTTACCTGGACAGGACGGATGATGATGAAGATGGTGGATCACACCACAATTACATTAACAATCATGATGATTCGTACCGAATTCCTTGGCAGCTCGTATAGTCTCTCTGGAGCCTCGTATCGTCATAATCTGAGTCAGAGCCACCATGTCGTCATTGGCTTTGAAGAACGGGTAACGTCCACTGAGCAGTGAGAGGAAGATGACGCCAGCTGACCACACGTCGATGGCTGAGTAAATGACCACACACATTCATTTGAAAAAAACAAGGGATGTTATGGCTACCCTACGAAGTCGTAGAGGTTGATTTTTATTATTGTCTTTTGTCTGACAGGAGGATGTCTTGGTGAATTTGCTAATTTACGCGCGCATCGCCATAAATATTAACCTGGAAGTGTTGTGTGCTTACACACGTATATCCATCCATCCATTTTCTTAGCCACACGAGTGCCGGAGCCTATCCCAGCTGTCAACGGGCAGGGGGCAGGTTACACACACACAGATATGGGGAGAACATGCAAACTCCACACACGGAGGTCTGGGATTGAACAGCTCCGCCACTGTGCTGCCTTATAAAGTATGTTGTTGCTTATACAGTACCAGCACAAGAGGCTATAACTAAGCGGCTAATAACCAGTCATGATTAGATGCATGCAAATTTCCCCAGCTGATGAACGAGCCTCAACTGTGACAGCTACAGCTTTATCCTGACAGGTTGACCCCACAGGAGGTTAAGGAAGGAGAAATTCGGGTGCGTTTTCTCAGTTTTGTTGCAGTTTGGTGCATAACACGTCGGTATCTTAGCTTAGCTAGAACAAATGGTCTGTAATGCTAAGCACTGGTTATGTCAGGGGCGGGGTCAAGGATGTTTCTTCCGAGTCTGGCTGTCAAAGATGGCACATACCCAGATTTTGCTTGGATTTCAAAAATCTTCATTTTTCCAAAATATATGTAATAATATTACTTCACCTTGGAGGCTTTATTGTACATATGAATTTTGGGGAGAGTCCTTCTTTATGGATGGTTATCGGAAAAAATCACCTTTGTCTTTGGACCCAAAAAGTGAGAGAATCCCTGAATTACAAAGTAATTTACTGTTTGTATTTTTATGGTTGTTTATTATGGTAATAGATTAAGGATAACAGTCAACATTGCGGCACTTACTGTATACTTTCTGCAATGGGGTAATACGCCACAAGACGGCGCCAAAGCCCTGTCTAAATAACTGTAGTGTTTGGTTCCAAGCAAGTATGCTGTGGGCACCATGGACAACTGCACATCTACGTCACAGTTCTGAGTACCTGGATTCAAATTTGGCCTTTTGTGTAGCGTTTGCATGTTCTCCCCATGGCTGCATGGATTTTATTGCAGCTTCCTCTCATTCCAAAAGCATGCACAGTAGATTAATTGAAGACTCTAAATTGGCCATACGTGTGAATATGCGTGAATGCTTGTTATTTCCCCTGCGAGTGGCTGGCGACCACGTTGTAACCCGCCTCTAGAGTCAGCTAGGATGTGCTCCAGCATGCCCGTGACCGATGAGGATAAAGCAGTATGGAATAAAAAAATGGATGAAGGATGAATGTAAGTTGAAGTGATCAATCTCAACTGAAAGACAATCTTTTAATGCCAGGGAGGAGTTTTTTTTGTGAGTTGTTAGAAGTTACATCTTTGCTGCATGTAGAGAAAAATCTAATATCCAAGGCCCATTTATTTTAAGGGCAATATTTTAAGAAGAGTTAGAAATTAAAGTGTTTTGGGAAAATAATATGTGGTAATTTATGGTTTAAACAAACATTTGGGGTACAGGGTGTTCATAGCAAGGCTTGGTCCTTATTACAGCATTTACACTTTCTGTTCAAGACACCCACCTGTGCCTTGATTTGGACACTTGGTAAGAACCTCTGGTGCTCGGAAGCCTGGAGTTCCCGCCCTGGGAGCCACTTGTTGCTTCCTTTGGAGGCACAAGAGAAGCGAGTCAAGTACAAGAAAGCCAAAAACTTAGCTTAACAAATCACGTTTTTACCGAGACAGACAGATGTTGCAGACACGGTCAGTTTGGAAGCAGTTACAGGTGAGGGGCAGGTGGACAGTTCGCTGGGTTTTCTGAGTCCTGGCAGTTGCTGGGAAACTTCGACTCGAGAGGGCTCCTGTTTTCACAGGTTTTACAAGCTGAACAAAAGAGGAAAACATTAAAATATTTGTGACACTGGTGGTCGTTTGCATTTTTGTGAATCTCATCAAAAGGGATTACTACTTTTCTTAAATTGCTGAAATTTGGCAGTACAACATTCTTTTAACAAAGAGAGACCTAAAAATGATTGAAGAAAGATGTTGAAAATGTACTTATTTGAAACAGTCTTACCTGTGTCTTAGTTTCTTGTTTGACGGTTGTGGTAGGTGAAGCACAGTTGTTCAGGTTCCTCTCGCTAAATACTGGCCTGGATGGTTTGCGTAACCCCACTAAATCCTGGAAACAACAAACATGGATAAGTGGAGGGGAAAAAAAAAGTGTAAAATAACACAACAGGCCCTCAACTCGGGGGGATGTTTTGGGAAATCAGTCATTTCCTACCCAGCTCATGGGGATTTCTATACAGTGGATGAGAGTTCAAAAGAAAATTGCTAAATAGTGATTAGGAAGTAGGGAAGTGATTCTGTTTGGGATCATTCACTCATCTACTCGCTACACATCACATGATGGGAATTTTTATATCGTGAACAAGACCCGCATAGTGCACTTACACTTCGTTCAGACATTGTAAAGGATGGATTCAAACAACAAACGAAGCATAAGTCCTGAATCTAGAAACAATGACCACCACAGACCATAGCTACATAATAAAGAAACAGAGCTGAAGTATTGGATGTTAGGTGAGCTCTCTTGAGCATCAGTACAAAAAGAGACACATACAGGTAAGTCCTGCATCTCAAGACAATGTCTACGACAGAAAAATGGCATAGAAAAAAGAAACTGCTGAAGTCTTGCATTTTGATTCACTCCCTTGCCAAGTGGAACACGAATATTTTCTTTGCGCCTATAAAAAGACAGTTGCATGCATTCACTGCATTTTTTCCTATTTTGTGCACGTTTTGACTTAGTTTTGAAAGGGTTACTGCGCACAGTGTCTGATGGTACCAATCTTCAATTTAAGTTGAGCTCCCATTTGAAATTGCCTTTGAGGTAAAGGAGAGAGCCACATTGTGTGTGTAGTGACCATCATGTTTTTTTACTTTTCAAAATACATCATGAGATAGACGAAGAAAGTCCTCTCAGTATGCAGGAGAAAGTCTATACTCACGAGATTCCACTAGATCCCTTTGAAAAACACTACAAAATGGCAACCATGTATTGTGGCAAGGGAGTGATTCGCAGAGCAGCTTTTTGCCCCAATCACCAGGGAGGAAAGTGGTCGTTCCGGTGCAGACACCTTTGTGTGCTTTGTGCGAGAAGTAGAGGCCCCCGCTGTGGTAGTGAAAGAATGTGATTTTTTAATCGGTGCTTTCTGAGTAGTTGAAGAGTTGGTGGTGGTGGAGGAAGAGGAGAAGGAAGGTGGGTGAGCTGTGGACAGCGGTGGAGGAGGCAATGAGGTGGAGGTTGTGTTGGTAGAGGGCGATCTAGGTGGCGCTTTGTCTCGTCTCTCTTTTGAGCCTCCATCTTTGGGTTGTGACCATTTCTGTTTGACCACCTTGAGCAGCTCGATCTGAGTGTCGGCAGTTCCCTGAGCCAGGCCGAAGTCCACCAGGGCAAATCTGCAAATGCAAAGGCACTAACATTGTGTATCTAAGTAGCTGTATGTATGTACAATGCTGCTCGAAAATTAGAATTTGATTTGACCATGCC
The DNA here is from genome assembly GCF_019802595.1 of Syngnathoides biaculeatus. NCBI lineage: Eukaryota > Metazoa > Chordata > Actinopteri > Syngnathiformes > Syngnathidae > Syngnathoides > Syngnathoides biaculeatus. The sequence goes on from NC_084652.1 coordinate 13,884,993, forward strand.
CGTAACACACAACACTTATCTCTACGCATCTTTCACCATTGAAATGAATAGAAATACCATTGGTCTGTTCCAGCCTTTCTCCCCAAAATGTGTTTCTTTAAATAAAAACATCACTATAATATTGTATTAAATAAAACAACATACAATAATGGCATAATTAAATAAAATGTAAAGATTTTTTTTTTTTGCTTTAATTAAATGGACATGCCACTGCTCCTTCTGGTGTGTTTTTTGGCCACCTTTATGTTAAAACTAAAAAATTACACATATAAGAAATATTTCACTCTGTGTCATGCATTTGAGTTTCACCTTTTGAATTTAACTTAAGCTTTTGACACTAATTTACACGGATGTACATGTATTGAAACTACTGATAATCCCAGGAATATAAATAATGTATTCACAGCTGCTCAAAAAGTTATGCTATAACTTATTTTCCAAGATAGTACTCATCTGTAAAATATACCAGTACTCTGTTGCCTAGAATGCACCACAGAAGATGGGTGATTTCTACATCAGATACATTTTTTTTTTTTTTTTTTAATTCATATATATTTTATAGAAGGCAAGAAAATGTCTCTTTTGCATTGAAAAAATAATTTGTCACCTAAGTATCGAACCAAACTAAATGTTCTGTTTCGTTGCACCCTAATATTATAAGTTTTAAGTCATAAAGTGTATTTTTATTAAATATTTGTTGATGTCACAGTTGAATGACAGGAAACTTGGTTTGTGTTGTTACTACTCACTTCTTGGCTTTCCTGTTGTAGAGGAAGTTGTTTGGTTTGACATCGCGATGGATTATACCAAACTGATGAATGTGTCTGAGGGCCTTCAACAGGTGGTAGATGTAAAGGCGAACCTCTTCAAAACTCAGTGAGCCGATGATGTCCTAGTTTATATTTTGACGACATCAAATGTTTGGTTAGTATATTTCAGCAAACTGAAATGTATGAGCTGCATGTTTTAGGAAGTCTACACTCACCCACCACAACATTATTGATGTACACATGCAAAATAAATTGGATTCATATGGTAGTTTCCGGCGGCACGGTGGAGCAACAGTAGAGCGTTGGCCTCGTGAGTTCTGAAGTCCCGGATTCAATCCCGGGCCTGCCTGTGTGTAGTTTGCATGTTCTACCCTTGCCTGTGTGGGTTTTCTCTGGGCACTCCGGTTTCCTCCCACATCCAAAAACATGCAACATTAATTGGACGCTCTGAATTGCCTCTAGGTGTGATTGTGCGACTGTTTGTCTCGATGTGCTCTGCGATTGGCTGGCAACCAGTTTAGGGTGTACCCTGCCTCCTACTCATTGAGAGCTGGGATAAGTTCCTAGATGGAATTTTTAAAGGTGTTATATTAGTATGACTTCTATGTCTGATAAGTATAAACCATCCATCCATTTTCTGAGCCACTTATCCTCACAATGGTTGCAGGAGCTGAAGCTTACCCCAGCTATCATTGGGCAGGAGGCAGGGTAAACCCAGAACTGGTTACCAGGCAATTGCAGGGCAGACAGAAAAGAACAACCTTTTGCACTCACAATCACACCTAAGGGATATTTAGACTCTCCAATTAATGCATGTTTTTGGATTGTGGGAGGAAAACCGAGTGTACGGAGAAACCCCTCACAGCCGCAGGGAGAACATGCAAACTCCACAAAGGTGGAGCCGGGATTTGAACTCCAGTCCGCGAACAGTGAGGCTAACACTCCAACCAGTTGCACCCTGTGCCCGATTAGTACAATATTATATTGAATTGAAAAGAGTTTCTTACCACTATTGCTTTATGTTCCATATAAGGCATGACAATTACTACATGATCCTCCTTCCTGAAGCAGTACTCCACACCCATTACATTTTCCCTGCCCCTACAAAAAATAAGAGTGAAGTATACTCTTTAGGTCTGAGCAAATTTAAGGTTCAAATAATAATTTAAAAAAAAACAACATAAAATGACATCTTAGTGAATTCAGAATCTTTCAGTCAAAATCAACTAACCCAGCAACGGTGAGACACTGGAGCTCAGCAGCAATTCGAGTGGGATGGCTGGTAGGGATGAGATGTTTGAGGGCAAACATGTCTCTGCTACCGTCACGCATCTGAGCCTCCCCAAGGTAGACTGAGCTGAATGTCCCTAGGACAAGTGAGAAACACACATCAGCAACTCAAATGATAATGTTAGGAATGGAAAAAAACAAAACAAAAACAAAAAAAACCCGAATGTATATAAAGAGAAACATGTGACACAAGAGTCCCAGACAGCTACCTTCTCCAATTTTGTCTATGATGCGAAAAGTCTTTGTAAGCTGAGGAACAGCCTTGTAGAGTGATTCAATGTCTGACTCCACATCCCCTGAAGGAAACAGAAAACCTTTTATAGTATGGCAACAAACCTGAGTCTTGATGGCGTAACAATGCATTTTATTACAGTACAAGAAGCCACGCACAATTAGCGCTGTTTTTCATTGAGTTGTTAAACATCTATGGCTTGGAAGTTAAATGCAAATATTTATTGTAACTATGATGTTACTTGGTTCATTATAGGTCAGTAGTATGGCGCAGTAATAAAGCGTTAATGTTCAAACTGTGCATAATGGTTACAGTGGCAAAACATTTTTCGAAGTGGCAAACAGTCATACAGACACATTTTAACTCACTTGGGATTTTTTGGTTTCCAGACATGATGCAGCCGTCTGTTGCAAAGGTTTCAGTGCAGACGACAGAAGAGTCCATCTAGCAATAAGGAAGACGAAAAAATGTACATACGACAAATGACACTGAAATTTTAACCTATTTTATTCTAAACAAAGTACCAAGCATACGATGCTACTGTCGTAGCTTAGGTCCGACGAGGTAGCCAACAAAATAAAAAGAAACTTACCTCATGTGTTTGACGTAAATCAAGCGCGGCTGTATTCAATTGACAAACCAAAATTTAGTAGAACGTAACAGTCGAGTTTGAAGCGATTAGGTCGAATTGTTAAATGATTGTTATGAGTTCTGTTGTTGTATAGCGCGAAGTTTCGCCTTTTCCGCCAACAAACTACCCGCTCACGTGACGTCATGGAGGCGAGCTCTCGCGATAGGCATGAAATGAAATACCGTCAGCACAGCTACGATCACTCCCGTTACAGCCATGCATTTTACACACCGCTTATCCTCACTGGGGTCGCGGGGGTGCTGGAGCCCTATCCCAGCTGACTGGGTGAGGGGGGGGATATACATAAATTATTCGTAAAAAAAATATTAAGTTTTGCTTACTTTGTCTGTTGTATTCAAAATTTCTTCAAGTAGCTCTCCAAAGAATATTTCATACAGCTCATGTATTATTTATCGTCCTGCAGATTATACAGGTGTACTTAATGAAAAGCCCAGGGAATGTACAAAGATTCCCTTTGTAAATGATTGAAATACAGTAACTGATATTTCATTAAGCATGTGTTGTCTTCATAAATAATTTTAATGAAGTAATACATCTGATAAATATGATGAAATGCAAACAATGCAAGTACATTGAGACAGACACAAACTTAAAGGGAGGCCTGAACATTTGTGGCGGCCTAACAACTTACAAATTCAATAATAAATACAAACCTGTCATAAATAGCTCAAGCGTGTACTGTTTCTTTACACTGAAGAAATGCGTTAATGAGATCTAACATACCTAACCGTATCTGGGAAATATGCAACATCATGCAACATCCATTAGTGGGGAAAGAATATTATGATTTTTTTTTCCCCCCTCCAGAAGTTCTAAAATATACCATCAAATATTCCAAGAAAAGCTTCTTCTTCTTCTTTGCTGTTGGTGGTGAAAAAAGAAAAAGGGTGGATGTATAATTAAATTACATGGACACAATGCAAAGACATTTCCAAGGGAAAAAATAATTTAAAGAATAAATTAAGCTTTGAAATTAAATGTGCCTGTACCTGCTGCTATCAGCCGCAGCACTTGGTACACTCATTGATGAAAAGAAATTAAATCTTTGAGTCAGTGGGGCCACGCATCTTGAAGTCATGCTTTCTGGTAACTCTGTTGCGTTTGCTGTACTGAGCGTGCTTGGATTCTGCTGGGGTGGGGATGGGGGGAGAGACAATGAATCATGTACAAGACATAAATGCCATCAATGGCAAGTATAGTTAAGATTTCACTGGGTTTTACTGTTCACAGGAACTTCTTGTCAATAAAAACAAATGACTATTTTCATTATACATCTACTCATGGTTGCCTACATAAATGTGTTTTAGTGAAGAAAATGGATATGATGACTTCAAGTCATACACATATCAGCAAATACTGTACTGATACATGTTTTACATATGGAGGTGTTAAAAACAAATATATCGGGGGGTAAACACTACATGACTTCTGGAGGTAGGAGTCGTCAAATAAAACATTATTAACATGAAGCATTCTTCTTCTGAAAATGAAAATTAAATAAGTTAATAAAACACAAATCAGTGTGATAAATTTTAATTAAAATAATACATTTTACTACTAAAACACACTGTGGTTCACATTCATGATGTTCAATGTTCAAGAAAATTGATATTTTACCATCTTCATTTATCAACATGTCATATTGTGTGTTAGTCTCTGGCAGCACACACACACACACACACACACACACACACACACACACACACACCTTTGTTTGGCTCTCCTGTCTGGCTGTAAAAGATGAGGGTCCAAGAGTGTTCAGTGTAGTCTGAGAAACTGATCTGGGGAAAGAATGTAAGGTCAAGAAGTCACATTCTACAGCTTCATTGGTTAAAAAAAAAAAAAAAAACTACTTGAATGGAAGAATTGCTTCTAGCTAGTGCTGAAGCAATTAATTGAATAACTCAAACAATTCAATAACAAAAATGTTGATGCAGAATCTCTGCCGGCTTAGGGTTCCTCCCGGTTCCCTCCCACGTCCCAAAAACATGAATGGTAGGTTAATTGAAGACTCTAAATTGCCGTAGATGTGAATGTAAGTGCAAATGGTTGTTTATATGTGCTCCGTGATTGGTTGGCGACCAGTTCTGGGTGAACCCCACCTCCTACCTGAAGACAGCTGGGATAGGCTCCAGCATGCCCGCAACACTGGTGAGGATAAGTGGTACGGGAAATGAATGGATTAATCTATTTATTGTATGAATGTTGTCATGTTACGTACTTTATGTTGCTTTGTACAATTTCTGCTGCCTGTATAATTTTTGATGCCTCTTGGCTTTTGAAAAAGAGATTTTGTCACTCAATAAGCTTTTACTTGATAAAATAAAGGTTACATAAAATGTAAAATCAGCCCCGTCCTTGCGCTGACACTGAAAATGCACATACTACAGTCAACTACAGTACTGCCAAAATATCAATAATGTATGCTACAGTGGTTTACTGTTAACTTTCCTGTGTCTGTGTGCACGAGCATGTACATGTGTATGTGTGTAAGAGAGGGACACACTCACACAACTCAGAGCACTGACGTTTTAACAATGTCACCGTGGTTGAGTGAGCTTTATAACTCCAGCCCTAAGCTCGCTAGATCGAAGGCGAGCAAATGGAAAAGTTTCCCTTAAGTGTACCACTTGTGTGCATTTATGGAGCAAACGCATTCTGCCAGCAGCATCCCGCGATGTGTGGAAGTTCTTACAATAATGAAAATATAAATATTTGCAGGTAGAGTAAATCTTGGGCAATAGTTTGAACGTTTAATAAAAATATTTTGTTACACATTTTCAGTGAATGTAAGGGATATTATGGACTTACCTCAGAGCAATGTCAGTTGGGAGACACGGTTCTGTTGCCCCATAACCTGCATTTTCAAACATACGTAAATGTAATTGTTGTTACAGTGTAAACCTCTGATATATTAAAATTACATTCAACTCAATGTGTATAGTGCCATGAAAAAGTATTTGCCCTCTCAGAGACAACCCAAGGAAATACAAAATGCAGTTTTCAATTGACCATTCAATTTATCAAGGCACAAAAAAAATTAAAACCTTTCTGACCTGTGAAAAAGTATCTGCCCTTTGAACCTGACAAAAGGTTGTGCCACCCTAGGCAGCAATAACTGAAATCAAGCATTTGCGATAATTGGTGATGAGTCTTTCACATCGCTTTGGAGAACGTTTGTCAAACTCTTTGCAGAATTGTTTCAACTCTGCCATATTGGAGGGTTTTCTAGCATGAAGTGCCTGTTTAAGGAGGTCACAACACAGCATCTCGAATTGATTAAAACCAGGACTTTGACTTGGCCACTCCAAAACCATTTTTTTTTTTTAGCCATTCAGAGGTGGATGTGCTGGTGTGTTTCCGATCGTTGTCCTGTTGCATGATCTAAGAGCACAAACTGATGGCTGGACATTCTCCTTCAGGATTTTCTTGCACACAGCAGAATTCATTATTCCATCAATCACAACAAGTTGTCCTGGTCTTGAGGTAGCGACTCAGCCCCAGACCATCACACTTCCACGACCCATGCTTCACTGTTGGCAAAATCTTTTTTTTAATCAAATCCAGTGCCATTTTTACACTTGATGTAACAGGCCACACAACTTCCCAAAAGTTCAATTTTTGACACGTCAGTCAATAGATACAGTATGTTTCTTCAAAAGTCTTGAGGATCATAAAAATGTTTTTAGGGAAATGTGAGATGAGCCTTTATATTATTTGCCGACAGCAGGGGTTTTCACCTGGGTATTCTCCCATGGATGCATTTTTTGGCCAGTGTCTTTCTTATGGTAAAGTCATGAACACTGACGCCAGCGAGCCCTACAGGTCTTTAGATGTTATTCGAGGTTCTTTTGTGACCTCCTGGATGTTTCATTGTCGGATTCTTGGGAATAATTTTAGTTGGTCGTCCACTCCTGGGAAGGTTTGCCACTGTTCCCAGGTCTCTCCATTTATGGATAATGACTCTGACAGTGGTTCGCTGGAGCCCCAAAGCCTTGAAAATGGCTTTGTAACCTTTTCCAGATTGATGGATTTCAATCACTTTTTTTCTCATTTCTTCCTGAATTTCTTCTTGTGAGTTTTGCCTCGTTAATGTTCCAGCGTTCCCTTGCCACAATAGTCAAGTCTAGTCTTGTTTTTGTGCATGTGCCATGTTTTTTGCCTTAGAGTAATCAGACCCTCGTTTTCATGTTTTTTGGACTTTGCCTTCTTGCCACGTGTTTTTGTGCTTTCACCTTTTTGGATAGCCTACTTCTGTTTTGACCTCTGCCCAGTATTAAACCTCCCTCGAAAACCGTGTCCTTGCCTTGAAGTCCTGCATTTGGGTTCTACCCCATGTCCTTTCCTCGTGACACTTCACGTTCGCTGACAAATTCTATTCAAGTGATTTCTTGATGCAAGTATGGTGGTAATTAATTTTGGGTGTGGCTTGAGAAATTGAACTAATCTTTCCTAAATTTGTTAGTCAGAGTGACTTTGTGATTTAACAAGGTGAGGGCAACTACTTTATCACAGAGGGTCAGAAAGGTTTGGATTTTTTGTGCCTTAATAAATTGAATTGTCGCTTGAAAACTGTATTTTGTATTTCCTTTGGTTGTCTGAGTGATATTAAAATTGGTTTTATGATTTGAAATTTTTGTGTGATGTGAAAAAAAAAAAAAACGTTTTTACAGGACCATATAGACACGCACACAAACGATAATCTCCATGGTAACAAAAACTCAAACCTAAGGAGCACTACCTGATATGCTGCATCCAGTTGATTGTTGAGTTTTAATCAGTGAAGTTTCACTAGCATGGATAGGTATCTCATCATCAAAGTCGCCCCAGTCGTCCCAATCATTTCCCAGGTCGAAACTGACACTTGGGATTTGGGAAAATGTCTCATTGGTCCTGATATTGCTCTGATTCGACACCTCCAAGGGTGTCTGTGGGATAGCACATGGTTGATGGAGTAGGCTATGCGGATTGAGTTCAAGTGTACTTTGAGAATTTAACTCACAGTAGAATGTGGTCTGGTATTCTTACTCCCAATGGAAGCTGAATATCAATTATAACAAATGACAGGGAAGAGATTATTTTTCCTTTGTTGTCTTATCTATGTTGCTCTAAAGCATGAAAATCATGCAATTATGCTGTAAAGTTAAGAGAGGTGGGGGTGTATAACCTTGTTGAATACGAGGCGCAACAATAGCTTGGACTGGCTTCTCCATTGTTCTGTGCAGGTCCATAAAAATGACATCATCTAAAGAGTGAATACCAAATGCCAAAAAACAAAGAGACAAACCCTGTGGTCACAAAACATACACCACTCCCAAAACGTTAGGCATACGGTAAATTGTAAATGGACTGCACTTATACAGCACTTTATCTACACCATCACAGTGCCTAAAGTGTTTTACAAAGATATTTGCATGAAATTTCAGGAAGAACCAGATGCTGCACAGCCAAATCCATAACATGTTTTTGATCTATAAATCGACTTATACATTTCCAAGGACATCCACTTCAATGCCTTTCTGTGACTCTTCCAGTTTCTCTGTTCAAACCTGCTGATGATAGTTCATACTATATAGTATATACCTTTCGACTTGAGTAACATCATAAATAGAACTGTCGCCAATCATTTCCAGAGTTATGCATTTTTTTAAATTATAATTTCAAAATAGGCACCATTGTTTTGTTATGTTTTTTTTTTTTTGTCACAGTGCATTCTAGGTAGTGACATCAAATGAGGATGTGTCAGACGGCTATAGTTTAGCAGTAGACACAGTAGCAGCCCCTGGTAGCGACGAACGCTGTTCAGCCAATTCAGTTCAAGCCCAAGTGTAATCAGGAAAATGGGGAGAAGAAGTAAGAAACAGATTAGGATGAAGGTGACAGATAGGAAGAAACTCGAGTTGGTCAATTGTAGTGTTGTATTTGTAGCTACTACTTGCCTTTGCAAGATAGTATCGATTATAAAGAGCTCTGTTTCATTTCTGCTGCTGCCCATGGTGTTTATTCATTTTGCCCTATGTATTCAGTAATAACTGTGAGTAAAGTTACACGCATACCTATCTCACTATTTTTCTTAGCTAACTTTGTGTCTGATAGCAATTGTTTGTTTACAAAATCTGCTTCTGCTGCTAAAGTGGCTGATCAAGGTAAGTTGATCTTTTTGATCTTGATCTTTTTCGGAAAGCTAAGAATGCTTACCTCCTTATTTGCACTCAAGTCCTGATTGGATATTGCACCCCTAAAAGAGTCTAAATTGCCCTTAGGTGTGATTGTGAGTGCGAAAGGTTGTTTGCCTCTATGTGCCCTGCGATTGGCTGGAAACTAGTTCGGTGTGTACTCTGCCTCCTGCCCGTTGACAGCTGGGATAGATTCCAGCACTCCCGTGACCCTTATGAGGATAAGGAGCTAATAAAATGGATGGATGATAAGGCATTACATCTCTGGAGAGAAGGGAAAACATGCATAATTGCTGTCAATTTTCAGTAAATATTGAGTTTGGCCGCTGACTTTGTCGGATTATTTTATTTTGGACCACTGTGAATTTGAGTTTGACATCCCTGCTCTCAGCCCAATGTTGAGCTACTGTTCATCAGTTTTTAGGTGTCAGCTTGGTCTCACAATGTCAAAATATGAAATGCAAAATGAAGAGGACTGTTTGAACCTGGAAATGTATATGTTGATACTCAACCCTGCAATAATGAACGTGAAGAACATTAATGAGTAATAGTGTCCAGTACCATTGTCAAAGTCATCCATAGGGTTTGGATTCTGTGAAGAACCTTCTCTGATTTGCTCCGTCATCACAGGGGGAGAATTGTGGTAGTATCCCTCTTTACTTCAAGCAACACAGACAGTATATTAACCCTTTTGACTTTAGATTTAATAATTATGCGAATGCTGAAGGCCATGTGTAATTCTCCACCGAAAAATGTGTCACCCCAACACACTTTTTTGACATTCTACCTCTTTCACATTTCTTGAAAGATTCAGATCAATAAAGATGCCAAATATTAAAAAAAAAAAAACAATCAGGACACATCCATATTTTACACTCAATTAACTCCCATTCAAGTGACTGGAACATTCAATCAAAAACGTCCTCATCATTCAGATTCCTTTTTCAAAATTATTTAGCTCATTCAGGAAGTTTTGGGATCTACTGTATATCTCACATTCCCCAACATACCACACTCTTCATTATTCCACATTTTACATGACAACATTCCCAAATTAATGCAGAAAATGTATGTACTTACCTCCTCTTTCCATGATTATCAACCAATTCAAACTTGAACTTGTGCAGCTCACTCAAATATCTGGAACTGTTATAATTTAAAAATTCCTATATTTTCACAATGAAACCTTCAAATAAAGAGATCTTTTACACATTTATTGCCTTCTCCCCCATTTCTTGGACTAATTAAAATAATTGCAACTTCAAGTCTCCCCATTTGATATTCTAAATCCACAGAATTTAAGTTCAGTGTCACCTCTTCAGCATTCGCACAAAATTTTTACAGAATTTGCATTCACAAGTTGGTGATTATGGTCTCATTTTGAGAAGAAAGAGGGATCACCTGTACAAGTTATGTCGTTTCCTAGGATTGTATGAAAACTGCTGCATGTTGAAACCCACACAGTCCTCTGACATTTTCATCTAACGACAAAACAAAACCAATACTAAAGTGTAACTGAAATCATAATTTAATAAAAAAAAGTTCTCTGGTCAGTGTCAATAATCATCTTGCAAGACAGAAAAAAATAATGCGTTGTTTTGTATCCCTTGCTATGTTCACCCTCATCAGTGGGAGATGTGCATTATCTCACCTTGAGTATTTTGACTGGAGTGGGTGCAAGTGTGTCACACCTACTCCTCAGATCATTCAAATATGAAGAAAAACACTGAGCTTTGCTTGCCAGCCTCTTTCTTGCAACAGTTACCCCGGTTTTACCTTGGGGCCACATGAAGGATGCTCAGTAAAATTAGGACAAGGGGTCTTTGTGAGCAAATATTGCTTGTGTAGATGCAAGGAAAGACTTGTAAAAAGGAAAGACTTGTACAATGATGAATAATTATACTCACAACAGTCATGTCTACATTGGTCCTTATTCTTGCAGAGGTGGTTGCACTGTCTTTTACTAACTCCACCTGATCACATTGAATAAATGGAGATTAATTACTTTTGAATTCTTACCAATGCTGATCCATGTATTACCTTGCTCGATGGAAAATGTGGCATTTCCGCTTCGAGGTGCAGCTTTGTCAACAGAGTGTAGGTTCGCTGCTGACTTCTGTGGTGTCCCTTGAGCAGACTCATATGAGATGTTGTCCAGATTATCAGTCTCAAACTTGCGTCCTCCAGAGTAGAACACATTAAATTTCTGATGGATGTCTAGGCCAACTGCAAGAGCGGAAGAGGCAGAAAACACAATATTTGTCACAAATGCTGCATACTTTTGAACAATAAATGAAATGAAACATAATTTCACCATATTCTGAGCTGATTAGATTAACACTGATCTCATCTCCCTTCAAGGCCTTTCCCACTTCAATCTTCTTTGACCAGTTAATGCACTTTAATAAAAAAAGGTCACTGGAAAAAAGTTCAAGGTTATTCGTTTTTAAATAGTATACAATCAGTGTTAGTTTGTCAAACATCCCCTATACGTGAATTTCTGCCGGAAGACACAATTGTTGTCAGAGTCTCCAATGACCAGGGTCACAAAGTGATGGTCAGGAGCTGTTCTCCTCGACACCAGTAGTTCTCGGTTTTTGAGGTTCAACTTCACGACAATTTCAGCAATATTGCAGCTATACCTTGGCAGCTGTGAAATACATGAGAGAATAATGTAAATTATATAGTTAATATTCCTAAAGAAAACTTACATTGCCGCTATCTAGCCATCTTAAAGCTTCAGTACATGAAAGCACTCATGTGAAACCATTAGGGAAAATTTTTACCTGCTCCAAGAAGACCTGATACTTCGGGAGGTGGTGGACAAATTCTTTAATTTGATTTCCAATTGGTGGATGTCTGTTGAGAATCTGCATAAAACATAACATTATATTGTTGTGTAATTTATCATATATCATTAAATTATACATTAATAAATCATAGACAATAATATATAAATACATCATCATCCATTGTCTTGGGTCAGCATTATTTTGTAAAACTTAATAGGAAATACATAGTCATAAATACAAAGCTACATGTACACAAAATATATTTGTTTTCATTTGATCATACATAAACACATGCTAAATTTCATTTTATTATATTTATTATTTCATTTTATATATAGTGACACATTCCACTGAGCGCATGTTTTAGTTTGATTGTATATAAAAACATTGAGGCAAACAAAATGGTTTGGGAAGGTTTGAGTATGTTTTTTTTTTTAGATGCATTGGTCAATGAAGACCAGTTGAAAGGTTACCACAGCCACCAGACCGCACCCTAAAAGATTGCTTTTTTGAGATAACATTAAAGATAGAGTATATTCAAGAGACTGCACTTGATGACATGCCTATGTTTAGCATGCCAATAGATTACTCAAAAGCAAGACCTTCGAGAGGAAGTATGTCACAGTTTCAGTTTTCAGTACATTTCAAACTATGTATTGCATTGTTTGTTATTCTAATGGTAACACAAACATATTATTGTTTTTTTTATCTCCCACAATAAAAGCTGTATTTCCAATTTTAATGATATTTCTTGTATTGTACGCGGTTTTTAATTGTACTTATATTTACCTTCAATTTATCTCATTACATTCAAGTCCTATTAACCATGTGAAGCAGATTGAGTTACCTTGTGTATGAAATGCACTAAGGAAATGAATTTGCTTTGCTTTGCTTAAAGTTTGATTTCTTTGAAAATTTTGGAAATCACACAACAATGTACCCTTCCAGTAGTTTTAGACCTCAACATTGTCTTTGAGTGAAATAATTAGAATATCAGTTGACACCAAACCATAGGAAATACCATATCCTTGGACACTTGTAAGTAAAACAGAAAATATTACAATTATAATATATTATCATTTTATAATTAGCATACCAAATAAGATGGATTTGGGAAAGTCTATCTAAATCTAAATTTTTGCCCCTTTTTGGACTTTGAAGAGTGCTCATCACAGCTGTAGACTGACCAGCTCAATCTCCCGTGGGTTGGTTTGCTCTATCTTGCTGAATGTGGTGAGTCCAGCATTTGCCATAGCAGTTGACAGGGTTTGGCCTGAAACAGTATTAAACGTTTCACATCCACTGTCCAAGTGCAACGCGATTTAGTGAAGGCCTCACCTATTTTGTCAATTTGTTTCGAGACATACGGAGAGTTCTCCCAGAGTTTTGCTCTGAAACATTTGGCCAGGATCACAGAGTTGAGCAGAGTACTGAAACCCATTTTGGATCGCTGACTCAGGTATTCAGAAAGGCCTGATTGGAGCCAAAACATTGAAAGCTGTAGTCTGCTTGCAGAGTCCAAATACATGTATCTGCTTTTGCTGACATACATTTGGTGATCCGCATCCCATTCCGGAAGATTTTTGCTGTGTCTTGAGTAAGGCCAAACTCTTGAATTGAGATGGATCCTAACTGAGCTTGAATCAAGCTGCAAAGAAATAAAAATACAGGGTGGAGTGCAATTCGAACCAGGTATTTCCCGTTTATTAGACGTAACATCTCCAAAGAGAAAAAAAAAGTACCTACCAGTTCACTTTCATATCATTGCTTTTGATCTTTCCTTCCATTGGAAACCTGAGAAATAGATGTGGGTTTATCTGACCTAAACTTTACCCCATTTGCTAAAGCACACAATTGTTGTCGGGCGGAAACGGCATATGACCATATATGGTCAATTTAATGTTTTTTCCACAAATCAATATTGTTGGTCTGTCCCCATTCTGACTCTCTATTTTCATGCATTATTAACCATTTTTTTAACCAATGTGTTGAAAACAGCTTAAGCGCAATTCTTTTAACTTTGGAATGCAAAACACAGCAAAACCCATTTCCTCACTCTGCGGGAGTCATGTAGCATTATGTCGCCTAAAGATTGGCAGTCTTGATGTTTTTTTTTTTTTTTTAAAATAAAAAAAGTGAAAATAGGTACTTAAAATACGTTTGAGTAAGCCTGTTTTGTTAAAAATGGAGTGTCGTAATTCTTTGGGCTAATAGAAACTGTTCACCTACAGAGGTTAAGTATACAAGGATTAATTTCTGCCTTTTAACTTTAGCTCGTCATTTTAGTTATTGAATCACTCACTGGTCTAAGACCGTGGTGGCCCTGAAGTGCAAAACAGCAGCAACTAACTAAACACAATGGAAAATTGAAAAACAACAGCAAATAACTAAACACAATGGCAAATTAAACACAACAGCCGCTAACGAAACACAATGATTAAAAAACAACAAATAACAAATCACTACAACAAATAACTAAATACAACACCCAATCCAAAAACATAAAAAAAGACATCAACAAATTAAAGAAACACAGACAATAGCTAATCAGAGCAACATATTAAAAATACAACTGTCAATTTAAAAAACACAAAAGCAATTTACCTTATTACAACAAGTAACTTAACACAACAGCAAATGAAAAAAAAACAACATAAGTCACTTGGTTGGTAGGGGGAAATAAGACTCATTGCTGATTGGACGAACCTATGGGAAGAGGTATGCACTGGTGAGGGAGATAAGACTGATCGGTGACGGCATGACACCCTTTGTGCAACTTAAGGTCTTTTTAAATATGTTGTCAGTGAGCACATGCCTGTTTGAATGTCCTGAATTACTCCTGACGATATAAAGGGAGGTGGCACCATGGCATGATGAGTTAGAGCATGTTCCTTACATTTCTGAGCACTGGGGGTTCAGATCTCAGCCTCGACTTTGTAGGGTTTCCATGTTCTGCGTGGGTTTTCTCTGGGGACTCCAGTTTCCTCCCACATCCCCATAACATGCATAAATTGTGGACTCTAAATTGCCCTAAGGTGTAATTGTGAGTGTGAATGGATGGCAACCAGTTCAAAGTGGACCCCCGACTTCTGTGCAAAGGTAACTCGGATAGGCCCCACCACTCCAACGACCCTTGTGAGGATAAGCGGTTCAGATGATGGATGGATGGATGGATGGATATTGTATTTTGCACTTCAAGGCCACCGTAAATATAAGGTATTATTCATCTTGGAGGATGAATTTTGTTAACTCCAACAACATTACATTTGTGGGGCTTTTTTTTTGTTTGTACTTGTATCCTGAAAACCAGTGATTTGGGAGAGAAGAATTTGCCTGACAGCGAAAATATTGAAATGACACATAAATGAACAGATGTTATGATAAATAGTAAATGCCTGATGGTGGTTCTGTTCTTGTCCCGGTTGAAGGTATTCAAAGGCCTTTTCTCTGTCACCCTCAGCTGAATGTCACTGAACTCTTGGCTCTTCGACACAAGCTCAATCTGTACACAAAGACATTTCTTACTGAAAGCTGTATCAACTGGAATTCCATCAGTCAAAAGTCAAAGTACCCGTGCATTTAGACTGTAATTGCAGATTCATCTGCTAAGGCAACCTACCAGGTCAGACAGGTTCTCTGTGCCAGACACTTTGCTGAATTGCACCATGGTGTCAAAAGCAACACAGTACCTTGCCATCAACTTGCCAGCATCTGGGGGACAAAAAAAGAAGCTGGTCGGACATCCTGACAGAACAAACCACTGCCAAGGCTTGGTAAAAAAAAATTTAATGCAGAAATTTTCACGCAAACAAAATGGACAAAGTGTAAATAAAAATGGGTTACAACTTAACTTGATTACAAAGTGATACTTAAGGAGCTTTGTGACCTGTAGGTTTAATATTGATGTCCTCATCCATAGTGATCAGATTGATCGAGGACAGCGAGTTAAGGTTCTTCAGACACAGTTCTACATTAGGTGAGGAGAAGCAGAATTTTAAATTGACATTACCACACTCCATATTATCACATCATGAGGTTTCTGTGAATCTGTTTCAATAATCTCCAGATCCATCTTTAGATTCATTCTCTGTAATGCAAGTGAATTGAGCCTATCCAAGCTGATTTTAGGAGAAGAGGCAGGGCACACCCTGGACTGGCCATCAGTCTCTCGCAGGGCACATTTAGAGTTTTCAATTAAATGCAAAGATTTTTTTAAGGATGTGAAAAGATGTCTGAGTATCTACGTAGCTATGGACAATTAACACCATTATAGAAAAGTAAAAGCTTACCTTGAAGTTTTGATTCAATTCCACATTTGTCTACATTTGCAGAGAAACCTACAAAGGGGAGTTACAAAACCTTGAAAGCTGTTCCCCTAATGGTATGATACGTTCTGTGGAGAGATAACCATAGTGTGTTGGATTCTTCAGCGCTCGGATGTAAAGGAAGGTAGAGCGTATCCAGTCCAGAGCCATGTTGACATCGCTGATGGTTTGGAGAACTATCTCGGCATTCAGGTGTTCCACCAGGTGACTGTGCAAACTGTCAACACCACATTTAGAGATCCTTGATGTACAGTATTGACCCTCTATATTGTGGTTGACCATATGCGCCCCCCACCAATTCGCAGATTTGTAAGCGATTGCTTTTTAATGTATTTTCAAAGCATTGCATTTTGCCAACATCTACCCTTTGATGTAGTATGACATCTTTCTGAAATGTACTGGAAAATATGTAGCAAAATTAAGAGGAAAAACGGGGAGAAAAAGGCCCCAACAAATTTCCAGTAGAGGTTCTTGTTCTCACACAGCAGGAAAAAAATATGGCTGCGAGTCTGGTTGTAAACTCAGTTTGTATACACAGATATGTACCTATGTCTTGCTGCTATGTGTGTGTTAAAGTACCAGTTGTTTATAATTACCATAACATCTATGGTCATTTCTGTTCGGTATTTTGCGCATTGTGTTCGCATTAAGCTAATAAACCTTTTTTTTTTAACACAAAACTATATGATTTGGTTGGAAATTTTGGTGTTTAAGGAAACAATGTTTATTTCACTTTTATTTAATGTGGTATTTGGTCAGGGTTAGCAAAATAAAGTGAACTATGGCTAATAATGACACATAAACAGCTTAAAGCTTATCTGGAGAATTGTGCGAGTGAAAGAGTGACAACAGGGAATAAATAATACCAAAATGGATGCTTGAATAAATTTGAAAGTGTTTATAGCATATATGAGGAGTAAAATTTGTTGTCAACAATATTTATATATGGTCTCTCCATATTGCTAATTTTCACATGTAGGCTCATTGTGTGTGCTTCAATCAACCTATCAACTTTCCCTCTGAGGAAATGCAATACCTGCTCTCAATAATCTCCATCCCTTTCATCAGTCTCATATGCTTGTCTTTGGTTTGCATTTTGGTCATGATCACTGCAGTGGCAGATGTGTCAAACTAACAAAACGAGAATATGAAGTCATTAAAAATCAAGGTTGCAGAACATCTAAACACCGCATTTGTTTTTTTTTTCCTTTCCATTTTTTAAGACATATTGTATACTATTTTCTAATTAGTGTGTCCACCGTAGGTCTGACATTACCTGCGGTCTTCCAGCCCGACCGATCATCTGCAGCAGGTCCACCTCACTGTACTCTTCATAGGAGCCTGCAACATACTGCATGGTAGACTTGATCACCACCAGGTGAGCAGGGAGGTTCACTCCCATGGCCAGAGTGCGCGTGGTAACTGCAAGATTGGAATACAGACAGACGGTTACACTGTTAATGTCTACACATCCATCATCTTATCCGCTTATCCTAACAAAGGTTTCGGGAGTGCAGAAGTCCAGCCCAACCTATTTTCTGGCATGAGATGGGGTACACCCTGGACTGGTTGCAAGGCAATCACAGGGCACATAGAAAAAAAACAACCATTCACACTCACAATAACACTTAGCCAATTTAGATTCTCCAATTAATGCATGTTTTAGGGATGTGGAAGGAAACTGGAGCACCCGGAGAAAACCCACGCAAGCACATTGAGAAGATGCAAGCTCCACACAGGGGGGGCTGGGATTTTAACCCCAGTATTCAGAACTGTGAGGCAGATGCTCTAACTAGTCATTAAACGTGCCGCCCTAGTGTAAATGTGCATCACCAAAATGTATGCTACATCAAGAAGTTGTTTGAACATGCCCGAAAAGGAAAACAGAATCATGCGTTTGACACGGTCTTACAAAGGACAGGCAGGTCTCCAAGACTAAAAGCCTTCTCTATCAGTTTTCTGTCTGATGTATCCACTCCAGCATGGTGGTAACCAACCCCTAGCATCACCAGCTCTAGACATAAAATAATGTTATCAGTCCAACATTCAACTGCTCAGTGAATTATATTACCACATTTTTGCTCAACTTACCCATGTATTGCATGACCAAAAAAACTCACCTTTCAGTTTTAAATCAAGAATCGACTGTGCATATTTCATCAACCTGCAAGAAGAGATCACAGACTTCCAAACTTATTACATGCAAGACAAGAATGTGTAGTCTATGCTGTTGAATGTGCACCTTTGCTTGTGTTCGGCAGACATAATAAACCGTGTATCCTTAGCCAGGACTGCAGCTGACTGCTGGGTTCCTTTCCTAGTGGAGCAAAACTATAGAAAACGGCAATTGATGTCACAAGGTTAATCCAATTGTACATTTAAAAAGGGAGTAAACGCACCACTAAAGCAGGCTTCTGGTCAGAGTAGGTCTGTATGATGTTGGCCATCTTGTAATTGAGATACAAGTCGAACTTGAACTCGTTTTGGTTTGGGTTGCAGGGGAATCCTAACACCACCTTCCTGAGCTTCACCGGGCGGTGGCTTTCATCCAACTCCAGATATGAAGCTGGACCTTTCTCACTGGATAGCCAGTCTGCGATCTAAACATAAGGAGAAAACGTAAAGGGTAGTGATGAAGCTTTAGTCAAGCTCCAGATGAGAGCAGAATTCTATTCTACTTACATCAGAAATATTGGGTATGGTGGCTGACACAGCCACAAACCTCATTGAGATCCCTGTATCTTGGTTCTGGACTGTTCTGTAGGCATGTACAGCCTTCATTCTGCTAACCACCACTTCTAGAGTGGCACCACGGGTTGCATCCTTCACTACATGAACCTGGAAGAACAAATCATGACCTTTAATGATTTAAGGGGTTATATTTTGCCAAACCAACTTCTTCTAGTATTTGGGATGTAATATGGTCTCTTTGGTGCGGCAGTAAACATCCGTCCACATTTCATTCCGCTTATCCTCACTAGGGTAGCAGGCATGCTGGGGCCTAACCCAACTGACTCTGGGAGAGAGGCGGGGTACACCCTGAATTGGTCACCAGCCAATCCCAGTGCACAAAAAGGCAAATAACCATTCGCACTCACACCACAGGGCAATTTAGAGTCTTAAATTAACCTACCATGCCTGTTTTGGGAATGTGGGAAGAAACAGAGAACATGCAAACTCCACACAGCGAAGGGTGGATTTGTACGCAGGCCCTCAGAACTGAGACAGATGTGCTAACCAGTTGTCCACGGTGCCACTCGATTAAATATGAAATATAAATCAAAATTATCCATCCATTCTTGAGTTCCGGACTTATTTTTGAGAGGCCTGTACTCAGGTCATTCAAATTTCTCAAGCTTTTCTACATCATTACCAATGTTCTCCGCACACCCAAACCAGCGCTGTCAAGATAGCAAACACGAGTACACTCATAAGTGGATGCTCTACACGGAGTCAACTGATCAGAGGAAAAGTGGTAGTCAGAGGCAAATATGGACAGAGCGATGTAAAACTATGTCAAACAGAAGCAGCTTTTCTGGACACTATGACAAAACCAATGTGGTGTATCCCAAAAAGGAGGTAAATTTTACATATAAGGGCATAATATTTGATAAACGGACTGACCTCATCAATAAGGAAGAGCCTGACCAACTGCAGCAGCCAGTTGTCCTTCCACATTCTTGTCATGCTGTCCCATTTTTCCTGAGGAAAGAACATACCAAGATTTGACATACTCAACTCACCCTTTTGCTCCAGGTTTTTTTTTTTTATGTTCCAGTGCTGTCACATACCGGAGTGGTCAGGATAATGTGGGAGTCCTGAATTTCAAAAAAGTCATCGATCTCTGTGTCGCCAGTCAGCTCCTTGCAAACCAGGCCCAGAGGTCCAAACTTCTTTGTCCAGTTCTCAAAGCATTGACTGCAGAGAGCTTTGATTGGAGCCACTGGCAACCATAAACAATACATAAATGTACAATATCTGTTGAATTTCAAATAAATAAACCCCAATTATTTTTAAGCATTATCTTCTTCACTTCTCCAACCTTACAACAGCTAATCACACAACTTGCTTTTATTTTGTAATTTTGTGTTTTGCGATTTCACTGTTGTGTTTAAACTTTTCATTTATCCAGTTTTTTTGTGAAGATTTTTTTATCTTAATCAGCATCTTTTCATTTCATCTTGTTTTAGTTATTCTTTATCCCTGTAAGGTGCTGTACGGTATATGATCGCTGCCATAAAAAAAACGGTCCTCAGAACTGTGAGGCCAACACTCTACAGCTGGACCACTGTGCCGCCTGATAATACTTAATTGTCTTAAAATATTTAAAATACAGTAACACATTAGCTATGAGTTTACACAAGATTTATTATTAGATTATTATTGGGCTGGAACTGAAGATGCTTAGAGTATATAATGAGAAAATTGAAAAACTGAGGTTGAATGCAGACATGCTGACATGGACAAGAAATACCAACAATTATTACAACACTGGTTAATATATCAATCGGCAGATAGAATGCAAGGCACTATATAAATGCCTAGATACAATGCAAATATGTTGCATGACCCACAAAAGGTTACTTTAAAGAAACAGATGTAATGCTCATTTCTTGTTTCAGAAGACAAACTGTAAACTCACTATATACAGCTTTGATGCCTCTCCAAGGCTCTGAGGTCTCCATCAATAGGTGAATAATGGCGAGTTCAAACAGCACAGTTTTGCCAGATCCAGTTGGAGCAGATGCTACAAAGTTCTTGTCTGTGTAAAGAATCTGAGACAAACCCACAGAGATGTCCACACTGTCTAAGTCACTTCTCTCAAGCTTGAAGAAGCAAGACTCAGTTTAAGTAATGCTTACGTCATCCAGAGCTTTAGACTGAATGTAGTTGAAAAAGGGGAACTCGCTGAAGATGGGTCTGAACTTAGCTGCTGTTTGCAATAGGTCAGGAAATAAAAGAGTTATTTGTGAAAAATAAGTAAAACATTTCATTTGCAGACCCTGTGAAGTAAATTCTAAGGTTTGTATCTAAAAATATTCGAAGACTGAGAACCACATTGTACTGAATTGATTGGGGAGATAAAGCAATAAAGTGTTTTTAACTATTTCGGTTTTCCTAATTAGGCAAAACTAAAACAGTCCCCAGTGACATGCTTGGCATCGTCCATGAGTTCCCTAGTTCCCCCACTGTACAGTAGAACATGAGCACCTTTGAACTAACGAGTGGTTATCGGCCACAATTGCAACGTACAGTTAAGATAGTTATGCCAACACCGCAAAAATGCATCTTCGCTTCAGATAGTCCATTGACATGACTGCTTTAAAGCGCTTTATTGCCAACAGTGAATGCATGACTGCCACACAGAGAAAGGCAAAAGAGATTTTTTTTTCACCCAATGTGACAGCAAGTGTGTGGATCTGGGCTTCGAGCTGGTGTGGCTGCTTTGGAGCACTTTGTCGTTTGCCGTGAGTGCGTGCACATCACATAGAGAAAGCAGAAGACTGAAGAAAAAGAAGTTGGACTTGAAAGGCAGATGTGACTTTGTCTGCTGTGTGCGTGCATATCACAGAGTGAATGAAGAGCAAGGTATACAAAAATAATAAAAGCCCAACATGACAACCAGCATGTCCACGTGGGCTTGATTTTACACAATTTTGAAGCCTCATTTTATATACTTGGCAATCTTTTTAACCATTCAAATTTGGCACGAATGTTAACACTTCTCTGTCGTGTGTCACAAATAAAATACAGTTTTTCACTTTCCAAAGCCTTTCCTCATTGTATTTTTTACATAATAAATAAGGATACGGATCTCAGAGACTGGGCGCAAAACGTCAGAGCCTGAAAATCATACAATGCACACAAGACTCCCATTAATAAAATCATGATAAACTGGACAGGACATTTAGGCTTACTATAAAATAAAATGCACTTTTTCCATATGTACTCTATATTGTGATATTTTTGTTGGGTGGTGTGTTGTGAGGTTTTCTTTATATAGTAAATTTATGTGCCTTGGTTCAAAAAAGTTTGAAAAATACAGTACTGGGATTTTCTCTCTGTTCATGTCTGCCACCTACTGGTAAGCATGTTCACTTTCAACTACCCAGTGAAAGGAGGAGCTCACCTCAGTTCACCTCATCATAACCCAAACACATTCTGCTAGCTGCTGTAACGGCCACACATTGTATGCTCATTTGGTGCAACGTTATCGAGAGACTGTATGGTAATCAGTCAGAGTGTTCTTTAAAGGTGTATTCTTTTTTTAAGCGTGTCGTTGGAGTGCAACACCTTGGATGTGGAGTGGCTGAGGCACGGTGGATGGAACCAAGGCTCTCATTGTGCCCTTGTCCTGCCTTTCTACATAGGCCGCCTGCTGAGAGGATTTGACGCTTGCTGCAGATGAGACCAGAAGAGGGGGGAGGGAGGAGGCTGGCTGGAAGGGGGAAGGAGAAGCGCCCTGGCTAAATATCGCCCTTGGTGGCTGAAAAGGAAGAGGAGGTGCTGTTGCCGTGGCAACGGGACTGAGAAAAGTTTGAGGTCTGGATGCTGTATGAAGACTACACCAGAGGTCGTTTGAGTTTGAAGAGTCATTTAAGCGTCTCGGCACGGGAGCCTTGAACAAGCTGTTGTGGGTAGGAGCACAGCAGTGAAATGCAAAGACTTTTGTAACTACAGTCCACTGTAGAGGTTACTTTTTTTTTTTTTTGCCTGGTCAGCTGATAGGTCAAGCAGAAAGCATCTGTGTCCCTTTTATGCTGGAAGATTTTTACTGTGTCACAGTGAACCTTTTAAGATTGCACTGTGGTTTATTTGTATTCTGATGGATATTGAAGAGAACAAAGTTTTTAAAGGCCAGTGACAGAATAAACAATAAGGAGGGAGAGTGAAAAGATAATTAAATAATACAGGAAAAGAAGACAAGAAAATAGAAAGCAGTTTGTAAACAAGATGAGGAAACTAAAGCATTATATACAAAGTCCAATGACACATTGGATTCAAGTGTTGTATGTGTCAGTAGTGTTACACTCTGTGGGGGAAGGATTGGACAATATAGGACAGGACTGAACAGGATTGGGACAAGAGTGGAAGTGTGCAGGACAGGGGTCATGGATACAGCTGTATAACTGTAGTCTGGTGGGAGTGGCTGTGAACAACATCTGTAGGACCAGCGTGTGAGTGGAAGGTTAATTTCAAAAGCAGGTGCAGTATAACAACACTGTAGTAACCTTAAAGATTGAGGCTTTTTATGAAATACACTCATGAGAACCAAACACTGTGCCCCAATTTTAAGAAATCGGTCCAAAAGTGATTATTTATTAACTACAAATTGTTTATTTCATCTTTGCCAGTGATGTATAGTGACGGCATGAACATTACTTCCGTATAGAGTAGTGCTTTATTATAAAGTCACCAGACTTATCCCATTTTTAAATATGAACTATCATTCATACTATTTGTTCGTTTGACTTGTACGCACATATGTGTGGTACGAGTGCTGTATGGTGGCAATGAACTCAACTATCTTTACAACAAATAGAGATTCGGCAGTTAGTTAACAATTATTCAAGCTATTTCTTGCCAGTTGACATTTACTGTCAAATTAAACATGAAACAAATACAATAAGCAGGCTGCTGATATCACTACGTTTTTACCCTTGAAAATCAACATTTGAACACAAACCGTGAATCAACACATGTAGACAAATAATATACCGACTAACAGGCATATAATCTTTGTCCTCTGGAAAGAATGACAAATGTTACTGTAGCTGACTGAGGAGTTGTGACCCTCTCCATGTATATCCATATGTATCATAATGCCCCCAGGTGGCCATGACATACACACCACTAGAAACAACACAGTAGCCACTGAATTGAAGCAAAAACTGTGGCAAAAACTTTAATTTCTGTATGTTTTAATAAAGTACACAAAAGTAAGTTTCTTTCAGCTTGTCCCGTTAAGGGTCACCACAGCGTAACATCTCAGATGAACGCTCATATTTGTTTGGCACAGTTTTTACAACATCAGTGGGATATTTTTTATGAAATAACAAATCACAAAAACATTGAGTAAAAACAACTCAATAGAATAACAACAATGAAACAATTTGTGCCTCATGATTAATTCATTCCAGTTTGTTGTACTGCAAATTTGGCAACTGAGGCTCGCTATAATGAAGATGTAAGGCTATAGAGTACATGAGGAGACTGTTACGAATACACAGTAAGGTGCAGTAATATTTGCCATTTTTCGGAGTGCAATTCTCTTTGTTTCATGTTTGTTTTGACAATAAACTTCAACTGGGAGTGGCAATAAACACATTGATGTCTTTTTTTGAAGAATTGTTCACCACCCCCACACTGGTTCACTACTGCCATACATCTGTCATTTTGGGGGCAAGTTGGAGCAAAAACTCAAGTCAATAAATGTGATAACCCTAATAAATAGACTAATCATCAAAACGATCATGAGTGCCTGAAAAGATTGTTCACAACCAACTGAACAGCTAGTAAATATGAAGTGCCACTTGCCTTTTCTGCAGAGGTGGACCTTTTCCATCATCCACAGATAAATACTTCATACTGATGGCTCCTCGCTTAGTATCTTGTGGACTGTCATTTTCATCTATGCTACACTGGCAGGGACTATGACAGAGGTCCCTAAACCTTTCACTTCCCTTGAGGCTATCATATCTACTATTGGTGCCATCTTTGGTCTCGTCATTCCCCTTTTCAATGGGATTGCGTGACAGCTTTAGTGGGAAACCTGCAAATTTTAAAGCAGTTATATCTGAGGTTGTTATGTGAATACTTTAAATCTTATCCCAATTTGTTTACAAGGCAAGGAAAGAGAAAAGCCTATTCAAGTAATCATCACAAGTGAGTTACATAGCTTACTTTCATTAGATTTTAATTACCCAGATAAAGAGCAGTTTATGCAACTCAAGTGAAAAGGAATTCACCCTAATCCAAAACATAACATACTGTACAGGCAAGCGAGCGACTCAGCCTCTTCCTGCATAACCTGAGTGGGTGGAATCTGTGAAAGAGATGGAGGTTCTTCCAGCTGCCATGGCCAGACCTCCTGGTGCAGTGGGTTTCTGTTGAAGACAACCCAAAAGAGGCAAAACGTGAATTAAAAGGGAGGAGAGCGAGTTTTAAGGCTCTCATTATACTCACACTTTGTGGACGACAGGTTTCTCAAAAAATAGATTATCCAAGGACAAGGTGCAATCATCTGAGTCCAACATCTCATTCAATAGCTTTCGTGACCTTTATTGAGCCAGGGCACATACCGGCAATTAGAAAAATCTCACAACACACAACACCAAAAAAATGGTACAAAAGGTACAGTATATCAGTGCTGAGATAATGATGAGTTCACCTCAATGTACTTAGAAATTAACTTCTTGCCTGTTTAGTTGAGCACAAACCCATTATTCTGATGTAATAATGTAAGTAGGGGGAATCACAGGTTATCTGTAGCTTCTGCCATGTAGTAAAAGAGAATGAAACTGTTCTACCTGTCACGATACGTGATTGGCATACACAGAGGAACAACCATACATTATTTCTGGACCAATTGCCAGTAAGTACATTTGGTAAATTAAGACGATGGCGTGGTGTCAATGCGATAAAAATGCCAAAATATTAATGGCTACTAGCACTGAAATGTTTCAAAAACTTTTGAACTTTTGATCTACATATTGCTAGTCATGACATTGTTTGGCTTTGTTGGAGAAATGCCCTATTGAATTCATCAACAGTACTGTATATACACCGGTATGTGAATTTGATAGAATGTTTGTCCCTTTGTTGGTATGTTATGATGTGTAATAGTGCATTATAGTGGCATTTATTATCAGTCCTAAATATATGTGGAACATGTGGCGGGACAAACAACTTTTCAAAGATGCCAACAAAAAAAATAACGACTATTTCCATCTATTTCTGTACTGCCTTTTTGACAGAGCCAGGGTAGGCCTCAAATTGGCCAACTAATTAAGCAAATAAAAGTAAAGCAAATGTATTTGTATAGCATATTTCATACATGAGGTAACTGAATGCACTTTACATGATTAAAAGCATTGAAATACAAAAATTAAAACATCTGAAAACAAAAAGTGCAATTAAAACAGCTTTTAGTGCAAGAAATATCACAAAAAAAGTGTAAGTTTGTTTTTAATCTGGATTTGAAAATACTCACACTTGGGGCGGACATCACCTCTGTTGGGAATTTTTTTTTTTTTTTTGCAGCATAATAGCTAAGTGCTGCTTCATCATGTTTGCTTTGGACTCTGCACTCCACTATTTGACCTGAGTCAATCCATCTCAGAGCCCTACTGGGTTTGTATTCCATTAGCATTTCTTTCATGTATTCAGGACCTAAACCATTTAGTGATTTATAGATCAGTAGCAGAATTTTAAAAGCTATTCTCAAATTGACTGTAATTAAGAAAAAAAAAAGACTGCCAACCAGTTCAGGCTGTAACCTGCCTCTCGCCCAAAGATAGCTGTTCCAGATAGATGTTCCAGCACACTCAGAACCCAAGAAAGGATAAGCGGTATAAAAAAAAAATGAATGGATTGAAAAAAAATCTGTTGATTTTCAATACCGCTTATCCTCACTGGAGTTGTGGGGAAGCTAAACCCCATCTGACTTTGAACAAGAGGAGGGGTATACCCTGGACTGGGCAAGCCAATGGTAGGCCACATTTGGACAAACAAGCATTCACCCACATTCACACTCTTACATGAACCTGACATGCATGTTTTTGTAATGAGGAAGGAAACCTGAGGACCAGGAGAAAATAGGCTCAAAATCAGCTTGTGGTAACCAGCAAAATTACATCTTTATTTATTTTTCAATATTAACAGTAATATTCGATTCAAAATCTATCTGCCTAGACATAACAGTTACTAGTTAAATAGGGTTGGGCATGAGACTTTCTTTAATGCAGCACAGTATATTGTAACTGTGATTATTTTCTAAATTTGAATGGAAAGCCAAATGTTTTGTTTTATATAATACACGGAGGTAAAAAAAAAATGAAAAAAATATGTAAAAGAAATTCTACATGTTTGTATGACACATATGTTGTCAGTTTTTGGGATGATTACAGATCACTGAAAATTTGTTAGCATTGCTAAAATATCGCTTGTTAACAGTATGGTTTTAAAAATCTAGTTAGCATTTTACTTCAAATTAAGATGCATTAGGAACTAAGTTTATATAAATTTGACACACAATACATTTTTTGCAATTTTAAATGGTCATCTTTCTTTACCGGCGCTGGTAAGCGTTGTCCTTCTATGCTGATAGGAGCTATAATTAGCATTGTACCAAATCTGAAGGTAAGAATTTTAGTAGTCATGACTCTTGCCGGTTTGATTCCACCAAACCCAAATCCCCATAAAACTAAATATTTGGCACCTGAACATTTTGATGTACAGAGGACAGGTATTAGCATCATTTTGGAATTTCATGTCATAACAGAATGGGGAACTCGGGTTTTTCTTTGAGGATGTAAATCAGGCATATTTAGGACTACAAAGACCCAAATATATTTATTTATTTATGATTTTGTTGATGATTATCATTATTTACTAAGAACATGGAATTACTCCCCCCAAGTCCCCCTAAAAAGTTTATAACGCGTCATAAGTAAATTATATTGACAAAGAAAGGAACTCAATTTGATTCCATGATTTAAACGTGATCAATGCCGCAACAAAGACCATTGGGGTATTATGGTAATCAACTAGGCCGACCCCTGTTTGTATGAGAGCAAAGTTTATATTCGTAATCCAATATTTTCGTTTGATCAAAAACACACCTGTAAACTGAGACTGACGCCAATTACACCTTTGGAAACCAATAGATATTTACCGTCAAGCTACCAAAAATCTGCCACCAAAGGGAAGAGGCTTATTAACTCGTTTTTTTATGGCTCCTATTTGGAACAAACCATTAAAACATCTCGCGGGGGTGCATGCGCCGACTCGTAATATTGCGTGACTAAATCCAACGCGAAGGCAACCCCACACACTTTTATTCAGAGCTTTTATGTCAATTTCTCACTCGTTTAAACGCCGCTAATTGTCACTTCGTTGGCTTTACCGCCGGGCAGGGAGACACATGCACAGCTACCCATTTTTAAAAACAATGATCTGTGCCACACCAGACCACCACGGAAAATGGCGACTGTGAAGTAGATGGAAGACGAAAGTCAGAAATTATCAAATGCACGGAATTCCTTGTCTCCAGTCTCCATCTACACCGTTGTGGGGTAAAGTGCGCTTGTCTTTTCCCTCTCCCAGCATTTCTTTGATATTCCTGTCGAATGTGGCGATGAGGGTTTTGTCAATAGCTCCAGTTTAGCCTAGGTAATGAGGTTTTTGGGGGGGTATGAAGCAAGCAGCCTTGTTGGAAATGCTCTGCAGCCAAGCAGCATCCAACAACACGGGCGAATATTGATGCTAAACATGACGTATTTTTCAAGAAACATAGTGAAACCATCGGCTAGCAGACAGGCTTTGTCTGCAAACGTATCTAAACTACACTGAGCTGGTGAACATCCATAAACTACAGTGACGAAAGTTTTAGTTTTAAACAAAATTCACGGGCGTTTAGTGAAAAACATTCATGTCATCTGTCCATTCACTATTTTGTGTGGAAGTATTGCACGTATTTTGTTGTGCCTCATCCAATTGTTATGACACATTTATTGCCCTTCGGTTCCAATACCTCTCTGGTTCGACCTTGTCTTCTTCAGAAAAATGGTTCCAATTAAATAGTAGGGCATGGTCATTTTTGCTGTATTTGATCCTACGCTTTCTTGTTAAACATTGTAACAGCTGATGGACCAGCAATGCTTGAATAACCTGATTCCAATTCTGCATTTTTTTTGGTCAGAAACAAGAAAAGTACACAAAAAAGGTTGTAAACAAAACAATGAAAAGTTAATTTGAATGCGTTTCCCAACCTTCATTGAGCCAGGGCAAATATTTTACATTCAAAAAAATCTCACGACACATCACCCAACTAAAATGTCGCAAAAGTGCATGCATAAATGAATTGTGTATAGGCTGCCATCTATTGGAAGAGCATTCAATTGTTCTGCCCATCACAACATGTTGGTAACATAGATAGGTTTGTAACCGTATATTATTACTCGTAAAAAAATATTTGGGAGGAAATGCATGAAATTGGATAATTTCCTACGCACAGTGGATGGGAATCACTGCCTTTAGATTGACAACTGTATTCGGGGTGCCAATAACAAGCACGCTTCTGAGAAAGTTTCTGGTATTTTACATTTAATGAGATGTAATTCACATTGTTAGTTGGTGATACAGTAAATAACTCCCTCTCCACGGTTCTCAATTTACCGATTCACTTATCGAGGGTCTCTGTATTTTTGTGATATTTCTGTAATGCCCTAAGATACCACAAGATGGTGTCAAAACCACGGCTAATAGTAAAGTAGTAAGTATTAAGGAAAAACAAACTCAAATTCTAAGTAGCCTGGCACTGTGGGAAAAAGTAATGACCCCAAAAACCCAATAACTGGTTGGGATACCCTCGGCTGGAACAAGTGAGATCAGGCGTTTTCGATAGTCGGCAGGGAGTCTTTCATATCTCTGCAGAGTTACAGTATTTTGACCTAGTCATTCTTCCAGAATTGTTTGAATTCAGCAAAACTGAGGGTTTTCCCAGCATGAACAGCTTTTTTTTAAGGTCATGTCTCTGCATTTCAATCAGATTCAAGTCTGGATTTTCTAGGGTCTCTGTGTGTTAGAGAGCTAGAGTTGTTCGTGGAAGTGAAGAGTTTGTAAGTATGTACACATTTCCAATGCATTTTAGTAGTGTTTATCTTTAAAGGTACATTTATGAGAAGGATTTTCAAATAAATATTAGCTTTGGATAGGGTTACATGATGATGGCCAACATAATAGTTATGATGAAATTTGATCAGTATTCTAATCATGATTATCAATTAGTCAGTTAGCCCTCATTTAGGGAAAAATCAGTTTTTATTGTACTAGTTTACATCCAACAATATCACAGTTTTATGTGAAATGAATCATTATATAAGAATAAATGATAGCTGATAAGGTGGAGCAACTGGTTAGAGCATTGGCCTCACAGTTCTGAGGACTGGGGTTCAACCCCCCCCCCCCCAAAAAAAAAAATTCCTAGAAAAAACATGCTTTATTTGAAGATTCTAAATTGCCATGAAATGTAATTTTGAGTGTGAATGTTACCTGTCTCCATGTGCCCTGCGATTGGCTGGCAGCCAGTTCAGGGTGTACCCCGCCTCCTGCCCAACGATAGGTGGCATAGGCTCCAGCACTCCCGTGACTCTTGTGAGGATAAGCGGTTCAGAAAATGGATGGGTGGATGGATTGATTGAAGAGATCTGATAATTTAAAAAAAACTATACAGGTACTCAAAAACTTCATCTACCAATGGCTTACTGAATAAATTGCTCTGAGAAAGTGCAATCACGAATTGTAACTTAATCCAACCAAATACAGTTGATGCATAAAATCCAATAAAATTAGGCTGCAAGTACCAACTTTTCATTTTAAAATCCCTGTCAATATCGTAAATTGGTGGCACAACCGGTTTGAGCGTTTGCCTCACAGTTCTGAGGACTGGGGTTCAAATCTTGTCCCCACCTGTGTGGAGTTTTCATGTTCTCCCCATGTCTGCGTTTGTTTTCTCTGGGCACTCCGGTTTCCTCCCACATCCCAAAAACATCTATTAATTGGTAACTCTAAATTGGCCTCAGGTGTGATTGTGAATGGATGTTTCACTGTGCCCTGCGATTGGCTGGCGACCAGTTGAGGGTGGGTCCCGCCTCCTGCTCAAAATACAACCCTTGTGAGAATAAGCGGTTCAGATGAAGGATGGTTGGATGGATAGAATATAGTGAATTGTCAAGGATGGGTTTTCATGAGCATAAGGCCTAAAAAATGTTGTGGTTCTGATTTCCTACATTTCAGAACTAGGGTCGGTAGTTTTTTGTTTTTTTTTTATATATTTTTACTCCGTCTCCAGCACTTGGTGCTGCCATTCTCTTGTCAGTTCACGTTAATTCAGGGTCTCTCGTGCATAACAAGATCAAAATTCATGAAGGCTTGGTCCCAAAAACATGAAAATGTCAAAAATCAGACATGGCAAAACATGAAAACGTAACTTGACATGATATGGCCCAGTAACGCTATGACAATGGGATGGGGCAGTTACGCTAGCAGGCGCTTGTGAAAACCAACATCAACCGATTCTGCTATTTCTTCATCAGATGAGGATAAATCCAAGGAATCAGGGATGGGCATAAATGGTGTCCCATGTAATCGAGCGTTTGGAACGGCACGTAACACGTCACATACGCCCACGTAGGTCATGTGACTCGCGAAAATGGCAGCGCCCCTGAAAATTCGTAATTGTCGATAAAAATCTTCTCAAAACACTATTAAATGAGAGAGGATTTAACATCACATTGTCAAGATAAAGTACATATTACATGACCTATTGGATACATTCTTAATGCAAACCACTGGATTTCCCGTTTAAATACAAAACATGAGGGTGCACCAGGGCGGACGAAGAAGTGGCACACGGCCCCTCCGCTGCCCCCACGGCTGCTTTCAAACTATGGCATTGAGCATTTTAATTGTGTGCGCCCACCCCATTTTTTAATGTGCCCTTTATGTCGTTTCTACGTAGTTCGAGCTTGTTGTTTTGATAGCAACCTAACGCCATGTCAAACACCTGACTTAACGCCAAGTGCAAATGCGCGTGTGGTCGTGGGGAACCACGCCCGACATATTCATTACGTGGTGTAAAAATGTTGGGGTCGGCGGGAATTTTTAGGGTCAGTCAGGAAATCGGAACCACAAGCTTAAGCAGTATGGAAAATGGATTGAGAGATGGATGGATAGATGGGTATGTCTTAATTGTTCCTCTTGACAGTTGGTCTGTGGTACGTGGTCATGAACTTTCAATGAACTCGTCAGTTATTTCCCCCTGTTTTTACTCCTTTTTTTCCCCCTATTATGGCCAGTCCAGCTAAAAAATTTAAGCCAAGGAAGCCCCTACTGCGATTGGTCATACTGTCTTACCCTGACATGGCGCCTCTCCGCCAATATCCTGACAGCCATCTTCAAAATACCTGTAGTCGCTTTATGTTATCACACAGGACGTCAGTGACATTTTAGGTTTTTATTTTGAAGTTGGTCCAGGAGCACTGTGCTTGGCGCTCTCCGGCCCCCTTTGCCATACGTTCGCCCCCTGTTGGCTGGCTGACTAGGTTGCTGACTGCTACATATGAAAATTGCTTCACTTGCAGCAGTGCTCGTAAGATGTAAAAAAACTGCAGACAATCAGACTCATTTAATAATGGCAGGCAAAATCCCCATTATGTTTACAATTTGATTAATTGAGGAGCCCGAGTTTAGGGTATGCTTACGCTTTGAACAAATTTTTGGGGGACTGGAATCACTTGCTTTTTCTGAGGATCTGCCGAAAACGAGTCACAATCCAATACATTAAGAAAAGAGGGTGCATCAAAATGATCAGTTGTTTTTTATTTGAATACAGGTATCTCAGTATGATAATTTTTATTAGTAAATCTAGTGCAGCTGTGGGTTAAACCCAGTCAACAAAATCTTTTTATAGCATCTCAGTGTTGAAGCACAAAATACTGATTAATATAATGTAACTTTGTAAAAATAAAACTTGAGCACCTACGTCTGGTACACACACAAGGGTTTTTAAAATCCAAAGATATTTTACGTGACAGACCCCACTCGTAAAGATAAATAATAACAATAAATCAGGCATTTAATACTTTTTGTGGTTCAGTATTGTGTGATGTGCCCTAATAACATTGGTCAACAAATCTATTGTGGATTATTTATTTTATCTGATTTAAAACAATTTCAATGTGCTGAATCCCAATATGGCATTGGCTTTGCTCCATCAGGTCAAAGTTTTGAGGTGTGGCCATATTTTTGTTTATATGTTGTTGGCTGGGCCTTCCCTCACCTCCCTCTACCATCCAGATAGAGACGAGGAATGAAAATGATCAAGACTGAAGATGCCAAAAAAAGTGAATAGTTGTCAATCAGAAACATGTTCATAAAATCCAATGTTGGAAATTGATGAATGACTTACAAATGTCTTCTCTCAATGCTCAAGTAATTGTCTTAACAGTGAATAGACCTACTAAAAAAAATAATTGAAAATACAATACACCAATGCAACCATGAGATGGAGACATAGACTTGTCACTCGATGAGTTCATAGGTCAGCCAGTCTTAAGATACAGTTAATGCCTGCTTTAAATGCTTTTTGGCAATTATATAACCAGTAAAAGCTTAGTTATTCAAAAAATCTTGCTTTTCTCTTGATTTAAGTGTAAATTGCCCAAAATATCAGTATGCTCATATCAACGTTTTGAACAATTGAGTCATATAACAATTATCAGAAAAAAATATTGTAAAAAAAAGAGCGAGAGGAGAAAAAAAAGAGTAATCAACAAATTAAGAAGAGGAGAATGGAAAATGAAGAATCAGAAAACTATCTTCCTGTAACATTGGCATAGGAAGTGTTTGTTGATATTTTTGTGAACCACCAAAGGGTGGTAGAAGTGTTTCATTAATCCTTTTAGTTAATGATGGAATTAATAATTGAGTAATTAACCAAAGAGTATCCTACAATAACAATTATAGAACTTGTTTAACAGTTAACAGTTCTATTAACGATGTAATTGAAAACATTTTTGTAACGGAACAGCCAGACGTTAATGTTGGGTCAATACATTGTGAAACCAACAAACTGAGAGAATATCTTCCCGCAAAATGGGGAAATGAAATGGGAGTTTAACAAAAAAGTGATGCTTGTCCGGAGCACAGGTGGGGCGCTTCCAGCATGCTTTGCAGCACTAAGGCTCTCCATAGTGCCGCGAAGCATGCTGGGAGCATGTAAATAGTGTTTAAAGTGCATGTTTTGTGTTATTTATTTCGTAAGTCATTCTTTTATTTTTTTAATTATTTGCTAGTTATGCTATTCTGTTTGTTTTCTATAGTGTGATAATTTTAGTTTGGATGTGACAGGAGTGTGTACAACATCGTCAGTAATGACCTGCCTACACAGGCAAATGTAAGCTTCTTTCGCTTACAGATGTGAAATGCAATTGTTCCTCACTAACTCGTTCATCTCATCATATGGTAACTTACATCCATACTAAAACACTTGCTGGCATGCCTGCTAACAGTGTAACCAGTGTGTTTAAGTCTACTTTGTTGTACAATTCACACAACAATATCAGTTTGCACAAAAGGTGCACCACATTGTCAGGCGCCATGTCTAATGTGGCACCTTATCTATTTAGAAGAGAATTTAAGACTTCCACAATTGTGAGAATATGGTAAATTAAAAAAAAAAAAACTTGGGAGAGCAAAATCCACGAATATGCACGGCCGCGAACGTTGAATCGCGAATGGTTCCAGGGCACACTCCACAAGATTTTATGGCAAGTAGTCTGACATACTGCAATCGTGAAAGAGCAAATTTATCTTGTCGTCTGATCTGCGCATTTTGCGTCATGTTGTTTTGGGAGTCTTATTCCTCCCATGCCGCCAAATAATTTTTTAAATAACTTTAATTGACCATTGGACATTTACAGTACTGTGTCAGAAAGCCCAGAAAAATACTATACAAGTAATATTATATAAAAATAAACTAGTTTTTGGATTCAGATATACTATGTTTGACGACACAGAGTAGATGTCTTCGATCGAAGAATTATGACAAAGCTGATCGGCCGATCAGCAAGAAATGTTATACAAAATTGACCCCAGGGCACTTAACCACGCCTCCTGAAGTGACGTCACACCACGTGCGCTGACGTAAGACAAACAGTAAAAATGGCAAATACAATACAATACATTCTGAACTGAGACAGACTCCATGCTTCTGATTTCATTCAAATCAACGATATATTATAAATTCTAAATACAATACATTCTTAACTGAGAGAGACGCCATGCTTCTGATTTCATTCAATCATTCACATGTAGCAATGTTATGCTAGCGAAGAACGTCTCGTTCATTTATACGAGACGTGTATTAAAAATCAAATTTAGGCCATATCTTTGTGCAAACACAGTCTGGTTAAGCTTCGGCCGCGATCCAGCAAGAAAGCGACACGTTTGTGCAGTCCGATCATCGCTAAATATCACTCAACAAATAATAAGTGTGTCAATCGATCACACGTAGCGGTGTTATGCTAGCGGAAAACGTCTCATTCATTTATACGAGACCTGTATTAAAAATCAAATTTAGGGCATATCTTCGTGCAAACACAGTCTGGTTAAGCTTCGGCCCCGAGCCAGCAAGAAAGCGACACGTTTGTGCAGTCCGATCATCGCTAAATATCGCTCAACAAAGAATAAGTGTGTCAGTCGTTCACACGTAGCGGTGTTATGCTAGCGGAGAACGTCTCATTCATTTATACGAGACGTGTATTAAAAATCAAATTTAGGGCATATCTTCATGCAAACACAGTCTGAATAAGATTCCGCCGCGAGCCAGCAAGAAATCAATACGTTTGTGCAGTCCGATCATCGCTAAATATCGCTAAACAAAGAATAAGTGTGTCAATCGTTCACACGCAGCAGTATTATGCTAGCGAAGAACTTCGAATTCATTTATACGAGACATGTACTGAAAATCAAATATAGGGCATACTTTCGTGCAAACATATCTGTTCCGGTTGATATTAGATGGATTTAGTTGATGATGCGGTCTTCCACAAAGTTTGATCCATCGAAGGCATTTTTCGTACTGGGTCTTCGGTTTTGGAAAGGGTACGAATCGAACGCCACCAACTAGCCTTTCAGGATACCTGTCGTCACTATTACAAAGTCCGTGACTACACCTCTTAACCATATTTTTTGTTAACTAACCCAAATACGCGATAAAACGCTAACTAAACCTATACTGGACCGTGCAATGTTGTCTGAGAAAATGGCGGACGCAAAAACGGGCTTTGGTTTATGCAGATCTCTGGCCTCTGATTGGTCAGTGACGCGGATTGCGCAATATCCACGGAGGGGT
Source organism: Syngnathoides biaculeatus (assembly GCF_019802595.1). Classification (NCBI taxonomy): domain Eukaryota; kingdom Metazoa; phylum Chordata; class Actinopteri; order Syngnathiformes; family Syngnathidae; genus Syngnathoides; species Syngnathoides biaculeatus. The sequence goes on from NC_084652.1 coordinate 13,921,367, forward strand.
CAATTCCACAGAAAGGTTATCATGTGGGCGGCACGGTGGATGAGCTGGAAAGTGTTGGCTACATAGTTCTGAGGTCCCGGGTTCAATCCCGGACCTGCCTGTGTGGAGTTTGCATGTTCTCCCCGTGCCTGCGTGAGTTTTCTCCAGGTACTCCGGTTTCACACATCCCATAAACATGCAACATTAATTGGACACTCTAAATTTCCCCTAGGTGTGATTGTAAGTGCGACTGTTGTTTGTTTCTATGGGCTCTGCAATTGGCTGGGAACCAGTTCAGGGTGTACCCCGCCTCCTGCCCATTGGCAGCTGGGATGAGTTCCAGCACTCCCCGCGACCCTCGTGAGGATAAGCGGCTAAAAATGGATGGATAGTTATCATATATCCATATAAAGCTCGCTGGGATAAGCTCTTGCTCTCCTGTAACCCTTGTGAGGATAAACAGCTTGGATAATGGAGGGATATTTTTATTGCACTTTTCAACAAACTATGTAACTTTCCCTGTACAAAATTCATCTTAATAAATGAGAATAAATGATAGTTGATTTAAAAAAAAAAAAAACACACTCCAAAAATTCTATTGTAACAAAGCCTAACTGAATAAATATAAAGTGTAATATGTGGTTGAACTTTGGAATTATGGAAGCACGGACATTTAATGGGTAAAACATGACAGTAGGGTGTAAACACCAACTTTTCATTAGAAAATCTGTCAATATAGTGAATTGTCAAGGAAGGATACCTCTCCTTTTTTTCTGATGATTAGTCAGTCGTGCACAGTCACAAACTCTAAAGAACACAACAATTGTGATTTCTCAATTATTATTACTTTTTTGCTGCAGTTAGGTCAGCCAAAAAGTGAAACGCCAGGCAGCCTTTAACATTGCTAATAGTGTCTTACTGTGACAAGCTGTCTCTCTTCTAACGTGGTGAGAGGGCAAACTTCAAAATGAAATCTTCATATATTACTACATTGGACATTAATGGCATTTTAAGCTTTTATTCAAAAATTGGAGCATGGTCCCAGGCCTTAATGAAGCCTTAATCATCTGACAAGGTTGTGGGCACTGGTACAAATGAAGCAGCCACGCATTCAATTTATATAAAAAATCCAGATGATCGGCCTCATCACATTGTGTCTGCCAAAATAGTAGTCATGATTAAAATTTGATTAATGGTGCAGCCCTAGACTTGATTTGATTTTTTTTTTCCTCTGTAGGTCATGGCAGCTGAAATGTCATGTCTGACTGGTGTTGATGGAGATGAAAAAGATGCAGATCCCGACATCAATGCCCTCATCCTTCTGCAAGAGCCAGTGAAAATGGCAGAAGAATCAACCCCTTCCAATGACTCTTTTTACAAAACTTCCCAACAGGAATCCAGTGTCCTAGATGTCCTGTCAAACTCTGATATGTTGTCCCCAGTTGGCTTGGGAAATGGACTTTCTTTACACGAGCCAACACAGGCAGATGAAGTCAACACCATAATGTTGGAGAAAGATGAGGAAAAAAGCATAACGCAGTTAAAAACTGTGCAAGAAATAGATACAGCTGGAATTTGGGATTTTGATGTCCAATCACCAGAAAACTCATCAGATGGCTTAAGCAGTACAAGTGACCTTCAGTGGGACCCCCGTAGAGAGTTTATGCACTTTTTGTGGGAAAACCACAGTGATTCTTCTGGTGAAGAGCCGAAAAAGGAATTGCAGTCTCGAAACAGCCAGAGTAGAAGGAAACGGAAAATGGACATGGTTATGATGGTAGATCCCTCAGAGGACCTGTACCCTGATTTGACTCACAAGTCATCTGAGGATTTTTCTGATAAAGAACATGTGGAGTCCATTTCTCTCAATGTCAGACAGTCAAGGACTATATTCAAGTTTCAGACATCCCAGACGGAGAATGTTCCAAATTATCCCAATGGAACCATGAAGGCTATCAAGCAAGTTCTTCGCAGTGCACCTGGAAGACATTCACACAAGTACAACCCAAGTCATGGTCTTTCACCATTTAAGGGCAGGCTCACAATAAATTCCCATTCTGAAGACAAAGCATCTCATTACCCGTGCTCAAAATGCAAGCTCGTTTTCAAGAAGGGCCATCATTTGCAACGCCATATGAAAAGTCATGAAGAGCCGCCAAATAATTTGCCAAAAACCTTTATTTGTAGAGAATGCGGAGAGTCTTTCAGACAAAGTAGCGTACTCATTGAGCATGTGAACACACACCATGAAAAACGATCAACAATACCTGACAAACTCAAAGGGTGGACTGATGATGATGAACACGAGGATGCAAAGCTTTTTTGCCCTCAGTGCCCATTCGGAACTAACTGCCCCAAAACGTTTGTGCAGCATGCAAAAACCCACGCGAAGGACAAGAGACTCTTTAAATGTGACAAATGTAACTTCAGAACTCTGAGTTGGGCTGATCTTGGGCGGCACATTATACAACACACTGATTATGCTGTTAAAAAAGAAACTAAGGACGACGATTCCGATATCTTCTCCTGTAACATTTGTACTTACAAAGCTTTCAGCAAAACTATTTTTAAAAATCACCTTTGGCGGCGCCACCAACTAGAGTTTGAGGAATACCAAGTCGAGCAGTTTGGCGAGATCGACGCACAACCATCCGAAGAGCTTCACATTCCTCCTTGCGCACACATAGAAGATGCAGAGTTGACGTCAAAAATTATGATCAAGAATCAAGTCTCTTTAAAAAGAGATTCTGCCGCTGAGTCAAACAACATTTTAGATTTATTCAAAAATAACAAGATCAAGAGAGGTTTAAAGTCCCAACTCACTGAATCCAAACTGGACAAATCCATTAATGTTCTGCTTTCCCGACAAAAACACAGAAAGAATACTGCAGAACAGATTAAAGCTGCTCATGATTCAACATGTGTAAATAATTCTGATCAAGGAGCAGCGTCACCAGATAAGGAAGATACAACTTTCTCAACAAATGGCCTCAGAGGATCATCACATGGGGCTGAAAGAGTTCCTAACAAAGGCAGTTGGCCCAACTGCATCCCAGATCGATCGCCCGTCAAGAAGTCCCCATCCAAAAGAAAGATGTCAACACCATATCGCAACATGTCTGACCAAGAGTCATGCTTTGTCTCGCCAAATCCTTTGCCAACCCCTAAGAGACTAAACCAAGATCAGGAAGAGTGCAACAAAAAAGACATTTTCCACTTTAAAGATGCAGATGATCTTGAGAAGGGTGTAAATCAAGAGAATCATAATATAATTTATACTTACAGCAGAAGAATGTCCATACGTGGTGCTCTGCAGGCATCAAAGAGACTCTTTGAGAAAGTGAAGAAAGAAGATCAGGACGACAAAGATCCCAAAATCAAAGAAGAATGCATTGAAACGGAAGTGTTCCAAGAAGCCTTTGATACGTCCCCAGTGCCATTGACTGATTCCTATGTGGGCGACACGCCAAAGGTGGACTTGGACTGCAAGAACTGTCCGTACTGCCCAGCAGTCTTCCAATCGGGAGTGAGTTTGTCCAATCATGTGAGAGGCCATCTTCACAGGGTTGGACTGACCTACACGGCACGCCACGTTCTGACTCCTGAGCAAGTGGCTTGTGAAGACAGGCCGAAGGTTAGACGGAAGATAGCATCATTCCGGAAGCTAAAAAAAGGTATCTGCTGATATATTTTGGCGGTTTAATTAAATAAATGGATTTTGTGAAGTCCCAGAAAGAAGTGTCTTGTAAATTTGACACCCAAAGATGTTTTGTTAACAACCGGGACAAATTTTAATGTAAAATCTAAATGAACAAAATGAAATGAGACCTCAAATTGGTGAAATAATCCGTTGTCAGCGCATTAAAACACTGTGCGTTTGCCCACTTAATGCGCTGAAACCATGCCCTGCTAAAACTGTCAACTGCCAATCCAATATGAGATCTATGATCTGGAAAAATGAATGCTACTTTAGTGAACATCCTTCTGATGCCGACACGTAACTACAGTACGTTTGTTGTGAAAATACTCATATGTCCGCCTAAAAAGTCCAGGATCTGGAATATATCCCACCAGGTCGTTGCAGGGGCGTTTCTATGCAAGACCCTCTAGTAGCCATGCCAGGCTGAAGCCCCGGTCCACACACTGCCTGTCAAGTCTGACTTAAATTGAATCCTTCTGCCCCCACTCTTCCATCTTAAGGGCTCTTTATACTCCTCTGCTCGCGCGGCCAACAGCACCCGCATTGCATCATGTGGCTGACAGCACTCGCGTCGCATTACGCGATGAACACATTGCCGAAAATTGTTGTTGCGCGTAGAATACCGGAGATCATCATCTTATGCTGTGATGATGTACCCCACACAGCTGCCTTCTTAATGAATTTTTGTACCATAAACATCTGTTCATCTAGGTCCATTTGCCATTGTTGTTGCTTTCTTCCTTGTTCCAGAAAGGAAAGTAAAAACGGCTACCATAAATGGCCAAAAAAAAAATGCAGCGGTAACTCCACCCTGTTGTGTCTTAACCAATACCAGCTGTGGCGCCACCCCCTGATTCGGAGGACGACTGCAGTAAATTTTCAAAACTGCGTGCTTTGCGCTCAAGTATAATGGCGAACTGCCGCAGCAAGATCAGCCAGGTCGCTGTCTGTGCAAGCATAAGGAAGCCTTTACTCTGCAGGTTGTGCGTGCACTGAGAGCTCGCTGACAATGAGGTACTTGGGTTCAAAGCCCTCGTCCAGGCACTGGCTGTCAAGTTGGACTTAATCATAATCGCCCCTTCTCACGCTTCCATCTTTCTCTAAATGACGTGCACACATGGGCAGCAACAAAGCGTTCTAAAGTGGCAACGGGTGTATCCTATCTGAAGGGAAGATGTTTTTTCAGGGTGGAGAAAAACCTAGCTAGCTAACCGCAATTGCGACAGATAAGCATTGATGCTAACAAAGGTGCTGAAGTTCTTGAATACTGAGAGAGGGGCCCAAGGTGCTGGGGCCCAAGGACATCACTGCACCTCGTTTTAGCCATGCCCCCAAAACAACTGGAAAACTGATAAGGTGAAAACAGGTTAGCGTGGTATCGCCAACATTCAGTAGTAGATTCGTCTCAGTCTTGGCAGGTTTTCGTTATTATATACAAACATGTACTGTATAATGTATTTAGAAACAAAACTGAATTCCCACTTTAAAGGCTCTGTAATGGTTGTTTTTTGTTGTCTTGTTGCAGTGTTGCAGTTGCAGCCTGATTCTGAGGAGACAGACACCTACTCCTGCCCGTTATGTGGCGACGTATTTGATAATAGGAAAGGACAGTCCAACCACGTACGTGGCCACCTCAAAAAGATTGGTCGAGCCCATTTATCAAAGAACAAATCCCCCATAATTGTACTCAAGGAGTTGATGCGCAACAAGAAGGAATATTTGAGAGCTGTTCATATTCTAGGAAAAAGACGAAATAATTTTCATTATGGTGCTAATCATTTCACACCATCCTCATATGGAATCCCCCAAGATAAAACAGACTCAAGGGTGTGCGCTGATGTCAAACCACTCATGCCTGCATATTCAGTATTGGAAACAGACTCTGGCAAAAGGCAAATACAGACTAAGGTCGAGGAGCACGAGTCACTCACAGACACGAGCGCATTAATAGGAATTCTGAAGAAGAGAAAGTGCCAGGATGACAGCAAACCCAAGGGGATGTTGAATATATCGAGGTATTCGGTAGCAGTTTCCTCCAACAGTGAACCGAGTTCAGGAACAAGAGTCACGTCTTCACTGCCAATGCCAATATCAGGTGAGAAACCTCGAAAAGGAAATCACCGTCATTTTGAGGCATACATCTAGTACCCATACTTATGCACTTCATTTGTCAAGGTTTTTGGTGTGGAAAATTGATGGATGCTTGCAAAATGTACTTATAAAGTGTACTTTTTCCCACCTCTGCTAGTATCAGCACTCGTCGCCATTTTTTTTCTGGACCCGGAATAAAGTTGAGGGCTTGAGTATTCTGCTAAAGGTGAATTGTTGATGTTTAGGTGATACGTGTATGTACCATTTACAGAGAAAGGTGAATTCAACCGAAAGGTGTGTATCCATTGCGGCGCAACTTTCCACAGTGGCGTTAGCCTTTCTAACCATCTGCGAGCATGTGCAAAACGGAAAAGAACGGCCTTGCTCGAGGGTACCGGTAAGTGCCCCGTTTTAAGTCACAAAAAGTACGTAATAATTACAAGTGACTAAAACAATTATTTGATTCCCTGCATAAGGGGATTTTATTTAGAGTAAACAAAAATGGAATTACAGTACTCACATTTGGATGACGTCTCACATCAAGTGGCATCACGCAGAATGATTGCTTGAGATTCATCTTTTTGTGCAAATTTCAAGCCATCTTTTTTCCAGAAAATACTGGATTTCATTCCATTAAAGGGCAGTTTGAAATCAAATGCTTTCTTTCAGAGTTTGATTGTAAAGCAAGGAGGCAGCGTTTAAGGCCCAGCTCAAAGAAGAAGGTGCCTCCGTTAACACAAACTCCAGAGGAAATGTACAGACTTACATGCAGGTAACGTCTTCATCATTGCCCCTTTGTTCATCAAGTCATTCGTAGATTCATTTAAATTCTGGGGGGAAAAATGTGGATGTAAAATAATTTCAGTAATACAAATTCATGCTCATCATATTTTTTTTTTTTTATCATGGCTGATAATCAACCCAATCTTCATTTGTAAAATGTTTTTTTAAATAATACATACATTTAATTTCAGTTTGTATTTCAATGGTACATAATAATTTTAAAAATAGCCCCAAATATATATATATATTGTAAATATAGTAGTACAGCCTACTACCATAGACAAAAAAAAAACAACTTGCGTTTAAAGTAGATTTAGGCAAAAAGTAGTTGGACTAAAAAAATGCTAAATTATTATGGATCTGTACTGCGTGCAGCTACTGTTGCTTTTGTGGTTCCAGGTTCTGTGACCTGGTCTTCCAGGGTCCTTTGTCTGTCCAGGAGGACTGGATCAAGCATTTACAGAGGCACATAATGAACACTGGTGTTCCTCACACTGGGCTGGGCATGATGGAGGTCACTTCGATACCGACCACCGGCTTGGCTTCTTGCGTCAAAACGGACCCGGAGAGCTTGCAGCCGACCAACGCACTCACCGCCTCCTGAAGATGTTTGGCACCTTTTTTGGGTAGGGTGGGGGGCTTGGGGATTAGATTTTCACTAGACTGTAAGTGTATATACATTTTTCACTTTTTTTAGTCAAACAAGTACTGGCCAAAAGTACACTATTGCTCTTCATTAAGAACCTTCAGTTATTCAGGATAATACCCTTTTTCCGTTTTTACATCATCCACCATTTTGGAGTACACTTCCAATTGGGACTGTTTTGTTTCATGCAGTACGTGTCTTTTGAAGACAACTTTTACCTCAATCTTTTCTCACAATTTGGGAGCACCTCTACTGTATCAATTTATATAGCGTACTAAAAAAAACAAACGTTTCTACTCCATTGTTATAAACCCATTGGCACTTTGTATGGCACGGAATTTGAGTACTTCAAGTGATTCGTATGTGAAAATTCTAAATAATAAAAAAAAAAAAGACAGAAAATGCACATTTATTTGAAACTTTTTTTTAAAAAAAGCATTTCAGTAAGTTTCCAAATAAATTTAATTTCTTTAAAAAAAAAAAAAACAACTAACATCCAGTGCTGTTTATGCGTTTCACCCATCTACAATATTTAATGATGAAATATACAGTTTTTAAATAATTTTATTTTGAAATGTATTATATCACAAATACAAGGCTTAAAATATTTGTGTTTTAAATAAAAGAAAAAAAAACGCACAACTTGACTTTGCTTCATTCATGTTTTTTTTCCCCTCTCATTAAGGTAGGCTCAGACAGATGAACTGCTGAATCAAAATGAAATGAAATCAAGTTTATTTACCTGAAAGGCTCAGAGTGTGTAATTAAAGTTCTGACTTGTACAGTGCTGTGAAAAAGTATTCACCCCCTTCCTGATTTTTTTTTTTTTTGCATATCCATCTTTCAAATCATCAAACCATTTTTAAAATCACTCGGGCACCCCAAGGAATTACAAAATGCATTTTTCAAATGTAAATTCAAAATAATACAAAACTTTCAGTCATTCTGTGACAAAGTAATTCCGTACAGGGCACTTAACCACGCCTCCTGAAGTTACGTCACCCCACGTGTGCCAACCTCAGACAAACAAATAGCAAAAATGACAGCGCAGGAAGAAAAGACTAGAGCGAAATTGTCCGATTAACCAGCTGATTTCTCACTCGCATTCTTAGCGAAGAGTGAAATATCGTTGAAAAGCAGACACCAGGGCTTCAAGTATTTCAGCGAGGGCTATTTCAATGGTATTTACATGCATATCGACGGAGAAACCATTGATATTAGCGCGAGATCTTTCCGGAGTCAGAGGAAGACCGAGAAGCCACATAATATAATATATTATAACCCAAAGACGAATACGTCATTGACAGTTTCCTATTTTCGTGTTACATATCACACTTCTGTGCAGAATCTGTATGTGTATCTGTATAGCCGTTTGTGAACCGCCGTATGAAGGAAAAGAAGGCGAGGCTTGTTTCTCTCGTTTTCTTTGTGTAACGTCACGCGCTCCCCTCAATAATTATTCTTGAATTAATGCTGAACCTACGCAAGTCCCGACCGAGTATGACAATCACTACTTTAGTGTCCTCAAACATCCTTCCTTCAGTCTTGGTGTCTCGGTGCACGTCGAAGGTTTTTAGGACTCGCTAGTCCGGTTTTGCTTAGCTCGGGAGCCGCCGAACAGAGAGACGTTTGTGCAGTCAGATCATCGCAAAATATCGCTCAACACAGATCAAGTGTGTCAATCATTCACACGTAGCTACGTAATGCAGGCGAAGAACTGCTAATTCATTTATATGAGACGTATTACCTTCGTGCAAACATATCTGTTCTGGTTGATATTAGATGGATTTAGTTGATGATGCGGTGATCCACAAAGTTTGATCCATTGAAGACATTTTTCGTACTGGGTCTTCGGTTTTGGAAAGGGTACGAATTGAACTCCACCAACTAGCCTTTCAGGATACCTGTCGTCACTATTACAAAGTTTGTGACTACACCTCTTAACCATATCTATTGTTAAAGAACCCAAATACGCGATAAAACGCTAACAAAAGCTATACTGGACCATGCAACGTTGTCTGAGGGAACGGCGGGTGCAAAAGGGGACGTGGTTTATGCAGATCTCTGGCCTCTGATAGGTCAGCGACGCGGATGACGCAATTTCTACGGAGGGGTCAATTGGTGACAGGAGACTTGCGTCGCTCTGGAGGAATTTTGTTAACGTCTTCTTTGCAGAATTATTTCAACTCTGCCATATGCGAGGGTTTTTTTTTTAGCATGAACTGCTGAACATGAACAGATTTAAATCAGGACTTTTGACTTTGCCACTCCAAAACTTTTTTTATTTTATTTTTTTACCATTCAGAGGTGGACTTTCTTGTGTGTTTCGCATCGTTGCGAGCGGTTGGGATTGAGTGCACAGACTGATGTTCGGATGTTCTCCTTCAGGATTTTCTGGTACACACCACAAATCATTGTTCCCTCAATCACAGCAAGTTGTCCTGGTCCTAAGGTAGAAAAGGAGCTGCAGACCACCAATCACTTAACATAATGTTCTTTTTATAAAATGTGCCAATTTTATGCCAGATTTCAGTGGGCTGCACGGCTTCTAAAAAGTTCAGTTTTTGACTCATCAGTCCACAGAATGTTTCTCCAAAGTCTTGAGAATCATTAAGATGTTTTGGGGTAAATGTTAAACAGGGTTAGGGTTAGGGTTAGGATGCCATTATTGGCCAGAGTCATGAACTGAGGCCTGCAGGTCCTTAGATGTTGTTCAGGGTTCTTTTGTGATTTCCTGGATGAGTAATGCATGGATGGAGTAATTTTAGTTGGTCATCCACTCCTGGCATGACTGGTTCCCAGTTTTCTCCATTTGTGGATAATGACTGACAGTGGTTTACTGGAGCCCCAGAACCTTGGATATGGCTCTGTAACCTTTTCTAGACTGATAGATTTCATTCACTTTTTTTTTCCTCATAGCTTCTTGAATTTCTTTGAATTGTGGCATGAAGCCTTGGTTCTTGAGATCTTGTCATCTACTCCAGGTTGTGTTGACATTCTATTTAAGTGATTTCTTGATTCAAAAAGTATCGTGGTAATCAGGTTTAGGTGTGGCTTGTGAAATTAAACTCACCTTTCCCAAATTTGTTTGTCACAGTGACTTTGTGATTTAACGTGGGAGCAATTACTTTTTTGACAGAGGGTCGGAAAGGTTTGTTTTTTTGTTGTGCCTTAATAAACTGAATTGTCATTTGAAAACTGCATTTTGTATTTCCTTGCATTGTCTGAGTGATAATAAAATTGGTCTGGTTTGAAACCTTGTGTGTTATATGCAAAAAAAAAAAAAAAATTAGGTGATGGGCAAATACCTTTTCACAGCACTGTATGTGGTTATGATGGAAGTCTGTTGTCAATTTGTGGCAAATAGCACCATGATCATCTTTCGAGGGCAGTTTTCATTCAAAGTGGCTGAAACCCTGATGGAGAAAAAACGATCAATTAGGTAGGCTAGAAAAAGCAGTGCTCAACAAAACAGGTGCACCCCAATTGATTTGTTAGAAAACCTTGAGTTTCAGAATATTGGATATCAAATACTTGCTGGAAGCCGTTTGAGCATTCATTCAATATCCTTGATATCCAACTTAAGGTCCATATACCAGTACGCTTTTTGTTCTCTCTCGACAAATTCATATTACTCGTAAGGCATCGGCACACAAGTTGACAACTGCATGTGACTCGTACTATTAGTGAAGCACTAGATGTTAACTAGCAGATTGTAGAATGTCACTTTTGGTATTAGGAGTATAGAGCACGTGCACATGACGTCACCATTTTCACCATTTTGCCAGTCAAAAAGAGCTGCTCGACAGTGTGGGGGACATTGAACCGAAGCAGAATATACACAATGCCCGAGACTTGTTGTGCTGTTGGTTGTCACAACAGACAAGACAGATCTTCAAAGAGATCATTCTATGGAATACCAGCTGAAAAGACCAGAAAAGATCGATGGATTTCGGCAATTAGACGTGATGGATGGTGCCCAACCAAATACATACGACTGTGTAGCGATCACTTCATTTCAGGTAGGAATTATTCTTCTCAATCTCAAAATACCAAGAAGTATTTATAATGTGAAGTTGGCTCATTTGAGAACAATGCATATTTAAAAAAAAAAAAACACAGGGAGTCGTCTCCAACATACACAGAAGCGTCTTGCGGGCACACGTTAATTTTCGGTAAACCTCTCCCCGACAGACTTTTTTTTTAATATGCATTGTTCTCTAATGAGTCCAATGCATATTTTAAAAAAGAAAACTGTCGGTCACAGTGATGTTTACGTACGTTAACGTGTGGCCGCAACACACTTCCGTGTACGGAGGCTGAAGCCTATCCCAGCGGTTTATTTTCTTTTTTTAAATACGCATTGGACTCATTTGAGAACAATGGATATTAAAAAAAACATCTGTCACGGAGAGGTTTACCAATGTTTAACCTGTGGCCGCAACACCCTTCGTGACAGAGGAGCCGACTCGCTCTTATTTTTTTCCAATCATAGTTAATGAATACGAGTTTGTGTACAACCAAGTCATTTATTTAAATATTAGTATTTGGATTGAAAAAATCTGAGTGGCTCCATCGCTATGTGGGATTTATTCTCTATTGGGAACAGATCCAGCAATAAAGTATTTGTATGCTTCCAGACTTTTCTACGCTTTCAAAGTTTTCCATGCAAATCTCGACGACTTACTCACGAGATCCATGTGTAGGTCCAGTTGTCCAAGACAAGTGGAAGCAAATAAACGGTCCAATTTCTTATCGCCGAAAACATCGACTTCGGCATTAAATATGAATCCTCTATGCCAAGTGTCTCTCATTTTTCCACGTACCTTCGTTTATTATCACTTTCTAAATTTTTAATGGTATCGGAAAAAACTTTGGGCGTCGTGCTATAGGACATTTTCATGCTGTCTCCAACCGACTAGGCATTGAACAATGCTCTGTTAGACTGTCAATATGGCCAGTCACATGACTATGGTGACGTGGGTGCACGAGCTCTAGACAGTTGTCAAGTCGTGGACTTTTTTGCCTCCCTTGCAATAAACAATAGTTGCCCTACTCGCTCAAGGTCCATGTTCCAGTACACTGTGTGTCCACACTAGTTAGACGATTCAACATACTACTAGGCCAAAAGTTCCATTAGGGGTCGCCACAATGTTTCATCTGAGGTGAACGCATATTTGTTTGGCACAGTTTTACACCGGATGCCCTTCCTGACGCAATCCCTCTGCATCTAGATGGGGAGAGAAGCTTACAGCACCTGGTATTCCCAGGCGGTCTCCCATCTAAGTACCAACCAGGACCAAACCCGCTTAGCTTCCAAGATCCGACGAGATCAGGCGTTCCCAGGGTAGCATGGCCGTAAGCAATATTGTAATAGTACCAAAAAAAAAAAAAAAAAAAATTATAAATAAATAAATAAATTAAAAAAAAATATATATATATATATATATAAAATCATTCTCCTAGTCCTGAATTGTCATACTACAGAGGACAAAAAGTGCACTAGTACTTGGCTCTTGTATAAATGCTCAAATGGCTTTCCTTACTTGATTGTATGCAGGTTTGTTTTTGTTTTGTTTTGTTAAACATACCTTGATGAAATTCTCAAACTGAGGCCCCAACTCTTTAATGATGGTATCTGCTTTGTCAAGTGAAGCGCGTCTCTGTTGCGCTTCAAATTCCTTCAAGAAATCACCAAAATGAGTGGTATCAATTGAGCAAAACTCCACGCCCAGCATTCATGCCCCAAGATGGAGACGGACGAATGCTACCTTTCTGTTGGAGAGGTGGTCCAGAGAGGTGATGTGATTTTGCACGGCCGCAGTCGCTGTCGATACGAGGACTTGGCACGCTGCACAGTGAAACAATGACACCTTTGTCATGTGGTCGCTCTCCTGCAAAGCTGACCACAGACGAGAAAAATGGTACGTTAAGGCACTGATTCTCAATCAATGTGCGCCGGAAATTCAGATTAATTTACTCTAATTAATGTAGCTTCGTTCATCTAATTAGCTACATACAATGAGTGGGAGAACAATGGAAAGCTTAACCACTAAATGGTAACTGACTAGTAGTCAGGAGTATTGATGAGCCTCGTGAATGATGTTAAATAGTTTAACTACTGTCTATGTAACATGGGTTCATGATTGTGTACATGGTAGATGAATGGTGTTGACTGATGCTTTATGATTATAATTTTTCACCACCTTGTGAAATCAATACGCAATTACAAAACCCCCTTTCGGGGGTGTTAACTATTTGTCGATTTTCACTATTTGTGCCAAGACTCAGTCCCTATTTCTTTGCTAACAGCAGTCTATAAATACCTTGGACTGCGTGATAATCGATGGCTTGGCTGTACTTGATACTCTTATACAGCATGACATCCTGCAAATAGAGGAGGAAATTGAAAAACACAATGAACAGTGAGAACATTGACCGGTTTTGGAACTGCTATGCTGAAATATGACGAACTCCCCTTATGTATTCTAACTTATTGAGCTGCACCAGTAATCTTGCACATAGAACGGTGATCGACTTTAACCTGCAGGAAGGCTATGGTGATATCATCGTAGGTATTGTGCGTCTGGATGTGCTCCATGGTGTCCCAGTGAGCTTTGCTTTCCAAGTGTTTCTCCAGCTCCTGCCCGTTGCTCACTTCGATGCCACATAGGTCACAGTTGATGGTTATCCTTCAAATGACAATTCTGTAATATTATTTGGTAACGCTACTGGGTCCCGTGAGAGGAATTTTAGATTAAAAGATTAGACGGAAACTGGAAGGTAGGATCAAATTTCGTAATATGACTGATGATCCAAACGCAATTCTTATTTAAATGTCACATATTAATGAGAAAGCAAACCGTTTCAGATGCCATCCTTAAAAGACCAACAAGAATATTTGGGAAAAATAGGGTCTGCGGAAACAATTTTTTAGCCCAATAGCATATTTGCCTACGCTATTTTTAACTAACTGTCGCAATATTAAAAACTACCATTGTGCTTGTAAAAAATAAATGTCTTCATGTCTGTGAAAATTCTCAGACAGGTCATAGTAATCCGCAAAGTTTGTGACAAAAGGATTCTTCTTTATTGTCCTGTTTTTTTTGGGGGGTTTGTTTTTTGAAAACATTCAAAAATGACTTCTGTAATCATGCTAAGGTTTTATGTCAGTTTAATTGCTTTGTTCATACTCAAGAAACAACTGTTTACTTTAAAATGATCTCAATGTTACAGCTAATTCGTTATCCCATCTCTGGCATTTGCTCACATCTTTTAGCATTAAATTAGCCAGCTTGACCCAACAACACTTTGCAGCTGAGAGTGTGCACAAGAGCAATGACGGTAATGACTGAATTGCTAAAGCTCGGCATAAAGTGGCTTCACACAGTAAACATTTGTGTTACTCACTGGTCCATTCGTACAGGCTCTCTTGGTTTTCTTTTTAGCCTTTTTGCCAGTGCACAGAGCTCCAGTTCTGCAAAGTAATAAAAAACAAATAAAAACATTATTAGATTGTCTGTAAACCAGTTGACTCCACCCGGGACTGGTTGCCCTCCAATCACATATTGTAAAATCTGTCCGTAATTCTGCAATTGTGTTGTGTTACACCTTGTTAAGTTGTGTAGCCAGGCTCTTTGTTTTTCCTTTTATGTAAATAGCTTGACTTATTATTTTTTGTACAGTTGTCACGGTGCGATTGGAGTGTCTTCAATAAACCTGTTCAAGAATACTACATGTATTTGTTGTGCCTGCGGAGGGACTTACATATATAGCCAAACTAACATTTTAAATCTTCGATTAACCTGAGCCGGAGTATTCAGAGAAAATTTAGGCGAACACGGGAAGAACATGCAAACTCAGGACTGACCAATTAAAAGTGTATCCACTATCAAATAAGATTAATTTATTAAATACATTTTCTAGAGGGTGTTTGGAAATATACTATTATTAACAGAATAAGGATATGCTGTACATACTTTGTATTGTATATAAAAGTTTTCAGTTATTGAAATTTAAATCCACTGTGACTTTCACCCCCAAAGTTTTTTTAATTCAGTACAGTATGTCTGTCAAGTACAGTTCAGTTGTATTCAATTTAAGTAAATGCATTTACTGCATTGTTTGTTCGGCCCTTGATGTGATGAAGTAGAAATGTTAGAATTTTTTTTAATTAAAAAAAATACTGAAAACATAAAGTATGTTCTCAAGCAAATCTAAAACTGACGTATATTATATACCCAAAAAATGTTTCTTTACCTTCTTTTACGAGATCCTGACTGTCAAAGTCCAGCTGCAATGGTGGCGAGGATAATCTAACACGTGGGATCCTCTGCAAAGGTGAATATGAGACTGTTGTTTCAGAAAATAATTATATTATCAATTAGATATTTTCAATACTACAAAACAGGGAAATTGGGAAAAAAAAGCTAACTCTGTGCTAGGTCAAAATGATCCACTGCAGTCCTGAAGGTGACAGTAACTTGCAATCTAAAATTTACCAATCTGCATTTGTTGACCTTGGTGGATTGCAGCCTCAGTGCAACCAACGTGTGTGGTCTGTACCTTGATTTCATAATCCCGCTGCAATGGGGGGGAGGATAATCGAACACGTGGGATCCTCTGTGGAGGTACAAATGAGACAGTTGCTTCAGAGATTTTTTGGATTATCATCCCTTCAATACAAAAACAAGGAGCACAAAAAATGCTAAGACTGTGCTGGGCCAAAATGGTCAACTCTAACCCTGTTTTGGGCTGAAATGCACATTTATTAAGTGGCTCAACCTGCTGGTTTTGGTGAGTTGCTCCTCCAATGGAACCTGCTTGTACGGAATCCTCCATTTCGTTATCCCGGTGCAACATGGGGGAGGATAACCGGACACGTGGGAGCGTCTGTGGAGGTAAATATTAGGGGTTCGGTTAAAACAATCATCATAATTCAAAACAGAAAACAAGAAAAAAGGCTGTGCTGGGTCATAATGGTCCACTTCAGTCCTATAGGTGGAAGTAATATGGATTGTGGCAAGTAGTTCCACCGACATTTGGTGCTTTTGGTGGGTAGCTTGCCACAATGAGAGTGGAATGAAACCACAAAAGGTTATCCTTGATACACACAAGTAAAATAATTGGGCTAAATGTGAACATTTTCCATCATAAAGCTTTACTGTAAGGTATGTTTGAAATGATCAAATGTTTTGGGTTTTCAGAGTTTGTGGTAAATATATCCCTATCATTGACTTACCGTGCATATGTATTCAGGCCTGGTCATCTCCTCTTCTCTGGTGGTCCCCTTTTCTTCAAAAGAGACAGAATATTGTAGACTAGATGAGCCATCAATATGCCTCTCAGGAGTGAAAGATCTACAAATAGATCTATATCCCATCGATTTCATGTCCGGGTTGTACGGCATTTGCTCAGACAGCTCAGGACGACCGGGACTATCAACGCAGCTCTTGCTTGGTCTGCTCTCAGGGCTGAAGTCACGTATGTCTAATGGTTGGCCCAACAGCCACGGGGGGATGGGACGGGAGATTCTGTCCGGAGACAACCGGTGCCACTCAAGGTTGTCATCCTGCTCAGCCGGAGAGACGGAGTCTATGTCACATGAGATTTCATTGGACGAGTCTTCCAATTCCAAATCAGGTGGATGAAAGGGGTCATATAATTCATCCCTGGAGGTGGCAGAAGGCAAATGAATGACTGTTAGTACTACTTAGAATTTTCTGTCTTCCCAACAGTAATTCTGCTATTAACTGCAGTTTTAGTGCAGGTACATCAAATATATTAAATTATATGAACACAGACCCATGAGCAGCTGACCCAATTTACAATTTTTTCCCGATACGAGCTGTCATCTGAACGATTATTTGCTTTGAACTGCAAGCAAAAAAAAAAAAAAAAAAAAAAAGAGATATGACCGCCGAAACTCACTGGCACCTTAATTTGAGTGCAATTTGTGACCAAGGTTGAAACTCATTTTACTCATATCCATCCATCTTCTGTACCGTTCATCCTTATTAGAGTTGCAGGCAAAGCAGACTTTTGACGAGAGGCGGATTTCACCCTAAACTGGTCGCAACTAGTAGCAGATTTTACTCATGTATTAAATCTGTTTTTTGAAATTACATCAATTGAAGAGCCAATTTCAAAATGTCTGAAAATCATACTCTTCCAAAGTACCCATTGATTTTCAACACTTCTTATCCTGACCAGGGTCGCATGCATGCTGGGGCCTATCCAATCACTGAATGGTCACTTTCCAATTGCAGGCCACATACAGTATAAACAACTCATTTTGGTCAAATTCCAGTTTTCTATTACTTTAACAGCCGTGGTTTTCAAAATGTGGGGTGTATTATCATGACAGTTGGGGGAGGGATTGTTTCAGCCCCCACGACCCCACTTTCAAATTTTCAGAGGCACCCCCCTGCCACAGGTTTATCATAGTCAGATCGACCCCGCTTTACAATTCTCTTCGCCACTGATGCCACCAGCATCAAAATTTTCAGCACCACCCCCTGAAAAAATTTCAAGCAGGGGGGGAATTTAATCTCCAATAAGAGGAGCATGCACTGAAAAAATGTTTTTTTGAAAAACACTGCTCTCAGGGCATTTGCCTTCAGGGGTGTTACCAGACATTTATGTTGGTATTTAAAAATAAAACTATGGACTTACTTTTCTTTACTGCTTTGCTCCTGTGATTCATCGTCGGGATTTTCTTCATCAATCGGTTTGAATGAATTCTTCCATTTATTTGGTTGCCCTTGCACAAATGGGTCAAACAAAAGAAGATATTTTATTTACTCTTTGTGTACTAAACACCTTGCTGTATACCTTAATTTTTTTGCAAAAAATCTGTAAAATACTATTTTCTGGAAATTATGAAAATTCTTATCTCACATTAAATACTCCTTTTTTTCTTAAAAATATACCTGTTTTTTCCCGCAACGAGTCCAATCTTGAAAATCTGACCTTTTATTAGAAAAATATGACTGATAATAAAAAAATATATATATAACTTTATTCTAACAGCACCACTTTTTTTCCACATTTTCTTCGCCGCTTATCCTCACAAGGGTCGCGGGGAGTGCTGGAGCCGATCCCAGCTGCAATGGGCAGGAGCCGGGGTACACCCTGAACTGGTTGCCAGCCAATCGCAGGACACATAGAGACAAACAGCTGCACTCACAATCACACCTAGGGGCAATTTAGAGTGTCCAATTAATGTTGCATGTTTTTGGAAAAAATGTGGGAGGAAACCGGAGTGCCCAGAGGAAACCCACGCAGGCACGGGTAGAACATGAAAATCCACACAAATGAGTCCGGGATTGAATCCAGGACCTCGGAACTGTGAGGTTAACGGTGCTGCCTTAAAATACATTTGATGTAAAAAATATATTCAAATATTATAACCTTAATTTGAAAAAAAGTCCCAAAAATGTATATCTATTAAGAAATCAGGATTTTGATCTCAAATACACATCAAAACCACTTTTGTTTTACACAATCACGATTTTAATCTAAAATTTTTTTTTACCATTTTACAACTTAAACCATGAAAATATCCAACTTTTTATCTTGAAAATGCACGGATTTTTTTTCTAGCAAATACATTTTTTTTAAACACACAAACACTTTCTATCCTTTTCAGAGTAGTTTTTTCAGAGTAACTTTGTACATAACAACCTGTTAAGAATTGAAAAGGTGAAAGTACATTTTCACTTAACGTTGACACCAAAGTAAATGTGAAACTGTTTCTCGTCACTTTTACTCCATTTAATCTGTCCATGTGAAGATTATAAGTGTTATTATTGTTCCGCTTCTTTCTTTTTAATATTTTACCTGGCCGAGTCCGACGCTGAGCTTCCTTTCTCCCGGTCGCCGTGCCACTCTTGGGTTCGGCTGTGGGTCTTATTGGAACGTGAATCATGCTCTCTATAAAGCCTGCAGGCACTCTATAACAAGGAATGCGTTTAAAAAAATATATATATTTATCTGAGTAACATGCCTAAATAATGACACAGACCTACGGAGGTTAAACACTGTGGTAGTTATATTAGCGCCTAACACAACTCGTTATCAAGGTAGGTAGTGGCAGCTTTTTAGCTTTAGCCACAAAGCTCCAAAACGTCGTACACACAAGAACAAAAACCCTAATGAATTTAGTTATGTTAACCATTATGGTAAGCTAAGGGTAACCGAACAAAACAGGCTAACACGCTACTATTAATCGACTCCATTACCTGCTGCTAGGTTGTTGTTCACGGAACCCTCCGACTCGAAGAATTCCCTTGACGGCTGACTGTGAAGAGTTGATACAAGAAGTATTTGGGTGGGGGTTCATGCTTTAATTTGTCTTTTAAGTAGATGCAAACAGAGGAGCTTGAAGCAGACTGGAAAAAAAAATGCCTCAAGTTTCCACTTAACAACCAGTAGGTGGTACTGCTGTATAGGGTTAGGATTCATGGCGCAGGGGTCGTCAGTTTACGAATGGAGATTCTACTGTATTTTACTGGGTTTATTAAAAAAAAAAAAAAAATATATATATATATATATATATATATATATATATATAGACGATCACAGTAAGTTAAAAAAAAAAGATTTAGCACTTTATTTTGTTGTTGCTTTGAGTTGATGATAATGTCATGCTCACTTTGAATGACAGTACTACAGTAACATCAGTCAGTAAGCGTACAGATATAACTTTTATGATACTATATGTTAACTATTATTATAACTCGCAAAGGCTGGACTGATTCATTTCCTATCCTTTTGTTTGTGACTAATTTTATTAAAAATACACACATATCAATTAACAGCTCTTAAAAGGAAAAGTTACCTCTTTTCCTGGATCAAAGTAGGCTAACACTGCCCCCGGCTCTGCTGTGATGATCTCCTTCATCTTCTGGAATGCATTTTCATGGGTCGTGTTCCACTTGAACTCGGTTTTCCTGCCTCAGCAGTTGTCTGAGAGGTGTGCATACGTGAGCTAGATTAGGTGCAAATCTTGCCAGGTAAGTAACCATGCCAAGCATAGTTGTGAGCTCTGCACTATTTGGTGGTGGCATGTCTCTGATGGCTTTCACCTTGAGCAGGTCTGGTTTCAGATCCTTGGCTGTGAGCTTGTGGCCAAAGTAACTCACCTCAGAAACACATGTGGCATTTATCTGGGTTCAGGCGTATGCCTCTCTCTCTCTGGTCCGGTTTAAGCACGACTCGGAGGTTGGTGCCGTGCTCATGCTTTGTTTTTCCAAACACGACGATATCATCCACAATCCACGCAACTCCTCTCAGGCCTTCATACGTCTCATCTACCCTCCTCTGGAATTCATCTTGGGCAGACACGATACCATAGGTCAGCCTGAGGAACCGGTACCTTCCATATAATGTGTTAAACGTCCTGAGCATTGAGGACTCCTCGCTTAACTTGATGGCCCAATACCCGGATCTTGCATCCAAGGTGCTGAAACACTTTGCCCCTGCTAACTTGGATCTCGCATCCTCCAATGTGGATAAGGGATAGTCTGGCCTCATTATGGCTTTTGTTTCATGGTCTTGGGTCTAGGCACACCCTAAGTTTGTGTGTCTTTGGCTTTTCACACACAACCAGGGCACTAACCCAGTTGGTCGGCTCTGTCACCTTGCAGATTATGCAGTCTCTTTCCATGTTGTCTAATTCAGTCTTTAGACACTCTTTAAGGGAAAATGGTACCCTTCGTGGTGGGCAAACAACTGGTGCTACATTAGGGTCAATTCTAAAATTGCATTCGCCTGGGATTGTGCCAATGCCTTTGAAAATATCTGAATATTCGTCCAGGATGTGGTCTGACTGGATGCTCTTTGCTTTTCCATAGTTGACCGCATACACCACATTGATGAGGCCCAGGGCTTTGCAAGCTTTGAAGCCCAGGATTGGCAGACCTTTGCAGTTCACTATATAGAACCTCTCTGTTGTTGACTTTGCTTTGTATGTGCTTGTAAGTTCACAGTAGTCATTCACTTCCAGCGCACGTCCGCCGTAATCTGTTAATTTGCGGTCAGCAGTCATCAATTGTGTGTTAGGCGTCACTGCATTAAAGTCTTTTACTGGTACAAAGCTTACTTGTGCACCGGTATCTAATTTAAAAGTTAATTTTCTCTTCTGTGACCCCAAACCAATGGTTGCATATGCACTTTCCCCATCCTCCCTCTCTGGAGTGACAGTGTTCACAAACAGCTCCGGGTCATCTTCCCCATCATGTTTTTTAACTGTGTGGATTTCTCTGTGGAAAGCATTTCTCAGCTGGAAACCGTTGGCCTCCCAGTTCTGAAAACCCGAGTTCAATCCCAGCCCTCCCCGTGCCTGCGTGGGTTTTCTCCAGGCACTCCTGTTTCCTCGCACATCCCAAAAACATGCAACATTATTGGACACTCTAAATTGCCCCTAGGTGTGATTGTGAGTGCGACTGTTGTCTGTCTCCATGTGCCCTGAGATTGTCTGGCAACCAGTCCAGGACGTACCCTACCTCCTGCCCGTTGACAGGTAGTGTGCAGTGCTCTTGCGACCCTCCTGAGGATAAGCGGCTAAGAGAATGGATTGATGGATCAATGGATTTCCCAGTGGACTATTTTACCTGGGGTGTGGGACTGGGTTTTGCATACTTTTGCATAGTGGTTGAATTTAGTGACAAGTATTCCCGTGTGTTATGTATGTATATATATATATATATATAAATTTCTTTGCCGCTTATCCTCACAAGGATCGCAAGGAGCCTATCCCAGCTGTCAATGGGCAGGAGGCGGGGTACACCCTGAACTGGTTGCCAGCCAATCGCAGGGCACATCGAGACAAACAGCCGCACTCACAATCACAACTAGGGGCAATTTAGAGTGTCCAATTAATGTTGCATCTTTTTGCGATGTGGGAGGAAACCAGAGTACCCAGAGAAAACCCACGCAGGCACGAGAATAACGTGCGAACTCCACACAGGTGGGGCTGGGATTGTCCTCAGAACTGTGAGCCCAATGCTTTACCAGCTAATCCACCGTGCCGCCATATATATGTATATATAAAATAAAAGTACACAAGAATCTTTCTTGTGTACTTTTATTCTATTAGGACTTTAAAATTGCATGCCAACAAATTATCAGGACTTATGTAAAAAAATAAACTTCTTTCGTGGGAGTTTTGTTAATGCAGCTCCGATGTCAGTTAATTGACAAGTTACGGGCAAGGGAGTGACACATACTAGTGCCTTGAAATGAGTTGAATTTGTTCCATGAACCTGCTGGTAGCTCAACTAAAAAAAAACAAAAAAAAAAAACAAACAAAAAAAAAAAGGGTTGAATCTTGTCTTTAGGGTGACAGTAGGCTTCAGCTGGGAATGACAAAGAACTTTTAGCTCCTTTTCTGAATCACTCATTGGCCAAACTGCTGCCTTTTGTTTAGTGGGTTGACTTTACTGCCTCATATGGTGCTCATCAAAAAAAATAATCATCTGAACAATGGATGATATCTGGAAAAACTCGTATGTCAAGTCACTTGTGCCTAAAAGCAGAAATTGTCGCTATTTAGTTTCTTCACAACCACAATTTGTAGTTCTCAGAGAATGACCTGCGACACATTTATCGTTCAACTTTTCATTTTTATCACGTTATGACGATGATATAATGTATGGCCTGTGTACATATGTATGTCTTACAAATGTTTTATTGAGTCATAAAAGATGGGAACTTTGAGCATAGGACACTGAGGTGATACAGCAACTCTTGACGATGAATACATTGACATAGTTTACAAAAATACATGGGGGGATGAACCCAGACAGCTTTGTCGTCAATGTAGAATAATTCATTGAAGCTGAAGACACGGGAATATTTACATTTTAGAACAAGAACAAAAATTGAAAGTTCCTGACAGGGTACTAAAATGGCAACAGAGAACATCCAGATTTATTTATGCAAGTGAATTGCAAACAAGATCAATAATATAGTGATTAAAGTTAATATCTAGTGATTTACTCATTTCTGGAATAGCTATTTTCTTTATGACATTGATGAACAGACACAACTAATATTCTCAACCATGTAGATGAAAAAAGGACAAGAATATACTCTTCAAGTAATGAGCGTAACAACATTTTCATGAACAAGACAAAGTGGTTATTTTGGCCCTCGGTGAAGAAAAAAAAATATCCCCCCTAATACATTTTCATCTATGGTTCTAATTGTTCCTGAGAGACTAAAATACAGGTACACACACATAAAAAACAAGCTTTCAAGCTAACGTTATGGTTACAAACTATGAAATGCTTGAAATATTTTTTTTAAAAAGTTTAATTAAATGACAGGTACATTCATTCTGTTTAACAAACATTGAGCAACTAAGACAACCCATTAAAGTTCTGAAATTGCATTCAATGTCCAGCCCTTGGTGTTTGGTGCTATCAGTCAAATGTTCTCAAACTCAGTCTGGCAATAAATTATTTTGTATTAGTGAGGTGGTAATAAATTATTTTCTATTATTGAGTGCATACCTAAATATAGGGAGTGCCAAGAAAACAAACATGCAAAACAAATTACTTCTGCCTGTATGATTTTTGAGCCAATTAAAAACTTTGATGTGATTGGTGAGATGATCTGACATCTGTACAAAAAATGTTTTCTTTAAGCAGATGTATTATAACAGCGATTGCATTTTTTTTGCCCAAGAAAAATCTCCCCCGCCCCTCCAAAAAAATATAGTGCTATTTTTTTTAGAGCGTTAAGGCAGCATTTCTAGAATAAAAGGGGATTTTTTTTAAATCACTTGTTAAATTATACCTTCCTTTTTGGTAAAATCTCAACTGTATTCTTCCGTTTTTGCTCAAAATCACTGTTATCCCTACTCTGTATTCAATCTTTATGGATTTTTATAAAGTACACAATATGTCGCTCATTAGTAAAATGAAGAAAAAAGTTTTGGAAGACTCCTAGTGCGCGCCATTAGTTACGTCATTACTGTTGCATACTTAAAACGTAGCATACTGCATCAAAGTCAGCTGGTCAACCTTCCCTAATTGAAATACAAAAAAAAAAAAAAAAAAAAAAAAAACACTTGTATAAATGCCAAGTGACAAAGCACGACTTAAATCAACGTGTAGCGTCTCAACTTATTTCAAAAGAGTTGTTTAGCATCAAGATGCCTCAATGGCAATGAAGGAATAATTTTATAGTTTTAGCCTAAGCAGGAAACCAAATTGTGAATATGTAAATTCGTAAATGCCAAACTGCGAATATACGGGGGTTCACTGGTGGATACGTAGTCACACCGAACACAGCCCTTCAACTTGTAATCACAAAAAAAATACACCTTTACACTTGTAAAGACAATTACTTTTTGTTTCGCTGAAAAATATGAATTTGTTATCATAACATTAAAACCTGCAGTCTCCTCCACAAGTATTGGAACAACAAGGTCAATTTATTTATTTTTGTTGTATATTGAAGACTTTTGAGTTTCAGATCATAAAATGAATATAAGGCAAAAGTTCAGAATCCCAACTTTTATTTAATGGTTTTTACAACTAGATGTGTAAAACAACTCAGGACAGAGCACCTTTTTGTATGAAGCCAAGTCTGATTACTCAAACATTAAATAGTGCTTGTTTTTCTTTGGGTTTCATTGAAAACTGCATTTGCTACAAAGCAAACATGAAGACCAGAGAGCCGTCTGTAGGAGATGAGTAAACCATTTTGAAGCTGAGAGAAGACGCAAAATTCATCAGAGCTATGGCACAAACATGGGCATAGGCAATGGAAAAATTTGGAATGTCCTGAAAAAGCAAGAAACTACTGCTGTACGGCGTAGCGGGCCACTAACGGGTCAGCCAAGAGTATCTATCAACAGCAGTTGATGACAGAAACATTGTGAGAGCTGTAAAGAGACACCCAAAGACAGCAGTCAGTGACATCATTGGCAACCTCCACAGGGCAGGGGTGAAGGTATCACAATCCACTGTTGGAAGAATTCTTGGGGAGATGAAAAAAAAACAGGCCACATACCACAAGATGCAAACCTCTTATCACCAAAAGAATCGCAGGGCCATATTGGATTTTGCAAAAAAAGTAGAGATGAGCCACGGAAGTTTTGGACATGGCCTGATGAGACCAAAAACGAACCTCTAACAAAGTGCTGGACAGACCAAAGTATGGAGAAAGAAAGGATATGGTTATGATCCAAAACACAAAACCTCATCTGTGGACGTAATGTCGTGGCTTGAACTTAAATGGCTGCTTCTCGAACGGGCTCACATGTCTTTAATAATGATGTAACTCATGAAGGTAGCAAGAGAATGAATTCTGAATTCTACAAAACCATTTTGTCTGGCAATTTACATAACACACATTCAAATTAGTCAGAAGTTTCATCACGCAGAAAGACAATGACCTAAAACACAGTACCAACACCACAAAGGACTTCATTGGGGAGAAAAAGTGGAAGGTCTTGGACTGGCCAAGTCAATCAGCAGACCTAAACCCAATAGAGCATGAATTGTACCACCTGAAGGGGAGACTGAAGGGAGAAAACACGAGAAACTACTGAAAGAGATTACAGTTGAAAAAAAGCAGTTCAAAGGATGGGTAACAGGCTTGATGCAGTTATGGCAAATAAGGGTTATGCCATCTTATATTAAGTGTTATTCCTGATGTTAATCATGTCTGTTCCAATTCTTTTGTGCCCTTTAAAAGTAGGTGGTGCTCTGTGTTAACAAAATAAACGATGAAATTCTTAACATTTGTCTAATCTTAATCTTCTGATCTGAAACCCAAATGTCTTCAGTATAGAACCAAAACAAAGGAATTGACCTTGCTGTTCTAACACTTTTGTAGGGGACTGGATTTTGTCCAAAAAAGGCAACTTTTTATTTCCAGTCTCATTTAGGGATAACGTGAAGCCCTCCCATATTTATTGTTCGGCATTGCAGATGTTTTGGGGGAACCTATCCTGCAAAGGAATGTTTAATGTGAAAAATATTGCTATGGTGCCATCTTGTAACATCTTGGAACAAGGGACTCTGTTAATGTGATGGGAAAGAGCTTCATTAAGCTTGGCCGTAGTCTTGCCTCGTACAAATAAATTGCGATGCCACCATTTTGGTACCAAGATTCAATTGGTCCCAAATTTTCAGAATCATATATTGGGCGTTCACCATATTCAACGTGGATATTTTTAATTGGCGCAAGGATTATCAAGGCATTGGAAAGATTTCTCCCCGGACCCAAAATGTTTGAGAACCCCTGCTATAAGACACTCGTACTGGCCATGGTGCTGTCTCGGCTAATACTTTCCCTGACTTCCACAGGCAGCGTCATGTAGAGGTGATCCTCCACTAGGAAGTCATTCTTGAGCAACCGGCGGCAGTTGCCAAGCTGTGCAGGCAGCCTTTCCAAATTGTTGCCCTTCAACTCCAGATGATTGAGCTGAACCAGATCGCCCACAGCCTGCGACAGCTCCCTAAGATCGTTGTGACCCAAGCACAGAACCCTCAGCTTGGTGCACTTGAACAGATTCTTGGGCAATGTTTCCAGCTTATTGGAAGTAACGTCTAGGTGCAGCAGGTCTAACAGGAGACCCACATCCGGTGGGAGCACCTGGATTAAGTTGTGGGCCACATCCAAGTATTGAAGTTTAGGTAGTCTGAATAATGCCGGGGGCAGGGAGACCAGTTTATTGTGTGAGAGGTGCAGAGCCTCCAATGACTTGCCTTGGACAATGGAGGAGGGGATTGCTGTGATTTGGTTGTGCCACAATTTGAGACACGTCAGCCTCTTAAGGTGCTGGAGGCTGACAATCTCCTCTATGGTCCGGATGTTGTTGGACTTCAGATCAAGCTCCTGCAGGTTGAGCAAGCTAAAAATAGCATGAGGAATCTTTTCCAGCTCACAACTGTGCAATTCCAGGACAATGAGGTTGGTCATTTTTTTCAGAGTATTCAGCCCAAATAGCTTTGTGCCGTCGTTGTGCACCACTAATCTCACCAAGTGGTGGGACACGTCTGTGATGTTGGTGGGCAATTTTGGGAGGTTGCTCTTCAGGTGTAATGTCTTTAAATGCCGCAAGTCTCTCATGGATTCCAAACCGACCATCCTGTTATTTTCGGAGCTCAGATTCCCGATGATAAAAAGCTCTCGCAAATTCCTCAGCAAGAAAACCCACGTCGGGATCTCAGTAACGTCAGTGAAACTGATGTGAAGGCTGTGGAGATGGTCGCGGAGAAAGGCAAAACCCGTTTGCTCCACTTTGGCAGGACACTCGTAGAGGTGCAGCTCCCTCAGACTGGTCATCTGAGAGACATTAGCAGTAAATCTGACCTCGGGAATTTTCTCGAGCTTGAGGACCTCCAGGTCGGTGAGGTCGAAGACCACGTTTGGGAGACCAAAGAGATTCTTAAGGTGCAGCTCCTGCTGGTCTTGTGCATTACGCGTCACACACTTCCTCGCTTTTTTGAAGTTCCACTCGTGATTGAGGCTAATCTCCCGCAGCTTGTTCTCGCTCACCTCAGACAGGAATACCCCAAAGCGCTTGGAATATAGTTGGTCGTATTGGTCAACCATGTGTAAGAGGAATGCAAAGTCATTTTTAACATCTGGAATGTCACTAAAGCTGCTCTCTTCTCTGACTTTCTCAAAAGAGTACTCCTTCAAAGGTCCTCGAAACACCCAAAAGAGGGAGTAAAGACACACCATCCCATACATTATCATCAGAGCTATGTAGCAAATAAGCACCTTGTCCAATAAGAAAGCCATGTTATGCGTACAAAAGAACTTCCCATACCCTACCAACGCTTTGACATCGGTCTCACAGATGTGTATAAAATTAATTTTAACCAAAAAGCTTGAGGTGTAGGAGAGCATTGAAATAAATGTGGCCGTTTTGAAAATGGTCTGAGCGGCGTAAAACCTGTAGATGAAATCATTGTCCTCCACGTGAGCTCGGAACTTCCGCACTTTCTCAAACAGGGCTTTGGCCTGCTCCCCGTCCTTTTTATCCAATATGGGCATACTGGCCGTCGGGGCTTCGGCAATGGGCATATCTGCAGAGACCACACCGTCGAGCATAGGGGAGGTCAAGGTGGAACTGGAACCTTCCTCCTTTCTCTCTAAAGACGCCTTCTTAAGTGCAAAAGAGGTGCCGCTCAACCTCTGCTTGTTCTCCTCAGAGTCTTCGCAGGCCGTTTCAGACACCGCTTTAGTAGTCCAAGGAGACTCAAAACAGCGGCATAGAATCGAAACAAAGTGTTCTATTTTAGAGCTGGTCTTGGGAAACTTGAACCAGAAATTGCTGCTTACCATCAGGATAACAGTGTTGATCAGGATGAGGTAGGGGAAGAATTTGGAATACCAGGGCAAGACAAGGTGATAACACATTTGGTTGATAAACACATACTGCTGAAAGTCCAAATTGGTCTTGATTCCCGGTGCTTGATGCTGATTAATGCAATTCTCTCCACCCCTCGCCGTTGCAGTTGCTACCTCCTGCGCAGTATGTGCGGGGTAGGAGTAATTTCCAGAGTTCTCCTCCGATTCCTCCATGAAAGGAAGGCAAGCTACCTGGTCCTTTGTGATCTGCATGGTCATGGCGAACAGGGCCAACATCAGCATGACCAGGCTCAGGTAGTCCATGAAGACATCCCACCATGGCTTTAAGATGCGGTACGTTGGATGGACGTCATTCAAGGAGGCAAACTCGGTGACTGTGAACATTACTGCAACAAAACGAAGGATAATCAGTGAATCACGTACGAGTGATAGAAGTGATTATTTAAGAAAATATTACATTGTATGATTTAGTGGTCAAAGTTTACTCCTGAAAAAAAAAAAATCTAATCCTTGCTTTCTCGTTTATTTAAATATAATTAGCATTCCTGTATAAGTCAAAGATGGTCCAAAATGTCCCATTTGAAGAACAGCCTTTATTTTGACAACAAACAATGGAACATGTTAAACTTCTTATAATCATGGCAATCTTTAAATATAGTTTTACAAAAAAGAGATTTCTTTGCCGTGAGACATATTAAACTTTCAGTGACTCGTATGAGAGCATTTATCCCAAATTTGACACACCTCACCCCCATTCAGACCAGAAACCTAATGAATATGTGTCCATGACTAGTGTCTCCATCGAGAAAAAGTACTAGTAATTAATTTGACTTGTACGTCAGTCGTACATGTTTAGAATTTGGTGAACTGACATCAATTTTCCAATTTCTTCCTTGACAATAACAATATATGTTAAACATTTTAATCACGTGCAATGTATGTACATTTGAATTAAGTAAATTCAAAGGCCTTTTTCAGTCTACTTGTGTCGCGCAACCATTTGTGATCAAATCAGTGATAGGCAGTTTCTTTTGGCTTGTCCTGTTAGGGGTTGCCACAGCGAAATGCTCATATTTGTTTGGCACAGTTTTTACGCCGGATGCCCTTCCTGATGCAACCCCTTTCGGGGAGTGGAGGCCCCAGTGGGATACCAACTAACGATCCCTGGTTTACCGAACCAACGCTCTAACCACTAACCTATGGGGCCTCTCAAATCAGTGCTAATAACACAACGTTAATTCTATTTGTTAGCCTGTCTGTGGCATGTTGCTATCTTTTCTGGCATCAAGCTAAAAGAAATGTTTCTAAGGCAAATGTAGGCTTTACACAATCAGGATTTTTGGGGGCCGATCACCGAGATTAAAAAAACGATAACCGATCACTGATCCGATCACAAGATGGAGGAATGATTATTTAAATGACCTGTTCATTTACTGTATATACTTGTGTACTTAATTGCTCAAAAAATATATATTTACAAAAAATAATGTATCCTTGTTTATTTGCTTATGTCAATGAGGCAGTGACAGTCAGAACAAATTAATGGTCTTCCATTAGATAGCAGTACGTACATGCAGCAATTAATTTATCCACTTTTTGTGACATTTTTGTTTGTTGGTGTCCCGTGAGATTTTTCAATTGCAAACTATGTGCCTTGGCTCCAGAAAGGTTGGAAACCAGAGATATTCTACGTGAAGTTGTGTGAGCAATCCCCTATGAAAATGCATAATATACAGTAATTGCCTTGTGAATTGCTTTGTTATTTGTTACTTACGGTCAAACATGAATAATCCTTCCGGTTCAGCATGCCTCTCTTTATATCAAGCCTAAAGCAGGTCAGAAAGTTAAACCTATCAGGGGGGTTGAATCCACAGGCACTTAAAAATTTACAAGGTGGGAAAGTGTAACCTATTCACACTCTCTTTAATACTGTAACAGTTGAATCAATAGAGTGACACATTGACTTACGAGTTTAAGTGGTATAAAACAATCAAAAATAGTATAGGAGAAAACTTGTTTTAAAAAGTGTAACTACTGTATGTAGTGTGGTATCCATGTGTTGGATTTGGCCTCATAAGGGGCATGGCCATGTGAGTGGCGGTAGGAGTTGGTACTTGGGTTTATCTGGTTAATCTGTGCGTGTGATCGTCTGGCCGTGAGTTGTGGCCAACAGCAGCTCTTTGCACGTGTTCACATTTTGTCCAGTTTCAACCAAACATTTGCTTATATTATATAAAAAGCCATGTTTGTTTTTCTCACAGACGTGAAATCAGCAATCCTGGGGTTTGACAAAACTAAAATTGAACTGTTTGCCCATCATGGGCGTGGTTATGTTTGTAGGAAAAAGGGAAAACTTGTTAGCCACCATCACAACTTTAAAATAAAAAGGCTTCACGGGAACAGCTTAGTCAGTCCCGGAAGAGATGAAGTAGCTGGGGAGAGGAAGTCTGGGGTTTCCCTGCCAAAGTTACTGTCCTCTTGACTCAACTTCGGATAAGCGAAAGAAAATGGATAGATGGATTGCTCACATTGGTCATTGGTCACGTCAAACGGTGAGTTTTCAAGCCAATGTAAATTTCTTGTTTCAACTGGATTTGTTTCAACTGTTGGGTCACGTTCAATAAATCTTGTAGCTGTGTCACGCCTTGTCCAAATGCGAGGGCATTCCTGTACCTTAACTGCGTTGCATATTTTTACTCACTCGGGCAGCAGCGTATTTGAAGTTTGCTCGTATCTCAAATTTCGGGGCGCAGCACTTTTTTTTTTCTTAAAACAAATGAATAAATAAATAAACCAAGGGACAGCTTGTAACTTGGAAAAATTTGGGACACTCTTTAAATCAACTCAAGCCTGGACAGTGACATGCAGACTGGTACCAACCCACTCCAGCACCAGAGGCCAATCCTCGGTCACACCCCTTAAAGGCACATACAGTCTAATGCTACACTAGTTACAGTGATTGAACTAGATTTGACCAATTTATTCTCTTTATGAATGATGTATTGTGATTTCTACAGACTTACTGAAAACAAGCAAATTAATGGATTAATGCAAAAGAACATTTGCTAGGGGGGATGCGGATTGAAAGACGAGTAATCTAGCAACAATTTAAACGAAAACACTCAAAGGCCACTACATCATGTACCTGTTTCTACAATGTTAACGTTCACCAAAATCACTAAAAGACAATAATCGTCCAATATTTATCAATAGCGAACAATAATTTAATTTTCCAAATAAAATGGATGCTTATGCGATGCTATTACAATGTTTGTAAGACCAACAAGTGGGTAAAGGGTATAAAGTTATTAAAATTGTGAACGAGACATAGAAACAATGTGACATACCCCCATTGGTTAGTTTAGTGGTAACGGTGGAAAAACGTTACAATGTGGTACTCAGGCACGCAAAAATGTGACGTCACACAACACGATCAATAAATAAGTGGACACGCGCACACGTAATTCTTTGTCTGGTCCAATACGGGACGGAGATGCAAGGTGGATGTTTGTATATCGTCACCATTACGAGCTCGATACAGTATTTGTTTAACAGCGCTTCTTGATTTGTGGAGGGGAATCAGGTGGAAAAAAACGGCATTCATTTGCAGCATTTTTTTTTTTTGTGCTGTTGTTCTTGCATTGGTTTCCAGACTTGATTTTTAAGATATGCCAATATGCTATGTAATGTAATGTAATGTTTCAAGGGGACAAACACGATACTCAATAACCAACACGGAGCAATGATTTCTATTGTATCATCACTTACTGTCAGTGTGGCGTTAACGGACCCCGGTTATTTCTTCCTCAGCCCGCGTTGCACATTTCCCCGATCGCGAGGTTTACAACACGGCATATGTTGGTTGAGGGTTCCGGCTACATCCTTCAAAGGTGTGCCTTCCGCTGAGCAGAAACTCTTGCTTGCAAGTCTTTTGTTCGCCGACAACACGCGCGACAAGAGAAGCGAGACCCTTCCCTCGGCGAAGGGGGGACTAAAGAGCAGATCTAACATGGAGCCGCTGGTGTGCTTTGCTCGTTTCTGATTGGACAAAGAGGAAGGGTACTTTCTGCCCCCGCCTTCTTTCCGCAGATATGAAAAGGTAGATTCGACACGCCCCATTTGAGATGCGTGCGTACATCCAAGGTAAAACCTCATCAGCCTGTCTTGTGTGTCTAAGGATAAAAAACAAAAACCAACGGGGATGCGCGCCCGTACTTCACAACGATGGGAATGACCTTTCACAGGCAAAAATATTTGTATTTACGAAAAAAAAAGTATTCATAGCACACGATTTACGACTTAATTTCAACGTCTATGTATTGCCATTAATGGGACATTGTCCGTTCCAACATGGCAGCTACGCAGGCACGCGCTCATGCCAGACAGTACTGCGCTGGCCTATCAAAATATGAACGTGTATATTCCATGCTGCGTTCACGGCACAACGGCGAAAAGGATGTCAGATTGGAAAGTCCAGTGTTTCCGAGAGAGGCACGTATGATACATTAGAAATATCTCACGACACCACATTATAAAACAATAGTGTACGGCCAATTACAAACGTCCTTATTTCGGGGAAAAAAGCAGTGTTGTCAACGGTGCATTGAGATACAACTATGATTTGTTCCGTGCCAATGCTGGTTATTCATAACACTTGTGTCTCAAATTATCTTTCCCCATTGAAATGTATGGAAATGCCATTAATCCGTTCTAGCCTCTGCCCAAAACAATGTTTATTTAATGAGGAAAAATAGCGCTCATTAATTTTGTAATTTATAGAAACATAATGAATTGAAAGCAGCAAAATTAATAGTTTTTCTCGCACTTTGCTGAAAAAATGCTTCTGGTATAGACATCTTGGCCACGGGGGCAATGTAAGACATAGACACCGCTATACAGAGACTTTGGCGGTCCTGAGTAAGCAACACTGATTTAAGGCATCTTCGCACAGGATGAAGAAAACATGCCTGCGAGGGGGGAAAAAAGGCAGATCAACAGATTCAATCTCGAAAAACGTGGAAATCAGGAACTTGATATTTAATCAGGCCTCACCATTCTGTTCCCATTCTTAGATGAGACCAAGAGGCAAGCAACAAATGCTCAACAGTACTTTGCCAATGTGACGCTCAAACAGAAAGTGCCTTTTGACCTTACAGTCAGATGGTTTCAAAAGAGAGACTAGAGGAGTCAGAGAAAGGCATAGAATGATACATCCTTGGATCCTTGGAAAGGTTCTTGGCTCTCACACCTGTTGTGAATTTAGCCGTGCTTTTCATTTAAAAAAAAATGGGGAAATAAGTGAAACCAAATGATGATTTTATTATAATTTTTATGATGTGATTTTAGAATGTTCTTTCTTGATTCTTTTCAGCTGCATCCGTAATTATTCTACAGTATGTCTTTTCCTAAAATTACTCTATCCACAAAAGTCAGCAATCTCATCTACCATTTACAAAATCAAAGTTGAAATGATAAATTAATCTGCATTTTGTTACCGAAGTTACTATTTTAGATTTACAGTATTTTTCATCCATAACGATTATTCTCTTGGACCTGATTACAACGCTAGTTTGACTCTTTTCACTGTGTATCAATAACTGTATTTTAGTTGAAGTACTGTTGCACACAGATATACTCAACAGTCAGTAGGACCCGAAATTCATGCCTGATTTCCAGACGTTGCGGCCGCCAGAGGATGTACGTGGCTCCTTAGTTGCTACCCATACAGGTTTCAACCGGTCTTGGGCTGCTGGATGCTGCTTGCCGACACTCTGTTCTCACAGTACTCGTACTCGTACTTTGAGGGGGGGGGGGGGAAGGTGTGTGTTATGCCGTAAATCTGTGTTACAGAATAAAATATGGAAGTCCTGCATGATGACAAATGGAACTAAATTGTTGGATTTCTTGACATACAAAAGAATGTAGAATTTCTTTTTTAATAAATGCATAACATTTATCTAAGACTTCTATTACTGTCGGTGCATTCTTCTAAAGAAGTAATATATAGTACGTGTTGTTATTATGGATGAGGATGATAACAGGGAGGGAGTCAGTGAAGGTGTAGCGCTACATACACCTGCCTTTGGTGCGGGCTGGCGACCAGTTCAGGGTGTAGTCTGCATTTCGCCCGAAGCTAGCTGGGATAGGCTCCAGCTTTCACGCAACCCTTGTGAGGATAAGCGGCATGGATAATGACATGATGACAGGGATACACTGGAACCTTGAGATATGAGGTATCCAACATTTTCAAGATATGAGTCATTCCAGTCAGAGTCCCTTCTGACATCCATTTACTGTATACAGCCATTACTTTGGCACCCATCCATCCATTTTCTGAGCCGCTTATCCTCACGAGGGTCGCCGGGAATGCTGGAGCCTATCCCAGCTGTAGACTGGCAGAAGGCGGGTTACACCCAGAACTGGTTGCCAGCCAATCGAGACAAGCAGTGGCACTCACAATCACACCTCGGGGCAATTTAGAGTGTCTAATTAATGTTTCATGTTTTTGGGGTGTGGGAGAAAACCAGAGTGCCCGGAGAAAACACACGCAGGCATGGGGAAAACACGCAAACTCCACACAGGCGGGGCCGAAATCTAACCCGAGACCTCAGAACTGTGAGGCCAACGTTTTACCAGCTGACCCACCGCGCTGCTCTACTCTGGCATTAATCCTTATGGTTATTTATCGGGTAGTATTTCTGTGGAATTTTGTTGGCTTTGGTAGCTGTTTTTATTTTCCGGAACACAGAGCAATGCAACAATGGCGTCTGCCTCCAGTGACGTGGAGGAGTGTGAACGAGGGAGTGTTGAAGACTGGCATGATATTACCATTCCATTGGTTTATTTTCGAAAAGTCTTTGTTAAACACCTATAATTATTTGTGCTGAATGCGTTGTCTCCTGCCAGCCTACCACCGTCTTTTCTACTGTAAAAATAATTACACTCTAATCAGAAAAAAATACAAAAAGAAAAACACTTGAAATAGTGTTGAATTTACAGTACACCAATTTTCCGAATGCATTTTTGAAGAACAAATATAAATCACATATTTCCATTGAATTTACAGATACCAGTAGTAAAAACTACTAAATATGTTTTTTTTTAACTGAGCAACGTCTATTCTATTTGGCAATAAACATTTGGATAACCAATTAAAACAGACACTTAATTTTAAAATCTAAAATATTCCATCTATAAAGCACATACAAGACAAATACCCAGTGGCCCCAAAAAAAATAATGTGAAGTCATTCGGTTCACAGACTGCATTGCATCGTGTGTTTATTTGACCAAAAATTCATTGAGTATGTGCCTTATTTAACTCATGTTTATGGATGATTTATGTGACTGTGTTCTTCTTTTCGAACATCCTCAGGTCAATTCCCCTGTACAATTTGTAATAGCCATTTAGGCATTCACTGTTATAAAAGTCAAGACTCAAAAGACATAATGAGTAACAATATGTTTGTATAATTCTAGCTGAGAGTCCATCATGTTAACATTGATGCTGTTTATTGTTTTACTTATTTCTTATATTGGAGTTAGAATCCCATTACAGTATCTTTTTATTATGAGGTAATGAGTACAGTAAAGGGGGGAAAAAAATCTACAAAACTTTACCCAAGTAGGCAATTTGAAATAATTAGTGCAATTAGCAGTATGCCCATGTTAATTCAATAGAAATGGGCTGCTCTTAACACCGTAAAAAATAACAGAACAAAAAATGAAATATTTACTCCAAAACCCAAACGTGGGAAACTTGCAATCAATAGATTATTTAGCGTAAACGCCATACTCAAGGCTAGAAAATTATTGGTTTAAAATACCTTTACTGATGAGCCAAGTTAATAAAACGGGTGTTAGTAAAAAATAAAATAAAATAAAAAAGAGATCAAGAAAGAAATCATGCATGTGTCAGTCTGTATTTTACTGTTTCTCGAGGTTCATTGAGGTCATTTGGGTTTTCTGACTTGCCGTCCCAGAAAAGCCACGTGACCGAAATCTATAATTACGGGTACCTCCGGTGTCTGCGGTTTGTTTCTCTGACAGACGCATGTAGATACGCCATGGCGTCGACAAGCCGGTGAGTACGGCGCTCGTTATTCGTCTCCAGTAGTTCGACGACATTGCGTGGTTTGTCACACATGGAAGAGTTCAAGACACAAAGACAAGGAAACAATAGAAGCACTCTCTACTACATCAATGCGGGGGTAGCATCTTGTTGGTTAGCATAGCCTGTTAGCTCACCGGTTGTTATATCCACACGCTGTTTTCATGATTTTGACGCTAATCATGTAGCAAAAAAAAAAGCTAATCCATACGTCCAAGTTGTGACTGATGTTGATTTATATTCGGTTTTTTTCCCCTTTAGATCCCCAGCCACATCATCACAACTCGTTTGCCATGTTGCTAAATGCAGCCGCTAGCCCTTCCGTCTCACTGCTGGGCATCGCGCACAGTCATCACATCGGAACATTGTTTCTGTTGTATTAAAGGCAGCGGTGTCAAAAGTTTTGTTTATTTTTTTTTCCCGGATACATTGTTATGTATCTGCTTAGTACATGTCTTATAATGCGGGCCTAAAATCCCGGTTCGTTACGTACCCTCAAGGGTCGGAGAAGTAAGGGAACGAAACTGTGATTATAGCGTTATCATATTAATGACATTGTAAACGAAAGAGCACAAGTTTAAATGTTTTTTCCACGCTGCACCCATACCGTTTTCATCTTTAATTAAATTATAATCAAAGAAAAAAACTTGATCTTTATCATGGCACAAACAATATTTTCTAGAGACCGGAAAATCTGAAGTTATCTAAAAATGAGAACGAAACTGCCTAAAGCTAAAATCTGCGGTTTGGCTCCCCTTAGTGCTGGAATTCGACATGACAACAAAGCGGCCTTGTCGCCTCGATATGACGTAGGGTGTGCCGAGTCCACCTTACAGTTTATTTTTTTCCAATGTAGTGTGTAATAGTGCTATTTAAACCTTTCCGGTAAATAAAACGATCAAGAGAATTCGTCAATAGTTCAATATCCATCGTACGGATAACATTCGGGAACAACTGTGGTGTTACAGTACTTGTTAATATTGGGGCACTCACTATTTTTGCAAAACAGTAAAAATTAAATCTCCATGTCTCCTTTAGCTGGCATGGTGGATGACTGATTAGCACATCTGACTCAAAGTTCTGAAGATTGCGGTTCAAATGCAGCCTCACCTGTGTGCTTTTACTTGTTCTCCCTGTGGCTGCGTGGCTTTTCTCTGGGTTTCTCGGTTTCCTCCCATGTCTGTAAAACATACGTGGCAGGAAGATTTGAAGACTCTAAATTGCCCATTAGGTGGGAGTGTGTGTGCAAACGTTTGTTTGTTCATAAGTGCCCTGAGATTGGCTAGCGACCACTTGAAGGTATACCTTGCCTCTTACGTGAAGATACCAGGGATGGGCTGCAGCACTTGTGACACCAGTGAGGATAAGCGGTACAGAAAATCACCCCTGTGCTGTACTGGATTTTCTTTTTTTTTTTTCTTTTTAAATACAGTATGTCTTCCTTGTCATTCATCAATCTGTTGTTTTGCTTCTACAGTGGAGACGGAGCAACCCTTCCGAGAGTTCAGTGTCCCAACCACCCCGATGCAATTCTGGTGGAGGACTACCGGGCAGGGGACATGGTTTGCCCCGAGTGTGGTCTTGTCGTAGGTAAGCGGATCAATACGCTTTTTAACTGATTTGATCCCAGCCATTTTTCCAAAAGGTGCCTGAATTTGTGGGCGTTTATTCTCATACATGATGATGAGCTCGCCATGCTGCGACCAATCGCTACATCTTTGTTTGTGAATGCCTCATCTGTAATTTATAGAAACACACAATCACTTTTTCAACTGTCTTTTTTTGGGGGGGGTTCTGCTCAGGTGATCGAGTGATTGATGTTGGCTCTGAGTGGAGGACGTTTTCCAACGAGAAAGCCCTCAAAGACCCATCCAGAGTGGGAGATGCCCAGAACCCACTGCTGAATGGAGGAGACCTCACCACCATGATCAGCAAGGTCATCTCAGCACACAATCACGTCGCTTAAAGGCTCTCACATTTGTATTTCCAACTAGGATCTGGCCATTTAGCTCTGCGCTAAATGGTTGTAAGATTTTAAAGGTCCACTGTCATGAAATGCATGATTTTTAGTATGTTATTAATGGAAAAAACGGCAGCCGGTATGGACCCATCCGTTTTTTTTCACCGCAAAACATGATTTTGACGCATATGGATCCCACCATGAAAATCCTCTGGAGGGATTTGTTTTCGAGAAGAAGCCGGAAGTGACATACAAGACAGTAGTGCACTCAAGCGGTCTCGTTTGTGAATACTAGTTTTACCTGCTGGAAGGTAGCTCGTTCTTCCTTCGTGTTAGCCAAAATGCCGGCTCGTTCTATTGTTCGAACACTCGGGAGGATGGATTCGCTCTTCATACTTTTCCAAAAGACCTGGTTCGTCGTGAAAAATGGATTGCACAGGTGCAAAGGACGAGAACTTTGTGGGTTCCTAATGACAGGTAGGGTTGTATACAGCTACTAAAAAAATAATAGTTGGTGGGAGGGACGTAACCCATAAGTCAGGGGTCCTAAATGTGTTTATGCGCCACCCTGGCCGAAGCCGTGATCGGCGGGCGCGGCGCCACCGGGGTGGCTCATCTCTGCCGTGGATGTGGATCGGACGGGGAGGCGGTTTGGTTGCGACGGCGTCATCGCTCACGGTCGCCGTTGTTCATCGGCGCGGAGGTGGATCGGGCAGGCAGGTTTGGTTTGGCCGCATGCAGTTTGGCCGTCATCCGCATATCATCTAAATATGGCTCGAAACGATAGGGTTATATTGCCGCGGTCACTTCACTCGGTCGTGAGATGTTCTACGTGACTCTTATGTAGTTCTAGTATCAATGGACACTGCGATACTATGAAGGTAAAAGTGCTTGTTTTCCACTCCAGGGGACTGGCGCCGCT
Source organism: Syngnathoides biaculeatus (assembly GCF_019802595.1). Lineage (NCBI taxonomy): Eukaryota > Metazoa > Chordata > Actinopteri > Syngnathiformes > Syngnathidae > Syngnathoides > Syngnathoides biaculeatus. Next base: position 13,960,899 of record NC_084652.1, read on the forward strand.
AGCTTTGATGAGTTTGGCAACTCCAAGTACCAGAACCGCCGCACCATGAGCAGCTCGGACCGCGCCATGCTCAACGCCTTCAAAGAGATCACCACTATGGCGGATCGCATCAACTTGCCGAGGAACATCATAGTAAGTGTACCACTACTAGACACTTTGTGTGTTCTATTCAGACAGTCCTCAACCTTTTTTGGATCACGGAGCCGTTTCACATAGAATAAAATTTTCACGGACCAGCATAGAAACAAATATTATAATAATTGCCGCTTTGCTGCTGTAGTGTGGGGTTATCATATTTGTGCAGTATGTCAGATTGTATTATACTGCCTCTTTGTGGTCAAGGTGCATATAACAGAATGTGCACCAATCTACATTTAAATTATTTCAATTTCCTGCCATTGTTCTTATTAAAAACACGTGATTACACTTTGCTTGTTTTATGGGGCACTGAAATAGAGGATTTTATTGGCATCAATTTAAATAGAAAAATATGTTGTTATTGTGTCTTCTAACCAAATTCTGATAAAATAGCTTTTGAGCCCTTAAATGGTTTATTAGGAGTCCTATTCCATACTCAATCAAAGTGTTTGCTTTGCAGGATAGAACCAACAACCTATTCAAGCAAGTTTATGAACAAAAGAGCCTGAAGGGCAGAGCGAACGACGCCATCGCATCGGCTTGCCTCTACATCGCCTGCAGACAAGAAGGCGTCCCGAGAACGTTTAAAGGTGAGACCGCAAGCATCCCCTGAGGAGTACCTGCTGCTGCTTGCCACTGCAAGACTGGAGGGATCCATCTTCCGGACTACACCGCCACTTTAAAAACGGAGTGCAATGTACACGGGAAATTACATCAATTATTGTAACATCTGCTCGGATGAATAGCCGAATACAACTCGTGGCCAATCAACAGACTAGAGTTTACGCTAATTTTATCGGTCTGATTGGAATTGGCCGATAATGGACCTTTCCGACCTGTCAATCACCCGGACAACAGTAGCCAATCAGATAGCCGCATTGTCTTAACCCCTGGCTTGACACGCCCCTCTTGTCGTCATGTCCCACAAGCGTTGCTGGTTGTCAGTATCGTGCGCTTGTAAAAGTTAACGTTACGAAGAAAATGGTTCTCAGATGCGCTTGGGGAATGTGCAATTCTGATGAAAGATATCCGGCTAGGTTTCAAGGGGCCCGGTTGATTCATTTTACAAAGCCTAAAACACAGTTGACCAAGTGTCTACGATGGATCAAGGCTTGCGGAAGACCACACGTACAACTAAATGTGGACAATATCAACAAAAACAAGTATCTTCTCTGAATTTGATTGAATTATTATCAGTGCTTTATACATTGGAAGAGAACAACTTTCACTTTGTTAGTGTACCACTGACCTGCTCAAAGAAACGTGTGATGTTTTATGCCAAAGAAACGGATTAGTAATACGTAAATGCGCGATGTCATGCGAGAGAGAGAAGAGAGAAAGACAGGCAGACAGAGAAATGTCTATTTGCCTATTTGTATCGCATCGGACTTTTAAGACAGAGCACTGGGTTCAAGTACGAGCCAAGTCAAACTTTTTCATCTGGTGACTTTGAGTTAATCACCATTGTTGAAATGCACTTGTAGAAAATCGAACCCAACTCACTTCTAAAGACTACCATGATATTACTCGTGATCTTTCCAAGTAAAAAGTACTCACCCTGCTTTACATGCGCAGTACGATTCCACAATTTTATCCTGTTGGATTTCAATATGAAGTTTGTGAGGCGTCAAACTGTTTTGCATCGATCGCCAACATTTCGGTGTAACGCTGACATTGCCTCCTGCTCCGTCCGAAATCTTACTTCCGTGTACATATCCTTGCGTCAAATAGTCGAGACCTCTCTGTAGAACCCTGGTGGGCAAGTCTGACGGATTTGGCAAAAATCATACCCCAATGTTATCTGGAATACGCGATAGAGAATCGACTTCAAACCTGTTTGGAAGCTTGTGGGGGATGGCGACTGTAGTCTAAGGGGGGGGGGGGGGGGGGGCGGAGCTTAAGATTGCCATCGGAAAGGTCCATTGCCATTTTATGCTGATTAGTTTTAATGACATGATTCACCGTCGTTGAATGTGTCTGGCAAAGACACAGAGGTGGTCATTGGTTGAGCCTTTGCCGTTCTGGTTATTCCGCAATCCATTTTGCTGATGGTCTTTCGTTTTCTGCTGCGTGTCTCTGGTTTTGCTCTCCATTTTAAGGCATTGGAGATCAGTTCATTTTTTTTTTTTAACACACTCCTTTCAACAAATTCCACAGCCTTAAGAGTGTGCATATCATGAATACTGGATGTTGTTGTTTTTCTGAGAATCTACTGGACCTCCTGGTAATTAGTTTGACATGTGGCAAAAAATATACCGTATATATACTGAAAACGTAGATCAAACTGGTTAGTCACATAGGACTGGTATGATTTTGAACAGTTCAGCACGCAGAGGTAACATGGCATCCATTTTCGTCCACAGAGATCTGCGCCGTGTCCCGCATCTCCAAGAAGGAGATCGGCCGCTGCTTCAAGCTGATCCTGAAGGCCCTGGAGACCAGCGTGGACCTGATTACCACGGGAGACTTCATGTCCCGTTTCTGCTCCAACCTGGGCCTGCCCAAGCAGGTGCAGATGGCCGCCACCTACATCGCCATGAAGGCCGTGGAGCTGGACCTGGTGCCCGGCAGGAGCCCCATCTCCGTGGCCGCCGCCGCCATCTATATGGCTTCGCAGGCCTCCGCCGAGAAGAAGACGCAGAAAGGTGACGGATGGCTTTGGGCCAGGGCTACTGGCCTTATACGAGATCATCATTATTTAACCATACAGTGGTACCTTGACTGACAAGTTTCATTTGTTCCTTACCACTCTCATAACTCAAAAGGTGTATTTCCCATCCTCTTCCCCCAATGAAAGGAATGGAAATTCCTTCATTCCAGTCCAGCGCCTCATAAAACATGAGGATAAAAAACCATTTGCAACTTGTTCTGAATGAGAAAAGTCATGCTTTACAGTATTGTACTCTTTAAAAACATGCAGTGTAGTATATAGTAATAGGGGTCGCCCCTAAAAAAAAAAAAAAAAAAAAAACACACAAGACACGTCACAAGTCGATGTACATTTAACCTTGTCAGGGTTAATGCTTCCCAATTTTTACCTAGTTGTGTTTTTGTTCCTTTTATAACACTCCAAAACGCCTCACCAAGGTCTTTTAATTATGTCTTGATTGGTGTCAAGGAACTACTGTACATTGAAGCTCCACGTCTGGACTGATAAGATCCAGTTGAGGTTTATTTAGGAAGGGGTCGTTACTGAGAGTCTTCACAGCACGGGTATACATGCATTTCATGTGCATTTTTTCACCTGCAAGAATACTTTGATATTGTATTAAATAAGAGCTAAACATGAATTCTTTGTTTTTTTTTGTTCGTTCGCCATGATATGAAATATCTCCTTTTGCTGTCAACCGGTATCGCAATCCCGACCGCTCTCTTGCTTGCACTGTGAACATCACGAGACGTGTAGCGATAATGAGCCCAAATATGGTTTTTGCGTTGACAGAAATCGGAGACATCGCCGGTGTCGCAGACGTCACCATCCGACAGTCGTACCGGCTCATCTACCCTCGCGCCGCGGAACTTTTCCCACCGGACTTCAAATTCGACACGCCTGTCGACAAGCTGCCCCAACTGTGATAAAGATCTTTTCCTCCTCCAAAAGGATGACTTTGTTTGCTACTTTCTTTTTTTTTTGTCGCTGGTTTTTCTCGTCCCCCAAATTTCAAGCCCGTGTCACGGCAACCTTGCAGCAGAAACGTGGACCCACAGTCCACTGATATCTTGTGAGAGAACTCTACCCATTGACGGACGTGTTCAAGTGGGGAAACTGCCCGGAATTTTAGGCTGGTTTCATACTTTATACATTTTTTTTTTTTTTTTGTAGGAAAGTGTTTTGCTTCAATTTTGCTAGTTTGTTTGAACTGTAATTTAAAACAATAAAACTTCTCATCGGAAATGAGACTACAGATTGAAGAACATCACCTTTTTCTATGGTTTGAACGGTTGCTGAATCGCAGATTCTGGTAAATATAGAAATGCTACAAATGTATCTTTATGTATGCCACCAATGAAGTGTCAGGGAAAACAATTTCTTGAAATAGTTTTCAGTTCCACTAGAAAACAGAAGGTACAATTAATCAGCATATCAACATATTGGCGTTTGTACTACAGAATAATAGGGCTGTAATTACAAGATATTTTTGGAAAAGTATTCTACAGATGATCCCATCATTTAATTATGTAAATACGTAACAGATTTTCCATTAAACAATTGTGAGCTTCAACAATCCAATCATTTTATCTAGTAATGATAAAAATTGAGCGGCACGGTGGTTCAGCTGGTAAAGCGTTGGCCTCGCAGTTCTGAGGTCACGGGTTCAATCCCGGACCCGCCTGTGTGGAGTTTGCATGTTCTCCCCTTGCCTGCGTCGGGTTTTCTCTGGGCGCTGCCGTTTCCTCCCACATCCCAAAAACATGCAACATTAATTGGACACTTTAAATTTCCCCTGGGTGTGATTGTGAGTGCGGCTGTTTGTCTCCATGTGCCCTGCAAATGGCTGGCGACCAGTTCAGGGTGTACCCTACCTACTACCCAATGACGGCTGGGATAGGCTCTAGCACTCCCCGCGACCCGTGTGAGGATAAGGGGCTAAGAAAATGGATGGATGGATACAAATTAACTGCTTGCCGCAACAGGCATGAGGTTCAACTAAAAATTGTGAGCAAATTAAAATTGTCAGTGTAATTTTTTTTTCTCACAGGTGCGCCATGATATTTTTCCAAGGTTAAAAAAAAAAGTGTCCTAGCTCAAAGTTTGGGAAACATATATTTACATAACTCCATTATGTTTCATTTGTGGGTTCACGATAAGCAACATAATGACTGCAAAAATAACTTTTTTTCTTACACCAGATTGAAGAGCATCAGTTGTCAATTGAATATATTTGTACCATTTGTGTCTGTTCTGATAACATGGACAAGAAGTAAAAAGAAAAAAGAACTGTACAAACTATTTCCATTAAGAAAAATAATCAAAAGCTATTGGTAGAATTAGAGGTTTCATCTTCATTGTATGAACATGTGTGCGTGCGTGTGTTTGTGTATATACTGTATATATATATAAAATGTTACGAGTATGTGTGCAGAAGTGTGCACACACTGGCCACCCCTGTAGTTTACACTGAACCATGCAAATTGACAGAAACGCTTACCCCAGAGAGTGAGGGAAACATTTGAAAATGTTTCCACTCGACAGGTCTCCAACATCCAAAATTCATTCACGAACTGTGTGCCCCTCCGACAGTAATTTGGCGGCGTAACTGAGAGTCATGTTAACTGAGGTAACAGAAATGTTCAGGCCAGAGCTGACTCAACTCACCCAGTGTTTAAAAAAAAAAAAAAAAAAAAAAGCGATTGTATGTGGCCAAAAGAGGGTTCTCAAACTTTTCGGGTCCACGGGTAATTTGTTTTTCTAAAGACCCCACGCATCATAAATCAATCATATCACATGTACCTAAATGCCGGAGTTTAAAAAGTTGCATATTTTACTGAAGTCAGTTACAATTATACCTAACTTTTTAAAGTTTTGAGAAGATATATTTTGAAAGTAATGCCATACTCTTTATACCATGATTGCTGTCATTTTCACTGTGCTGCCACAATCTAAATGACACCAACGCACTTGCTAAAAATCTTTTTCTATTTGGTTTTTGTAAATCTGCTGAGGTTGAATGGAGGCAACTGGACTGTGTTGAATTAATTTTTTCCGAGTTTGCTAAAAATATTCAAAACCTACAAGCATCCTATCAAGCTAACAATATTTTGTTGCGGGGAAAAAAAGGTTGTAATATTGTGAAAATAATGTTTTCCTGAGATAAAGATTTAATATTAAAGCCATATTTTAACAAGTGAATTTCAAAAGTACAAATCTACCTTCTTATTCCAGAAGACACCATTAACATTTTAAATAACTATTTTCAGAAAAATATGGATCATTAATCTGTTAAGAAAAAAAAATGCAGTTGTGACAAATACTGTACATGCGACAAGATATATATTGGAGCTTTTAATTAGGTAGGAGTAATTGCTTCATCATGTTTGTATTATTGGTACACTTAAATTATTTATAGGTAGGCCCTTTTTAAAATAACATTTCTGATTATTTTGTGGACCTCCCAGTTTGAGAACCACTAACCTGAAAGTTTTTTTTTTAAAAAAACAATTACAATTTTATCAACTCCCAATCTGGAGTAAACAAAAAAAAATATTTTTGTTTGTTTGTTATATATACACAACGTGTCATAACACTGGATGGACAGCTGCTCAATTCATATGTGAGCCTGTATAAAGAAGATAAAATAGAACTGGACAAAAAAAAAAAAGTAGTAGTCAAGATGTGTTGGGCTTCAGTGGTGCTTTGAGCACTTTTTTTTTTTCTTTAAATTGACAATGCCAGTTTTGACAGAGGAGATCAGAATCCTTGAGCATGAACACACTGCAATAAAATATACCACTGAAGCAACTGTACAGATTCAAAACACAACAGGAGACAATGAATTAGTGTCAACAAAATGATCGGGATTGCCATCTCCAGTCTCGGAGTTCATATGAAAAACATTCTCAGTGGTCAGACAGCATACTCCATCCTCCTCTAGTTTCTCCAACAAGTTTGGTTTTTTTTGTTTAAAAAAAAAAAAAAAAAAAAATTCTTCATGATTCTTTAAAAAAGTGGGTTTCCTCAGGGAAGCGTCTTTGATCCCTGAAATATTTTTGTACAGAAAAGTTGTAATCACAGCGCTAACACCAGTCAGCGATGTAATCAAAATCGGAGAACATGTTCTGCTCGTCCGAGTTGAGCACCCGCGGCTCCCTGGGCGGGGTCAGGATGGGTGCCTCCGAGGTGAATTCATCGTCGAAGTTGCTGACGTCGTTAGCGCCCTGGATGGTGGGCACGAACGGGGGCTTCACTTTCTTGGACATTAGGCCGTTCCAGTCCATGTTCTGGATGCAAAGTCAGAGAAGGGGATGGGACTGTCACATTTCTATATACTAAAAAATATAGTACTACTGTATACAGTATATATATATTTGTAAATAATGTATTTACATGATTTATTTGTTTGTATTATTTTTTAATTATTATCTATTATATTTATTTACATGTATTTATAAATAGTAATATATTTTATTTAAATATTATATTCCATCTAAATATATTTTATAAACATTTTGTGTACTTAAATAGTTCCAAAAGAAGTCCACTTAAAAATCTTCAGCTAATGATTAGGGTTTAGGAAATGAGAGAATGACTCCAGCCAGTATCATTCCTTCATTCCCTACTCACCTGAACACCATTCAGAGATTTGAAGTGGACTTTTTAGAGTACCGTAATTTCCTATAAGCCGCGACTTTCCCCCACACGCTTTCAACCCTGCGGTTATGCGGCAAATTTGTGCATTTTTTCCAATTGCCACATGGGGGCACTCAAGCGGAAAAGATAAGAGTGAGACTGGTGGAATATATGTGCCGAGGACGTGACTTTTACCGGTCTTGCCCTGATGGCGCTCCGCTAGCGTGTTACCACCATGTCTCAGTGATTTTTACCGCTATGTTTTTTTTTTTTAAACTGGCCCTGTTAGCGTGGCACTAGCGTTAGCGCGGCGGCCCTGCCGTTAAACCAGGGGTCACCAACGCGGTGCCCGCGGGCGAATGGTAGCTCGTGAGGACCATATAAGGCGCCCGTGAAGTATGTTCTAAAAATAACATGGGCCACAAATTGTTCCTATTATTTGTGCTTTAAATTCGGAATATGACTTGCTTACGTGAATTAAAATTCTAAAATACGCGTGATGTCATTTACTACAATAAATTAAAACAAAATATTTTATGTACGTGTAATGAACTGAGAGTCTGAAATTTAACGCAAACAGGTCAAGCAGCCCTTCATACGATCGGTGCTCATGAAGTAGCCCTCAGCCTCAAAAAGATTGTTTAGCCCTGCATTAAATTCTCTGTATACCGTCTTTCTTTGTTAATATCTTGTGTTTCAATGTGGGCACTTGCGACTTTTACACAGCTGCGGTGTATGTATGTATGTACCAAATGGTATTTCCTTTACAAATGTACCAGGTGCGCTTTGTAGGCCAGGAATTACAGTACTTTGGTTCAAAGGAGAGAATTGAAGTGCAATTCATTTGCATTCCTTACTCTGAAGAATAAGTGTTTCTTGACATCCTCCGCATCACTTTCGCCTGCTCCAAGACGGCGCTCCGGGCTTCTCCTTAAAAGCTGGACACACATGAGTGATGAGAGGAAATATGAACACAAATGTAAAAAAAAATGGACAATACTGTATATATACACAAAAGTACACAAAAAAAAAAGGGGGGGTGATCACGTGTGTTTTGCGGGTTGGTTAAGAAACATTTTTGAATAGTTGAATCCACGGGTGGCTATGAAGGGGTCCAGCGTAAACCAGTTTCTTTAAGAACCCACCCTCCTCATGATGGAGATGGCTTCAGTGGAGAGGAATCTTGGGTAGCGGACTTCATCGTTAACGATGCTGTCAAACACCTCCTCCTCGTCGTCACCGGGGAACGGCGACTGAAAGGGACGCCGGCGCCGGGATGAAGTCGTGCGATGAAAGCGAGAGTGTCCCGGCCGAACGCGCACTCACCTCCCCAACCAGCATCTCGAAAATCAGCACCCCGAGCCCCCACCAGTCCACGGCACGCGTGTACGACGTTTCAGTCAAGACCTCGGGAGCCAAAAACTCTGGCGTTCCGCAGAAAGTGCTGGTTCGGTCCCTGAAGCCCATTCCTGAAGATGATAAGTACAATTGTAAAATACACAAAGAACAGCGAAGTAATTCACAAGACCACCAAAAATATTTAGAATCGCCCGTATTAATAGTTTAACCACAAATTTGATCTATTTCCCAAAACACTAATAACAAAAACATATTTGACATTATCATTATTATTACCCTTAGTTTACATATGACTTTTTTTAATGCTGCATTGTTCCATTTTAATTCATTTCACCTTCTTTGCAAAGGCCAAAGTCAGCAATCTTCACATAACCCTCAGTGTCAAGCAGCAGGTTATCCAGCTTTAAGTCTCTGCCAAACACAAAAACAGGTGTATATACACAATATATATATATATATAACATTTTTTTTTTAATTAAACATTCAACAGGACTATATTCAAGAAATGTCACCCAAAGGGCTCACCTGTACACAATTTTGTGGTCGTGTAAATATTGCAATCCCAAAACGACGCAGGCGGCATAAAATCTACAAAAAAACCCAAAACAAAACAGTTTTAATCAGTGAAATCCAATTAAAGTGGGGCCATCAGGAAAAATGAACATGGTTCGTGAACAAGTACTGAGTCTCCAGAGTGCCCGCCTGCCAATTAAGAGTGAAATTAAACAACCAAGTCAATGTTTTGTTATTTTCCACAAGGCTAAATGGGTAACACTGACTCGCCTCTTTCAACATTTATGGACCGACTTGGCTTTTTTTCCTCACATTATGAATCAAAACAGTAACTGCATCAGAATTATATGAATCAATTTAAAATAATGTCCTGGGGTTTTTTTGTTTGAAATTTTTTTTCAATATCCAACTGATCAATTTACATAAAAATAACCTATAGATTAATTGAGTATTAAACTAATTCTAATTGTAAACAAATCATTCTAACTCAGACACTTGAAACTGTTACACATCTGCATCCTTGAGTTCCTACAAAGAAGAAAACTATGTTACGCTTCCCCAAAGATATAAATTTAAAGCTGCCGATATTTCAATCAAGGCAATACAGTGGAGCGCCGCATACCTTTGCCAATCCCCCCCCAACTCCCAATTCTTTTTTTATTACTCTATTCTATTACTCTATATACTCCCTCTCTCTTACTCCCTAAAAACACTCGGTGCCAGTATATCCCTGCTTGTTCAAGAACTGTGTCTGTGGATTTTTGCTATTCGCGGTCAGGCCCAGTATGTGGGGAGTCCACACTAAGTCCCATATCAACCCATTTCCCTAAGGTAGGCTTATTTTTGGACCTGATCACAAAGAAGAGAATTTCAATTGTCATATGAGCGCATTGACATATAGCATATGTGGACAAAATGCATCCCCCTCTGCTATTTTTAAAAATGTAACATTGATCGTATTTAAAGCAAGGTGGGAGGGGAGCGAGACATTGCCTCATTAGACACTTACACGGCCCGCGGTTCAGAGAAGACGTCGGCGTGGATGTGCATCATCAGGTCACCCCCCGCGGCGTACTCCATGACAAAACACACGTGCTCCTGTGTCTGGAAGCATGCAAACAAGTTGACCAGAAACGGGTGGCGCACGCTGTTGACCGTCTCAAAGATCCGCTTCTCGCACATCAAACTGGAAGATGAAGACGATCAAGTCAGTGTTTTATGCTCTTTTGTAAGATTTCACATCATTGAGCTTTACTGATTGCCGGCTGTTACCTGTCGACTTCATCTCGAGCCACAATGTCGCCTTTCTTCAGAGCTTTAATGGCAAACATTTCACCCGTACTTTTATACTCCGCTAACAAAACCTGTAAAAAAAAAAAAAAAAAAAAGGCCTCAGACAAGCACAAGATACATTCAAGATACAGGAGGTCGGTTCTCTGTACTATATGGTATTGGTAAACACTTTACCACTATATTACAAACTCTCTTTTATTTACTTCATAAAACTTGAGGGAATTATATTAAAAAATTGCATAAATTTTTTTTAGATGCTGCTAACCCTGGGAAATCCCTGGACTTTTTCTTTTTGAACTTTAAAAAAATATATTATGATTACGACGGTGATTATTATTATTATTATGTGACGAAAATGTATTTATTTAGCTATTCTACTGATTCGAGGATGTGTCATACACTATGGAATGTCTTATTGGCCGACCAACAAGTCATGTCCTACATTATCCACAAATCAAAAGCATTCATAAAAACTCATCAAGGAAAAGTTATTATAACTCAATAAGTACATGACATATACCGCAGGGATGCGAATGACCAATTTGGAAAAACACTGAAAATGTCTGTCGATTGGGGGGGGGAGAAGGAATATTTTTTGCTCCTATCGGAACACAGAGTGCACAGCACTTTGCCGGGAATGTCCACTTTTTGTATGTGTTCGGTTAGACATGCTGATACCATTTTAGGTTCTATCTGCACGGTTACACTTTTTTCAAGCCATGCGCGTCTGAAACTGTTTTTGATTCCAGCATTCTTGTCAATTGCCCTCGCTCAATTTTCATCCCTTTTTTCTAACACTTTCGCCATCGCAAAACTTTGAAAACACCGTCGCTCAGTTCGCGCTGAGTCCCACGCGCCATTACTTGGCTAACTAACAAGTTACACTGCGATTTCTGAGAACTGAGAGCACATAGCAATGGTGAAACTCGATTAAACACTAACACGATTGGATCGTTATACTGTATAACGCTGTTGTCCAATCGAGTAATCTGCCGCAAACAAGTTTTAATGTTTATGTCGCAAAATGCAAATATTTACACGACCGAGCAAGTTAGAACGGCATATGATAGTCGTGCTTGTGCTAGCACTAAGCTGAACTTGCAGCTTGGAGCCCACCACTGAGAGGCAGGCGGACGATACCCCCCCGAAATTTTCTCAATGGATTTGCGCTTATCTCGAGAATGGTCATTTTGGTCTGAAAAAGTCGGAAAACCGCCAATCGGCGGAAAATTCTCATCCCTGATACCGTAAATCTCAGCCTACAGAGCGCACCTGGTATTAAGACTCACCCAGTACATTTGTAAAGGAAATACCATTTGGTACATACATACGCCGCAGCTGTGTAAAAGCTGCAAGTGCTCACATTGAAACCCACATTAAAACATGAGATATTTACAAAGAAAGATGGTACACAGAGTTCAACGCTAGCGCCGCGCTAACACTAGCGGCGTGCTAACAGGGCCAGTTAAAAAAAACAAAAAAAAATACAGGTAAAAGTCACTGAGACATGGCAGTAACACGCTAGGGCCGGACCGGTAAAAGTCACTTCCTCGGCACATGTATATTCCACTGGTCTCACTCTTACCTTTTCCGCTCGAGTGCCCCCTTGCGGCCGTTAGAAAAAATGCACAAATTAGCCGCATCACCACATAAACTCCAAAGTTGAACGCATGTGAAAAAAGTCGCGGCTTATAGGCCGGAAATTACGGTTTACATTTTATATATGCATATACTCTCATTGACAAGTAACACTCCTGCTTGAGCTATGCTGCTTGATGACTGTCAGGCAGCAATCATGTTTTATTTTGAAGTACCACAAAAAGCAATTCCTTTTAAGTCGATTAGTCACAACACCACAAAGGTTGCAGTCATTACCAGAATGGTGGAGGTGGGTAACGAATAAATTGAAGATAGTTGCTGTTTTACCAAGTGCTTCTCCATATTATCACATTAATGAAGTAAAATGCACAAAATTTACCTTTCCAAAGTGCCCGCGTCCAAGGACTGCAACACATTTGAAGTCTTTGAGGCTAAAGTGAAACTGTTCTTCTTCCCTATGAAATACATTTGAGTATCCGTTACAGCAAAGTATCATGTAGTTCCAGTTCTGGAAAAAGACATTTTCCTCAAAACAAGCTAAAAAAACGACACAAGCAATGAAAGCCTGGGGCTGCCGGTTGTGCACGAGTGTGAGAAATAGGTCAGAGCAACACTCAATATGACAATTGTTAAAAAAAATACCAGCAGTATATTTCCTATCCGGCTATTTTCGACACTGTTTGTCCTTGTTAGGGAGAGATGAAAGATATCCCAGCCGACTTTGGGCCAAGGGGTCTTGAGTAGTCTTGAACTCGCCTCCAGTCAAATGTAGGGGACAAAGACAACCATCCACACTCACAACTTTGGAGAATTTAGAATGTTCAATTGAAATGTGATGCAGACACAGTAACCACTATCTTACTTATCTCACTTCTACCTTATCTCCGCATCTTTTGGGAAGGCCGTGAGCTCCAAGTCGGGATGCTGAAGCTCCGTCTCGGCCACCAGGTCCAGATTGGGCTTCACCGCCACACTGTTCCTCTTGTTCAGGAAGTCGAAAGAGGCGAGCGCATCCTGGAGGGAGGGATCGAAGGGCTAAAAATAAGGTGCAATTAGTAAGTGACGCCTTTATTCTAGTGTAACCAAACATAGTTACAGTAATGTGTTTTGTTCTTTTGACAATTTAAATCAACAGATCAATAGTGTTTAGCTTCTTATAATACAGATATGACTGTTCATAATGTTAAAATAATACTTAATTGACGGGCTGTACAGTTAATAAAGTTGTTATGACAAACTGATTCTAGATCACAATAACAGGTGCTTTGAGTTTAATTCATTTTGTATCTCAAATGATCTTTTCCCATTTATATGAATAGAAATGGCATTAATCCATTTCAGCCGACCAAAACCTTCTGAAGATGAATTTGGAAACCTGATTGAAATTTGTCAATTTAAATTCAAGAAATTGCTGGGTTAGTTAAAAACAACCCAACATTCTTGGCTATGAGAGGGAGATTTGAAATGGGTGTATAGCCTGCCAACATGGAAGTTTTTATTATTATTATTATTATTTATTGTTTTTATTTTTTTAAGAAGAGGTTTCATGGCAGCTATTTTAAGAACCTCGCCTGACTAAAGTGAGCAATTGATTATTTGCTGCAAATCAGCTAGCACAGAAGTTCCAATCGCTTTGAAATAGTCAGATGGTATTGAGTCAAGACAGCTCGTTGATGGTTTCAGCTGCTGAACCGTTTTCTAAAATTTTTTGGTCAACTATGAAACTCTAACATGGTAATAGAGGTTTTCCTGGGTGGCTTCAGATGTAGTATAATTTTATCATTTTGTGCTGATATTGGACCTGATGAATTGTATCTTTAGTTAGTTTTTAGAGAAGGTTTGATCGTTTTGACTGGACTTAAATGCTTCATTTTAGTTTGTCAATAGTTTCAAAATTTTTTTTTTATTCAGGTTATTTGTCAGATGTGAGGAAAAAAAAAATCACAATGGGTTATTGTGTAATAAAAACAAAAAATATCTAGCAAAAAAAATTATTTTTTTTCTGACACACAAAAAAAAATCCATAAATGAAATATAAATATTGTATATCCTTCCACAGGATTTGAAGAGCACAAAGTGCAGCTACTGCTTCTTAAGTTACATTAGATTCATCCCCACATATAGTAAAACCATTCATAAGACAGACACATGCTGTAGTATGGCCTTTAAAAAACTTTTACACTGTTATATCTTGTGTGTAATGCATATTTTATCCCTCTCAAAAATGGTCAAAAGTCAATACTGTAGAGCACATTACATAGGTATAGGGGAAAATGGTAAAAAATACAATTAATAAATGCACACTATGCTTCCATCTAGAGGTTTTGTAGCTCTGTACACTTTCACTCAAACTCCCCACCACCACGTAGAAGTTATGAGAACAGTGCACATTTTGATTCTAATATGCACCTGCCACCTAGAGATTATGAAAAAGGGGTCACCAACACTTTAATTCGAATATGATGAGTATGCATGACTGCACATGTACAGTTGTGCTCATAAGTTTACATACCCTGGCAGAATTAGTGAAATATTGTTATTGTTTTTTTAAGACTTATGACAGAACAACAGACAATTTTATTTTTGGTAATGTTTTGTTTAAAAACAATGCTTTTCTGATATTCTTGACAGTTTCA